>NC_090936.1:310551280-311818688 GCF_040938575.1 Ambystoma mexicanum
TTGATGGAGGTAAAGTATGGATTTTCCCGGCAGAGCGTCCCGCAGCAGATGGAATAGAATCTCCCTATCTGTCCTGACTGTTTGCTTTTATGTATTTTGAAAGTGGGTGGAGAGGCTAGCTTTCTAGGCCCTACCCCTCTCCACTTGTCATTGGCCACTTCCTCCTCTTCCCCTTGATTGGGGGAATGAAATGAAGTGTCATCATGATGAGGTCTGTTTATGATACAGAGAACCCACCCCTGTCAACTTTACACACAATCTATATCTGATCCAAATACATACTTCCCCGATAGACAGTTGTTTGGCATTGCATACACACATCATGCATTTACTGATGGTAGCCCCTGTTCCAATTCTGTCATTTCTAGGAGCTTGGGTTAAAAAATGGCAACATATTTCACTTTTTGGTCGGCTTACCAATATTGGATTTGTCCCCGCATTTACACAAATGTTCGCAAAGCATGTGGGCATTAGGTGGTGGAGTGTCAGATTTTTAACATACATACATTTTGAGTAATATCCTCTTTTCCGCTAAAAACCCCCCTGAACATACCACCGGGTCCTAACAAGTCTTCAAATGTGCACAGAAAAATCACAAGAATAATGATATCACTTATACAATTTTCACAAGTCCGCTCTATGAATGATCCATCTTTTTAGATTTATGTTCTGGCCCCAAAGGGGTGTGGTTTCCCCCCAGCACAAGGTTGAATTTCTGTTTTTTCCAGTTCTGCCAAGCCAGCTTGCTCTCACAGGCAGTGCTCCTCCCCTTTCCTTCCAGGAGGAAGCCACTTTTACGACCCCCCCCCCAATAAAACATTCGCCTGAGTCAGGACAGGGCTTTGTTCAATTTCCTGCAGAGCCCAGGTAATTCAATCAGAGAAGTGTCATATCCCTTTTGGTGGGAACAGCAAAAGACAGCTAGGCCTGGGAACACAGCTGTTGTGCAAGTCTCAACTCCTGTCGGGGGTAGCTGGTGGGCAAAATTCCCTCTCTTTTTAAGCTAGGCCTCAGCTAAATGTCTCTTTGGCTGCCAGTTTTCCTGTCCAAATCAAACTTCCAATTTTTACGCATGCAGCTAGAATGCTGATTCTAAGTTTAAAACTATGACATTTAAACAATTGCAACCTATGTGACACTCAAAAGTAGGTCACTCATTTCTTTTAAACATTTAGATTTTTAGTGTCTTTCAGTCCAAATTTACTTAAACTGCTGAAATCCACAGCTCAGCCAGTTTTGCTATGAACATTATTTTAGGCTCATCCTCTTTCCAGATTTTGTATGCCCACAAGACTTTATTCTGTCAAATGTCTGCTGGTGTTCAGTGAGATTGTTGGATATTCTGCAATGTTTAAAATGTGCATTCTGAGCTTGCCTTCAGAGAAACAAAGGGTGATTTTTAAAGTGCTTTCTAGCGAACAGGCACTGCTGTTTTTCTCTTTGGCACCCCATTTCACTCATGGCTCTTCTGACCCAGCACACCCGCAACGGGGGGTGGCAAGTCAGGCGACCATTTTGGTGTGCACACAAACTGTACGGTTTTCATAGATTCTGGAGCACATGTGGGCTTTTTCGGCCATCTTGGATTTCCTAAGCCCACAGCACCAAATGTTGTAGCATAATAGTCCAAACGTGGGTCAGAACACCCAACATATCATATTGTTTGATAAGGTACCTTTGGGCTACAGAATAAACTAAATATTTTTCATGAATACTGTATGCTCAACAATTTGACCATCAATTCGGCTAAATCCCATATTATAAGTTTTACAACAAGGAAGAATCCGATAAGGTTCAAGTACGTAATAAATCTCAAACCTATAGTCATTATGGACAAGATAACGTATTTGGGTTACCATATTTCAAACAATATGTCTCTCGCAAAATGGCGTGGTATTTTGACCGCTAAGCTGAATACTTTGGCTGCTCAAATGAGAATCATTTTCTCCAAGTATTTTAGATACTCCCTTATGCCTTTGATATATTTTATACTATGAAAGTAGAGCCTACCATACTGTATAGTTTAGATGTCTGTCTGTTGAATATGGGTCCCATTTTGAACTCTCTGCAGGGGAGTGTTTGGAAAAAAGTTCTGGGCCTTCCAAGATACCTACCGAATGCAATCTTGCTACATGAACTGGGTCTATACTCTCTGGCGGATAAATACGAATCGCGCCTGGTTAATACATAATGTAAAATGCTTTTGCTGCCGCCAAATTCGCTCTATGAGGATTTCAGGGCAATGCTACAAGCAGATCAGCCTGAATCAATCTTGCAATTTAAAGGACGTATGTCCAAAACTCTGAGTACCCTGAACATGTCACATCATGAGCTTATTAGCTCCCCAGGGAAAGCCAAAACCAGGCACTATAGGAATGCCTGGGCTCGCAACGCAGACCTAATTGCAGGCTATACTTCATTTAATACATATGCCAAATTTAGACATGTTTTTACCCCTCGTTTACCCTATATCCTGTGCTTTCCGGATAAGAACGCCAGAAGGACCTATATGAGATTTCGTTTGGATCTCGGAAGGGGGTTGTTGGGATTATTGTAGATTCTGTTCCAACCAGAAGCTGCCTGAAACTCTTGAGCATCTGTTCATGTACTGTGTTCATTTTGAGCAAAAAAGGCTCCTCTGTTTAGGTACATTTTTGGAGACCAACTCTCAGCTTAAACGGAATTTTATTTGGCTGTGTTGTATGTGGGGCCAGTCCACTGCAATTATGTTGGCAACAGTACGACTGGTAAATATGATTGAGGACGATCTTGTATGCTTAAATGGTATTATGTATCCAGTAAAAGGGCCCTCATGTGACGTGGCTGTTTAATACCTCTCGTAACCCACCCTATTGTGGTTCTCACTATCTTCACCATAACTATGAAGTTGATTTATGTTCCGTCCAAAAGGTTGATGTGTTTAAAGGTCCACTTGGATGTAAGACCCTTTTAGGGTTGCACCTTAAGAAGTGACGTTGGGATGTGTAATGTGACTAGAATTGTAAATAGAATGTACAACTCTGCTTTGATTACTATTTGTTTTATATGGTAAATTAAGGAACTAGGCGAAGAAATGTGATGACTGAGATTTAATGCTCGATTATGTAACTTTCGGCGTTTTTTTTTCTTCTTTTTTTTCTTATTATTATTCCTTTTGTTTTAAAAAAAATCTGAAGCAAATGTATGTATTTGTTGGTATTTTGTATGATGTTTTATGTATTTAGAAGTTTTATTTAAATTTTTGTAAAGGTGTAAATTAATTTTTACTACAGAAAACAAAAATAAAGAAAAAAATATATATAAGTATTGTAGTAGCCGTCTTGTGGAATTGGGCAAGTCTATTGAAGATCTTATTTATTATCCAACCAGAGTTAAATGCAAAGTGTATGATATGGATTGGATAACCACATTCGAGAGTTTGCTCTCATACCCCTCTTTGACACACCTCCATGATGATCACAAAAAACGTGCAAACTTAGACCCATGTCTTGCTATTTAAACCGGCAGGCTTACCAGGTCGATTTTCGTTAGGTTTCACTGGAACTTGATTCTAACAAAATAAATGCTGGTAAGGTATGGTATAATCCCTATGGACCAAGCCATATGTCTATTCTATAAGCAAGAGAATCTATGTGAAACCTTAAAGCATCTCCTAATATCTTGTAAATTTATTCAGGGTTTCAGATGCAGTTAACTAAATAAATGTCAGGGAATGTTTCTGTTTGAAGACACAGAGCTGCTTTGGTCTGTTTGTCTAGGTGGATGTACTACCACGATTGTACTTGCTGTTACCACTTTTCTTAAAGTTGTAAAGTTAGATGCTAACTCAACTCGCTCAAATTAAGATGTATTATTGAAGATGTCAATTTTACAAATGAATTAAATGTTAATTGTATTTGCTGTTTTTGATGAATAATTATGGTTTTGTTTTTATTATCATGACATTTTTAATGAAATGTTTGTAATAGTAGTGATGTTGTTGTATAAAATGTTAAAGGTTGATTTCTTCTTTTAACCAAATAACAATAACAAAAATAAAGTCTTCATATGTATATATGCAGTTTCAATAATTGCAAATTTACTTTTTTGTGAAAGCTCAATTGATCTAAATTGTGCAGACCTCGAGGTAGCAATAGATCTTTCTAATAGAATGTATCTAAGGGTTTCTTTGTACTGTCTGTTATGTTTCCATGTCTTGCTGTATCTTTACTACATCCCCTCAGACATTGTCCAAGGTCTTGGACTTCACAAAAGCATATCACAGTAGGCCAGGTAGTTGATATCGTTGCCATTAGGATGAAAGGCTACCCTAGGGTCGGTGAGGTTTAATGAGATTTCTCACCGGCTAACATATAGGAATAAATCATGGGGAAACATAACAATTCCAGCTTGGTTCTAGGCCATCCCTTCCAGAAACATTATGCTAAAGTCATTCAGTGACAAGTAGGCTAGGACCAAGAATGTCCTACATTAGAATCAATGCAATCTATTACTATCAAAAATAAGATTGCAATCTCTCTGCTCAATGACCAAGACAGAGCATGTACCTGCACAGTATCTGGCCAATATGGACCCTCTTATACTCAACCGGGATGGTAAGGGCCCCATTTACATTTCTGTCTGCTGGCCTAGGTGGCAGTCATACCGCAGTGCAGGGCAACGAACAGTAGAACCCTTGTCGTCAAAAGTTCCATTCATATCAACTCAGCCACTCTGCATGGATGAGGCTTTGTGATTGCTCTCTCTTATGGGAAGAGGGCTGTGGGAAAAACGCCAAAATATAGTGTTATATGGGGCTTCCCCCAGGAGAGAGGATTCACAATGCCTCCTCCCTGAACAGTGTCTGTGTTGATAATGATGGGCATGTACGTTACTAGCGTTCGTCTTCGATCCCTTGAAAAAGATACCCGAGTTCTCACAGTGGAAGTGCAACTCCCACAGTATTGAACTAAGATCCACGAAGCACATGTTTTCAATCTCCTTCTCCGTTTGCAAATGTCTTAAAGTAGCTGCAGCTACTAGCTGTGTCCTCTCACCCAGCAGACGAATCTTCCGTTTTATTTTGCAGCATGCTCAACTGGCACTGCCTATCAAATGTGATTTCCAGTGATTGTTTTATAACCTGACTTTAATGTGCACGTGTGAACCGTCGCCAATTTGAATCAAAAGGCAACTGTAGATCTGCTCAATAGAACTGCACCAGGGAACAAGTTTGCATTTGTCATCATTCCTTCTAGTTTCTGCTATCCTGGAATCATGTAGGGGCAATGTGTTTGTCTTGGATGCAAGACAACGCAGTGCAACACAGGTGCAAATCCCGATCCTGCACTTAGAAACCACTCCTGGTATTAAGGTGTTATAAATGAACCATTATAATTATCTACAAATATATGTGTACAATGTCAGATTTGCAAGATTTGCTTCATTTTTCAAGAGGGTGAGGCAATGACATAGCACTTTAAGTATAGCTCTTGAAAAATACCTGCAGAGGGCGTTTCAAGTTTTCCTGCATGTGTGCATGTCGCTTACAAAGATACTGTCAAAACACAGCTTTTCTTTATCTTTAATAGAATCAAGACTCCCTGCGCTATTAGCAGGGGTAATCTTCATTTATTTCTAGTGTGTTCACTTTTGTTAAAATGCTCAAGTCTTGTTTGCCATTTTGCTTTTTCAGTTTTATTTAATAACCCAGATTTCATTATTATTTTGACGTTGCATTTACCCCTTACACAAACACATGCACACATTGTGGGCCCCATCTGTGGCATTTCGGAAATGTTACAACACTTTTCAAAGTGTGTTTTTTAAGTCACAAAATAGCTATAAGTTGGATTTTAAGTATACAAGTGCAAGCCTGTAATATGGTGTGATCCCTAACTGACTCCTTCAGACACAAGTGCTTAGAATTCTGTGTATTTAAACATTCTGAAATCTTCACACCTCACATATAGCCTCCAAGTAAAGCATGTGAACTTCAAAAAACCACTGTTTGAGCCACCTAAACTGTAATGATACACACACTTCAACACTCTTAAGTTAGGTTTGGATAATTTTCACAGAGCGTCCACCCCTCTTCTCTCCTTCCTCACCATCCTCCTACTACTATTGCCATCTACCCCACTTCACCCTTCACCCACCCCCAATGATGTCCACCATGACCAACCCACTTAGCATCTCGCGCTTCAAATCTCCTCTCCCCTCCCTCTTCCTTCTCTCACCTCCTCCCAATCTCACCTTCTCCTAATATTCCTCTTTCTACACACTTTGTACCCTTCATCCACATTCATAAGACCTCTCATCCCCTTCAAATATCTTACTGGCACCTCTATCCTCTTATCTACTCCCTGTGGGTATTCATTCCACCTCTCTGTCATCCTTCTGTTGCCAAACACTTCCCAATTTTACCGGCCACACCAACCCCTTTGTCACATAGCCCTTTTAGATCAGTGTAGCCCGCGTTTCCGCAAGCTTTCTGTCATCCCTGCTCCCCTTACAATCAAAACAGAAAATCCCTGTAAAACATCTCTTGGTATTAAGTTCCTCTACCACGCACGCCTTTGCATCAACAACCCCTATCCACTCTGTCCTCATTTAGTCCTATTGTCCAGGAACATGTGAATAAACCTCCCAAAGAAGGCCTAGTTATTCTCACTGCTTAAAGAAGCTCATACTTATACACTTGAAAAGGCCTTATTTGTTATACTGGCCAATCATCAGCTGATACAGGATACTGGAGCAAACTGGGTCCAATCAATTCCTTAATTTTCTAGAAAATAGCAGAAGACTGCAGCCTATCTAGCTGAGGTTCTGTCGTAGATACATGAGGGGGTGCCCAGGCAAATGAAAGGACTTGCGTTGGAATGTCACACATCTGAGGGCCAAGTTATGGGCCATTCATTTTCAGGGGTTTTTGCACCCGTTTATAATTTACTGTTTAGAGAATACCTAGCTGGTTAATCTTTTAACAAAGGTAGGCTATACCACATTCTTCTCTGTTGCTATTAAAGAGAATAGGGGCTGACCTATAGGGAGCTTGACAACATGGGATTCAACTAGATGCTGCTATACCCTTCCAGATAAGAGATTATTTGCCCAATATTAACTATGTACAGAATAAAGGTAAGGGAGGGTACTCTTTGGACATTATACATGTTAAAAACACACAGGGCCTCATTACGAGTCCGGCGGTACCCGAGCCAGAAATACCGGCAGGTTACCGCCAGACTCGTATTACCATTCCGCCTCTGTGATTCCCAAAATTATCGGGGCATTACGACCCCAGTGACCTGGGAATTCCGGAGGCGGAATTCTGTAAATCCCCATTCCCATGGAGTCCGATAGGACTCTTTCTCCATGGGGATGGGGACCATGGAAACACTGGTTCCTTCTTTGACAGAGCCGGTATTTCCATGTCCGCCTGCAGGCGGGTAGTGTTAAACTCGCCAGGTCAGACCTGGCGGGAGTGACACCTCCCACCAGCAGGACTCTTAATCAGCCGGTCCGGAAAGAACGGTGGCAGCGGTTTTACCGCCACTGTTCTTTCCAGACCAGCAGGGTCATAATGAGGCCCACAATCTTATTCTGTTGGGAAGATAGATATGAGATACACATTGGCTACATTAATAGTGGTATGGTGTGACCTAGAAGTGCATGGGGTGGATCAGTGTATATGGTCATGGGTGATTTTAGTTGGACTTGTTTATTCATATATTTATTTGAACCTTTATATAGCGCACAAAAACCCATAGGTATCTGGGTGCTTAATCTTAGAGGATTGGTTACAGTCATAAAAATTCGGCTTAATCCATGAAAGGTTACACAATTTACATAGATTACACAGGGAGGCAGGCCTTAATTTGTGGCAGGACTAGAAGGGGTTCCTTGTTTCTACATGTGGAATCCTGTGTGAGGCGATCCTAGTACTCCTAATCTAAGTGACAGCTAGTTCGGATATTGTTTGAACATCAGGGTTTTGAGGCTTTTACGGAAGGATCACAAGGATGTGTCAGTTCTCAGAGATGATGGCAAGGTGTTCCAAAGTTTGGCAGTAATCACTGGGAAGATAGAGACATCGGCTTTCTGCCTCTTGAATCTTGTTAAATGAGAACATCACTTTCCGTATTACGAAAATGATTTTTCCTCGAAACCCAGATTAAAACAAATAGAGCCAGGCAGCGTACTTTATGGTTTATGTGCACCGGTTCATTAAGAGCACTAAATGGATGTTTTATAGTTGATCAACCTGCTAAGCCAACCTTTAGAGCCGGGGGAAGAGTACTTTGATAGATTATATTCTAGTAATGACAGTCTTGGTCCGAATGGGTGACTTTGAAGACTCCTCTCTTGATTAGAGAGACTGAATAGTTAGTGTTCCCAACTTGAAGCTGAAGTATAGAATTAGAAGTGTGCCTCCAACTCAGGTGTCTGTCTATCTTTGGGATAGCACAAAAAATCAGACAAGTACATTTTTTGTTTGAGCTATGACGTGGCGCATACGTTCCACCTATAAGCCAAGACTATAGCATTGGAGTACAAGTAGGATGAAGATGACATGTGAGGAGGTACACATAGCTTGTGGCTGTTGTCTGGTCATTTATCCCCCCATTAACTACCCATAGCCATGCTGTTCTCTGTAGCCATTCCCACCCACTACCTGCCCCTCCCAACGCTAAACACATCCTACTGGGATCTCTATAAGCTACCTCTTACAAGAATTAACATCACACTTTAACCTGGCAGTGTTTTTTTATGCAGTCTGCTGAGAGTTAATGGCATAATTGTAGATGTAAATGACTACTGGTGTAATCAAACATTTCTTAACCAAGTGTGCCTTCAGGGCCTTCATTTCTATATCTTCCATTCACTGAAATCCTGTTACAGACAAGCTATGACAAAGCGAACACTTTTGGCTTGAGGTATTAGATGAGAATTTGCAAAGTATTGCCATCAACTTCCCAGGTCCATGTTCCTCATGTTATGATTGTATGGCTAAAGGGTACATTTCATCACTACCTAGCAAATACGTATTTACCTATATCTACACCTATGCACACACCTTTGGCTTTGCCAATGCTGGTTTTCTGTTAGTTCTCATTAGTTTTACATTTCCTCTTCTCTCACTTACATCTCCATTGGTCGTTAATATCTATCGTGCTGCACTTTGTATGACAATAGGTATGGGGTTCTCATTGCAATGCTTGGGCTACAAAATGCAACTCCCTCTAAGGTGTAGTCTGAGCATATAGCCTTCAAGCATTTGGTCAAGGAGCTTTACTGTATCATAGAGTCGATGTGTTCTAGCAGAAGCCAAAATGGGTACATATCTAAAGTGCTGGAAAACAGCTTATTCAAATATTTATTACAGAGGAATGTGTTGCTGCTGCTCCCATCCTGTCAGAGTCATTATGATAGTAGCTACAGTAAATGGACAACAACGCTATTTGTGGAGGGTCTGACAAAATCCATCTTTGCTAACAAAAACTCGAGTAATACTTATTTGTAGCCTTGGAAAATGTGACCATACTCCTATTTCCATGTCACTTTGTACTGGCTCTCGATGGGTGCCGGAGTCAAACATATATTTTTGATCTTGGCCTTTCAATGTCACAACAGTTCTGGACCTCAACACCTTGTTTGAATCAGGACCTCAACACCTCCTTTGAATTAGGAGCTCTCTAATCAAATTAAATCTTGCACCCTTACTTCTAACCCGATGGGTATGCATTTATGCACAGCACTCCATTACTTTTCAGCTATGTTTTGTGAAGGCATCATGAAGCAAGACATAGACAACAGATCCAATATTGAAAAAAAGCACTTTATTAACTTAAATGTCAGGATGGGAAAAGGCCTAACTTGCCCTATACTAAGGTGGGATTTCCCTACCTAAATAAACTAAGGAAATATCTGGGTCAAAGAGTTCAATTTAGGAATCTGTCTGTATTCAAAAAGCATCCTTGCCCTCACCACTAAACTATACAATGTGCAGTGAGGTCAGCAACCAAAGAAACAGTGTTCAAACTAAGGATCTGAGCTTCTTCCAGCTCGCAACTTACATTCAACTCCTTTCCCCAAATGTAAGATAGTTCCACACAAAGTCTCAAAGTTGTACCTTTTTGCAGATTCAGAATGGTACAGTTTTACACAATGCTCAGTTTCCCTTCCCAAGGTCCAAATAACTCAATTCTTCCAAGTAACACAAAGTTAATATCTAAACACATCTTGAGGCTCTGTTCTCAAGTTAACATAGGCGGTTCTTAAAATCTCATGGTTACCTTCCACAAGACTTTGATTTCTTCACAAACATTGTCCTCAGTGTGTGCTAATGCCAGTGAGTCTTTCATCACTTTAGTATTCAATGTGACCCTTTCCTTGTCTCAATTTTAAAGTTCCATTCAATTCAGAACGCAATACACATTGGTTTTGCTTAATTGTGAAATACTGTTCATTTCGAAATTCACCATGTATCATTAGAGTGATTCACTTTAGAGTTCAACATATAGTTAATGTACTTGGTGTCAAAGTTCCATTCATTTTGGATGTCAATGTTCAATAGTTTGCTCAGTTTCAAAAGTATTTATTCAGTTTGGCATTGAATAAACGTCAATGGAGCTTAAGAGGTCTTTTCTATTCAGCCCAATGTTAAAACAGTTCAAAGTTCAGGTATTTGACTTCAAATGAAATTCCCAGCACTCTGAGTCTTTCAAAACGTGTTCCTTGAGTCATGCAACCACTCTGATACAAAGTATTTACACTTCACTCTTCAACAATGGAAATAGTCTTCGATTGAAGACCTTCAAAAGTGTGTTCCCTGAGACACAGAACCACTCTGATACAAAGTATTTGTTAACAATGGTAATTACGTGCTCTGGGTTTCTCGTTTCTTTACAAACTCACTGGTTGTCTTTGCAGATCTTCCAGCAGCGTGGGATACACAGTTTTTGACTCCGGCTTCCAGGGGTCCAATTTCTGCCCCTCAGACACTCCTGTGTCATCAACTTCACACAGGGGAATGAGCACTTCTGATTCAAGGGAAATGGATAGCCTCACCACACAGCTCCCTTAGCGGCCCTTTGTCCATTCCACAGAGCTCCAGCTCCCACACCACGCTGCCAGCCTTTCTGCATTGTAGTATAATTTAGCGTGTTTTGGAGTGCAGCGCCACTGCATGGGATCACAGTATTGCTGTAATGTGGTACAGCAAGCCATGTGTTGCCAAGGTAACATATGGAAAGGTATATGAAGACAGGATATTTATGTTAAAGCACACCATTTTTCTCAATACTTAGTTTAAGAGCACACAATTTTTTTCTCACCTGAAATGCCTCAATTACAGGAAAAACATTAGATACTTAATTCATTAACTTGATTAACAAATACTAACACGATTTTAACTCCTTAACATTATAAAGTGTTCTCCATGTGCAAAATGAGGCAGGCTGAGATTCATTTTAAACGTGTGTTCAGATTTTTTTTCTATCTCTTTGCTCTGTTCACGGTCTTTGCAGGAAGAAACATTCGAGTAGCAGGAAATCAGTTAGATACAGTTGCTTACTGTAAAAGTGAGCCATTGTTGAGGAAGGAGGGTACACTATTGTGTATTTTGATTGGTGACACGTCACCTTAGGGGCTGTAACAGATGTTTCTTGAAGCAGCTTGGGGAGAAGGAGAGGGAGAAGACATTTTGCAGAGTTGCAGTGAGGTCGCCTTCGTTCTGCTGCTGTGAGGAGCTGGACCACTGACCTTCAGAGACTGGGGTTTCCTAGTCACTTGGCACCGGCTTGAGAACTGCATGTTCTCGCTGGGTGCTTTAAAGAAAGAAAAAAAAGAGCCCTGGGTCACTGCTCAAAGGCGACAAGACAGGAGACTTTGCCTGCTGAAAAGCTACAAACAGCTGGTAAATATACAAATGGAGTGAGATTGCTGTGACTGCCGGACGAATTATCTAATATTAGACAGGCAGTGTAGTGATAGGGAATTCTCCTGTGTTTAAATGCCACTTTATAATGTTGCCATCTAAATGACTGTTCTTTTTATTGTTGGAAAAGATAATGATATGCCTTGTATTTTTGCACTTGTTTCGCTTCTGTTTATTCTAGAAAATACTGCCTCGCAAAGATGGTAATGTATTATTTTGAAATGAAACTGTTATAAACTTCTGTATTTCTCTGATGCATTTAGCCCATATCACATAATAAAAGGGGAGGTTATTATGCCAAACTTCCTATGGAGATGATGTAATGTTATGAGCAATTATAAATAGCTGTGTGCGTGGTTCCACTCAGTGTATGTATGTGTGTGTGGCTTCTGAGTGGAATATAATGCAATAGTCTGCTGAGCGTATATGCATCAGCAGAGAGAGGCCTAGGGAAACATAGGGCCTCATTACACGGAAGGCGGTGAGCCATGGCGCTATTAGCACCATGGCTCATGCCGGTAAAATACCGGCACCGCCTTGGCTGAAAGGGGATTTACCGCCCCATTCCAAGGTTGGTGGGGCGGTAAATCCCCCTTCCGCCATTGCCCTTCCCCATTCCCATATCTGCCCCATAGGGCTCTATGGGAATGGGGAAGGCGCTAATTATAGCACTGCAATTTTGCGGTGCCGTAATTAGCTCCGAGGTCCCTTAGCGGGTTGGTTTTTAACGCCTGCAAAAAGCAGGTGTTAAAGCACCAACCCGCTAAGGGACCTTGTAGTAAGGCGGTAATGGTTAACGGTCACCGTTACCATTAACGGTGGCTGTTAACCATTACCGCATTCCGTGTAATGAGGCCCATAGTCTCACTAATGTAAATAAATAAGTGATAATACCACATGTTATTGTGAATACTCCATGGAAACATAGTCTCACTAATGTTAATAAATTAGTGATAACAGCCATAGGTGGCACTCTATGTGAAAATTGTGGTATCCATAAAATGTAGGCCCAAGGTCTCTCTAGTGATCACACGAACAGACCAAGCAAGAAGAAGGGGGTTTTTGTATTGGGGACCACAAGTAGAACACAAAATCATGCTCATCACTATACCACAACGAAATGTATACCAACCAAATGTATCTGTGTGCTGAAATAATGCATAGCCACTATACCATTATAATACCAAACCCAATCTAAATGCAAGGAGTGATTATTGCTAAATTATTTTTGTTTTTGGCGGTAAGAAAATACCGCGGGGCCCTAAATCTACACAAAATACTGTACAATTTTATGGTGCGTTGGCCGGGAAAGTGATCATAGAGCACCTACTGGGCGTGGCAAGTGTGTCTCACACTGCCATCTATACATTAAAGGGAACCCAGTTCATAATAGCAGTGTGTCACTAAAAACGAATTTCAGAATGTCTCAAAGGGAAGCTACATTCTCAGACCTAGTGCAATATTTAGAGGCAAAATTATTTACAAATGGGACCTGGACATCGAATAGTACCTCAGAATGGCATGACCGCATTCATGGTGAGGTGCAGAAAGAAAAATTAGGCAATATTTTTGCAGAAGGCAGCATAATTCAGGTCTGGTTATTAAATGCAGCTGAAAAACATGCAGAGAAAGATTGTTTGATACGGCTATGCGCCAAGATCTGGTTTATTTTGAATAGGTCCCTGCGAATGCAGGAAAATGATACCCAGCTAATTAACAGGTTAAAGACTGACTTAGATGGGGCAAGTAAGAAAGAGGAAATGTTAAGAGCGGAATTGGATGTATGTCAAAAAGACATGCAGTTAAAATGCAGAGATTTTGATACTCAATTGTCCAAAAGCAAGAAACAGTTTGAAGACAGTGAACAAGAATTGGTACACTTAAAAGCATTGGTGGACCACATTAGACAAGATAAAGATGGGATGGTTTCAGAAATGCAGGTTTTACAAAAAGAACATTTTGAAAAAGAAAGTGATCTCCAAAATGCAGAACAAGAAATGGTTAAAATGCTTCAAGAAAGGGACAAGAGAAATAAAGAATTTAATGAATGCCAAATGCAAATGTGCGACATGCAGGAGGTAATTAATACAATGAGTGATGAAAACAACTATTTGCAAAACGAAGCAGACAGGCTTCTTAAAAAATGTAAGGACTTGGAACAGCAAATGTGCATTCCCAGGTCCTAGGAGATGCGGCAGGGCACCACATTCAAAGGAGTTGAGGTGAATTCTATTTCTAGCCAAAGAGCTAGTGCCCCAGTGAATGGGCCGGTGAATGAACTTGGTTGCAGTGCCCTTGGGGGATTTGATACTCCCATTGGGAGCCGCCACCAATCCCATATACCTGGAAGCAGGGTTGAGTCACCAAGTAGTACAATTCCATGCATTGCAACAAGTAGCCCCATAAAGATAATGAAATCCATTAAAGCCCTGATCAAACCATTTAAAAAGGGAGGGGAATGCTGCATAGAGGATCACTTAGAAGTGGTTCATGACATTTTTAAAGCCCTCCAGATACCTAAGGAACAGTACAGGAAGTATTTTCATTTAACTTTAGATGCTCCGACAGCCAGTATCATAAGAGGAATGAATGAACAGCAGAATATGACATGGGCAGAGTTTGAAAAAGAGATTAGGTGCCATTTCTCTCCTTTCCAGTCATTGCAGGAGGCAAAAAAAGTCACTTACACAATCACTGCTGGGCCTAATACATCCCCTCGCCAGTTTATACAAGACTTAAAAAGAGCATTTTCTCGCTTTGATGTATCTTTTGACCAAAATTCCAATGAGTTTAAAACTGCCTACTTCTATGGGCTACAGAAAGACATCATATCCCAATTGGTCCGTGAATTTCATTGTGACAAGTCCCTTGAATGGATTGTGCACCAAAGCACAAAACTATATGAGGTACTATTTTATCAGGTTAGAGAAAGTGATAAAATGAAAGACACTAGACCAAAATCTAAAGAACCCTCAGCAACAGTGATGGAAATTAGGTCAGCCAAAATGTCCCTTGAGGCTGCTCAAAGTCCAGGTAAAAATAATTTGGCACCTGAACAAAGGGGTAATCAACAAAAGTCATCACACCCTGCACCAATGTTTCAATCACATGATACTGGTAATAGGGAGAGCTACATCAGCCCCAGGATAGACCCTGATATGTGGATTGATTTGCTGATAATGGGAATCAACATAGAGGCCAGTACCCACAACATGAGAGACAGGACATGAGGCAGATTATAAACTACACTCCACATCAGTTCAATGATTCCCCACCAGGGCACTACAACCAAAGGATGGGCGCACCCCGCTCCCCTCCACAAATGAATCAAGAGTTCAGGAACCATCCCAATAGAAACCATTCCCCTGAGAGGTATCAGAATAGATCCAATCAGGGAGAAAACAACCAATATCGATCTAGGCCTCAGAGAGAGGATTCTAGAGAGATGGAAATATTCCAGTGTCTCGAAGCCCAAGTGAAAATGTTAGCTGAGCAAATAGGAAAGCTCTGTACAGCACAAAAACAGTCATCAAAGGAGGGGACAGAAGGCCATAGCAATGACCGGGGGGCTTCTGAAAAGTGACTAAGTATTTATGATACCTGCAGTGCCAAAAAGACAGATTGCTCTGATGTAATTTTGCATAATGACTCTGAGATGCCTAATGATTTAAAAGTGAAAATACCAGTAAATGAACATGTAAAATTGAGGTACGGTTTAACCTAGAACTAAATCAAACATTGGAGATTTGTACAAACGAAATAGGAACCTGAAGATCCAAAAGAACAAAGAGACAGATGTAAGAAAAATGACTCATGCATAGGGAATACCAGTGAACAGGGAGCAAGTGGTGATGCTATAACTCCTTCCCTGGGCAATCAAAACAATGACCAAACACTGGCAGAAAAAGGAAATGCTCAGAAGGAGGGTACAGGTCAATCACCTGAAGAATTCTTTGAGCCACATATTTTTGAAGAGGTTAAAAGGGCTGGTAACATACTGAATAATCACAAATGCACAGAATTAGATAATGACAAATTGCCAAGTGGTGTTGTTACACATGTTCAGTTGGAGAGTTGTAATGTGGTCTCTGATGATACCTGGATGGATGGGTGAACAGTGGCCACACTCCAAAAAACCTCTGAACATGGAGAAATGTATAAAGACTCTCACACAGAAATGGGCAAAAAGGAGGGAAACATGTCTTTCCATTTACCAATGTGCTTAGCCAAAAGTGAAAAAGGCCTGAGAAAGGTGAGCCCTGAAATCAGTAAGAATTCGCATTTCTTATGTGTGTTAGAGGAAGTTAAAGACAGGTATTATGCTCCCATCACTGTAGAAGAAAAATGCAATACATTTGCAATGATTGACACTGGCGCACAGGCCACAATTATATCTAAAGAATTGGTAAAGAGTATCAATGAAGGGAGATCCCCGCAGAATCAGGTCACAGTGAAGGAAAGTCAAGGTCCAGTGTATAATTTTAATGGGGAGGAGGTGCCTATTATAGGCGTCACCGAGGTTGACATAAAGATAGGTAAACACAGAATGAAACAGGAGGTGTTGGTCACATCCATTTGTGAAATACCATTTTTGATGGGCACAGATTGCCTGAAAAGATTATCTCCTCTCATAGATGGGGTGAATGGAGTACTGTGGTCCTTAACCAAAAAACCATTGAGACCTAAAAAACAAAAATCACAAAACAGCAATATAAATGAATGTTACACCGTTGCCAAAACAAATGATGCAGTGGAGGTATATCTCCAGAATAGTTGCATACCTAGCGTCACTGTTATATTAATGTGTCAAGATAAAATGCAGAGTGAAAATGAAAAACTACCTGTAGAAATATACTTGGACCCAAGGAAAAATTGGCAGACTGCCATAGATGAGCACACATTCCGTTTTTATTTAAAAGAGAAAACATGCAAACAGAATATTGCTCCTAAAACAGATTCAGAAAACACATTACCACTCTGGCAGAAATACACATGGAAGATGAGCAACCATGGGTTCATGTTGGTATAAATGACTATTTTAAAA
The DNA here is from genome assembly GCF_040938575.1 of Ambystoma mexicanum. NCBI lineage: Eukaryota > Metazoa > Chordata > Amphibia > Caudata > Ambystomatidae > Ambystoma > Ambystoma mexicanum. The sequence goes on from NC_090936.1 coordinate 310,568,242, forward strand.
CGATAAAAGCCACTTTACCGCTTGGACATGAAAGGAGTTTCATTAATGAGAAATTGTTGCAAAAAATAATGGAGAGGGAAGAAATCCCGAGATTTAGGATTAAAAACCAATATGTTTCTGGGTTGGACAGTCCAGACTTTGAAAACCGAATTGCAGGCAGATGCATGCTTAAAATTAGCATTGGGCAGAAAACAATGTACCATAATGTATGGATAGTGAGTGGAGCACAAAATGAATTTTACATGGGCAATGACATCATGCACAGAATGTGTATGGTGTTAGATTTCCTTAATCAAAAAATATGGTCACGCCTAGGTGGTCCGGCACCTGAATTTGAAGACAAAAGAAGAGTTTATCATTGTGCACAACTGGTTCCTTATGCAATCGAATTACAAATGAGGAAAGATACTATTATTCCTGCATTTACAAAACAGTTTGCAATAACACTGAAATGCAAAAATGGACAGCAGATGAAAGGCTCTGATGCATTTGTATGCCTGAATGAATCCATAAAACAGCAAGGCCTAGATTATGAATACATTCCATTGGTAGATATTGGTGAAGGATCTGTAAAAATTATGGTAAATAATAAAGGTTGTCAGGATATTCATTTAGAGGAAAACTCCCCATTACCAGTGTGTGGGCGCTACAGCATTTGCGCCCCATTGTTCAGGGAGAAAAGGTAATTATTGAGACCAATCATCAACCACTGCAGTTTTTAGAGAGTAAAAGAATCAGGTCAGGTAACCTAGCACAGTCCAGAATCACTTCATGGACGCTAGCATTACGAGGTTTTCCTGTAGAAGTGAGATATGGCCAAAATAAAAAAAGCCCAGTTGCTCAGGGTTTAGCAGATCTACATGACTGTGCAGCTGAACATGTATCAAACGAAGTAGAAGTGGAATCTAGTTTACAGGATTTTGGGCAATCACCACACAAAGCTTTTGATGAAAAGACATGCAAGGATTTGCCAACTGTATAAGTTGATGGTTGTGCTTTTCGCATTGAAAATGACAGTAATAAACAATTAGTGTCAGGAATTAGAAATGTCTGGTTGAAATGTGAAGGCGTCCCCAGTATAGGGATGAGAATTGGAGGTAGGAGCAGTCAAGTAGCAGAATTGGCAGCCATTTGTAAAGCGATTGCTACTGCAGTTGATAATAAATTTAGTGAAATTGTCCTGGTGACTGATTCTGACTATGCACGAAATAGCTTTGTGGAATATTTACCTGGCTGGAAAGCGAGAGGCATGATTACATACAACAAAAATCCACTTAAACATGGAAAAATGATACAAGCCATAGACAAATTGGTGTCAGAGAATGATTTAACAATATACTGGAGGAAAATTTGTGCGCATTTAAAAACTCCAGGAGAGGATAAGGAGGGGCATGATAAGGCAGATCACTGGCTAAAATTGGGGCTGTGACGGGAGAATTGCTACCTATTGAACATTTACTTGGTGAAATACAAATTGATGCAGTAACACGTTCTAAAGCACCAAAGGAGATAGATCAGCCAGTGGTACAGTGGAGTTATGATACACCAGATCAAGATCTAATTGAGGCACAAAAGGATGATCGAATCCTGGGAATCTATTATAATCATTTGATAGATCCTAAACAAAACCCTTTAACAGAAAATGATTGTATAGAAAAAGAAGAGTTGAGGGTGCTATTAAAGAATAAAAAACGAATTAGACTACAGGATGGACTCATGATCAGAGAGTCCATAACAGGACAGGTACAGTGGGTGGTACCCCTTTCATTCAGAGGGTTAATGCTACACCATGCACATGATGCAATAACTGCAGGCCACAGAGGTTCACAAAGACATTGGAAATACTAAAAGATTATGCTTACTGGCCACATATGTCCCAAGATGTGGAATTATATACTAGAGGATGTCTAGTATGTGCCCAATTTAAACCTGCTTCACCAATGCATAGAGCTCCAATAATGACAAGAGGCTTAACTATTCCATGGTCAGATTTGCAAATAGACTATGCAGGGCCTGTAAAGAAGTCGCGTAGGGGGAACCGTTATATTTTGAGCGTGGTGTGTTTGATGTCGAAGTGGATTGAGTGTATTCCTGCACCAGATTGTAGTGCGCAAACAGAAGCTACATTACTGGTGAATCATGCGTTTTCAAGGTTTGGGTTACCACAAAGAATCGAATCAGACAGAGGAAGTCATTTTACAAGTGCTCTAATGAGTAAGGTATGGCAAATACTGAGTGTGAAAAGAAAATTACATATTGCATATCGGGCGGCTTCTTCAGGGGGAGTTGAACGCTGTAATAGGTCTGTTGTGGACATATTAAAGAAATTTGTAGCAGAAGCAGGTTCCAGCTGGGATTTACGTATACCTTTGGTTTTAATGGCAATCAGATCAACTCCTGCCAAAGCAACTGGTGTTAGCCCCTATGAGGTTTTGACAGGTAGGAAAATGGTGGTACCACAACACCTGCTATACAGAACACATGAGCAGACACTTGTGACCGCATCCACAGTTCATGAATACATTGATGAACTGAGGAGGCATTTACAACATGCATTTGCTTTTGTACTGTGAAATCTAAAAAGAGCTGCTGACAGTTCAAAGTCATATTATGATAAAAAGACATCAGTGAAAGAATATTGTGTGGGCGATCAGGTGTACAAATTTCATTTTGGAAAAGTAAACAGAAAAATTCCAAATTTCTAGCAGCCTGGCAGGGGCCATTTCAAATTATAGATAAGGTCTCTCCTGTGGTTTATAAAATTTTGAAAACTGTAGGTGAAACAGCAACAGAACAGTTTGTTCATGTAAACCAAATGAAACCCTGGCACCCCCGACACGAAATTAAAAGACTTGAGCGTGTAGAAACAGATAAAGTACCTTGAATCATAAAAGAAGGTAAGATAAATGGGTTTAGTCAGAGAGCAACAGCAGAGAAATAAAATAGAGGTGATTGATTATTACATATGTATATAGGTAAAAAAAAATGGAAGCTGAAATTAGTAGAGTTGGTTTGCAAAATGAAAATGTATTAAATGTTGAATGCTATTTTATGTATGTTTGTTTTCTCTTTAACATGTGCTTCATTTCAGAAAGTGAGAGGAAAAGGGCAAAATGTTTTGCAAAGCATGTTTTATTTTTGGCAAAAGGGTGAAGTTAGTATTATGCTATGTACTTAATTTGTTTCTTTTCTATTTGATTTATAATATTAACACATTTTGGCTTGGAGGTTACGGGACCGGAGGACACAGGAGATGATGGAGTCCTGGAGTCCCATGGATGAAGATCAAATGATGCCTGCCTCCGGGTGGAGGTGAAGACAGAGTAACTGGGATGCCAAGAGAGATGACTCCTATGAAAAAGAATCCAAGAGTGCCAGGATGAAAGAGTACCCGAATGAACCAAATGATGTGACATCGCTGGTCGGGACATATCAGAGGCAGATAAATGTCCTGTAGTATGGAGTTCCACGTATTTATTATTTTAATTAATTATTTTAATCTGTTATGTTAAGATAGCCTCACCACACAGCTCCCTTAGCAGCCCTTTGTCCGTTCCACAGAGCCCCAGCTCCCACACCACGCTGCCACCCTTTCTGCATGTAGTTCCCAGCATCTCAAAGTCCTTTGCACGGCGCTCCAGCCCACAGCAGTTTCTTCCCACAGTAGGTATCTCTTCGAACACAGTTTCCTGCTACTCCTCCTGCTGCCCCTCTGGCAGCCACTTCTCTCTGTGTTGCTTTTTTCTCCTCCCTTTATACACCTGCAACTCTCTAACCGGTTGCAGGGGTGCTTATATTGAATTTGCCTAACCATGGTTAAGGGGACATACCAGACCCTCACAACATCCTACAGGCATCTTCTTTGTCCCAGTACTAGAGTTGTGAAAGGTATAGTGTTCATCATTCTTAGTTGCCTCTTCCTCGTCTCAGTACTTTTGGGTGTCACATGAGGAAAATTAGGGAAAGTTGACTTACATTAACCCATAAAGGTCGGGGGAGGGTAAGGTTGGTCAACAATAAGGAAAGGGGGTTACCATGTCTCTCCTGAGGGCACCACATTTTCACTACTCAAAGACCCTCCACCCATGTGATCCTCTCTTGCTTGTCCACCCCCAAGGTCAGGATACAAGAGCGATGGCCTTTCCCTGTCCACCTGCCCAGAGGATACAAGGGGAGACTACCTTGAGGTTTCTCACATTTTGTGCTTTATAAAACATATACATATAAACATGCAAACATATATACATTCATACATACAAATCATGTTAAGTCATACCAGTACTAAAAAAAACAGGTCTCAATTATGATTATCCAAATAACTGGAGAGCCTGGGCCAAGAGCTACTTTTTGAAAACAGTACTTGAGAGAGTAGCCAGCCAGCAGATATTAGAGTTCTCTGAAGCCAAATGCAAACGTGAACAATCAGCAATTGAGCAGACTGCACCCACAGCCCCTTTATCAGTAACTATCTCAAAGTCCCTGGGATCTCTACCTTCCAATGCCGAATACAACAGTTCGTGTTTCTGGCACTTTCTGAAAGGATCTGGAAACTCTGCCTTCAAGTTCCAAAAAGCAGCACTTTCTCTCAAGACTTAGCCTTTCAAAGTGCTCCCTTTCGCAGAGTTTAGAGCAACTCTCGCCACAAATTCCAGTATGTAGTTCATTTCCTACAGCGTACATGTTCCAGTGGCTCTAGGAACTGTTCCTTAAAGTTCCACCATGCAGCTCTTTTCTCTTAGTGTTTGTTATCACAATAGTCAAGGAACAGCAGCACTTATCTATCAATTTTCATTCTCCCACTTTTCAATTACAGTTTTTATACCTCAGTTAATGTCTTTCTGGGCCTTCTGGAAGTCCCATGACTTGTGCCACTGATATGCTGGCTAGCGGGCCATTCTCTTATATCTCTGGATGTTCTCCATGCTCTACCTCTCAATAATCTCCTCTGCTTCTCTTCCTTATCATGTTCATTACCTTTTCCTCTCTATACACAATGCTCTTCAATGCTCAGCCACTATAGAATTCAGAGGTCCCCTGTCCCTCACTCTTTGGTTCTTTCGAAACATGTCATGTTTCTTGACTTCTCTGATGTCTGCTATATCCTGCTCACTGCTGGTTACTGTGACTGTTATCCTCAGTCACAGACTTTTCCTTACTCTTTCTGACTATCAGATTAGTATTATTATTGTTATTATTATTATTATCAGCATGTGCAGGAGCTTGCATTGGAGTAATCCTCACTGCCAGATCTTGTCTGTCCAGGCCCTTTCCTCTTTTTCTTTATCTGTGCCTCAGGAACGTTCATGTGAGCACACCCATGAAAAACATACTCTGGTAGTTCTGATGGCTGATCAGGTACAGATAACACTTCATCACACATATTAACCCCATCAGTTATCTTTGTTATTGGTCATATCGTAACAAGATAGGAATAATTGTTGCCTACTAAACTAAAAGCAAAACACAACTGCTATTAACTTATGACTCGAATCATGCAAGGTGTAAGGGTTCAGAAGTAAGACTCTGACACAGAGAGGTCATGGTGGTTGGAATAAACCTTTATTCAGATGAAAAAAAATAAAAGAACATCCTATCTTGCCCTAATTCTAAGTGGGGTTTCCCTGCCACAACGAAAATACTAATGTCACAGTCACGATGTCAATGTAAAAGTCCACAGTCCTGTGTCAGAATCCTAGCTCTGTCCCTCACACTCTAAGACTAAATCAAAGAAGACCTTCTTAGTCCAGAAAAATGATTCCTTTCCACTGTAAAAAAACAAACCTTCCCCTTTCCAACATTCTAAGTGACTTTTTTTCCAGGAGACGGGGAATAGCCCAATAAAAGAAAGGTTACTTCCTGCAAACAGGTGATAGCCATTTCCACTTAGACGCACCATCGGCAGCTAAGAAAGCCGGGCTTCTTTCCAAACATAACACGGACATTTTAACTTTGATATGTCCTTTAGCCTTAGCATGGCAAAACAATCGATCCTACATAACTTCTAATGCTCGGCACTTTAGCAAGCATTTTGTTTTAAGTCCACATTTTTCCAAGTCACCTGAATTCCATAAACACCATTGCATGTAACGTTCTTTGCTAAATGCTAGCTATCTGGGCTTCCTATTACATACTCCATTTAAGCAGCTACCTGCAACATATCAACCGATTAGTCATAATTTCCTGAACCTGCAATAGTACCATGTGAAAAAAAAAATTAATAGCAACAAAACGAACCAAAGCACAATAGTGAAACAGAAGGGCAAATACATGAATAAAACACATCATGGTACTCTGCTCATTGGCTTAACCATGGGCATTCCAAACAATATATACTGATTTCTGTTTTCTTTTTTCAACATGTTTCAAAAGTTGCACATTTCAAACCATATTTCCAAACCAGAAGGTGTTTTCTTTTTGGTTTTATACACCGTTGACAAATGACAACAGCTGACAAAAACTGTATGCAAACATGTTTTCCTATTAAACACAAACTGCAAAAAAAAATGTCTCGAAAAAAAGGTGACAAGTCTCATATAAGCTTTTTTTTTATTTTTTGCTTTTTGTTCTGCAGACCAGGTAAGGCCCTGTCACACACAACTGTTCTCACTGGGTTGCTTGAAATCAGGCAACGCCCTAGACAATACATATTTCTGCCACGGGTATCTAATATCATATTTCACGAGAGCACTTACACTATTAAGTAAACCTTCTATTGCAAAAAACGTCCATCCCTGTTCAGTGTCTTCTAATCAGATCTTATTAGGGAGGCTGGATGTATACTATTCAATTTTTGCCACCCTTTCATCCAGGCTTTTATTGTTTTCTGAATTACTGGAAAAGAGTGTATGTGTGTAAAAAAATCCAGAAAAGTCAAACAAAGGATTATTCAACATAAATCCAATATAGCAATATACACATATAGTGCTAGAATTGAGTGTGGTGAGATATTACCTGAAAGCAGTCAGAATATGAGCCATTTATATGTTTTAGTACTGGAGACGGCTCCACAGAATCAAAGTTATGGTCTCCATTAACAAAGTATTTTGGATTTACTTTTTGCATGATTGGCATGTTTCACAAGGCTGTATAAAGGGAATACTTTTTTCAGCACTCTCAGTTTGAAAAACTTTGAAACTTGTGCATAGTCTTTCTACTATGTTCACTAAGAGGTTGAACTTTAGTCTTAGGAGAATGTCGTTTACAAGACATTCATTGTAAAAGAGCTTTTGTTTACTTAAAGTGCTTTAAAGGGGATTCTAATCCCAACAAAAGGTTCATGCTTACATGTGAAAGAAATGGAAATTAAAAAGCTGCAGGTAGAAGATTATATTTTTGAAAATTGAAATATAGTATATTTGGCAAACAAAAAGTGTGCAGGCATATGAATCTAACTGGGAACTATTCAACCAAGATTAACTCAGAAAAACAATTGCATCCGGAGAGGATGCCTAAACAAATTAAGGTGAGCAATTAGTCTACCGACACATGTGAATGGCTAGTACTTCACTTGCAGCAAAAAACGGTTCAGGTCACCTTTGTGAATAAGGTAAATGTCCCATTTTTCTGATTCATGCAACTCAAAAGAGCACATCAGCTGCACTTGTTGAGCTCGTTCACTCTTCTTCTTGATACTTTCACTACCCTTTGCGAGATCATTTAGGCTTTTTGGCTTAAAATAATTAACACTTAGTTGTACTTTTGAATTTTTATTAAGTGATCCGTGGCTTTTCCTCCAGTTACTAATTCGTAATTGGATAGCTGGAAAATGTATATGGTGGTGACCTGGCAATGGTTGACCTATGTTCTTCATATTGTGTGTGTATGTATGTAGGTAATACATACATGTAGGTAATACATGCTGGACTATACAGTAATAACCTGTCCATCACCCAACTGCATATAGTATGTTATAAGTACTGCATATAGTATGTTATGGGTAAGATACCTCTGTCAAATTGTTCATGGTTTTTTTTTGAGCATTGAAAATTCACTACATATATCTTATTGCCGCATTAACCATAACATCTAGATTTCATTTGCACCCAGGAAAGGGCCATTAGCCAATCAGGTGACTGGAACAGCGGGTGAGAATATATATTCTGCACCCACTTTTCCAGCCACTTGAGGCCCTTCCCCAAGTGGCACCATTTTTAATTTGTTTATGTGAGGAGGCAACAGGAGCCTCTACATGTTGCCTTCCCACTCCACAACACCTCCAATCCAAACCCAAACCTTTTCCTCACCCTCTCCCTCCCTCCCCACTTAACTGTAGGACCAGAGCTTTATGCTCTGGTCCAGCACACCTCACATTTAGTCCCTTTTCCTTATGGTGATGGCCATCTTTTTTTTTTCCTTCATTGATTGGCATTGTTTACGGTAGCCAACCACTGGAGGAAAACAAAGAAAGCCATTTACACCCCGGATGTACCCTGGGTTGCAAATGGCTTTCATGCCCCTGTGAAGGGGAAAACCTGGCTCATAACGGCCCAGTGCCCTCACCAGGGGCCATCACTTTGTTTGACCTCACCATGGTTCGGGCTGGTGGGCCATTACTGCCTATGTCCGCCCCTCCACCGTGCATAAAAGCCATAGTAATTAACATCATAATTTTAATGTTGAAGGACCATCAAAACCACATCTCCAAGTATCCCATACAGCGGTTTCAATACTGTAGAATGCAGTTTGCAATCTTACGACTTCACAAATTCTACCCAGATGTCTTTAATTATATCAATTCTGTTTCTATCATTCATTGTTACTCTCACAATGGTAGCTGGTTTGGACATCTCTGCTAGTCGTTTTTCAATGCCCCAAACTTCAAACATCAAATAATTAGGTTTCTTACAATTAGAATTGCTATTCTTATCCTTTGCGTTTCAGTGTGTGCCATTAGTTTGCAGTCATCCATGTCATTGAACAGTATCATTTTATTTATTTTCAGATATTGCAAGGACACCAACTGCATCATTTCATATTTCTCCTCTCACATATTTGATGCACATGAGCACTGCAGGAACTTGATGCTGTGCATCTCCATCAAAAGCCTGTTAAATGCACTCTGTTCATTCTCATTGGGGCCCAGTTCTTATGCTTGAAGTCAACGTCACGCCCCTCGAGTTTCTCATCGACATGGGGAGATGGTCAACATAATTAGTGAAGAAGCATACAACGCCCTATTGAGCGCTCCCAAACTCAAGAGATCCCCCGTCAACATCTTTCCATACGGATCCACCACCCCACTGACATGAAAAAGACTCATCACGGCCACCTGCACCCACAAATCCCACAGAGCAACAATACCACTTCACATCCTCAAAATTGAGGTGACAGCAGATGTATCCTCAGCTTCAGAACAGCAGTGGAAATGGGACTAGTGCACATTATATCAACTGATGGCCCACAGGTACTTCATGAGGCCTGAAGACATTGATGCAGCATTCCCAAACCTATTTAAAGGCCTAGGGAAACTAAAAAACAGGAGGATCCAACTGCACATTAACCAAGACGTCAAGCCGGTTGCCCAACATTATAGGGGCATACCCATCAACATCCAGTTACAAGGTGAAGAAGAGCTAAGCAATCTGCTAAAACAGCAAATCATGGAACCGTTGACGACCCACCCTTTGGTTATCACCATAGTCCCGGTCCCTAAAAAGTCACCGGATGGATCCATCAGACTGTGCGTGGAAATGAGGTGAGCCAACAAGGCAATCGAATGAGAATGACATCAAGCGTCCAGGATCACCGACGTGATCCACCTCGTACATGGTGCTAAATACTTCTCCAAATTGGACCTCACAAAAGGCTATCACAACTCGAGATCTCTCCTGAATCAGATACATCACAAACTTTGTCACCCACATGGGTCGGTTTCAAAACAGGAGGCTCAGTTTGGGCATTTCATCGGCCGCAGAAATCTTTCAGGAGGATATTCATAAGGTCATCCGCCACGTCCCCAACTCACTCAACTACTCCGACGATGTTCTAGTGTTCAGCAAGTCAAAAGAAAAACATGATGCCGCCCTGCACCGAGTGTGCGCGGCCCTCGACGCAGCGGGATTCACCCTTAACAAGACCAAATGTGAGTTCAGTAAGGGGTTGCTCAGGTTCTTCAGACATATCTTCTCAGAAAAAGGTATGCACCCCAACCTAGAAAAGGGGGCGGCACTAAACACAGCACTACTGCCCCAGAACGTATCGCAACTATGCGTGTTCCTGAGTCTCGTGAGCTATTGTTTAAGATACCTCCACGATTATGCCATAGTCAGCAACCCTCTCCGTCTTCTCATCCGGAAAGACCAACAATTCGAATGGTCGACGGACTGTCAATAAGCCTTTTAGACCATAAGGAACAATATCTCCAAGGCTGACGACATGGCCTACTTCAATGCTGAAAGACAGACGGAAGTCATAGTTGATGCCAGGCCGGTAGACCTGGGAACAATCCTCCCACAACGTGTGTTAGGAAAGATTTTGTAATTGTGGGTAATTTTCCTTCCATGTGGCAACCCCTAAAATTTTTGCTGTTGTTTTTCACCTTGATCTCGACTTTGCCAGAGAAGTGCAGCCTTCTGCCGCACTCCTCTGGGCTTTCGCTCCATTCTTACGGGGAAACTGACATGCCCTTAAAACAGTCAGTACCAGGAAACGCTGTTTTCCGTAGTTTCTTTTATCATGTTGCGGCTTTCGTGCAACATGACACAAGAGGGCACTGTAAGCTAAGTTACTGCTCTCTTGGGACTCTAGCCTTCTACAGGCCCTAGATACTCTTTTGGGATTGTAACTGATCAGTGCAAGTGATTCACGGACGGGAATGGTGGCAGCGATCGTTTCTTGTGTTTTGAGCTCCTTTTGGTGTTTTAAGCGGGTTTCTCGCGCTTAGCCCAAAATGGTGGCCTGGCTCCCAAAATGGCCAGACCACGAGGCTCCTTTGTCCTGTCCGCTGACCGTCTTGCTCCCTTCACCTTCCCCAGGTCGAGCCGAACCGGGGCCTTCCTTATTTGGGCATGTACTTTGCCGCGAAACACAAATGCTTTTGCGGGCTTCTACAGGCCTTGTGTGTGCCTCCAGGATGTGGGCTGGGATGTCTGGTCCCAATACACATCCTGGGTGCCAGTGAGTCTAGGGTGGTGTGAATGCCTGGGACCACCATGGTCCGTGATAGGTCCACGTATGGTGTGAGTGTTGATGAGCGGATCTCCCATTGGGTCCCCTCCATTTTGGCGCGAAGGGAACCGTGGATAAGAGGGGGCTGGAAACACTACTACCATGTGGATCTCCTGAGTTCTCACGAACGAAGGAATACAGGAGCCAAGTATCCTGCAACCAAGAGGCTGAACCGAGGAATCGCTGGTGACCCGCTGAAGGACTGCTCCTCTGCACTGATGTCGCCTTGTGAAACCCTTTTTACCTCTGATCGAACCAGAAGGCCTGTACTGGTACTTCGACCCTTGGAATAGCGGGGACAGCTATTCTCGGCATCTTCACCATCTCCTGCTCGTAAGCCTTCGGAAGTGTCTCTGGGCCATCCAGCAGACTGACCAGCCTACACAGGAGTCTTGCTCTGTAACCACCGCCAGGTTGTGTAGTATTTCGAGTCCTTGTCACTCTCACACGATTCGTACACTTGGCGTTCCCAGGTCTGAAGTGAGTAGTGTACACTTGGCTCAGATACACACAGCCGCTCCATTGCCCTGCTGTGGTAACAAACTGTGCGGGTTCACTTCATTTGGGACATCTTCAACTCAACTCTGCTGCTGCAGACTCAACACGACGACGAGACGTCCCCTGCTCTCCTGAACCTGCCAGCGACTGAAACTGACGTGGAGAAGCCTGGGTCTGCTTGCATCGGGGACCGGTGAGTAGCATAGCTAGGAACTGGTCGCCCTCCTGCAGGAGCCCATAGCTTTTCCCCGCTGTGTCAAAACAGCATGCCTTTCCTTACTCGCGCTCTGCTTCTGCCCACAGTGGAGGCTGCGCTTGAGTCGCGGAACTCTGTTCTTCTTCATTTGTGCACTAAACTGAACTGCCTGATTCCCTCTTCCCTCGAAGAGACTCCCCTTTTTGCCCGTTGGCACCAGCGTGTGCAGGTACCTTTGAGCATAAGGCTCCACTCTTCGTAGGGCTCGGACTTCCTTTTAGTTAGGTGCCTCTGAAGGCGGACTGGGTCTAAGCATTATTTCGCACTGCCTGTTTTCCTTCCCTTTTAGGTGGACTACACATTTTGTGCATCTAACGCTTGAGACTTGTTTGTATTTGTATATATATTGTATTGGTATGGTATGTGTTGGTTTACTAGAGTTGTATTGTGATTTCTCGCTACGGTCATTGTTTTAAAGGCCTTGGAATAAATGTGTATATATTTTTAATATAACACCTGTTTGGAGTAGTTTGTAAGTGTCCTTGCTTTGTGTGCTCATTGCGGGCTTTCAGTCACCCTCACCCCTCTTGAGACCTAGTCTTGACCGCCGCGATCGCTACCCTGATTGGTCTGGCTTGTCCAGTGGTTACCCTGTTCCAAGTAATTAGGTTGGCCTTCTGAACTTCTGCGCCACCAGGACAGAGTTCAGAAATCCGTCTTAACAACGTGACTCCTCAGACCCGTGCAACGTCTTTATCATAGCGTATGCAAGCAGGAGCCTCACCACTATGGAACAGACATGCTCACAGGCAGAGAAGGAGAGCCTGGCCCTGGTGCGGGCCTGTGAGTATTTTCATCTCTTCCTCTATGGAAAGGCATTTATGATTATCATGGACCACCAGGCCCTCTTGACAATCTGCAGAGACCCAAATGCGAGCATGCCATAGAGATAACAAGATTACAAATTCACCATTTTAAACCATCCAGGCAAAGACAGTAACCCGGCTGACTATCTGTCTAGCCACCCCACCGGGCCGCCACAAGCAGGCCCCTCTATCGCTGATGCATACATTAATTACATCATCCATCACCTACAACCTTTGCCAGTCGACTGCACCATGCTGGCAAAATAATTGCAACAGGATTGAGCACTCATGATCGTGGTACACTGTATTAAGACAAGGAAGACAGCCCACATCAGAATGCAAGCCAGAAACGAACCTGACCACATAAAGAATGACGTATGGTTAATGGAATTGGTGTTGGATGAACTCACAGTCATAGACGACCACATCAGCATGAAAGGCTGCAAGGTCATCATTCCGGAGTCACTGAGAGAGGAGACAGTCATGCTAGCGCACGAAGGCCACCGGGGGGTAGTATCCACCAAACACCTCAACGACAGAAAGTATGGTTTCCCAAGCTGGATGCCATGGTAGATGGAATAGTAGGAAACTGCACTGTCTGTGCTCTGGTTGCTCCGCCCCCTCATCCCAACCCATTGAAGATGTCTCAGCTCCCATTAGGCATGTGGGAGGAACTAGCCGTAGTCCTCTTTGGACAACTGTTTAACGGCACATACGTCCTCATGCTAATTGATGAACACTCACATTTTCCAGACGCCCAGCTCATTCAGTCTACAGCTGCCACCTGTGTCATCCCCGCATTGGACCGCATGCTGTCAGCGTATGGAATACAAAAGTTCATTAAGTCGGACAATGGTCCGTCCTTCACCAGCCATGACTTTGAATACTTTGCATGCTAGAATGAGTTCCAACACAAGAAGGTAACCCCACAATGGCCTCACGCCAACAGCATTGTAGAAAGATTTATGGCTAACATCAAGAGGACACTGCAAATCACCAACATCATCAATAAGCCCTTCGAACAAGCACTAAATCAGCTCTTGCATGAAAACAGGCACACCCCACAGAGACCCATGGGTGTGTGCCCATCAGACCACATATTCCACAGGAAAATAAGAACATGGCTACCTGAAAGTGACAAGCATGAGCCTGCAACACTCCAAGAACAGCAGACCAGGACCCAAGACCAAGCCAAAAAAGAAAAAATGAAAAACAAAGCAGACGCTCGTCGAGGAGCGAACAAGTGTGACATAGAACCAGGAGATCACATCCTAGTGCAGCAGTCACAAGTGAGGAAAGAAGATCGCATGTTTGAACCCGAGTGGCTGGTGGTAACCAGTATAAAGGGCACCTTGATAATGGCCAGTGGAAACAATCAGCAGTCCATAACCTGAAACTCGTCACACTCCAAGAAAGTCACTGGAACGCCCTTCATGACCTGGTAGCCAGTGAGTATCAGCCAAGAGGACCACTTCTCAGATGACTCTGCCCAAGGGGACAGCGAGCAATCAGAGGTAGAAGCAAGCAATGGAAAGGTGGAGGTGCCACTAGTCCCTGATGCGCACAACCGGCCGATGAAGCCTCAGAGATGTTGCATTAAGCCACACAGACTGATCGAAGATATGGGGTAAACCAGCAAGTGAAGTGGCACGCTAAAAAGGGGGGAGATGTTGTGTCGGTAGCACAGGGCCAATTGCCCTCCCATATCGCGTGGTGGGAAGGCCCTTATTTGGGTCTAGTTTGGGGAGAGTGACGTTGAGCTACATTCAGAGCAGCATTCCCCTGCCCTGTCACCTCATAAATCATGACAATACCACTCTGTGTCCATTTTGCATAGTAGAAAGTACCACTTTCATTGTTTTAGCTTTTTTTCCCACCTCTGAAAAACATATTTCTCGAGGATAACCATGCCCTTTTTGCTGTCTTGTGTATCGTTTTTCTGCATTTTAATGACAGTCTGGGGTGGTCTTGCTCTTTCCTGTCAATTACTGCCAAAGATGCAGACTCTTATTACATTTCCCAGGTTCTAACATCTGCATAATATCAACTTTTAAAAAAATGTATATTTTTTCCCCTAAAAGGACCCTTATTTGCAGTAAGTTGAGAGTCAGCTTGTGTTTCTTAAGTTCTGTAAGAGCACATTCACTCTTCTTTGCTAGGGTGCAGAGGTTGGTTTTCTGTGAAAGAAAAGGCCTTTTCTCTTCTCAAAAAATTCCTTTAAATACATATTTATTTCTGAACTAGTGTTTTTGAGAGATCTATAACTAACCATTAATGCGGTCATATAGGACTTTGGGAAGTTGGATTGTTTCTATTAGGTTTGTTGTTTGCCACAAACCGTTTTATTGTCAACCCCTTTTTCATTGCCCATGATAAGGACTCTAAGAGAGAGTCAATCTCCTGTGCTGTCACCTCCTTAAGATTACAGGTAAATTCAATACTTTGATATCTGGTCTGTTTATCAACTCACATAAATGGCCATTTCACCAAATGCATTGCAACCCCACCATTAGACATGTCCATACATTTCTTTTTTTTCTGCCAGTTGACTTTTTATCTTTAAACCATGAAAATGTAGTCTATTAACGACATTATGGTTGGTATTGAGCTATCTGGGTTAGGACAAATGAAAGCATATCATTTGCATATGACAGGGATTTACATTTTTCCTTTCGATTGGTGGAACCCTTGTATACTTCATTATTAGGGAAAGTGATAAGTCAGGATTCAAATTAATTGTAAAACAGCAGAGGCTACAGAAGGCTGCCTTGCTTTGTAAATATTTCTATTTTGAAGTGTTCAGTGAGCACACCATTTACTATTTCTCAGGTTGTCGTATTATTACACACAGAGACATTCATGTCTATTAATACAACCTTCACAAAATGTTTGCCCAAATTTCATATGATTTAGCACTGCCTCCTGATACTTTCAGTTCACATCGTCAAACACATTTTCTGCCTTAGGGATTGATGATTTGTTATACCTTGGTGGTCTAAGATATTGTCAATCCTCATTATGATACTGGCGGCAGCCGTGCCAGTAAAACCGGCACAGCTGCTGCCCGTATCATTTTTATTCTGGTGCCCGTGAATGGGAAATTACTGGGTCATTACGGCCTTGCCGGACCCGGTAATTGCCCATTAGTGGGCCACAGAAAATATTCTTCCCCATAGGGCTCAATGGGAATGGGGAAGCCGGATGCACCGGCATCATTCGTGAATGGTGCCAGTGCATCCAATATGCTCTGCTCATGGTATACCGGCACCGTTACTACCGGACCGGCAAACTGATAATGAGGCCCAATGTGTCTTTTTTAGCACGACTGTGCCAATGGGGACACCGACTTGATCTTTCTCAGATGATTGAATATGGATGCTTAATTGTAATATTGCTCTGCCTCAAAGCCAAATGTCTTGTTACTATGTCTGATTTCCATGTATTAGCGATATTTCAAGATATCTGCTAGACGGCTGAGGTTCTCTTCCTGGTTTCAGTATTATCAAAACTTTGAGATTGTCATGCTCTTCCTGTAAACATTATTCAACCTTCCTTAGAACAGCTCCCGAAGCAGTGAATGGAGCATGTCCTCAAATGTGGCTTAGAGTACGCTTGGAAATCCATCTATTATTGTTGACTTTACACACTTCATTACCTCGATTACATTTCATATGTTGCCTTCTCCGGTTTGTCCATCAACTGAATCTGCTTCACGTTTGTTCAGTTTTCACAAGTTGGCTGCGCTCAGAAAGGTTTCCATTTCCTTTTTTGCTACCCTTCGGATATTTATATGTGGCTGCAGACTCTGAGTGGGTACATTCCCACGGAACAGGTTATCATGCTGTGTACCTTCTCGCAGAGAGGGCCCTGACCTCCTTTTCTACATTATTTTTTTCAGTTTGAGTTAAATGTGCATCTTTTTTAAGATCTCTATTGCACTCTTTCTGAAGAATTGTAGGTCTTACTCTAGGCTGTCAAGCTTCGTAGAATTCTGCCTTTTCTTTTTTTAAATACATAGTAGGTTCTCCATCCACTTTTATTTTCAATGCCTGTGTAATTGAATGACACTTAGGCACATAGTTCTGATGACCTTCATAAAAAAAAAAACAATGGGGGTCTGTACGAGTATGCTGGTATAACAGGAATAACACCGGTCCAGTGGTGTTACGGTTACTGGCGGAGTGAACAGCAGAAGTACTGACTTATTACAACCTTGAGCGGGCGCACACACCAGCCCACCTGTAATGGCAATTACCACCAACAACATGCACTTAGCAGAAATACTGACAAATAAACAGCGGTATCACCACAGCTGGTAATACCAGCAGCAGAAATAACATTGCACCTAGAACGGGAAATGCAGTGGGGCCATCTTTAAAATCTCAACCTATTCTGATTCCCCCATTTCCTGCTGCCATCCAGTACCTATACCTGTGGCAGCATCATGGCACAAGGAAAAAAGGCACACATTCCAGAATTGCGGCTGGGGAACCCATGTTCACGGAGGCAGAGATGAATGCACTTGTTGATGCAATCATGGAGCATGTAGAGAAACATTTTGGGTGCAGACGGTTTAAGACCTCTGCAGAGAAGAAGACGGCCATATGTGCCAGCATCAGGGTGACAGCAGAGGGCACAGTGACCTGAACTGCCAGGGACTACCACAAGCGGTGGGATGATTTGAAGGCAAGGGTGCACAGCTTCATAGCCCGACACACTGAGAATTCTGCCACAGGAGGTCGCACACGGAAATCCGGGATACCCATGCCTTGGGAGGAGACAGCCAGCACCATCCTCCACATGGAGGGCATCGAGGGGATTGGCAGTGCGGAGGACAGAGCAGGGTCCCACAGCGATGCAGGTAAGCCTATCCCACCCCATGTACATGTGAGTATTGTGACCATAAGCATGCATACCCTAGCAGAGATGTACAACATGGGCAAGGGAATGGGTCACCACATGGCAATCACAGCAAACGCACAGTCAGGACACACATGTGCCAGGGGAGGTGAGGAAACGTTGCCATGTACATGCACTGTAGGTGAAATGTGTATGCCAAATGATGGACACATGAAAAGTACCCATGCATGCCACGAAAGTCCACGTCACCAAGTGATGCTACACCACATACACAACAACATACCACCTTGTCAGGCCAACAGACAGTGTGCACATGAATGCCTTGTGCACACCCTCAGCAGGCACTACCACCATGTAGAAGTAGTAGCACTCATTGCACCGATACCACCTATGACAATCATGCAAAATGTGCATTCCTGGAACACACACAAAGGGCCTCATTACGAGGTATGCCGGTAGCCATGCCTCTATTGGCGGCATGGCTGCCGGCAAAACCGCATCCGTGTCCGTGTCCTCGGAATGAGAACTTACCAGACCATTCCGAGTTCGGATGGCCCGGTAATTCCTCACTCGAGGACACGGACACGGTTCATCCCCATTCCCATTTCAGCCCCCATAGGGCTGAATGGGAATGGGAGAGGGAGTAAACAATGGCCCATTACGAGATGGCCCGTTGTTTGCTCCCTCTTCCCCTCGCGGGACCCGGTATGCACGCCTGGTTTTCCCATGCATGCTTAACGTGTCCCGGGAGGGGACCTCGTAATGTGGCGGAACGGGTTGAATGGCGCCGCAGCCTTTTACGGCGCACTTTAACCCGTTCCGCCAGGGTCGTAATGAGGCCCAATGTCTCATGAGTGTCTTGCAAGCCCGCAGACAAGTATGCAAGATGACTGACAGGATGACATTCTTTTACCAACAGGTACACAGTCAATAGACAGTGATGAGGCAGGACCCTCCACTGCAGGCCCATCAGGTGCCTCCACACCTGCACAGGCCATACCCCTTGCCATTCGGAGCAAGCAGCAGAGAAGGGCTACAAGGACAGCACCAGCACCTCCTCTACCTCATCACTACCACCACCCTACACTGCTGTGGAAGCACCAGCATCTCTGGATGATGAAACCAACCCCACAGTGGTGCACAGTGGCTCCTCCACCAGCCAGACAGCTGTCACAGCTGTCGCTGAAGCCACCACTCCCATCTCACAGTCAGCACCTGTCATGGTTCACACCGATCCCCTCTCAGCATTGGCTCGCAGTAATATGGGTTCAAGAATGCCCACATCACCATAACGTGCAGTGCAGCTACGGTTCATCGTGCACGGGCACATGCTGTTACCACTAATGAGTTTGGGGAGTAGGAGGAGGAAGAGGAGCATGATATGGCCTATCATATGGCCTATTACTCACCATGCTTCAGCCCAGAGCAACCACACAGCCCACCACCTCTGCCCATGACCAATATGATGGCAGTACGTCCAATGCTGGATGCCATAGAGTGCCAGCAGCATTCATAGAGGCACTTGCGGGTCAGCAGCTCCATAAAATGCAGGCCATGCATGACAGCCTGCAAGGATGTTGCTGTAGGATGTCACAATCACTTGGCCATGCCTTCACCACAATGGGTCAGGGAGTGCGAGAGCATACAGAGTCATCCACAGCCTCTGCTGAGTCACTAAGCCAAGCCATCCAGCTTAACCTGCAGTTCATCCGGGCCCATGGGTTAGAGCCCTCTACCTCTGTGACCCCCACAGAGGGCTCCCTACCCAGCAGTCCAAGGTGCTGCTCACAGTGCCACCACACTTACAAGGAGCAGAAGTCCCCCATAGTCAAGAGGGGCGGAAAGTAAATGTTGGACACTGCAAGGGTAAATTGAGAGGGAATCTGTGGAAGTTTTTTTGGGGAGAGTTGTTGGGGAGGGTTTTTTGAGGGGAACATTGGGGAGGGGCTTCTGGGGATGGATATTTGGGGAGGGGGATGGTGTCATGGGGAAGGTCGATTCACCTGTATGCATAAAACCTGGTTCCACTTGAAGCAATGCTAGGAGATTCCTTATTGTGTGCAGGTGTTCCAGGAATGAACTAACAATTCACAAAGGTGAAGGCAAGTGCAATATGATGGTGCTCATAAAAAATAGTCAATGAGTTCCTGGCGAGCAAAGCGTCCATCCCTGTTCTCTACCCACTCAGTTCATGCCAGCACAGGACCCACAGGGCATGAGTTGTCTTCATAAGTGGGCAGGTGAATGTTCCACCTGATGCAGATGTTGTGCAACATTGCACAGGTGAGTACGATCTGACTGTTACGCTCACCTCGTTCCCACGGGGGCGTCGACCGGAACTGGGCCGCTGTTATTTCCACTAGCGTGACGTGTAGCGCCGAGATGACTGACTGGACTGGCCCGCTCAGCCTAGTTTGTCTGGCTCGCAAGAATATTCTTCTGCAAAGGAGAAGAGGAATTAACCACCCGTGGAATTGAGTGTCAACCCACCTTCCCCACTCCCGTTGTCTTCCCACAGATCACTCTTGATGTCCCCTCCTTAGTCTCACCTAATGGTTTGGAAGGATGAGCTCTCCATCCTGCGTCGACCGCAGGGGCGCGTTGATGACCAGTTACTTCACTGGGGTAGAGGAATTGGTGAGTTTCAGAATTGACGCTAAAGTCGAATTGTTCATAAGAGTTCAAATGTCTGCTCTTCACTCTGTCCGATTCCTTGCAGGTTACCGATTAATCCACTCGAAGATTTCCAAATGGCACTCAGTAAGATTCAGGTAAGTCTATTGTGTTTTTCCCCTTAGGGGCCAGGGTACGGCGATGAAGCAGAGTTGACTGTGCCGACCCGAGATGAGGTGAGACCCCCGTGGTAAATCAGGTAAGTTTTGTGGGGGGTAACTGGTATTGTCTTTGCTTTCTCCCCTTAGGGGCCGGGGTACGGCGATGAAGCAGAGTTGACTGCGCTGACCTGAGATCAGGTGAGTACCTCCCGTGGTAAATCAGGTAAGTCCTTGGGGGGTAGCTTGTATAGCCTTAGAGAGTCCCCTTGCTCACCTTGCTGTCTTTGTCTCCTTAGGTGTCGGAGGGCAGCCGCAAGATGGAGAGAGCGTGATGGAATGCTGAAGTACCGCCAAGCAGGTGAGTTCAGCGCGGCGCCGTAGGAATGTGAAGCGATGCTTCAAAGACTTCTGTCTTTCAGCTCTGTGGCGAGATGGATCAGGATTCAGGTAAGGATAAAGTTAAAACTCATGTTCTAACCTTTATCCTTCTTGTCTTCTTGTTTCAGGAGTCCCAGGACTGAAGCGGGCGTGGCTGAAGACTGGAGCTGCTGAAAACACGGTGAGCGTTACGCTGCAGCAAGCAGAATAACGCGAAGCACGTGTGGCTGTCCGGGCGTGGTTTAAATAGCCTTGGAAGAAGATCCAGGTAAGTATTCTTCCACAGCTCCACCCAAGTAACAAATAGTCCCTTCAGTAAAATAGTCCCTCCTAAGCCTCATTTGGCTTGAGTCTTCATGCAGCATGGTCTGCCTCAGGTGAGTATGCAGCATGGTCTGCTTCAGGTAAGTTATCAATAATGAGCCTGGCGCCCATGGCGCCAGGACTGACTTTATCTTTATGAGCCTGGCGCCATAGGCACCAGGACTGCACTCAAACAGCCCCTAACTGGGGCTTTTGGGCATGCTCCAAGTGGCATGATGCCTGCTTCCGGGGCTGCTGGGCCTGGTCTGGTCTTCCGGGGACAGGCATCATGACAGCACTCCCCCTCAAGGCCCCTCCTAAAGTCGTTCTCCACCTTGGCCGTGGTTTGTCTGGAATTTCCCGATGGAACCTCTTCACTAAACAAGGTGCATGCACGTGGTCACTAGGTTCCCAAGACCTTTCCTGCGGACCATAACCTTTCCAGTCAATTAGGTAAAAGAGTTTTGATCTCACTCTTTTTGAGTCCAAAATATTCTTGACTTCGAACTCGGGCTCCCCGTCTATGAGTATAGGTTCAGGTGGAGTGTTAAGTCTAGTTCCTGGTTGCACTGGCTTCAAAAGAGACACGTGGAAGACGGGATGGATTTGCATATGAGCAGGTAGGTCCAACTTGAGGGCCACTGGGTTAATAATTGCCTTGACAGAAAAAGGTCCCAAATACCTGGGGTTAAAGGTCCGAGTCCCCTTGAGTGGTAAGTGCTTAGTGGCTAACCATACTTGGTCCCCTATTTGGTATTGAGGAGCATCACTTGTGTGCTGATCCGCATTCTTTTTGTATTTTTCCTTAGCCTTTTGCAAATGGATGGTTGCTTCTTTAAAGGCTTGTGTAATAACAGCGTGGAGATGGTCCACTGTGGGCATCTCTAAATGCTGGGGTGAGTCCAAATCCGAGGTTCGAGGATGGTGCCCATAAATGGTAAAAAAAGGACTTTGTCCAGTTCCTGAGTGTACGGAATTATTGTACACATACTCTGCGATCCACAGAATGTCTTTCCAATTCCCCTCAGACTGATGTAGCATACAACGGAGGTACTGTTCAAGAGTCTGGTTGGTCCTCTCCGTTTGACCGTCGGTCTGAGGGTGGTGACTGGTCGAAAGCCTAACATCAATTTGTGCCAGTTGGCAGCATTTCCTCCAAAAATGTGAAATGAATTGACTGCCCCGATCTGAAATTAACACTGAAGGAAAGCCATGCAGGCGGACAACATTTTCAAGGAATTCCTTGGCCAGGATTGAAGCTGAAGGTACCCCTTTTAAAGGAATGAAGTGGGCCATTTTAGAAAAAAGATCTACAATAACTAGAATGGTATTGTAACCTTGGTACGGGGGTAAATCCGTGATGAAGTCTAATGACAAGGTATGCCAAGGGGTGGGTGGTATGTCTAATGGTTGCAATAATCCAGCAGGTTTTTTCTTTTGCCCTTTATTTTGTGCGCAAATGCCACAAGACATGACAAATGACTTGACATCCTTTCGCCAGGTGGGCCACCAAAATTGCTTCCTAATTTTAGCTTCGGTTTTTGCAATACCCGGATGCCCTTCTATTAAGGTTTCATGGTAATGGGAAATGACAAGTTCTTGTAGTTCCTTTTGCGGTAAAAATAGCCGGCCTTGGTAATAAGGTAAATCATCGATGACAGAGTACTCTGGACCTTTCTTTGCCCAGTCCTGTAGGGTAACGGAATCAAAGAGTTGGTGGATCTTGTTTTGAATGTCCTCCAGTGTCTGTATGGATGTCAGGCCAAGGATTCTCTGTTCCGGAATTATGGGTACGGGTTCTAAAGTTATTTCTGCTTCTCCCATTCCAATCCGGGACAAGGCGTCTGCTTTACCATTCTTACAACCTGGTCGATAGGTTATTACAAAATCAAACTCGGCGAAGAACAATGCCCAACGGAGTTGGCGCGAAGATTGGGCTTTGGCTGTCTTTAGGTATTGTAAGTTGCGGTGATCGGTGATGACCGTGATGGTATGTCTGGCACCCAGTAGATAGTGCCGCCATGCCTTGAAGGTGGACTTGATGGCCAGAAGCTCCTTGTCGGTTATGGCATAGTTTAATTCGGGGGCTGAACATTTTCTTGACCAAAACGCCACTGGGTGAAGCTGGTTAGTTTCGGGATCCTTTTGGGAAAGGACTGCTCCAATGGCTGAACTGGATCCATCTGTTTCCACTATGTAGGGAAGCTCGGGGCACGGGTGTCTTAATACGGGAGCAGATGTGAATTTAGCTTTTAACTCTTGGAAGGCGTTCTCGGCTTCCTCTGTCCACACAAAGCGTTTGTTTTTTCGCAATAGCGTTGTAAAGGGATGTACAATGTGCGAGAAGTCCGGGATAAACCTGCGGTAGAAATTGGCAAAGCCAAGCATGCTTTGAACTCCTTTGATTGAACTTGACGAAGGCCAATTAAGAATGGCATCCACTTTTCGTGTATCCATCCGGATTCCTCTCGGGGTCAAAATAAATCCAAGGAATTCCACTTCCGTAGTGTGGAAGATGCACTTTTCCAGTTTAGCATATAATTTATGCTGGCGTAATTTCTCTAGGACTGCTCGGACATGTTTTACATGCTCAGATTCTGATAAAGAGTATACTAAGATGTCGTCGATGTAAACGACCACACAAACGTCGATAAGCTCTCGGAGGACATCGTTCATGAAGAACTGGAAGGCTGCTGGTGCATTGCATAGTCCGAAGGGCATCACCTGGTACTCAAATAGTCCGTACTTGGTGCGAAGAGCAGTCTTCCATTCGTCACCCTCTTTGACACATACCAGATGATATGCCCCCCGAAGGTCTAGTTTCGTGTATATACAAGCGTCCTTCACCTGGTCTAGTAGCTCTGGGATCAAAGGCAGTGGGAATCGATTCTTGATGGTTATCTGATTCAGTGCGCGGTAGTCTATACATGTTCTAAGGTCGCTTTCCTTTTTCGGTACGAAGAACAAAGCTGAAGATGCAGGGGACTTGGACGGGTGAATGAAGCCATTAGCAAGGTACTGGTCTAGGTACTAGCGCAAATGAAGATTTTCGGGTTCAGTAAGGGCATAGACTCTGCTGCAAGATGGTTGTGCTCCAGGTACAAGATCTATTTGACAATCATACGATCTGTGAGGTGGTAAGGTGTTTGCCTGTTCCTTTTGCAAGACATCCTGAAAGTCTTGATATTCAACAGGTAATTGTATGGCTACTGGAATTACTGGGGCCACGACTGAGTTTTGAGTTTTCCTTGGGTAGCAGGTGTGGGCACATTCTGGGAATGTTAGTCTCTGCTCTCGCCAATCAATACAGGGATTATGTTTTTCCAACCAAGGTATCCCCAGTATCAGATGAAACTGTGGGGCCTTGATTAAGTCAAACATCATAGCCTCTCGATGCCCATCTTGACTCAGCAATGTCATCTCTGCAGTGGAATGAGTTACGGGTCCAGAGGCAGTTTCCGTTCCATCTACAGTGGTGACAACATCGGCCGTGGTCTTGCGGGTGAGAGATAGATTCATCCTGGTAGCCAATTCCCAGTCCAAGCAATTTCCTATGGCTCCACTGTCTACGTACGCCTTTACCGCGTGCATGCGTGATGGCTGCTCTGGATCTACAAGGACCATGGGTATGGTGAAATGCGAGGTCAGAGTGTCCTTCTTTAAGCTCGGCAAGCGGACCTCTACGCTTGCCGGGCGTGGTTGTTTCCCGAGTCAGATTTCACATGGTTTTCGTCCGCTGCTCCTATAACTTTCTTGGGTGGTTTTACAGGGCAGTCCTGAAGAAAATGACCAGTAGTTCCGCAATATCAACATAATTGCAGTTGCCGTCTTCTATCTTTCTCCTTTTGGGTTAAGGGACCTTTAACCCCCCCGATTTGCATAGGTTCTGAGACATCTACTCCCTTGGAGCTTACGTGGGTTTTAACCAACACCCTGTTCTCAAACTTGGTTCGGTCAGCCTTCCTGGTTTGAAGTCTGTGATCCAGCTGGACCACTAGATATATATATTCAGCACAGTCTTGAGGCGGGTTCACAATTTGGGCCAAAACATCTTTCAGTTCTCCTCGAAGCCCTCGATGGAATAATGTGATTCACTTGGCTTCAGGCCATTCGGTTTCTACTACTAATCTATTGAAAGTTGCAATGTAAGATAAAAGATCCTGGTTACCTTGACGTAGGGATAAAAGTTCGTTGTCCAAAGCCTGTCCTCGGGAGTGTCGGGCAAATAGTCTTTCCATGCTTGTTCGAAAACCCTGGAAATCTCGAAGAATCGGGTCATCCTGGTTAACTAGTGGAATGGACCAATCCGCCGCACTGCCGCTGAGATATGACAGTACAAAGGCTACCTTGGCCTGATCGTTTGGGAAAGCTCCAGGTCTACATAAAAAGTGCAAGCGGCATTGATTCATGAATGTTGCAAACCCTTTTGGGTCTCCGGCAAAGCGTTCAGGCGGAGCCAAAGGAACGGCTCCAGGTAAATTTATCTGCACCAGGTTACTCGATGGTACAGGAGCTGGACTTGCCCCAAGTCCTGGTAGAGGTGTTTGTCCAGCCTGGCTCTGTAATAGTTGTCTGGCCAACTCATCAGTTCGTTCTTTTGACACTATAAGTTCCCTCCTGAGGGCATTGGTTTCTTGGCGGGCGGAATGCACTTCGGCCCTTAATTCCCCTAATAATTGGGCCAACTAATCAGTTTCCGAGGTCTCCATGATGCCCAGGTGGGTATTTGTGGGTAGGCTTCGCGTTCTGTTACGCTCACCTGGTTCCCACGGGGGCGTCGACCGGAACTGGGCCGCTGTGATTTCCACTAGCGTGACGTGTAGCGCCGAGTTGACTGACTGGACTGGCCCGCTCAGCCTAGTTTGTCTGGCTCGCAAGAATATTCTTCTGCAAAGGAGAAGAGAAATTAACCATCCGTGGAATTGAGTGTCAACCCACCTTCCCCACTCCCGTTGTCTTCCCACAGATCACTCTTGATGTCCCCTCCTTAGTCTCACCTGATGGTTTGGAAGGATGAGCTCTCCATCCTGCGTCGACCGCAGGGGCGCATTGATGACCAGTTACTTCACTGGCGTAGAGGAATTGGTGAGTTCCAGAATTGACTCTAAAGTCCAATTGTTCATAACAGTTCAAATGTCTGCTCTTCACTCTGTCCGATTCCTTGCAGGTTGCGATTAATCCACTCGAAGATTTCCAAATGGCACTCGGTAAGATTCAGGTAAGTCTATTGTGTTTTTCCCCTTAGGGGCCGGGGTACGGCGATGAAGCAGAGTAGACTGTGCCGATCCGAGATGAGGTGAGACCCCCGTGGTAAATCAGGTAGGTTTTGTGGGGGTTAACTGGTATTGTCTTTGCT
This sequence comes from Ambystoma mexicanum, assembly GCF_040938575.1. NCBI lineage: Eukaryota > Metazoa > Chordata > Amphibia > Caudata > Ambystomatidae > Ambystoma > Ambystoma mexicanum. The sequence continues at coordinate 310,594,639 of NC_090936.1, forward strand.
TTCTCCCCTTAGGGGCCAGGGTACGGCGATGAAGCAGAGTTGACTGCGCCGACCCGAGATGAGGTGAGTACCGCCCGTGGTAACTCAGGTAAGTCCTTGGGGGGTAGCTTGTATAGCCTTAGAGAGTCCCCTTGCACACCTTGCTGTCTTTGTCTCCTTAGGTGTCGGAGGGCGGCCGCGAGATGGAGAGAGCCTGATGGAATGCTGAAGTACCGCCAAGCAGGTGAGTTCAGCGTGGCGCCGTAGGAATGCGAAGCGATGCTTCAAAGACTTCTGTCTTTCAGCTCCGTGGCGAGATGGATCAGGATTCAGGTAAGGATTAAAGTTAAAACTCCTGTTCTAACCTTTATCCTTCTTGTCTTCTTGTTTCAGGTTTCCCAGGACTGAAGCGGGCGTGGCTGAAGACTGGAGCTGCTGAAAACACGGTGAGCGTTACGCTGCAGCAAGCAGAATAACGCGAAGCACGTGTGGCTGTCCGGGCGTGGTTTAAATAGCCTTGGAAGAAGATCCAGGTAAGTATTCTTCCACAGCCCCACCCAAGTAACAAATAGTCCCTTCAGTAAAATAATCCCTCCTAAGCCTCATTTGGCTTGAGTCTTCATGCAGCATGGTCTGCCTCAGGTGAGTATGCAGCATGGTCTGCTTCAGGTAAGTTATCAATAATGAGCCTGGCGCCCATGGCGCCAGGACTGACTTTATCTTTATGAGCTTGGCGCCATAGGTGCCAGGACTGCACCCAAACAGCCCCTAACTGGGGCTGACAAGTGGCATGACAAGTGGCATGATGCCTGCTTCCGGGGCTGCTGGGCCTGGTCTGGTCTTCCGGGGGCAGGCATCATGACAGCGACCCACCTCATCAGGCCTATACATGAGGGCCCATCCAGAGTGATGTAAGCAGCAGACACAAGTCTTCAACATGCCAAAGGTGTGTTTGATGCACACCCTAGTCCGAATGTGCGCCCAGTTGTATAAAACCTTCTGTGGCATCTGGGGATTCTTCAGTGGAGTCATAAGCCAAGGAAGCTGGGGGTATCCAGAGTCACCTGCCAGGGCAATTGACATAAGTGTCATTCACAGGGATTGTGGTTGCATTTCCTGAAACAACAGCATATTTATAGACAGTCTTTGCATGAATCACATGTTTTTGGTCACAATACATGATTTCACATTCCAGTCCTTGCATGTGGAGTCGACTCCTGAGGGTGTGTGTTTTGTCTGTTATGGTACATCTTGCACACAGCTCACAGCCAGCACGCATTGCTTTCAGGGTCTTTGATTTACACGGCAGCATGCCATGGTGTGTGATTTGGCCTCTGCATTGCTCGCATGCATATGCCCTTATGGGTTTATGGGTTACAAGTACAGGTTGTCTGTGACGATTCCCTGATGGATTTATATCCATGGTTGGTTGAGTTCATGCCATGACATCTGCCAATGTCATGTTCCTCCATTGCAGTTAAGCGGCATGTCATTCAATGTTTGGCAGTGGTCTTTGGGCGTATACATACTCGCCCCCTCCCCCTCCTTGAACTCTAGTGTTTTTTTGTGGGCCCTCCACCTAGTGTTTCACCTCCCACCTTAGGTGGTCCAAGGGATTTCTGGAGGGGTCCAGGCTATTCAATGACTCTGTGATTTGTTAGGGCATCTGCTATCCATGATTATCATTCTACTGTATCCTTTTACATTGAATTAACAGTCACCGCCATCCTTTGTTATGTTGCCTACTGTCATCTGTGTTCTTTTTGCCGGACTCTGGGGGAACCCCTTGGATCTATTTTAGACACATCTAGGGGGGCCAGCCTCCCAGTTTGCAAATCATAGATGTCTTGCCATGTGTGATGTTGCATTGTGGTTCCTGAAGTCCGGTGTGTGTAGCTGGCCTGTTTGGAATATTTGAATTACCCATTTCATGCAGCATCTTAACTCATGTACTAGTCCTGTGTGTTGCAGCCTGTCATTTGCGGCCTGTACGGGCATATCATGTATGTAGAGGGCCTTGACAGGGCATGCACTCTACATGTGTGGTACCCTCCCTAAAATTGCAGGCCAATTGTTCTGCAAGGTTGGTTTGATGGACCTTGGACTCACCCAATATCCAGGTCCGTTGTCCCCTGTGCCTCTCCATGTATCCCGGCAGAGTGCTGTTCCGCAGGACCATGCCATCATGTTAACGTAAATGTTATATACTGCGCACAAGTGCCACTTGCATTGTCTCTCGGTGCTCTGGCGTCTCTGTGAAAATAAGGGGGGGTAACATTTAGTGGGATGAGCGGGAAAAAGAGCAAGGGAGTTGTGATGTGCTGTTGGCAGCTTTAGTTTGGATGGACTGTTCACTGAGCCTGGGTGCGAGATTTGGGAGGCGTCCATCATGTGGTATTGTGCAAGGTTGTGTGTGCTATGTTTTGTGTTTGCGGTGTTGTGAAGTATGTGCGGTTTTCTGTGCCGTGGAGTTATGATTATCTGAAGTGCAGTATGTGAGAGGTGCGTGCAGAGGGTTGAATGTTAGTATTAGTTTTTGTTAGCGGCAGATCTTAAGTTTTTTCCAGTTGATTAGTAGTACCTACCCATCCTCTGTTTGCCCTTTCTAGTTGTATCAGTGAGGTTTTGGCTGGATTCCCCTGGGGAGTTTTAGGTTTCTAGTAAGACCAGGGTTGATGCTAAATCTAGTTCCCTCTTGCTTTCTCTTTACTCATGGGTAGGGGGTTCTTTGACTGGATTCCTTCTAGAGCTTGGTTTCTGGTAGGGGCGGGGTTGATGCTTGGTCTAGTTTCCTCTTGTTTGCCCTTACTCGTGGCATGTCTGGTAGTGAGCCTGCGTTCCCCCATTTCCCTCCCTGGATTTCCATCAGCCTTCTTCTCTGGTGATTCTAGCTTATCACCTTCACTCCACCCGAATGTTCTCTGTTTGGGTCGAGGGGTGTAGGGGATGCATGATTTCTATTTGGTATTAAACTAATCTTGTTTTCTCTGGTTGCTTCTCTTTTTTTTCCCATGCTTGCTAGGTTGCACGGTGTGTGGGCAGGGTTCAGTCGGTTTCGTTGTGCTCAGAGTTGAACAGCCAGGTTTTCAGCAATTTCCTGAATTCTTTATGGTCCTCGATGGTTCGAATTTTCCTGGGGAAGGCGTTCCATAGATTCACGGCTAAGCATGAGAATGCTGAACTGCCCAGCTTTTTCTTTGTGTATTCTTTGGGGTCAAGGCGGACATTGTTGCAAGATCTCGGTGTTCTGGCTGGTTTTAGACAGAGTAATACTTTTGGATGAAGTCTGCTCCTCGGCCGCGTACTTCTCTGTGCGTTAAGCACAGTGTTTTGAAAGAGATTCTCTTTTTGACCGGGAGCCAGTGTAGCATCCTAAGAGCGGGTGTGATGTGGTTTCTTCTGCTGAGTTTGAGGAGAAGTCTGGCTGCCGTGTTTTGTATTTGTTGTAGTTTACTCAGCAGGTGTTCTGGCATTCCGAAGGTATATGTGTTTTGTGCATGAAGGAGAGGAATGATAAGATCATTTTTATTGTTTGTAGGAGGTAGAAGCATTTTCTGGATATTGCATTGACTTGGGGTTCAAGTGTTAACTCATTGTCCAGGATGATTCCAAGATTTCTTACAGCTTTGGATGGTGTTGGTGGATTTCCCAGTTCAATCGGCCATGACATGTTTAGGTTATTTCCTCTGCCTTCTGGTTTAATCATGATTTCAGTTTTGTCTGAGTTGATTTTGAGTTCATTAATGTTCATCCATTGGTAGATCTCTTTGAGACACTCTCCCAGTGGTGTGTTCTCTTCTTCTATGTCACTGAATTGGAAGATGATGTATGTGTTGTCTGCATTGTTGCAGAATGTTAGTCCATGTGTTTTGATGAGTTTGAATAGCAGTGTCATGTAAAGGTTGAAAAGAAGTGGGGATAGTGAGGAGCCTTGGGGTACTCCACAGGAGGAATCCTGTGTCGTGGATTTGAAAGGCTTTAGCCAGATCGTTTCTGTCCTTTCTGTGAGGAAGGACTTGATCCAGAGCAGTGCCCTGTCAGTGAGCACTATTTCTTCCAGTCTTTTCATCAGGATGTTGTGGTTGATGGTGTCAAAGGCAGGTGAGAGATCTAGTAATATCAGTGCTGATTTGGTGTTGGAGTCAGCGTTGATCTTTCAGTCATCCCTGATTGAGACTTGTGTTGTTTTGGTTCCTCTCAAGGGTCTGAATCCTACTTGCGCCTGTTCTAGTAGTTGGTTATTTTCAACGTGCTCCAATAATTGTTGTTAGACGTAGGTCTCTAGTATTTTTTCCAGGTAGAGGTTGTTTGAGATTGGGCTATAGTTCGAGAGGTCTTCCATATCGCCCATTGTGTCCTTAAGTAGAGGTTTGATGTAGGCTGTTTTGAAAGGTCTTGGTACTTTTGCTGTTGAGAGGGATTGATTGAAGAGGTTTAGGTAGTATTCCAATGCTATGTCATGTGTGAGGATGATTTGTAGATGTCTGGAGGGCAGGGGTCCATTAGGGAGCCTGCTGTGTTCATTTTTTTCAACAAATTGAGTAGTTTTTCTCTCGTCATCTGTTGGAAGCAGTGCATTTTCTTCATTGATCCCAGGGTTGGTGGTAGCTTGTGGATTGTTTGTTCGATTGGTCTGCTGACTCAGTGTATGCTGGTGATTTTGTTCTTGACATGGTCTGAAAGATGATTTAATAACTTTTGGGAGGGTGTGGGTGAGTTGTCGCATCCCGGCAGCTTTCTCATCTCATTTACTATATTACATTGTTCTTTTTAGTGTTGGTTGTTTTTGCGATTCAGTCCTTGTAGAATTTCTTTTTTGCTTTTCGAATTTTGCATTTGGATGCTCGGATTTGTAGTAGATATTTTAATCTTTTGTCTTGTTCAGGGTCTTTCCTCAATTCTTGTTCTAGTTTTCGGTTTATTATTTTCATTGCTTTTAGGTAAGGTGTGTACCATCTTGCCAGTGCTTTCTTTTATGAGGGGACAATGCGTTTTTCTGGGCAGATGTCATTTATTGTTTCTGCAATCCATTTCTGAATTAGGTTTGCTTTTCCATCTATGTCTCTTGCATCCAGTGAAGTGATTGCTGGCTTCAAGGTTTCTATTCACTGGGCCTCATTACGACCCTGGCGTTAACCATGGCGCTATTAGCGCCATGGTTGATGCTGGTATTTTACCAACTCCTCCATGGTGAATGGCGAATTACCGCCCCAATCCAAGGTTGGCGGGGCGGTAATTCCCCATTCACCATTGGCCCTTTCCCATTCCCATTTTTGCCCCCATAGGGCTCAATGGGAATGGGGAAGGTGGTAATTGCGGTACTGCAAATTGTGGTACCGTAATTACCTCAAAAGTCCCTTTGTGGGTTCCTTCCTTAACGGCTGGTAAAACCAGCTGTTAAGGTCGGGATCCGCAAAGGGACATGGTAATTAGGCAGTAAGGGTTTAACAGCGCCAACACCTTTTACGGCACTGTTAACCCCTTACCGCCTGGGGTAATGAGGCCCACTCTCTTAAGTTGCTGGTATTGATAGTCCTCCAGTTTCTTTTCTATATAGCTGGGTATCTGTTGGGTTCTTTAGGTGGTTTTGATGGTGTTTGGATAACAAAAGGGATGATAAGTTGATTGCTCCATAGTATACGGATGGGTGGTGATGTAGTTTTGTTGGCAAGGATTGCATCCACGGTGTGCCCTGCTGGTTGTGTCGCTCCTTTCACCATCTGTCAGAGATTCATGGTCTTGAGTGGCTGGGGTTCTCATCTTTGAACCATATGTTAAAGTCTCTGAGAATTATCAGATGCTCATGCTGTATGACTAGGTTTGTTTCTGCTTCTATAAAGGTGTCTGGTTGGTGGCCTATAGATCAGAATGAATGTGAGGTTTTGTTGTGGGTCCATGCTGAGATGAAGGACAAGGGATTCGTAGTTAGGGATTTTTGAAGGGTTTGCTTTTTTAAGGTGTTCTTTGTAGGCTATCGTGAGTCCTCCTCCCCTTTTCCGAATTCTGTTCATTTGTTTGCACTTGAAATTGTCCGGTAAGCAGTTGTGTAGGATCACTTTGTAATTTTAAGCTAGTCAGGTTTCTGTAATGAATAGCATGTTGATTCCCCCATCGCAGAGTTGGTCGTAGATCTCAGTTACATGTTTAGACATCGATCTGTTGTTGATTAGCTTGCATTGAAGTGTCCACTTTAAGGGTGGTTTTTTTTGTTGATCTGGCTTGCGCTTTTGTGTCGTTTTGTTGCTGATTCTCCCTGTCATCTGTGGGTTGTTGAGTGTGTTTAGTTAATCTAGTTTTGTTGTTGAATAGTTTGGATAGATTTCTTATTGGGTTAATGGCCTGTGCTGCTTCTTCCTCGGATTCAGGCTGGTAATCGTGGAGATTTCCTTGGTGTTTGGTGATGTAAGTGGTAAGGGTATGGTTCCTCAGTCGTCTAGTTCTTTCATTCTTTTTTCTTTGAGGTATTGGTATTTTACTGGAGTATGTGGGTGTCTGTTCTGGTGGTATCTCTTTTGCGAGGTAGGGTGTCAGATAGTGTGATTTTAGTCGGTTTTTTTGGAGTACTGCTCCTATTTCTGTACTGTTTACAGGAGCACATTCTGTTGGTGATCTGTATTTTGGTGATGTGGAGGTCTCTGGTGGTTCGCTTGTGGTTGTCCATTCGTCTTGCTTTCTCTTGTGCTACCTGGTTCTTTGTCGAGGCTGTTAAGATGGATTTCTAAACTCTGACCTGGTGGGCAGAGGTTTGGGAGGCCACCCTCGGTTTAGTGAAACAGGGGAACCTTCTGGACAAGCCAGACCAATGTAGGTAGCTTGGCAGGCAGTAAAGACTAAGTCGCAAGGGGGGTGAGAGTGATTGGAAGCCAACAATGAGCACAAACTGCAACGAACCACAAATTACTCTAAGACAAGTGTATATGAAAAATATCTATACATTTATTGTTGGCCAGACCAAATAGACACAAGTAACTTCAGCAATGAGAAAACAGTAATCACACAAATCCTTAAACCATACAATATATATATATATACAATGGTACATTACATTTCCTAATGCAATTTTATCATAATATTCAACCACAACCTGCAACAAGAGGGTTACGTTAAAACACAAAGGGCATTGGGTAATTCTTCAGAGTTTGTCCCTAACTTTTGAGTCTAAACCTAAGAAGAGTGGAACCTTGTCCTCAACAGTACAGTTGTGCGAGAAAACGCAATATCGCGCAAGTGAACAAAAAGCGTGTTGTCTTATGGTGGCTGTAGCAAGTCAAGAAGGGGCTTGAGGCGATGAAGAATTGGTTCCCACTTATCGAGTAGGCCCTGCCCTTGGTGGCAAAGAAGTGTTCAAAAGGGGAGAATACGTTTAAGGGATACTCATGCGTAAAAAGGATCGGCTGTGCCAGGGGGCCACCGGTAAGTGATTCAAGTACTCACCGACCCTCGTCACAGTCCGGACTGAACTTCGCTAGTTTAGTCGAGGTCGCTAGTAGGTTCAGTCTTGCAGGTTCACGTTGCCTTTTCTCAGCTTCTGGAGCAGGTATGAAGAAAATTCTGGTGCAGCTATTCAGAATGCAAGGGACAAAATGTCCATGGGACAGAACAAAAGACTTTGTGGATCGGCCATTTTTGGACCTGGCCACAGTCTTGAGCTAAACGTGGTTAACACGGTTTAACTCAGTAAAAAGAAGTAAAACTTTATGAGGAGTAAGTACTGCCACCAGTTCGTCCCAGGCACAATTGTATAATCACATAAATATCCTTCAAGGGTGTCTAGGGCTATAAAACAAAAAGGGACCTCAGCACACGGTACTGGAAGGTACATTGTGCACTGTTAAAAAGTTACCAAGAAATGGCAACATAGTCAAAGACAAAGGGAAATGTAATTTCCCAGTACTGACAGTCTGAAGGACGTGTCAGTTTCCCCATAACAAGTGAGCAAAATCCCAGGGGAGTTCAGCTGAAGTCTGGGCTCCACTGGAAAAGGTCAGGTGTGGATAGCCAAACAAAGGCAAAAAGTTTAGGGGGTCCATAAATGGAGGAAACATTGCCCAGAAATTAAATCTTTCCTAGCATAGTCTTAATCTGCTCCTCAGGTATCTTTCAGATTGTCTTACAGTTGCAAATGGCTTCCCGTGATTGGAGGAGTGGGGTGAGGTATAGGGGCATTTGCCCTCCTGTGTTATTGTTTATGTTTCTGTTTCCCCAGTGGTTTTCCTCTTTGGTTTGGTGTGAGGTTACTTTAAGTGGTTGTTTCCTTGTGTGTTTTATTTAATTGATGGGGTTACAGGTTCTTGTCCAACGTTGGTTAGCAGAAGCCACATTATTTGTTGTGGTCTTGGTGATCAGATTGTGGTAGTTTTATGTAGAGGGCAAGGGCTGGTGGGCTACACTTTATGGGGAAGGGGTCCTGGTTCTTTCCCTGGTATAGTTGTCTGCTAGCCTTTTTGTGGGTTCTGTCTTGAGGTGTTTTGGGTGGATATGTGTGGGGTTGCCGGTCTGCTCTTAGTTGTCAGAGTTAGTACTCTTCCTGGCACTAATGACAGACTGGGAACAAACTTGAGCTAGCAGGATGTGTGTGGTTTAGTAGAGGTGCTGACAGGTGAGTGGTGGGTAATTGGACCCTGGCCGGTCTGGTTCGAGGTAGTGCTAAGAAACACAGTACACCTAGATGTGAGAAATGGTTAAGCATCACAGATCACCTAGATGTGGGAGATAACTAAGCAACAGAGTTCACCTAGATGTGGGAAATGACTAAGCAACACAGTTCAACTAGATGTAGGAAATGGCTAAGCAACATAATTCACCTAGATGTGAGAAATGGCTAGGCAACACAGTTCACCTAGATGTGAGAAATGGCTAAGCAACATAGTTCACCCATATGTGAGAAATGGCTAGGCAACACAGTTTTCCTGGGTGTGGGAAATGGCTAAGCAACACAGTTCACCTAGATGTGACAAATGGCTAAGCAACACAGTTCACCCAGATGTGAGAAATGTCTAAGCAGTACAGTTTGCCTGGGTGTGGGAAATGGCTAAGCAGCACAGTTCACCCAGATGTGAGTATTGACTAAGCAACACAGTTCACATGTGTGTGAGACATAGCTAAGCAACACAGTTCACCCAGATGTAAGAAATGGCTAAGCAACACAGTTCACCCAGATGTGAGAAATGGCTAGGTGTGAGAAGCCTGAGGGTATTCTCCCAAGCAGACCTCGAGAATCCCTTATTGTGGTGGCCCGTGATGGATGGCGCTCTCAGATCCCAACCCTTGGGGTTGACAAGCGAGGGAGGTTCACCTGGGTAGGGGAGCCTGGGGTTGGGCTTGGAGGAATATCCAAGGTAAAACACTGTATTATACCGGGGAAGAAAGAAAGGAGTACACGATCCATGAGGCCTTTGTAGGCTGTACTACATCTGGCGCCCTTCATCTATCCGAATCTCTCTTGACCAAAGCCCATAACACCTCCGTACATAACCAATGCTCTAGAATCCCAAACCATGTTGTACCTAGAAACTATCTTTCCCAGGCTCCCGATTTTCCTGGTCTCTGCCCGAATACTCCCAACCATTCTTCTTCATGTCCCTATCATTATTCTTTCCCGTACACCTACTCTACCTTGACAAAACACTACTGTTCCCACAATACACTCTGTTCAGTTCACAATCTGGGCTATCCGTGTTTGCTTCATAAACCCTACCAATCCCGTCCCTCTGATTGTCATTTTCTGAACGCCCATTTGAATGTGACCAATGACTACAGTTCGACAAACCCTCTTACTCATTTCACAAACCCTACAAAAAACATCCTTCTGGGATCACCACAAACCCCCCTATTATGAGGGTTATAATCCCATTTAACACGTCTTCTTCTTTATATCCCATAGGATGCTCTGACACTCTAAACCCCCTCTCTTCTGATATGAACACTTTTTTACAGCACGGAAAACAACAGACTAAATCCAAAGCTGTTTACCTGACATGTCCGAAGCCAAGGGCTAGGCAAAGTCAAGCAATTGATTAGAATCACCCACACCTGACAGCTTTTTCCTTTCCCCACAGGGATAAAAGGTGGAGCACAAGAGCACAGGTCGAGCAAGGCAGACTGCATGTCATGAGAGCTAACTCAGAACGGCAGTTCAGGAGGAGGAGAAAGACGGCACGAGTCGAGAGGATACCAAGGGGAGAAGTGACCTTGCCCATGTCAACAGAGACCCATGAAGCCTCAAGAGAAGGAATCATAAGACCACGGACAATAGCCAGCGTGTGTTGCAGCAGGTGTCAACGGTACCCAGGCACCTCCTTCACTGACAGCCAAGCCGAGGAGAGATGCATGCCCCAATGGTAGGCCTTGACTCTACAGACAAGAAAGCAAAGCAGAACATCGCAGCGATGGAAGAGCCGATAAAGAAACCAAACCTTGTTGATGCGATACATTTGTAGATTTGCATGCACGCAGAAACAGAACAATGAAACACCATCACACGGAGGGCCCCTCCACACTCAGGTAAAGCAGGCGATCAATATGTGCACATGGAATTTAGTTGTATGACTGGCACTCAGGATAGGAGATCATAATAGGTATAAAATGCACACATAATGGTATACATGTGTCAGAGGTGTTATTTTAATTTAGTAAAAGATATGAAATATATGAGGTGGGATTGCTCTGTGTATCATTGGTCTCCACATTGTGGATTAATCAGAAGGTTGTTTTCACCATCACAGCAGATGTTTGCAAATGATTTGTGAGCAGTTGGGGAGCATGATTTTCAAGTGGGGTAGCTGCGGTCACTTTGCAAATGGCTCTAGTGCTTGAGGGCAATGGAAGATATGATCTCTGATGAACTGGAGAGCTCATTGTTGTAAGAGATAGGCATCTTGGATTAGTTCCCTCCCTATGGACTAACTCCTACCTCCTTTGACTATCACTGTCCTTTCTGCTTGTTACTCCCATGTTGTCATCCTGATTCGCAGTGCTTCCTAAAACCCTTTGCTAACATCCGATTCCAAGATTGAAAAGTCAAATCTTGCTGTTTTTGCTTTTTTCTAAAAAGTCCAATCTTGCTGTTTTTGCTTTGTTCTAAAAAGTAAAATCTTGCATTTTTGCTTTGTGCTAAAAAGTCAAATCTTGCTGTTTTTGCTTTGTGCTAAAAAGTCAAATCTTGCTACCCATTGCGAAATTCTCTGTATTTTGCGTGTATACTGTTTCTTCTCTGTAACTTGCCCCCCCCAGTGATCTCACCACTCTCTTTTGTCCCACACCTACCTGCCTTAGCCCCCCCAGTAGCTCCATCCTCTCTGCTCTTCCACCCCAATGGCGCTTTCTGTTTCTCCTATCTTTTCCAACTGCTTCTCCATTGACTATCCTTCCCTTCCCACTAAGTCTGGTAGGAAGAAGTTCAAAATGGATATCTTGGCCTCTAACCCTGGTCTTCCCTCGCCGACACCTACTCCAATGCTTCCACCAGACAGACCCTCACCGTCATCCTCTTTGTCGTTCCTTTGCCAGATCTATGGACTCCACATATGGTCTCTGTGCTCTGCCCTATCTCCTCCTCTCCCATTAATGGGGGCAATCGCTGGGAAGTTCTCATGGCTTCCTTCGACTCCTCTAATGTCATCATTAATGTCTACCTAAATGGCACTGTCATGGTCCAAGGCCCTCAGGCCAATCTCCTCCTCTTTGATAGGCACTTCCCTCGCCTCATCAATTTCCTCTAATCTCCTGCTGTCCCATCCTCTCCCCCTTGGCTACCTTACCTTGCCCTCTCTCTCCTCCTCCACCTCTGCCCCTCCTAGGGCTCTTTCTCCTCTGCAGGGTGTACCTCTGATCTGTACCCCTCCCCGGAAGGTCTTCAAGGCTGGCAACCTTCTTCATATTGCCACTCTCAACTCTCCCTCTGGTGTCAAACACTCCTCTGACATCTGCCACCTCCATGAAGAACTAGACCTTGATGTTCTTTGTTTTACTGAGACATGGTTCACGGCCAGCACTGTCACGAGCTTTGACACTCTCCTCTCTGATGGCTACAAGATCCTCTCAGCGCCGAGATCCTCCTGGTCCGGTGTGGGGTAGCCCTGATCTTTCCTGAGTGGATTCCTGCCTCTATCATTCCCACTCAGACCTACTCCTCTTTGGAAAGCATTGTCTGTAGGCTTTCTTTCTCGCCTACCCATTCTCTTACTGTGGTTACGATCTACTGGCCTCCTGGTTAAATCACCTCATTTCTCTCTGAGTGGGCAGACCTCTCCCCCTCCCTCCTGGCCTCTTCTACTCAACTCCTCCTCCTCGGTGACCTCAATATACATTTAGACTATCCTTGCTCCTCCTCTGTACTCTTCTGTAACCTCTGCGACTCTCTCTCACTGTCCATCATCCCCTCTGGCCTGACTCACTCTGCAGGGCACACACTCAATGTCTTGATCTCCTCTGACCTCCCCCTTGCCATCCCTCTGACCACTCCTCTCTCCTGGAGCTATCACTCCCTCCTCTCCTCCCATCTCTCCCTCTCTTCCCCCCAAGCCAAGCCTACCCCAACACTGCCACCTACCTTCTCGGACATCCGGCCCATGAAGGGTGTGTCAGTTGAGGCTTTTGCTGCCACTTTCTCTCCCCACCCTCCACCTTTGGCTTTCTCACATCCTGACACAGTCCTGTCTCTGCTCTACTCTTTAATTTCTGATACGCGTGATGCTCTTGCCCCTGTCATGAGAATCTGTTTGAAGTCCAAAGCCAAGTGCAATTCCTGGTATGACTCTGACCTAGCTACACTTAAACCTAAGTGTAGGGCAGCTGAGAAGAAATGGAGGACTTCCTGTTCATCCTCTGACAAACTGACCTGTCGCCTGCTACAAAGGCAATACCGGCTCTCTGTTCTCACCAAGAAGAGAGTCCACATTCAAGCTTGTGTCTCTGCAGCATCTAACAACTCGGCCAAACTCTTTAAAATCTGCAAGGAGCTGGCCAACCCTGCTGCAGTCTCTACCCCTACTGTTGCCTCCCAGGCTCTTTGCAATGCCCTTGCCTCTCACTTCATTTAAAAAACCCAGGACATCCTGTCCACCCTCTCCCACCCACACCCTTCCTATCCCCTCTCCATCTGTGCTTGCTGACCCTCCTTTAGCCACACCCCACCATCCTTCTCGTCCTTTCCTCTTTTCTCCCCTGACAAGGTCGCTAGACAAGTCCGATCTATGAAAGCCTCATCAAAACAAGTTAATCCCTGTTCCTCTAAAACCATCAAGGACCACATTGACACCCTCTCTCCGGCCCTTGCTGATTTTTGCAACCACTCCTTTGCCTCTGGATCCTTCCCCTCCCCTCTGAAGCACTCCTTTGTGCATCCTCTTCTCAAGAAACCCACAACTGATCCTTCTTGTCCAGCTAACTATCGCCCAATTTCCATTACTCCCTTTCTGGGCAAACTCCTGGAAAAGTTGGCCATCTCTCAGCTTAACCTTCATTCCAATTTTGATTGGTGTCTCCCTGACCACCAGTCTGGCTTCAGAGCTGCCAGAAGCATGGAAATGGCTCTCCTGAACATCCATGAAGATCTGCTCTCCAACCTTGACTCTAACATTCCCTCTGTCCTCATCCTCCTCGATCTTTCTTCTGCCTTCAACACAGTCAACCATACCATCCTGCTCAACCATCTCCATGAAAACCTGGGTATCACTGATTAGGCTCTGGCCTGGCTGACTTCTTTCCTCTCAGATAGACCCTTCCAGGTCCAACTTGGGTCCTTCCTTTCATCTATCTTCCTCTCTACCTGTGGTGTTCCCCAGGGGTCTAACTCTCGCCCTGGCTTTTCAACCAATACCTGGCAACTCTCGGCCACTGCATTGCCACTTTCTGCTCATATTTCCAGTGCTACGCTGATGGCACTCAACTCATTTTCAGGCTGCCCCCTGCCACCTCCTCTCTCTCCTCTCTGATTGCCTAACTCCCATTCAAGATTGGTGTGCCGCCAATGATATTTGTCTGAATGCCAGCAAGACGTAGATCCTCCTCATCGGCACACCTTCACCATCCTTTCCCCTCACTCTCTGGTTGGCCTCTCTTGGCCCTTCTCCTACCACCACCTGTGAGGCTAAGAACCTCAGGGTCATCTTTGACTCCACCCTTTCCTTCTCTGCCACCATCTCTGAGGTCTCTAAAAAGGCAAATTTCCTAATGCACCTCCTCAAAAGTACTCTGCCTTTCCTCTCCTTCCCACAGAAGCTCATGGCATCCCAAGCACTGGTTCTCTCTAGCTTGGACTATTGTAATAGCCTCTTTCTAAATCTACCTGCCTCTACTCTCCGCCCTATGCAACTAATCCAGAACAGGACTTCAAGACTTGTCCTTGGCCTAAAGCCCTGGGATCGTATCTCACCAGCTCTGAAATCTCTCCATTGGCTCCCAGTGGTTGCAAGGATTAAACCTTCAGCTATCCCTCCGCAAATACCTCCCCTCTCGAGCTCCTTGCTCCTCTACCTCCAACTCCTTCATGGTCAGTCGCTTTTCAAAGAAACAAACTGGGGGTAGATCTCTGTCTTCGGCTGGGGCCTCCATCTGGAACAGCCTCCCTGCCACTCTAAAACTTGAGGAGAACCATCTCTGGTTCCGAAAGCACCTCAAGACCATTGTTAGGGAGAATTCTCTAATTAGGCTGAATTTCCTAACCTAGTGAGTCCTCCAGGAGATTTGCTGGATTTTTGGGGTTTATTTTTTTTCTCCTGCCAAGAGTGAGACTCTTTTACCCTCACTCTTGGACATGATTTGAGTGTGTTTCTTTGAATCTAGATGTGTTTAATGGGCTATGGGGTCTTTTACTCCATAGGGTTTCATGTGTTTTTGTGATGTGTGTTACACAGCACCCTCCATGCAGTAACACAGGGGTGTCATAGTGACCCCCCCAATATAGACTCCATACCCTGGGACTGACTACTGTCCCCCAGGGCATGTAAAGTCACCATTGACTTTACTAGTCTTAAATTCTGAACAGAACCAGTACAAACCATCAGATTGTGGACGTACTGGCTGAGGCAATTCGATTGCCCCAGGGTCTGTTAGTCGAGGGGGCACGTCTCCGTCCCCCCTGATCGAGTTTTGGCTGGTGGCAGTGGATACTACTTTTTATATTCAACCGCGAATATTTTCCTATGGGATTTCCCATTGTTTTAGGCTACTATCTTTATTTAATTATTTAAGGTAGCCTGGAACATACCGCCGGTTTATTTAATTAATATTAATTCTACGGTTGGTATTTTTTGCCAAAACTTGATTCTAAAATGGCGTTTGTGTTCTCTTCTATGACTCCAACCCAAGTCGAGCCCTTTGTTCCACTTTTTGGCAGGCTTCTCCACAGAAGCCCTCCAAAGTGGTGCCACTATGTCTGGGGTACTTAGGAGGGGTGGAGGGGAATTTAGGCACCCTGGACTGAGTTGTCTAGGCAACTCAAGTCGCACTCCGTCCTGATTGGCCCAAGTGGTGAGCCGGCTGGCTCACCACTTAGCATGTTTGAGTGACAGCTAGGCTGAGTGAATGGGGGTTTGTTGCATAAAAGCAGGGCTTTGGGGACTGGAACTTCAGAAGTCGCCACAGGACCTAAGAATCCGACGAGGGAGAAGCTGAGCCGACCTGCCACGACACCACGACCGGTGGAGCCCTGCTGGACCGTCTCACCACTTTTCCCAACGACAGAGGAGATCTCCCGCCGGAGAGTCTTCTTCCTTTGACTGATGGGGATAACCAGTTTCACCGTCTTTTCGCTTTCCTGATGTATCTCGTGGCCGCCTTGCCTGTGATAAGCACCCCGGCAACCGGGATGCCACGTTTTACCACGACTGCGATATAAAGGTACCACCTTTTACCGGAAAACTCTGCGGACGGTTTCTGCCCTGGTAGTGCAACGACCTGCATCTTTCCTCCACATCGAGATCTTCTCTTCCCCTGGACGACGACGCAACCTGCAACCACTACCAGGAACAACTGCCACAGCTGGAGGATCCTTCCCACTTAAGGTACCGTGTCCCACCTGGCTTCCCTTGCAACCGACTGTACGGGGTAGATTTTGCCCCCGGCTTTCGAACCTGGGTTAGCCTGGTACACCTTGGTTGAACTTTTCTAAGCCTCTCTAAACTCTTTTCTGAACCCTCTGCAAGACTTTCTAAGTCTAGTGTAACTGTGTGTTCTTGGGCGCATTTGTGCTCTGCTCTCTCTAAGAGTGGGCCCAGCCTTTGGACTTTGGCTCACCAGTGACTTTTTGCTCTCTGCCTTGCTGATAGTGTTCCTGAATCGTAGAGTGGTGTAAACCTGCATATTCTGTCTTTTTCCCTCCCTTTTTCATAACCTTAGTAGAGTGCAATCTAGTTAAGCGCTCACCTCTGCATGAAAATAAGTGGTGTCTTACTGTGATTTTCTAATAAGGGAAAAAGGGGTGTATATATCATAATAGTAACTGTGCTTAGAATATTTTACAATAAGAGTGCTGGAGTGTTTCAACTGTGTGTTTATAAATAAATAATTATATACTTTGATACCAAAGCTCTGGTCAGTGTTTGCTTGTATTATTGTATCTGAGTGCCTATTGAGTATACTTTGCATACTGCCTAACTCTTCTTGAGGGAAGTCTGACTGCTCAGCCACAGCTACCAGGTAAATCTGGGTGGTACAGACTGCTACCAAGTGGGTTTACTGCTAACACTTGTAGTCTTAAATCTTTTGCAGTGGTCCCTAAGGGAACTGCACAGGTTTCTGCCTAACAACCATCCTCTTTTCTTCTGCCTTTGCTCCGCCTCTCCCCTGCTGAACTGTTCTCTCTTGGCACCGTGCACCTGACCACCCTCTGTCCTCCGGGCCCAGGTACCTGCTCACTGTGCCACCCTCCCGCACTGCCTCCGGGCCACCCCTTGCACTGGGGTCTGTATCTGTATCCATACAGCCCCCCCTTTTTCTTCCTGCACTTATCATACCTACCCTTTCTGCTGCCTTGAACCTAGCACTTGCAAATTGCTGGCTGTACTACTACTGTTTGTTGCCTTTATTATTTATTTATTGTTATTTATCTGTTTCTCCTCTGCTTCGCACTTTCCACTTCTCTCCCCTTCCATGTACTTTTCCCCTCCCCCTCTCCCATGCACTTGCGCATTCTCAATGTCATTGGGCCTAGTAAGATCGCTGTTTTGTTCTCCCCTGTTCCCCTCCCTTGCCTTGTCGCGCTCTGAAATACTTGTGTACGAGCGCGATAGAAATAAAATAT
Source organism: Ambystoma mexicanum (assembly GCF_040938575.1). NCBI lineage: Eukaryota > Metazoa > Chordata > Amphibia > Caudata > Ambystomatidae > Ambystoma > Ambystoma mexicanum. The sequence goes on from NC_090936.1 coordinate 310,611,860, forward strand.
CAATATCAATATCAATATCTTGTGAATTCATGGGGTGTTGGAAGCAGGTGGCTTCCCCTGGGGTATTTGCGGAGACCAGTAGTAATACATTTCAGGAGACCAATTGTGTTGTCAGAGAGTTGGCAGAACTGTGTGAATAGAAAAAGGTCAGCCATGCAGAAGTCATAAAAAATGGACACCAGACTGGACTGGGCAATGCGATTAGCAGACATAAATAGGTCAAAAGGGAATCTACATGTCTTTCTCTCGTCTTCATGTGCTTAGGTATTTTTGGGGTAGGTCTGTGTGTGTCATTGATAGGAATTATGTTGTTGTGTAAATAAGAGGCAAGGCTGCCACCAAATATGGAGAGGTTTTTGGGAAGGGGTGTGTTGAAAATGTTAAAACTTGTAATTACACAGTTTTAGGAGATTGTGTTACAAGGACTATGTCCAATGAACTGTGTGGCGTTTTGATTTCTATGTATAGGTCAACCAATCATGTTTGGAGGGATGACTTTGTAACACTATCTGGGGAAGTGTAGTAAATTGTATATGATGTGTGTTTGTTGTGTGGTTCAGAGAGACCAGGGTTAGTTTGACTCTTAGATGTCATCTAAACCCCCTACCGGCCATTGTACAATAACCTTGCTTTTTGGACAAAGGGTGCACTTACTAATTTTAGAGGTGAGCCTAATTTGGGTAAAGTGGCAGAGTTAAAAGTCCACGTCTACAATTTGGCGAGCCAGCCTTAGCCTCTCTGAAAATATTGGGGGTCTCCTGTTCGTCCAGCTCGACTGTGGTCCTTCACTGCAGGAACCAGCTTGTTGTCAAGGCAACTCCTGGTCCAGCGCAGAGGCAGCACGAACACCTACCTCTCCTCAGTGGTCTTGGTTCCTAGACCTATATGCACTCAGGCCTCAGTGACCCCCATGGGTAAAGAGAGTTGAGGTGCACGGATTGGATAGGTAGAGGGTTGTAGGAACACCGGGTAGAGGGTTAGGGAGAGGTTATGGATTGGTAAGGGGAATACAGGGAAAGCATGCTCCTTGGCTCTTGTCTTGTGAACCTGGTCCATCTGACATTGTACTGGTACGCTGTGCTGACGGGATCTGTTAGCACCCCCTACACTCAAACATGCATTCTTTAACACACAAGCCCACAGGAGGTTGCACCACTCAGTTTGTCTCACCACTGAGTTTCCCCCATGGGTGGCGCCTTCTATCACCAACAAACATAAGGTGCTTGCTCAATCCGTTGACACTGATTCAGGAACCTGGCACCTAAACTCTGCGCCCCAATATGAGGTACCTTGCGGAGCACCAGTTATTAGTGCTTCCAATTGCGCAAAATGAAAATCAACATGACATGGAAAACAAAGTATACACTGCTGGTCTGGCAGCTAAAAATGTATTGCTGTGATGCACAGCGCTTTCATGTACAACTCAAAGACTTGGCAACCCAGATAGATCTCTCAAAAGGACCCAGATCTCACAGGTTATTTTTGTGCTTAAAAGTGTAATCATATTTTGATTTTTTTTAGGTAACTGTTAAACTTAAAATATTTAATGTCATGTTTATACCTTGCTACAAATTGATTTTTTGCCTTTTGACAATCAGCAAAGTTAGTCACTGTTGACTGCACTTTATGAATTGCCGCATTTTTTTGTTGTTTGGCTATTGCAATATCGCTGCTATAGGTACCAGAGTTATAAGTAGGTTGGCCCTGCTTTTGCTGGATAGCTAATGAAAACAAATGTTTACAAATCATATCCTCATTCCATGCATCAAAAGCACTGCACTCGATATCTGACTCCAGATTCTCATCAATGATCAAAACATCACGATTCACCAAGTATTTCAATTTCCTACACAAGGCAGGAGACCATCTTAATGATAGAATATGTCTATCTAATTCTGTTTGGACCAATGATGGAACAGATTCATACCTCCGAGTTCGGAGAACAAAGAAACATTTTAGAATTCCATGGCCGCTACTATTCAAGTGATTTATAACACATGAGGTAGAATGCCCTGTCAATGCACCTGATAAAGTAATATAATCAATGCACAAAGTATTGTCGCAACAAACCCACATCATGGGTGTTATCTCTAGTGAAAAAGGAATTATTTGGATATCCCATGCTTTCAAAAACTTTACTCAGAGCGGACCGCTCTCATGAGATAAGAGAGAGTGTGAACCTCTCTGAATAACCTCATGAGGGGTGTTGTTCACAACGAGGGTTGAGTTAAAATCCCTGCCAACAATGATTTGAGCATTCGGGTTCTTGATGAAAACTTCGATCAGTAATACATTTAGATTCTCAATTAAAACATCTAAGCACAAAGCACCTGGGTTCCAATACAGAGATACGACCAAAAAAGAATCAATTGGATTGGAAACAAATGAGACCATGATTTCCAGAATCTCAAGTGAGTCATAAACCAATTGCAAGTTCATTTGAAATTCATTTTTTATGAGTATTGCCAAGCCACCTTGTAGCCTCCCAGCCATTCCTCTTTCAGCATGCATACAAAAAGCAGTACATCCATCCATATCTCTCATTGCCATTGTTTCTTCCAATAGCAATATAGCAGGATGGTCATCATAGGGCAATGTAGAGAACCAGGAATACAAATTCTTGAAACCACAACAATTCCAAGAATTTAAAAGCAAACTGTTTTATGACTTTTCAGTCTGAGGGGTATCCTTAGCAAGGAATTCTATTAGTGGTTCCAACCATGCAAGCCCCGATAACATCTGAGCTACCAAATCAGATTTTACCCTTATTTTTTTATTAAGTGCGACTATTTGGTGATCTATTTCCATAGCATTATTCACTGGTGTTACCATAGAAAGCTGGAAATCAATAAAGGTTGTAGCTGCTTCCATTAAATTAAAAGTAAATAAATGATAACCCAACATTTCAAGTTCATTTTGGTAATCCCATATTAGAGTAGCAATAATGTGAGTGTGTAATTTGCAGATCATTCAATGATTTTGTGAATGTGACAGTTTTATCCAGTCTACATCATCAGAAATCAAATTACATAAAGCAGAGATTAAGTGAAACACTTTCATCAGGGCTGAGCGATTTAAATTAGCTTTTTCAGGCATTGCAGTATTAATCTCCTAACCCATCACCAGTTTCATTTCCGAGGAGATCTCCTCAGATTTCTCAGGTGGCATCCCCTGAAGCAGTTTTGCGTCCAAAGTTGGGTCCTTGACACATAGTTTAGGACTCGAAGGAAGTGAGCTTGACGAAGTCTGTTCACGTGTAGCCACATGCTCTGACTCAGCCAAAATCTCACTACCCTATCTAACTTCAGGACCTGATGTCTTAGACACACCACTCGGCCTACAAGCATTGCCAGTGGCACTAGGATTACTGACCGGTGCACTTGGATGGACCAAAATTTCAATACTATTGGATAGAAGCATAGTTTGAGACGACATTGTAGTCATTTTTGTATCTATTTTTCAAAAACTCTATGTAGTAGAGATTGTATTAGCAGGGGAGTGGTGGTTTTGTGAGATAAAGGCCCCACTATTATGCTCTCCTTCTCTACACCCTCTAATTCCACAGGCAATTTTTTTGAGTTAACATTTACATGGTCCTGAGATGAGAGTAAGTCATTAGTGATTTAATTTCCTTTGTTTAAAGTCAGATGTGCTTGACTTTCAGCATTTAGCTGGTTAAAGTCAATGATCAAGTCATCAGAGGAAATTTGAGCAATCTTTTTGATTGCAGTGTTATGGCCTTTGATTTTTATGTTAGGTAATTTCTTAGTTTTAGGCTTCGATGAGGAGAAGTTGGTGGAATTTGTGGTGATCAGGCTAGCATGATAACGCCTTTGTTGGGCCCTTGAATGCATTTTTCAAGCTTTACGTGAAATAAAAAAGGTATTCTGGGGCTCACTCTGCTGAACATCCTGTTCATCTATCTGATTTTCAGAGGCGTTAACCTCAGCCGTATTGAGATCAATTAGATCAGTTAATGCTGAGGGGCTATCAGGAGAAATTTTCTCCACTGCCATGTTTGGAGGAGTGAATATAACCTGTACCCCCCTCACTGCATCCATTGTTACTAGATTTGCCCTGACAAGAATATTTTCTAACACCAAAATGCTGTCATGCTGAAGCTTGGCATCCTCTATGTAATCAGGCAACGGGGCTACATTTCTTGTGTCAGTGATAGGGTTTTGCTGATGGACAGTTTGAGCAAAAGAGTTTTGTAGGGGGTTGATGCCCCTTATTAGTGGACAAGTTTGTGTTCACTATTCAAGAGTAGAAACAGACGGGGCATATTGGGTCTTTTGTGGGCTAATATGGTGCTTCACCAACTGGGTTGCCCAGAAGGTATGGCATTTCTCCTGGGCAAGCATAAAGCCTTCTGTTCTGCTTAATCTGTTTGAGATATCAGTGGTTAATAAACTCAGCGTATAAATAGCAGTATGTGTATATTCATACCATTTGTCAAGTACATTTAGGATCTTTGTCAGAACAGGAACATTTTGAAGTTCTTGATCATTAAGATCAATGAGGGTGTCTTCTAGTGGGTAAAGTGGTGAAGAGGAATTTGGAGGGTGTCTTTGATCACCAAACGTTTTGAACTTGTACGGATCAAATGTTAGCACTGGTTACTGAGAGTCAATTATCTTTCTGGGGTTCAAAAGAAGGGGAACTCACCTTGATTTTATTATTATTCAGTAGGGGTCCCAAATCAGCGTCTCTATTAGACATCAATTGTTTTAAATTAGCAGCCATTGCAGCATGAAAATGCACTTGCTCTCAAACACCGTTCGAGGATGCTGCAGGAGTTGAAGGACCAATTGACAATTGAACACAACGGCTTAATCCTGCCAGAACCACTGGCGCTACAAACGATGTGTCAGTCGGAGGAATACCAGACACATCCCCTGAAAAACCAAGTAACAAATTATTGGAGATTGGGACATTATGTGCCGGCTTGTCACTGGACAAAACACCTCGAGGTGCGCCAAGAGTTACATCGTCATCAGCCATGGACATCATTTTACCTTTTACAGGTGTTTTGCAAGGGTATATGTCTTCAGCAACATAGATTTGTTGTGCAGGCAGGCCTGACAGGGAAGGTAGTGATGCTCCTATAGTTGCTTCTTGTGGCTTTGGAGCAACTGCATTTCCAAGCACATACCCCTCAGAGACAAATTGCAGAAGAACTTCAGGAGGATTGGTTTGTGCCCAACCTCTCTGAGCAGGTAAGTAGGTTTATTGGTAATTGCACACTCTGTGAGGAATTCAATCCAGGAAATACTATGAGGACAGCCAGAGGGGTTATACCCCAACCTTCAGGTCCTTTTAAGGAATTACATGTTGAATTCATTGATATGGTACAATGGCGCCGCTGTAAATATATGGTACCATGTGGTACCAGAACATGAAGAGAGTGGGAAGGTAGAGAGTAATTGAGTCAAGTTACGTTTGCTCCCTCATTCCCTCATTCCGCATGCCTCTGCTGTTCCTAGATTATTTATTCCTGATGAGGTAGAAGTGGCAAATGCAGGTTGTCTGGTGCACCTATCCCTACACAGGGCTTGAGGGAAGTTTCAGGGGCAAACTGTAGCAGCTTCTGTCCTTCTGATTGATGATGATTATTCAAAAGTGTTAGGGAGAATTCTCAGAAATGTGTCAATTCCCTTCTACCCCCCCACCCCCACAAAGCTCTTTTTGCTGGACTTTGGGACTTTTAATTTCTATCCTTGAGAGAGTGAGACCTTTTTCCCACTCTCTCATGTATTTTTCATTAATTTGAACACTGTGTTTCTTTTGACTTTGGAGTCTGACAAACTCCATAGGCATCATCCTTACATTGTGTCACACAACACCTTCAGTGCAGTGACACAGGGAAGTCTTCCAGATTTCCTGATGGTTTAAATACCTTATCTTGGTTAAACTACTGTTTCCAAGAGCTGTGAAGTGAAATTGACTTTACTTAAATTTCGTAACTTTCTAGACCCAACACACACTATGTTACCTTTTCTGCAATTAATGGCTGGTGGCAGTGGTTTACTTTTTCGTACTATTGTGTGTTTCTACCGGGGGCTGGAATTGCAGCTGTAGTAAAGCATCCATGGGTGCCCATTTAGTCAAAATGGCCCCAATGTTCTTTTTTCGCCATTTCATTTTGGAAAGCTCCTTTTTGAGATTTACTCTATGTGTCAAACCAGGTTTTGCCCTTTGTTCAATTTTTCTTTGGCAGGATTCACTGGTGAAGCCCGCCTCTGGCTCCAGTGTGTCTGGCAGGGGTGAGACCTGAGGGAAGTGCCTGAAACCCCCTTTGCTTAATCCCTTGGTTACAGGAATGCACCCAAAGGTGATTGGCTGGTTGGCTGTCCTTGGAGGACAGCTACCCTGATGTGTGATGACAGCTTTGCTGCAAATGAATGGGAGAAACCTGCATAAAAGGCGATGCCTTTTGCTCGGAAGGCAGAGTCGACCACTTGGCGAAAGGAATCCAAAGAAGAACTTGGAAGAGATGCTTGCTGCAACTCCTAGACCCTTGGTTTGCCCGACGAAGCCCTGCTGCATTGCTGAAGCTCTGAATTTGCCTCGACTAGAGAAGCCTTGCAAAGAACGACTTCTCCCCTTGGGTTGGTGGGACCAATTGACCCCAAGACGAACACATCTGTATATCCTCTCGGAGATGGCTGTACTTCCATTGCTGCTGCAGGAACAGATTGACAGGGAGAGGAATACCACAATCGCGTGTGTCGTCTTTAAGTCAGACCCGAGCTACAGGAAGATCCTCCGGACTCCCAGGAAGCAGGATTGACCGAGCCTGAGCCACCTCAACAGAGTGCTGGACCCCAGATGTGAGGAAAGTTCACAAGGCATCGGAAACCACAGTGGTGCTATTCGCGAGAAGCTGAAACTGCAAAGTGCAGCTGATCTGCAGTTGGCTAATTTCTGCCGACAACCTTCAAACCGTAGTGCAGGAGTCACCAGACATCCTCCCTCTTGTCCTCACAACTCAGACTCAGGAACGACAGGAAGTGCCATACTACAACTGGAACGGATTGCTAGTTGGAACCAATTTCTTCATACCTAAGGAACTGTAAACTAACGGGTACTTACCGCTTGTTGTGTAGCCTTGCTGCTCTTAGTTGAGACTTGTCTTGGTTGCTCTTGCAGAGTTGCTTGCAGCTTGCCCCTCACAAGCCTCCCAGCTTGTGGCCCAACAGTGATTTAATTTTGTACAAAGACTTCTAAAACATTGTAAAATGACTACAAAGAAGAATATATTTGCTTCCTTTAAAACACTAATGATATGAAGTGATATGAAAGGCTTAGTGATCCATGACCACCAACAACTTGATGCTGCATCATAAGCTTTTTGCCACAACATGTGAGATTCCTGAAAAATCTGTATGTGATTCTAACATCAATGCACCATTCTCCACCATCTACGCTGTTACCGCAATAACAGCCTAATGCATTATTTCAGAAACATTATTTGTAAATGTATCTAACTTTGCCCTGGTGTGTTCACTGGATGACCTCTGGCTAAGGTTCATGTAAATTGACAGCATCACTGCTCTATTGTTACCTCTGAGAAGTATCTCTGTTATGCATCTGTACTGTTGTATACCTCTGTAAAGCACTAAAACACTCCTTTGCTTCTCGAAGCTAGGTCCCTGCTCAATAAATACTATACTAATAATAATAATAATAATAATAATAATAATAATAATAATAATAATAATAATAATAATAATAACAATAACAATAATAATAATAATCACAATTTTCTTTACTCGCAACACTGATGGGAGCTTGAGTTTAATATTCAACCCATTCTTACAAATTGACAGGTGACAGACTGGAGTATAGGAATATGTATCTATCATCACACTCTTTTCCTGCATCTTATTCACAAGAAGTTAGCCACATTGTACCATTCTTTTTACAGCTTCTGACAGCATTCTTTACAGTGCCATCACCCGGTGATGAGTGGGTGGATGTAAACTCAAAGGGCTCAATTGTGAGTTCTGCATAATTTAGGCAGAGGGGACCTGTGCACTCACTTTTTCGCCACCCTTTTCCACTCTGCTGTGTAAAATTTGTAAACTGATTGAATGTGGGCTCTGCATAGCTAGAAAACAAGCTGGAGATCGGGTGTAAAGCATACTTTAATGTGCTTGAGCCTCATTATGCATGCATGCTTTATCTTGATTTTGGAATTGGCACCTTGAGGTTGGCATCGTTTACCAAATCTTGGAAAGGGAATGGTTCTGGTTTATGTAATTTGCAAGAGGAAACTATTCATAACTTTTTATTTGTGTTTCCAAATCCTAGCATTTTAAGAGCCCACTATTGGAAACCAATGCTAAGGGCAGCTGGAACTTGTTCAATTAATGAAGCCCAACTGTTTTTTTAGGCAAACTGAAAATGTGATAGTAGTCAGTATAGTATCCAAGTTTATACATCGGGCTTGTAAAACTTAAGGAGTAATGGTGTATTAAAAGGAAATATTGATTTTCTGTATTATTATAATGTGTGTAAGAATAGGGGGCATATTTGTCTGATTTATGGGCTGAGAGTAATGCTCTCCAAAACGAAATTTGTATTTTCTTTTGTACTGATATATATTATTCCTGTCATGTTTTAATGTCGTATGATGTTATCAATTTTATTGACGAAATGTATATTTTTTAACTGCAAGTTGTTGCTATATTGTAATGCTCTTATACCTTGTATAACAGTTTTGATTGTATTCTATGTGATGAATTGGTTTTTATTCTCAGTGCCTTTGTGCTTGGGAAAGAATATAGAAAGAAAGAAAATGAGTAAACAATGCCTGCCACGTATGCATAGCAGGCAGTGTTTATAAGAGAGTCTTATGGAATCAGCCTGCTTCTTGTAAATATATGCTGGCGCAAATGCTGGATAATTGCATGGTGGAGAGGAAGCGTAGAGGAGCAGCCGAATGTCTCTGCAGGAAGTCCTGCCCCCCTACTGCCTGTATGTTGGAAGCCTGAATTACCACATGTTTGACACCAGTAGTTGTGACCACAACACGTCGAGTGTTCGAGGAAAGGTATGCATTGAGAAAACCATACCAGATGTATGCACAAAGAGATGACAGTCTCTTTCTAAGAGGTCCCTGAAGGAATATGAAAAAAGGAGAAAGAGACGCTGTTGACATCACAACAGTTGAGAGTGGCGCACTAAGAAGATAAGAAGAAGATGTATGGACCTTATGGAAGCTGATGACAAAATAAGGAATAAAGTGAACGTTCCTATGCAAAAGTGAAGACTGCACGTGTGAAGAACACTGCAGAAAATGCAAGCCATTTAATGAATGTACAGATGCAAAAACACCAGTAGACCAGGTGATCATTGAAGCTGGCTATATTTCGTAAATAGACTGCAGGCGAAGCCGCCATTATACATGTTGAAACTGGACATTGGTGTCACAATTTTAGAAAGTTCAAACCCACAGAGAAAGAAGGATCGAGAGCTGTGTGTTTTGCAGCAAAGAATTAGCTGAATATCACAGACTTGAAGGGTAAAGCGTCTGGCCTGGTGTCAAGACCAAAGGCAGCCAAGAACTGGGTATCTTTCCTCAAAGAACAGTGAACATGAGAAGCTGAATTATTCTGTGTCAAGTTGCAAGAAAGGAACACCATGAGTGCCAAGTTTATTAATTCAAGACAATTAAATGCTGCACAATGGGCTGAAATACAGTCTCCAGTCATGTGATCCAAGGATGGAAATAGGAGTTGGATATACAGACCAGAACTGTGATAAGCATGTACCCGTACTCCCTTATATTCCCAGAGAAGAGAATCTACTGCAAGGCCAAGTTCAAAGGCAGTCTGCATGGCAGAAGGCATTTGCAATGAGAGATGTGAGGCTAATTGGGTGGGGATGTGAAGCCAAGTTCACGCCCCCCGGCACCTGGGTATGAGCCTACATGCTGCTAGTGAAGCAACTGTTCCAGACATGGCATGAGTGTGTCAACCAATTATAGTGGACCATATAACAAAGGGCCTTATAGTTTAAGAACCAATAGTATTCTGTGCACTCAATAAGTTTTGTGGATGACTTGCACTAGAGGCAGGCTTAAAATGTCCACTTGACAGTAGATGCCCTATCACAATCCCAGTAACTATAGAAGGTATACTTAGATGTTCCCCTTGAGCCAAACACAATCACCTGTAGGTTTTTCTTATTTGCCACGTAGTATGACGTCACTTATGATGAATTTCTTGTACTTAAGTGTGTTTTTATGTGATTTGCGCTGAGAGCACGATCGAACGTCCATTGATGTCCGTTGATACTCCCTGTTTTGGATAATTGATAATAAAACAGTCGAATGAGACTTTGCCAACTTCCTGAGTCGGTCTGATTATTTTGTGTAAGAATTAATTTGCATTCCATCCTTTGCATGGCAGGTTACTGATTAAGGACTTTATGTACCTCATACTACTAGACTTGTCCGCAGCATTTGATTTAGTGGACCATGACAAATTATGCCTAGCCTTATCCAAAAATGTCCACTTCTCATAAAATGCAACCGCCTGGATCAAATCCTTCTTATCAGAACGCACCTCGAGAGTAGCCCTAAGTGATGAAGCAGCTGACCCCATAGCTGTCCCCCCTGGGGTACCACAAGGATACAGTCTCTCTCCAACTTTATACAATGCATATACAAAATTACTTTTTTCGCTGCACTGGATGCGATGGGAGTAATATATACCAACTGTGCAAATGACACGCAGATACTCATCCCAATCTCAGGTAATAAAGAACAAGACACCGGGCCTCATTCTGAGTATGGAGGTAGTTATGGCGCTATTTGCGCCATGACTACCTCCCATACCGGGTCCGGGTCTGACCTGGTTCAATGGGGTCTTACCGGTCCATTCCGACCCTGGAGGGACCGGTAAGTCCCCATTGAAAAATCCATTCCCCATTTGAGCCCCCATAGGGTAGCAATTTGCGGTACCGTTATTAGCTCTCTGGTCCCTTAGCGGCTCCCGTTAAGGATGCCTGGTAAAACCAGGCGCCCATTGCGGGACCCGCTAAGGGACCTCGGAATAGGGTGCAAAGGGATTACCGGCACCGATGTCCATAACGGTGTCAGGTGTCCCTTTGCGCCCACCTCGGAATGAGGACCACCATCACCATAAACAAAATCTATTCCCTCATCCAGAATTGGATGGCAGCTAATAGTCTTTGCCTGAATGGCAAAAAGACAGAGATCCTTATTGTGGGATCCCTAGCCCAACTAAAAAAATTGCCCCAAGATTACACCCCCATTGATGTAGATGGCCCCCCAACCACATCTCTAGTCAAGTAAAAAATTAGGGGTTTACCTTGACTCTTGCCTCACCATGGGCAAACACATTAATTCCCTTGCATCCTCCATAGCATACACAGCCAAACGTATCTCCCTTACCCGGCAGTTTCTCTCTCCCCAGAATTGTATCACACTCGCGAGAGCCCTCATCTTGTCTAAGCTAGGCTATTTTAATATACTTCTGTTAGGTACTACAAAGAAAAACATGTCCAAACTACAACTATTACATAATAAAGCCCTGAGTGCAGCCCTTGGTATAAAAAAAGAGACCATGGGCCTCATTAAGAGTTTGGCGGTAGTCGTGCCCTTAATAAGGGCATGGATACTGCCAAACTCGCAAACGGCACCTGCGAATGGGCCATTAACGGCCCATTATGAGTTGAATGAGCCAGTAATGTCCCATTCGCAGGTGCCGGTAGTGGCCGGGCTCCCGATCCCCATTCTGCCCTCAGGGCAGAATGGGGGTAGGGAGCATGGTTGCAATGGCACAGTTTATAACGGTGCCGGTGCAATCACGAGTTCTGCTTGCGGGTGCCCAGGCGTGCAGAGCGGCACCCGCAAGCAGAACTCGTAATTTGGCGGTATGGTAATAACAGCACCGGTAGCACTACCAGCGCCGTTATTGCCTTACCGCCACATTTGTAATGAGGCCCCATATCTCTCGAATCAGGAGAGTTGTACATTGGTTACTGATTCAAGCCAGAATCTTACATAAAACGCTCTCCACCACACATAAATGTTTGATCCAAAACGCCCCTACCTTAATGAGTGCCTTACGCGCAAAATTCCCATCAGAATACTCTGCAACACTCTCAATGTGGGCGTCATCAATCTTGTCCTGAAATTTTGTACCTCTCACGTTTGCACCACCTACTTCCAAATTGCAAAATCTTGGGTGTCATCAATCCAAATTTGTATGGAGTTAGTTGCAGTGCATGCAAACAACATCTCCAGCTGATGCTGTCATCCCACTGGAATCCAATCCAAAATATTGCATTATGCACATTCATCAGCAGCACTTAATTGAGCGTTGATTCGCAAAGGGATCTTAAGCCTAACCTGCCACTTCCGTGTAAGATCAAAAACGAAACACAGATTGCAGATGACATCAGTGCTAAGTCTGGGACTCTCATTGGCTTCCTTAGGGTAAATATTATAATTTAAGCAGAGAAAACATACACGTTCTAAACCTATGCTGCACATAATCGTATGCTCATAGTTTCAAAGGGCTGCACTTGGTCGATAGGAAAAAATAAATATGTTCGATGTATGTATAATACAGATCATGGTATGTAAATGCGCTATGCCATAATAATTCTTACACCATTACTTTCGCTCTTGAAATGCATTTGAACGGCAGTTGAAATCACTATATTGTACAGAAATAGAGTGAATATGCAACAGTGCCTATAATTACTGAAAGACAGTGTTTACTTTCATTAAATGGCTAAATGCCTCTCATTTGGAATTTATCTGCATATGGGCAGAGCCATGATCCCATTTAAACATCAGCTTTCAGCAACTGACCTGCTGACCCAGCACAGAGAATTGCAGCACCACCTGGGGGATTCTGGATTTCGAGTTAACCTGTGTCCCACATCCCCAGACCCCACGTGTTAATATCTCCTGACAGCGAAAGTTCAACTGCCCTTCTGTTATGGCACTTCATAATAGTCATGTGATGGAGCATCATTAGTGTCAGCTGTAAAGGGAGCCATCTGCTCGCTTTCCTCATCCAGCAGTGACGGGGGCCGCGGACATTAGAGGAAATAATAACGTACAAATATTCTAGCTGCATATACTCATCCAATCAGAGCTGGTTGATGGGCACCGCAGTTAAGACAGGTGTTCGGGATGTATCTGGGTGCAGGGAATGAGAATAGAAGGAGGAGGAGGTTACAGCAGGTGCAGTTGTAACTTTCTGTATTCACCATGTTCTAGGAGTAGGTCCCCAGGAATAATCTGCATCTTAAGTCTCTTTGGCCTGGGCATCCTGGACCTCACTTTCCACTACTTTTTTCCGCCCCTTCCCTTTAAGCATGATTTTATGCAGGTCCGGATTTAAAATAAGGCACTTCTAGGAAATTCCCTGGGACACACCAGCAGAGGGGCTCCTTGTGGTGTCCTTCTGGCCCTAAAGGTTGCGAGGCGCCAAAATGGAATATTGCCTGTGGTGGAATAAATCATTGCACCAAATCTGAGTGTATACTCACTGTTTTACCAAATTATCAATATACACATAATTGATCATTTGATCATTTGAAATAAATCTCCTGCTTTATCACAGAATACACAACAGTTTTGGACCTAATGAAAATGGTACAGTTCTCCATCTGCCTTGCTACAAGTTTGGCCCAAACTGATTACAATACGTTTGCCGGGAAATATGTAATGTTTGTTGTAACATTAGAAAAGCACTCCTCTTCCATTAACACAAGCTTGTAGCATTGACTGATTAACCCAGACATCAGACAGCTTTTAAAATATATTTGGGGAGACCGCTAGGGGGATGGACCATATTGACAGCCTGATTCTCAGCTCCTTCTCCCTCCCCTAATTGTGGTGCTTTTGCCGGAGCCTACCCTTGCAGGCAGTGGAGAGTGCAGTGCGGACCACTGAATCCCCAAGGAGCTGATCCCTTCCACATTGTGAAGGTGTATGGCAAGCCAAGAAGTGAGTGGTGGTGGTACTGCACCGGCGGCCATAATGGGGCTTGCAAGGCCGCACACAGCGGGAGCAGTGTGACAGTCCAGTTTCCAGTGAGTGGCACGACTCTTGATCTCTTGGTACTAGTCCCCTGGAGGAGCAGAAGGACAGTGAGACCAGAGGAGCAGGGAGTGAAGGTTGGCCTGATCAGGAACAGAGGTGCGTCCTGGAAGAAATCGCAGGGGGACCACTACGTCATATGGGTGGCTATGCATAATTTGTTTTCTTGACCTGGAAGCGAGGCACTGAGGGGATCACTGCACAGAGAAGTTGTAGTGTCAGCCTATGGTGAAGGCACTATTAGGCAGCTGGGAGTGCCTGCTGCATGGCAAAGGGATTGCTGCAAGTTAGCTGAGAACGGAGGGGGTGAGGGCGGCGCAAGACAGAGCACTATTCTCCAGCTGAACGATAGTCCACAGGTGTGTCAGGTGCAAGCCCTGGCGTGGCTGGGGAAGAAGGAGGCATACTTCCCGCCGGGTACTCACTGGAATCACCCCCCCATGTGTGCACACTGGAGAGGAGACATTGTGCTGGAGACAGTCGAGAGGACCTTTTGCCTTTGTCAGATTCCCTCAGATCTTATTCAGGAAGTTGCTCCAGAGGGCAATGAGAATCCGTTGCCAGCACCCATTTTGAAATTAATTTCTCCATTGCTTGAGCCACCCGGAGTACGATTTCCTTATAACCCTAATATGGGATGCCGCCACTACAGTAGGGTAAGCCCTAACCCATATGGATCGAATTTCCTTACGCATTACATGCTTTGCTTCTCGGATGGTACCATAAAATGTATACATGGCTTTGTTACATATCACATCCTGTCCTAATGTATGGGTGCCTGTATTAGTAGTCAGATTCCTGATCCATGCCTCAATCTCATCCCCTGATTTAGTGCCCATAGTCACCAACTCGGATACGTGCAGTTGCATTACTTGCTCATTGATCTTTTGTAGATGGTTTGCTATCCATCTCAAAGAGTTTCCCGCATTATTAACTTGGGAGCCCATACCACCAATCGGCTGTACCCCTAGGGTTTGGGCATTGATGGTCAGGGCCATAACATCATGATCGCTAAATTCAGTTGGTATTATCTTTAAATCCTCAACCAACAGGAAGCTATCATTGTTGCCGAACAGATAGTCCAGAGTGGCCACACTATTATGGCCAACCCAGGTATACCCCCCTGCGGTTTCTCCCAGTGTCCTACCATTCAGCATATGCAGGTCCCATTGATCTAAATAAGAGACCCACCGAGCTCCGTTGGTATTACCCATCCTTTGCATCATGATGCTATTTTGCAGTACATTACGATACTCAGCAAACGGGTTCACATCCACACAGCGGGCATTTAGGTCACCCCCCAAAATAATCGGGTAGCTCCCTGTCTTACCCTCAGATACCAACAATATGTTGTCTATACAAGCATGTATCGACTCACTCCCTGGTCCACTGGGCGGGGAAGGGTGTAAACATTAATAAACAACATCCTCCATCTCAGTGAGCTATCATCTTGCCATACTTCCGCAGCGATCACATTGTTTTCCGAAGCTGGCTACTCACCTGTCGAGAGAGCAACTTCTGACTAACACTGATTACAAGCCCCGCATAGGGTCTGCACATGTTGCCCTTGTTGGCCCTAAAATAATAGGTATGATACCCTTCCACGTACAGGGGGCAGTGCAGTATGTCTCCTGTAACATGAATATATCAAATTCCTTCAAAATCGTCATTGAACCTCAGGCCTGTATGAAACGTTATGCCCCCTGGTGTTCCAACAGGCAACTCTAATGGGTCACTATACTTGCAGATTCTCCACTGTTTGTGCCAACGAGGTCATGATCAAAGTGCTTCATAGTCCAGGTGGCCTTGCCCGGAGATCTTAACTTCAAGTAGGCTTGAGCAGCATAATTCCTCCTGGAATGAATCAACAACTTCTGCATGTAGCATACTATGTAGCCCTTTGGATGCTGACTGTATCCTACAAATCATAAAGTTCAAGCTTACATTGTGCAGTGATGTAGCATTTGCACGGAGGAGTGCAACTGTTTTGGAGAAGCAAAGCGAATAAGTGCCCAATTAAGGGCACTAAGTTGCGGGGCCCCCTTCCACTGCTGGTATTGATATATATTAGTTGCCACTGCCTGGGCCTTCAGACTAGGTGCCCAGCTCACCTTCCTCGATGTAAGAACCCCTCCTTCTTCTTTTAGCAGAAATGCATTCCTGCGATGGAGCTCAGGTGCCCGGACCTGCCTAGTCAATCTAAGAATTGTTCCTTGAGAAACTGGCGGCCCCTCCCATGGCTGGGCAACCCTTAGGTGGCTTATCTGGATACAATTTTGAGGGTTTGAAAGGTTTCGCATGTACCCATTTGTCCAGAGGGCCAAGCAGCATCACCCCTTTTTGGGTTCCATCCCTCAATGTCCGGGTTACTACTGTGGGCACCTTGGCGACTTGTATTCGGGAGATGCCCAAGGTGGATATTGGAGCTCCGCATTGGAGGCCCTCTTCGTCCTCATGTAATAATTTCTGTTGCGTGCCATGTGGCTGTCGAGTTGAGCAATCTGATGGCTCAGCCTCCATCAGTGAGATTTCAGCACATAAAGCATTGATTGTGTCTTCTTCGGACACAGCTGCAATTTTAACAGAGGCTTGAGATCTCCACAAATTATCAGCTTCATCAGGTACAGTTATTATATCAGACCTTATTTCCAGTGAGTCCGGTAATGTCCCTAGATTAATTGGGTCTCGAGGGGGTTCAATGCGGGAGCCATAGCACTGCACTTCCAGTGGTCTTGTTGATAAGCACTGTGTCTGACTAGTAGAGGTACTGAAAGAGCTGGCCACAGCTTTATTCACAGTAAATTTTGACACAAATGTATGTACTATTCTCTGGTCAGCAGCTAAACCCGAGCACAGGACAAATAAGGCATCCAACTTAGCCACCAAAGTTGTCAATATTTCCTTGGTGGCCGTGGACCCCTTGATAGATCTAAAATCGTCTAAACTATTGTCCATACCCTTCCTAAGTCGTGTATGCGATGAAGGGACCATTGGTGAGACAGGAATTCCAGGTTCGGACTTGCGGAAAGTTTGCTATATTGCGTGGCCTGACCTGACTGCTGCAACTTTGGCCCCAAGGAGTTTCTTCAAAAGGTGTTACAGATGGGCAACAAAGAGCCATTGTCCAATGACTGATCAATGCCAGATAATTGGCTGTCCAGAACACCCTTACAGTTGCCCCTCTCACCTTGTTTTAAACTCAGCAGGATCCCTGAAGCCAGGGCATTTTTGTCCAATGCCAATGGGATGTCCAAAACCTGCTACCTTAGGCTGTTTCCAGAAAAGAATCCCAGAATGTTTGGTTGGACAGACATGATGGCTTGGTCACCAACTCCCCTATCTTTCTTGCCCTTCTTCATTTTTGGACCATCCCTTTTAGATTTTGTAAATTGGAGGGGGTTACAGGCCCGTTTACCTTTGGGGACGACCTCAGTCTAGTTTTTTTCAACAGTTTAGACATCATGATGTGCTCTAGCAAGGTTAACAATGCACCAAACAGGTGTTTAGGACAAACAATTGATCATCCGCTCACCATATGTGAAGATAATGCAATTATTGCTAAGCAGACAGGCTGGGGCCAGGCAATGAAAGTGCACTAATAATGAATTCACCCGCTAGCTCCGCCAGCCTATACAGAGAGTATTATGTAGTTAAGTGGGAGGACAGGCACTACTCACAGTTCACCAGGGTCTGTTGGGCAATGGCAGGTCCCTCCACTATCTTGATCCAGAGGGACTGCACCACCCATGCCCACCAAACACTCGACACACTCCGCCTCTCTCTGCTCGTTGGTTGTGTTTATGAGCGTCAGTGCTGGCACAGACACTGTAGACAGAATAAGCAACAACAGATACAATGTATCTCTGTGTCCATGTCAGTTTCACAAACACTTGATGCACTCCGCATCGCTCAGCTCGTTGGGCATGTTTATGAGCATAGGTGCCGGCACAGACACTGCAGAAAGACTTGCCACTGCAAGCAAATTACATATGCCAAAGTCAGCAGCTTCTTAGGAAAGAAAAGACTTCCAGCCCGTACAGTTTTAAGAATAAGCAGCAACAGATACAATGTATCTCCATGTCCGTGTCAGTTTCACAAACACTTGATGCACTCCACGTCGCTCCGCTTGTTGGGCATGTTTATGAGCATAGGTGCCGGCACAGACACTGCAGACAGACTTGCCAGTGCAAGCAAATTACATATGCGAAAGTCAGCAGCTTCTTAGGAAAGAATAGACTTCCATCCCATACAGTTTTCAAGAATACACAGACCAGATGCAATGTATCTCTGTGTCCGTGTCAGTTTCACAAACACTCTACGCACAGAGGAGTTATTGAGCTTGAAGAAGAGTGGGATAAGGAAAGCACCATGGCTAACTCCCAGTGGAAAGAGATTTCATGAGATGGAGAAGAGGTGGTCAGAGAGGTAGTAGGATATGTTTTGTAGTAGGGAGGGGAGATAACAGCATCAAATACCACAGAGAGACCACGAAGGATGAGACTAGAGGAAAGACAAGACTGTTTAGTTGTGTGTGGTATCAAGGTTAGGGACATAGATGCAGGCTGTTGGGGGGTGGTTGTTTGGGCTGGAAACCTGATTCAAAAGGATTGCAAAGTGAATAATCCTCATACTAATTGACAATGTGTCTTGACTGTCTAAAGAGAGATTTTTAGGATCTGCAGCTGGTTTCTTTGTAATGGATATGGCGCTGGCTATTTCATAGCATGTGCCATGAAGGCTGTGCAGCGAGAAGGATTGAAAAAGGAAGAGATGTGAGAAGAGGTGACAGGTGAACTTTCTTTGTGATGCAAAGTTATTGATAGGAGTGAAAGATGGATTAGCTGAGCAGAGGATGTGTAGGTATTTAGTGGGTGAAGTAGTGGAGAAGTAAATTAAAGAGGGGATGGTAGGGAAAAATGAGAATGAAGTGCAAGAGATAAGAGGGTTAATATAGTATAACATAATTATGTAAAAGAGACAGTAATTGTTCCACTTTTAGATGCGCTGCTAGCTCACACAAATTACACATATGCTTAATTAATCATTTTCAATGTGGTTATTGATACAAGCCCATATACACAAGTACTTCTCAAAGGAGACTCAGATACATTTTGCGTTATTTTATTCTGTTCTTTTTCCGTGTTCATTAGTCAGAGTTATTTGCCAACAAGTGTTTCGACCTCCACAGGTCTTTCTCAAGGCAAAGCCCTGCACCAAACAAGTAATATAAAACCATATGAGTCCATAATATTTCAACAAGATGAACATCGAAAATAATCCAACGTGTGGACAGGGGCATAGATTACAGGGAAAACATAAAACCATAAAGTAAGGTATACATTACCAAGTCACATTGTCAAA
The DNA here is from genome assembly GCF_040938575.1 of Ambystoma mexicanum. NCBI lineage: Eukaryota > Metazoa > Chordata > Amphibia > Caudata > Ambystomatidae > Ambystoma > Ambystoma mexicanum. The sequence continues at coordinate 310,631,313 of NC_090936.1, forward strand.
AAATGTAAACAGGAACATGTCATCAACAGCACATAAAGAGAAGGAAAAACACACATATGCTCATTAAGCATCTAGTTACTTGATATGGCATGCGATCTATATACCATATGTGTATTGTGTTCAGTTTAAAGAAACCCATGCAATAAATTCAAGTGTGCCACTGACTGGAGACCAGTGCCTCCAACCGCAGTGCCTCTCATCGCACCCGCTAGCCAAATGTACTATACGAGCTGCATAAGTAGTGAATAAATGCACAGTTATAACTAGTCCCCTAGGTGTGCATACAAAGCCAACACCCAATGATTCTCAAGCAATTGTATAATTATATGGACATGTTAATTACCAAATGTAAAGTCACTCTGATTTGTGTCTGCTCGTGGGCAATTACGAAAAGATTTTCAGCAATGAAGATTCTGACGTCCTGCATTCCGAATTAGGAACAATAATGAGTGCAACTTGTTCATTGACCAAAGTAACTTGTATCACGAAGTTCCTGAATTAACAAATACAAAAAGGAGACGTTACCTGCGCAGATTTTGTGCAGATCTGTCGCAGAACACTTTATCTATGCCGATCAATGTAAACGAAGCACAGCTAGCCCTTGAATGGCAAGACCTAAGGAGCAAAACTGTCTATATTAAAAATAAGGGCTTTTAACAGCAGCGACTCTGAACGGCATGCAATGAGTATACAGGTGTTATTACCTTACCCAAATATACTGCCGTCTGTTCGCATCATCCAAAACACTACCAAGCTCTACAACGATCGTCCCCGGACTCAATGTTAAAGAAAGGAACCTTGTGAACACGTGACATATCACTAATCACGTGACCCCATGCAATCACGTGATCGGCGAATGAAACTTTATAGGACTACACGATCTTTTTGCATCGTGAGGCGGACAATTCAAAAGTTAAAGATGCAGGCCTATCACAGCTACACAGATAGTACCAATTCCATGTACAATAAATGAAAACTAAATTAGTAGATTTTCTTTAAAGAATGTGTGGCACGTCCCAGATCATGTGCTCAAATGTAATCGCCTGATAATTCACTTATAGCAAAGCGAAACAACAGTAGAAAATACTGCTAGAGCTCACATTATAATGTCACTAAAATGAGGAAATGGATTAGAAAACAAAAATTACTGTTAATGCTCACAATGCCACGTATTATGTAAGTAACAATGCTGTTAGTACTCTCACTACAATGTGCTGAAATTGCGGAGATGGATTGAGAAAATGAAAGAATGCCAATTGCTGTGAATGCTCACGGTGCCATGTGTTATATAAGTAAGTACTTGGCTAATTCCAATGCATTTGGCCCACAGGTGCAGCGCCGGCACTGCATCAGTTCCCAGGCTCCAGCAGTGCCACCCACATATAACACAGAACAATGTTCATCCAGTTCAAAGAAGAGTACCACATCCAATTGCCCATTTACAAGAAAACATGTAGTTCGTATCACTGTTGAGACCCAATGTGGTACATCGTAGTCTGCATATAGTACATGCTTCTAATTGACGTAAAAGTGCTAGACGGTCGCCCCCCTAGGTGAGCTTGCACTTGCATTAAACCAATAAACTTGATATCTCTTACATTATCCATTTGATGGTATTCTTGCCAGTGCGTGGAAAGAGGCAATTCAGAATCAGGTTTTTTCAAACTTGCAAAGTGTTTTCGAATGTGTATTCGCAATTCCCTTATTGTGGAACCCACATAAACTTTGCCACATATGCAGAGAATCCCATAAACCACATATTTGGTCTTGCAGTTCATGAAATCACAAATTTGAATCAAAAGGCCATTATGACAAGAAAAAGTATCAGAGTTTATAACAAACTTGCAGAAATTGCATGTGCCACATTTAAAAAAAAAAAACCTTTGGTTTGGGTGGTAACCATGATGTTGAGTCCGCAGAGTTAGTTTCAGGTACTAAAAAGGAAGGACACAAATGCCCTTTAAGTGTCTGATTGTGTGTGAAAATAAACATTGGCTTGTCATCTATATAAGGACGTATATCCAGATCAAGCTGAAGTAAATGCCGATTGTCCAAGCGTGAAACAAACAAGTATTGGGAAAAGGTATCTTTAGCTAATTATCTAGAGCACAATATGATACCCAGGGGATTACGTATACTTATATTCCCTGATTTTACCAATAATGCGGATCAGGATCTCAGCCAAGAATGGGAAGAGAATTTAACGCTCATTTCTGAAAAAATGCTAAAGCTACTGACAACACACGCAGAACAGGAACATGAGAGGGTTTCTACACAAATTGAGACTTTACACAAAGAAATAGAAGAAATGGGGAATTCACCTACAGTTAAAGAGAAAAACTATGATAAAATGCATAGCATTTTGAAAGATTATCAGGATGAGATTAAAATTCTGAAGTTTTGTAATTTTTTCCGGGACGATAGAGACTACAATAATGATAGAGTGTGTACTTTTCAGGCTAAGTTTGATAAAGACAATATTGGTCCAATGGTTAAAACACCAACTGGAACTCCTGTCTCTTCTGAGGTAGATTCTGAGGAGGAATATTCCAATACTACAGAGGGGGCTGGGGGAGAAAATCCTACTCCTTTCTTAACCCATCGCAGAAGGGGCTTAATGGCAGAAATTAGAAGATAGGAAGATAGAAGAAAGGAAACTTTTCCAGTTATAATGCTGCCACTAATAAACATGTATGATTCACTGTCCCTTTAGGACGAGCTATCACAACACCAACCACTTTGTCCGAGGAAGAAGAGGAAGAGGATCTAGGGACAGATACAGGGCACAACATAAACAGATGTCAGACAAGGGCCAGCCTCAGGAATCTTCAAACCAAATCCATTCTGAAAACCTAGTTCATAATCTATCTCCCAAAGTACTTACCCCGGTGGAGTTGACTGTATTGAATAAAGGTTTGTCATTTGCACCAAGTCGTAAGCCTGATTTCCAAATAGATATTTTTAAATTTATACGGAAGTTGAAACTTAAAAAACAATTCCACACATAGGTACAACAGTATAAACCTAGAAGAATCTCTCAGTCACCAAGTCAGCTTATGTTATCTGATATCGAAGATACTGCATTTTTTTTGTCTCTGACAGACGACCCTATCTCTAAGGAAGGCCAATTACAACAGGAATTAGCTATTCATCAACTCATTTGAAACTACCAGAACTTAAAAGGTCTTTGTAATTTGTACCAGTATCCCAAAATGAGAATGTTATTGATACATTTTATCAGGCTGTTACACAGGATCTACACCTGGGAACCAGCCCTCTATGGAGCAGGAGCTCCTTCGGTCCACTGCAGGAGCAGTGGGCAATCCTTGGATGTCCCAGCTGATTTCCCTGTGAAGCGACGGTAAGCGCACTAAAACTGCGCATGCAAATTCGGAAATAGCGCTCCCAGCTACGCGTGCCGGAATCGCCTCTATCTGCCTCCATATTTGCCCTCTGTGCCTTATTGCACCTTGCCACCCTGTCCCAGGCCCAGTTGCCCTGCCCTGGGGTCCTTTGTGCTTGTGGATGCCATTGCGGTGCACGAGGAAGGAAGCACCTTACAAGATGGCCGCCCGCCGAGATTCACTGCCTTCTTTATCCTAACCCCAGCCTCAGGCCTCCCTACATGGCTCTGATTGGCTTTCTGGCCGTTTTTCACCAGCCTATCCATTGAGCCGACAGGCGAAAGCCGGCCCACGTCTGCAAGGCCCAAGGAGACAAGGCCAGCACCTGTCCTCAGCCTGTCACCAGCCGTCTGCCTCTGCATGAACCCCTGCACCTTGGTATTAAGGTAACATTACAGCCCCAGTGGCTATCGGACCATTGTCTGCTTTGTTTGAACACCTGTCCCTGAACTACTCCTCTTGCCCATGTGTACACACCACCTACCGACTCATAGTGCTATCCTACTTTCACTAGCCTGCTGTGTCACAGGTGCACGCTCGAACTATATTTGCTTCTTAACTATGCTCAGCGACCTGTACTCCCATCTCCCATTACTCTCGTCTTCACCTCCTCCCACAGTCACATATTCACCTTGATGTGTTTTCCTGCTGCACTGTATGTGTTATCTTTATTGCTGCACTGTACTATGCCACAATCATGCGCATGTGTTCTATGATACACTTGCTTCTTTGGTGAAACCCCTAATATTTGTGTCTTTTGAACTGCTGCCCACTGGTTGTCCACACTTCGTGGCACCACATAGGTATTGACCTTACTCCATACTTGGTAATTTACCCTGCTGCCCTACTTGCATTCCCTTATCAGGGCTGTCTAAACGGCTTATCAGCTAACTGTTACCCTGCCTACATGCCTCACTTGTATTATCATATTTTGTCGTTGCCTATTGCCACTGCCACACTCGTGCTGCTTGGCGGTGAGCTGGCCCAGGTGCCTCGCCTGCATTGACCTACTTTGTTTATTCTTGCTGCCCAATTGTGTTCTGGCCCAGGTGCCTTACCTGCATTGACCTACTTTGTTTACTCTTGCTGCCCAATTGTGTTCTGGCCCAGGTGCCTTACCCGCATTGACCTACTTTGTTTATTCTTGCTGCCCAATCGTGTTCTGGCCCAGGTGCCTTACCTGCATTGACCTACTTTGTTTACTCTTGCTGCCCAATTGTGTTTTGGCCCAGGCGCCTAGTTGCCTCACAAGTACTGCCTTATTCATGTTGACCAACTGGTACCCGGAATAGGTGCATTTATTAGCACCGCCATATCCCTGCCGCTTAACTGAGGAAGATGTTAATTCTAACTATTCTGTTTTGCACTATGGCTGCCACATTACATACTGGTACTAGAAGGCTAGCGTGCTTCACTGAGCTCCCTCTAGCACCCATACTAGATCCTAGCCCGTTCAAACTGACAAATACAGCTTTACATTATGCTACGCCCTCACAACCCGCATTCCATATTGCCCCAGGGCCAGCATCCTTTGCTTCCCGACCTTGTGCCACGTCTAATAGAAACCTTAGACTCCGCAGCGCAGATTAACAAAATTACACGAACCACTAAGAAGATCCCTACCTCCCACCAACCTGAAGACTAACCTTCAGTATACTTTGAAACCTATTCATTCTAACTTATCACCTTCACATTCTATCGCCAATACTAATGCCGACCAAACCAATAATCATAAACGGAAATCAAGCGATATCACAGCTAAACCTGTCCAGGTCAAAACTGTTACTGAGGCCCCCTCCCTTAAAGGAGCACTTCTCAACGCAAGATCGCTTGTCGCCCATGCCCTTGACATTGCTGATCTAATCACAGAAGGCAAACTTGATTTCCTTGCGATTACTGAGACATGGCTACATAACGCAGCAGGACCATCGCTTATGCTAGCCATCCCAGATGGCTACACAATAGCCAGACAAGACAGAGATGGTGCACGAGGAGGCGGTATCGCTATCATCTCCAGAATGTGCCTATCCCTCAGACTAGCCCCTACCCAATTGTCACAATCCTGTGAATTTCTATCTGCTAAATTCCAGATAAATAATTCTCAATCACTCACCATCCATCTAATATACAGACACCGGGTCCTCTTGGCACTTTCGAGGAGGACCTGCATAATATACTTTCTAATAACCGCAAACCAACCTCTCAATTACTCCTATTAGGGGATCTCAACATAGGCTTTAATGACCTGATGGACAAAAATGCTACAGACATAGCTAACTCAATCAAGGCATTAGGCTTGTCTCAAAAAGTCAATAAACCCACCCATTTGAAGGGGAGAACATTGGATTGGATAGCGGATTATAACTGTGCAGTTACTATCTCATCCATCACTCCTCTTTCCTGGACAGACCACTCACTGGTGTCCTTTCACTTATCTACGACCAGACCCACTCCTACTGCCCCTCTACTAGCGCCACCATGTCTTACAAGAAATAAAAAGAGTATTACAGTTGATAAAGTAATCCCTGCGATCCTTCCCACTCTAAATGCTATACCAGAAAATCTAGATCCTAGCATCCTAGTCCATGAATTCAACAATATCATGCTCACTACATTGGACAAAATTGCCCCTCTTAAACTCAGATCTAGCAAACCCAAAGCCCACTTAAATAAATGGTTCACGCCACAACTTAGAGACCTACGCCTTTTGAAAAGAAAAAGCGAAAGCAACTGGAGACTCTGCCCCTCCACCGATAATAAAGCCAAATTAACCTTGCTCTCCTCACACTATAAGAATGAAGTCTGCCTGGCTAAACATAATTCTTATGACGAGCACATCGCCAAATCCAACTCTAGCATGAAGGAACTCTTCTGTATACTAAAAGAATTAGAGTCACCTATAGCCACACCCGATATCTGTACTAAGGAGAAATCCTGGTGTAAAGACATCCAACAGGCATTATCAAACAAAATTAACATGCTCCAAAACAAAATCCAGCACAAAAAAGAAACCCTGAATCTACAGCATTCACCTAAAAACCCTCTGCCTAGCGACCCACCGAAGACACGCGATAATATCTTCCATTTCACCAAAATGTATACTCTGGAAGTAGAAAAAATCATCCTCTCATTGAAGCCTTCTAATTGTAGAGGCGACATCTGCCCTGCGCAACTAATAAAAGATGCTGCCAGGGAACTATCTCCGTTCATTGCTAAACTGATTAATGCCTCCTTTACTTCAGGCTCCATCCCTGCCAACCTAAAACAGTCTTGGGTGCTCCCTCTCCTAAAAAAACAGACATTAGATCCCCTCATCCCCACCAACTACCGCCCCATTACCACTGTACCATTTTTACTCAAAATATTGGACAAAGCTGCCTATAACCAAATTCAGAAACACTTAGAACGGCACAAACTCCTAGTAGACAGACAATCTGGTTTCGGTGCTCTATACGGAACAGAAACTGCCCTTATCGATTTAAAATCCCAAATTGATGAGCTGAGAGACAAAGGGAAGTCAGTACTTTTGCTCCTACTTGATCTCTCAGCTGCATTTGATCTTGTGGACCATAAGATCCTCTGTAGACACCTAGATTCTGCTGCTCACTTCTCCCCTGAGGTTATCAGATGGATTGAATCATTCCTGAGCGAGAGAACCATGAGAGTTTTCTCTCCTTCGGCAGCTGCAGACCCTACCCCTATCCTGTGCGGTGTTCCTCAGGGTTCTTGCGTCTCTCCAACGCTATACAACATCTTCACCAAGCCCCTGTTCGATGATTTGGACCATCTGGGTATCATCTACACCAATTACGCAGATGATACACAGATTCTCCTCCCGCTTTCTGGGGATTATATCAAGGACACAGAGTTGGTGAACAGGCTATATCTTATCATCCAGGCATGGATGGCCACTCATGGCCTATGCCTGAATGATAAGACCGAGTTGATAATCATGGGAACACATGCCAACATCAAAAAACTAGGTCAGGAATTTTCCTCATTCAACATCGATGGAAATACCATCAAAATCTCCAAGGAAGTAAAAACCCTTGGCTTCTACCTGGACTCCACCCTGTCCTTTGATAAACAGGTAAAATCCCTGGCCTCCACCACAGCCTACACCTGCAAGCTGATCAGAGCTGGCAAGCCATTCCTCTCTAATGACAGCTGCTTGATCCTGGCCAGAGCCTTAATACTATCTAGAACTGACTACTGTAATGCCCTATACAGTGGGGCTAGTAAAAATACCATCAAGCGGCTTCAAACATTTCAAAATAATGCCTTGAGAGCAGCACTTGGCATAAACATAAGAACCCATATCTCCTCCATTAGACGCCAGCATAAATGGCTGTCTACTGGTAACAAAATACAGCTTAAGACCCTATCACTGACTCACAAAGCTCTAAATAACGCTGCCCCTAGCTACCTCACAGATAAACTTCATAGAAGAACCTCTCTCAGACCTACTAGAGCTGGCAATGGCAATTGCTTGGCCATACCTAGATACAGACTCACCACTATTGGTGGTAATAGCTTCCCAGTGAAGGCTGCTAAATCTTGGAACCTACTGCCACCTGATCTAAGAGTAGACCAACCTTTCCCACTTTTCCGAAAAAATGTCATCAAATACCTCATCTCCACCGACCCCTAGTCTCCTACCTTTAGGTCTATTTCGTACCTTGATCAATTGAGTCTCACTCGCCTTTATATTCTCATTTAAACCTTGTGCCTCTCTGTAACCTGTATATTTGTACATTGCATATTTTTGTAACCACATAAGTCTTTATTTTTTATTGTGTATATTTTATAACTACGGATACTATGTAAGCCTTTATTGTATATATTGTATCTCTTGTAACTATGTAAGCTTTTCATTTTCTTACTGCGCCCTGTTACTTACGGGTCTGGTGCGCAATAAAAGTGAATAAACAAACAAACAAACAAACCTTATAGATCATCCTAAGAATACATTGCATCAATATAACAACCTTTCTAATATTGAGCAGCAGGCACTCACTGAACTAATGCAGGATTCGAATATCGTCATTAAGGAAGCCGATAAAGGCGGAAATATAGTCATACTAAATAAAGCTGATTATATTAAGATGGCCAATGATCATCTAGCCACTCCTGGCTGTTATCGATTATTACCTGGCAATCCTACTTCCCAAACAGTTTCCAATTTATCAAACCTGATTCAAAACTGGCACTCACGTGGGTTAATTTCTGATGATGAAAAACAGTATCTATATCGCTCGGATCCAGTCATGCCTACAATGTATCTTTTACCCAAGATTCATAAAGAGTTCCATGAACTGCCACAAGTTAGACCTATTATGAGTGGTTTGGGATGGGCCACAGAAGGTCTGTTCCAATACATTGATACATCCATCAAAAGTTTGGTTGCCACACTACCTGCCTACTTGCGAGATACAACTCACACTTTACAAATCCTTTCATCCATTCAATGGTTGGAGCAATTTCTGTTAGCAAGCTTTGATGTCAAATCTTTATACACTGCAATTCAACATAATCTAGCATTGGATACTATTGATTTTTCTTTCAGGATTCATTCAGCCTCATGTGCAGACCATATATCCATGAATAAGGATTTCCTGGCCTTCACGCTAGAACACAATCAGTTTCTGTTTAATGGTCACTATTATGTTCAAACCAGAGGAGTGGCTATGGGGGCTAAGTACGCCCCTTCGTTAGCCAACCTCTTTATGGGGAATTTTGAACAACATTACATTTTCAATTAACATAAATTTAAAGATCATATTGTAATATGGAAAAGGTACATTGACACTTTTTTACTTATATGGAATGGTTCTACAGACATTTTTCAAGAATTTACAGAATATTTGAAGAATAATACTTTTGGTATTGAATTTGTGGGGCATGCTAGTCCGAACAGGATTTAATTTTTGGACCTCATTATCAGCATTTCGAACTGCCAGATACATACACTAACATTCAGAAAACCGACAGCTGTTAATTCAATTTTACACGCTAAAAGTTGTCACAAACGATCAGTCATTGAAAATATACCGTTTGGTGGATTCTATCGAGCTCGCAGAAATTGCAGTTCTGCTTTAGACTTTATTAATGAATCTGGACGGATCCAAGACAGGTTTAAGAGAAGAGGTTATTCTAACCAAAGCATCAGAGCAAGAAGTATAGCTTGAGAGGATATGCTTTCTGTTCAAGAGACACATAAGTCCACCAGTTATTCTGATATGTGTATTATTACCAAATATGTGCAAAATTCGGATTTGCTATATGTACTTTTAGCTAAACATCAGAAATGGGGAACTTAATATGGCATTTTAAAGCCAAAAGAAACCAAATAGGACAGTAGAACTGCTTCAGGAAATGACAAAATAAAACACAGTAATAATGACACCAAAAATGCGCACATAAGGAGAAATCACTGTCAACGATCTTGTGAGTGGCATGATGAATACTTGTGAAGAGCTCATTCCTGCATCAGCCACTGACCTAAACAAAATAGAAAAATCAGCCATAGAGAGTTCCTACATTAATAACTTGGCAATCGGAGAGATTGCATCTAATAGTTCAAATGAAATTGGTCTGACAGCTTTGAAGAATGGTTCACCTAGTGCAAGTGAAGATAGAATGGGAGGAAACCAACTGCATACTCCTAGTGCAACAGAAGAAGCTGTTTGTCTGTCTGATTATAAGGAACAACTGAGTGATGCCGTAACACCAAGAAAGCTGAATAGAGAGCTTGAAATCGAAGAAAGCCAGTCGGATAAAGGTGATAGATCATTGAAACAAAAGATATGCTGGACTACGACGACAGATGCCCCAGTACATAAATCACAACACAGTTCTTCGAGAAATAGCGCATTGAAACGCTCAATTGAAAATAGGCTAGGGATCATAGAATCGCTAGGACCTCACTACTCAGAAAGACAGAAAGTGTGTACTGAGAACTTAGCACAGGGTGTAAGAGAAAAAGTCACCTGTCTAAAATGGGACCAGAGTGAAAAGGTGTGTCTAATAGACTCCAAAAACAGGAGCGGAAAAGTCTCCAAAAATACAAACCAGGACTCAAAAGGTGTTACACCCGAATAAATAGTGTGTATAGACTGATCTCCCCACAATGCTCCAGTGTGAATGAGTGTTCAAATAGAACCTAGACAAACATAAACTAGACAATCACTGATTGCCTCCCAAAACACACCAACGGTCCCAATGAAAATGACAGTGAGCGCAATGGTACATAATTGCAAAGTAAACACAACAAATGAGAAAAACCCCACGTCTAGAATTGAAGTGGGAAATGTGTCGACGTTGGAAGGGCGCGCAAATCCTTGTTCCATATTTACTCAAAGACCTCAGCTTATAAATGGTAGAATGACAAAATGCAAAAAAGAGCAAATGCAGAAAACTAAAAATATCAAAAAATTGCTAAAAAAATGAAACCTGCGTTCTAGAAGATTTCTGAGAAAATTGAACATTGTAGAAAGAAATTACATAGTTCTTGAAGAGTCTACATCAGAAAGAGAAGTATGGTACAAATCACCCCCACTGTTAACTCCACCAGGGAAAAGTCTACCACCTTTGAGCAAAGTAAACACAAGGGACCCCCCACATGACGACTTAGATGCAAGTGTCACAGATCTTCTGAACCTTTCCACTTATGAAGAGGAACCCACTCCCTCTCCTGTTAAACTGAGGAGATTTGTAACAATCAGCCCAATGAGAAATGGCGGGCAGATGCATTAGATAGCACAAATGCACCATTGAACAACCCACCATTTCGTACGTTGAGCGAAAAAAGAAAAATACTGAGTTTCAAGAGATCAAAAGAAGCAGAATTGTTGCCCCAAGTCGCATTGATAAAGACTCTACTTGAAGGTTCAAAAAAAGTAATCCACTCATCAAAAAAAAAATCAGCAAAAGAACAGCAAATGAGCTTTAGTTAGAGTAACATTAAATTGTTGAACAACAAAGACAACTCGAAGAGGAAAGAGAGAAAACAGGAAGGCTCCTATATAAATCTTCAAAGAATAGCAAAAAGTGATGACGTTTGATATTAAATTGCTCAAATGTAATGACCCTCTTTCATCACATTCCTAAGCTACGAGTCATTAACTCTAAAGACATAATGATTGTCAGCTTCCCTGATGAAAAATTAAATGACAACGTTACATTGACCATGAGCTCTGAAATCCTGATATCAACAGTGATGAAAGTAAGAGAAGAGCTACGCATGCTTGGCTTTGAAGTGGGAGAGCTCGAATCTCGGAAAGCGTGGTGTTCTGAAGAAGAAGGAACACTGATGACAACTGAGAATCGTACAAACCAAAAAAGAAGACCACCTCCTGCAATGACCCTAAACAAGACAATAGAAACAAGAAAAATACAGATGTCCATACCTCTTGTGTTACATAAGAAAAAAAGAGTGATAATGTACTGAACACTGGAATAGAGAATAGTCTTTTACAGAAGATAAAAATTACAATACAGTGCAAAAAAAAGTGGACAAATTGAAAACAAGAGTGAGTAACAAAGATGGGCACTCAGTGGAGACAGAGCAGCCGTCATGGAACTGGCTAGCAGCAGCCATCTCTACGCATTCCCATCATTAGAGCCAGAGGAGAGAGGAATCTGAATACTGGAAAATAGGGAGTTGGAATACTTGAGGTACTGGCCATTTGTTTAATATCTTGTCCACAAAACCCCTTGGTTTAGATATAATTTGTCTCCAAGAAAGTTGGTTAAAAGAAATACCTATACTGGACAAATGGGACCAGCCGAGCAACTTTAGATTATTGCTTTGTTTCAAGTAACCTCCTTTTAGAGGTAATAAGTATGGTAGTAGAAAGGTCAATACATAGCGACCATGATGCTTTGATAGCAACACTAAAAAAAGCACCCAGAAGTACTTTGCAAAAATCAAATCGAGATTGAAATGGGAATGAACCGTCTGCGAATTAAACATCAAAAGACCCCGAAACTATCTTAAAATCTTGCAGAGCTATTAAAACAGAGCCCAGATTCAGTGGAATATGAACAAACGTTAGTGGCATTCAAAGAAATAACAAAAGGAAAACTCAAGTCAAAATTTAAGCATCTTCATGTTTACAATAAAGAAGTAATACTCCAGAGAAAGCTCCTCAGGAAAGACCTTCAAGAATTAAATATGTCAAAATATCCAGACAGGAAAGAACTTCTAAGGAAACAGAAGCAAAAGTATAGAAACTGGATATAAGCCCAGAGAATAATTACACTTCAGAAGGACGCAGAAAGTATGATAAGAGCACTTGCAAACTCGAACAGTAGGAACTTCTGGCATTTACTGAAAGAGAAAGGGGAGTCAATAGCATTGCATCTGCTAAATCCTATAGCGGAAGATGTTTGGATAGCACATTTAGGCCAACTGTTTGGGAACTCAACTACGACAACTAAAGAGCCAGAGAATGACACCCCCAAAACAGTAAACTGGGAGCTAAATTGTGAAAAATAGGAGATCTTGAGAGTAATAAAGAATGCCAGTCGGTCTAGAGCCCCTGGTCCTGACAAGGTCTCTAATGCGATGATGAAAGAGGCCCCTGAACAATGGGCAGAATTCTGCGAACTACTATTCAACAGAATATGTGAGAAACAAAAAATCCCCAAAACCTGGAAATTAGCTATAATCATTCCAATTTTCAAACAAGAGGAAAGACAACCACCTACGAATTACAGGCCAATTGTCCGGTTAGATGTAGTAGGGAAAATCTTTGCTACAATAATTCTAAATTGGTTAAAAGCCTCGATAAAGAAAACAAACACTCTTGACAAGAGACAAACCGGATTCCTTAAAGAAGTTGGGTGTAATCTAAATTTACCGATCTTGAATCTCCTGAAAAAATTAGCTGAGTATAACAAAGGAAAAATCTACATGGCCAGGATCGATCTGAGACAAGCCTTTGATAGTATAGATTGTAATTTATTATGGAAAAAACTTAACAACAAAGGCTGTCCACGTGACCTAGTAGAAATCATCAAAGAACTATACTCAGACAAATCCATGCAGATCCAATTGGATTATCAAAGAACTTTGTCAAGAAACATTAAAACATCAATGGGACTGAAACAGGGGTGTCCCTTAGCAGCCATTCTGTTTAACTTTTTTATTGAAGTTATAAAAGAGGCATTGTCTGACAAATCCACCTTTCCACCAAAAATCAACAGTACAGAGTAGGATGGCTGCTATATGCAGACTATTTAGTCTTATTAGAGTTGACCAAGATCGGCCTGCAAAGAAAATTGACAATCCTACAGAAATATGTGTTATGTTATGTTATGTTACTTTGCATTTATATAGCACCTTATGTATCATTGGCATGATCTCAAGGTGCTGGTAGGTTGAATGCCCTCAGGAACCGTAGTTCAAGTCAGTAGAGAGAGAGATAAGTCATGAGGTGCGTGGATGCACCGGCTATGTGTGCAGCTGGTGTGGCACTTGCATGATAGCTGCTTCTTAGCGGTAGGTGTGGTGGTTGCGAGGTCAGGAATATGTGATCATTCTGGTGGGTTGATACCCAGAGTGATTTCTGGCTGTGTTAGGCCTGAGGAGATGCATAGGCTGGGGGGTGTCCCGAGCCAGCTGTTTTTAAAAATAGGGTGATGAGGAGTATGTGGCTAGTGTTAGTATGAGAACAGCTATACCGAATGTGTCATAGTATCGCTGTGTTCTAGATGAGTGGTGGTGTATAGGAGAGAGTAAGCGTGGTGATGAGGTATGGTGGTTTTCAGTTGGTTGTTGAGAATTTACTGAAACGTCTGAACTCCATCCGTCAGCGCACTCCATCCGTCCCGTGCATTCCATTTGTCCCACGCACTCCATCTGTCCCACGCTCTCCATCCGTCACATGCTCTCGATCCGCTACATGTGCTCCATACTCTACATGTGCTCCAACCGCTACATCCACTCCATCCATTGCATTCATTCTATGCATTCATGCACTGCATCCGTTCCATCCATTTGATGCACTCTATCATTCTATGTATTGTATCCATTCCAAGTGCTCTATCCATTCGAGCACCCTATCCATTCCGGGCACTCTATCCATTTCAAGCACTCTATCCCATCCAAGCAGTCTATCCCTTCCAAGCACTCTATCCCTTCCAAGCACTCTATCCCTTCTAAGCACTCTATCCCTTCTAAGCACTCTATCCCTTCTAAGCACTCTAACTATTCCATGCGTTCCGCCTGTTTCATGTATTCCCTATGTTCTATGCACTCCATCTGCTTCATCCGCATTGTCAGTTCCATCCACTCTGTGCGTTCCGTCCGCTCCGTGCGTCCCGTCCACTCCGTATCTATCTATTTCATCCGTTTCACCCACTCCATCCGTCCCACACATTCCATCCGTCCCATGAACTCCATTCGTCCCAATTTAAAATTCTCAAGAGCAGAGAGAGTGGCGAAAATGAACGGGTCCTCAAGCAATGGAAAAACAAATGTGAAATATATCTTTTAAATCTAGTCATATCCTAAGAAAACCCTTTGTAAAAACCCTATGTTAGCAAAGAGGAATATTTGAGCTGATCACTGGAGAATGACAGACGAAAAGAGAGCAGCATCCAGAACTCACACTCTTTCAAAGAGTAACTTTGGCATCCTAAATGTATCAAGAAGTTACCTAAAGAAATGTCCGAATAGAAAATTGCAGAATACACTGATGATAATGAGGCTGAATTTAATAAATACTAAAACAACACTCGGGAGATATAACAAAGCAGAATCAGATAAATGTCGACTATGACAGTGCATATTGTGTTTGAAATTGAGAGATTTAAGAGAGATCCACCTCCTAAAAGAACTTTACAAGAAAACAGGCCTGGCTGCTGCAAAATGGTGGGATAGGATATACGGAGCAGAAGATCAGAGCGTGAATTACGTAACCACAAATTTCCTTACAACCGTAATGGAAAAGTTAAAAGCAGAGGGAACAAATTGAGACAAAAACAATGAAAACATTGGATCACCTGAAAAGGGGAAAGAATGATTTGATATATTGAAGGTAATACTGAAGATATATTCTCTAATTTTTTTAAACATAGAGATGTTAGAGAAAGAGAGACAAGTGAAGAATTACTCAAATAATTGCTAAATGTTTGTACTAAGCTAAATGCAAATAAATACACTTTAAAAAAATGGATCCATATTTAATCTAAAAAAATGACATTTAAGTTCTAAACTTAAAAAAGTAGCTAGACAAGGTTTGCAGGTAAAATTCTAAATGGTCAGCATGGTGATGTTGTTCGATCGACAGGAATAGTAACACATCACAGTGGAAACCTGTATTTATCACTGAATTTGACAGCTACACACATTGGCACTCGCCTATTCTGCCCTCAAATTGACATACAATTCAGAAAACACAATAGCAACAGTCCAACGCTTATATTTTTTTGTTTTGGACATCATTGTTTCGACTTATTCACTTCACACCGTTAATCACCATTGCTTTCTCATATTTATAAAATAAAAGCTTACAAACTAACTGAAACAAGGTGTCCTAATACATATTTGTTATTAATATGATAGAAAGGTTATAGTCAAGCAAATGTATATATTTGTTTTGTTCTTTTCAGCATTCTCATTATCACTTGTCTTGTTACTTTGTTCTTTTATTCATAAGATCCTCCAATTTTACCACCTCCAAATGACTTCCTTCAAATTTGTTGCTCTCACCAGTATATGTATTTGTATTTTACACAGTCCTCTAAAGTAATAATTTATTTTCTTTAGCTATCAAATTATGTGATAAACGTTAATTAGCACCTAGGGTCGAGGGGAACCAGCCAATCAGGTTATTTGGATGGTGGGCTGAATCTAACTATACAAGCCCTTGTTTCAAGCAACCCGATGGCTGCTCACCCATTCCGCCATCTTACCCCAACCCACCCCTTCCCTCGCCCACCAGTTCCTCCCCTTCCCACCCACCTACCCACTTACCTTTTGTTTTGGTGGCAGCTCTACTGCCGCTGCAGCGCCAGCCTCCTGGGCTCCCGTGATAGTGCAGGAGGGGATCCGCTTGTACTCCTGTTTTTCATCTCTGGGGTGGCCATTTTAGTTAAGTATTTTGTATGAATGATCTGGACGCCGCGAGGGATCTCGTTCATTCCCAAGTTTGCAGTTTGCAAACCGGGGTGCTAATAGCAATGATACCTGATTCCGTTGGCTGGATTGTGTGGTAATGGCACTGAGGCCCATCATTAAGGTCCTCTCTGCACTCAGGCCTGTAACTTGGGCCCTGGGCTATTACCACCTGACTCAGGCCGTATTGGGTATCATTGCTTAAGTACTACTCTTGACTAGCAACTGCAGAAGTTTGAGCAACAACATGCCAAAACATTATAAATCTCAGAAAAGCAGAAGCTGATGCATTATTTGCAACTGGATAAAATGGAAGTGGAGAAGTTTACTCAAAACATAGTAATTAAAAAAAATAAGTACACATTTATCAAGCTAGAAAGATTCAGCAAAAAGGTGACTGCTAAATAGTGAAAATAGAATACAAAGCCTTAGGCCTTACCCACAAATGCCTAGACAACCAAGCCCCCCGTATCTCTGCAGCCGGCTATCCCGCCATGCCCCTACCCGCCCTCAAAGAACCGCCCAGACCCATTGTTTAACCATCCCTAGGTTCAAATTACAAAAAGCGGGTGGATCAAGCTTCCCCGTCCTAGCTTCCGAGCTTTGGAATATCCTCCCCCTCACCATCAGATCTGAAGAATGCTTTAGTGCCTTCAAGTCCAAAAACGAAATCCTGGCTATTCAACCAGCCTTGAAACTTGGATTTCTTATGTACCTGGGAGCCATGTCCCAGTAAAACGCCTGCCCTAATCTCTACTCTGTAAATGATGTATATTTCTGTATGCTCTGAATACTTTGCACTGTATCTAAATTTGTATATATGTATGCTCGTTATGTAACCATGTCCTAAATTGTGCCCTGATGCCTCCGGGCCTGACGGTGCGCATTACAAATAAAACAAATACAAATACAAATACATTAGAAAAACACCTGGAAGTGAAACATATTCTAAAAGGCCTCACATAATGCACCTTTCACCACTTGATAAAACAAGCAGCCTTTTGAAAGAATGTGCCATCATTCCTGTCCTTTAATGCCATCATTAATGGCTACCTTAGTGTCACGGTCATGGTCCAGGTCTCTCAGCCCAGCCTCCTTCTTCTTTATAGGCGTCTTCCTTCTCTCATCAACTTCCTCCTTTCTTCTGCCACTCCCGACACTCCTCCTTTTGCCACCCCTCTGGCCCCTCTTCCACCTCTGACAGATGTACCACAATCCTGTACCCCTCCTCGGATGACCTTCAAAACTGGCAACCAGATACACTTAGCTACCCTCAACTCTTGCTCTGCTGTCAAACACTCCTCTGACATCTGCCACCTCCTTGAAGACCTTGACCTCAATGTCCTCGCTCTCACTGAGACATGGTTCACTGCCAGCTCTGTGTTGAGTTGTGACACTCTTCTCCCTGAGCAAGATCCTCTCTAAGCACAGGCCTAACCGGTCAAGGGGCAGAGTTGCCCTGATCTTCCCAGAATAGGTCCCTGCTACTTTCATACCCACTCAGGCCTACTACTGTTTCGAATGCCTCGTCAGCAGGATTGGTGTTTCTCCTATCCTCGCTCTGACTCTAGCCACCCTCTACAGGCCCCTAGGCCAGGTCTCCCTCTTCCTCTCAGAGTGGGCTGATCTCACTGATTCTCTTCTGGCCTCTACCCCCAAGCTTCTCCTCCTCTGAGACATCAATATTCACCTTGACTCCCCTTATGCGGCCTCTGGATAGTTCTGCAAACTCTGTGACTCTCTTTCCCTCTCCATACTTCCCTCCCGTCTGATGCACTAAGCTGAACACACCTTGGATGCTCTCATCTCTGCAGACATCTCCATCTCCAACCCTCTCATTATTCCTCTCTCCTGGACTGATTACTCTCTCTTGTGTTCTCACCTGGACCTCCTGAGTCCCCTGGCTAAGCCCCCGCCTGCACTTCCGGTCTCCTTCTCCATCATGCGACCAATGAAGTGAGTGTCAGTTACTGCTTTTGCCACCACCTTCACTCCGCCTTCTACTCCTGCCATTGACTCTCACTCTGACACATCCCTTACTAACCTTCAACTCTCTATCTCTAACACTCTGGACATCCTTGCCCCTGTCATGCAGATCCCCTTGAAATCTGCCTCCAAGTGCAACTCCTTGTATATCTCTGACCTGGCCTCTCTGAAACGCTAATGCAGGGCGGCTGAATGGAAGTGCCAGGCTTCAAGCACATCCTCTGACAAACTGGCCTGCCTCCTGCTCCAAAGGCAATACAGACTTGCCATCAGCCAGAAGAAGAGGGCATTTATCCAAGTCCACATCTCCGGGGCTACTAACAACACAGCCACACTTTTCAAAATCTGCAAGGAACTCACCAATCCTACTGCAAACTCCATTTCAACTCTGCCTTCCCTGTCCCTCTGTACTTCTCTAGCCTCTCACTTCATTACTAAAACTCAGGACATCCTGTCCGCTCTCTACTCTACACTCCACCATTCTCTCTCACCATCTTCCTCAACCGCTCTCAGACCTCCCATACCTGTTCCTTCCCGCCTAATCTCCTCTTTATCCTCCATATCACCTGATGAGGTTTCTAGGCAAATATGCTCTATGAAAGTCTCATCCAAACAGGTGTACCCCTGCTCCTCCAGAAATATCAAGGGCAAAATTGTTTCCCTTGCTCCAGTCTTGGCTGATTTCTGCAATCACTCCTTTGCCACTGGATCTTTTCCGTACTCCTAAAGCACTGCCTTGTGCACTCTCTCCCCAAAAAGCCTTCTGCCGACCCTTCCTATCGAGAAAACTACCGCCCTATCTCCATTACCCAACTTCCTGGGCAAACTCTTGGAGAAGCTGGCCATCTCCCAGCTTATCCACCACATTGAATATGTTGGTTGTCTCCACGACCACCAGTCTGGCTTCAGATCTGCCAGAGGCATAAATACTCCTGAACACCTGTAAAGACTTGCTCTCTAAATTTCGACTCCAACTCTTCTTCTGTTCTCACCCTTCTTGATCTCCCTTCTGCCTTTGATACGGTCAATCATGCCACCCTTATAAATTGGCTCTGTGATACTCTCGGCATCACAGACCTGGTTCTGGACTGGCTGACCTCCTTCCCCTATGAATGACCTTTCCAGGTTCAACTGGCTCTTTTCTCTCCTCCATTTCACTCACAACCAGTGGTGTCCCCCTGGGCTCTATGCGCCTTGGCGTTTCAACATCTACCTTGCCCCCTTACCTATTTGTAACTTTTCTTCTCCAACTCTTCTTCTGTTCTCACCATTCTTGATCTCCCTTCTGCCTTTGATATGGTCAATCATGCCACCCTTATAAATTGGCTCTGTGATACTCTCGGCATCACAGACCTGGCTCTGGACTGGCTGACCTCCTTCCTCTATGAATGACCTTTCCAGGTACAACTGGCTCTTTTCTCTCCTCCATTTCACTCACCACCTGTGGTGTCCCCCTGGGCTCTATTCACCTTGGCGTTTCAACATCTACCTTGCCCCCTTACCTATTTGTTCTCTGCCTTCTGACCTAACTTCCAGTGTTATTTGGATGACACGCAACTCTCCTTCAAACTTCTCTCCTCTGCTTCCTCCTCTTCCAGTTTCATACCTGACTGTCTGCCTGCTATTCAGGCATGGTGCACTGCTAACAATCGGCCTTAATGCCAGTAAGACCGAGATCCGTCTCATTGGGACTCCAGCTCCCTCTTTCTTTCTACACTTTGGCTGCCCTCACAGGGCCTCCTCCCCTCACCCTCCAGTGAGGCAAAAAAACTTGGTGTCATCTACGACTCCTCTGTCTCCTTATCTCTTTACATCACTGACCTTGCCTAGAAGGCTCACCTTCAGTTTCACCTCCTCAGAGGCATTCTTCCCTTTCTCGCCTTCCCCCAGAAGCTCAATGTCTCCAGAGCTCTGGTCCTTTCCAGGCTGGACTACTGTAACAGCCTATTCTTCAACCTACCTAACTCCTCCTTGTGTCGCCTTCAACTAATCCAGAATAGGACAGCAAGACTTATCATTGGCCTCAAACCCAGGGACCGCATATCTCCAGACCTAAAACCTCTCCACTTGCTCCCGGTTGCTTCGAGGATCAAGTTCAAAACCCTCTGCATCATCCAAAAGGTTTCCTGGGGCTTGGACCCCGCTACACCCAACTCTCTCTCCCTAAATATGTATGTATGTATATATATATATATATATATATATATATATATATATATATATATATATATATATATATATGTATATATTCAATGAAAAAACTTTGTTAAAGGGACGTTATGGTTAAGTTGCGCTACTAAAAACCTATGAAATTCAGTGAAAAACGTTGTTAAAGGGACGTTATGGTTAAGTTGCGCTATTAAAAACCTATGAAATTCAGTGAAAAAACGTTGTCAAAGGGACGTTATGGTTCCAAGTAAAACCGAAAAATCCTTGAAATTCGCCAGTTATGGTAAGCTAAACAACCATAACTCGCGCCACCACCATGCACTGCTAAGACTAACACCCAGGACATCAAAGATGACATCACAAATGTCATTGATGACACACAGGGCGTGAGCGTGGGGTGGGTGGGAGGGATAGAGACACATGGGGCATGAGCGGGGGGTGGGTGGGAGGGATAGAGACACACGAAGCATGAGCGGGGGGTGGGTGGGAGGGATAGAGACACACGGGGCATGAGTGGGGGGTGGGTGGGAGGGATAGGGGCATGAGCGGGGGGTGGGTGGGAGGGATAGAGACACACGGGGCTTGAGCGGGGGGTGGGCGGGATGGATAGAGACACACGGGGCATGAGCGGGGTGTGGGAGGGAGGGATAGAGACACATGGGGCATGAGCAGGGGGTGGGTGGGAGTGATAGAGACACACGGGGCATGAGCGGGGGTGGGTGGGAGGGATAGAGACAAACGGGGCATGAGCGGGGGGTGGGTGGAAGGGCTAGGGGCATGAGCGGGGGGGTGGGTGGGAGGGCTATAGACACACGGGGCATGAGTAGGGGGTGTGGGGAGAGACACACGGGGCATGAGCAGGGGTGGGGGGAGGCTTGAGACACACACAGGGCATGAGTGTGGGTGGGGCGGAGGGAGAGACACACACGGGGCATGAGCGGGGGTGGGGGGAGGGAGAGACACACACGGAGCATGAGTGGGGGGTGGGCGGGAGGGATAGAGACACACGGGGCATGAGCAGGGGGTGGGCGGGAGGGATAGAGACACACGGGGCATGAGCGGGGGTGGGTGGGAGGGATAGAGACACACAGGGCATGAGTGGGGGGTGGGAGGGAGGGGCGAGACACACAGGGCATGAGCAGGGGGTGGGTGGGAGGGCTAGAGAAACACGGGGCATGAGCAGGGGGTGGGGGGAGAGACACACGGGGCATGAGAGGGGGTGGAGGGAGGGAGAGACACACACGGGCATGAGCGGGGGGTGGGCGGGAGGGATAGAGACACACTGGGCATGTGCGGGGGGTGGGCGGGAGAGATAGAGACACACAGGACATGAGCGGGGGTGGGCGGGAGGGATAGAGACACACGGGACGTGAGCGGGGGTGGGTGGGAGGTATAGAGACACACGGGGCATGAGCGGGGGGTGGGTGGGAGGGATAGAGACACACTGGGCATGAGCGGGGGGTGGGTCGGAGGGATAGAGACAAACGGGGCATGAGAGGGGTCTGGGTGGGAGGGCTAGGGGCATGAGCAAGTGTGGGTGGGAGGGCTAGAGACACACAGGGCATGAGTAGGGGGTGAGGGGAGAGACACACGGGGCATGAGCGGGGGTGGGGGGGAGGGAGAGACACACACGAGGCATGAGCGGAGGTGGGGGGAGGGAGAGACACACACGGGGCATGAGCGGGGGTGGGGGGAGAGAGAGACACACATGGCGCATGAGCGGGGGATGGGCAGGAGGGATAGAGACACACGAGGCATGAGCGGGGGTGGGGGGAGAGAGACACACGGGACATGAGCGGGGGGTGGGCGGGAGGGATAGAGACACACGGGGCATGAGCTGGGTGGGTGGGGGGATAGAGACACACGGGGCATGAGCGGGGGGTGGGAGGGAGTGGAGAGACACACAGGGCTTGAGCAGGGGGTGGGTGGGAGGGCTAGAGAAACACGGGGCATGAGCAGGGGGTGGGGGGAGAGACACTCGGGACATGAGCGGGGGTGGGGGGAAGGAGAGACACACACGGGCATGAGCGGGGGGTGGGCGGGAGGGATAGAGACACACGGGACATGAGCAGAGGGTGGGCGGGAGGGATAGAGACACACGGGGCATGAGCGGGGGTGGTGGGAGGGATAGAGACACACGGGGCATGAGCGGGGGGTGGGTGGGAGGGATAGAGACACACTGGGCATGAGCGAGGGGTGGGTGGGAGGGATAGAGACAAACGGGGCATGAGCGGGGGGTGGGTGGTCGGGCTAGGGGCATGAGCTGGGCTAGAGACACACAGGGCATGAGTAGGGGGTGAGGGGAGAGACACACGGGGCATGAGCGGGGGTGGGGGGGAGGGAGAGACACACACGAGGCATGAGCGGGGGTGGGGGGGAGGGAGAGACACACACGGGGCATGAGCGGGGGTGGGGGAGAGAGAGACACACATGGCGCATGAGCGGGGGATGGGCAGGAGGGATCGAGACACACGACGCATGAGCGGGGGTGGGGGGAGAGAGACACACGGGACATGAGCGGGGGTTGGACGGGAGGGATAGAGACACACGGGGCATGAGCAGGTTGGTTGGGGGGATAGAGAGACACGGGGCATGAGCGGGGGTGGGGGGAGGGAGAGACACACACGGGCATGAGCGGGGGGTGAGTGGGAGGGATAGAGACACACGGGGCATGAGCGGGAGGTGGGCGGGAGGGATAGAGACACATGGGACATGAGCAGGGGGTGGGGGGAGGGAGAGACATACATGGCGCATGAGCGAGGGATGGGCGGGAGGGATAGAGACACACAGGGCATGAGAAGGGGTGGGGGGTGAGAGACACACGGGGCATTAGCGGGGGTGGGTGGGAGGGATAGAGATACACGGGGCATGAGCAGGGGGTGGGTGGGAGGGATAGAGACACACTGGGCATGAGCGGGGGGTGGGTGGGAGGGATAGAGACAAACGGGGCATGAGCGGGGGGTGGGTGGGAGGGCTAGGGGCATGAGCGGGGGGTGGGTGGGAGGGCTAGAGACACACAGGGCATGAGTAGGGGGTGAGGGGAGAGACACATGGGGCATGAGCGGGGGTGGGGGGGAGGGAGAGACACACACGGGGCATGAGCGGGGGAGGGGGAGGGAGAGACACACACGGGGCGTGTGCGGGGGTGGGGGGAGGGAGAGACACACATGGGGCAAGAGCGGGGGATGGGTGGGAGGGATAGAGACACACGGGGCATGAGCGGGGGGTGGGCGGGAGGGATAGAGACACACGGGGCATGAGCGGGGGGTGGGTGGGAGGGATAGAGACACACGGGGCATGAGCGGGGGGTGGGCGGGAGGGATAGAGACACACGGGGCATGAGCGGGGAGTGGGCGGGAGGGATAGAGACACACAGGGCATGAGAGGGGGGTGGTTGGGAGGGATAGAGACGCACGGGGCATGAGCGGGGGTGGGCGGGAGGCATAGAGACACACGGGGCATGAGCGGGGGTGGGCGGGAGGGATAGAGACACACGGGGCATGAGCGGGGGTGGGGGGAGGGAGAGAGACCCATGGGGCATGAGCGGTGGGTGGGAGGGATAGAGACACACGGGGCATGAGCGGGGGATGGGTGGGAGGGATAGAGACACACGGGGCATGAGCGGGGGTGGGGGGAGGGAGAGAGACACACGGGGCATGAGCGGGGGTGGGGGGAGGTCGAGAGACACACGGGGCATGAGCGGGGTGGGGGAGGGAGAGAGACACACCGGGCATGAGCAGGGGTGGGGGGAGGGAGAGAGACACTCGGGCCATGAGCGGGGGTGGGGGGGAGGGAGAGAGACACACGGGGGGTGGGCGGGAGGGATAGAGACACACAAGGCATGAGCGGGGGTGGGAGGGAGAGAGACACACAGGGCTTTAGCGGGGAGTGGGTGGGAGTGATAGAGACACACGGGGCATGAGCAGGGCTTGGGGGGCAGGGGAGAGACAACGGGGCATGAGCGGGGGGTGGGCGGGAGGGATAGAGACACACGGGGCATGAGCCGGGATGGGGGAGAGAGACACACAGGGCATGAGCGGGGGGTGGGGGGGAGGGATAGAGACACACAGGGAATGAGCGGGGGGTGGGTGGTAAGGATAGAGACACACGGGGCATGAGCGGGGGGTGGGTGGGAGGGATAGAGACACACGGGGCATGAGCAGGGGGTGGGGGGAGGGATAGAGACACACAGGAATGAGCGGGGGGTGGGTGTGAGGGATAGAGACACAAGGGGCATGAGCAGGGGGTGGGTGGGAGGGCTAGAGACACACAGAGCATGAGTAGGGGGTGAGGGGAGAGACACACGGGGCATGAGCGGGGTGGGGGGGAGAGACACACACGAGGCATGAGCGGGGGTGGGGGGAGGGAGAGACACACACGGGGCATGAGCGGGGGTGGGGGGAGGGAGAGACACACATGGCGCATGAGCGGGGGATGGGCGGGAGGGATAGAGAACACGGGGCATGAGCGGGGGTGGTGGGGAGAGAGACACACGGGGCATGAGCGGGGGGTGGGTGGGAGGGATAGAGACACACTGGGCATGAGCGGGGGGTGGGTGGGAGGGATAGAGAAAAATGGGACATGCGCGGGGGGTGGGTGGGAGGGCTAGGGGCATGAGAGGGGGTTGGGAGGGAGGGCTAGAGACACACAGGGCATGAGTAGGGGGTGAGGGGAGAGACACATGGGGCATGAGCCGGGGTGGGGGGAGGGAGAGACACACACAGTGCATGAGCGGAGGTGGGGGGGAGGGAGAGACACACATGGGGCATGAGCGGGGTATGGGCGGGAGGGATAGAGACACACGGGGCATGAGCGGGGGGTGGGTGGGAGGGATAGAGACACACGGGGCATGAGCGGGGGGTGGGTGGGAGGGATAGAGACACACGGGGCATGAGCGGGGGGTGGGCGGGAGGGATAGAGACACACGGGGCATGA
The DNA here is from genome assembly GCF_040938575.1 of Ambystoma mexicanum. Classification (NCBI taxonomy): domain Eukaryota; kingdom Metazoa; phylum Chordata; class Amphibia; order Caudata; family Ambystomatidae; genus Ambystoma; species Ambystoma mexicanum. Next base: position 310,656,930 of record NC_090936.1, read on the forward strand.
GCGGGGAGTGGGCGGGAGGTATAGAGACACACGGGGCATGAGCGGGGGGTGGGCGGGAGGGATAAAGACGCACAGGGCATGAGCGGGGGTGAGCGGGAGGCATAAAGACACACGGGGCATGAGCGGGGGTGGGCGGGAGGGATAGAGACACACGGGGCATTAGCGGGGGTGGGGGGAGGGAGAGAGACACACGGGGCATGAGCGGGGGGTGGGGGAGAAGGATAGAGACACACGGGGCATGAGCAGGGGGTGGGTGGGAGGGATAGAGACACAAGGGGCATGAGCGGGGGATGGGTGGGAGGGATAGAGACACACGGGGCATGAGCAGGGGGTGGGTGGGAGGGATAGAGACACACGGGCATGAGCGGGGGGTGGGTGGGAGGGATAGAGATACACGGGGCTTGAGCGGGGGGTGGGTGGGAGGTGAAAGACAAACGGGGCATGAGTAGGGGGTGAGGGGAGAGACACACGGGGCATGAGCAGAGAGTGGGGGGGAGGGAGAGACACACACGGGGCATGAGCGGGGGGTGGGTGGGAGGGCTGGAGGGCTAGAGACACACGGGGCATGAGCGGGAGGTGGGAGGGCTAGAGACACATGGGGCATGAGCGGGGGGTGGGTGGTAGGGCTAGAGACACACGGGGCATCAGCAGGGGCTGGGTGGGAGGGCTAGAGACACACGGGGCATTAGCGGGGTGGGGGGAGCGAGAGAGACACCCAGGGCATGAGCGGGGGTGGGGGAGAGGGAGAGAGACAAATGGGGCATGAGCGGGGGTGGGGGGGAGGGAGAGCCACACGGGGCATGAGTAGGGGGTGAGGGGAGAAACACACGGGGCATGAGCAAGGGGTGGGGGGGAGGACGAGACACACACGGGGCGTGAGCAGGGGGTGGGGGGGGGGAGAGACACACACGGGGCATGAGCGGGGGTGGGGGGAGGGAGAGAGACACACGGGGCATGAGCAGGGGTGGGGGAGGGAGAGACACACACGGGGCATGAGCGGGTGTGGGGGGGAGGGAGAGAGACACACAGGGCATGAGCGGGGGTGGGGGGAGGGAGAGAGACACACGGGGCATGAGCAGGGGTGGGGGGAGGGAGAGAGACACACGGGCCATGAGCGGGGGTGGGGGGGAGGGAGAGTCACACACGGGGCATGAGCGGGGGGTGGGCGGGAGGGATAGAGACACACGGGGCAGGGCATGAGCGGGGGTGGGGAGAGAGAGACACACGGGGCATTAGCGGGGGGTGGGTGGGAGTAATAGAGACACACGGGGCATGAGCAGGGCCTGGGGGGGAGGGGAGAGACAACGGGGCATGAGCGGGGGGTGGACGCAAGGGATAGAGACACACGGGGCATGAGCGGGGATCGGGTTGAGAGAGACACACGGGCATGAGCGGGGGTTGGGGGGGAGGGCTAGAGACACACAGGGAATGAGTGGGGGGTGGGTGGGAGGGATAGAGACACACGGGGCATGAGCGGGTGGTGGGTGGGAGGGATAGAGACACATGGGGCATGAGCGGGGGGTGGTTGGGAGGGATAGAGACACATGGGGCATGAGCGGGGGGTGGGTGGGAGGGATAGAGACACACGGGGCATGAGCGGGGGTGGGTGGGAGGGATAGAGACACACAGGGTAAGAGCGGGGGGTGGGTGGAAGGGGAGAGACACACGGGGCATGAGCGGGGGTGGGTGGGAGGGATAGAGACACACTAAGCATGAGCGGGGTGTGGGTGGGAGGGATAGAGACACACGGGGCATGAGCGGGGGGTGGGTGGGAGGGATAGAGACACACGGGGAATGAGCTGGGGGTGGGGGGACGGAGAGACACACACGGGGCGTGAGCAGGGGTGGAGGGAGGGAGGGAGAGAGACACACAGGGCATGAGCAGGGGTGGGGGGGGGGAGAGAGACACACGGGGCATGAGCAGGGGTGGGGGGAGGGAGAGAGACCCACGGGGCATGAGCGGGGGGGTGGGCGGGAGGGATAGAGACACACGGGGCATGAGCGGGGGTGGGGGGACAGAGACACACGGGGCATGAGCGGGGGTGGGGGGGAGGGATAGAGACACACGGGGAATGAGCGGGGGGTGGGTGGCAGGGATAGAGACACACGGGGCATGAGCAGGGGCTGGGGGGACGGGAGAGACGACGGGGCATGAGCGTGGGTGGGTGGAAGGGATAGAGACACACGGGGCATGAGCGGGGGTGGGGGGGAGAGAGACACACGGGGCATGAGCGGGGGGCGGGGGGGAGGGATAGAGACACACGGGGAATGAGCCTGGGCGGGTGGCAGGGATAGAGACACACGGGGCATGAGCGGGGGGTGGGTGGGAGGGATAGAGACACACGGGGCATGAGCGGGGGGTGGGTGGGAGGGAGAGACACACACGGGGCATGAGCGGGGGTGGGGGGAGGGAGAGACACACACGGAGCATGAGCGGGGGGTGGGCGGGAGGGATAGAGACAGACGGGGCGTGAGCGGGGGGTGGGCGGGAGGGATAGAAACACACGGGGCATGAGCGGGGGTGGGTGGGAGGGATAGATACACACAGGGCATGAGCGGGGGGTGGGAGGGAGGGGAGAGACACACAGGGCATGAGCAGGGGGTGGGTGGGAGGGCTAGAGAAACACGGGACATGAGCAGGGGGTGGGGGAGAGACACACGGGGCATGAGCCGGGGTGAGGGGAGGGAGAGACACACACGGGCATTAGCAGGGGGTGTGCGGGAGGGAGAGAGACACACGGGGCATGAGCGGAGGGTGGGCGGGAGGGATAGAGACACACGGGACATGAGCGGCGGGAGGGATAGAGACACACGGGGCATGAGCGGGGGTGGGTGGGAGGGATAGAGACACAATGGGCATGAGCAGGGGTGGGTGGGAGGGATAGACACAAACGGGGCATGAGCGCGGGGTGGGTGGGAGAGTTAGGGCATGAGCGGGGGGTGGGTGGGAGGGTTGGAGACACACAGGGCATGAGTAGGGGAGAGGGGAGAGACACACGGGGCATGAGCGGGGGTGGGGGGGAGGGAGAGACACACCCGGGGCATGAGCGGGGGTGGGAGGGAGGGAGAGACACACACAGGGCATGAGCGGGGGTGGGGGGAGGGAGAGACACACATGGCGCATGAGCGGGGGTGGGTGGGAGGGATAGAGACACATGGGGCATGAGCGGGGGGTGCGTGTTTGGGATAGAGACACACTGTGCATGAGCGGGGGGTGGGTGGGAGCAATAGAGACAAACGGGGCATGAGCGGGCAGTAGGTGGGAGGGCTAGGGGCATGAGCGGGGGGTGGGTGGGAGGGCTAAAGACACACAGGGCATGAGTAGGGGGTGAGGGGAGAGACACATGGGGCATGAGCGGGGGTGGGGGGAGTGAGAGACACACATGGCGCATGAGCGGGGGATGGGCGGGAGGGATAGAGACACACGGGGCATAAGCAGAGGTGGGGGGGAGAGAGACACACGGGGCATGAGCGGGGGTGGGTGGGAGGGATAGAGACACATGGGGCATGAGCGGGGGGTGGGTGTGGGAGGGCTAGGGGCATGAGCGGGGGGTGGGTGGGAGGGCTAGAGACACACAGGGCATGACCGGGAGGTGGGAGGGCTAGAGACACATGGGGCATGAGCGGGGGGTGGGTGGGAGCGCTAGAGACACACGGGGCATGAGCGGGGGTGGGGGGAGGGAGAGAGACACACGGGGCATGAGCTGGGGTGGGGGGAGGGGGAGAGACACATGGGGCATGAGCGGGGGTGGGGGGGAGGGAGAGCCACATTAGGCATGATCGGGGTGGGGAGGAGGGAGAGCCACACGAGGCATGAGTAAGGGGAGAGACACACGGGGCATGAGCAGGGGGTGGGGGGAGGGAGAGACACACACGGGGCATGAGCGGGCGTGGGGGGGAGGGCTAGAGACACACGGGGCATGAGCGGGGGTGGGTGGGAGGGCTATAGAAACACGGGGCATGAGCAGGGGTGGGGGGAGGGAGAGAGACACACGGGGCATGAGCGGGGGTGGGGGGGAGGTCGAGAGACACATGGGGCATGATCGGGGGTGGGGAGGAGGGAGAGCCACACGGGGCATGAGTAAGGGGAGAGACACACGGGGCATGAGCAGGGGGTGGAGGGGAGGGAGAGACACACACGGGGCATGAGCGGGCGTGGGGGGGAGGGAGAGAGACACACGGGGCATGAGCGGGGGTGGAGGGAGAGAGACACACGGGGCATGAGCAGGGGTGGGGGGTAGGTTGAGAGACACACGGGGCATGAGCAGGGGTGGGGGGAGGGAGAGAGACACACGGGGCATGAGCTGGGGTGTGGGGAGGGAGAGAGACACACGGGGCATGAGCGGGGGGTGGGTGGGAGGGCTGGAGACACACAGGGCATGAGTAGGGGGTGAGGGGAGAGACACACGGGGCATGAGCGGGGGTGGGGGGGAGGGAGAGACACACCCGGGGCATGAGCGGGGGTGGGGGGGAGGGAGAGACACACACAGGGCATGAGCGGGGGTGGGGGGAGGGAGAGACACACATGGCGCATGAGCGGGGGTGGGTGGGAGGGATAGAGACACATGGGGCATGAGCGGGGGGTGCGTGTTTGGGATAGAGACACACTGTGCATGAGCGGGGGGTGGGTGGGAGCAATAGAGACAAACGGGGCATGAGCGGGCGGTAGGTGGGAGGGCTAGGGGCATGAGCGGGGGGTGGGTGGGAGGGCTAAAGACACACAGGGCATGAGTAGGGGGTGAGGGGAGAGACACGTGGGGCATGAGCGGGGGTGGGGGGAGGGAGAGACACACATGGCGCATGAGCGGGGGATGGGCGGGAGGGATAGAGACACACGGGGCATAAGCAGAGGTGGGGGGGAGAGAGACACACGGGGCATGAGCGGGGGTGGGTGGGAGGGATAGAGACACACGGGGCATGAGCGGGGGGTGGGTGTGGGAGGGCTAGGGGCATGAGCGGGGGGTGGGTGGGAGGGCTGGAGACACACGGGGCATGACCGGGAGGGGGGAGGGCTAGAGACACATGGGGCATGAGCGGGGGGTGGGTGGGAGGGCTAGAGACACACGGGGCATGAGCGGGGGTGGGGGGAGGGAGAGAGACACACGGGGCATGAGCTGGGGTGGGGGGAGGGGGAGAGACACATGGGGCATGAGCGGGGGTGGGGGGGGGGGGAGAGCCACATGGGGCATGATCGGGGTGGGGAGGAGGGAGAGCCACACGAGGCATGAGTAAGGGGAGAGACACACGGGGCATGAGCAGGGGGTGGGGGGAGGGAGACACACACACGGGGCATGAGCGGGCGTGGGGGGGAGGGCTAGAGACACACGGGGCTTGAGCGGGGGTGGGTGGGAGGGCTATAGACACACGGGGCATGAGCAGGGGTGGGGGGAGGGAGAGAGACACACGGGGCATGAGCGGGGGTGGGGGGGAGGTCGAGAGACACATGGGGCATGATCGGGGGTGGGGAGGAGGGAGAGCCACACGGGGCATGAGTAAGGGGAGAGACAGACGTGGCATGAGCAGGGGGTGGAGGGGAGGGAGAGACACACACGGGGCATGAGCGGGCGTGGGGGGGAGGGAGAGAGACACACGGGGCATGAGCGGGGGTGGAGGGAGAGAGACACACGGGGCATGAGCAGGGGTGGGGGGGAGGTTGAGAGACACACGGGGCATGAGCAGGGGTGGGGGGAGGGAGAGAGACACACGGGGCATGAGCTGGGGTGGGGGGAGGGAGAGAGACACACGGGGCATGAGCGGGGGGTGGGCGGGAGGGATAGAGACACACGGGGCATGAGCAGGGGTGGGGCGGAGAGAGACACACGAGGCTTTAGCGTGGGGTGGGTGTTAGTGATAGAGACACACGGGGCATGAGCAGGGGCTGGGGGGAGGGGAGAGACAACGGGGCATGAGCGGGGGTGGGCGGGAGGGATAGAGACACATGGGGCATGAGCGGGGGTGGGGGGAGAGAGACACACGGGGCATGAGCAGGGGGTGGGGGAGGGAGAGAGACACTGGGCATGAGCAGGGGGTGGGTGGGAGGGATAGAGACACACGGGGCATGAGCGGGGGGTGGGTGGAGGGATAGAGACACACGGGGCATGAGCGGGGGGTGGGTGGGAGGGATAGAGACACATGGGGCGTGAGCGGGGGGTGGGTGGGAGGGATAGAGACACAAGGGGCATGAGCGGGGGGTGGGTGGGAGGGATAGAGACACATGGGGCATGAGCAGGGGGTGGGTGGAAGGGGAGAGACACACGGGGCATGAGTGGGGGGTGGGTGGGAGGGGAGAGACAAACAGGGCATGAGCGGGGGGTGTGTGGGAGGGGAGAGACACATGGAGCATGAGCGGGGGGTGGGTGGGAGGGGAGAGACACACGGGGCATGAGCAGGGGGTGGGTGGGAGGGGAGAGACACTGGGCCTGAGCAGGGGGTGGGTGGGAGGGATAGAGACACACGGGGCATGAGCAAGGGGTGGGTGGGAGGGGAGAGACACACGGGGGCATGAGCAGGGGGTGGGTGGGAGGGGAGAGACTCACAGGGCCTGAGCGGGGGGTGAGTGGGAGGGGAGAGACACACGGGGCATGAGAGGGGGTTGGGTGGGAGGGGAGAGAAACACGGGGCATGAGCGGGAAGTGGGTGGGAGGGGAGAGACACATGGGGCATGAGCCGGACACACGGGGCATGAGCGGGAAGTGGGTGGGAGGGGAGAGACACATGGGGCATGAGCCGGGGGTGGGTGGAAGGGGAGAGACACACGAGGCATTAGCGGGGGGTGGGTGGGAGGGGAGAAACACACAGGCATGAGCGGGGGTGGGTGGGAGGGGAGAGACACACAGGGCATGAGCGGGGGTGGGTGGGAGGGGAGAGACACACAGGGCATGAGCGGGGGTTGGGGAGAGGGAGAGGCACACACGGGGCTTGAGCGGGGGTGCGGGGAGGGAGAGACACACACGGGGCATGAGCGGGGGTGGGGGAAGGGAGAGCCACACGGGGCATGAGCGGGGGGTGGCCAGGAGGGATAGAGACACATGGGGCATGGGTAGGGGGTGGGTGGGAGGGATAGAGACACACGGGGCATGGGCAGGGGGTGGGCGGGAGGGATAGAGACACACAGGGCATGAACGGGGGTGGGCGGGAGGGATAGAGACACACGGGGCATGAGCGGGGGGTGGGCGGGATGGATAGAGACACACGGGGCATGAGCGGAGGGTGGGCGGGAGGGATAGAGACACACGGGCATGAGCGGGGTGGGCGGGAGGGATAGAGACATACAGGGCATGAGCAGGGGGGTGGGCGGGAGGGATAGAGACACACGGAGCATGAATGGGGGAGGGAGAGAGACACACGGGGCATGAGCGGGGGTGGGTGGGAGGGTTAGAGACACACGGGGCATGAGCAGGGGGTGGGTGGGAGGGATAGAGACTCACGGGGCATGAGCGGGGGGTGGGTGGGAGTGATAGAGACACACGGGGCATGAGCGGGGGTGGGTGGGAGGGATAGAGACAAACGGGGCATGAGCTGGGGTGGGTTGGAGGGCTAGGGGCATGAGCGGGGGGGTCGGTGGGAGAGCTATAGACACACGGGGCATGAGTAGGGGGTGAGGGGAGAGACACACGGGGCATGAGCGGGGGTGGGGGGAAGGGAGAGACACACACGGGGCATGAGCGGGGGTGGGTGCGGAGGGAGAGACACGCATGGGGCATGAGCGGGGGTGAGGGGAGGGAGAGACACACACGGGGTATGAACGGGGGTGGGCGGGAGGGGAGAGACACACAGGGCATGAGCGGGGGTTGGGGGAGAGGGAGAGGCACACACGGGGCTTGAGCGGGGGTGCGGGGAGGGAGAGACACACATGGGGCATGAGCGGGGGTGGGGGAAGGGAGAGACACACGGGGCATGAGCGGGGGGTTGCCGGGAGGGATAGAGACACATGGGGCATGGGTAGGGGGTGGGCGGGAGGGATAGAGACACACGGGGCATGAGCAGGGGATGGGCGGGAGGGATAGAGACACACAGGGCATGAACGGGGGTGGGCGGGAGGGATAGAGACACACGGGGCATGAGCGGGTGGTGGGCGGGATGGATAGAGACACACGGGGCATGAGCGGAGGGTGGGCGGGAGGGATAGAGACACACGGGGCATGAGCGGGGTGGGCGGGAGGGATAGAGACATACAGGGCATGAGCAGGGGGGTGGGCGGGAGGGATAGAGACACACGGAGCATGAACGGGGGAGGGAGAGAGACACACGGGGCATGAGCGGGGGTGGGTGGGAGGGTTAGAGACACACGGGGCATGAGCAGGGGGTGGGTGGGAGGGATAGAGACTCACGGGGCATGAGCAGGGGGTGGGTGGGAGTGATAGAGATACACAGGGCATGAGCGGGGGTGGGTGGGTGGGATAGAGACAAACGGGGCATGAGCTGGGGTGGGTTGGAGGGCTAGGGGCATGAGCAGGGGGGTGGGTGGGAGAGCTATAGACACACGGGGCATGAGTAGGGGGTGAGGGGAGAGACACACGGGGCATGAGCGGGGGTGGGGGGAAGGGAGAGACACACACGGGGCATGAGCAGGGGTGGGTGCGGAGGGAGAGACACGCATGGGGCATGAGCGGGGGTGAGGGGAGGGAGAGACACACACGGGGTATGAACGGGGGTGGGCGGGAGGGATAGAGACACACGGGGCATGAGCGGGGGGTGGGGGGAGGGAGAGACACACACGGGGCATGAGCGGGCGTGGGGGGGAGGGCTAGAGACACACGGGGCATGAGCGGGGGTGGGTGGGAGGGCTATAGACACACGGGGCATGAGCAGGGGTGGGGGGAGGGAGAGAGACACACGGGGCATGAGCGGGGGTGGGGGGGAGGTCGAGAGACACATGGGGCATGATCGGGGGTGGGGAGGAGGGAGAGCCACACGGGGCATGAGTAAGGGGAGAGACACACGGGGCATGAGCAGGGGGTGGAGGGGAGGGAGAGACACACACGGGGCATGAGCGGGCGTGGGGGGGAGGGAGAGAGACACACGGGGCATGAGCGGGGGTGGAGGGAGAGAGACACACGGGGCATGAGCAGGGGTGGGGGGGAGGTTGAGAGACACACGGGGCATGAGCAGGGGTGGGGGGAGGGAGAGAGACACACGGGGCATGAGCTGGGGTGGGGGGAGGGAGAGAGACACACGGGGCATGAGCGGGGGGTGGAAGGCAGGGCTGGAGACACACAGGGCATGAGTAGGGGGTGAGGGGAGAGACACACGGTGCATGAGCGGGGGTGGGGGGGAGGGAGAGACACACCCGGGGCATGAGCGGGGGTGGGGGGGAGGGAGAGACACACACAGGGCATGAGCGGGGGTGGGGGGAGGGAGAGACACACATGGCGCATGAGCGGGGGTGGGTGGGAGGGATAGAGACACATGGGGCATGAGCGGGGGGTGCGTGTTTGGGATAGAGACACACTGTGCATGAGCGGGGGATGGGTGGGAGCAATAGAGACAAACGGGGCATGAGCGGGCGGTAGGTGGGAGGGCTAGGGGCATGAGCGGGGGGTGGGTGGGAGGGCTAAAGACACACAGGGCATGAGTAGGGGGTGAGGGGAGAGACACATGGGGCATGAGCGGGGGTGGGGGGTGGGATCCAGCTCCTCTGCCCTCTGCTGGCCACCGTGTGCGATGGCGTGAGCGGGGGGCTGGAGGAACAGGGGACACACGGAGCATGAGTGGGGGTGGGGCGGAGAGAGACACACGAGGCTTTAGCGTGGGGTGGGTGTTAGTGATAGAGACACACGGGGCATGAGCAGGGGCTGGGGGGAGGGGAGAGACAACGGGGCATGAGCGGGGGTGGGCGGGAGGGATAGAGACACATGGGGCATGAGCGGGGGGTGGGTGGAGGGATAGAGACACACGGGGCATGAGCGGGGGGTGGGTGGGAGGGATAGAGACACATGGGGCGTGAGCGGGGGGTGGGTGGGAGGGATAGAGACACAAGGGGCATGAGCGGGGGTGGGTGGGAGGGATAGAGACACATGGGGCATGAGCAGGGGGTGGGTGGAAGGGGAGAGACACATGGAGCATGAGCGGGGGGTGGGTGGGAGGGGAGAGACACACGGGGCATGAGCAGGGGGTGGGTGGGAGGGGAGAGACACACGGGGCCTGAGCAGGGGGTGGGTGGGAGGGATAGAGACACACGGGGCATGAGCAAGGGGTGGGTGGGAGGGGAGAGACACACGGGGGCATGAGCAGGGGGTGGGTGGGAGGGGAGAGACTCACAGGGCCTGAGCGGGGGGTGAGTGGGAGGGGAGAGACACACGGGGCATGAGAGGGGGTTGGGTGGGAGGGGAGAGAAACACAGGGCATGAGCGGGAAGTGGGTGGGAGGGGAGAGACACATGGGGCATGAGCCGGACACACGGGGCATGAGCGGGAAGTGGGTGGGAGGGGAGAGACACATGGGGCATGAGCCGGGGGTGGGTGGAAGGGGAGAGACACACGAGGCATTAGCGGGGGGTGGGTGGGAGGGGAGAAACACACAGGCATGAGCGGGGGTGGGTGGGAGGGGAGAGACACACAGGGCATGAGCGGGGGTTGGGGGAGAGGGAGAGGCACACACGGGGCTTTAGCGGGGGTGCGGGGAGGGAGAGACACACACGGGGCATGAGCGGGGGTGGGGGAAGGGAGAGCCACACGGGGCATGAGCGGGGGGTGGCCGGGAGGGATAGAGACACATGGGGCATGGGTAGGGGGTGGGTGGGAGGGATAGAGACACACGGGGCATGGGCAGGGGGTGGGCGGGAGGGATAGAGACACACAGGGCATGAACGGGGGTGGGCGGGAGGGATAGAGACACACGGGGCATGAGCGGGGGGTGGGCGGGATGGATAGAGAAACACGGGGAATGAGCGGAGGGTGGGCGGGAGGGATAGAGACACACGGGCATGAGCGGGGTGGGCGGGAGGGATAGAGACATACAGGGCATGAGCAGGGGGGTGGGCGGGAGGGATAGAGACACACGGAGCATGAACGGGGGAGGGAGAGAGACACACGGGGCATGAGCGGGGGTGGGTGGGAGGGTTAGAGACACACGGGGCATGAGAAGGGGGTGGGTGGGAGGGATAGAGACTCACGGGGCATGAGCGGGGGGTGGGTGGGAGTGATAGAGACACACGGGGCATGAGCGGGGGTGGGTGGGAGGGATAGAGACAAACGGGGCATGAGCTGGGGTGGGTTGGAGGGCTAGGGGCATGAGCGGGGGGGGTGGGTGGGAGAGCTATAGACACACAGGGCATGAGTAGGGGGTGAGGGGAGAGACACACGGGGCATGAGCGGGGGTGGGGGGAAGGGAGAGACACACACGGGGCATGAGCGGGGGTGGGTGCGGAGGGAGAGACACGCATGGGGCATGAGCGGGGGTGAGGGGAGGGAGAGACACACACGGGGTATGAACGGGGGTGGGCGGGAGGGGAGAGACACACAGGGCTTGAGCGGGGGTTGGGGGAGAGGGAGAGGCACACACGGGGCTTGAGCGGGGGTGCGGGGAGGGAGAGACACACACGGGGCATGAGCGGGGGTGGGGGAAGGGAGAGACACACGGGGCATGAGCGGGGGGTTGCCGGGAGGGATAGAGACACATGGGGCATGGGTAGGGGTTGGGCGGGAGGGATAGAGACACACGGGGCATGAGCAGGGGATGGGCGGGAGGGATAGAGACACACAGAGCATGAACGGGGGTGGGCGGGAGGGATAGAGACACACGGGGCATGAGCGGGGGGTGGGCGGGATGGATAGAGACACACGGGGCATGAGCGGAGGGTGGGCGGGAGGGATAGAGACACACGGGGCATGAGCGGGGTGGGCGGGAGGGATAGAGACATACAGGGCATGAGCAGGGGGGTGGGCAGGAGGGATAGAGACACACGGAGCATGAACGGGGGAGGGAGAGAGACACACGGGGCATGAGCGGGGGTGGGTGGGAGGGTTAGAGACACACGGGGCATGAGCAGGGGGTGGGTGGGAGGGATAGAGATACACAGGGCATGAGCGGGGGTGGGTGGGAGGGATAGAGACAAACGGGGCATGAGCTGGGGTGGGTTGGAGGGCTAGGGGCATGAGCAGGGGGGTGGGTGGGAGAGCTATAGACACACGGGGCATGAGTAGGGGGTGAGGGGAGAGACACACGGGGCATGAGCGGGGGTGGGGGGAAGGGAGAGACACACACGGGGCATGAGCGGGGGTGGGTGCGGAGGGAGAGACACGCATGGGGCATGAGCGGGGGTGAGGGGAGGGAGAGACACACACGGGGTATGAACGGGGGTGGGCGGGAGGGATAGAGACACACGGGGCATGAGCGGGGGGTGGGGGGAGGGAGAGACACACACGGGGCATGAGCGGGCGTGGGGGGGAGGGCTAGAGACACACGGGGCATGAGCGGGGGTGGGTGGGAGGGCTATAGACACACGGGGCATGAGCAGGGGTGGGGGGAGGGAGAGAGACACACGGGGCATGAGTGGGGGTGGGGGGGAGGTCGAGAGACACATGGGGCATGATCGGGGGTGGGGAGGAGGGAGAGCCACACGGGGCATGAGTAAGGGGAGAGACACACGGGGCATGAGCAGGGGGTGGAGGGGAGGGAGAGACACACACGGGGCATGAGCGGGCGTGGGGGGGAGGGAGAGAGACACACGGGGCATGAGCGGGGGTGGAGGGAGAGAGACACACGGGGCATGAGCAGGGGTGGGGGGGAGGTTGAGAGACACACGGGGCATGAGCAGGGGTGGGGGGAGGGAGAGAGACACACGGGGCATGAGCTGGGGTGGGGGGAGGGAGAGAGACACACGGGGCATGAGCGGGGGGTGGAAGGGAGGGCTGGAGACACACAGGGCATGAGTAGGGGGTGAGGGGAGAGACACACGGTGCATGAGCGGGGGTGGGGGGGAGGGAGAGACACACCCGGGGCATGAGCGGGGGTGGGGGGGAGGGAGAGACACACACAGGGCATGAGCGGGGGTGGGGGAAGGGAGAGACACACATGGCGCATGAGCGGGGGTGGGTGGGAGGGATAGAGACACATGGGGCATGAGCGGGGGGTGCGTGTTTGGGAGTTTGGGATAGAGACACACTGTGCATGAGCGGGGGTGGGGGGGAGGTCGAGAGACACATGGGGCATGATCGGGGGTGGGGAGGAGGGAGAGCCACACGGGGCATGAGTAAGGGGAGAGACACACGGGGCATGAGCAGGGGGTGGAGGGGAGGGAGAGACACACACGGGGCATGAGCGGGCGTGGGGGGGAGGGAGAGAGACACACGGGGCATGAGCGGGGGTGGAGGGAGAGAGACACACGGGGCATGAGCAGGGGTGGGGGGGAGGTTGAGAGACACACGGGGCATGAGCAGGGGTGGGGGGAGGGAGAGAGACACACGGGGCATGAGCTGGGGTGGGGGGAGGGAGAGAGACACACGGGGCATGAGCGGGGGGTGGAAGGGAGGGCTGGAGACACACAGGGCATGAGTAGGGGGTGAGGGGAGAGACACACGGTGCATGAGCGGGGGTGGGGGGGAGGGAGAGACACACCCGGGGCATGAGCGGGGGTGGGGGGGAGGGAGAGACACACACAGGGCATGAGCGGGGGTGGGGGGAGGGAGAGACACACACGGGGCATGAGCGGGCGTGGGGGGGAGGGAGAGAGACACACGGGGCATGAGCGGGGGTGGAGGGAGTGAGACACACGGGGCATGAGCAGGGGTGGGGGGGGAGGTTGAGAGACACACGGGGCATGAGCAGGGGTGGGGGGAGGGAGAGAGACACACGGGGCATGAGCTGGGGTGTGGGGAGGGAGAGAGACACACGGGGCATGAGCGGGGGGTGGGCGGGAGGGATAGAGACACACGGGGCATGAGCAGGGGTGGGGCGGAGAGAGACACACGAGGCTTTAGCGTGGGGTGGGTGTTAGTGATAGAGACACACGGGGCATGAGCAGGGGCTGGGGGGAGGGGAGAGACAACGGGGCATGAGCGGGAGTGGGCGGGAGGGATAGAGACACATGGGGCATGAGCGGGGGTGGGGGGAGAGAGACACACGGGGCATGAGCAGGGGGTGGGGGGAGGGATAGAGACACACGGGGCATGAGCAGGGGGTGGGTGGGAGGGATAGAGACACACGGGGCGTGAGCGGGGGGTGGATGGAGGGATAGAGACACACGGGGCATGAGCGGGGGGTGGGTGGGAGGGATAGAGACACATGGGGCGTGAGCGGGGGGTGGGTGGGAGGGATAGAGACACACGGGGCATGAGCGGGGGGTGGGTGGGAGGGATAGAGACACATGGGGCATGAGCGGGGGGTGGGTGGAAGGGGAGAGACACATGGGGCATGAGTGGGGGGTGGGTGGGAGGGGAGAGACAAACAGGGCATGAGCGGGGGGTGTGTGGGAGGGGAGAGACACATGGAGCATGAGCGGGGGGTGGGTGGGAGGGGAGAGACACACGGGGCATGAGCAGGGGGTGGGTGGGAGGGGAGAGACACACGGGGCCTGAGCAGGGTGTGGGTGGGAGGGATAGAGACACACGGGGCATGAGCAAGGGGTGGGTGGGAGGGGAGAGACACACGGGGGCATGAGCAGGTGGTGGGTGGGAGGGGAGAGACTCACAGGGCCTGAGCGGGGGGTGGGTGGGAGGGGAGAGACACACGGGGCATGAGAGGGGGTTGGGTGGGAGGGGAGAGAAACACGGGGCATGAGCGGGAAGTGGGTGGGAGGGGAGAGACACATGGGGCATGAGCCGGACACACGGGGCATGAGCGGGAAGTGGGTGGGAGGGGAGAGACACATGGGGCATGAGCCGGGGGTGGGTGGAAGGGGAGAGACACACGAGGCATTAGCGGGTGATGGGTGGGAGGGGAGAAACACACAGGCATGAGCGGGGGTGGGTGGGAGGGGAGAGACACACAGGGCATGAGCGGGGGTTGGGGGAGAGGGAGAGGCACACACGGGGCTTGAGCAGGGGTGCGGGGAGGGAGAGACACACACGGGGCATGAGCGGGGGTGGGGGAAGGGAGAGACACACGGGGCATGAGCGGGGGGTGGCCGGGAGGGATAGAGACACATGGGGCATGGGTAGGGGGTGGGCGGGAGGGATAGAGACACACGGGGCATGGGCAGGGGGTGGGCGGGAGGGATAGAGACACACAGGGCATGAACGGGGGTGGGCGGGAGGGATAGAGACACACGGGGCATGAGCGGGGGGTGGGTGGGATGGATAGAGACACACGGGGCATGAGCGGAGGGTGGGCGAGAGGGATAGAGACACACGGGGCATGAGCGGAGTGGGCGGGAGGGATAGAGACATACAGGGCATGAGCAGGGGGGTGGGCGGGAGGGATAGAGACACACGGAGCATGAACGGGGGAGGGAGAGAGACACACGGGGCATGAGCGGGGGTGGGTGGGAGGGTTAGAGACACGCGGGGCATGAGCAGGGGGTGGGTGGGAGGGATAGAGACTCACGGGGCATGAGCGGGGGGTGGGTAGGAGTGATAGAGACACACGGGGCATGAGCGGGGGTGGGTGGGAGGTATAGAGACAAACGGGGCATGAGCTGGGGTGGGTTGGAGGGCTAGGGGCATGAGCGGGGGGGTGGGTGGGAGAGCTATAGACACACGGGGCATGAGTAGGGGGTGAGGGGAGAGACACACGGGGCATGAGCGGGGGTGGGGGGAAGGGAGAGACACACACGGGGCATGAGCGGGGGTGGGTGCGGAGGGAGAGACACGCATGTGGCATGAGCGGGGGTGAGGGGAGGGAGAGACACACACGGGGTATGAACGGGGGTGGGCGGGAGGGGAGAGACACACAGGGCATGAGCGGGGGTTGGGGGAGAGGGAGAGGCACACACGGGGCTTGAGCGGGGGTGCGGGGAGGGAGAGACACACACGGGGCATGAGCGGGGGTGGGGGAAGGGAGAGACACACGGGGCATGAGCGGGGGGTGGCCGGGAGGGATAGAGACACATGGGGCATGGGTAGGGGGTGGGCGGGAGGGATAGAGACACACGGGGCATGAGCAGGGGGTGGGCGGGAGGGATAGGGACACACAGGGCATGAACGGGGGTGGGCGGGAGGGATAGAGACACACGGGGCATGAGCGGGGGGTGGGCGGGATGGATAGAGACACACGGGGCATGAGCGGAGGGTGGGCGGGAGGGATAGAGACACACGGGGCATGAGCGGGGTGGGCCGGAGGGATAGAGACATACAGGGCATGAGCAGGGGGGTGGGCGGGAGGGATAGAGACACACGGAGCATGAACGGGGGAGGGAGAGAGACACACGGGGCATGAGCGGGGGTGGGTGGGAGGGTTAGAGACACACGGGGCATGAGCAGGGGGTGGGTGGGAGGGATAGAGACTCACGGGGCATGAGCAGGGGGTGGGTGGGAGGGATAGAGACAAACGGGGCATGAGCTGGGGTGGGTTGGAGGGCTAGGGGCATGAGCGGGGGGGTGGGTGGGAGAGCTATAGACACACGGGGCATGAGTAGGGGGTGAGGGGAGAGACACACGGGGCATGAGTGGGGGTGGGGGGAAGGGAGAGACACACACGGGGCATGAGCGGGGGTGGGTGCGGAGGGAGAGACACGCATGGGGCATGAGCGGGGGTGAGGGGAGGGAGAGACACACACAGGGTATGAACGGGGGTGGGCGGGAGGGATAGAGACACACGGGGCATGAGCGAGGGGTGGGCGGGAGGGATAGAGACACACGGGGCATGAGCGGGGGGTGGGCGGGAGGGATAGAGACACACGGGGCTTGAGCGGGGGTGGGCGGGAGGGATAGAGACACACGGGGCATAAGCGGGGGGTGGGGGGGAGGGATAGAGACAAACAGGGCATGAGCGGGGGGTGAGGGGAGGGGAGAGACTCACGTGGCATGAGCGGTGGTGGAGGGAGGGAGAGAGACACACAGGACATGAGCGAGGGTGGGGGGGAGGGAGAGAGACACACGGGGCATGAGCGGGGGTTGGGCGGGAGGGATAGAGACACACGGGGCATGAGCGGGAGTGGGGGGGTGGGAGAAACACACACGAGGCATGAGCGGGGTGTGGGTGGGAGGGATAGAGACACACGGGGCATGAGCGGGGGTGGGGGGCACAAACAAAAACACGGACATGCCGCACGGACATGAGTTTGTGCGGCAGATCCAGCTCCTCGGCCCTCTGCTGGCCACCGTGTGCGATGGCGTGAGCGGGGGGCTGGAGGAACAGGGGACCCACGGAGCATGAGTGGGGGTGGGGGGACAGGAAGGACACACGGGGCATGAGCGGGGTGGGGGGGACAGAAAGGACACATGGGGCATGAGCGGGGGGTGGAGCAGACACGGGCATGAGCGGGGGTGGGAGGAACAAGAGACAGACGCGCTCCTGCTGACCAGACAAAGCCTCTCATGCGGCAAAGAAAGATGGCGGGCGTCTCAGAAGCCAGACGCACTGCACGCTTTCACCGCATCCAATGAGAGAGCATGTCAGATGTCCGCGGACATCACGCAAGCTGCTGGCCCAATCACCGTCCTGTCCGCGGAGCGAACAGGGAACTGTGTCCGCAAAGCAAACACAGATATCACTAATTTTTTTTTACCTACTTTTTGGTCATTTAAAAAAAAACTACTGGACGGATTTTCACCAAATTTGCAAAAGCATGCTTTCGAGACCAAGCCGCTGCTCCTGGTCCAAATTTGGTGAAAATCTGTCCAGCGGTTTGGGCTGTAGACGCGAGCAAAAAAAAATTCCCATTCAGTCTATGGGGAAAAAAAAGTTTTGGGACCCCCCCTATAACTTTGCCCCCCCTGGATGAATCCTCACCAAACTTTGCAAAGAAATTCAGAGTGACCCAAATACTTTTTTTGCAAGGTTTGGTGAGGATTCGTCCAGGGGGGGGCAAAGTTATAAGCCGCCCAAAAAGCGCTCTTCCTATGGAAACAGCAACTTAACCATAACTACATGGCCACTACCGTGGCCATGTAATATATATATATATATATATAATTTTTTTAAAGGGATATTATGGTTCCAAGTAAAACTGAAAAAACCCTGAAATTCGCCAGTTATGGTAAGCTATGCAACCATAACTTGCGCCATCACCGTGCATTGCTCAGACTAGCACCCAGGACATCAAAGATGGCATCACAAATGTCATTGATGACATCACTGATGACATCACATGTGTATTTACTTTTTTAATAAAAACTCTGTACAAGGGATTCTTATTATAATGTTGACAGAAAAAGTGTTAAGGATCATTGGAATAGATATCTTGAACTATGTAGACACTGGTTCCCTTCGCAGACGTATTTGTGATGTCATCATGTGACCGTACCCAAGCTGAGTATGTGTCCTGAATTGCGGACACTGTTTGCGGCCGTGAACATTTCAAAAGTACTTTTTTGGGCAATCCAAAGTATTTTACACTAAATATTCACCATTGCATATGTCCCAGACAATGACCCTGACTTTCTACATACTTTTTGGAACTTTTTGAGCCTTTTTGGGGTGCTTGATCTGTCCGTGGACAGCGCGGCTGTCCGCGGAGCATGCACCAGCACCCCTATAAAAGGCCACACTCCAGAGCTGATCTTTATTCTGTCTTTCTACTATTGAAGATTCCTGTTTGTTTCTTTGTTTTATTCGTATTTATATAGCACACAACAGCCCGAGGACATCGTGGCACTTGTTACAGTACGAAGCTTAGTTACTTAGTTACATGGTCATTAGCAATATCTATACAGGTTGCAATATAGTAACATAGTCATTGGCAGTACATGTACAGGTTACAATATAGTTATATCACATTTTTGTTATATTACAATATACACCTGCTTTTGCTGTGCTGCCTTTGCTGAAACGTGATGGCATCCATGGCTACTGTTGTTCTACCTGGTGCTCCATCTGCCTCAGCAACACCCCCACCCCCTCCACCACCACCACCTCCCCAAAGGCCTGAAGAGGGGAACAGGAGTGAGGATGTAGAGGAGGATGAAGAGGATGAAGAGGATGAGGTAGTGGACGTCCCTACTACCAGCACTCGCCTTGAGTCTTGGGTGTGGCGGTTGTTTAACATTCAGGGTGTAGTGCCAAAAGCATGTGCGAACAAGGTCCCCTGCAATCAGTGCCACATGGTGCTGAATCGTGGGAGGCATGGTTCGTACAGCTTTGGTACGACATCTATGAAGCGACACCTAAGGTCGTTCCACGGTGGAGCAGTTCGCAAGTTTGTACCTTGTGATCAACGTGGTAGGTTGAGTTCCTCTACCACATCATCCATTTCCACTCCTATCACCACAAGAGACACTCCTGTGGGACAGCGCATCCCTCCAGCTGCCACACAGGCCATTCACGATGCTGTTGACTCTTACCTTTCGAGTGTCACAATATTGTGTATGTATTGTGACGCAGTACTTTGCATGGGGAGAGTCTTCGGAGTGCTTTCGAGACTACAGTCAAGGAGCACTACCACTACCTAAATAAGGCCCATCCTACATCTTCCTCTCTCCACCTGCCCTTTCTTATCCCCATGGTTTGTGTCCCTTCCTTACCCTCCTTTCCCCTCCTCTCCTAGTGTGTCGTGTGTAAAAAACAAAAAAAAATATAAAACAACAAAAATCCCATTAAAAATAAGGCTCTTTTCAGAGCCGCATTTCACAGTCTAAAAATAGAAGTGACAAATAAATAGTGCAGGGCCCTGTGCATTTTATAG
Source organism: Ambystoma mexicanum (assembly GCF_040938575.1). Classification (NCBI taxonomy): domain Eukaryota; kingdom Metazoa; phylum Chordata; class Amphibia; order Caudata; family Ambystomatidae; genus Ambystoma; species Ambystoma mexicanum. The sequence goes on from NC_090936.1 coordinate 310,676,650, forward strand.
AAGTCTGCAACAGTTTGCGGACATCTAAAATTTTGGGGTGCTGCCCTATCATAACCATTGCACTTTTCTCTGGGAGGAAGTGTGGCTCTGAAAAGAGCAGTTTGGTGGTGTTTGTTTGTGTTTGAAAAACTTCCAATGGTCAACACCTACTGCAAAATGGATGCCTGTAATTCCAAAAAAGTTTGTAATGCATTTTGTATATTTCTCAGAAAAATGTGATTGCCAGCATACATAAAATGAACTCCATCTCTGCAAAAAATGTATGTGCTATGAAACATATTATTTTCATTGTGAAAAGAGGACATGCGAACATCTTTTAGAAAGGCAAAAACAGCCTTATTTACATTGCGCCTCGCTTTCTCCATTTGTGGACCAAATGAAGAAGAACGCAGCCACATGTGTCTCTGCGCAATATGAGAAAAAATTACTTGGGAATTTTGAAACATGTCCATGACCTTCCCAAGTCCTTCTTTCATTGCAAATTCAAAGAAATTCCAGACACATGTCCTAAACTGTTCCACAATGAATTATAATTAAACACACACTCTCTCCTTACACAACACACCGAGTAAACTTTATTGACCAATCCCTTGCTTTTCTCATGTTATTTTGTATTTTTTTTTCTATTGTTTTTCTTACTATACTCCTAAAATCTTCACATTACCTTCTCCAAAGCTACCCTTACATTCCAGAACAGCATGGCATTTCCCATAACAGATAAAGAAATGCCATCTTCTTTAAAATAAACAGCATTACTGGAATCAATATTATCATTATTACAGGAGAACATGCCAGCTCTAAGCATGAAAGCACACATGCCTCGGTTGATTGCACACCTAGCAATGTTTTGCAGAGGACAAAAAACAGAACTGTTGTCCCATATTGCCCTAGGTACTAATTCAGAAAAAATAAATTTGGCATTTGGAAGGATGTTCATTACTGCTGGAACCAAGTGTTCCAAATCTGCCAACACAGTAGGGGCACTGACATAGCCCAAATGGAAAGCACCATAGTGCAAAACTACCACATGGGGACTGTTCATCCTGTTCATATCTTCACAAACCTGTACAATTCCCTGTACATTGCAATCAGGCACAGTGCTCCACAAGACCTCCACTCCTTTAACATCAAAATGGTTTGCCACATGCCTACGTTGAGCATACTGCTGTAAACCATGCACAAACATATCCCCAAGCACCAACACCCGGACTTTCTCCACCTCTGCCATCTTCTCTACACACAGTCGCTTTCAACACAAATCCACAACCTCAACATCTTGTTGGCTGATCCCTACAGTCCCATGTCCATGCTGGATTTGCAGGAAAACCCCAGATGTACAGCGTAAATCTTACACAGCCCTTCTACCCTTTCCACTTCACTCTCTGTGCCATTCCCTCATTGGATACAGCTAAGCAGTCACACAACCATCCACCAATCACATCCAAGCCCTCTACATCTAACTCCAACATCATAGTTCAGCACTTCAAAGGTACAGTTGATCCCTCTGAGTACAAGTCTCATATCATTAGAAAGACCCACTACAAAAACTACTGTACTAGTCTCCAAGATTTCTACTTGCAGCTACCGGCATATCCACATGCAAGAATACAAACTACAGGTATGCATATTTTCTGCACAGTACATGAACGACTCTTATGAATGCATATAAACAGAGTAACGGCCACTTAACCTGTATAATCTATAAAAAAACTTCATTTTCCCCATCTCCTATAATCAACTCTCACTTCCAAGCCTGCCTACTATCTATTTTTTTGTTACACACACAGCTATCTAAAAAATTATAATATTAAAATATGGGAGAAATAACAGTATAATTATAGAAAAACACTTGGTAGTGTATTATAAAAGTACACACAGTCAAGATAAGATTATCCATCTTCATACACTCACACAGATAGACAGTATCATTGAAAAGCTCCCAGCTGAAATAACACCACTGCCTATAAATCACATTCTTCTGCTTTATTACCCATACCTTCACAAATGCATACATTCCATGCTTCTCTATACAATTTCTGCCATTTACCTTGTAAAAATTGCAAAATAAGTATATCATTATTTCTTTTATCTCCTAACATTCAATAACACAGCCTCAAAAAACCAAATGAGTTTCATACACATAGGGGCCGATTCATGGAACAAATGTGCGCTGAAAAAAGTGGCGCAAGTTGGCGCAAGCAGGCGCAAGCGTGACTAAGGAAGCACATGCGCACGCATGCGATTCATGGAAGTCTCTGCGCATGTTTTTCTTCGGATGTGCGCCAAACCCGTGCGTGACGGACACAGGCACACACGTCATTGCAACATCCCAAACGCTGTGCGTGACGCGCACAGGGAAAGCACACAACGTCCGTGTTAGGCGGAAACCTGTGCAGTTCCCTCTGGGACCACTGCAAAAGATTTAGGACTACAGGTGTTTGGCAGTAAACCCACTTGGTAGCAGTCTGTACCACACAGATTCACTTGGTAGCTGTGGCTGAGCAGTATTCCCTCAAGAAGAGTTAGGCAGTATGTGGAGTATACAAAATAGGGCAATTTACACAGTAGAACAAGAAAACACGGAACAGAGCTTCGGTGTAAAGATATATAGTTATTTATTTATAAAAACACATCTATGAAAAACACACTGGCACTAATACGGCAATCCCCCTAACAATAGTTCGACAAGTCTAGGTTCAACGGCACCACTTATTTGCAGACAGAGGTGAATGCTTTAACCTAGATGGCACTCTAGTATTCGTTAGGACGGGAGAGAAAAGGCAGGGTATGAAATCAACTCAGTACCAACACTTTTACGAACAAATGCAAGGCAAGTAAGGCAGGGTCTACTGTAGATCGCAAAGTTCAGAGGCCAGGCCCACTCGGAGAGAGGCAAGGCGAAATGTCCCAAAAAGTATCACAGTGGAAATGCACTTCGAGTCTTTGGCACAAATTGTCACAGAAAGATTGGACCAGTTCAGAACAGAAAGTTAAGAAGGCTTGGAGGCGACCCAATGGAGAGGCGAGGATTAAGACACCTCACGCTAACCGTCACAAGGGAAGCCAGGCGGACACAGTACCTTGTATGTGGAGAGACAGCTCCAGCGGGGGCAGTTGTTCCTGGTGGCGGATGCAAGTCGGGGCTTTGCCAAGAGAAGAGATGCTCTCGTCGTAGAAGGAAAGTTGAAGATCGTTGCACCACCAGGGAAGAGACCAGCCACGGAGTGCTCAGTCACAAGGCACCACCTTTTGGTCGCGGCACGGGTTAGTGGCTATCCGGTTGCCGGGGTGCTCAGCACAGGCAATTCGACCACTACGCCCTGGAAGCGAAGAAAAAGCAAAGGGGACTGGTTGTTCCCACCAGTCAGGGGAAGAAGACTCTCCAGCCGGGAGGTCTCCTCTGTCATTGGGAAGTGGTGAGTCGGTTCAGCAGGGCTCCACCGGAGGTGTCGTTGTTGCAGGTCGGCTCAGCTTTACCCTCGTCAGATTCTTAGGTCCTGCAGCGACTTCTGAAGATCCAGTTCCAAAAGCCCTGCTTTTATGCAGAAAAACCCCATTCATTCAGCCTAGCTGTCAATCAAAACATGCTAAGTGGTGAGCGGGGTGGCTCACCACTTGGGCCAATCACACCAGAGTGTGACTTGAGTTGGCAAGGCAACTCAGTCCAGGGTGCCTAAACACCCTCCTACACCCCCTGTGGTACTCATACAGAATGGCACCACTTTGGAGGGCCTCTGTGCAGAAGCCGCCAAAAGTTGAACAAAGGGCTCAACCTTTGGTTTAGGAGTCACAGAGATGAACACAGACGCCATTTTAAAAACCGAGTTCTGGCAGAAAATACCAACCTTTAGATTTATTTAAGATAAATAAACCGGTGGTATGTTAGAGATTAACGAGAAAAAGTATTAACCTCCAACAATGGGAAGAATCCCATAGAGCTATATTCGGGGTCGAATATAACAAGTAGTTTCCACTGCCACCAGCCAAAACTCGACGAGGGGGGACGGGACAGTGCCCCCTCGAATAACAGACCCAGGGGTAATCAAATTGCCCCTACTAGTACGTCCACAATAGGATGGTTTGGACAAGTTCTGTTAGTAAATTTAGGTCTAGTAAAGCCAATGGTGACTTTACATGCCCTGGGAGACAGTAGTCAGTCCCAGGGTATGGAGTCTATGGTGGGGATCCTCTAGGACATCCCAGTGTTACGGCATGGAGTGTGCGGTGTAACACACATAGAAAAACATATGAGACCCTATGGAGTAAAAGACCCCATAGCCCATAGAACACATTGACATTCAAAGGAATTACACACATTCATGTCCAAGAGTGGGAGAAAAAGATTCTCACTCTTGGCAGGATGGAAAAAAACAAACTCCAGAAATCCAGCAAAGCTGCTGGGGGACTCACTAGGTTAGGAAATTCAGTCTAAACAGAGAATTCTCCCTAACACTCGCCCCCTCCATTCTAAGGGACAGGAGGATTTAATCCACTCCTGGATGAATCTCATACCTCTAGTCGATGACATACATCCTAGAGAGACCATCAGCATTTTGGTGGTGACACCCTGACCTGTGCTCAATGGTGAAGTCAAACCCTTGCAGGCAGATCGAACATCTCGGTAGTTTTGGGTTTTCCCCTTTCATTTCCATTAACCATCTCAAGGGTTGGTGGTCAGTCTGAATGACAAAAGTAGAACCATACAAGTATGGCCTAAACTTCTTCAGAGCCCACACGATAGCAAAGCATTCTCTTTCGATTGTTGCCCACCATGTTTCAGGATCCTTCAGCTTGCGGCTGATGAAGCAAACGGGGTGCTCCCTACCTTTCCCATCCAGTTGACTGAGTATGGCACCTATTCCTACATTTGAAGCATCTGTCTGCACAATGAAAGTTTGGTGGTAATCAGGAGCTCTGAGTACTGGGGCTTGGCAAAGAGCCTTTTTCAGGTTTTCAAAAGCCTGATTGCACTCCTCGTTCCATCTAAACTTTTTAGGAAATTTGGGAGAGGAGATGACATTCAGAGGAGAAGCTATGGTCACATAGTACTCAATGATATTCCTGTAATACCCAGTGAGGCCTAGGAAGGCTCTCACTTCGGTCTGAGTAGTAGGTGTTGTCCAATTTTGCACAGCTTCAATCTTACTGAGCAAAGGCCTTATTTCTCTACCTCCTACCTCATGTCCAAGATAGACTACCTTACTCTGTCCAATTTGGCATTTACTCACCTTTATGGTCAGATTGGCTCGTCCAAGAGCTTGTAAAACATCACTCAGGTGGGTTCCATGTTCTTCCCAGGAATTGCTGAACACTGCTATGTCATCCAAGTATGCCATGCAGAAGTCTTCCATCCCATTCAGAACCTGGTTTACCATCCGTTGAAATGTAGCAGGTGCATTTTTCAATCCGAAAGGCATTACCTTAAACTGGTATAAGCCAACGGGGGTAGAAAATTCAGTTTTTTCCTTGGCATGGTCTGTCAGGGCTATTTGCCAATAGCCTGACGTCAAGTCAAATGTGCTGAGGAACTTGGCTGCGCCAAGTTTATCCACCAACTCATCTGTTCTTGGCAAAGGGAGGGCATCAGTCTTGGTGACTGCATTAAGAGCTCTATAATCCACGCAGAATCTAAGTTCTTTAGATCCGGCCTTTGGTACTAACACTACTGGGCTAGACCATGGACTAGTAGAGGGCTCTATTACCCTGAGATCAAGCATTTTGCTGACCTCACCTTTGATGTGGGTTCGTACATTTTCTGACATTCGGTATCCTCTGCTTTTGACTGGCAGACAGTCACCAGTGAGTATGTCATGCTGGCCCCAAGGGGTCAAGCCTGGTTAAAGCGAGAATAGAGAGGCAAACTGATTCAATATAGATTTGCTCTCTTCTTGTTGCTCGGGTGTCAGATTTGAAGAGAGATTTACTCCTTCAATTTTTTCGTCTAAAGGTAAGCCTCTGAGGAGATCCGGAAGAGCTTCACTCTCTTCTTCTTCCTCTGATGATGCTAGAAGCAACGCTCCTACATCAGGTCTTGAGACATACGCTTTGAGTCGGTTGGTGTGGAAGACTGTTGGAGTCTCCTTGGGATTGCCCAAGTCCACCAGATAGTTCACCTCTTTGAGTTTACCCACAACTCTGAAGGGTCCCATCCATTTGTCTTGCAAGGCCCTCTGCCTTGTTGGGATCATAACGAGAACGAGCTGGTCTTGAGCGAACTGAACCATGTTAGCCTTTTGATCATGCCAGTGCTTGACCAATGCTTGTCCAGCTTTCAAGTTATCGCTAGTTTCTGTCATCATGTGCGACATTCTCCTCCGGAGACCTATCACGTAGTCAGTCGCTCTGACTGGCTTGGGGAAAGGAGCACTCTCCAGCCCCTCCTTAATCAGGGCCAATGGACCTCTGACGGGATGACCATAGAGAAGCTCGAAGTGAGAATATCCTACTCCCTCCTGAGGGACTTCTCTATAAGCAAAGAGAGGGCATGGCAGTAGAAGTTCCCACTTTCGTTTAAGAGGTTCTTCTAAAGCACCTATCATGCTCTTCATGGTTCGGTTGAACTGTTCTACCAACCCATTGGTTTGTGGGTGGTAAGCCGTTGAGAACTTGTAAGTAACTCCACAGGTTTTCCACATGGCTTTCATGTAGTGGGACATAAAGTTTGACCCCCTGTCAGGGATTACTTCCTTAGGAAACCCGACCCTGGTAAAAATACCAAGGAGGGCCTTAGCCACAGCCGGAGCTGTAACAGTCCTCATAGGAATTGCCTCAGGATACCTAGTAGCATGGTCTACTACAACAAGTATAAACCTGTTGCCTGAGGAGGTTGGAGGATCAATGGGACCAACAATGTCAATCCCTACTCTCTCAAATGGGACTCCCACAACTGGGAGAGGCACTAAAGGTGCCACGTTCTTGGAGCCAACCTTACCAGAGATCTGGCAGGTGTAGCAGCTCCTGCAGTGTTTTTCTACTTCGGCCCACATCTTCGGCCAATAAAAGTGGAGAGAGAGCCTTTCCTTAGTCTTCTTGAAATTCAAGTGACCAGCCAAAGGAATCTTGTGGGCTAACTGCAAGAACTGTGGTCTGTTCTCTTGGGGTACTACAAGTCGTTTGTAGTCTCCAGGTGCAGACTCGGTCGGTTCACTGTGAAAGAGGCCATCTTCCCAGTGCAACCTGTATTTCCCAGGCTCTTGCCCTTCAGCCTGAGGTTCTGCCTGGTGGCGAAGACCTTCCAGAGTTGGACATTCTCTCTGTCCCTTACTGAAGTCTGCCCTGCTGGGTCCACCTTCTGCCAGTAAAGACTGCAGCTCAGGATGGTCAACAGGATCCAGATCTCCAATGAGTTCCTAGCCTTCCATTAGCTCCTCTTCAGAGTCTAATTCTACCACACAGGGTTGTACCTCCCTCTCAGCCGCAGCTGGAGGGGAGTTACGGGTGTGACTTTGGACAACCGTGGGGAAGTTCTTGTGGGCTGCACTGAAATGCTGGCTGCTGGTTTCGGTATAAAAGTCTTAGGTTTCCCTTTCGCTTCTGATTTCTTGGAGACAGCAGCTGACAATTCCAGTGGAGCAGGAGTGATATCTTTCTTCATCATCTCCTGGAGAGTACCTCGCATGGTTCTCTCCCTTGCAGGTCTGGTTAGCTCCTGTAACTGTTTACTAGGAGGTCTGGGGGTATGCGACACAACTCCGAGAGTTTTCAAATCGTTACCCAACAGAACGCGTCCTGGTACCACACTCTGTATGCTGACAGGGATCTTCACAGTCATGTCGTTACACTGGATGAGAACTGGTAATTGGGGAAGCATCTGCACAGGCCCTCCAGCTAACTTGGTGAGGCATTTGGGTGCCTTAGCAACATCCTCAGCCTGAAAAAACGATGTATCCACCACAGTTATGCTGGCCCCAATGTCCCTAATGGCAGGAGTCTCCTGACCATTCACCTGGACACTGTCCTTATAATATTCTTTAGTATTATCGGGGATAGAATTATAGACATCTAAATTCTGTTGTTCCCACAACCCCAGAGATACTAAAGAAACACTGGCTGAGACTCCAATGGGTTCATCAGCCAGCAGTAGAAAGTTTCCACTTGCCATTTGGACTTCCTCCTCTGGAGCGAAGGCTAAGGAGACAAGCTGGACCCCTGAAGGTTTACCCTTACATCTGGGATCTCCTTTCACGTGGTCAGTCGAGCCACAAACAAAGCATTTCCCGAATGCTTTCTGGAATGGTGGCTTGTTCTGGCCTCCTTCCGGTTTGGCACCAGAAGGCACACTGTTCTGCTGCGGTTTTCCTTGTGGCTTACCCTTCTGGTTTTGTTTGGGGCCCTCTTTGGAATTTGAGTTATTAGAATTCTCTTTTGAGTCTTTTTTAGGCTGTTTTCCCTCATCCTTTTTCTGAGTTGCCCCAGAATCCTTATGAGTAGCCCTGTTGGCAACACACAAGTCAGCAGCCTTAGCTAGCTTCCTGGAATCCAATTCCTTTGAATCAGCCAAGTGCTGTCTGAGCTCAGGAGAACAGGCATCATAAATAGACTCCAACATAAAAAGATTCTTCATACCCTCATAAGTGTTCACTTTGTAACCCTTAATCTAAGTTTTTCAACCCTTCACTCACCCAGGTAGCCCAAGGGGTACCATCATGCTTTTTGAGGGTTCTAAACCTCTTAAGATACTGGGAAGGGGTCTTCCCGAATCTAGCTATCAAAGCTAGTTTCACACTTTCGTAATCCTTCTTATCCACCTCCCCCAACTCCATTACCACATCAGTCGCAACAGGGGGAAGCCTAGAAAACAACCAGGGAAGTAACTCATTCCCGGTGATGTCCTGGAGCCCATGATTGTACTCAAACAGTTTTAACCAATCCAAAACATCCAATTCGGTTCATACATACCCACTAATTCCTTCGGCATCCGGTGTCTTTTGGGACTGGAGCTTATAGAGGAAACAGAAGAGAGAGAAGCATTTTCCACATACAACTTTTTCATCTCTAACTCGTGATTAAGTTCTATTTCTCTGAGTCTTAACTCAGCTTGCTTCTGCTCAGCCTGGGCATTCATCCGTCTGAACTCAAACTCTTGGTTTCTTTCAGATTGAGACAAAAAATGCTTGTATTCTAATTCGAGCTTCATTTTTTCAAGTTCAAAATAAGCAGGGTTACATGTGGGACCTGGCATGGGCCCCGTAGGTACAGTTGTTAAGGCAGACAGAGGCTCAGAGTGGCTAACTTCATTAGGTTCACTTTCCTCTTCTGACTCATTATCAAGACTTTGATTCAGATCAATACCATCACTGTTTTCTACATTCGCTGGAGAAGTTGGTTCCTCTGAACCAGTACCCAGACTTTGGTTTTCCAGCAATCTCGCTATCAGTTCTACTTTCTTGCCTCTTACAGAAAGATTCTCTTGTCTACAGAGAGCTTGTAAACTCTCAGTATTTTCACCTGACAAGGACTCTTGACTGTAAACTTCCATAGTAGATATGTTTTTGAAAGTTGCTTTTTTTAGTGCTAAGCTTTGTGGTTAGTTATCCTAAAGTGTGGAAAAGCACTCTAAACTGTATACTCAATACAAATCCCACCGCTGTACACCAGTGTTAGGTGGAAACCTGTGCAGTTCCCTCTGGGACCACTGCAAAAGATTTAGGACTACAGGTGTTTGGCAGTAAACCCACTTGGTAGCAGTCTGTACCACACAGATTCACTTGGTAGCTGTGGCTGAGCAGTCAGACTTCCCTCAAGAAGAGTTAGCCAGTATGTGGAGTATAGAAAATAGGGCAATTTACACAGTAGAACAAGCAAACACGGAACAGAGCTTTGTTGTAAAGATATATAGTTATTTATTTATGAAAACACATCTATGAAAAACACACTGGCACTAATACGGCAAACAACTTCAATTACAATTACTATAAGTAAATCAATCCCCCTAACAATAGTTCGACAAGTCTAGGTTCAACGGCACCACTTATTTGCAGACAGAGGTGAATGCTTTCACCTAGATGGCACTCTAGTATTCGTTAGGACGGGAGAGAAAAGGCAGGGTATGAAATCAACTCGGTACCAACACTTTTACGAACAAATGCAAGGCAAGTAAGGCAGGGTCTACTGTAGATCGCAAAGTTCAGAGGCCAGGCCCACTCGGAGAGAGGCAAGGAGAAATGTCCCAAAAAGTATCACAGTGGAAATGCACTTCGAGTCTTTGGCGCAAATTGTCACAGAAAGATTGGACCAGTTCAGAACAGAAAGTTAAGAAGGCTTGGAGGCAACCCAATGGAGAGGTGAGGATTAAGACACCTCACGCTAACCGTCACAAGTGAAGCCAGGCGGACACGGTACCTTCTATGTGGAGAGACAACTCTGGCGGGGGCAGTTGTTCCTGGTGGTGGATGCAAGTCGGGGCTTTGCCAAGAGAAGAGATGCTCTCGTCGTCAAAAGAAAGTTGAAGATCGTTGCACCACCAGGGAAGAGACCAGCCGCGGAGTGCTCAGTCACAAGGCACCACCTTTTGGTCGCGGTTCGGGTTAGTGGCTATCCGGTTGACGGGGTGCTCAGCACGGGCAATTCGACCATTACGCCCTGGAAGCGAATAAAAAGCAAAGGGGACTGGTTGTTCCCACCAGTCAGGGGAAGAAGACTCTCCAGCCGGGAGATCTCCTCTGTCGTTGGGAAGTGGTGAGTCTGTTCAGCAGGGCTCCACCGGAGGTGTCGTCGTTGCAGGTCGGCTCAGCTTTACCCTCGTCGGATTCTTAGGTCCTGTGGCGACTTCTGAAGATCCAGTTCCAAAAGCCCTGCTTTTATGCAGAAAACCCCATTCATTCAGCCTAGATGTCAATCAAAACAGGCTAAGTGGTGAGCGGGATGGCTCACCACTTGGGCCAATCACACCAGAGTGCGACTTGAGTTGGCAAGGCAACTCAGTCCAGGGTGCCTAAACCCCCTCCCACACCCCCTGTGGTACCCAGACAGAATGGCACCACTTTGGAGGGCCTCTGTGCAGAAGCCCGCCAAAAGTGGAACAAAGGGCTCAACCTTTGGTTTAGGAGTCACAGAGACGAACACAGACGCCAATTCAAAAACCGAGTTTTGGCAGAAAATGCCAACCGTTAGATTTATTTAAGATAAATAAACCGGTGGTATGTTAGAGATTAACGAGAAAAAGTATTAACCTCCAACAATGGGAAGAATCCCATAGAGCTATATTCGGGGTCGAATATAACAAGTAGTTTCCACTGCCACCAGCCAAAACTCAACGAGGGGGGACGGGACAGTGCCCCCTCGAATAACAGACCCAGGGGTAATCAAATTGCCCCTACTAGTACGTCCACAATAGGATGGTTTGGACTAGTTCTGTTAGTAAATTTAGGTCTAGTAAAGCCAATGGTGACTTTACATGCCCGGGGAGACAGTAGTCAGTCCCAGGGTATGGAGTCTATGGTGGGGATCCTCTAGGACGCCCCAGTGTTACGGCACGGAGTGTGCGGTGTAACACACATAGAAAACCCCATGAGAACCTATGGAGTAAAAGACGCCATAGCCCATAGAACACATTGACATTCAAAGGAATTAACCACATTCATGTCCAAGAGTGGGAGAAAAAGTGTCTCACTCTTGGCAGGATGGAAACAAACAAACTCCAGAAATCCAGCAAAGCTGCTGGGGGACTCACTAGGTTAGGAAATTCAGCCTAAACAGAGAATTCTCCCTAACAGTCCGCGCACATACCAAAAAGGGGGGGGACACAGGGCGTAACGCACGGAATGGGGAACAACTCGTGAAAAAGAAGACGTAACTGGGGAAGTACTGCAGGGAAATACACAGAACGCCCACACGCACGCAAACAACTCGTATTCATGGATCAGGTGTCAACACGTCCGCCACAGGAAGGCAGGCGGAAGTGTCCCCGCGCACAGTATAAAAGCGCACACAAACAACAAACACGTACATACCGCTATGAGGAATGCCCCATTTGTCTCAGTACTGATCGTGGGACACTGCAGGAGGAGGAGAATAGCCAGGGCCCGCATCTTTTCCCCCCGGACCAGCCTTTTCTGGATGCCTTACGACCAGGTCTACGGCAGGTATAGGTTTCCACCTCGTATCATCCTAGACCTTGTCAGGGAGTGGGAAGATGACCTTACATCACCCACCCTCTGCTCCCAAGCATTGAGCCCCTTGGAGAAGGTGCTCAATGTCCTGCATTTTTTGTCCAGTGGGTAATTTCAATGGACTACTCGCATAGTGGGGGCGGTCTCACAGGCCACGCAGTCACGCTGCCTAGACCAGGTGTTGGCAATCATGACTGCACGCCCCTCAGTCCGCAGACACATATACATGCCCAGAACACCCACAGAAAGGCAGGCCATTGTCCAGGACTTTTACAGGGTGGCTAACTTCCCCAAAGTGCTCAGTGCCATAGATTGCACCCATGTGGCCCTACGTCCACCTAGGGCCACTGAACACATCTACCAAAACCGCAAGCACTGGCATTCCATCAACGTGCAGGTGGTATGCGATGCCAAGGGAATCATCACCTCTGTCTATGCAAACTACCCTGGCTCCACCCATGACAGTTTCATAAACAGAATGTCCGCCCTGAGCCGGGCCCTGGAAGCTGGGCATCATGGCGACACATGTCTCGTAGGTGAGTACAAATGCCTGTGCACATGCATGCATGTCACACACAGACAAAAACACAAACCCCAATAATCACAACCATTATCACCTCTCCAGCGGACAGTGCCTACCCTCTGAGCAACCACATGATGACACCAATCCGGAACCCCACCACACCACCCCAGGTAAGATACAACACTGCCCATATTGCAACCAGGGCCATAGTGGAGCGCACATTCGGAGTGCTCAAGTCACGCTTCCACTCCCTTGACCGCTCTGGCGGGCAGCTACTCTATGCACCCCCAGTAGTGTGCAGGATCATTGTGGCAGCATGTGTCCTGCACAATGTTGCAACACGGCAGGGCGTACCTGTGGACATGGTGGTGCCCCCACATCCCCAACCACAGGCACAGGCTCTGCCCATGGGAGGGGATAGCGCAAGTGGCGAGGCAGCCCGGACCCAGCTTGTGGCCACATTTTTCACCTAAACTCCCACCCCTGCGGAGTGCACACAGGCCTGGCACATACCAGGTGACAATCGATGATGACAAAGAGACAGTCAACTGTCACAACCCTACCACCCTGAGAATGTTGCCATGGAAGTGCCACATTGTGTGCATCCCTAGCTACTTAAACCTACCCAATCCTGTCTGACCAAAAGGTACACATGCAAGGTGTGTATCACACAGACTTGCAAAACAGGCCATGACAATCACTGGTATGTCACACAAAGCCACCTAAACCACAACATGACATGGCAAGCAATAGCAAAACACCAACACAATAACAATAATGTACACATTGACATGTGAAAAATGCAAAGTGATGTGAGACAATGATGCCTGACATGGAATCAGATGACATGACTGACCAACAACCTCCCACACAAAGCACGACATACCCAAATGCATAACAACAGTTGTAACTTGAACATAACAATGAATGCCTGTTCACATGCACATTGTGCACGGCAAAATAAACACTGCATAATACGTGTGCTGTGTCCAACTCCTGCAACACACTGCTCAGCACACAGCATAGTGACTAGTCATTGTGTGTGATGCACACCCTGAGCATCACATGAAAATGACAAAGTAAATGTCGCATGTACAGGATCCACAAATGGTCATAGATCATGTGCTGCAGGGACACAGTGGTCCCCAGAAGGCTAACTGTGTGCACATGTGGACATGGAAGGGTGGTTGTACATGTTGTGGATCATAGTGTGAGTGTGTGTGTCAGTAGTGACATGCACTCAATACATGCATGTGCAATCAAGTGACCATCAGTGACCTCATCACATGTGAACATTGCCCATGTGTACACCCCAGCATGTCAAACCACAACTATACCCTCACACCTGAAAGGTAAACACAACACATGAACAGCCATTGATCAGCAGAATACATCATGTACATAGGATACCACAATTACAATGTCAGGGTGCCCATCACACTGTGGGGCAAGGCAACTGTCCACAACAAAATACCCCCCCTCCCTCACATATCACCATGACCCACTGAACAACTGCGCATGGGGTATGTAGCCTTCATCCTTGAAGTTCTCCTGGCCACAGGCTCACCCTTCCCCTTTGTCTCCATCTTCAACCTTGCATGCAAAAAGTATCCAGCACCCTCAGAGGCCACCTTGACTTGCAAAAACAACAAATCAAAGAGAACTCAAAGCAGGGCAACACGCCTGCAGGCAGCAAAACAAACCAGAAGAGCCTCCAGTAGATGACTTGAAGTAGCTGTACGTCAAAAAGCCCAAGTACTAGCACAATGATGGATCAACTAAGGTAGCCCAGTAAAACAATGTCACAACAGGATGTGTACCATGTGTGGTACATAATATCGAATGATGCACCACAAACCAAACTGATGTGTAGTCACAGCTCCCGTGTACAGGAGCAAGAGTGGCACGAACCAACCACCCCCACCGTGGTCTGGGTGCCTGCAATGTCAAACTCACACAGGCCTCTGAGACCCTGGTGGGGAAGAAGGGTCAGGGATATGCAGTCGGGACAGACATTGGTATACTGGATAACCGGAATAAGGGGCAGGAGAGGGGAGTAGGATTGACAAGGGAAAGTAGGGAATGTACAAAAACATAATAATCACATTAACAGATACACAATCAGACCAAACGTGTACATCATGCACATAGTACCAAATTACTCAAATTGAAGTCAAAGAGAAACTTATCTCTGGGGTGAGTGCTGGCCTCCTGCCTGCGCACTCTCAGGTCCGGTAACATGACCAGTTCAATGCTGCAAAGAGAGCCAGAGTCACTAATCTGTGCGTGCCCATAACACACACACCATCATGCATGCCCCAAAGTAACAAGATACTCTACAAACTATCTGGTGTGGTGCTTTGTACCCATACGTAAGATTCCCCCCGTGATGGTACATACACAGTCAATGCAGTAAGTAAAGTCAGTTGGGGGCGTGGCAAATGTAAGACCAATGTGTCAAGATTCACACAACATCCAATGTACTCTGGGTAAGCATGCAGACGCATTTAGCAAGGTACGACTTCAGTACAAGTCGTGTTCCAGCATAACCTAAATAAAGTAGGTAGTGCATGTGGCAATTCAAACCTGTAAATGAAATGCACTGCACACGAGTCTGCCCCTCGCTGTCTGTCCCTGTGAGCTGCTTCCTTCCCTGTCTTGGAACGCTACATGGCTAATACAACTGCCTCAATGGACCATGTTGGACCGGAGGATATGTGCCACTGCCCCTGCATGTGCCCTTGACAACTTTCCCATCAACTACCCATTACTCCACCAACACCTCTTAGCTTTACTCTGCACTTCAACACCAATATCTGTCCAAGATCACCGTCAGTGGTGCTACTTAGCATGCATGTGCAATTGTCCTGGTGGATGGTTGGCTGTGGTGTGGCCCCCTTGTGCTGCTCACCTTTCCTGGAGTTCCATGAAACACGTCAGCTTCTGTATGATGTATGAACACAATCCCTGTGGCTCTGCCTGCGCACACAACCAAACGTGGCCAGCTTCCAGGCATGAAATTTCCCTGTGTGTGTCTCCTCAGGCATGTCATGAGTGGACCATGTCAGAGATGTACATCTGAAATCACTCCATCAGTGCAACTTTCCAAGCCAAAGTGTGTCAGCCACTCTCTACAGAATGAATTGCATGAAGCACATGTACAGCAAAGATAAGAAACACACTACACAATGTATAGCAATTAATTGAACACACGAATCATGAAACCACCCATCTAGCATAGGAAGAACTGTGGTGAAAATCACCCCTATCATCCCCACTATGGGTGTTAACATAAGTAGTACAGCAGCAGAAATGCCACAGATATGACAGTCCAAAGCCCTTGCGTAATAGGCTGTTACACCGAACCATCCTTGCGAACCGATGGATAAGGGAAGCAGGAGTGACCTATGTGAGTCAGGACCCCAAGCTGCAAACACATAAACGAGAAAAGCTTGAAGGGACCAGCTGGAACAGACAGTGGATGCTTTCAAAAGCCACAAAGCACACCACACCGTCACATGAAAGCACCACAGACAAGCAATTTTAAACTATATTAACTAATTACACTAACTATCAAAAACCTACATTACCTAATTAAACTAACTATCAAATAGAAACTTACCTAACTAAACTAAAAGAAAAATCAAAAATGGCCACATACGACCCGGGGGGGAGGCACCCAGGAGCAGGGAGGTACAGGGTGCTGCTCAACACCCACATGCGATGATGTCGAGGAAAAAAAAAAACTCCATGGGCTCAACGCCTGCACAGCCCGACCTATGTGGGAGACACCTCGTCGTTCGAGTCTGGTTCTTCCTGGAAAGGAGGACGTGTCACAGGAGCCTGACTACGCCTAGCCGCAGCTTGCCCCTCATTGGCAGCAAGTCTGCCGGACGGGTGAGCCTGGTTCTGTGCAGCGATGACACGTAGTTCTGCATGCAGAACCTCACGTGATACGCGTGCTTCCTGTTGCAAGGTAACACGTGTAACACAGAGTTCCTCCTACAAGGCCTGGCTGGACGATTGATGCACCTCCCGGCAAGCATGTAGCTCAGCCGAGATGGTAGAGATGGTATGCTCAAGCTGCGCAAACCTCTCCTCTGACCGCTCCCTCTGGGACATCAGACGAACACCCAGAGTGGATCTGAGGGAAGCATACTCCTCCCTCAGGGCCTCCATGTGTGCCTCTGCGTAAGCAGACAATTGCTTCACGCAGAGACAACATTTCAGCCTGGCGTGCCCTGTCTGAGGCCGCCATGAACAGCTTGAGCGAGCGGGCCGCGGACCGTGCCGCCTGCTGCTGGAGAAGCACCTGCCTAGCAGGGGTGAGCACGGATTGGGCCACGCGCTCCATGCTCACAGCGATGTTCTCCATTGCTGCCCCCTGGCATTCAAAATTGGCAGTCATGTCTTGCTCCCACTCAGTATACAGCGGTTGCACGCTGCAACCGTGTTGCTGGGCTTGACACCTGTGGGACCCAAAGACCGGGTGTCCTCGTAGTGTTGGCACCGCCCGCGGCTGCATGACTACATGCCTCCCTCGACGTGATGGCCCAGGCACATCAGTGACTGGTGTGGAGAGTGACCCTGCAACCCGATCCACCACAGGCGTAGGTTCCAAGACTGTCCGACCCCTCAGTGCAGGTGTCACGGACAGAGGAGTGCCCACATGGTCTAATGAAAACACGTACGTGTGCTGACGTGCTTACGTGCTAAGGGCCTTTCCTCAAATTACACGCTGATGTGCAATTTTTTCACGTGCCAAATCACTCCGTATCAAGCTGGCCACGCGAAAACACACGGAAGACCACGCTCCTGCCCTGAAGGCCATTTTCCTGCCCCCCAGAGCCCCGAGCATGCTCCCACCTGCCATCTGCTGCTGCCTGACTGCCTGCAGCCCACGTGCCCTGCTATTTGGTGCCTGCACATCAGCCATCTGCAGGGGTCCAGTTGCTGTGTTCACCCCTGCTGGAACAGAAGGCTCCCGACTGGGATACCATCGCTCCACAGCCCAGCCCCAGGACCCAGTTGCCCACCCACGCCTGCCTCGGGGGTCGCCATGTCGGGGCAAACACCATCTGAGACCACTAGCGACCCCCAGCCAGAGAGGCAGAGGGCCACCAGCTTCAGTCAAAAGGAAGTTGGTTTCCTGGTGGAGCATGTCCTGGGGCATTATGATGCCCTCTTCGGAACATCACACGCCAACAAGGGAGGACGGGAGAGGATCTGGGACGACGTAGTGGTTGCCATCAATGCGGAGGGGGTGGCAACCCGCGACATCAAGCACGTCAAGAAGCGCTAGGAGGACTTCAGGTCCAGGACCCTCATAAAGGCCCGGCGCCTCGTGGAGGGGGGCCGGGCACGCATGAGTAACATCCAGATGAGGGTCCTGGAACGCATAGGCCCAGCGCTCCACACCCAGATCCTGCAGAGGCAGACCCGTCTGGAGTTGAGCGGTAAGTGTTCAAGCATTGCTGTGTGAGACAGGGCATGTTGCAGTGTGCTGGCAGTCTGATACTTGCCTAAATGTGTGACATAGGCCATGTATGGATGTGTGTGTGCAGGGACATCATGGTCATGCATGTGAGACCAGTAATGTGTGAACCACATGGTTGGTGCATGAGTTACAATGCAACATGGAGAGCTGTATGCGGAATGCACACATGAAAGCATGCCAGTCCCTGTTCTTGGACATGGAGGGGGGGTGAGGGATGGGTGCTGATGTCATGTACATGTATGGTGCACATGTGTGTGTGTGTTTGAGAAGTGTGTGTGTGACTTTGAAATGCCATGGATGCATGTGACTTTGAATGCAACATCTTGGTTAACAGAGGCCCTTGTACATGGATGCTGATGTTGATTGCAGGCGCCGGGAATGTTTCTGCATGTGTGTTGTGTGCATTCACCCATATGTTGTGGAGGGACAGGATGGAAGTATGGAAGTGACATTTGACAGTGCCACTCATGTGTTTTTGCTTCCTGTGCAGGGAAATGTACTGTACCCTGATGCTTGTGTTCTATGTTTCTTTTTACGCAGCATCAAGTGAAGAAGAGGGCGGAGACGGCGCTGTGGAGCCAAGCGGCGGCGATGCCTCCATCGGGCGGCGACACACGGCCCAGCCACCCTTCCAGGAATTTCCATCATCCGGGAGCGAGGGGGCTGGTGCTGCGTCTGCCACTACGGCTGTAGCAGAAGGGCTGGGTGAGCCCCCACAGGGGCTTCCAATGGCGGAAGACAGTGCAGAGACATCCAGGTTGTTGGTCTCCACAGAGGAGGAGGAGCCCGCTACTGAGACACACAGGGGTCCTGGTGGGGGTAGTACCACTGGTGCAAGTGGTGCAGTCCAGGGTCAGGAGGCAGCACAGGTCACCGCGGTGGGGCCTGTGCATGTCGCTGTCCTTGATTCTGTGACTGCACCACCATGCACCAGCAGGGATGCCCCGTGCCAGGCCCGTCCGCAGGTAGGGGAGAGTGCCATGTCATCTGCCTTTCCACTACCTGCGGATGAGGGGTCCCACGACCGTATGGGCTCCGTCCTGGTTGGTGTCGCGTTGCGCACGCGTGTCATTCGTGATGATGTGCGTTCTTCCTGGGTGGAAAACGCATGCCATCACGAAGAGCAGCATCGTGACGTGGCACTGCTGGGAGGGGCCCTGGTCGGTGGGTTCCTACATGTGTCGCGCACTCTGGCGGACCTCTCCTCCTCTGTGGAGACTATGCGCCAGTCATTCTCCCCACCATCTTCTGGCCCAGATTCCACCAGGGCCCCCTGTGGACCTGGCCCAACCAACACAGCCAGCTTGGTGGAGCTCACATCCCTGCCACAGTCGGGAGTCGGCGGTCCAGCAGGGGTGGACACCACAACTGGAGACCAGCTGATGGAGGATGTGCAGGCACCATCGGACAGGGCACATGGACAGCAGCAGCAGCAGGAGCAGGCTCTAGGTGGGAGCAATGATGGCTCGGGGCCATCAACATCAGAGGGGCAGGCATCGGCCAGAGGCCAGGAGGACCCAGGAATGGGAGTGTCTTCCGTGTGGCAGCATTTGGGCCAGCAGATCGGTGCGGAGCGGCGGCAAGCGGAAGAGGCGTGGCTCCCCATGGTCAGGGCGGAGTTCTCCATGCGTCGGCGTTGAGGCGGGCAGAGTGCCTCGAGGCAACTCGCAGGGAGTTGGAACAGGCCATGAGTGCCTCCCTATGAGACCTCGGGACCAGAACAGAGGCCCGCCTCTGGCAAATAGACATAGAGTTCGATGATGCCCTGGCCGACAACATCACTGAGTGAGCTGCAGGACTTGCCCGTCACCATTGTAAATAGTTTGTAGTGTTAGGTTTCCTTTTCGTTTTTCTTTATTTTGGGGCTTTCGGACTATGCCCCACACTTTTGTATACATGTTTTTTGTTAGGTAGGTTATTAGATAGGTTTCATTTATTTTGTTGGGCTCATGGACCCTTGAAAATGGGTTGTACATAGTTGGACGTTGGATTTATTTGGACTTTTTAATTTCATTTCACCATGGATGAATGGATTTTCCTTTTTGCGTTTAATTTGGATTTGGTTTGGTGGACAGAGACTTTTGGACATTTTTCTTTTGGATTACTTTGGATTTCTGCTGCATTTCATTAGTTTTTTATTGGACTTGCATTTCATTTCATGGTTGCCATTATTTTATGCTTTCATTTCTTTACATTGATTTTCATATTAATACATTTTGATATGTTACTTCAATTTGTGGGATTCGCTCATTGGGTTCATGCATGTCAAAAAGTGGGTTTACTTATTGAATGGCAACGTGTGTGTGTGTGTGTGTGTGAGACGAACATGTGTTGATGTACATAGTTGACTTTTGGTTTGTGTCATGAGATCGGCATCTCACTGCTGGGTGGGTGAGTGGGACATGAGTGGGGAAAATGAGTGGGGGCCTGCTGGCCGGTGCCCCTGACTTCTGGGGGGTGGGAGTGCAGTGGGACATGAGTGGGGGCCTGCTGGCAGGTGCCCCTGACTGCTGGGGGGTGGGGGTGCAGTGGGACATGAGTGGGGGCCTGCTGGCAGGTGCCCCTGACTGATGGGGGTAGGGGTGCAGGGGGACAAGAGTGGGGGCCTGCTGTCAGGTGCCCCTGACTGCTGGGGGGTGGGGGTGCAGTGGGACATGAGTGGGGGCCTGCTGGCAGGTGCCCCTGACTGCTGGGGCAGTGGGGGTGCAGGGGGACATGAGTGAAGGTCTGCTGGCAGGTGCCCCTGACTGCTGGGGGGTGGGGGTGCAGTGGGACATAAGTGGGGGCCTGCTGGCAGGTGCCCCTGACTACTGGGGGGTGGGGTGCAGTGGGACATGAGTGGGGGCTTGCTGACAAGTGCCCCTGACTCCTGGGGGTGGGGGTGCAGGGGGACATGAGTGGGGGCCTGTTGGCAGGTGCCCCTGACTGCTGAGGGGTGGGGATGCAGGGGGACATGAGTGGGGGCCTGCTGGCAGGTGCCCCTGACTGCTGGGGGGTGGGGGTGCAGTGGGACATGAGTGGGGGCCTGCTGACAGGTGCCCCTGACTGCTGGGGGGTGGGGGTGCAGAGAGACATGAGGGGGACATGAGTGGGGACCTTCTGGCAGGTGCCCCTGACTGCTGGGGGTAGGGGTGCAGGGTGACATGAGTGGGGGCCTGCTGGCAGGTGCCCCTGATTGCTGAGTGGTGGGTGTGCAGGGGGACATGAGTGGGGGCCTGCTGGCAGGTGCCCCTGACTGCTGGGGGGGTGGGAGTGCAGTGGGACATGAGTGGGGGCCTGCTGGCAGGTGCCCCTGACTGCTGGGGGTGGGGGTGCAGGGGGACATGAGTGGGACATGAGTGGGGGCCTGCTGGCAGGTGCCCCTGACTGATGGGGGGTGGGGGTGCAGGGGGTCATGAGTGGGACATGAGTGGGGGCCTTCTGGGAGGTGACCCTCACTGCTGGGGGGTGGGGGTGCTGGGGGACAGGAGTTGGTGATCAGTAGTGCAAGGTGACATGTGGCTTGGCTGGGGGGCATGCCCATGGTGGATGGGCTGCCTGCGGGACATGACCAGGGATACAGGGTAGTCCCCTGTGGTGTGGGCTGCCTGCAGGGGCCGTGGAGGGTGTAGAGGGAACACCTGGGAGGACCCACACTGGCAATTTACGGGTAGGACTCCCCATGCATTCCCGAAATTCACATACCCCGCTCTGACAGCAAAATCGCGTTTGAAACTTCCCGCGCACCCCAGTTATACACTTACCCCACTCGCACAGGGCCAATCGCGTGTGAAATTTCCTTTGCACCCACGAATTACACATACCCCCCTCCTATCGCGTGTGAAACCTCCCATGCACCCCAGGAATACACGCACCCCACTCGCACATGGCCTATCGCATGTGAAACTTCCTGCGCACCCCCGAATTACACGTACCCCGCTCTGATCGCATGTGAAACTTCCCGCCCACGCCCGAATTACACGTACCACGCTACGATCGTGTGTGAAACTTCCCACGAACCCCAGCAATACACGTTCCACGCTTGCCGTGTGCTGTGTGGCGGCCCTGTACACTGGTCCAGGGTTAGCACAGCCCTTTGCGCTGGATTGTGGATTTTGATGGCTTTTCCTTGCGCGAGGGGCATTCTTGGGGGCGTAACTGGCGCTGCTACAGGGTCGCTGCGCCACTGTGCGCCAGGGCTGATTTTGGTAGCTAAAATCAATGAATACGCTGTGCGCGGAAATGGATTTTAGCGCACGCGGCTGGCGCAGAGATTCGCATGTGCACACTGTGCGCCAGCTACATGCACCACTTGTGCGCTAAATTCTATGAATGACCCTCTTGATGTGTTCTTAGAACAATTTCAACTTGCCTACGAACAATACAGACAGACATAGCGTCCTCAGGACACCCCCATTTTGTTGATTTTTGAACACCCCAGGATACTTGATGTGTTCTTAGTAGACTATAGACCCTGCCCACAACCACCACAGCATATCACACCCATAGTAGTTTATAACTTCATAGCTTATAAATTTGGTCTTGGGTGCCGAAGTTATAAGCCACTATGGGTGTGATATGCTGCGGTGGTTGCGGCCAGGGCCTAGAGTCTTAGGTGCATGGCTTGCTTCTGTAATAGACTTTTCTGGTCTCTGAAACATGTACTCAGTTGTTAATAATGCATCACTCAATACAAATTTGTAGTAATGCACACACAACATAAATACACTGCAATGCATACAAATATGGGGCTTATATATGGAGTTTAAAGTAAGCATACAAGAGGCAGTATCATTAGCAACTGTGTATAATGTACATGATTGTAGTTATGTACAAAAATTATTGCTGTGCTTCAGGCCTGCTTCTTCCCCTATATATGTACATCATAAGATGCGATTAAATTCTAAGGAAAGTAGTGTAAGAACATGTGAGAATAGCAATATCTATAAATGTAATACATTTTCAAAGGTAACTTTCTGACTGTCAGTAAATACACCTAGCTGGCCTAGATATGACAGTGAACAAAAACTAAGGGGCTACACATGTGATGTCATCAGTGATGTCATCAATGACATTTGTGATGTCATCTTTCTTGTCCTGGGTGTTAGTGTTAGCAGTGCACAGTGGTGCGGGCAGTTATGGTTGCTTAGCTTACCATAATGGGGGAATGTGCTGTGTTTTTTGGTTTCACTGTGAAGTATAACATCCCTTTAACAAAGTTTTTTTACTGAATGTACATATATATATATGGCGGGCAACGAAAACAAATAGGCTAAACATGTGATGTCGTCAGTGACGTCATCAGTGACATTTCAGAGAACAGCTTTCATGTCCTGGGTGTTAGTGTTAGCAGTGCACAGTGGCGATGGCAAGTAAGGGGGTTCTGTCTCCCATAACTGGCGAATTTCAGGGGTTCTTCATTTTTTATTTGAACCACAATGGGGAGTGCGAACATTTTTCTTTAGTGAAGTTTTTTTTGTAGTGAATTTTACAGGTTTATGGTAGGGCAACCTAACCATAAAATCCCTGCAATATTTTTTGTTTAACTGAATGCCATAGGTTTTTAGTAGTATAAATGGGTGGTCGGTCATTTTTTCGAAAAAATAATGTCGAATGACAATTTTTTCGAAAAAATAATGTCAAAAAAAAAAATGTGGAATTCCGTTTTTTTTAATTATATATTTATTTTGGGGTTCGGGATAAAAAAAAGTGGGTTAAAAAATTTTTTAAAAGGGGGGTTGGGGGGGACCCCCATTTCGAAAAAAAAATGCATTAAAAAAAATTCGACTTTTTTTTTTCGACATTTTTTTTCTTGAAAAAATGACTTTCGACATTATTGGTTTCTAAATTATGACTATACACCGGATAAATGCATCATAACATTACTGTAGGAAACATTTTCGACTAGATTTATCAGGGTTCCATAGTAACACGTAAGCATACGTAAAGGAACATTTGAAGTAACTGCCCACCTTTTCGAAGAATTCCACATTGTCATATGCTGATGTATAGCATGGGGGCATGTTCGAACAGTCATACACATTTCACAGTGACATGTGTAACTGATTGATAGTGTGAAAATACATTAGGTATTGTTGTCAGAACTTCTAACTGCAAAATTTCCACCACAGAACTCCACAATGCAAGTGTGCAACACAATATAAGCAAGAATGCATACCGACGTTTCTGGATCATTCACCTCCATTCGTCCCCAAAGAGTGGGGGATGAATGCCATTGGCAATCGAGATTTTACAGCAGTAATTTGTCGTATCAAGAAAGAGGATGTTTTGTCTTCAACCGGAACGCCTCCGTCGTTCCCGGCTGAACAAAACAAATTCTTTTTCAAGATGGCCACCATACAAAGGGAAGACGGGCATTGGATAGAAAGCCTTCTTCGCTTTCCATTGCAGGCTGCAGAAAGCAAAAAAGAAACTGTGTTACCCTTGTGGCAGCACAACATTTGTGTTCCTTGAGAAATATGTGGTTATGAGCAAGACTTTTACCAGAAAGGCAGTCCTTAGTGGACATGGCGACCTCAATACAATGTTCTCTCCCTTGCAGTAAAGGACAGTAGCCATACCCCCGACAATGTGGGCACTACCCATACATAGAGGCTACCCCTCAGAGACAGAAGCTGTACCGTTAAATATGAAAAGACTATCACATGCACAACACAAAGCTCAGTCATTGTCATTGACCTTTACATACATGTGTTGTACATGTACTAATATTTTTCTGTAAATGTGTGTGTAAAAACAGCAAAGGAGTACTGCACTTACTTTGACATAAAATACCAAACAAACTCTGTGTTGCGAAGCGCAATGACGTCAGAAATACTGGATGCAACACCATTACCACTCACCTTTCGACACAAAATGTTGTAAGTGACACAGGTGGAAAGGTGTGAAGATATGTGTATTGGGAGGGTGTAACCATATATTATTGTACAAACATTTCTGTGCATAAGGCATCTGGGTGACAGAAATTGGGCTGACGGTGACAGAAATTGGCCTGACGGCACTAATGCATATGAGATGGGCCAGACCCTCCCGTAGCCAATGCAAGTGGTATGGAGTACCTTTCTCCATAACGTTCCTTGGCAGCTTAAACAAATGCGTCCATATGGACGTACGTGCCGTGGTGTAGCACCTACAAAAGAACACATTACGACCTGCAACGTAGCATGCCACATTGTGCAAACAGAGAGTAAACTTGTAAAGAAAAGACTAACATTTAAAAATGTGCCCAATAGTTTTATTTCACAATAAAGTGAGCAAAATCAACGCCTTATGCACGTAGTAAAGTAGTTTTGCTTCACAATGAACTGTACGATAAGATAGTACTATTCGCTTTTCCATAGAAGTATTAAGTTTGTCTCTTTGGTCAACATTGACAATGTTAAAGTTCACGTTGTTTTTTTCCACACACAGAAAGTAAGCGTTGCTGCCACAATGGTCGTTTTCAACCGCTGTGATCTACAGCACCAAAAAGGATGGAATGTTAATTCTTATAGCGACAGCTGCGTAAGGACACAAAGGGCGCACATGATCATCCCAGTGAATGATGATGCTGAGACAGCCGGTTATAAACAGTTGCATTTGATGGTTAAAAAACCTGTCACTTGGCATCTGTAATCCGTGACAATCACAATAGGGAAGAAAGTATCTGAGGAGGAAATGGGAATTAAAAAATGTATGAATACACAACCTTTGGATAAACCACAGTTCTACTACATAACATTTTCAGTAAAAAATGTATTCAATAGGAGGAAATGTAGTAGGACCCTAGGGATGGCAACAATGTGCAATGTCCATAATTGGAAAAATAAATTGAACGGCACAGAAAGCTGGAACGTCGTTATTAATAATATAATTTTTCTTTGGAAGTAGCTGTGCGGTGGAAGGGGAAATAAAACGTGTATCACTGCAAAACCTCTGCACAAAAAAAAGAATTGTAACACATACTTTTCTTATTAAATATTATTTTAATTTGGGGGAAATGTAGTGGCACCCTACAAATGGCAACAATGTGCAATGTCCATAATAGGGAAAAAATTGCAACGGCACATAACACTTGTAAAACATTAGGGAAAATATTTTTTTTTACAAACTAAAACATAACGTCAATTCAGAATTTAGGCTGCAAAAATACACTTAGATTATCTGGAGCACCTCCATTGCGTTAGCTGTATTAAGACACTAGTGTATCTGGAAGACTGCCTGTTCGGGAACTCATTTCTCATGGTTGGTGCAAAAGTTTTTGAAGCATAACCTTATCAAAATAACCTTATCAAACAATATGTTTTTCAAACTGTTACTCCCTACATTCTTTCTACTCTTTCCCTGTACTTCAAGGTTTTAAAAACAAGGCACACTTATCAGTGTCAACAAATATGCGCCCGTGCTGAGCTCGTGTTGAAAAGAAAAAAAGCAGTGGCCTTCACTCCGAATGCAAATACATTCTCATTTTGCAACAACATATCAGCATCTTTTTATGAGAACCGCTACTGGCGTACACGTGCAGAAGGGCTGTGTGTACGAAATAGAGCAGGTGGCTGCCTTAGATTCCCGCCACTCTGACCGCAGTAATGTTGTTTATGGATTGTAAAATGGACGAAGTAAGTTCATGTTGCACAATGAGTAGCAAGTCCCACTGTACCATATGCCAGTGCTAACAAGAATAATTAAATGTTTGACTTTCTACTACCACGTCTCATTAATGCTCACCTTTCGAAACAGTGTTCCATAAGTGTTATAAGTACATTGGTGCCTTCTTCGTTTACGCATGTTAGAGCCCGTGTTCGCGTTGAACAGAAAACGAAGTAAACATGGCGGACGTATCGAAAGATTACGACGCACATCACGCTGTGCCACAACCAATCGGTGAAAGCACAACATGGTCGCGGGGAGCACGCTATGGAATAGCCAATTGCAATGTTCTCCACGGAGCGAACAGAGAAGTGTGACCGCGGAGCGGACATAGATATCACTAATTTTTAGCGACATACTTTTTGATTGTTTTTAAGGGAATTACTGGATGGATTGGTACAAAATTTACGAAAGTACGCTTTCACGTCCAAGCCCCTGCCACTGCCTCAAATTTATTACAAATCCGTCCAGCGGTTTCACCTGTAGCCGTGCGCGAAGGTTTCCCCCATTCAGTCTATGTGAAAAAAAACATTTTGGGACCCCCCTATAACTTTGCCCCCCCTGGACCAAACACCACCAAACTTTGCAAAACAATTTGGAGTGGGCAATATACTTCTTTTGCAAAGTCTGGTGAGGATTCGTCCAGGGGGAGCGAAGTTATAAGCCACCCAAAAAGTGCTCTTCCTATGGAAACAGCAACTTGGGGTTTGGGGGGTTTGCGTTAGGTGGGGAGTTGCAGGGGGTTTCCCTCCGCATATATGTTACAATTGACCTTCACAATTCGGTCAATTATGAAAAGGTCAATTGTAATTTGAGAAATTGTAAAACAATTCGTATACAACCGCATGGAAGACCATTTAGAGATGGATCATGATATATTGAAATTCCTTCAGATTCCTAGGAAACAATATATACTGCACTTTCACGTCACTTTAGATGTGAAATCTGATAGTATAATTTGGAGTCTAAATGACAGGAACATTTGTCATGAGCAGACTTTGAGAAGGAGATTAGACACCGATTCTCACCTTATCAGTATATGCAGGAAGCCAAGAAAGCCACTTACACTATGATCAAACAGCAAAATGAATCTCCTCACCAGTTCTTTCAAAATTTAAAAAGAGCAGTTTCTCGTTTTGATATGACCTTTAATCCTAACTCTGTAGAATTTACAACTACATAATTTTATGGGCTCCAAAAAGAAATTGTCTCCCAATGAACCTGTGAATTTGACAGGGAAAAACCACTAGAATGGATAATAGAGCAGGGGACCAACCTGTATGAAGTGATATTTGGTCAGAATAAGGAGGGGCCTCAGAATAAAGAGGCAAAACCAAAGTCTAAGGAATCCACACCAGTGATTTTGGAGGTAAAATCTGTAAAGATAACACTAGAATCAGTCCAAACTAAGGCAAAGATTGACATGACACCTAATCAAAGGGGCATACCTCCACAGAAGACATCAACCCAAACTCCTATGGGATTTCTCCATTATACGCCAGTCCTAAATAACAATCAAAATCCAATGTACAATGGCCCATACCAGACATAATGGGCCCAGAGTAGATTTGACCCTAATAGAATGGTATATGGCCACCAAGAAAGACCAAGATATGTGGATTGATACATTGAAAATGGAAATCAGTATAGGGAACAGTTCCCACAAAATTAAAGTCAGAATATGAATTATGTACCTCTCCAATATAATCAGTCCCCACCTCAGGTTGACCATGTTGAAAGGATGGTCACTCCACGTTCTCCACCTCTTTTATCACGTGAATTCAGTGGTAACACAAATAGAAACCAATGTCCTGAAAGATATCAGAACAGGCCTAATGAGGGAGAATGTAATCTTTACCGGCCCAGACCACAAAGAGAGGAATTCAAAGACATGGACAGGTTTCAATGCTAAAATGCCCAAGACAAAATGTTTTCTGAACAGATAGGAACATTATGTGTAGTTCAAAAGCAACAGCGAAGTCAAGGTGCAGAAGGTCATAGGAGTGATGTGGCACATGGTGACAATAGACTAGCTAATTACCTCTGCTCTGATGAAAACAGAGATGCCCATGAATCGCCTTTGAATAAAAATAGTGAATTGCTTGGCAAATTAAAAACAAGAAAACAAACTAATGAAAGTGAGACAGGGAATTATAACGCACACAGAAAGGGGGTGTGGTTCAATTTAGAGTTGAATTGGACCATTCAGGTGTGTGAATACGAAGAGCAAAAAATGGAAAATTAACAAGAAAATCCCAAAGTACAGAGAAGCAGATTTAAAAAGAATATCCAATGTGAACATGAAACACAAAATGAAGAATTAGGATCAACAGATAGATTATCCTTACTTGATAACCAAAATACTGTTGATAGCGCTACAGAGGAAACAATTACCTAAAAGGCAGGTCAGTCACCTGAGGAGTATTTTGAGCCACAAATATTCAGAGGGACAGAAATGACAGGCTCCATACAAAATGCTGACACGTGTCACACACCAAAAACTGACATGCTATCACGTGACTCTTGTGAAAATATACAGTCAATAGGTTGCAATGTGGAAGTAAGTAGAGAGGACCCAGACAATGGTAAAGGCACAATGAGAAGTTGGGGTGTCAACACTACTTGTCCCAAGTTAGAGGGGCAGTCAGGGGCTACACTCCAAATGGGTTCTGAGCCCAGGAGAATAGAGAAGGAAATTCAAAATTAAGTGGGCAAAAAGAAGGGTAAAATGTCATTTCATATGCCCATTTGCCTAGCAAAAAGTAAAAATGAGCTAAGAAAAGTAAGTATGTAAATTAGTAAAAATTCACATTTTGTATGTGTAGTAGTAGAGATTGAGGATAGGTACGATGCTCATATCACTATTGAAGAAAAATGTAATACATTTGCAATGACTGACACAAGTGCCCAAGCAACAATAATGTCAAAAGAACTGGTGAAAAGTATCAATGAAGGGAGATCCTCACAAAACCATGTAAAGGTGAGGAAAAGTGAAGGCCCAAGCATAATTTCTATGGGGAAGAAATACCTATCGAACGTGTCACTGAGGTTCACATAAAAATAGGTAAGTATCAGATGAGACAGGAAGTGTTGGTCACACCAATTAATGAAATACCCTTTCTCATAGGGGCACATTGCCTGAGGAGATTATCGCCCTTCTTTAATGGGGTAAATGTGGTCCTTAGATAAAAAGCCACTGAAACCTAAGAAAATAATGACCCAAAGCAACAATGTAAAAGAATGCCACACCGTTGCTAAATCAGAAAGTGCAGTGGAAGTATATCTTCAGAATGGCTGTGTGCCAGGATGAAATGTGAGGAGTGAAAGAGAAGCAGTCTTTGGAGATTTATTTGGACCCTAAAAAAAACAGACAAACAGAAATAGATGAAAACACGTAGGCGTTTTTATCTAAATTAAGAAAAATACAAACCAAATATTTCCCCATAGTTAAATCAGGAAAAACACATTTCAACAATTGCAGAAATACACATGAGAGAAGTGCAACCATGGATCCCTATCCATGTGAATGGGCATTCTGAAGTGATTGAAGACACTTCGGCACTAGAGCATGAAAGGAGTTTCATTAGTGAATATTTAACAGAGAGGAGATCCCAAAGTTTAAAATGAAGAACCAACACATCTTTGGCTTAGATGACCCTGAGTTGGGACAAAGAATTGTAGGAAGATGCATGCTAAAGATTACAATCGGCTCTAAGAGCATTCATCACGCCGTGTGGATCATGAGCGGACATTCATTCTGAAGAGAATAAAGCATTAGAAATGGCTGTACAAAAGTCTTACTGCACTGCTGATTTCAGTAACCTGGTCATTGGACTCTAATCCTAAAGGATCTTTAAAGTTCAGTCTGTGTACCCTTATGGGCCAGGTGAAATGGTATTCTGTCATCAGGACGATTATATCCTTCCTATTCGAATTAGATGAATCTAAAAGAGAAAAGCAGCATATTTAAAGTGGAGGTCAATATTCCAAAACATTTGAGGGTAGTGACTCTCCAAAGAGACACTGCCACCCCGTTAGAGGATACTACAGAAATTCCTCCTTTGGAGGATTTCCCAGAGTTTTCTAAAATGGCAGAGGAGCAGATTTAAGCTGCAGATGCTTGCAAAAATGAAGAAGAAAAGACCAATTGAGGAAAATATTCATGGAGTTCAAACAGGTTTTTGCCAAAGATCCCTGTGGCTATGGACTGACTGTTTTGCATGTGGCCACACTACCAGAAGGACATGGTAGGGAGCCATTATTTGTGTGACAATATAGGTTGACCTTGGCCTGTCTAGACTCACTCACTGAAATATCATACGCTTAGAATCTAAAGGAATCTTTTGGCCTATTCATAGTACAACAAATTCTCCTATATTAGGTGTACTAAAACCCAATGGCCAATGGTGCTTGTGTGCAGATTTATGAAAATTAAATAAAAAGTTACCTGTTTCAAGGTGGCCCCTACCATTTATTGATCAGGGCTTTGCACAGGTTAATGGGTCAAATGTATGTACCACCTTAGACCTTACAGCTGGATACTGGTGTGTGCCACTAGCTGAAGACATTAAAAATGTATCTGCATTTTAATTTGACAACTCACAATATGTATGGTCCCGGACCTTTTTTGGTTATGTCAATAGTGGGAGTGAGTTTGGGATATTCCTGAGCAAGGAACTCCTGGATGCAGCTGAAAGAGGAACAATAGTTTATGTGGATGATGTGCTAATTAAAAATGAACATTTGAAAAGCCATTTCAATGTGATCAGACATGTGCTCAGTCAGCTACAGAAGACTGGGGCAAAAGTATCTTTACAAAAAGCACAGTGGTGTAAAAAAAAAGAGTAAACTTCCTAGGTCAGGAAGTGACAGAATATAGATTAAACCCTCAAAAGAAAAAGGTGGAGGTGATTCATAAACTAAAAGATCCCACTAGCTGAAAAGATTGAAGAATTTGTTTGGAATGACAAGTTACAGCAGAAAATGTATTGATAATTATGCAGAGAATACACAACCTTTAACAGGATTACTGAAGAAGGGTGTTGCCTGAAAATGGGAAAAGGAACAAAGTGAGGCAGTGGCCATGCTAAAAGGGTGTCTAATCAAACCCAAACTCATATCCAATAAATATCCAATAAAAAAACCAGGATTTTTTGCAGAAATAGTATTCATAGATCAATGTATATCAGCAGTGTTATATCAAAGACATTATGCAAATAACAAAACCATTGCATATGATAGCAAGGCATTGTCACAGGTGGAGACCAAATTTAGTGAATGTTCTGACCACTGTCTGGGCATTACAACATTTCCATCCCATAATTCAAGAGGAGCGTTTAATTGTTGAAATAAATCACCAGACTCTGCATTCAGATCAGAGAGTTTTGGCCCAGTCAAGAATCACCTCTTGGACATTGTCACTTCAGGGATTTCCAGTAGAAGTGAGATATGGACAAAATAAAAAGAGCCCAGTTGCTCAAGGGCTTACAGAGTTGCATGTTTGTGCAGCTGTCTGTGCACCTGATGATACAGAGCTAGAAACAAGTTTAAATGAATTTGAGCAATCCCCACACACAGGGTCAGACTGGGACAAGAAATAGGCCCGGGCACCCTAAATAAAGTTTCCCACCCCTCGCCTCAAAAAAGTGGGCCACCCCTTGCCTAATGACACTTCACCTCTGAGGACATTACCGGAAGTGATATCATCTGATCCCACCGCAAAGTGACATCTTGGGAAGTGATGAAACATGACCTTTCACCCCTTGACAAAACAGGAAGTGGCATAAAATAGCATTTTACCTAAGTACACTACGAAAAATATGATTATGATTTCACTAATGTGATATGCATTTCATACAAGAATGGATCACCATATGTATTATTAATATCTCTGTTTATAGATCCATATTGTCAAATTACTGTGAATTCAAGCTGACGTCCAAGGCCAACTGATAATATGTTATTGAATAGCGCTTAAGCTCTTTTTTTATAGAACACATATGCATACACCATCACCCAACCTCGGAAGGATGAAAGGCTGAGATGGCCTTGCTGGGATTCAAACCAGCAACCTGCAGATCACACATACATCACAGCAGTGAGTGCTCAACCCACTGAGCTATCTTATTACTATAGTAATATCACCCCTATGGTACCTTTACATCAGGGACTCCTTGCCTCAACAGTGCATACTGTATCAAAGGAAGTTTCGCGTTGCACACAGAATGGCTAGACCGTCCTACACGCATTGGAAACTCTTCAATTCTCTTCCTGGTAAGCGGCATCAGCAGTGGATTCACCGCTAGAGGTCACATAAATTCTTCTTGCGATCAAGTGTCTCATTTCTTGCGGTCATGTGACTAATTCCTTGCCTTCAAGTGACTCTGCCGCACGTTATTAGTTGTATATCGGCATCCAATCCCTGCTTCTGATTGTTTGTCGGTTCCAGCTTAGTTAAGAAGCCCTGACCCGCTGAGTCTCTTTCCTCTGTTCCAGCTCCATCTAACGTCTTTCATTCATGCGTCGGATTGAACTCTGCTGGATGCTTGCCTCCTGCTTCTTTTCCATCAGGACACTCTGAGGATTATGTTCATCCCGGCAGTGCCAGACTGCTGCATTATTCCTGGAACATTGCTCCTGTTTTCTCCTTCTCATTTGGGAAACAAAAAGTAAGCGTTCCCCGCTCAGCTTCTGAACATTGTCGTGTGACCTGTTATGCAGGGATCTTTACCTCAATTCATTATCAACCTAACTGTCAGACGAACACTACTCCTTACCTTATAATTTGGCAAACTGCTCTTTATTCCACATGCAGTTATTAGGGTGATTCTTGTCTTTTTCTGTTCTGAATCAAGGTTAATTCTGCAAGGGCATTGGAACTTCCTTCTTTACTCACATGGTACTTTCATCCAGGTGATGGTTGGAACTCTTTTTTTATTGGACATTACTTTATTGGATACCTGCAGTGCACATAACTTCTGGAAGCTATCCAGGGGTGCCCCAACCCGGCACTAGTGCTGCCCTTGTGCCTTTCAGGATTAGCTTCCCTACTAACCTACCCCTTCCTAGACGTTGTTTGCAAATTGGATTGCCTGGAGTTATACTCAGATGCTGTTGAACTACGCCAACAAGTTAGTGTGGTTCATAGGGGGTATCTTAGATTGAGTCATCATAGAACACATTCTCATAGCCTTTCCTATTTTCCTACAGCTTGGTGATTGTTAGTGTTCCTTGTACTTTCCATTAATCACTCACTCTGCCTGTGAATTTGTCATCCGGCAGAGTGTGCTATTAATTGGAAGGTCTATTTTTGACCACTTCTTGTCTTCTGTGGCAGTCCATCAGCGGCAGGACCTAGACTATATTGGTTGGAATCATCTCATCACGTAGCCTTTAGTAAGGTCTCACCTTACAGCTTGTATCAATTTCAAGTACAGGTGGGGGTTACCCATTCAGAGCTCGGTCTATGACAAGAAAAATGAGCAATTATTCTGTAGTGGATACCATTAAAGTGGTAACTGAGATTTAACAGCAGATGAGTTAAGTTCTTCTGCAGGTCTGGTGCAAAGTTGGCCACATGTCAAGCCTGTGTGCATCTACTTTCAGGCTTCAGAGTTTGGCAAAATAGGGAAAGCAACACACTCACAGGACATCCCATACTCTGAGCACTCATTACCTCATACTTGCAAACAAACATCCTGAACAGCATGCCAGGGAGATGGGAAAGATAGACACATTACAACAAAGCATTAATTTTGGCACAATGCCACTTGATGTGCTATGGTCAAATATTTCTACACTGTACAGAAGCTTTTAGGCACAAGGATTTTGTAAAGTGACCAAGAACATCGAGATGGAATGTCTTGTGATGATCGTAAAAGAGGCAACGGCAGAAAAAACCCATGCTATTACTACTTGAGAAAAGCAAAATACATAGCCCGAAATTAATGCTTTTTCTTCTCTCAAATTGATCATTTATCACAAATTCAACAGCACAAATGACTTTTGTGTAACTGAAGGCGGGAACTGGTCTCTCTCCCACTCTTGCTCTTGATTTCTTTCTTCCTCGCAAACTCTCTCTCACACTCTCTCTCTCTTAAATTCGCCCACATTTTAGTTGGTCATCCAAAGAGTGTTGTCCTCCGAAAGTTATGGTGCATGCTTATACTTTTTCCCTTGCCATTTGTTTGTTTGGTATTCTGAGGTGAGAAAACTCTAGGTATTTTGGGAGCCATGTCCCTGCTTTCCAAAGAAACGCATGCTGTTTCTGAAGCAAAGTTATCACTGATTTGTCATTCAAATGAAAAGAAAAAAACGTTGGAACCATTAAAATTGAGTGTTTCCAAAGTAAAGGCCCCAGATTAATGTATAGCAAAAAAACAGATAAAGTGATCCCAGCCCAGCCTCTCCCCTGCCAAAGTGCCAGTTCCGCCGTCCTGGGAGTGGCTGGCTGCTGGTGTGGTGAGTCAACACTGGCGAGCGAGCTGCTGGGGCCACGGCAGCGCCGTGGCACACTGTCACACACTGGTGGACACAAGAGAGGGTAATCCCTAGGGCTCTTCACTCACGGGTGGTGTAGAAGATCTCCTGGCCCATGGAGTAATCCTCATCCAGGTGGCTGTACCCACTGCTCATGCTGCTGTGTACACATAGGGGGCGTAGCCAGAAGAGCGCTCATGGCGGCAATGAGCTGCCCTGCCCCCATACTCTATTCCGTTGCAGGAGCTTTTTTCTTTTCTTTTTACCTTCTCGCTAAAAACGACAAACCGGCCCAGGCGTGGGCAGAAACCGTTCCACAGGGACATAGAAAGGAATTCGGCCCGGCCACGGGGCCAATCTGACCCTGCCCACACAAGGTTTTCAACAAAGAAACATGTAAGGATTCACCAACTGTGTATGTAGATGGATGTGCATAACACGTACAAAATGATGCTGAAAAAGAACTTGCGGCAGGAATAGGAAATGTGTGGTTTAAATGTGACAGCGTTCCAACAGTAAACATGAGGGTTGGCCTCAAAAGCAGTCACGCAGCAGAATTGGCCGGAATTTATAAGGCAATATCTACAGCAGTAAAAAATAGAGTCAAAGAAATAGTTTTAGTCATTGATTTTGATTGTGCACGAAATCGTTTTGTGGAGTCTTTATCTGGCTGGAAGTTGAAAGGCATGCTCAGATATAACAAGAAGTCACTTAAACATGGCAATATGATTCAAGCTATAGACAAACTTGTGTCAGAAAATTACCTGATAATCCATTCACAGTAAATAAGTGGTCATTTGAAAACACCAAGTGAGGAGAAGGAAGGAAATGATAAGACAGATCAATTAGTCAACGCTCCAAAACTTCAACAACAGTGAACAGCCTGTAGCACAATGGAGCTTTCTCCTTTCCTTCCATCTCACCCTCTCTACCCCTCAGGCCAAGCCAACTCCAGCACTGCCACCTATCTTCTCGGTTATCCAACCTATGTGTCAGTTGAGGCTTTCGCTGCCATTTTCTCCTCCCCTCCCCCTTTGGCTGACTCACATCCTGACACAGCCTTTTCCATGATCCACTATGCTATAGCTGATAATCTTGATGCTCTTGCCCCTGTCATGAGGATCCTCTTGAAACCAAAAGCCAAGTGCAACTCCTGGTAGGATTCAGTCCTCGTTGCCCTTAAACGCAAGTGCAGGGTGGTTGAAAGAAAATGGCGTGCTTCTGGTGCATCCTTTGACAAACTGGCCTGTCCCATGCTCCAAAGGCAATATCGGCTCACTGTCCGCACCAAAAGAGAGCCCTCAATCAAAGCCCACATCTCTGTGGCATCCAACAACTCGGCCAAACACTTTAAAAACTGCAAGGAGCTGATCAATCCAGCTGCAGTCTCTATCTCTTCTATCCCCTCCCAGGTCCTCTGCATTGCCCTGGCTTCTCATTTCATCTCCAAAACTCAGGACATCCTGTCCTCTCTCTCTTCCTCTCCCCTCCCTCCCTCTACTTTCTGATCTTCTTCTGGCCCCCCTGTGGCCACCTCTCATCCCTCCTTCACTGCCTTTCCCCTGTTCTCCCCTGATGAGTTTTCTAAACAGTCCGATCTATGAAAGTCTCGTCAAAACAGGTTCTCCACTGTTCCTGCAAAACCATCAAGGACAACATTGACACCCGTGCACCTGCTCTGGCTGACTTCTGCAACCACTCTTTTGCCACTGTAGTCAAATCAGACAGTCTATCAGACATTCGCACTCGGGGAAGGGCACTCAGGCAATCAGGTGGCTGGAACAGCGGACGAGAATACACATTCTCGGCCCACTGTTATGAGCCTCCCAAGACCCTTCCCCGGGCAGTGCCATCTTTTCAAGGTTCTATGTCCTTTGATCGTCCAACATAATTATGAATGCCTTTTAAATGTGTATAAAATTACGAAAAGGGCATCACCTGTTATTTTTGGTGGGGGGTTTCTGCCAAACCCCTCTACCCACCTATTTTTTTACTATTCACGAACCCCCAACCCCTTGCCTGCCCTTTCCCACCTCCCAAAAATGTAGATTACCTTTTTTGTAATTTTATCCACGTTTAATGCAGTCCTAAAAATGACAGGCGATGAAACAACGTTATATCCTTTTTTATGTGGGGGAGGCAACAGGTTTGTTGCCTCCCCACCTCCCCATCCCCAAAAAACAAAACATACACCTATCACACACCCTCCCTCCCTCCCCACATACCTGCTGGATTGGAGCTTTGTGCTCCATTCATGGTGCTCCTCCCACTCCCGGCCACCATAGACATGGAAAAGGCAGGGTTCTTCTGGAGATTTGCGGCACTCAATAGGTGCAACCAACCTCCTGAGAAAATAAAATAAACCATTTGCACCCTGGGTAAACCCTGGGGTGCAAATGGATCAAATGGCTTTTACCTCTGCGTCGGTAACAGCCGCCAGCCCTCACAGAGGCCATGTCCGCCCACTGATACAAGGGTGAAATCCATAATCAGCAGTGTGTTCCATCATTCTGTAGTGCATGTTATCAAATTCCAGTGCATGTTATACATTAAAAAAAAATGGCAGTGTAGTCTATCAATAAATAAATTGCCAGTATGTTACCATTAAAGCAATCAGCAGTGTTTAGCATCAAAATAGTCATCAGCATTTTTCTAAAGTAAGCATTCAAGCATTGAAGCACGTTGCTGTATTTCGGTTACAGGGTGCTTAGGTAGAGCAGTTAAGAATTGTAGTAAGTCATAAGAATTGTAGTTAGTCATGATCTCAATAATCGAAGGCTGTCCACAACAAACGCTGCATGCAAAAAGCTGCTCCTGTGGTAACTGCCACTATGAAGGGTGTGGACGGGAGCACCCACAATGACCTGGAAGCCAGAGAGTCACACATGGGTGCATTCAGGCCTAGCACAACAAGGACTGGGTCAGGAGGAGGTGAGAGGATGACCGGTAAAGCGAGAGAGGAATCATCTGGGCAATGCGGTGGTTCAATATAACAAATGGAGAAACATAATTTAGGGGAAGAGGCAACAGGGATCATGAAGAGGCCACCTGTCGGATGCCATCAGCGAAACAAGGTATGTTTTGTTATGGTTAATAAACAATATTAATTCTTAATCCCCAAAACTCACACAGTTCAACATTAAGGGGCCTCCACCTTGGCCAGACTTTGTACAGCTTGCCACTGCCCCGCCCTAATATAAGCCTTTCTTTATCCCCCAAACGTTCTGAATATTTCAGCCTGAGCAGGGCGATTACTCTAGCGTGGGTGGAAAGGAGAGAATGTAAAGTCTGTAGTGCGTTGCGAGGATTAAAGGATAACATTGCCTAATAAAACAATGGCAGTGCATGTTATCATTGTGGCAATCAGCAGTGTAGCCTATCAAAACAGTCAACAGCATCGCTCTAGGATATGCAGAGAAGCATAGTTATATTTCCGTTTAAGGGTGAATACGGAGAGCAGTTAAGAATGATCTTAAATCATTATCTAACCGATTGGAGGCGCCCACAAAAAAGACTGCATACAAAATGGTGCTCCAAGGGAAGTTCTGCCACCGTGAAAGGTATGGATGTGTGCATGCCCAGTGGCCAGGGTGGATGGAGGCTTGGCACCTCAGAAATGATGAGCTAGAAGGAGGCAAGGCAGAGGAGGATGAATGATATGGGGCAGTGGGGCGGGCGGATGTAAGCGATGGAGAAACAAAATTGGGATGATGAGGCTGAAGGGATTGTGAACCGGTTGCGTGTTTGATGCCACCAGGGAAAAAGATGGCAATAACCAACATTACTTTTTAATACTTTTCACTCACCACAATCCTTACTATAAGAAAGGGCCCCTTCCCTTGGACAGATATTGTACAACTTGTCACTTGTTCCAGCAATCATATAAGGCCCTCGCTCTCCATTGAACGTCTAGGATATTGCAACCTGAGCAAGACAGTTACTCCAGTGTGGGAGGGAAGAGGGGAAGCTGTAAGGACTGTTGTGAGTGATGAGGAGTATGAAGTGATCAGTAAGAAGTGATCATGATTTCATATGTGATGAAACATTACTTCCCATCCTCTCTCCTCACAACAGCCAATACTACATGAGGATATACTCAGCAGTACTACAGGCTTATCTCAAGGTGACTCAAGAGTTAAGACCATTAGCTAATTTCAAAAACGGAACTTATTTACCACAGTTCATTAGGAGGGTAGTATTTAGGAGCCACACTCTGCAGAGATGGAACATTCAAACTGAAGCCTCTACTGCACACATTTGAGGGTGACTCACACATAGCGCATTGCAGATGTCTATCATAAGGATGCCTTGGGATGCAGCCCAATATTCTGTGATACCTCGGGTGGTCTTCCCTGGTCACCTCTCCAAAAGAAGAAATGTCCAAATGAGTGCACCCCTCTATGATTGTACCCTTAATCGTCCTGCTGGTTGTATTCATTGCTGGCTTCTTCCATTTAGCGTGACAATCAAATGACACCAGAAGACTCTACACTGATCTCAAAGCAACCATGTGTCCATCCGCGATTCAGGATTGGTGCACCTCCAATTATCTCTGCCTTAATGCCAGTAAGATGAAGATGCTTTTAATTTGGACTCCTGCTCCCGCATTCCCTCTTTCACTCTGGCCGCCGTCCTTGGGCCCTCTTCCTCCACCTTATTGTGAGGCTAAAAACCTTGGTGTCATCTTTGACTCTGCTCTCTCTTTCTCTCCTCAAACCTCAGACATCCTCAATA
Source organism: Ambystoma mexicanum (assembly GCF_040938575.1). NCBI lineage: Eukaryota > Metazoa > Chordata > Amphibia > Caudata > Ambystomatidae > Ambystoma > Ambystoma mexicanum. The sequence goes on from NC_090936.1 coordinate 310,716,620, forward strand.
AGTCCCACTACCAGCTGCACCTCCTCAAAGGCACTCTTCCCTTTTTCACCTTCCCCTAGAAGCTCACTATCTCCAGAGCGATGGTTCTCTCTGGGCTGGACTACGGCAACAACCTCTTTCTCAATCTGCCTTCCTCTACGTTCCGCCCTCTGCAACTTGTACAGAACAGAACTGCACGACTTATACTTGGCTTCAAGCCCAGGGACCGTATCTCTCCAGCCCTGAAATCTCTAGATTGGCTCTCGGTGACTGCAAGGATCAAGTTCAAGACTCTTTTCAATGTCCAGAAGGCTTTCTGGCACTGGGGCCCACACTACATCCAACTCTCTCTTCCAAAATACCTTGCTTCTCGAGCCCTCAGCTCAGCTACCTCCAACTCTCTAATGGTCAGACACCTCTCCAAGCAGAGATTGGGGGGTAGTTCTCTCTCCTCTGCAGGTGCCTCCCTCTGGAATGGTCTTGCTGCCCCTCTCAAACTTGAGCTGGACCACCTGAAGTTCTGGAAGCAGCTCAAAAAGTTCATCTTATCCTCTGCTTTCTCTCTCTCTCCCTTACCTACTAACCTACCTGTCTGCTGTTGCAGCTGGTTGATTCACTACCCTCAGAGTTCTCCCAGGGTACCAGGCTATTTCCTGATCAGTCACAACTGCACTGCCTCTAGGCCTACCATCCACGTAGTGGCTGTAACTGTAACCTCTACAGTCCCTTGCCTCATTGCAATTACCCATAGCCACGCTGCCCTGGCTGAAATTACTCAGAGCAATGCTAGCCTGTTTCCCCTTCCCTCTCCCTGGCACTCCCTGTCATGAGCACTACTCCCGAGGAGCCAGGACTGGCCCAGCCCCCCGGAAGCAGACCCTTCTTCCACATCTCCGGACCCAGCAGACCCCTACAGGGGCCCTTTGGACCGTGTCTTGGAGCCTTTGGCGCCAGGCTCATAAAGGACTTCAGTCCCGGCACCATAGGCGCTGGGCTCATATTGATAAACTGTGTAATAATGCTTGGGTGGACTTACCTGAGGCAAACCATGCTGCATACTTACCTAGAACAATCCAGTCTGGCTGAAGTCCCCAGACATCAGGGCTGGGAGGAACTATTTCCTCTATTCAGGAACTCTTTTCTTACCTGGGTGGGGCCGGTGGAAGAACACACACCTGAAGCACTTCTCTGCTATTTAAACCACGCCCGATGAAATACACGTGCTTCGCGTTATTCTGCATCAGCAGCAGGACGCTCACCGAGTCGGCTCCTGCATCCTGGCTCCTGACACACCCGCCAGCACCCGGAACACCTGCAAACAGACAAGAAAAGAGAAGGCGAGCATTAGAAATTATACTTACCGGAATCCGGCCTCAGCAATCCTACCTCCGACGATCCTGCAAAGGAAAGGTACAAGATTAGCAGCGCTCTCAAATGCTCGCAGCCGCGCCGCCTTGCCTTACCCATCCGTGGCCTCGCAGCATCTCGGCACCTGAAAGACAGAAAAAGACAGTCATTAGAGGTGCCCGCTCTAAAGCGGCCACATTTCTTCCACTTACTTACGTGCTTCATCACGCGCGACAGCGGCTGTGTCGCTGGCAGCATCTCGGCACCTGTAAGCAGAAAAAGACAATCATTAGAAGTAAGCAGTCGCTTTTCTTTCACTTACCTTCCTCCACGGTGGCCACGACGCCAGCTACATCCCAGCACCTGCATAAGATGAATACATGGTGAGCACTAACTAAGAACAGAGAACAAATACTCACCAAGAGACTTACCTGCTTTAGGTTTCTGGGCCCCGGCTCCTGTGGAGAAAAGACACTCATACTTATGGCTACCGCAGGAGAGATGAAAGGACACAGTGTCCGCAACTATTTCCCATCCAGTGACGTAACTGGATCCTACACACCCCTGCACCTGAAGCAGGATGGAGAGCTCATCTTTACAATACCTAAGGTGAGAGCTCGCAGAAACCAAGTTGGGGGTCAAGAAGAGTGAGAAACGGGAGATTGGTGGGAACACATATCCACACCAGCTGGTAATCAATCCCTTTTCTTCTACCTGCAGAAAACTTACTCTACAAGCCAGGCAATCCAAATTCGGAGGCCCCGTCCAGAGCATCTTCCGGGCCCTGCGCCTCATGATAGAAGAAACGGTAGCAGTCCAGTTCGGGTCAGCGTCTCTGTGGGGATCAGGTGAGGTGTCCAGTCAACTCGTCGAAAAAAAACTGGTCGACTGCAATTTGGTCGACGCAATTTGGTCGAAAACCATTTCGTCGAAAAAATGTTTTTATTTATATATTTATTTTTGGGTTTTCGTTTTGTTAAAAAATGGGTTTTTAGAGAAAAAAAGGGGGTTGGGGGGGGACCCCCCCAAAAAAAAAAAAAAAAAAAGGGTTAAAATAGAAAAAAAAAAAATTCGACGAAATGGTTTTCGACCAATTTGATTCGACCATTTGTCTGGTCGACCAATTTTTTTCGACAAATTCACTGGCAACCATCAGGTGAGCGTTACAGAACGCGAAGCCTACCAATAATCTCCTACCCAGGCACTATGGAAACTTCTGATACAGATCAACTGGCCCAGCTACTGGGGGAATTAAGGGCTGAAGTTCATGCTGCTCGCCAGGAGACTAACGCCCTCAGGAGAGAGTTAATAGTGTTAAAGGAACGAACTGACGACCTTCCCAGACAGTTATTACAGAGCCAAGCGGGGCAAACCCCTCTGCCCAATCCAGGGGGGAATTTTACCCCAGTTACTTCAACCAATCCCGTTCAAATCAACCTAACTGGGAATGTGCCACTGGCACCACCTGAACGTTTTGCTGGGGACCCTAAAAGATTTGCAGTGTTCATAAATGAATGCCGATTGCACTTTCTCTGCAGGCCCGCGGCCTTCCCGAATGACCAGACCAAGGTAGCATTTGTAGTTTCGTATCTTAGCGGCAGTGCCGCCGATTGGTCAATTCAACTGGTTACACAAGATGATCCAATCCTTCGGAATTTCCAAGCCTTCCAGACGAGTATGGAAAGACTTTTTGCAAGGCATTCCCAGGGGCAGGCCCTGGACAATGTACTCCTTTCCCTACGACAGGGGAACCAGGATCTCTTAGCTTACATTGCATCCTTCAATGGGTTAGTTGTGGAAACTGGATGGCCCGAGGAGAAAAGAATCACGCTATTTCACCGAGGTCTACGCAGCAAACTCAAAGACGTCCTGGCCCAGGTCGTAAATCCACCTCAGGACTGTTCGGATTATATTGTTTTGGTGGCCCAATTAGATCACAGTCTTCAAAACAGGAAGGCGGATCGATCCAGGTTTGAAACCCGAATCTTCACTAAGACTCAGAGCAACTCCAAAAGTGTCGATGGCACCGAACCTATGCAGATTGGGGTTGTAAAGGGCCCCTTAACCCAGAAAGAGCGTGACAGAAGACGGCAAATGCAACTGTGTCTCTATTGTGGGAACTCGGGACATTTCCTTCGAGACTGCCCTGTAAAACCACCTAAGAGGACCGTAGGAGCTTCCGACAAGAATTCCGAAAAGTCTGAGCTGGGAAACGACCTTGCCCGACAAGCGTAGAGGTCCGCTTGCCGAGCTTAAAAAACAGTTCTTTGACCTCGCATTTCATTATGCCAATGGTCCTCGTAAATCCGAAGCAGCCAGAAAGATTGCATGCAATTAATGTATACATGGACAGTGGAGCTATAGGAAATTACGTGGACCGCGAGTTGGCTTCCAGGATGAACCTACCTCTTTGCCCAAAAGCTGTTAAAGATGTCATCACCACTGTGGATGGGACTGAGATCGCCTCCGGGCCGGTAACCCATACCACTACTGAAGTGACATTACTAGGCCAAGACGGGCATCGGGAGGTAATAGTGTTCGACGTGATCAAGGCTCCGCAATTTCAAATAATTCTGGGAATCCCTTGGTTGGAAAAACGGAATCCTCAGATTCATTGGCGAGCAAAGACGATAACGTACCCAGAGTGTGCACAAACCTGCTATCTACGATCAGACATTGGCCTAGCGTCAGTAACGGCCGACAGTTTGCAATTACCGCTAGAGTATCGAGAGTTTCAAGATGTTTTCCAAAAGGAACAGGCTAACACCATACCGCCCCACAGGTCATACGATTGCCAGATAGATCTACTACCCGGTGAAACTCCTCCTTGCAGCAGGATCTACGCCCTTACCGAGCCCGAGAACCTTCACCTGCGACAGTACCTGGACCAGTACTTGGCCAATGGTTTTATTCGTCCATCGAAGTCCCCTGCATCCTCGGCTCTGTTCTTCGTTCCAAAAAAAGAAGTTGACCTCAGAACCTGTATAGACTACCGCGCTCTGAATCAGATAATGGTAAAAAACAGATACCCTTTACCTCTGATCCCGGAACTCCTTGACCAGGTGAAGGATGCTTGCATATATACAAAACTAGACCTACGGGGGCTTATCACTTGGTACGGATCAAGGAAGGCGATGAATGGAAGATGGCGTTTCGCACTAAATATGGGTTATTTGAGTACCAAGTGATGCCTTTCGGACTATGTAATGCACCGGCCGCCTTCCAATATTTTATGAATGATGTCCTCAGGGAGCTCATTGACGTCTGTGTTGTCGTCTACATAGATGACATTCTTGTTTACTCCTCTTCGGAAGCAGATCACCGAAATCATGTTAGAACAGTACTTGAAAAACTTCGCCAACACAAACTATTTGCCAAACTTGAAAAATGTGTTTTCCATGCCACTGAAGTCGAATTTCTGGGTTTTATCCTGACACCCAAAGGAGTCCACATGGACTCGCGAAAGGTGGACACTATTCTCAAATGGCCATCACCTACTTCTGTAAAAGGCGTTCAGAGCATGTTAGGCTTTGCCAATTTTTATCGCAGATTCATTCCGGAGTTTTCACGAGTGTTACAACCCATCACGGCTCTCTTAAGTAAGAATAAACGTTTTGAGTGGTCTGAAGAAGCTGAACAAGCCTTACAAGAGCTAAATGCCAAGTTTACTTCTGAGCCAATACTGAAACACCCACCCCCAGATCTCCCTTATATCGTCGAAACCGATGCATCCAGCTTAGCAATGGGAGCGGTCCTCTCACAAAGAGACCCAGAGACTAACCAATTACATCCCGTGGCGTTCTGGTCTCGAAAATTCTCGGCGCCTGAGGTTAACTACGCCATCACAGACAAGGAACTGTTAGCTATTAAATCCGCCTTTAAGGCCTGGCGTCATTATCTCCTTGGGGCCAGACACACCATCACGGTGATCACCGATCATCGGAATTTACAGTATCTGAAAACCGCCAAGGCTCAATCCTCTCGACAGCTCCGCTGGGCCCTGTTCTTTGCCGAATTTGACTTTGTGATCACTTACCGCCCCGGCAGCAAAAATGGGAAAGCAGATGCTCTTTCCCGGATTGGAATGGGAGACACCATTGTCAACCCAGAGCCTGTACCAATAATTCCTGAACAAAGGATCTTGGGCCTGATTTCTTCACAATCCATCGAGGACATTGAGGCAAAAGTTAAACAATTTCTGAACCCAACAGACATGCAGAACTGGCTACAAAAAGGAATGGATTTCACTCTAAACAATGACTTGCCTTATTTCTGAAGACGATTATTCCTACCACACGCCGATTTGCAAAGGCAAGTAATCTCCTGCTATCATGATTCATTGATAGAGGGCCACCCTGGCATTGCCAAAACAGAAGAGAAAGTGAGAAGACAATTCTGGTGGCCTTCGTGGAGAAAAGACATAAAAGAATGTGTGATGTCCTGTGGTGTGTGCGCTCAAAACAAGGATCAAAAGAAAAGACCGGCTGGTCTTCTCCAACCATTAGACATTCCACCGTCTCCCTGGCACACCCTTTCTATGGATTTTATCACAGACTTACCCTCCTGCTCCGGGTACAACACTATTCTCGTTATTGTGGATTTGTTTTCCAAGATGGCCCACTTCATTCCGTTAAAAGGCTTACCCTCAGCTTCGGTACTAGCCAGAGAATTCCTTGAAAACATTGTCCGGTTACACGGATTCCCATCGGTACTAATCTCAGATAGAGGAAGCCAGTTTATTTCCCATTTTTGGCGTAGTTGCTGTCAATTGGCTCAAATCGATGCAAGACTCTCAACCAGCCATCACCCCAGACCGATGGTCAAACTGAAAGAACTAACCAGACTCTCGAACAATATTTACGATGCATGCTACAACAGTCAGAGAGCAACTGGAAGGACATCCTTTGGATAGCTGAGTATGCATACAATAATTCCGTTCACTCTGGAACCGGGCAAAGTCCCTTCTACACTTTGTATGGAATTCATCCTCGAACTTCCAACCTCGATCCACCTCAAGATCTTGGAACACCCGCCGTGGATCAGTTACACACTGCTATTACCAAAGCCTTCAAAGAAGCTGCTGCACATTTACAACAAGCTAAAGAAAGGTACAAGAGAGGAGCAGATCAACACCGAAGCGAGGCCCCTCAATACCAGATTGTGGACCAGGTCTGGTTGTCCACCAAACACTTATCACTCAAAGGACCTCGCACTTTTAATCCCAAATATCTGGGGCCATATCCAGTTACGGCCATAATAAACCCAGTGGCCGTTAAACTAGAATTGCCAGCTCATATGCGAATACATCCTGTTTTTCACGTATCGCTTTTGAAACCCATGCAATCTGGAACCATACTAACCAAACCTCCAGAACCAATTCAAGTGAATGGAGAACCTGAATTCGAGATTAAAAACATTTTGGACTCTAAGATCATCAGATCAAAGCTGTTCTACCTGATTGACTGGAAGGGTTATGGGCCTCAAGAGAGGTCATGGGAACCCTATGACCACGACCATGCTCCTCGTCTAATCAAGAAATTTCACCGAACCTTTCCGGATAAACCAAAACCCCCGGGGAAGACAATTTTGGGAGGGGCCTTGAGGGGGGGTGCTGTCATGAGCACTACTCCCGAGGAGCCAGGACTGGCCCAGCGCCCCCGGAAGCAGACCCTTCTTCCACATCTCCGGACCCAGCAGACCCCTACAGGGGCCCTTTGGACCTTGTCCTGGCGCCTTTGGCGCCAGGCTCATAAAGGACTTCAGTCCCGGCGCCATAGGCGCCGGGCTCATATTGATAAACTTTGTAATAATGCTTGGGTGGACTTACCTGAGGCAGACCATGCTGCATACTTACCCAGAACAATCCAGTCTGGCTGAAGTCCCCAGCCATCAGGGCTGGGAGGAACTATTTCCTCTATTCAGGAACTCTTTTCTTACCTGGGTGGGGCCGGTGGAAGAACACACACCTGAAGCACTTCTCTGCTATTTAAACCACGCCCGATGGAATACACGTGCTTCGCGTTATTCTGCATCAGCAGCAGGACACTCACCGAGTCGGCTCCTGCATCCTGGCTCCTGACACGCCCGCCAGCACCCAGAACACCTGCAAACAGACAAGAAAAGAGAAGGCGAGCATTAGAAATTATACTTACCGGAATCCGGCCTCAGCAATCCTACCTCCGACGATCCTGCAAAGGAAAGGTACAAGATTAGCAGCGCTGTCAAACGCTCACATCCGCGCCGCCTTGCCTTACCCATCCGTGGCCTCGCCGAACTCCACCGCGGCCACGACGCCGGCAGCATCCCGGCACCTGAAAGACAGAAAAAGACAGTCATTAGAGGTGCCCGCTCTAAAGCGGCCACATTTCTTCCACTTACTTACGTGCTTCATCACGCGCAACAGCGGCTGTGTCGCTGGCAGCATCTCGGCACCTGTAAGAAGAAAAAGACAGTCAATAGAAGTAAGCAGTCGCATTTCTTTCACTTACCTTCCTCCACCGCGGCCACGACGCCAGCTACATCCCAGCACCTGCATAAGAGGAATACATGGTGAGCACTAACTAAGCACAGAGAACAAATACTCACCAAGAGACTTACCTGCTTTAGGTTTCTGGGCCCCGGCTTCTGTGGAGAAAAGACACTCATACTTACGGCTACCGCAGGAGAGACGAAAGGACACAGTGTCCGCAACTATTTCCCATCCAGTGACGTAACTGGATCCTACGCACCCCTGCACCTGAAGCAGGATGGAGAGCTCATCTTTATAATACCTAAGGTGAGAGCTCACAGAAACCAAGTTGGGGGTCAAGAAGAGTGAGAAACGGGAGATTGGTGGGAACACATATCCACCCCAGCTGGTAATCAATCCCTTTTCTTCCACCTGCAGAAAACTTACTCTACAAGCCAGGCAATCCAAATTCGGAGGCCCCGTCCAGAGCATCTTCCGGGCCCTGCGCCTCACGATAGAAGAAACGGTAGCAGTCCAGTTCGGGTCAGCGTCTCTGTGGGAATCAGGTGAGTGTTACACTCCCACCCTTTTCCCCTTGCACTCCTCATTCTTGCACACTCTGAATGACACAGGGCTTAGTAAAATAGTTTGTCTTGTCCTCCCTCTGTTATCCCTCCCTTGTCATGTTGCACCTAGAAACACTTCTGTACAGGCACGTTATACATAACATATCATATCATTTATAGATTTCCAATGCACTGGCCAAATCGAGGGTATGCAAACTCTTTTCTGGACTGCCTGGGTTATCGTGGAATGCTGCCAACACACTACTCTGGTCCATTTTGAAGGCTGATCAGATCTAGAGAATGATGTCTGGGGCGAAACGAAGGACCACCTTGTCTGGAAATAATCTGAGATATGTTGTCACCAATAGAGCCGACAATGCCCACAATTGCCCAGAGGAAGTAAGTATAATGAAGATGTTGACTGTCCATGTAAGAAACTTCACATCTGCATTGCCCAGCAGATCAGAGGTGTGTTCTATAGCTTTCTAAGGACTAATTGTATCCACGATGGAACCAAGGGGTGCTTACAGGCATGCCGAAGTGTGTGTGAAACTCTTGAGGAAGCAGGTGGCAATGGTCAATGTCTCAACCAAAGTCACTGAGGGTTCCTGTAAGACTAGATTGGCTGCCCATTGTGAGTTCAACATATCCAGTTGTAAGCCCAATTAAAACACATCATCCTGGATATTGAGAATGCTCCAGTGGCTTCCTGTTACCGGGTCCATTCCTCAGGAAGCACCACAAGCTTTGAAGAATTATCAGTGGGGGGAATACAGACTCAGGATCACTGGCCAGTGAGATTTCTGGACTTAATTTGTCATTGTAGCTGGCATCCCCATGGCCTTTGTGGGCTGCAATTGAACCTCCAAGGCTGCCCTATGCTCCTGGGATCAGAGCCACAGATATACTCCTGATTGCTCCTTGAAAAAGAACTCCTGCTGTGGGCCTGGCAGTAGTTGCTCTGATTACTGGGTGGAATGTTTTGTTCATTGCAGTTCAGACGTAAATTCCAAAAGAAGAAGAGATCCTGTGTTGACTTGAGGTGTGACTTCTGGAAATTAACCCCAAAAAACATGCACCTATAGGATCTTTTATACCTCATCCATTATACCTCAGGCTTCTGTACTGTTGATTCTTGATGTGAAGAGGCCTTACAAGTAGGTAGTCAAGATACTGGTCCACTATTATGCCTTATTCGTGGAGAACACCCATCAGTGGAACTAGCACATTGGTAAACACTTGTGGAGTGACTGAAAGCCCAAAAGGCAGTACCCTGAATTGGTACATTGTTACTTTCAGAAAAAAAGTGACACCTCTCCAGTGTATCAGGAGATGCAGATTGGCATCCTCTAGGTCCACTGAAGTTAACCAGTTGTTAGGCCATATCAGTGAAACGATGTTCTGAGGTGTCTTCATCTTGAACAGCCTGCAACAGACCAATTTGTTTAGGGCCCATGAGATTCATTACTGGTCTGTACTCTCATCGGGTTTCTTGATCCAAATCATAATAGGAACATTCCAGTTCATAATCTTCCCAAGGGACTATTGAAATGGCCTCTATCACCCTCAATGTGGGGATACCAACCCATAAAGCTTGTCTTTCACCCTCTGCTTTGGGAGATGAGTAATAAAAGAACTGCTATGCGGTGGTAGGGTGTTGAACTTGATACCGTAACTGCTGGAAACAATCTCAAACATCCACTTGTCTTGGATAACTACCCAAGTTCCTCTGAACTTGCTAACGCTCCCCCACACTGGTTTGTCTGGAAAGGATGAAGAGTCAGTTTAAGGTTGTGGGGTCTTTACAGGCTGTTGTCCACTCATGGTGTACTGAATTCTGGCCCTATTTGGAGTACTCCTTCACCTGCCCCAATATGCATCGCCCATCTAGGAAGGAGTCCTAATGCTGTCGAAAGGATGCGTGCAAAAGGAACAATGGCTTGGTAATGGAATTATTCCTGAAAGCTCCTGCTTTCCATGAGCACAGCAACAGTTGTCCTCAATCTGCTATGGTAGGGATATCTCCTGTTCCCCTCAGAATGTCATAATTGATATCTGACTAGCACAGGTCTCTTTGTCCATCATAACCAGTATCTCAGTGATATGCTCATACTCACGATAAGCTGCCTAAAGATGATGACATTCGTTGACAGTGCTGCATCAGTGAGTAGGCTCCTGCTCTATCAGAATGAAAACTGAGAAATGAATGAATCTTTTGTAACGAGAGACCAGTCTCTAAGCTGCGGACTGGGATTTGAAGTTGTGTTCCCTGCGTTATCTTGCTTCCAAGACAAACACGTTGTGGAGAACTCTCTGGTGGGGGGTGATCTGTACTTCCACTCTCTATATGGTAGAGGGGAGGCACAGAGGACCCCAGCCTAGATTCTCTATTCGGTAGTTATGGTCGAGCAATCAAGGCCTAGCTTCTCAGGAGGTGATGCAGGCTGGTTCTTAAGTACAGTGTAGTCCCCAAGCCCCCACAAAGGAATGTCCACACACTGTATTGGTTAGAACACAGTCTTTATATAATCAATATTCAAGGTTATGTACACTTATCATAATAACTCACTTTGTACTTAGGAAAATCAACAATGGCAAATATATACAATTCTAAAGTGGTACCACCCTTTGTATTAGATCTCATTAAAGTGCATCAACACTACTGTAACAATGTCACACAGATCAATAGAGTGAAACCAGCAATAGAGAGAGGAGAGAAAATAAGATGGTTGAGCAATAGGCAGAATCCTGGCCCCTACCACTAGGCACAGTTCTGTGTGGAGATCCCCCCACCTGGGCAACCTGTAGAATAAAGATATAGCACAAGCCCAGTCCATATATTGTTCTGCAAGTCTTATTCCCTCCTATAATGTTTTTACCCCCCCCAATGTACCTGGTGGAGTCGAGTTCTTCGAAGAGGCGTCGACGGATCCTTCTTGAGCGACCCCCTTTCAAGCGGGAGTCACGGATCGTCGAGAGGCGTCGAGAAGCGTCGAGGAACTCGGCGTTCGGCGGCAGGGAATCGACGGCCCTTCTTGAATGCCTTCCCTTTCAAGCGGGAGACACGGGGCGGCGAACGTCCGTCGAGGAACTCGGCGTTCGGCGTCGGGGAATCGACGGCCCTTCTTGAATGTCTTCCCTTTCAAGCGGGAGACACGGGCGTCGAACGTCCGTCGACAAACAGGGTAGAACGGCGTCGATGAGGCGGCAGCTTCGATCCAAGCGGTGCTTGTCGACGACGGAGCGTTGGCGTCCTGCAAGGCAGAGGCGTGCGGGGCACCTCGATGACAATTGTTCTGGACCGCAAAGATTGTGAAGATGGGGGCCCAGCAAGGGCGTCGGGTCGTTCGAGTCTTTGTGGTCTTGGGGTGGCGGGAAACCCACCGGCAGGTTTCTGCTCGGCGCGTTGGTCGTCCTCGACTTTCTCCGGCAGGATAAAGCGGTCGACGGTGCGGACGAGGGAGTCCTTCAATTCAAATGTTCTTAGGCAAGGAGCGGACGGCTCCGGTCGTCGGCGGCACGGCGTCAAGTGGTTCCCACGGCTGGGCAACACAACTTTGAAGGGCCTCCAGCGGTTACACAGACCTGAGAACCCTGGTCGACGGCAATGGACTTCGACGGTGGCGATGTCCGGGTGCTTCACTTCGATCTCCTCGGCGGTCCCGTCTCGGGTCGGCAGCCTTTCGAGGGTCTGACTTCCAGGGCGCTTCGGCAAAGATGTAGCGGTGCTCGATGGTCCCTCGGAGCACGGGAAGAGGGCGCCTAACCAGGTCCTCTCTCGGGTCAGTCCTCGACGAATTCGACAGCTTTCAGATCGGTCGAAGCAAGTGCAACAGCAAGTCTTCTTCTTCCAACTGGGCGTCGAGGGTCAGCAGTTCCAGTTACTCTAGAGTGGAGACTCAGCTTCTGAACGCTTCTGAACGATTACCAGTGGTGAGAGGTCACCAGATATACTATTCTGCCTCTCATCCACACTGCTGGCACACACTCAGCAGCCAATCATGCAGAAGGGCATTCATGCAGTCAGTCAGCCAATCAGGCACACAGTGCATTCAGGCCACACTCCTCCCTTTCAGACACTCACAACAAGGAATGTGGATTGGGACAAGTACCCAGCCATTCAACACTACACACTGCATTCAGGCCAGTTTCGGGCAGGGCTGTCTCAGTCTTTGTCTCTCATGCCAGAAACCAGACAACCACAACAAGGAGTGTATATTGGTCACACACACCATTCACTCAGGCCCCACCCACAGGAGGTACCCACAACATACAGGCATTGGTAAGGCTCCAGCCAGTCTAGCTGGGCCTTCACATAAACACCATATATGGAACTTCCACCCTACAGCCAGTCAGGGGGAAGGGACAGCGTCAGGGCTTCCCAGGACTTTGGGAAAACAAGGTAACAGGCAATAGAAAGCAAGAGGCCACAGGGGCCATCTTGTTTCCTATCAGGAATCAACTGATCCAAATGGCAGGGGCTGGGTATCCCAAAATGGAGGACACCCAGAGCACCTGTCAAATTCAGCATGGAGCTGCCACCAGCCCATACCCTGCTCTGTGGGCCACCCACAGGTGCCCATAAACATACACTAGGGGCACAGGGTTGTACCCCTACCCATGGGTGCCATAAGGGTATCCCATGGGTCTGTTCACCAAACCAAAAGAGAGAGCTGCACTGCCAGGAGTCCCACATGGACTCCTGGGCAGAAAACACGACAGAACACACGATAAAAAGCAGTAAAGGACAAGGATTCAGAGGCCCTGTCCCTCTGATGCATTTCCAGCATCACAGTCGCCCCCCCAGACTGAGGTGGAGGGTGTCTAATCTCCCACGGGATAGACACCCTCATCCAGACGGTCAACATACCTTCTGGAAAGGCCATCTGCATTATCGTGACTCTTCCCTGGTCTGTGCTCTATGGTGAAGTCTAGACCTTGCAGGCTAATGGACCACCTGAGCAATTTCGGATTCTCACCCTTCATCTGCATAAGCCACTTCAGGGGCTTATGATCTGTTTGGACCTTGAAGGTAGACCCCGTAAGGTAGGGCCTAAAACGCCTAAGGCTCCAAACTATGCTAAAACACTCCTTTTCAACAGTAGCCCACCTAAGTTCTCTACCCTTGAGTTGTCTACTGATGAATATGATAGGATGTTCTCTCCCTTTGTCATCTAACTGGGACAAGACAGCTCCAATTCCGGTGTCGCAGCCATCCGTCTGGACGATAAAGGGTCGGCTGTAGTCAGGCGCACACAACACAGGTGTCCTACACAGACTTTCTTTCAAACCATCAAAGGCCCTCTGACAGTCTTCGGTCCAATTAACCTTCTTAGGCTGTTTGGGTGAAGTTAGAGCTGTCAGGGGTGCAGCTATGGTTCCATAGTCCGCCATGAAATTGCGATAGTACCCAGTGAGGCCCAAAAAGGCTCTCACCTGGGTTTGAGTAGTGGGAGTCTCCCAGTTCTGTACATCCTGTACTTTACTGGAGAGAGGTTGGATTTGACCCCCTCCTACCTCATGACCAAGATAGGTAACTTTCCCCTGAGCTATCTGGCACTTGGTGGCCTTGATAGTGAGGTTAGCCCTTTTCAAGGCCTGCAACACCTTATCCAGATGTGTCAAATGCTCTTCCCAGGTGGAACTGTAGACGGCAATGTCGTCTAAGTAAGCCACACAAAAGGCTTCCAGCCCACTTGGCTGACCAATCTCTGGAAGGTGGCAGGGGCATTCTTCAACCCAAAAGGCATGACCCTAAACTGGTAGAGTTCCTCAGGTGTTGAGAAGGCCGTGTTTTCCTTGGCATGGTCCGTCAGAGCTATTTGCCAATAGCCTGAGGTAAGGTCAAAGGTGCTCACAAATTTGGCAGCACCTATGGTGTCCACGAGCTCATCAGCCCTGGGCAATGGGTGCGCGTCAGTTTTGGTGATGGCATTGACTCCTCGGTAGTCCACACAGAACCTCCAATCCTTGGTACCCGCCTGGGAACTTGCCTTGGGGACAAGGACCACTGGACTGGACCAGGGACTGGTTGAGGGTTCAATAACACCCAGATCCAACATCTTGGCGACCTCTGCCTGGATGTGGTTCTTGACGGTATCTGACATACGGTAGCACCTGCTTTTGACAGGCACACTGTCACCAGTGTCAATTTCATGCCTACACCACGGTGTAAGGCCTGGCGTCAGTGAAAACAGAGAGGCATACTGTAGTAGCAAAGCCCTGCAGGCCCTCTGTTGCTCTGTTGTCAAATCCGGAGAGAGATGTACTCCCTCCACTGAGCCATCCTGAGGGTTGCTATGCAGCAAATCAGGAAGGGGCTCACTCTCATCCTCTTCTTGCCCTGAAGCTAGCAAGAGACGTGAGACTTCTGCTTGCCGGTGGAAAGGCTTGAGCCTGTTGACATGGAATACCTGAGGGGCTACCCCAGAGGCTCCCATGTCAACCAGATAATTGACTTCGCCCATCTTGGAGATGATCCTGAAGGGTCCAGTCCACTTGTCTGCCAAAGCTCTAGGCTTGGTAGGCTCCATCACAAGGATTTCCTGTCCCGGAGTCCAATCCACTTGCGAGGCTTTAAGGTCATGCCAGTACTTATTCAATTCCTGGCTGGCCTTGAGATTTGCTGTTGCCTGACCCATCATCTGGTCATCCTCCGTCTGAGGCCTAACACATAGTCCCCCACTTGCTTGGCGGGACCTGGAGGGGTGGCTTCCAAGCCTTCTCGGATCAAGGTGAGGGGCCCCCTCACGGGATGTCCAAAGAGTAACTCAAAGGGGCTGAAACCAACACCCTCTTGAGGTACCTCTCTGTAAGCAAACAGCAGGCATGGCAGGAGGAGATCCCATTTCCTCCTTAGGGGTTCTTCCAAAGCCCCTAGCATGCCCTTGAGAGTTGTATTAAACCTCTTAACCAGACCATTGGTCTGGGGGTGGTAAGAGGTGGAGAACTTGTAGGTTACCCCGCACTCTTTCCACATGGTTTTCATGTAACTAGACATGAAGTTGGATCCTCTGTCAGAGACAACCTCCTTGGGGAATCCAACACGGGTGAAAATGCCCAGGAGAGCCCTGGCAACCACCTTGGCAGTAACAGTCCGAAGGGGTATTGCCTCAGGGTACCTGGTGGCATGATCTACCAAGACCAGGATGAACCGATGTCCACCTGAAGTGGGAGGGTCAAGGGGACGGACAATGTCGATGCCCACCCTCTCAAATGGTGTGCCAACCACTGGCAATGGTTGCAGTGGGGCAATGACCCTGCCTCCAGTCTTGCCAGACAACTGACAAGTTGGGCAGGTCCTGCAGTGGGACTCCACTTCTACTCCCATCCGTGGCCAGTAGAAATGGGCAGAGAGCCTCTGCTTAGTCTTCTTGATCCCAAGATGACCAGCCAAGGGCACCTCATGTGCCAACTGCAGTAGGAAGGGCCTGTAACCCTTGGGTACCAACAACCTCTTGAGGGCACCAGGTTCAGGCTTAGTGGGCTCACTAACAAGGAGCTCACCCTCCCAATAAATCCGGAATGTCCTAGGCACTTCTCCTTGTGCCTGGGACAGGGCCTGTTTCCTCAGTCCCTCGAGAGTGTGGCACTCTCTCTGTCCCTTACAGAAGTCTGCCCGGGAGGGTCCCCCTTCAGCTAACAAGCATTGAAGGTCAGGATGATCCTCCGGGTTGAGAACCTCTCCCACAGGAGAGTCTTCTGTCTCTTCTCCCACAGGAGTTGAGTTTGGGTTTTCCACTGGACCCAGGCCTTCCGGAGCATGGATCCCAATGGGTGCTGTCGGAACAGCAGGAAGAGATGGTGTTCCCTCCACATAGGTGGCCTTCTTGGTCTTCCTTCTTCTTGCCTTAGGCCTCGCCTTTGGCTCGGATACCTGACTCACAGCCAGACCCGGTGTCACCTGTGACCTAGTGACTGCAGCGGCAGTCATGGGAAGACCATCCGAGATCAACCCCAACTCTACTAGATCATTTCCTAACAGAATGTTAGCAGGGACATTGTCCTGAAACAGGACAGGAAGCTTTGCTGTCTTGTCTCCAATCATGAGTGTGACTAAGGCTTCAGGCGATAATTTGGGAGGCCCACCAGCTAACCTGGTGGTTCTCAGAGGAGCACCTACATAGTCCTCTGACTTGAGCAGGGTCCTATCCACCACTGTCATGCTTGCCCCAGTGTCTCTCAAACCAGTAGAAGGCTGGCCATTCAAGAGGACACTTCTCAGAAACCTACGGGTGTTCTGTGGGATAGTCGCCAGTACTTCTGCATACTGGTCCCAGGCCCCAAGGGACACTAAGGAAATCTCTACCGGAGCACCAAATGTGATCCCGGTAGAGGAGGGGAGGACAGTGGCCTCCACCTCAGACATGGGGTAAGGGTAGGTCAGGCTGACAGCATGTACTCCAAGTGCCTTACCTTTACACTTGGAGTCACCCCTTTTGTGATCCAGAGCCCCACAGTCCCAACAAGTGCCAAGAGTGCGGGGTACGGTACTGGAACCACTGGGAGCCTGCTTTGCAGCAGGTGGACCACTACTCTTATTCCCACCCACAGATGACTTATCCCCACTAGATTTTTGGGTCTTGGGAGAGGAAGGTTTAGGTTTACCCGACTGTGACTGCTTGTGGGACTCCTCAGCTTTTTGAGAGGCCCCCTTTT
This sequence comes from Ambystoma mexicanum, assembly GCF_040938575.1. Lineage (NCBI taxonomy): Eukaryota > Metazoa > Chordata > Amphibia > Caudata > Ambystomatidae > Ambystoma > Ambystoma mexicanum. The sequence continues at coordinate 310,733,618 of NC_090936.1, forward strand.
ATTTGTCCTTGTCCTTCCGACTGGAGTCCTTAGGGGACACCCGGTGGGAGACCCACTTGTCAGCCAACCTAGCCAGCTTAAAGGGGTCCAAAATGTTCTGGTCAGCCACATACTGACGCAGCTCTGGTGAACAGGCTTCAGAAAAATGCTCAAAAAACAAGAGGTGGGATAATTCAACAAAAGTCTTAACCTTGTATCCATCAATCCACCCCATCATGTTCATGTGCGCAGCACTCACCCAGTCAACCCAAGACACATTCTCTCTTTTCTTAAAATCACTGAACCTTTTAAGGTATTGGGTAGGTGTCTTGCCAAACTTGGCAATCAAAGCAGACTTCATACACTCATACTGACCCCTTTCTTCCACACTCAGCTTCAGAATACAGTCATATCCAGTTTGAGGCACTCTGCTTAACAAACACTTAGCCCAATCTCTTTTACCCACATCATGAATCGCACAAGCCATTTCAAACGCTTCAATCCATTGGAGGATATCTGAACCCTCCACAAATACACCAACCAAATCTTTCATAAACTTGGTGGCTGGGGACCTGACACTCTCACTGGTTTTAGCTGAAGTCTCCACTCTAGCTTTCTCTAGCTCGATTCTCTGACATTCAGTGTCCTGGCTCTTGAGTTCAAGGTCCTTATTTCTGAGTTCAAGATCCCTATTCTTGAGCTCCACTTGTTGAGCCAACTTCTCTTTCTTAAGTTCAGCATCTATTTCCAACTTGCGGTATTCAAAGGCCAATTTAATCCTTAATAACTCAAGCTCCAAGGAATTGCTGGGGTTTGGAACAGAGGCAGCAGGAATGGCGGCATTCCCAGAAACAGATTCAGCAGAAACCCCAGGGGCAGAGTCCTCATTGGTTGCATTCCCCCCCTCATCAAGAGTTTCACCATCAGTCTGGTAGTCCACCAGGGCAGCTATCAGCTCAGCCCTAGACTTATCCACAAAGTCTAACTTCCTGGCTTCACAAGCACTCTGGAGAGCCTCCAAGCTCATCCGAGTCAATTTGCCATTTGCAATAGACTCCATTGTTTGTAATGCAGTTATCTTGTACACAACTAAACCTTAATTTAATAAAGTGCAGATATTTTGTAAGTGGCACGGTTATACACTGATTCTTAAAACCATCAGCATCCCACCGCTGCCACCAAGCTGTGAAGAACTCTCTGGTGGAGGGTGATCTGTACTTCCACTCTCTATATGGTAGAGGGGAGGCACAGAGGACCCCAGCCTAGATTCTCTATTCGGTAGCTATGGTCGATCAATCAAGGCCTAGCTTCTCAGGAGGTGATGCAGGCTGGTTCTTAAGTACAGTGTAGTCCCCAAGCCCCCACAAAGGAATGTCCACACACTGTATTGGTTAGAACACAGTCTTTATATAATCAATATTGAAGGTTATGTACACTTATCATAATAACTCACTTTGTACTTAGGAAAATCAACAATGGCAAATATATACAATTCTAAAGTGGTACCACCCTTTGTATTAGATTTCATTAAAGTGCATCAACACTACTGTAAAAATGTCACACAGATCAATAGAGTGAAACCAGCAATAGAGAGAGGAGAGAAAATAAGATGGTTGAGCAATAGGCAGAATCCTGGCCCCTACCACTAGGCACAGCTCTGTGTGGAGATCCCCCACCTGGGCAACCTGTAAAATAAAGATATAGCACAAGCCCAGTCCATATATTGTTCTGCAAGTCTTATTCCCTCCTATAATGTTTTTACCCCCCCAATGTACCTGGTGGAGTCGAGTTCTTCGAAGAGGCGTCGACGGATCCTTCTTGAGCGACCCCCTTTCAAGCGGGAGTCACAGATCATCGAGAGGCATCGAGAAGCGTCGAGGAACTCGGCGTTCGGCGGCGGGGATTCGACGGCCCTTCTTGAATGCCTTCCCTTTCAAGCGGGAGACACGGGGCGGCGAACGTCCGTCGAGGATCTCGGCGTTCGGCGTCGGGGAATTGACGGCCCTTCTTGAATGTCTTCCCTTTCAAGCGGGAGACACGGTGCGTCGAACGTCAGTCGACAAACAGGGTAGAACGGCGTCGATGAGGCGGCAGCTTCGATCCAAGCGGTGCTCGTCGACGACGGAGCGTTGGCGTCCTGCAAGGCAGAGGCGTGCGGGGCACCTCGATGACAATTGTTCTGGACCGCAAAGATTGTGAAGACGGGGGCCCAGCAAGGGCGTCGGGTCGTTCGAGTCTTTGTGGTCTTCGGGTGGCGGGAAACCCACCGGCAGGTTTCTCCTCGGCGCGTTGGTCATCCTCGACTTTCTCTGGCAGGATAAAGCAGTCGACGGTGCGGACGAGGGAGTCCTTCGATTCAAATGTTCTTAGGCAAGGAGCGGACGGCTCCGGTCGTCGGCGGCACGGCGTCAAGTGGTTCCCACGGCTGGGCAACACAACTTCGACGGGCCTCCAGCGGTTACACAGACCTGCGAACTGGTCGACGGCAATGGACTTCGACGGCGGCGATGTCCGGGTGCTTCACTTCGATCTCCTCGGCGGTCCCGTCTCGGGTCGGCAGCCTTTCGAGGGTCTGACTTCCAGGGCGCTTTGGCGAAGATGTAGCGGTGCTCGATGGTCCCTCGGAGCACGGGAAGAGGGCGCCTTACCAGGTCCTCTCTCGGGTCAGTCCTCGACGAATTCGACAGCTTTCAGATCGGTCGAAGCAAGTGCAACAGCAAGTCTTCTTCTTCCAGCTGAGCGTCGAGGGTCAGCAGTTCCAGTTACTCTTGAGTGGAGACTCAGCTTCTGAACGCTTCTGAACAATTACCAGTGGTGAGAGGTCCCCAGATATACTATTCTGCCTCTCATCCACACTGCTGGCACACACTCAGCAGCCAATCATGCAGAAGGGCATTCATGCAGTCAGTCAGCCAATCAGGCACACAGTGCATTCAGGCCACACTCCTCCCTTTCAGACACTCACAACAAGGAATGTGGATTGGGACAAGTACCCAGCCATTCAACACTACACACTGCATTCAGGCCAGTTTCGGGCAGGGCTGTCTCAGTCTTTGTCTCTCATGCCAGAAACCAGACAACCACAACAAGGAGTGTATATTGGTCACACACTCCATTCACCCAGGTCCCACCCACAGGAGGTACCCACAACATATAGTCATTGGGAAGGCTCCAGCCAGTCTAGCTGGGCCTTCACAACAACACCATATATGGAACTTCCACCCAACAGCCAGTCAGGGGGAAGGGACAGAGTCAGGGCTTCCCAGGACTTTGGGAAAACAAGGTTACAGGCAATAGAAAGCAAGAGGCCACAGGGGCCATCTTGTTTCCTATCAGGAATCAACTGATCCCAATGGCAGGGCCTGGGTATCCCAAAATGGAGGACACCCAGAGCACCTGTCAAATTCAGCATGGAGCTGCCACCAGCCCATACCCTGCTCTGTGGGCCACCCACAGGTGCCCAAAAACATACACTAGGGGCACAGGGTTGTACCCCTACCCATGGGTGCCATAAGGGTATCCCATGGGTCTGTTCACCAAACCAAAAGAGAGAGCTGCACTGCCAGGAGTCCCACATGGACTCCTGGGCAGAAAACACGACAGAACACACGATAAAAAGCAGTAAAGGACAAGGATTCAGAGGCCCTGTCCCTCTGATGCATTTCCAGCATCACAGTCGCCCCCCCAGACTGAGGTGGAGGGTGTCTAATCTCCCACGGGATAGACACCCTCATCCAGACGGTCGACATACCTTCTGGAAAGGCCATCTGCATTATCGTGACTCTTCCCTGGTCTGTGCTCTATGGTGAAGTCTAGACCTTGCAGGCTAATGGACCACCTGAGCAATTTCGGATTCTCACCCTTCATCTGCATAAGCCACTTCAGGGGCTTATGATCTGTTTGGACCTTGAAGGTAGACCCCGTAAGGTAGGGCCTAAAACGCCTAAGGCTCCAAACTATGCTAAAACACTCCTTTTCAACAGTAGCCCACCTAAGTTCTCTACCCTTGAGTTGTCTACTGATGAATATGATAGGATGTTCTCTCCCTTTGTCATCTAACTGGGACAAGACAGCTCCAATTCCTGTGTCGCAGCCATCCGTCTGGACGATAAAGGGTCGGCTGTAGTCAGGCGCACACAACACAGGTGTCCTACACAGACTTTCTTTCAAACCATCAAAGGCCCTCTGACAGTCTTCGGCCCAATTAACCTTCTTAGGCTGTTTGGGTGAAGTTAGAGCTGTCAGGGGTGCAGCTATGGTTCCATAGTCTGCCATGAAATTGCGATAGTACCCAGTGAGGCCCAAAAAGGCTCTCACCTGGGTTTGAGTAGTGGGAGTCTCCCAGTTCTGTACATCCTGTACTTTACTGGAGAGAGGTTGGATTTGACCCCCCCCTACCTCATGACCAAGATAGGTAACTTTCCCCTGAGCTATCTGGCACTTGGTGGCCTTGATAGTGAGGTTAGCCCTTTTCAAAGCCTGCAACACCTTATCCAGATGTGTCAAATGCTCTTCCCAGGTGGAACTGTAGACGGCAATGTCGTCTAAGTAAGCCACACAAAAGGCTTCCAGCCCACTTGGCTGCCAATCTCTGGAAGGTGGCAGGGGCATTCTTCAACCCAAAAGGCATGACACTAAACTGGTAGAGTCCCTCAGGTGTTGAGAAGGCCGTCTTTTCCTTGGCATGGTCCGTCAGAGCTATTTGCCAATAGCCTGAGGTAAGGTCAAAGGTGCTCACAAATTTGGCAGCACCTATGGTGTCCACGAGCTCATCAGCCCTGGGCAATGGGTGCGCGTCAGTTTTGGTGACAGCATTGACTCCTCGGTAGTCCACACAGAACCTCCAATCCTTGGTACCCGCCTGGGAACTTGCCTTGGGGACAAGGACCACTGGACTGGACCAGGGACTGGTTGAGGGTTCAATAACACCCAGATCCAACATCTTGGCGACCTCTGCCTGGATGTGGTTCTTGACGGTATCTGACATACGGTAGCACCTGCTTTTGACAGGCACACTGTCACCAGTGTCAATTTCATGCCTACACCACGGTGTAAGGCCTGGCGTCAGTGAAAACAGAGAGGCATACTGTAGGAGCAAAGCCCTGCAGGCCCTCTGTTGCTCTGTTGTCAAATCCGGAGAGAGATGTACTCCCTCCACTGAGCCATCCTGAGGGTTGCTATGCAGCAAATCAGGAAGGGGCTCACTCTCATCCTCTTCTTGCCCTGAAGCTAGCAAGAGACATGAGACTTCTGCTCGCCGGTGGAAAGGCTTGAGCCTGTTGACATGGAATACCTGAGGGGCTACCCCAGAGGCTCCCATGTCAACCAGATAATTGACTTCGCCCATCTTGGAGATGATCCTGAAGGGTCCAGTCCACTTGTCTGCCAAAGCTCTAGGCTTGGTAGGCTCCATCACAAGGATTTCCTGTCCCGGAGTCCAATCCAGCTGCGAGGCTTTAAGGTCATGCCAGTACTTATTCAATTCCTGGCTGGCCTTGAGATTTGCTGTTGCCTGACCCATCATCTGGTCATCCTCCGTCTGAGGCCTAACACATAGTCCCCCACTTGCTTGGCGGGACCTGGAGAGGTGGCTTCCAAGCCTTCTCGGATCAAGGCGAGGGGCCCCCTCAAGGGATGTCCAAAGAGTAACTCAAAGGGGCTGAAACCAACACCCTCTTGAGGTACCTCTCTGTAAGCAAACAGCAGGCATGGCAGGAGGAGATCCCATTTCCTCCTTAGGGGTTCTTCCAAAGCCCCTAGCATGCCCTTGAGAGTTTTATTAAACCTCTCAACCAGACCATTGGTCTCAGGTGGTAAGAGGTGGAGAACTTGTAGGTTACCCCGCACTCTTTCCACATGGTTTTCATGTAACTAGACATGAAGTTGGATCCTCTGTCAGAGACAACCTCCTTGGGGAATCCAACATGGGTGAAAATGCCCAGGAGAGCCCTGGCAACCACCTTGGCAGTAACAGTCCAAAGGGGTATTGCCTCAGGGTACCTGGTGGCATGATCTACCAAGACCAGGATGAACCGATGTCCACCTGAAGTGGGAGGGTCAAGGGGACGGACGATGTCGATGCCCACCCTCTCAAATGGTGTGCCAACCACTGGCAATGGTTGCAGTGGGGCAATGACCCTGCCTCCAGTCTTGCCAGACAACTGACAAGTTGGGCAGGTCCTGCAGTGGGACTCCACTTCTACTCCCATCCGTGGCCAGTAGAAATGGGCAGAGAGCCTCTGCTTAGTCTTCTTGATCCCAAGATGACCAGCCAAGGGCACCTCATGCGCCAACTGCAGTAGGAAGGGCCTGTAACCCTTGGGTACCAACAACCTCTTGAGGGCACCAGGTTCAGGCTTAGTGGGCTCACTAACAAGGAGCTCACCCTCCCAATAAATCCGGAATGTCCTAGGCACTTCTCCTTGTGCCTGGGACAGGGCCTGTTTGCTCAGTCCCTCAAGAGAGTGGCACTCTCTCTGTCCCTTACAGAAGTCTGCCCGGGAGGGTCCCCCTTCAGCTAACAAGCATTGAAGGTCGGGATGATCCTCCGGGTTGAGAACCTCTCCCACAGGAGAGTCTTCTGTCTCTTCTCCCACAGGAGTTGAGTTTGGGTTTTCCACTGGACCCAGCCCGTCCGGAGCATGGATCCCAATGGGTGCTGTCGGAGCAGCAGGAAGAGATGGTGTTCCCTCCACATAGGTGGCCTTCTTGGTCTTCCTTCTTCTTGCCTTAGGCCTCGCCTTTGGCTCGGGTACCTGACTCACAGCCAGACCCGGTGTCACCTGTGACCTAGTGACTGCAGCGGCAGTCATGGGAAGACCATCCGAGATCAACCCCAACTCTACTAGATCATTTCCTAACAGAATGTTAGCAGGGACATTGTCCTGAACCAGGACAGGAAGCTTTGCTGTCTTGTCTCCAATCATGAGTGTGACTAAGGCTTCAGGCGATAATTTGGGAGGCCCACCAGCTAACCTGGTGGTTCTCAGAGGAGCATCTACATAGTCCTCTGACTTGAGCAGGGTCCTATCCACCACTGTCATGCTTGCCCCAGTGTCTCTCAAACCAGTAGAACGCTGGCCATTCAAGAGGACACTTCTCAGAAACCTACGGGTGTTCTGTGGGATAGTCGCCAGTACTTCTGCATACTGCTCCCAGGCCCCAAGGGACACTAAGGAAATCTCTACCGGAGCACCAAATGTGATCCCGGTAGAGGAGGGGAGGACAGTGGCCTCCACCTCAGACACGGGGTAAGGGTAGGTCAGGCTGACAGCCTGTACTCCAAGTGCCTTACCTTTACACTTGGAGTCACCCCTTTTGTGATCCAGAGCCCCACAGTCCCAACAAGTGCCAGGAGTGCGGGGTACGGTACTGGAACCACTGGGAGCCTGCTTTGCAGCAGGTGGACCACTACTCTTATTCCCATCCACAGATGACTTATCCCCACTAGATTTTTGGGTCTTGGGAGAGGAAGGTTTAGGTTTACCCGACTGTGACTGCTTGTGGCACTCCTCAGCTTTCGAGAGGCCCCCTTTTCTTTGTCCTTGTCCTTCCGACTGGAGTCCTTAGGGGACACCCGGTGGGAGACCCACTTGTCAGCCAACCTAGCCAGCTTAAAGGGGTCCAAAATGTTCTGGTCAGCCACATACTGACGCAGCTCTGGTGAACAGGCTTCAGAAAATGCTCAAAAAACAAGAGGTGGGATAATTCAACAAAAGTCTTAACCTTGTATCCATCAATCCACCCCATCATGTTCATGTGCGCAGCACTCACCCAGTCAACCCAAGACACATTCTCTCTTTTCTTAAAATCCCTGAACCTTTTAAGGTATTGGGTAGGTGTCTTGCCAAACTTGGCAATCAAAGCAGACTTCATACACTCATACTGACCCCTTTCTTCCACACTCAGCTTCAGAATACAGTCATATCCAGTTTGAGGCACTCTGCTTAACAAACACTTAGCCCAATCTCTTTTACCCACATCATGAATCGCACAAGCCATTTCAAATGCTTCAATCCATTGGAGGATATCTGAACCCTCCACAAATACACCAACCAAATCTTTCATAAACTTGGTGGCAGGGGACCTGACACTCTCACTGGTTTTAGCTGAAGTCTCCACTTTAGCTTTCTCTAGCTGGATTCTCTGACATTCAGTGTCCTGGCTCTTGAGTTCAAGGTCCTTATTTCTGAGTTCAAGATCCCTATTCTTGAGCTCCACTTGTTGAGCCAACTTCTCTTTCTTAAATTCAGCATCTATTTCCAACTTGCGGTATTCAAAGGCCAATTTAATCCTTAATAACTCAAGCTCCAAGGAATTGCTGGGGTTTGGAACAGAGGCAGCAGGAATGGCGGCATTCCCAGAAACAGATTCAGCAGAAACCCCAGGGGCAGAGTCCTCATTGGTTGCATTCCCACCTCATCAAGAGTTTCACCATCAGTCTGGTAGTCCACCAGGGCAGCTATCAGCTCAGCCCTAGACTTATCCACAAAGTCTAACTCCCTGGCTTCACAAGCACTCTGGAGAGCCTCCAAGCTCATCTGAGTCAATTTGCCATTTGCAATAGACTCCATTGTTTGTAATGCAGTTATCTTGTACACAACTAAACCTTAATTTAATAAAGTGCAGATATTTTGTAAGTGGCACGGTTATACACTGATTCTTAAAACCATAAGCATCCCACCGCTGCCACCAAGCTGTGAAGAACTCTCTGGTGGGGGGTGATCTGTACTTCCACTCTCTATATGGTAGAGGGGAGGCACAGAGGACCCCAGCCTAGATTCTCTATTCGGTAGCTATGGTCGAGCAATCAAGGCCTAGCTTCTCAGGAGGTGATGCAGGCTGGTTCTTAAGTACAGTGTAGTCCCCAAGCCCCCACAAAGGAATGTCCACACACTGTATTGGTTAGAACACAGTCTTTATATAATGAATATTGAAGGTTATGTACACTTATCATAATAACTCACTTTGTACTTAGGAAAATCAACAATGGCAAATATATACAATTCTAAAGTGGTACCGCCCTTTGTATTAGATTTCATTAAAGTGCATCAACACTACTGTAACAATGTCACACAGATCAATAGAGTGAAACCAGCAATAGAGAGAGGAGAGAAAATAAGATGGTTGAGCAATAGGCAGAATCCTGGCCCCTACCACTAGGCACAGTTCTGTGTGGAGATCCCCCCACCTGGGCAACCTGTAAAATAAAGATATAGCACAAGCCCAGTCCATATATTGTTCTGCAAGTCTTATTCCCTCCTATAATGTTTTTACCCCCCCAATGTACCTGGTGGAGTCGAGTTCTTCGAAGAGGCGTCGACGGATCCTTCTTGAGCGACCCCCTTTCAAGCGGGAGTCACAGATCGTCGAGAGGCGTCGAGAAGCGTCGAGGAACTCGGCGTTCGGCGGCGGGGAATCGACGGCCCTTCTTGAATGCCTTCCCTTTCAAGCGGGAGACACGGGGCGGCGAACGTCCGTCGAGGAAGTCGGCGTTCGGCGTCGGGGAATCGACGGCCCTTCTTGAATGTCTTCCCTTTCAAGCGGGAGACACGGGGCGTCGAACATCCGTCGACAAACAGGGTAGAACGGCGTCGATGAGGCGGCAGCTTCGATCCAAGCGGTGCTCGTCGACGACGGAGCGTTGGCGTCCTGCAAGGCAGAGGCGTGCGGGGCACCTCGATGACAATTGTTCTGGACTGCAAAGATTGTGAAGACGGGGGCCCAGCAAGGGCGTCGGGTCGTTCGAGTCTTTGTGGTCTTCGGGTGGCGGGAAACCCACCGGCAGGTTTCTCCTCGGCGCGTTGGTCGTCCTCGACTTTCTCCGGCAGGATAAAGCAGTCGACGGTGCGGACGAGGGAGTCCTTTGATTCAAATGTTCTTAGGCAAGGAGCGGACGGCTCCGGTCGTCGGCGGCACGGCGTCAAGTGGTTCCCACGGCTGGGCAACACGACTTCGACAGGCCTCCAGCGGTTACACAGACCTGCGAACCCTGGTCGACGGCAATGGACTTCGACTGCGGCGATGTCCGGGTGCTTCACTTCGATCTCCTCGGCGGTCCCGTCTCGGGTCGGCAGCCTTTCGAGGGTCTGACTTCCAGGGCGCTTCGGCGAAGATGTAGCGGTGCTCGATGGTCCCTCGGAGCACGGGAAGAGGGCGCCTTACCAGGTCCTCTCTCGGGTCAGTCCTCGACGAATTCGACAGCTTTCAGATCGGTCGAAGCAAGTGCAACAGCAAGTCTTCTTCTTCCAGCTGAGCGTCGAGGGTCAGCAGTTCCAGTTACTCTTGAGTGGAGACTCAGCTTCTGAATGCTTCTGAACAATTACCAGTGGTGAGAGGTCCCCAGATATACTATTATGCCTCTCATCCAAACTGCTGGCACACACTCAGCAGCCAATCATGCAGAAGGGCATTCATGCAGTCAGTCAGCCAATCAGGCACACAGTGCATTCAGGCCACACTCCTCCCTTTCAGACACTCACAACAAGGAATGTGGATTGGGACAAGTACCCAGCCATTCAACACTACACACTGCATTCAGGCCAGTTTCGGGCAGGGCTGTCTCAGTCTTTGTCTCTCATGCCAGAAACCAGACAACCACAACAAGGAGTGTATATTGGTCACACACTCCATTCACCCAGGTCCCACCCACAGGAGGTACCCACAACATACAGTCATTGGGAAGGCTCCAGCCAGTCTAGCTGGGCCTTCACAACAACACCATATATGGAACTTCCACCCAACAGCCAGTCAGGGGGAAGGGACAGAGTCAGGGCTTCCCAGGACTTTGGGAAAACAAGGTAACAGGCAATAGAAAGCAAGAGGCCACAGGGGCCATCTTGTTTCCTATCAGGAATCAACTGATCCCAATGGCAGGGCCTGGGTATCCCAAAATGGAGGACACCCAGAGCACCTGTCAAATTCAGCATGGAGCTGCCACCAGCCCATACCCTGCTCTGTGGGCCACCCACAGGTGCCCAAAAACATACACTAGGGGCACAGGGTTGTACCCCTACCCATGGGTGCCATAAGGGTATCCCATGGGTCTGTTCACCAAACCAAAAGAGAGAGCTGCACTGTCAGGAGTCCCACATGGACTCCTGGGCAGAAAACACAGCAGAACACACGATAAAACGCAGTAAAGGACAAGGATTCAGAGGCCCTGTCCCTCTGATGCATTTCCAGCATCACACACGTTGCCCCTGAGATTTCCTCCTGGAACCAGAAGTATGTTGGCTTCAGAGCATTCTCAATGTTCCATTCAACTGTATTTGTTGGCATCCGCTCCTCGGGTGAGAAGTTATCCTGATCAATGGTATCCCCCAATTGTGCATCTGCCTTTACTTTGCTGAGGTACTTTCATCAAAACCCTCCAGAGGGAATGTATTATAGGGGTACTGTGGGGAGGAGGGCTTGTTGATATATATCCATTCCTTCAGCAACAAATATTCCGTGTCTGCATAACATGGGAATTGCTGTACTTGGAATGCCTTTAAACTGCATACATAGTTTCCTTTCTACTGACTGAGAAAGTAGGAGATAAAATCAATATTTTATCTCTAGCTCCAGATTGCCTTGTAGTTCCTTACTCTTAATGTAGATAAAAATAGCCATAGACTCATCTTCATCCAGAGTCGTTTGATCCCCCTCCACCACCTGGGCTCCTCAATGTCAAATGTTATTTTTACTAAGCCACCAACATAGTAGCTACAAGAAGTGTAGCACTGGCCTTGTTGGTCATACTGATGGACCCTGTTAAGCAGCATTAATTGCCTTTGCCAATAAGATTTGTAGCACGTGCACAATAACCTCATTCTGTGAAGTCTGTCTCCTGGGTTATGGCATGTGGTTGTGGTATCTGTGTCTATCTCTATCAGAAGAACTAGATGACCAGGAAGAGCATGATCTTGTATGCTTCCTCTTGTGAGTAGAGAGTATTCCACCAATTGCTCTCTGAGATATGTTTCTGCAGATAACGGAACACAACTGTAGTGCTGGTGCGTCTATGCCTGTAGGAATGATAACAAATTAAGGCATGCTATTCAGGAACGTGCATGTCTCATGAAATTGATTTTGAGGGGATAAGTAGTACAGTCCATCTCCGTCCACTTCATTACCCATCAGGTTGGAAACAGGAGGAGGGGAACTCTTCAAATTGCTTCAGGAATCTGAGGAGAGGGCAGGTTCAACCCTCAACAGTGTGGCCATACTCCTGCCTCTTGTCCACTTCCCCTGCCTGCTGATTTACAATGATGGTATGACCCATGGAGGGAAATGAAGGGAAGTAGACAGAAGCACTCAACAGACAGGACTATTAGGTGAGCTGCACAGAGGTTGAGCCACAACAACATGCCAAAAACTGATGGGCACACGCCTGGCGCTGCCACAGCCCACAACTCTGCTGCTGTAAAGATGGGAGTCCACTGTTTTACCTCATGGGAGACCTGCCTGGCAGTGTATGTAGCTGCACCAGACTAGCATGCCATACTGCTATCTGCAACAGTCGCAATGTACTGCACAACACCCTGGACCTGAAAAATACAGAAAAAAAGGAAATTCAAGAAAAGGGGTGGTTTTATTTTAGGGGGAATGAACAAAAGAACGTGGCACGCTTTACAACGTATCTCCAAGGATATTGGTGAAGAGGGAGGTTGCAAGGCTTTGGGAGTTGTCTATGGGTGAATTGGAAGTTGGTGTTGGCTGCTGGAGTGATGGTGGCGTAAGAAGGGTATTGGGCCTAACCCCTGATGCAAAGAAAACAAAAGAGTAAGGATTGTAAGAATACATATTTATTAGGAATGTTTGCTGGAAAAATAGTTCACGCAGTGCTGGAGTAGACGATATGGAAAGACGTATTCATTTACAGGCAGTGAGAACACAGAAGGCCCACTCCACGTGGATGTCATATGAAGGTTCACGTCATCCTATGGAAGTACAACAAAGGTTTAAAAGACGCAGCTCATTGCTATGTCAAGTCTTCCTATGTCGTGTGGGCTTAATTAGAAGGGCCCTGTGCAAGGGTGCCATAACAACTCCCCTATCAGCTGTGTTCAAATGAACTGTGTTGACTTCCGGGGTTTGTACATTTTGTAAACTTTCCATTTGAGTTATGAATTCGTAAGGATTGGAAATGCACTGTGTTCCTCCATCATCCGCATCAGTCATGTTTACAGCTAGCTAATGGTAGCGCAGAGTGTGTAGTGCTCAACCCTCCAGATGAGGACTGATTAACTGATCATGTACCCTTCGCAATGTCTCAATGATGTGGGTTATCACTGGGGACTGAAGTACCGGACGTGTGTACCCGAAGCATAGAGAGCTCAGCAGTGTTAGCTTTGTTTTCGAAACCTTGTGATTAACTTCTTCCCCTTGCTTCAGAGTACGGGCTCCTTTAGTGTCGGGGTCAGAGTTGAGCGCGCTAATGGTCTTGTTCCAGTCTGAGCCTGAAGGAATGGAATGTGAGGTTAACACAAAGCTGAGCGGCGCAAACAATGGCCCGTTGGAATTGCTTCAGACTATGGCACACAAATGAAAGCACTTGTAGTTTTGTAGTTGTTTTTAAAGACTCCAAGAATGTCAAGGTTGGCATGGTTTGCAGCAATACCGTCTTCCTTTATCCCTACACTTCACACATATAGAAGTGGTGTCACGCGTGAGGCAATGGTTGTTTTAACCTAAACGTTTTATCATGGACATGCTGGAAAGGTCACAGAACAAACTAGGCATGCTCAAAGTTAACTATGGAGCACCATGCCTTATTGTCTGGTTTACAGAGGCAGGCGAACAATGATTGTCTATAAAAAGACTGTCGCGACCAGGGCAACTAGGAGTGTCAATGCGGTACACCTGATCATGTGGTGGTCAGGGTTGGAGAAATGTGTGCGCCTCCTGCTGCATTGAAATCCCAAGAGGGAAACACATACACACTATTTAATTACAAGCAGGCTTGGTACGTAACTGGAAGTTATCAGGGCATTGCCCTCTGTCCTCCTTCCTCGTCCCAGTCCAGATAATGCGTCATCCATCACCAGCTACAAACACACAGAAGTACACATGCCGAAACACTATTATTGAATAGCCACCGAATACAATGCATCTAGATACAGATTTCAGAACAGCTGTGATAGAAATGAGCCAGACTAGGGCCCCGAGCCTGTAATGTTTCACAAATGCAGAAGGAAAGGCCCACGTTCCAGCTAATAGACCTGAACCCTGTCTACTCGAATCAATTCAGTCTAGGAGGGAAGTGGCAACACTGCGAGTAGATCCACCCTGAGTATCTTGGGATAAAGCCATCTGTTTCTGCACATATACACTCACACTAGTCTACCTAATCCTTCTATGTCGTAGACAGCCTTCTGCCCTTGTTACCTGGACCAATGCAACAAAAATATAGTTAGAACCAGCTATGTGCATGCTCAGAAGGTGAATTGTAAAAACAATGGAGTCCTGAGGACCAATGTCATGCCAAATTAATTCCTCTGTCAAATGAAACCGAGTCAAGAGTTAAGGACAATGGATGTGAACGGGAAAGCAACATTGCTTGTTTGAAGGAAAGAATGTTCAAATATGGCTTTCGGAGAAGTTCAAATGGCAAGGCTTTCAAAGCGTGCAAAATCAGGGGTAGATGTCAGCATAGAGCCGGGCAGGAAGATGGGGAGATACAGACACTCGTCAATGGGCTAGCTGCGTAGGTTTCAACCTTATCATTATCAACCTACGGTTCCATACATGCTTGAATGATTGTAAGTTGAGCCTGCAAGTGAGTGACTGCCAGTTATGCAAACCTGAAACCATTATGCAAAAATTCCAAAATAAATAGAGGAACACATGATATGTGAAGCCAGACACCAGACACAAAGCTAATACATGTGCCTAGTGCCCTTTGTACACCTTTAGGGTGGCTAGGCACCTGGAATGCTGAATTAATAGGACATATCCTTTGACAGACTACAACAAACTAAACCCCCCGTTTAACAGTCATGACAAGAGGTAGAGTCTGAGACGAGTTCTCTAGACCTGAACTATACCATTGCATGTCATGTCAAAAGGTTCAGTGAAATGGGTAACATGTACGCTGTGCCACAGAAAGCTGAAGGAGCCAAGGAACACATGTTTACATACACCATAATGGGACCACTGCAAGTATGGGATTACTCTCCCACCTGATCTTGAGTAGCACCGGGGTTATACGTGGAATATGGGGGAAACACAAATAGAAGACTCTGTACCAAGAATTCTATAGGACATCTATTGCCTAAGTATTCAAGTCATTGTCACACCGGGAGCCAAACATGTCAAGCCATGATGCCGAAACCCTCTGCAGCGGAAGAAAGAACATCTCTCAAGAGAGGAATAGGGACAGGAAAGATGGAAAAATCTAACTTAAGGTATCCATCTGTACATTGTCTTCCCCCGGGTTCTAGGATCACTGCCGGCCTTAGCGCAGCAGTGCCGCAGGCAGTTTAAGAAAAATGTTGCACCCCCCGACACGTGCAATTTTTTTTTAAACTCCCCACACCTGAACAGGGAGTTAATCACTGGAACAGGGCGCTCATGCTAATGCATGATCGCGCTATTCTAATGAAAACCACCCGCTCCAGCATTGGAGCATAGAGGTAATCCTCTCAATAGGTTTCTGATGCTTTTGCATCAGCACCCTATTGTTATTAAATGTACCCCACCACTGTGGGCGCATTAAATAACAAAAGGATGCCTGCCGCGTCTTCTCCCATTGTACCAGCTCAGGGGAGCCCTTCAAAGACTCACCAGAGCTTGTGTGGCGGGGGGCTAATGGCACTAAGGGCGGTCACTGGGGTGGTTGCCTGTGTGGCCCACCCCTAAGGCCGCCCCTGTCTAGGATATTGAAAGGAGGACAGTTTGTACTCTACTTATAATGTAATCCGATGACCCAAAGTTTGTAACTGACTGTCCCTGTTAATGTAAACATTCTATTTTTACGCCCGTCTTAATCAGCACCAGCAAGTGGGACGGGCATTGGCTTATTGATTCAAAAGAAAAACGGACAATTGCAGTTAATTTGACAAATTATTTCTGACCTCTGGTGCTGAACGGCTCTTAGGAGACAGAGACCCAAGAGATCCTTCCCAAATGGCATTGCTCGCATTTGTAGTAATCGCCAATAGAGGAAGTGAGGCAAAAACCACAGAGCATGTTCTGTACTAACAGCCACCATCCCCTCTAAGTCTCAAGTAAGGAAGTAACTGGAGCCCTAATGCAAAAATGTTGGGTCTGCAGGCACCATAGACTCAAGAACTGTCTCACCAGTGGTTTCAAGTACCGGCAGGCCCATTACACAGTAAACACTATGGAATTCTTTTACCATGGATCCAAAGCCATGTATCGGAGATTATTCAGATGGACTCTAACCTTTTGGAGGGGATCCATTGATATGTATCTACATTTAACACTCACTAATAGGATGGCACAGCTTCAATTACTTTAAAGGGAGTAACTTGTATTGTCGAATATTTTGTGAATACAATGTACAATTCTACTAAGGCAGTATTCCCTGATCTAAAACCCCTTAGTACAAAGTCCCACCTCAAAATCCTGGGACAAGATCAGGCTGTATTTGGGTTTAATGTTCAGTTTTGTTTAAAATAGTAAATTGAAGCAAAAAGTGTCCCGCTCATGTTATGCTCTGGAAGCTGTTAACAATGTGACGCAATTAGAGGCTGCTTGCCTACAGAAACAAAGATTGACCTGCTTGTGAGATTCTTGCCAATGTTCAACGCATACAATAACTTGAATCCAGACGTGGACCCCTTGCTCACTGCTCTTAGAGAGGCACAGCTTCACCTCACTTATGAGGCCCAACTAGGCTAAACATGTGTATGGGGTTGCTGTGGTACTCGTGTTCAGAGGAGAATTGCCTAGCATTTCGGTGCTGGACTGCCCCTGGCAGGACAAAGACTGATATGCGGGGACATTTCTTCTTTGTGAAAAGAAGAGTGAGCTAAAGACTTGGTTGAGACTCTCCCAGGGGCCATTCACCCAACAACAAGTCAATGGGCTATGTTTGTGCTGGTAGAGAGTTTACCAGACCCCCCTCTGTTTTGCATACCAAGTAACTTTGGGTCTCACCCTAAGTCACTACAGGAATCCAGACGTGGACCCCTTGCTCACTGCTCTTAGGTGCAGTTTTACCTCACTGATGATACTCAACTAGGCTGAAACATGTGTATGGGGTTGCTGTGGTACTCTTGTTCAGAGGAGAATTGCCTAGCATTTCAGCTCTGGACTGCCCTTGGGCAGGACAAAGACTGATATGCAGGGACATTTCTTCTCTGTGAAAAGAACAGTGAGGTAAAGATTTGGTTGAGATTCTCCCAGGGGCCATCCACCAAAGAACAAGTCAATGGGCTGTGTTTGTGCTAGTAAAGAGCTTCCCAGGCCCCCCTCTGTTTTGCATACCAAGTAACTTTGGGTCTCACACTAAGTTACCAGGGGAATCCAGACATGGACCCCTTGCTCACTGCTCTTAGAGAGGCACAGCTTCACTTCACTGATGATGCCCAACTAGGCTGAAATATGTATATGGGGTTGCCGTGTTACTCTTGTTCAGAGGAGAATTGCCTAGCATTTCGGTGCTGGACTGCCCCTGGGCAGGACAAAGACTGATATGCGGGGACATTTCTTCTCTGTGAAAAGAAGAGTGAGATAAAGACTTGGTTGAGACTCTCCTAGGGGCCATCCACCCAAGAACAAGTCAATGGGCTGTGTTTGTGCTGGTGGAGAGTTTCCCAGACCCCCCTCTGTTTTGCATCCAATAATTTGTATGAATCAAATCTAAATATTTAATATATTCCTAAACCAAAATATACATTCAGTTGCAACATTGCTGCTTCTAGGACAGTGTGAACTACACATTTCCATAAACAATAAGCAATTAAAATTGCTTGGCTTTTGTTGAATGACATATTTCTTAAAGTGCTTGATTTTCTCCAACAACAATTACAAGTGTTGGTGTCAGAGAAAGGTTTCACAGGAAAGTCATCATCAAACATCTACATATGGTTTGAAAACATATTTTCACATTTATATGGCATCATTATATGTGATGTGTTATTGGATATTTCTGTAGCGCCTACTGCAATTGTTATGACTTTGAAACGGCGCGGGGTGGAAGGCTCTTTGGAAGTCCGCAGTCTGAGCGAGCATGGAAATAAAAAGAGCATTCCATTGCATGTGAATAGTACATGCAATTAGGTGACTATTCAACTACCTGCAGAGATCACCAGTTTAAAACATTATGAAGATCATCCAGAACATTGTGTTCAGGCGACGAGATGGCTGGTATTTCAGTGACTATGTGACAGCTGGACAACAATTTTCATAGGACTCAGTTGTATTCTTTGGGTTGCAGTGCAAGAGTAGTGGGAAGGGTATTATTAATAGTCAATCAACTCCTAGGGCAACTGTCTACAGTTGGGGGCTCTGCTACACTTTACATGCAGAATATATGCACACTCAATAACATGCAGTCAAGGAAAAACAACCTGCAACAATGCACTCCCACCAGTGTCCTACTACATACAGGTACAATTTCCCTGCACCTGCCATGCCACCCTGTCTCTCTCTCTCTCTCTCTCTCTCTCTCTCTCTCTCGCTCTCTCTCTCTCTCTCTCTCTCTCTCCCTCTCTCTCTTGCTCTTTCTCTCTCTCTCTAACGTGTCCCTCACACATCAATACATAGAATCCCATGTGCAGCAAAATAAGCATCCATGAGGGAAAAAGGGTTAAGCAGTCTGTAAACTCCAGTCAATTATTATAAGCAAAGGCTAAGGGTTATGAGTGGCAAGAACATTTGCTTCAGAGAAAGAGCTACTTGAAATTTGAGGTCACAGTCACCCATTTTACCTTGCTTAGCATGTTGCTTGGCCAACTAACAGATGCCTCAAGCTCAGTCTACAATGCTAAGGTGCTGTGCTCAGTGGCCTACTAGGAATTTGGCCTTTCAGGGCAGGGCCATCTTGGGCAGGGCAAGAAAGCATTTGTCAATTCGGGCAGTAGTGTAGACAGGGGCTAGAATTCCTAATCATTTCGCCCAGAGGCTGACCTTGCTGTCACCCTCATGCCCCTCTTCTCTCACAGTCCACAGTGATAAAACCCCACCACTAACAGACACAATGTTGTATCTTACCATCAGATCTTAAATGTGTGTCAGCAGTGTGAACTGATGTATATATTGTTCCCTTTTCTGGTCTTTGAAGCTGTTTTGGGAAACCTGCCACTGTGTATAAACATAGCAATAATTAAATAAATATAGGAATGCCTTAATTTACCGACAAGTCTCTGATTTCCCAGAGAAACCAAGTATGGTACAAATGGGTTGATTGTGTAACCCAGAAAACAGTATGATGCAGTTGGCTTCCATTTTATGCATGTCTTTGGTGGGTCCCATTAAGAATCTTTATACCTGGGTTTACAGTATGGGGTCTGCAACCTATGGCTCCCCAGATGTTTTGGACTACAACTCCCATGATCCCTCACCATTTACTATGCTGGCGGGGACTGATGGGAGCTATAGTACAAAACATCCTGAGAGCCAAAGGTTGCCGACCCCTGAAACATCGGAGCATGAATTATGATTCTCTGCAAAGGCAGAAACTATCCCCTGAATAATGTCTACTTGACCATTCATGTCTGTCTAATATACGATCCTCTCTCTTCTGGGCAATGTCTTAGAAACATTTCAGTAGTCCTTTTGAATAGAATAATTTTCTTGGAATGGAAATGGGAAAACTAATCTTCCAACCATCTCACTAGAATGGCATGGCTGCAATCAAAATGTCACTTCTTTTACAATTATGGCTTCTGTGGGTTGAAAGTGTAATAACCAACTTTAAAACTGTTAAGCATTTTACGCCAGTTCACGATTCCAGTTTCAAAATGTGCCTTCGGAATCACAGGGTTTAATTGATATGACCACTATCAAAAGACAATGCACATTTTATGCAGATAATGTGTTTCTTCTGGTGTAAATCAGTTTTCCATTTGCTTGGCCCATTATCAGAGAGCAAGGTGTAATTTACACTGAAACATGCTTCAGCATTCCATTTTATATCAGTCCACCAGTGACTTACTTCCCAATGCCACCACCTTCCGTGGGTTTACTAATACAGTATTCATGAGGTCATATTTCCAATTGCATTGGAACTTTTATGCTCACTTCTGGGTGTTGTTTTAAGGTGCCGAACTGGCATGTATTTCATGCTTCCAAGTAACTTTTACCCACTCAGCTAGGACAACCAGTCCCTGATTAGGATTTCCACTCAGGGAATCAGATCCTATTTAGTCAAACTGTCCATAAGTCTTCTGTAAAGATTGGGTTCTGCTAAAGATGACTCTGGCATCTTCTTATGTACTATTTACTTCTTTAATTATGTTCTTGTACAGTATATCAAGTACATCAAGTCAGGTACACATAAGCTTAGGGCAACATGCACCGCATTCTCTCTAGGGGTCTACATCTCTCCAACTGACACACTCAGAACTTCCACTCATACATCAACATTCTCACAGGCTGCATTCTGTGTAACTCACACCAACATTCCACGCATTCTGCTAAGGGTACAGCAAAGCTAGGTTTCGACATATCTTCCCTCTTTAATAACAACAAATAGCACCTACCAACAAAAGATACACACTCACAAACACACAATCCCCTGCGTGTGCATCTCGGCCTCAAACTGTACCACTCCACATCCATACAAACCCAGAAACCGTCCTCACCATAGTGGGACCAAAACTGCTCCAACAAATGCCCTTCCCCCTTTCTACATACTGGGGAAAGGACACCAAACACTTGAAAATATACCACTCCAAATCCTCATAGGATCAGGCACACCAACACCTCGTCACATCTGCTCAACTTGCACCGCACCATTTGCTAACAACCACTCTGCTCTCTCCACAGCCACACCATACACACAACTCCTGGCTGTGCACTACAGACGTTCCTAAGAACAATGCTGGGCATTCCAAACACCCGGGTGCCCAACACCCAACAACACAGTCACCCAAAGTGCTAATGTCACCACCCCCAAAAGTCACCTGTGTCCCTAGGACCACCAACCCTTGCCAACACACTTGCTATGAGGGAGCTCCAAATAGCACACTCACAACATCACTACCACTGACTGCATCATAACGCATTGACAACGTCCACAAATTTATCTTCAACATCATAACAATTTAAATTACTTTGCATTCCTGCCAGAAGAAATCTACCATTGAACTTAGTCACTACAAACTTCTAAATGCTCCAACACTTTTACAGTCCCACCTGTGAAAGCAAAAGTTAGTGTCGCCTTAATCACGAAATCAAAGTTAGGCCTATCACTAAACCTAACCAGTCCACACTACTGCAAAAGTCCATCTGTGGGAAAAATCGTTAGACATACCATTAACACTATTAACACTATCATTGTCCCTAAAATCATGTGCCAAACCTACAAAGGCCACGATATCCATACTCATCCAGAGCAACCCATTCCAGTAACATACTCAACAAGATGCCCCATTACTAACAGGCCTCACATGACGACTAAATTGGCATTATGTCATTCTCAATATCTGACGCTTGAAAACATTTTCACATAGTTGCATTTAACACTGCCAACCAACAACAGAAAAACAACCAGTTTGACTTCTACTGTATCACCAAGTTGGTGGGGTGCCGTTATTTTGCAGAGAAATGTCACTAAAACAAAACGGCACTCCACTCTTTCCAAGTACCTTTGCTGCAGTATCCATTTCCAAACGGGACGATTGTTCATGTCGCACCCTCTTCTTATTTATAACCACTACCATCTTTTTCCGCTTCATTTCAATCTTCTGCATTGTCCAACGACACATTGCAATGCTGCCGACCGGACTCTCTGGCACTCATCTCCTTTGGGCGGCACATTCCCCTTGGAACCGGTCCACTGAGCCTTCAACACAGCCCTTCACCGCCAATCACTCACAAGAAAAGGACCTCAGATTCCCCAGACGGAACACCGCGACGTAGGAATACGTTGCAAGGTTCTTTTTTATTTTTTGACAGTCCACCTTCTCCTGACCGACAGACCTCACTGGTGGCATCCTCTGTCCAGCAACAATCGCCATCCCCTGTGCATTCTAGGGCATTCTAGGGTATGTCATCAGTTCACATGTATCTCTGAGGGAGACAGAGCTCCCTGCACCAACGGCTAAAGTCAAAGGTCAACATATAAGTGGAATTAAGTTCTTTGAAGCTGAGTGATGAGAAAATCAGACTCCCTCATGAACTGAAAGGTGGACCAATAATATAATAATTTTCTCAGAATGTATTAGAAATATATTTGGGGGCATTTTCCATGAGAAAAGCATATTTCCATGTGGGTGCAGCCCACTTATCAGAGGCCTTGATCTTCCCAAACTTGACTTCCAAAGCAAGTGATGTGACAAATCCATGGAGCCACTCCCTTTGGGACTAGCAAGGTACTCTTAACTAGTAACTACCCCTATGAGACAGGGTAAGTGTGATCCCTCTGGATGTGACTCCCTTTCACGGGGCAGGTACCGAGAGAGGGCTATACATTACCATTCCTCCCCATAAATCACCAACACCTTTGTTGGGTATCTAGAGGCTAGGTTTAAAAAAAAGAAAAACAGATACACCCTATATTAATGGCTGACTTGGCTTTTGACGCTAAGTGCGCCAAATCTCCCATGAAGAACAAGGAAAGATAAGTAAAGCAGACCTCACTGAAGGGAGCTTTCCTGGGAGAAATAATCACTGAAGGAGCCCCAGAGCACACAGAGACTGAGCATACTCTGGGCCTCATCACGAGTTTGGCAGTAACCCTTAAATGCGGCGGTAATGCTACTACCGCCACATTTAAGGGTCTGCCAAATCACAGTCTTGGCAGATTTACCCCAGCTGGGGACAAATCCGCAACGATTTTGCCGATTTTCATTTCTATTACCACTGGCGATAATACTGCCGGCGGCAATAGCGCCGAACATTCCCCATTGGGCTCAATGGGGAATGGGAAATTCCCGAATGGGCCCAATGGGGAATGGGACTTACCGTTCCACCAAACCCATGATCCGGGGCTAATAGCGCCGGGGGTTTGGCGGTAGGGCTAATAGCCCCAGTGGTAATATCGCCGGGGTTAGCGCCCAACTCGTGATGAGGCCCTCAGAGTGGTAAGTGAGAGTAAGAAGATGCCCAGTGTGAGGAGAGCCTGAGAAACACCCAAAGTGAGGGAGGTGAGGAGGAGTTGAGCCCCAGAGGGATCCGAGACTGAGGAAACCCCAGAGTGGGGAGTAGAGACTGAGAGAACCCCAGAGTGAGAAGGATGAAAGATTAAAAAAATCCAAGAGGGGAAAAAGACTAAAAGAATCCTTGAGTGGGAAGAGAAGGAGAGAGACCTGGGCAGGGACACCTGGATAATATTCCATCACAGAAATAACTTAATCTTTTGGAACTTAAAAAATGGGCATAGTCCGAGTCCTGATTCTGACGTGGAATGTGTACAACTTGATGCAGGGTTGACCCACGTATTAGCTCAAATTTTGAACCCTGGAGCCATATGTATCTACACCCCAGGCTATAAGATATGACCTCTTCAGCCCTGGTCAAGGTAGAAATCCCAGCTCAGGAAAGGAGATTAATATCTGCACCTGTTGAAACACTGGAAAACAATCCAGTAGAGCAGATCACTGTAACCATGGCAACTCCCCTGGTGGTGGAAGGGAATAATCACAACTTGATTCCCAATAATCTTAGTGAGCATCAACAAGCTGCCCCCTTCGCTTGCCGATACAATTCCCTGAAGTCTTTTCAGATAAACCTGGAAGAGTTAGGAATGTCTTCCATTGCATTGGTACACCGCCTGGGCAAGTGGTAAAACTGAAGCCCTTTTGGATCCCGGAGATTAGGAGACAAATCATCAGAGATAAATAGAAAAAATGCAAAAACTGCGAGTGATAGAATCTTCAGAAAGTCCCTGGTCTTCCCTGATTGTTCTATTGGCCAAACCTGATGACTCATGCAGATTCTGCATACATTTTCAAAATCTAAATAGCATCTTGTTTTTTTAAATAATTACCCTATGCCAAGAATTTATGAGTTGATGGAGCATCTTGGGAATTATAAATTCACCAGCACCCTGGAGTTAACAAAAGGTTACTGGCAAGTTCCCTTGAACCCAATAGACAGAGAGAAGACAACCTTTAGCCCTCCGTGGGGTTTGTACCAATCAACAGTGTTCCTGTCTGGGCTGCAAGGAGTTCCTGCCACATCCCAAGGACTAATGGAGAGAGTGTTAACATCTTACTATTCCTTTGCAGAGGCATATTTGGATGGTATAGGAATCCATAGTTCGAGTTGCTTGGAACATCTGCTCCACTTATATAAGATAACTAGAGCTTTGAAAAGGGCATGACTTACAGCTAAGTCAAAGAAATGTAGTTTAACTGAAAGCGCCTAGAAATACCATGTACTTAGTTTAGTACAACCCCAAGTTAAAAAGGTAAAAGCAGTGACCCTGACATCAACCCCAAAGACCAAGAGGGAGCATATAGCCTTCTTAGGGCTAGCTGGATATTACTGCTAGTGTATCCCAAACATGTCTACCTCTGCTGCCAGTCTTACAGACAGGCTTAAACATTTGCAACCAAATACATATGTCTGGACACATGAAAAATCAGAATAGGCTCTTTGTGACGAGCCTGTTCTCAAAATGCCATACTTCAATAGGGACCATACAATAAGGGCCATAAAAACGCCTCCAAGGTACTTTTAATTGGTTATTTATAACACGCTTAATATCCAGAGGTTTCTAAGCGTGGACCCGGGGATCGAGCCTG
This sequence comes from Ambystoma mexicanum, assembly GCF_040938575.1. Taxonomy (NCBI): domain Eukaryota; kingdom Metazoa; phylum Chordata; class Amphibia; order Caudata; family Ambystomatidae; genus Ambystoma; species Ambystoma mexicanum. Next base: position 310,758,460 of record NC_090936.1, read on the forward strand.
TGTTGATCTGTGTTGTTTTGCTTCCAAAGCGAGCACGTTGCCCATGAGCTATCCTCCTGAGAAGGTAGGGTTATGGGCTGTCTTGTCCCAGTTGCATGAGAATCAAGAACATCCTTTATTATACAACAGTCAGAAAATATTTCAATGGAACATAACTATGCAACTGTGGCATTAGAGGCCCTGGCAATTAAATGGGCCGTAACCAGTTTATGCTACTATCTGACTGGTGCAAAGTTCAAGCTCATCATAGACCACTCTCCCCTTGCCAGGATGTCCCTACATAAAGATGCCAATGCATGGGTAATACGATGGTGTCTAGATCTCAAGCCCTTTTGTTTTATGGCAGAACATTGGATAGTCAAAGACCAGCAGAATGTGGACTACTTTAGCTGCTACCCTCTAAACTGGCTAGAGGAGAGCCTAAACCCAATAGTGGGAGCATGTGATAAATCCAGGTACATCCTCACCTCTCCCCAAGGGGGAGCCACCCCCTTTGGGACTATCAAGATGAGCCTGCTACACTTAACATCCCCTAGGGGACAAAGTAAGCAGGATCCCTCTCGAGGCAACTCCCCCTTGAGGGAAAGGGACCCAGAGAGGGCCTCAAATGACCATCCCTCCCCCTTGGTCACTAACACCTTTGTAAGGTATCTAGGGGGTAGGTTTTACCTTAATCAGATACACCATTTATTAATGGCTGACTTGGCTTCTGACCCCAGGTGGGCCCAATCTGCTATGGAGAACAAAGAAAGATGAGTGAAATAGCCTCCTGGAAGCGCGTCCCTGAGAGAACCAATCATAGAGGAGCCTCAGCAGGCCCAGCAGAGTTTAGGAGTGCCAAACTGTCCAAAGAAAGTGTGAATGGCGAGGGATCAAGAATGCCTGTGCCAGCGAGTAGGACCCAATTCACACCAGGAGAGTGCAGAGCGGCAGAGGTGGAGCTAATCATTGGCTAGAGCAGCCCAGAGAATGTGCAAGAATGAAGGGGAAGCGCTCTGGAGCACACCCCACAGTGGCAGAGTGAGAGTAAAAAGAGCCACAGAGTGGGGAGAGCCTGAGAACACCCAAGATTGTGGATAACATGAGAACACTACAGAGTGAGGAGTGAGAGGAAGAATAGACCCAGAGTGGGTGTGTAAGAAAGTCCCTGGAGCGGAGGGATCCTGAGATCACCCCAGAGTGGAGAGGGAGAGTGAGAATAAGAAGAGTCCCAGAGAGGGAGTCTTGGGGGTGAAAAGGAGAAGAGCCCTAGAGTGGGGAGAGACTGAGAAACCCCCATGGTGGCGAGTGGAGACTGAGAAAAGAGTGTTGGTGGAGCGTGAAAGATGGAAAGAATCCCAGAGGGGAGAGAGAGACTGAAAGAATCCCAGAGTGGGAGAAAACAGAGCTCTCTCTGTCCTGGGACAACTGTATTAACCTTTAGCCCATTAAGAAATGTCTTTTTTGGAACTACAGGTGAACACTTTTAGTAAACGGAATAGGGCTGCGACCGGAAGCCAACAGCCATCCCTGCCAAAATCATTCTTTATTATTTTTGTTGTTTTGAGGTTTTCGTTTCAGATCGGGAAATTAAGCAGCTAAGAACAGACTTCCAGACTGAGGACTTTCTTATTATGTTACAGACATCCTGAAGAAAACCCTGTTTGACTTTCTTTTATCGAATAGGGATCAAAGTGGTAGGCTTAGGGAAAGATGATTTTGGAATTGACAACAATAAAACCTTCAAACTAAGCCTTGTTGTCAAAGTCCTGATTCTGACCATCCGTAGTGACTGCCCAAGATTCGAAAATATACATTCAGAGTATCAATCTGTATTTCGTTGATGAAACATATATATAAGATACAGTTGCAAATGGTAACGTTTTCCTCCCAATAACAACGGTAATGGAAGTCTATTGAACACAAAATGATTTACTGCTCTCCCAATAAAGTGTGGTGTATGTGGTGAATTTTAAAAAGTGTGTACAATTTAACTTTATCATTATTTGCAAATATTATTCCATTATTCAAAGTGTACCATTGATGTATAAACATTCTGAATGAGGTTCACTTTACAGAAATGAAAAAAATATAAATATAGTGTTTACTTAAACTTGTAAGGACAGGGTTAAACTTCTGATCGGATCTGATTTCTTTCCATTGTAGCGCGCAGAGTTGTTTGCTTTAAAATAGGTCTCTTCATTGTCACACTAGAAAGGCACAATCTGAACACATCCTCTTTAGTAGTTTATTTAACTGGCAGTCTATGTTTGCTACATGTCTCTGCAGTCTGTGATCCTGAGACTCATCACGGACCAGCCAGTTGTATTGGTACAGGAGGACACGTAGCCCCTCTGCAACTAGTAACCTTTTTTGAGGAGCCAGTATCTTTGGAAACACAAACGGAGCTGTTCTGAGATCAAACAGGAGGATGCAATACTGTAATTGCTTATTTTGCAAACAAAAAAGGCATTTCTCATAATGGGGATCTGTAGGGATGTGAAAGCAGGCATCATTTAGATCTATGGAGGCCAGGAAGTTGTCGTATTTGGATGGATACAATTTTGAGGGTGATATACCCAACACAAGGTTAAGTCTGTTCAGAACCAGAATAGGTTTCCAATCCCATGAAGTCTTTGAGAAAAAAACGAGGCAAGTGGCATAACGAGGGAACAAGCAAGAGGGCTCCCCCCAACCCCTACCATGGACTGGACCTCTAAAAAGCTGGATAGGTATACATTATATTGTAGAATACCTTGGGTAGGAACTATGACAACTATACCAAGTAAGGCATGATCTAACCTGCACCATCAGCGTTCCACCCACTGGTGCTTGTTTGACCGTTATAGCTAGTTTGTGGCAAACAAACCTTTCCCTAGAAAGGTGAGCATTAACACCTAAGATCCAGGTCTTGGTGTGGTTCATCAGATACAGAGGCTGGCAGTCTGAGGCAACCTATACCATCCTCTTCATAGGTCTCTTTATGAGTTGATTTGTTAGAAAGTGATGGAAGCCAGAAACCAAGGGCTATACTCTCAGTAAAGTTAAGAGTCCCAGGTAATACAGCATTTGCAGGGGTATAAGGAGGAGTGGGGACCCCAGAGGCAGCCATTCCCATTGGGACAACAATAGGCAAAGGTAAATAATGAGGCAGTATTTAGAAACACTGTGCTTCATCTGGGCCCTGTAGGGTATTTTGTGTAGATTTGGGGCCTAGTGGTATTTTCTTGCCGCCAAAAATAAAGTAATTCAGCAATAATCACTCCTTGCATTCAGATTGGGTTTGGTATTATAGTAATATAGTGGATATGCATTATTTCAGTACACAGATACATTTAGTTGCTATGCATTTCGTTGTGGTATAGTGATGAGCATAATTTCTTTGTTTTATTTGTGGCTCCAACATACAAAACCCCTTTCTTTTGTTTTGACTGTTCTTGTGATCTCTAGAGGCCTCAGGCTTCTACATTATTCAAGAACACCACATTTTCATATGGAATGCCACTTACGGCTGTTATCACTGATTTATCTACACCAGTGTGCTATACTTCCATAAAGTATTCACAATAACATGTGGTATAATCACTAATTTATTTACATTAGTGAAACTATTTACAGGAGCCTCTCTTTCTGCTGACTCATATGCGTCCAGCAAACTATTTCATTATGTTGCACTCAGAAATCACACACACATATCTACACTGTGTGGAACCACGCACACAGCTATTTATAATTGCTCATAACATTACTTTATCTGCATAGAAACTTGGTGATTTAAGCATCATTCCCTCTATGGCATAATATATTTTTTTTAGACACCAAATGAAACAGAAACAAGAATACTCTTAGGCAGACTGCGTTATAACAATTTCATTTTAAAATGATACATTACCATTCGTGAGACAAAATCCTCTTCTGAAATAAAAACATGAGAAAGACAAAATGCAAGAACACTACGAATTTCATTTCATATTTGCACAAGAGAGAGAAATAATTACATTGTTTGTTTTGCCTTCATCTAGCAACATTAAAATGTGTCATTTGAACACAGTGAAAAGCTATTGCTACGCTGCCTGTCTAAAATAGGTCTCATGCACATACCGCACCCTCACTTTCATACAAGATAATTACCAGCGAATTGTAGCTGTTTAGCACGCAAACTCCCCGGACTGGTCGCTTTCTTTAAATGGCTCAAGGCTTTCCTTCAAAGCACCCCAGCGAGGACATGCAGTTCTGATCTGCGGTCTCTCAAGCTGGTGCTTATCAACTGGAAACTTCAGTCTGGGAAAGTCAGCAATGGACTGGGACGGCACCTCTCAATCAGGAAATCCCATAGAAACTCCAGCCAGGCCTTCCCCGGAGCTGTGTAAAATGTCCTCTGCCTTTCTTCCTCCCTGAAATGTACCAAGAGACCTCTGTTACAGCCCTTCAGGTGACATGTCAGCAATGAAAATGCACAATAATCTATCCTCCTCTTTTAACAATGGCTTGGCTTATACGGTTTAGAAACTGTATCTACTCATTTCCTGGCATGCAGATTTCGCATCCAGCTAACACAGTGAACAGAGAAAAAAATGAATCCAAGTGCACATTTAAATGACTTTCAGAGCCTGTTTTTTTCCACCTCATTTTGCACTGGAGTGCACATTATGATGTTAATACATTAAGATCATGTTAGTACTGTTAATTATATTAGGTCATTAATCTTATAATGTGTCTCCTGCAACAGAGGCATTTCGGGAGAAAAAAATGGTGCAATTGCTTGTACCGCATTATAGTAATACATTGATCTCATGCAGTGGTGCTGCACTCCAAAAGCACGCTAAATAATCCTACATATCCCCTCCTTTTTTCTGAGAATTTCGGCAGTGGTCCAAGCCATAATTGGAAGAAATACAACTTGCTCCCTTTCTTCATTTTTTAAAATGTATGCGTGTTGGGATATCTTTCTCTCCCTATTGTAGCCACTAACATGAGCAACATCTTAATTTTTACTGATAAAACAATCAACCATCCAATACGATTAATATTCAGGTGTGAACAATGAAAATTGAAAAATCACTGCTCAATCATCATAATATTAAAATTCATTTTTTAGTCCATCAGTTCTAATAATATGTTCTATATTTTTCTTCCCAATGGAAGTGTCCATAGTCCAGTGTCTTACTTTTGTACTTGAGTTCAATCAAAACATAATAAAATAAAACAAATAACTAAAACAAAGAATTAACATATCAGATTAAAATAATTAGTTATCATGCTCATGGTGTAGCATTAACCCTTTGAATGAAAGGGGTACCACCCACTGTATTTGTCCTGTTATGGACTCTCTAATCATGAGTCCATCTTGTAGTCTTATTCGTTTTTTATTCTTTAATAGTACCCTCAACTCTTCTTTTCCCATACAATCATTTTCTGTTAAAGGGTTTTTTTCAAGATCTATCAAATGATTATAATAGATTCCCAAAATTCGATCATTCTTTTGTGCCTCAAACAGATCTTGGTCTGGTGTATCATAACTCCACTGTACCACTGATTGATCTGTCTCCTTTGGTGCTTTATAACGTGTTACTGCATCAATTTGTATTTCACCCAGTAAATGTTCAATAGGTAGCAATTCTCCCATCACAGCCCCAATTTTAGCCAGGTGATCTGCCTTATCATTTCCCTCCTTATCCTCTCCTGGAGTTGTCAAATGCCCACGAATCTTCCTCCAGTATATTGTTAAATCATTTTCTGACACCAATTTGTCTATGGCTTGTATCATTTTTCCATGTTTAAGTGGCTTTTGATTGTATGTAATCATACCTCTCGCTTTCCAGCCAGGTAAATATTCCACAAAGCTATTTCGTAATCAGAATCAGTCACCAGGACAATTTCACTAAATGTATTATCAACTGGAGTAGTAATTGCTTTATAAATGGCTGACAATTCCGCTACCTGACTGCTCCTAGCACCTATTCTCATCCCTATACTCGGGACACCTTCACACTTCAACCAGACATTCCCTATTCCTGACACTAATTGTTTATCACTGTCATTTTCAATGTGAAAGGCACAATCATCAACATGCACAGTTGGCAAGTCTTTGCATGTTTTTTCATCAAAAGCTTTGTGTGGTGATTGTTCAAATTCCTGCCAATTAGGTTCCACTTCTATTTCATTTGATACTGGTTCAGCTGCACAGTCATGTAAATCTGCTAAACCTTGAGCAATTGGGCTTTTTTTATTTTGGCCATATCTCACTTCTACAGGAAAACCCTGTAATGCTAGCGTCCATGAATTGATTCTGGACTGCGCTAGATTACCTGACCTAATTCTTTTACTCTAAAAAAATTGCAAAGGTTGATGATTTGTCTCAATAATCACCTTTTCTCCCTGAGCAATGGGGTGGAAAGGTTGTAGCGTCCACACAGTGGTAAATAGGGCCTTTTCACATTCATTGAATTAAATTTCAACTTGGGAAAATGCCTTACTTGCATATGCAATGGTTTTGTGATTCAAATCATGTTTTTGTGATAACACTGCTGACATTCAGGGGTCGATTCATGGAGCAAACGTGCGCCAAAAATCCCATGGCAAACAGGCACAAGGTGGCGCAAGCCTGAGAAACCCAGCGCACGCGCACGCGTGCGAATCAAGGAAGACGCTGCTCGTGTTTCCCGCTGTCCGTGCGCCAAATCCTGCCATGGCGCATACGGGCACACAGGGCGTGCGCTACACGCACAGCAAAAGCGTACATAGCGCGGCGCACACAACCAAAGTGTGCGGAACTGTGGGCGTAACACGCGGAATGGGGAATAACGTGTGAAAAAGAAGGCGTAACTGGGGAAGTACTGCAGGGAACTACACGGAACGCCCACACGCACGCGAACAACCCGTATTCATGGATTCGAATACGGGAAACCCGCGCATGGCAAAAGACGCACACAGGCGTCAACGCGTCCGCCACACGAAGGCAGGCGGAAGCATCCCCACGCACAGTATAAAAGTGCGCGCAAACAACAAACACGTACATACAGCTACGATGAATGCCCCATTTGTCGCAGCACTGATCGTGGGACACCGCAGGAGGAGGAGAATAGCCAGGGCACGCATTTTCGCACCACGGACAAGCCTTTTTGGGATGCCTGACGACCAGGTCTACGGTAGGTATAGGTTTCCAACCCATATCATCCTAGGCCTGGTCAGGGAGTGGGAAGATACCTTACATCCCCCACCCTTTGCTCCCAAGCATTGAGCCCCTTGGAGAAGGTGCTCAATGTCCTGCATTTTTTGGCCACTGGGTCATTTCAGCGGACTACTGCCATAGTGGGGGGGGTCTCACAGGCCACGCAGTCACGCTGCCTACACCAGGTACTGGCAATCATGACAGCACGCCCCTCAGTCCGCAGGCACATATACATGCCCAGAACACCCGCAGAAAGGCAGGCCGTTGTCCTAGATTTTTTCAGGGTGGCACACTTCCCCAAAGTGCTTGGTGCCATAGATTGCACTCATGTGGCTCTACGTCCACCTAGGGCCACTGAGCACATCTACCGAAACCGCAAGCACTGGCATTCCATCAATGTACAGGTGGTATGCGATGCATAGGGAATCATCACCTCTGTCTATGCAAACTACCCTGGCTCCACCCATGACAGTTTCATATACAGAATGTCCGCCCTGAGCCGGGCCCTGGAAGCTGGGCAGCATGGGGACACATGGCTCCTAGGTGAGTACAAATGCCCTTGCACATGCATGCATGTCACACACACACACACAAATACACAAACCCCAATAATCACAACCATTTACACCTCCCCAGGGCACAGTGCCTACCCTCTGAGCAACCACATGATGACGCCAATCCGGAACCCCACCACACCACCCCAGGTAAGATACAACGCCACCCATATTGCAACCAGGGCCATAGTGGAGCGCACATTCGGAGTGCTCAAGTCACGTTTCCGCTCCCTTAACCGCTCTGGCGGGCAGCTACTCTATGCACCCCCAGTAGTGTGCAGGATCATTGTGGCAGCATGTGTCCTGCACAATGTTGCAACACGGCAGGGCGTACCGGTGGACATGGTGGTGCCCCCACATTACCAACCACAGGCACAGGCGCTGCCCATGGGAGGGGACAGGGCACGTGGCGAGGAAGCACGGACCCAGCTTGTGGCCACATTTTTCACCTAAACTCCCACCCCTGCGGAGTGCACACAGGCCTGGCACATACCAGGTGACAATCGATGATGACAAAGTGACAGTCAACTGTCACAACCCTACCACCCTGAGATAGTTGCCATGGAAGTGCCACATTGTCTGCATCCCTAGCTACTTAAACACAAGCTATCCTGTGTGACCAAAAGGCACACATATGACATGACATGATATGGCATTTGTAACGTGCCTATACACAAGTATTTCAAGGTGCGATGAGGCAGGGAGGGGGGAACAAGGGAAGACAGACAACGATACTACTAGGCCAGGTGTCATTTAGATTGTGCAAGTGCAGGGGTAGGGGGAAGGGAAAAGTGCAACGGGAAGGGGAGGGGGGAGTGCAGTACAGGGTAAGTAGACTAAAAAACAAATCAATAGGCCAGCTGGTGGCAACTGCAAAGGTATGTGCAGACAAGTGCTGGGAAGGGGGGGCTGTAGGGATAGAGAGACAGTCCCGCAGTGCAGGGGTTGCCAGGGAAGCAGTGCAAGTGGAGAGTGGCTGGGCCAGGGACCGAGGTTGGTGAGAGTGGCCCAGTTGCAGATCCAGTGCAGTTCCAGTGAAGAATTTTGCAAGGGAGAGGCAGAGAGAAAGCAGAAGCAAAGAGGAAGGTCTTGAGGTGCTTCCGGAACCGGAGATGGTTCTCCTCAAGTTCCAGTGAGGCAGGAAGGCTGTTCCAGAGGGAGGTCCCTGCTGCGGAGAGAGATCTACCCCCAGCTAGTTGCTTTGGGAAGCGGATGACCCTGGCATGCAAGGTGTGAATCGCACACACCTGCAAAACAGGCCATGGCCATCACTGTTATGTCACTCAAACCCTCCCAAACCACAACATGACATGGCAAGCAATACCCATACACCAACACAGTACCAATAAGGTACACATTGCCATGTCAAAAATGTACAGTTGCATCAGACAATGATGCCTGACATGGAATCAGATGAAATGACTGACCAACAACCTCCCACCCAAAATAAGTCATTTCCAAATGCATTACAAGAGTTGTAGACGTAACATAACAATGAATGCCTGTCTACATGCACATTGTGCATTGCAAAATCAACACTCAGCTTCTGTGTTCTGTGTCCAACTCCTGCAACACACTGCTCAGCGCACAGCACAGTGAACAGCCATTGTGTGTGATGCACACCCTGAGCATCACATCTAAGCGACAGACCACATCAAAAAGCAAATTAGGCATGTACCGGATCCATAATTGGTCACAGAACATGTGCTGCAGGGACACAGTGGGCAGCAGAAGGCAAACAGTGTACACGTGGATATGCAAGGGTGGTTGTACATGTAGTGCATCATAGTGCAAGTGTGTGGGTCAGTAAGGACATGCACTCAACATATGCATGTGCAATCAAGTGACCATCAGTATCCTCTACACATCACATGTGAACATTCACCATGTGTACACCCCAGCATGTCAAACCACAACTATCCCCTCACACCTGAAAGGTAAACACAACACATGAACAGGCATTGATCAGCAGAACACAACATGTACATAGGATACCACCATTACAATGTCAGGGTTCCCATCACACTGCAGGGCAAGGCAACTATCAACAACAACCCCCCCCCCTCCCTCACAAATGACCATGACCCACTGAACAACTGCACCTGGGTCATAGAGCCTTCAACCCTCAATTTCACCTGGCCACAGGATCACCCTTCCCCTCCGTCACCATATCCCACCTTGTGTGTAAAAAGGTGCCTGCACCCTCAGAGTCCACCCTCATTTGCAAAATCACAAAATCCAAGCCAGAAAAACGAACCAGAACACCCTCCAGTAGATGACTTGACGTAGCAGTACCTCACAAAGGCCAAGTACTACCACAATGATGTAACAACCAAGGTAGCACAGTAAAACAATGTCACAACAGGATGTGAACCATGTGTGGTACATAACATAGAATGATGCACCATGAACGGATGTGTACTGTCACAGGTCCCGTGTACAGGCGCGGGAGTGTTACGAAACAACCACCCCCACCGTGTCCCGGGTGCCTGCAAGGTCAAACTCACACAGGCCTCTGAGACCCTTGTGTGGAAGGAGGGTTAGGGATATGCAGTCGGGACAGGTGTTGGCACACTGGATAACTGGAATAAGTGGCAGGAGAGGGGAGGAGGAATGACAAATGAAAGTAGGGAATGCACCAAAATGTACTACTTGCATGAACACATACACAATCCGAACAAACTTGGACATTATTGTCATGGCCTTCTGTAGTCCAGGCTTAGGAGTGGCACAAACCAACCACCCCCTCTAGTGTTTGGCGCCTGCAAGTTTGGGGCTTACACAGGCATCCGCAACCCTAGCGGGAAAGAGGGTTAGGGAACGTTGCTTGGATAGGTACGGGAAGCAGGAACACCGGGTAGAGGGTCCAGGGTTTAAAATTGGATAGGACTCTGGGTGATTAGGGGAAAAAAAAAATACCAAATTGAATTACACATTCATCCATGCATTAGTGCACCCCCAGCAAGCCTATGCAGAGCAGTTTGAAAGAAAAACAACAAGACACTTAGCTCTGGTTTTGAGTGCTGGCCTCCTGCCTGCGCACTCTCAGGTCCGGTTACAGGAGCACTGCAATGCTGCAAAGAGAGCCACAGTCAATAATCTGTATGTGCCCATTACACAAAAACACACCACCAAACATGCCCCATAGCAACAAACTACTCTACAAACAGACAATCTGGTGTAGATGCTTCGTACCCATATATAACATTACCCCTGTGATGGGTCATACATAGTCAATGCAGTAAGTCAGCCGCCGGTGGGTGCGTGGCAAATGGAACACCAATGTGTCACAATTCACACAACATGCAATGTTCCCTGGGTAAGCAGACAGACCCATATAGCAAGGCATGACTTCAGAACAAGTCGTGTTCCACCATGACCGAAACAAAGTTGGCAGTGCATGTATCAAAATGTACATGGAAATGAAATGCACTGCACCCGAGTATGTCCCTTGCTGTATGTCCCTGTGAGCTGCCCCTTTCCATGTCTCGGAAGGCTACATGGTTGATACAAGTGCCTCAATGGACCTTGGTGTACCGGAGGGTATGTGCCACTGCCCCTGCAGGTGTCCCAGACAACCTTACAATCAACAGCCATCAGTCCACCAACACATCTGAGCTGCATTGTGTGCTTCAACACCAATATTCGTCCAAGTTCTCCCTCAGTGCTGTGACTAAGCCTGCATGTGCAACTCGCCTGGTGCAAGCTTTTCTGTGTTGTGGCCCCCCTGTGCTGCTCACCTTGCCTGGAGTTCCTTGGAACATGTCAGCAGTTCTAGGATGTAGGTCTGCAATCCATGTGCCTCTGCTTGTGCACACATGTGCATGTGGGCACCAACAAACGTGTCCAGAATTCAGGCGTCCAATGGGCCATGTCTGCTGGCAAAGGTGCTCTGGAGGCTCATCCCCCTGCAGAAAGGGCATGAAACACATGATTAATGCTTTAAAGTCATCTGTGTGTGTCTCTTCAGGCATCTCATTACTGGACCATGTCAGAGACTTACATCAGAAATCACACCATCAGTCCGTCTTTCACATCAAAAGTGTGGAACACACTATCTACGGCATGAATTGCAACAAACACGTGTACAGTAAAGATAAGAAACATACTACACAATGCATAGCAATGAATGCACACATTAATCATGAAACACCCCATCTAGCAAAAGCTGAACAGTGGACAATAACACCGCAAACATCCCCACTAGGGGTGTCAACACAAGTCACACAGCACCAGACATGCCACAGATATGACAGTCCAAAGCCCTTGTGTAATAGGTTGTCACACCGAACCATCCTTGCGAGCCCATGGATAAGGGAGGCAGGAGTGGCATATGTGAGTCAAGGACCCCAAGCAGCAAATACATACACAAGACAAGCCTGAAGGGCCCAGCTGGAACAGACAGTGGATGCCTTCAAAAGCTACAAAGCACCGCACTGTCACATGAAAGCACCATAGACAAGCAATTTTAAACTATATTAACTAATTACACTAACTATGAAAAACCTACATTACCTAATTAAACTAACTTTCAAACAGAAACCTAACTAACTAAACTAAAAAAAAAATCAAAAATGGCCACATACGACCCGGGGGGGGGGCACCCAGGAGGGGGAAGGTACAGGGTGCTGCTCAACACCCACATGCGATGATGCTGAGCCAAAAAAAAAACCTCCATGGGCTCAACGCCTGCACAGCCCGACCTATGTGGGAGATAGATGGTCGTCTGAGTCTGGCTCATCCTGGAAAGGAGGACGTGGCACAGTGGCCTGGCCACACCTAGCTGCAGCTTGCCCCTCGTCGGCAGCAAGTCTGCCGGACGGGTGAGCCTGGTTCTGTGTGGTGATGTGACGTAGGTCTGCATGCAGAACCTCACGTGATACACGTGCTTCCTCTTGCAAGGTAGCACGTGTAACACGGAGTTCCTCCTACAAGGCCTGGCTGGACAACCGCTGCACCTCCCGGCAAGCCTGTAGCTCAGCCGAGATGGTACGCTCAAGCTGTGCAAACCTCTCCTCTGCCCGCTGCCTCTGGGACATCATAAGGACACCCAGAGTGGATTTGAGGGAAGCATGCTCCTCCCTCAGGGCATTCATGTGCGCCTCTGCGTGAGCAGCAATTGCTTGACGCAGAGACGACATTTCAGCCTGGCGTGCCCTGTTTGAGGCCGCCATGCTCAGCCTGAGCGAGCGGGCCGTGGACCGTGCCGCCTGCTGCTGTAGAAGCACCTGCGTAGCAGGGGGGGAGCACAGATCGGGCCACACGCTCCATGCTCTCAGCAATGTTCTCCATTGCTGCCCCCGCCCGTTCTGAATTGGCAGTCATGTCTTGCTCCCACTCAATATAGTGTGGTTGCGCGCGGCGACCGCGTTGCGGGGCTTGACCCCTGTGGGACCCAAGGACCGGGGGTCCTCGCTGTGTTGGCACCGCCCATGGCTGCACGACTACATGCCCCCTTCAACGTGATGTCCCAGGCACATCAGTGACTGGTGTGGAGGGTGACCCTGCGTCCCGATCCACCACGGGCGGAGGAACCAAGACTGTCTGATCCCTCAGTGCAGGTGTCGCAGACAGAGGAGTGTCCACATCAGAATCACTCACCCCTGACACACGGACTTGATGCTCATCCAACTCAACATGGACGTCAGAGTCGTCATCAAGGCTGGACTCATAGGCAGCCAGAGACAAGATGGACTGTAGCACTTGGGGGTTTTCGTGGCCTACCACCCCACGACCCCCACTTGTGCCGGGTTGATGTAGTGGTAACAACCCTGTGTCTGGCATGAAAACACCATCCTCCGCCTCCATTGCATCATCACCTGAAAAATAAAGAGAAAAAAGGGCACTACACATGTCAGAAGCACACACAACACACACACACACCGACAACAAACGCATCAGGCAGACATGTGACACACAACATATAACCTGGCATGCATGCTGGGTCAACTTTGAATTGCTTCTGTGATCAGACCTGTTGAAAGGTGGCAGTTTCCATGGAAGTGGGTCTATGCAGTGCAGAAAATGTGTACGCCACTCACTACCTACATGTACAAGGACTGCATGGTGGGTGCCAGGAAATGTGAAGGCAGTGCAAGGTCAAATTCAGGCATCACGTGCATTGTGCATTCAATGTGTACCATATCTAGAAGCCAAGCACCCCTCCACCCCAGTACAAAAGCAGGGATGCCTAGCATGGTATCAAAAGGCTGACCATACAACTGTGTATTGACAGGCAGTGTTGACTGGCATCAACAGCTTAATGTGATTCAAGTGACAACACTGCAAATGATGATGGGACAGTAAGCAGGACACATGATGAAAACTCTGGAGGCCGCCCACGTGTGAAGAAGACACAACAACAGTTGGACAGAGTCATTGCCCATTGAACAGGCTGAGGCCTGTGAGCCACACAGATTGTCAGACCCTAAACTTGTGTGCAACGCAGTACTGAGCCACAGTTGACTTGGGAAGGCTGATGAGATGCCATGCAATGTATGTCACCCAGGACTTGTATTTCAGTGATGATCCAGTCAAGGACACATAGGGGCATGCATGCACTGCACATGGAGCATGAATGGGCACTCATGTCCCTGCTGGACATCTGACCTATGCACAGTACAAGTTAGATACCCTGCATCAAGTACTAAGGCTGTACCACACGGCATATGTCTGGCAGATTCTACACTGGAAGTTAGCATCTACACAGGACGCATGAACAGGAAAGTACACATTGGCAAGATTGAAGCAGACCAGTGCAAGGTGGAACTGGGGTGCAGAGTGGCAGAGGAGGGGCAAGGAAGCATGCCTACATGGAGTCCCCGCATGCAGGCAGAGGAGACATGCATCACGGAAGCATTGCATTACTTACACATCAGAACCATATACACGTCACATGTAGTGGCAATCATGCACAACACATCCCACAAGTGAAACACACACGTCCTCAACAAACATGCATCAACACTCACTGGACTGGGCATCAAAGTCCAGCATCTCTCCCACTCCTTGGACCAATTCAGGTGGTATGAACTCCGCAACAAGTGCCTCATGCGGAGTGAGCTCTTCCTCCTCTGGTGCAGGCCCACCTCCAGTCACCAGAGTCAAGTTGTAATTAGAGGCACGCTTATCCTTAGTGCTGCGTTTGATGTCATTCCAACGCTTTTTGCACTCTTGCGCCGTGCGCACCTCATGGCTGAATGAACTGACATGTTCCGCAACATGCTTCCATTGGGTGTCACGTTGGGCAGCCGTAGTCTGACTATTGGCACCCACTAGCATGTCACGGCTGTGGCCCTGCACGTAGCCCACGAGGAAGTCCAGTTCCTGCTTGCAGAAAGGCTTCTTCCTCGACGTGCAGGAGGTCGTGGCTGTGTGTGGGGTCCCAGCCTGTGCTGCAGGTGCAACCTTCCTCCTCTTGGACTGTGGCGCAGACCCCGGCTGGCTAATGCCACCCTGACCAGTATGGCCAGTGGGTTCGGTGGATTGAGCCAAGGGAGTGGCAGGTGGAGGGACGACCAAAGGCCTGACTTGTGTCAGTGGCAACTGGGTGCCCTCTAATGGACCCTGTGCATCAACATCAGCTGTGGCAGGGTCATTGACCGCAACAGTACTGGTTGGCAGACTCACAACCGGGGTGTTGTTGCGTGCATCTGCCCCTGCACTTGCCAACACCCGGCTGTTCGGGGCAGCAGATGACATAACTGCCCCAGGGACACGTGTCTTGGTCTGAGCAGCCCGGCCTGCCCCTATGGTTTCCCTCCTGGACTGTTGGAAATCTACCAAGGGCTCCTCAAGTGCCAACGCAGCCTGCGCTGGCAGACCCTGAGCCTGGGTGGCGGTGTCCACAGCTGCATCTGCAGCTACCACTACCATTGGGCCCATGGCAGTCGATGGAACGGACTGCCAGGTCACACGGAGGCCAGTGCCAGATGCAGAAGCTGCATCCCCAGAACCACAGGGGGTGGTGGCATGACTGCACCGACACATGGCACAACATTGTGCTCAAGTGGTGCACCCCTGCCTCTTCCCCCTCTGTGGCCGCCCTGGATACCTTGGAGTCCCCCTACTCCCTGGTCACCATGGCCACGTCCCTGACCACGCCCGCCACGGGGAGTACACCCAGCTGAGGCGCCCCTCACCTTTGGTGTCCTCCCAACCATGGCACAGATGTAGTAGTGCCAATGGGAGGTGTACACCACAATTGACCTGGGCAATTGGGGTGAAGAGGGTGGGAAGCAAGATGTTAACAGCCCCCCTGCACCTGCAAGGCTGTATGTGACCCTGGTGATGTAGTGACGGGTCACGCAACGCTCAAGCACCCCATTACTGCAGTAAAACCGCGCATGCATCCCTGCAGCCTACGTGCGTGGATTCAACCTACCGCAGTACGGAGTGGCACCCAGTAACACAAATAACGCATATGCGTGGGACACGCAGGCTACTATGACATTGAAAATGGGTGCGATACACAGGGGCATCCGCAGTGGGAAAAATAGCGTGTGCGACTCACCGTCTGACTAGCGCGATGCAGAAAAACACACGTAGCCAATACCCCCGCCAAAAGAAGAGATACGTCCTTGATAGCTGTGAAGTTGTAATGGCGCGCGAAACAACAGGAAGCAGAAACACACGTCGGTCTCCACGAAAGGCACGTACAGCGAACTTCTGGCCCCGCTAACCTTTAACCCATGCTGAGGGAAACACCTCCGCGCGTCACGTCACTTACGCGCATGGGCCCTTTCCTCCGATTACATGCGGACGTGCAGTTTTTCACGCGTGCTGAAACACCCATGCACGCCTGCGCGCGTTACGTCACAGAGGCGCTTGCGCTTGAAGGGCCTTCTGTCCAATGAAATTGCGTATGCGTGCAGATGCGCTTACGCGCTAAGGGCCTTTCATCAAATTACACGCTGACGTGCAGAATTTTCACGTGCCAAATCACTCCGTATCAAGCTGGCCACGCGTAAGCACACGGAAGACCACGCTCCTGCCCAGAAGGCCGAATTACTGCCCTCAGACCCCCGAGCACGCTCCCACCTGCCATCTGCTGCTGCCTGATTGCCTGCTGCCCACGTGCCCTGCCATTTGCTGCCTGCACATCAGCCAGGGGTGCTGTTGCTGTGACCACCCCTGCTGGAACCAAAGACTCCCGACTGGGATTCCATCGCTCCACAGCCCAGCCCCAGGACCCAGTTGCCCACCCACTCCTGCCTCTGGGGTTGTCATGTCGGGCACTGCAACATCTGGCACCACTGACAACCCGCAGCCAGAGAGGCAGAGGGGCACCAGCTTCAGTGCCAGGGAAGCTGGTGTCCTGGTGGAGCAAGTCCTGGGGCAGTACTATGCCCTCTTTGGAAGTTCCCGCGCCGACAAGGAAGGATGGACTCGCATCTGGACGGACATCGTGACTGCCATCAACGCGGAGGGGGTGGCAGTCCGTGACTTCCAACATGTCAAGAAGCGCTGGGAGGACTTCAGGTCCAGGACCCTCAACAAGGCCCGGCGCCTCTTGAAGGCAGCGGATACTAAGGGGCGCCGGGGCCACTTATCGGAAGATCAGATGAGGGTCCTGGAACGCATATCCCCTGCGCTCCACGTCCAGGTCCTTGAGAGGCAGACCCGTCTTGAGTCGAGCAGTAAGTGTACATGCATCCTGATTGTAAGCTGTGCGTGTGGTGATGTTTCAGTAGTGTGCAGGTTGCACATCTGATTGTATGGGGCTGAGTATGGGTGGGGGTGTACAGGGCCGTGAGGCTAACACATGTGAGGGCTGTCATGTGTGAGACATGGATGGTGCTTTTGTGTGTAGGCTTGTCTGCCAAATGCAGTTGTGTGGGCACACATGTTTGGATGAATGTGTATGTAAGTAGGCATGTTCGTGATGTCACGCATGTATGTTGTTTTCAGCTGCATGTATCAGCCCTGTGTACATGTGCATGTGTGTGTATTTGACAAGGGTGCAACAGTGATGCAACATGGATGCATGTGACAGCGGGATGTGGAAGCCTGATTGGCAGATGTGACATGGATGCCCATCTGAACACTGCGACAGTTGGCAGAGGTGTACACATGCATGCAAGTGTGGTGGTGTGTGTACATGTGTAGTGCACTCCCTGAGTTGCATGTGATGTCTGGCTCACCTTTGCCTGCTCATGCTGTTGTATGTGTATGGATGGTGCTGGCAGTTGCGATATGGCTGTAGTATGGCTCATGTGTGCAAGTTGAAATGACATGTGTGTTGGGGATTGTGATGGTATGTCTGAGGTTTGCCAATGCCACTCATGTACAACTGTCATGTGTGTATGTGTCCATTGTACAGTGCCCTGATGCCTGTGTGTTATTTCTCCCTGTCTGCAGCGTCAACGGATGAAGAGGGCGGAGAAGGTGCTGTGGAGCACAGCGGCGGGGATCGCACCGCCAGCCAGAGACGCAAGGCCCGGCTCCCCTCCCAGGTTGTGATCTCGTCGGGAAGTGAGGAGTCCGGTGGCGCATCCCAGGCCGCAGCTGCCGGGGGGAGGTCCAAGAGACGGAGGTTGGAGTTGGACTCCTCGGCAGCAGAAGGGGCAGCTGGGACCCCACAGGGCCCAACGGGGGAAGATGGCACGGAGTCAACCAGGTTGGTGGGGGGTTTGGTGGAGGAGGAGGCCGTGCAAGCAACAGAGATGGGGTCTGGAGGTGGGGATTCCACTGGTGCTAGTGGCGCAGTGCAGGACCAGGGACAGGAGGCAGCACAGGCCGCCGCGGAGGTGCCTGTGTGCAATCCTGTCCCTGATCCTGTCACTGTATCATCTTGCACCAGCAGGGATGCCTACGTCCAGACCCGTTTTCAGGCAGGGGATGAGCTCATGACAACTGGCCTTCCTCTGCCTGCGGACGTGGCTATCCGGGTCCGGGTTGAGCCTGTCCTGACTGGTGTGGCGTTGCGTCAACGGGCCATGCAAGGTGACCTGCAGTCTTTTCATGAGGAGACTGCACGTCATCTCGAATGGCTCGTTGACCGCGTCGGCCTACTGGGACAGGTCACCCAGGCCGGATTCCTCCGTTTGATGGGGCTTGCTACGATCCCCTCCTCAACTGAACCCCCTATGCACCAGTCATCCTCCGTGCCATCTTCCCACCCAACAGTCACCTGGGTGCCCTGTGAAGCTGCCTCTGACGGTGCGGCCAGGCTGGTGGAGGAGGCATCCCTGCCACAGTCGGGAGTCGGACGTCCAGCAGGGGTGGCCACATCAACGACTGCACCCCAGCCAGCGGAGGATGTGCAGGCAGTAGGAGGCAGTGCACGGGCAGAGGCACAGCAGCAGCAGCAACGTGGTGGGAGCCATGATGGCTCGGGGCCTTCGACATCAGAGGGGCAGGCATCGGCCGGAGGGCAGGAGGACCCATGACGGGAAGTGTCTTCCGTGTGGCAGCGGTTGGACCACGCCATAGATGCGGAGCGGCAGCGGGCAGAAGAGGCACGGCTCACGATGGTCAGGGCGGAGAACTCCATGCGGAGGGCCCTGAGGCGGGCCGCGTGCCTCGAGGCAATCCGCAGGGGGTTGGAGGTGTACACATCGACGGCCCTGCAGACCCTCGGGCCATGGAGGAGGACCGCCTCCGGGACATTGAGCAGGAGTTCGTTGATGCCCTGGCCCGGGACATCCAAAAGTGAGCCGTCGGACTAGTCCGCTGCCCTTGTAAATAGTTCTGTAGTTAGTGTTAGGTTTCCTTTGGTTTTGCATTTTTTTTGGACCTTTTGGACAATGGGCCACATTTTTGTATATAGTTTTTTTTTATTAGGTAGTGTTATTAGATAGATTTCATTTCTTCTGTTGGGATCATGGACCCTGGATTGTTTATCTGTATATATTTGACTGTTGGATTTTCATTTTTTTTTTACGATTTACCCATGGAGCAATGGTTTTCAATTTTAATTTTCCATTGGATTTACTTTTGTGGACTGTGACTTTGGACACCTTTCCTTTGGATTATGATTTGTGGTTTTGCATTATTTCACGGACATGCTGGTTTTTATTTTTTTAAATTCCCATTTTTGTTTGTTTATTTTTGATTCAATTTATGTTTCTTTCAATACATATTGTTTGTTCAAACTTCAATGTGGAGTATCATCTCATTGGTTTCATGCATATCATGATATGGGTTTTGAGATTCACTGACGCCCATTGTGTGTATGTGAGGGACATGTGTTAATTTCCAAACTTGCAATTGGGGTTCTATCATGTTATTGCCATTTCTAAGTGGGTGGATGCAATACTCTGTGGGTGTTTGGCATTTGGAGGCTGACCATAAGGGCCAGGGATCTAGATTGTGATGACATGTTGGCTGGGGGACATGTGGAGGGTGCCCCACAGTGTTGGGGCGTGGGGGTCCAGGGGGACATGAGTTGGACATGAGTGGGGGCCTGCTGGCAGGTGCCCCACAGTGCTGGGGGTTGGGGGTGAAGGGGGGCATGAGTTGGGGGCCTGGTGGAGGGTGCCCCGCACTGCTGGGGGGTGGGGGTGCAGGGGGACATGAGTTGGGGGCCTGGAGGAGGGTGCCCCCACAGTGCTGGGGGGTGGGGGTGCAGGGGGACATGAGTTGGACATGATTGGGGGCCTGCTGACAGGTGCCCCACAGTGCTGGGGGGTGGGGGTGCAGGGGGACATGAGTTGGGGGCATGGTGGAGGGTGCCTCGCACTGCTGGGGGGTGGGGGTGCAGGGGGGACATGAGTTGGGGGCCTGCTGGCAGGTGCCCCACAGTGCTGGGGGGTGGGGGTGCAGAGGGACATGAGTTGGACATGAGTGGGGGCCTGCTGGCAGGTGCCCCACAGTGCTGGGGGTGGGGGTGCAGGGGGTCATAAGTTGGGGGCCTGGTGGAGGGTGCCCCGCACTGCTGGGGGGTGGGGGTGCAGGGGGGACATGAGTTGGGGGCCTGGTGGAGGGTGCCCCACAGTGCTGGGGGGTGGGGGTGCAGGGGGGCATGAGTTGGGGGCCTGGTGGAGGGTGCCCCGCACTGCTGGGGGGTGGGGGTGCAGGGGGACATGAGTTGGGGGCCTGGTGGAGGGTGCCCCACAGTGCTGGGGGGTGTGGGTGCAGGGGGACATGAGTTGGACATGAGTGGGGGCCTGCTGGCAGGTGCCCCACAGTGCTGGGGGGTGCGGGTGCAGGGGGACATGTGTGGGGGCCTGGTGGAGGGTGCCCCACAGTGCTGGGGGGTGGGGGTGAGGGGGACATGAGTTGGGGGCCTGGTGGAGGGTGCCCTGCACTGCTGGGGGGTGGGAGGGCACGGGGACATGAGTTGGGGGCCTGGTGGAGGGTGCCCCACGGTGCTGGGGGGTGGGGGTGCAGTGGGACATGAGTTGGGGGCCTGGTGGAGGGTGCCCCACAGTGTTGGGGGGTGGGGGTGCAGGGGGACATGAGATGGACATGAGTGGGGGCCTGCTGGCAGGTGCCCCACAGTGCTGGGGGGTGCGGGTGCAGGGGGACATGTGTGGGGGACTGGTGGAGGGTGCCCCACAGTGAAGGGGGGTGGGGGTGCAGGGGGACATGAGTTGGGGGCCTGGTGGAGGGTGCCCTGCACTGCTGGGGGGTGGGGGTGCAGGGGGACATGAGTTGGGGGCCTGGTGGAGGGTGCCCCACAGTGCTGGGGGGTGGGGGTGCAGGGGACATGAGTTGGGGGCCTGGTGGAGGGTGCCCCACAGTGCTGGGGGGTGGGGGTGCAGGGGAAATGAGTTGCACATGAGTGGGGGCCTGCTGGCAGGAGCCCTACAGTGCTGGGGGTGAAGGTGCAGGGGGACATGAGTTGGACATGAGTGGGGGCCTGCTGGCAGGTGCCCCACAGTGCTGGGGGTGGGGGTGCAGGGGGACATGAGTTGGAGGCCTCGTGGAGGGTGCCCCGCACTGCTGGGGGGTGGGGGTGCAGGGGGACATGAGTTGGTGGCCTGGTGGAGGGTGCCCCACAGTGCTGGAGGGTGGGGGTGCAGGGGGACATGAGTTGGACATGAGTGGGGGCCTGCTGGCAGGTGCCCCACAGTGCTGGGGTGCAGGGGGACATGAGTTGGGGGCCTGGTGGAGGGTGCCCTGCACTGCTGGGGGGTGGGGGTGCACGGGGACATGAGTTGGGGTCCTGGTGGAGGGTGCCCCACAGTGCTGGGGGGTGGGGGTGCAGGGGGACATGAGTTGGGGGCCTGGTGGAGGGTGCCCCACAGTGCTGGGGGGTGGGGGTGCAGGGGGACATGAGTTGGACATGATTGGGGGCCTGCTGGCAGGTTCCCCACAGTGCTGGGGGGTGCGGTTGCAGGGGGACATGAGTTGGGGTCCTGGTGGAGGGTGCCCTGCACTGCTGGGGGGTGGGGGTGCAGGGGGACATGAGTTGGGGTCCTGGTGGAGGGTGCCCCACAGTGCTGGGGGGTGGGGGTGCAGGGGGACATGAGTTGGGGGCCTGGTGGAGGGTGCCCCACAGTGCTGGGGGATGGGGGTGCAGAGGGACATGAGTTGGGGTCCTGGTGGAGGGTGCCCTGCACTGCTGAGGGGTGGGGGTGCAGGGGGACATGAGTTGGGGGCCTGGTGGAGGGTGCCCCACAGTGCTGGGGGATGGGGGTGCAGAGGGACATGAGTTGGGGTCCTGGTGGAGGGTGCCCTGCACTGCTGGGGGTGGGGGTGCAGGGGGACATGAGTTGGGTCCTGGTAGAGGGTGCCCCACAGTGCTGGGGGGTGGGGGTGCAGAGGGACATGAGTTGGGGCCTGGTGGAGGGTGCCCTGCACTGCTGGGGGGTGGGGGTGTAGGGGGACATGAGTTGGGGGCCTGGTGGAGGGTGCCCCACAGTGCTGGGGGGTGGGGGTGCAGGGGGACATGAGTTGGACATGAGTGGGGGCCTGCTGGCATGTGCCCCACAGTGCTGGGGGGTGGGGGTACAGGGGGACATGAGTTGGGGGCCTGGTGGAGGGTGCCCTGCACTGCTGGGGTGTGGGGGTGTAGGGGGATATGTGTGGGGGCCTGGTGGAGGGTGCCCTGCACTGCTGGGGGGTGGGGTTGCAGGGGGACATGTGTGGGGGCCTGGTGGAGGGTGCCCCACAGTGCTGGGGGGTGGGGGTGCTGGGGGACATGAGTGGGGGTGCAGGGTAGTCCCCCGTGGTGTGGGCTGCCTGCAGGGGCCGTGGAGGTTGTGGAGCGAACACCTGGGAGGACCCACATGGCCAATTCACGTGTAGTACTCCACGGAACCCCTGAAATACACGTGCCCTGCTGATATCGTGTGTGAAACTTCCCGCGTACTCCAAAATACACGTACCCAGGACATTCGCGTGTGGAACTTCCAGCGCACCCC
Organism: Ambystoma mexicanum; assembly: GCF_040938575.1. Classification (NCBI taxonomy): domain Eukaryota; kingdom Metazoa; phylum Chordata; class Amphibia; order Caudata; family Ambystomatidae; genus Ambystoma; species Ambystoma mexicanum. Next base: position 310,781,475 of record NC_090936.1, read on the forward strand.
TGGAATACACGTACCCAGCTGAAATCGCGTGTGAAACTTCCCGCGCACCCCTGAAATACACGTACCCTGCTGAATTTGCGTGTGAAACTTCCCGCGCACCCCAGTAATACATGTACCACGCTCGCACAGGGCCAATCGCGTGTGAAACTTCCTGCGCACCCCAGTAATACACGTACCCTGCTGAATTCACGTGTGTAACTTTCTGCTCACCCCGAAATACACGTACCCAGGACATTCACGTGTGGAACATCCAGTGCACCCCTGATATACACGTACCCTGATGGAATCGCGTGTAGAACTTTCCGTGCACCCCTGAAATACACGTACCCTGCTGAATTCACGTGTTTAACTTCCCGCGCACCCCGAAATACATATACCCAGGACATTCGCCTGTGGAACTTCCAGCGCACCCCTGATATACACGTACCCAGCTGAAATCGCGTGTGAAACTTCCTGCGCACCCCTGAAATACACATACCCTGCTGAATTCACGTGAGAAACTTCCCGTGCACCACTGATGTGCACGTACCCTGATGGAATCACGTGTGGAACTTCCCGCGCACCCCTGAAATACACGTACCCAGCTGAAATAACGTGAGGAACTTCCCGCGCACCCCAGTGATACACGTACCCCGCTTGCCGTGCTGGTACAGGGTTAGCGCAGCACTTTGCGCTGGATTGGGGATTTTGATGGCTTTTCCCTGCGCAAGGGGCGTTCTTGGGGGCGTAACTGGCGCTGCTGCAGGGTCGCTGCGCCACTGTGCGCCACGGCTGGTTTTGGTGGCTGGAATCCATGAATACGCTGTGCGCGGAAATGTATTTTGGCGCACGTGGCTGGCGCAGGGATTCGCACGCGCACACTGTGCGCCAGCCGCGTGCGCCACTTGTGCGCTGACTTCTATGAATTACCCCCACAATGTTCAGAGAAACCTATTTCTATAAAGAAATCCCTGTCCTTTATGGGATATGCTAAACATGGTGCCTTTACAAGACATTCCTTTAATTTAGCCACTGCCTCAGACTGTTCTTTTTCCCATTTCCAGGGTGTATTCAGTTTAAGCAGTTTAGTCAATGGTTGAGTGATTTCAGCATAATTTTCAATGAACGTTCTGTTATAGCCTGCCATTCCTAATAAACTTTTTACCCCTTTCACATTTTTAAGATCTTTTAGTTTCTGTATGGCTTCTATTTTCTTCTTTTGTGGATTTAGTCCATTTTCAGTCACGTCATGGCCTAGAAAATTCACCCTTTTCTTGCACCATTGTGCTTTTTGTAAAGATACTTTGGCGCCTGCTTTCTGCAATTGGCCAAGAACATGTCTTATTTCATCAAAATGGCTTTTCAAGCTATCATTTTTTATCAGGACATCATCCACATAAATTATGGTTCCTCTTTCTGCTGCATCAAAAATATGCGAATTCACTCCCACTTTTGACATACCCGAATGGAGTTCTAACCCATGCGTATTGAGTCTTATCAAATGAAAAGGAAAATAAATTCTGTATCTCCTCTGCCAATGGCACACACCAATATCCAGAGGTGAGATCTAATGTGGTGAACACTTTTGAACCATGTACCTGAGCTAATCCCTGATCAATGAATGGCAGTAGCCATCTGGATACTGGCACTCTTTTATTTAACTCTCTCAAATCTGCACACAGTCGCCATTGACCGTTTGGTTTTAACACACCTAATATAGGTGTATTTGATGTGCTATGAATGGTTGTCACGATGCCCGCTCCCGGGGAGCCGGCTCAGGCCTTGCGTCCCTGAAAGCGGACATCAAGTCCCCGGGGAAGGTCCCAGCAACCTCTAATAGGGGCCCTTTGGACAGCGTCCTGGCGCCTATGGCGCCAGGCTCATAGAAAACGTCAGTCCTGGCGCCATAGGCGCCAGGCTCATTATGAAAGTGTTTGGGTGCACTTACCTGATGCAGACCATGCTGCAGAACCCTGGCCTCCTTGAGGCCTGAAAGGAACTACTTTACCTGTGGGACTCATTTACCACCCGGGCGTGGTCGGGGAAGGATACATACCTGATTGGAGGAAGGACACATTCTAGGAACTTCTTCCAAGGCTATTTAAACCACACCCGATCAGCCACACGTGCTTCGCGTTGTTCTGCATCTAGCAGCTGGACGCTCACCGTGTCTGCTCCTGCATCTTGACTTCTGCCACACCTGCCAGCATCCTGAATCACCTGCAAAGGAAGGGAACAAGAGAACAGAAGAAGGAAAAGGCCTCACCTGCTAAATCTGCATCCCAGAGACATTTCGCCGACAATCCTGAAAAGGAAGACATTTATTTTTAAAAGCACATCGCATCGATCGCTGCAGCGCCGCATTCTACTCACCTTTACAGGGTGCCTCCATGTTCAGCAGCGACCATCCGGATTCGCAGTCGCGCCCCCGCGCCTAGGGAGAAAAAGACAAGAACAAAGGTGAGAGAAAGAAGGGGAAAGGGAAGCTAAAACTCCATGTCAAGACTTACATGTTGGGTCATTCCCTTTTCATTTCGGGTCCGCGCCGCATCCAGGCATTTTCGGACCCCGGCCCCAAAGGGGAAAAAGACATCAGCGTTAATGAGTGAATGAAAAGACATTACCAAAACACTCATTAAAGACTTACCTGATTTCCACAAGGATTTCACCGCTCACCTCGGGTCGGTGCCTGTTCCCTGGCATTCCGTACCCCTGCCCCTATGGGGAAAAAGACACTAGCATTAGAACATTAATGCATGGACACAAGGGGAACCACTTATAGAAAACTTACCTGGAAGCCAAGCAAGTTTGATTCTCACCCATCCGAAAATCCAGTGACGTAACTGGATACCAACGCGCCCCTGCATCAGAAGCAGGATGGAGAGCTCGTCCTTCCAGACCCTAAGGTGAGACGCTACGGGGAAGCACAGAAGGGTTTTGAGGAGGGTGAGAGGGGTAAGTGGGAGGCCGATTGCATTACCCCGCAGACAGTTAACCCCATATTCTCACCTACAGAAGGATACTTCTGCGAGTCAGACAAGCCAGATCTGGGGCCCGGTCCAGTCCGTCTTCCGAATCCTTGCAATCACCTTAGACGAGGTCACAGCAGCGCGAACCAGGCCAACGCCCCCGTGGGAGTCAGGTGAGCGTTACAGAACGCGAAGCCTTCCTACAAATTCCCACCCAGGCGCTATGGAAACTTCTGAGACTGATCAGTTGGCCCAATTACTGGGGGAATTACGGGCCGAAGTACATGCCGCTCGTCAAGAGACTAATGCCCTCAAGAGGGAATTAATAATATCAAAGGAAAGAACTGATGACCTGGCCAGACAGCTTTTGCAAGGTCAAGCTGGACAAACTCCTCTACCATGTTCCGGAGGGAACCCCGCTCCTGTGGTTCCCAGTAACCCTGTGCAGATTAATCTACCTGGAAACATGCCGCTGGCCCCACCTGAACGCTTTGCTGGGGACCCCAAACGATTCGCCGTATTCATGAATCAGTGTCGTTTGCACTTCCTATGCAAATCTGGGGCCTTCCCTAATGATCAGACCAAAGTAGCCTTTGTATTGTCATATCTCAGCGGCTGCGCTGCCTATTGGTCAGTTCCACTGGTTACTCAAGATGACCCGATTCTCCGTGATTTTCAAGGATTTCAAGCAAGCATGGAAAGGTTATTTGCTCGACACTCTCAGGGGCAGGCTCTGGATGGTGTCCAGTCAACTGGTCGAAAAAAAACTGGTTGACTGCAATTTGGTCGACGCAATTTGGTCGAAAACCAAATGGTCGAATTTTTTTTTTTATTTATATATTTATTTTTCGGGTTTTCGTTTAGTAAAAAAAGGGGTTTTTAGAGAAAAAAAGGGGTTTGGGGAAGGGGGGGGGGCCCAGGTGGGGGGGCCCCCAAAAAAATGAAAAAAAGGGTTAAAATAAAAAAAAAAAAAATTCGACCATTTGGTTTTCGATCAAATTGGTTCGACCATTTGTCTGGTCGACCAATTTTTTTCGACCAAATGTCTGGCAACCGCTCTGGATGATGAACTTCTATCCCTGCGACAGGGCAATCAGGACCTCCTATCCTATATTGCAACCTTTACTAGACTAATTGTGGAAACGGGATGGCCAGAGGATAAAAGAGTCACGTTATTTTATCGAGGTCTACGCGGAGAACTTAAAGATGTCTTGGCCCAAGTTGTAAATCCGCCCCAAGAATGCACAGAATATATAGACTTAGTGGTCCAATTGGATCACAGACTTCAAAACAGAAAAACAGATCGGTCCAGGTTTGAGACCCGGGTGTTGGTCAAGACCCATGCTAACCCCAAGGGAGTTGATGTCTCTGAGCCTATGCAAATTGGAGGGGTTAAAGAACCCTTAACTCAAAAGGAACGTGAAAGGAGGCGGCAGTTAAAATTATGTCTTTATTGTGGGAACTCTGGACACTTTCTACGAGATTGCCCGGCAAAACCGCCCCGAAAAGCGGTAGGAGCCGCTGATAAAAACCATGAAGACTCTGTTTCGGGAAATGACTCAGCCCGACAAGCGTAGGGGTCCGCTTGCCGAGCTTGAAAACTAACTCTCAGACCTCGCATTTCATTGTGCCAATGGTTCTCGTAGATCCAGAAAAGCCTAAGCGGTTGCATGCAATAAAGGCATACATCGATATTGGGGCTATTGGAAACTATGTGGATCGTGAATTGGCCTCTAGGATTAACCTCCCTCTCCGTCCTAAAACCAGCAAAGATGTCATCACCAAAGTCAATGGAACTGAAATTGCCTCTGGACCGGTAACACATTCCACTACTGGGGTGACTCTTATTGGTCCTGACGGCCATCGGGAGGCAGTTGTGTTTGATGTAATCAAGGCTCTACAGTTTCAGGTTATTCTTGGAATTCCTTGGTTAGAGACACATAATCCTCGAATTGATTGGCGAGCTAAGAGAATAACCTTCCCGGATTGTGCACAAACATGCTACCCAGAAAACCTGAAGATTAATCTAGCATCTGTAACCTCTGCCTCCATGCAATTACCTCCGGAATACCAGGACTTTCAGGACGTCTTCCAAAAGGAACAGGCCAACACGTTACCTCCTCACCGATCGTACGATTGCCAAATCGATCTGGTGCCCGGTGCACAACCCCCTTGTAGCAGGATTTATGCCTTTACCGAACCTGAGAACCTGCATTTGAGACAATATTTGGATCAATACCTCGCCAATGGTTTTATTCGCCCGTCAAAGTCCCCGGCATCCTCGGCTTTGTTCTTCGTGCCTAAAAAAGAAGGCAACCTTAGAACTTGTATCGATTACCGCGCATTGAACCAGATAACGGTTAAAAACCATTATCCTCTGCCTCTGATTCCTGAACTCCTTGACCAGGTGAAGGACGCTTGCATATACACCAAGTTAGATCTCCGGGGGGCATATCATCTGGTGCGAGTAAAAGAAGGCGATGAATGGAAAACAGCCTTCCGTACAAAATATGGATTATTCGAATACCAGGTAATGCCTTTCGGGTTGTGCAATGCGCCTGCTGCCTTCCAATTCTTCATGAATGATGTCCTTCGGGAACTCATCGATGTTTGAGTTGTCGTCTATATCGATGACATTCTAGTGTACTCCTCTTCGGAATCTGAACACAGAAAACAAGTTAGGGCATTTCTGGAAAAACTGCGCCAACACAAACTATTTGCTAAATGTGTTTTCCATACCACAGAAGTTGAGTTTCTCGGTTTCATCCAGACACCCAAAGGAGTCCGAATGGACTCAAGAAAAGTGGATGCCATCATCAAATGGCCATCACCTAGCTCTGTAAAAGGGGTTCAAAGCATGCTCGGCTTTGCCAATTTCTATCGCAGGTTTATCCCGGAATTTTCACGCATAGTACAACCCATTACTGCACTCTTGAGGAAAAATAAACGTTTTGAATGGTCTGAAGAAGCCAAGCAGGCCTTCCAGGATTTAAAAGCTAAGTTTACCTCCGCACCTATATTGAAACACCCACGTCCAGATCTCCCGTATGTCGTCGAAACTGACGCATCCAGCCTAGCCATGGGAGCAGTTCTGTCTCAAAGAGATCCTGAAACCAATCAACTGCATCCCGTAGCATTTTGGTCCAGAAAATTCTTGGCACCAGAGATTAATTACGCAATCACTGACAAAGAACTGTTAGCCATAAAGTCCGCTTTTAAAGCCTGGCGGCATTACCTGCTTGGCACTCGACATACCATCACGGTGATCACTGATCACCGGAATTTACAGTATTTGAAAACCGCCAAGGCTCAGTCATCACGGCAGCTCCGATGGGCTTTGTTTTTCGCTGAATTTGATTTCGTGATTACCTATCGACCTGGCTGCAAGAACGGCAAAGCAGACGCCTTATCCCGAATTGGAATGGGAGAATCTGATACAAACTCAGAACCAGTACCAATAATTCCCGAACAGAGAATTCTAGGCATGACTTCGTTACAGACGCTTGAAGACATTCAAGTCAGAGTGAAACAACTCCTGGACCCTACAGTCCTACAGGATTGGATACAAAAGGGATCAGACTTTACCATAGATAATGGTTTACCTTATTACCAAGGACGCTTATTCCTGCCGCACAAGGATTTACACGAACTAGTTATTTCAGGTTATCATGATACATTAATAGAGGGACACCCCGGTATTGCCAAGACAATGGAAAAGGTGAAACGACAATTCTGGTGGCCCTCTTGGCGAAAAGACGTTAAATCTTTTGTGATGTCCTGTGGTGTTTGCGCCCAAAATAAAGGTCAAAAGAAAAGACCAGCCGGTCTCATTCAACCTCTAGACATACCGCCAGCACCCTGGCACACCCTATCAATGGATTTTATTACGGACTTGCCTCCTTGTTCGGGATACAATACCATTCTGGTAATTGTGGATTTGTTTTCCAAAATGGCCCACTTCATTCCTTTGAAAGGTTTACCTTCAGCTTCTGTCCTAGCCAAAGAATTCCTCGAAAATATTGTTCGGCAACATGGATTCCCATCTATACTAATCTCTGACCGGGGAAGCCAATTCATTTCCCACTTCTGGCGCAAATGTTGTCAAATGGCAGAAATCAACGTAAGATTATCGACCAGTCACCACCCTCAGACCGATGGTCAGACCGAGAGGACAAATCAGACCCTTGAGCAGTACTTACGGTGTATGTTATAGCAATCTGAAAGCAACTGGAAAGACATTCTTTGGATAGCCGAATACGCATATAATAATTCGGTACACTCTGGAACTGGCCATAGTCCTTTTTATACCTTGTTTGGACATCACCCTCGAACCTCAAACCTCGACTCACCTCAGAACCTCGGAGTGCCCGCAGTAGAACATCTGCATCTACCATTACCCGAGCCTTCAAAGAGGCAACCACGCATTTACAACAAGCCAAGGGAAAATACAAGGAGAATGCTGACCTACATCGGAGTGAAGCACCTCCGTATCAGATTGGGGATCAAGTGTGGTTAGCTACCAGACATTTACTGCTCAAAGGGCCTCGAACTTTTAACCCAAAATATCTGGGACCTTATTCTATTACGGCAATAATTAACCCAGTAGCGGTTAAACTTGATTTACCAGCTAATATGCGAATTCACCCTGTTTTTCATGTGTCACTTCTGAAACCAGTGGTCCCCGGAACCCGACTACTCAAACCTCCTATTCAAATAGATGGGGAACCCGAATTCGAAGTGAAGAACATTTTAGATTAAAAAATGATTAGGTCGAAGCTTTTCTACCTAATTGATTGGAAGGGGTACGGACCTCAGGAGAGATCGTGGGAACCCAGTGACCATGTGCATGCACCTCGATTAGTCAGGAAATTCCACCGACTCTTCCCAAACAAACCGAAACCCCCGGAGGGAACAACCTTGGGAGGGGCCTTGGGGGGGGGAGTGCTGTCACGATGCCCGCTCCCGGGGAGCCGGCTCAGGCCCTGCGTCCCGAAAAGCGGACATCAAGTCCCCGGGGAAGGTCCCAGCAACCCCTTATAGGGGCCCTTTGGACAGCGTCCTGGCGCCTATGGCGCCAGGCTCATAGAAAACGTCAGTCCTGGCGCCATAGGCGCCAGGCTCATTATGAAAGTGTTTGGGTGCACTTACCTGATGCAGACCATGCTGCAGAACCCCAGCCTCCTTGAGGCCTGAAAGGAACTACTTTAGCTGTGGGACTCATTTACCACCCGGGCGTGGTCGGGGAAGGATACATACCTGATTGGAGGAAGGACACATTCTAGGAACTTCTTCCAAGGCTATTTAAACCACACCCGATCAGCCACACGTGCTTCGCGTTGTTCTGCATCTAGCAGCTGGACGCTCACCGTGTCTGCTCCTGCATCTTGACTTCTGCCACACCTGCCAGCATCCTGAATCACCTGCAAAGGAAGGGAACAAGAGAACAGAAGAAGGAAAAGGCCTCACCTGCTAAATCTGCATCCCAGAGACATTTCGCCGACAATCCTGAAAAAGAAGACATTTATTTTTAAAAGCACATCGCATCGATCGCTGCAGCGCCGCATTCTACTCACCTTTACAGGGCGCCTCCATGTTCAGCAGCGACCATCCGGATTCGCAGTCGCGCCCCCGCACCTAGGGAGAAAAAGACAAGAACAAAGGTGAGAGAAAGAAGGGAAAAGGGAAGCTAAAACTCCATGTCAAGACTTACCTGTTGGGTCATTCCCTTTTCATTTCGGGTCTGCGCCGCATCCAGGCATTTTTGGACCCCGGCCCCAAAGGGGAAAAAGACATCAGCGTTAATGAGTGAATGAAAAGACATTACCGAAACACTCATTAAAGACTTACCTGATTTCCACAAGGATTTCACCGCTCACCTCGGGTCGGTGCCTGTTCCCTGGCATTCCGTACCCCGGCCCCTATGGGGAAAAAGCCACTAGCATTAGACCATTAATGCATGGACACAAGGGGAACTACTTATAGAAAACTTACCTGGAAGCCAAGCAAGTTTGATTCTCACCCATCCGAAAATCCAGTGACGTAACTGGATACCAACGCGCCCCTGCATCAGAAGCAGGATGGAGAGCTCGTCCTTCCAGACCCTAAGGTGAGACGCTACGGGGAAGCACAGAAGGGTTTTGAGGAGGGTGAGAGGGGTAAGTGGGAGGCCGATTGCATTACCCCGCAGACAGTTAACCCCATATTCTCACCTACAGAAGGATACTTCTGCGAGTCAGACAAGCCAGATCTGGGGCCCGGTCCAGTCCGTCTTCCGAACCCTGCGCATCACCTTAGATGAGGTCACAGCAGCGCGAACCAGGCCAGCGCCCCGTGGGAGTCAGGTGAGCGTTACAATGGTCCCCATGATTCCCAGCGACTCCAAATTTTTTAATAATCTCTGCCAATGATTCTAAACATGCCACCGGTATTCTATACTGGCGTACAAATACTGGGCTTCTGTTACACCCTTCCGGAAGTGTGGCCACATGTAAATTAGTTAGCCCACAATCATAAGCATCTTTTGCAAATACATCTTTAAACTCCATAAATATCTTCCTCAATTAATTCCTATCCTCTTCGTTGTCAAATGCATCCGCTAACAAAATCTGCTCCTCTCCCATTTTGGAGAATTCTGTAAAATGTTCTGGCATGGGAATCTCTGCGCTTTCCTCTAATTTTGTGGATGTGTCTCTTTGTAAAGCTGCCACATTTAAATGTTTTGGCATATCAGCTTCCACTTCAATGGGCTGATTTTCTATTTCATTTTCATTTAAGTTAAATGTTATGCAATCCTCTTGATTACAGCACACTGTCTCGCTTGAATCATAAGGGTACACAGAATGAATTTTAAATATCCCTTTGGGCTGAGAGTCCAGGTATTCTGGCAATTCGCCCTTAGCATCTACATACTTTTCAGGGATATTTCCAATCACCATGTTATTTAGATCAGCTGTGTAATGTGATTTTTGTATGGCCATTCCTACTGGGGAGTTTTCCTCTAAATGAATATTCTGATAACCTTTATTATTCACCATAATTTTTACAGACCCTTCACCCACATCTACCAATGGAATGTATTCATAATCCAGGCCCTGCTGTTTTATGGATTCATTCAGACACACAAATGCATCAGAATCTTTCATCTGCTGTCCATTTTTACACTTCAGTGTTATTGCAAACTGCTTTGTGAATGATGGGATACAGTATCTTTCCTTATTTGTAATTCAATTGCATAAGGGTCCAGCTGTGCGCAATGATAAGCCCTTCTTTTGTCTTCAAATTCAGGTGCCGGCCCACCTATGCGTGACCATATTTTTTAATTAAGGAAATCTAGCACCACACATTCTGTGCATGATGTCATTGCCCATATAAAAGTCATATTGTGTTCCACACACTATCCAAACATTATGGTAAATTGTTTTTTGTCCAATGCTAATTTTCAGCATGCATCTACCTGCAATTCGGTTTTAAAAGTCTGGGCCGTCCAAACCAGAGACATACTGGTTTTTAATCCTAAATTTCGGGATCTCCTCCCTTTCCATTATTTTTTGCAACAATTTCTCATTAATGAAGCTCCTTTCCTGTTCAAGCGCTAAAGTGGCTTTTATTGTTTTAGAATGGTCATTTATCCCAACATGAACCCAGGGTTGTTCATCTTCCATGTGTATTTCAGCAAGAGTGGTAATGTGTTTTTCTGAACCTGCTCTAGGAGCAGTGTTCTGTTTGCATGTCTTCTCTTTTAAATAAAAACATAAGGTGTGCTCATCTATGGCAGTTTGCCATTCTTTCCTTGGGTCTAAGTATATTTGTACAGGTATTTTTTTATTTTCACTCTGCATCTTGTCTTGACACATTAATTTAACAGAGACGCTAGGTATGCAACTATTCTGGAGATACACCTCCACTGCATCATTTGTTTTTGCAACGGTGTGACATTCATTTATATTGCTGTTTTGTGATTTTAGTTTCTTAGGTCTCAATGGTTTTTTGGTTAAGGACCACAGTACTCCATTCACCCCATCTATGAGCGGAGATAATCTTTTCAGGCAATCTGTTCCCATTAGAAATGGAATATCACAAATGGATGTGACCAATACCTCCTGTTTCATTCTGTGTTTACCTATCTTTATGTCAACCTCGGTGGCGCCTAGTGTTAGGGAGAATTCTCTGTTTAGGCTGAATTTCCTAACCTAGTGAGTCCCCCAGCAGCTTTGCTGGATTTCTGGAGTTTGTTTTTTTCCATCCTGCCAAGAGTGAGACTCTTTTCTCCCACTCTTGGACATGTATGTGTGTGTAATTCCTTTGAGATGTCAATGTGTTCGATGAGCTATGGGGTCTTTTACTCCATAGGGTCTCATATGTTTTTCTATGTGTGTTACACCGCACCCTACGTGCCGTAACACTGGGGCATCCTAGCGGACCCCCACCATAGACTCCATACCCGGGGAATGACTACTGTCTCCCCGGGCATGTAAAGTCACCATTGGCTTTACTAGACCTAAATTTACTAACAGGACTAGTACAGACCATCTTATTGTGGACGTACTAGTAGGGGTAATTCGATTACTCCTAGACCTGTTACTCGAGGGGGCACTGTCCCGTCCCCCCTCGTTGAGTTTTGGCTGGTGGCAGTGGAAACTACTTGTTATGTTTGACCCCGAGCATAACCCTATGGGATTTCTCCCATTGTTGGAGATTGATACTTTTTCTCGTTAACCTCCAACGTACCACTGGTCTACTTATCCTAAATAAGTTTATCGGATGGTATTTTCTGCCAGAACTCGGTTTTTTAAAATGGTGTCTGTGTTCGTCTCTGTGACTCCTAAACCAAAGGTTGAGCCCTTTGTTCCACTTTTGGCGGGCCTCTGTACAGAGACCCTCCAAAGTGGTGCCATTCTGTCTGGGTTACCTCAGGGGTGTGGGAGGGGGTTTAGGCACCCTGGACCGAGTTGCCTTGCTAACTCAGGTTGCACTCTGGAGTGATTGGCCCAAGTGGTGAGCGTTCCAGCTCACCACTTAGCATATGTTGATTGACAGCTAGGCTGAATGAATGGGGGTTTTCTGCATAAAAGCAGGGCTTTTGGGACTGGATCTTCAGAAGTCGCCACAGGACCTAAGAATCCGACGAGGGTAACGCTGAGCCGACCTGCACGACGACACCTCCGGTGGAGCCCTGCGGAACCGACTCACCACTTCCCGACGACAGAGGAGATCTCCCTGCCGGCGAGTCTCTTCCCCTGGCTGGTGGGAACAACCAGCCCACTTTGCTTTTTATTCGCCTCAGGACGCAGTGGTCGAATTGCCCGTGCAGAGCACCCCAGCAACCGGATAGCCACTACCCCTGTACCGCGACCAAAAGGTGGTGCCTTGTGACGGAGCACTCCGCGGCTGGTCTCTTCCCTGGTGGTGCACCGGACTTTCTTTTTCTTCGACGACGAGAACCTCTCTACTCTTGGCAAAGACCCGACGTGCATCCACCACCAGGAACATCAGCCAGAGCTGCTCTCCACAATAAGGTACCGTGTCCGCCTGGCTTCCCTTTCGATCGGATTGAGCGAGGGGTCTTAATCCTCTCCTTTCCGTTGGGTCGCCTCCAAGCTTTTCTCATTTATAGTTCTGAACTGGTTCAACCTGCCGATAACAATTTGCTACAAAGACTTGAATGCATCTCCTCTAGAGACTTTTTGGGACATCGCGCCTTGCCTCTCTCCGAGTGGGCCTGACCTCTGAACTTTATGATCTATTGTGATTCTTGCCTTCTTGCCTTCCTGCCTTGCATTTTATCCGCGAAGGATTGAACTGTGTTGATTTCATGACCTGCCTATCTTTTTCTCTCCCGTCCTAACTAATGTTCGAGTGTCATCTAGGTTGAGGTATACACCTCTGTCTGAAAATAAGTGATACAGGTAGAACCTAGAGTTGTCGAAATATTGCTAGGGGGATTGATCGTTTTCTACTTTGTAGAGTAACTGTGTTTGATTTGTTTGCTGTGATTTGCCTTAGTGTTTTTCATAGATGTTCTGTTATAAATAAATGCCTTAATATCTTTACCCTAAGCCTCGTTGCGTGTTTGCTTGTCTTGCTGTGAAGAATTGCCCTATTTTGTGTACTCCACATACTGCTCAACTTTTCTTGAGAGAAGTCTGACTGCTCAGCCACAGCTACCAAGTGAATCTGTGTGGTACAGACTGCTACCAAGTGGGTTCACCGCCAAATGCCTGTAGTCCTAAATCTTTTGCAGTGGTCCCAGAGGGAACTGCACAGGTTTCCGCCTAACACCTATAATGGGCACCTCCTCCCCGTTAAAATTATGCACTGGACCTTGATTCTCCTTTACTGTGATCTTATTCTGCGGGGATCTCCCTTCATTGATACTCTTTACTAATTCTTTAGACATAATTGTGCGCCAGTGTCAATTATTGCAAATGTATGGCATTTTTCTTCCACAATGATGGGAGCATAATACCTGTCTTCAACTTCCTCTAATACACATAGTGAATTCTTACTGACTTCAGGGCTCACCTTTCTCAGGCCTTTTTCACTTTTGGCTAAGCACATCGGTAAATGGAAAGACATTTTTTCCCTCCTTTTTGCTCATTCCTGTGTGAGAGACTTTATTCATTTCCCCATGTTCAGAGGTTTTTTGGCGTGTGGCCACTGTTCGCCCATCCATCCAGGTATCATCAGAGGTCACACTACAACCCTCCAACTGAACGTGTGTAACAACATCACTTGGCAATTTGTCATTGTCTAATTCTGTGCATTTGTGATTATCCAGTATGGTACCAGCCCTTTTAACCTCTTCATAAATATGTGGTTCAAAGAATTCTTCAGGTGATTGACCTGTACCCTCCTTTTGAGTATTTCTTTTTCCTGCCTGTGTTTGGTCATTGTTTGGATTGCCCAGGGAAGGAGCTATAGCATCGCCACTTACTCCCAGTTCACTGGTATTCCCCATGCATGAGTCATTTTTCCTAAACATTTCTCTTTGTTCTTTTTGATTTTCAGTTTTCCTATTTCATTTGTACATATCGCCAATGTTTGATTTAGTTCTAGGTTAAACCGTACCTCTCTCTTAGAAGTATTTGCATTTTCTGTTACATGTTCATGTATTGGTATTTTCACTTTTAAATGATTAGGCATCTCAGAATAATTATGTAACATTACATCAGAGCAAACTGTCTTTTCAGCGCTACAGGTATCGTAAGTACTTAGTCACTTTTCAGAAGCCCCCCGATCATTGCTATGGCCATCTGCCCCTCCTTTGATGACTGTTTTTGTGTTGTGCAGAGCTTTCCTATGTGCTCAGCCAACATTTTCACTTGGGCTTCGTGGCACTGGAATCTTTCCATCTCTCTAGAATCCTCTCTCTGTGGCCTAGATCGATATTGGTTGTTTTCTCCCTGATTGGATCTATTCTGATACCTCTCAGGAGAATGATTTCTATTGGGATGGTTCCTGAACTCTTGATTCATTTGCGGAGGGGAGCGTTGTAGTCCCCTGGTGGGGAATCATTGTACTGACGTGAAGTGTAATTCATGTTCTGTCTCATGTCTTGTCTCTCAGGTTGTGGGTACTGGCCCCTATGTTGATTCCCATTATCAGCAAATCGATCCACATATTGCTGTCTATCCTGATTACCATATATCATGGTATTGGGATCAAATCTGCTTTGTGTCCCCAATGTCTGATAAGGACCATTATTTCTTTGATCCTGATTTTGTCTCTGATTATTGTTCATACCTGACATATCAGGTCGATAGCCTGCCCGGGGCCTATCTCCTATGTACCTGGGGCTGATGTAACTCTCCCTATTACTAGGATCATGTGATTGGAACATTGGTGCAGTGTGTGATGACCTTTGTTGATTACCCCTCTGTTCAGGTGCCAAATTATTTTTACTTGGACCTTGAGCAGACTCAAGCGACATTTTGGCTGACCTGATTATCATCACTGTTGCTGAGGGTTCTTTAGATTTAGGTCTAGTATCTCTTATTGTATCACTTTCTCAACCCTGACAATAGAGTACCTCATATAGTTTTGTGCTTTGGTGTACAATCCATTCCAGGGACTTGTCATGGTCAAATTCACAGACCAATTGGGATATGATGTCTTTCTGCAGCCCATAGAAGTAGACAGTTTTAAACTCATTGGAATTGGGGTCAAAAGATACATCAAAGCGAGAAAATGCTCTTTTTAAGTCTTGTAAAAACTGGCGAGGGGATGTATTAGGCCCAGCAGTAATTGTGTAAGTGACTGTCTTTGCCTCCTGCAATGACTGGAAAGGATAAAAATGACGCCTGATCTCTTTTTCGAACTCCGCCCATGTCATATTCTGCTGTTCATTCAATCCTCTTATAATACTGGCCGTCGGGGCATCTAAAGTTAAATGAAAATATTGCCTGTACTGTTCCTTAGGTATCTGGAGTGCTTCAAAAATGTCATGAACCGCTTCTAAGTTATCCTCAATGCAGCATTCCCCTCCTTTTTTAAATGGTTTGATCAGGACTTTAATTGATTTCATTATCTTTATGGGGCTACTTGTTGCAATGCATGGAATTGCACTACTTGGTGACTCAACCCTGGTTCCAGGTGTATGGGATGGGTGGCGGCCCCCAATGGGAGTATCAAATCCCCCAAGGGCGCTGCAATCAAGTTCAGTCACCGGCCCAGTGACTGGGGCACTAGCCCTTTGGGTAAAAATAGAATTCACCTCAACTCCATTGAATGTGGTACCCTGCCGCCTCTCCTGGGACATGGGAAAGCACATTTGCTGTTCTAAGTCCTTACACTTTTTAAGGAGCCTGTTTGCTTCGTTTTGCAAATAGTTGTTTTCATCACTCATTTTATTAATTACCTCCTGCATGTAGCACATTTGCATTTGGCACTCATTAAATTCTTTATTACTCTTGTCTCTTTCTTGAAGCATTTTAACCATTTCTTGTTCCGCATTTTGGAGGTCACTTTCCTTCTCATAATGTTCTTTTTGTAAAATCTGCATCTCTGACACAACCTCATCTTTATCTAATGTGGTCCACCAATGCTTTTAAGTGTACCAATTCTTGTTCACTGTCCTCAAATTGTTTCTTGCTTTTGGCCAATTGAACATCAACATCTTTGCATTTAAACTGCATGTCTTTTTGGCATACATCCAATTCTGCTCTTAACATTTCCTGATTTTTACTTTCCCCATCTAAGTCAGTCGTTAACCTGTTAATTAGCTGGGTGTCATTTTCTTGCATTCGCAGGGACCTATTCAAAATAAACCAGATTTTGGCGCATAGCTGTATCAAACAGTCTTTCTCTGCATTTTTATCGGCTGCATTTAATAACCTTAGAAGGCAGACCTGAATTATGCTGCCTTCTGCAAAAATATTGTCTAGTTTTTCTTTCTGCACCTCACCCTGAATGCGGTCATGCCATTCTGAGGTACTGTTTGATGACCACGTCCCGTGTGCAAATAACTTTGCCTCTAAATATTGCACTAGGTCTGTGAATGTGGTTTCCCTTTGAGACATTCTGAAATTTGTTTTTAGTAACACACTGCTATTATGAAATGGATTCCCTTTAATGTACAGATGGCGGTGTGAGACACACTTGCCGTGCCCAGTAGGTGCTCTATGATCACTTTCCCGGCCTGCAACGCACCATAAATATGTAGGGTATTTTGTGTAGATTTAGGGCCTCGTGGTATTTTCTTACCGCCAAAAATAAAGTAATTGAGCAAAATCACTCCTTGCATTCAGATTGGGTTTGGTATTATAGTAATATAGTGGATTTGCATTATTTCAGTACACAGATACATTTAGTTGGTATGCATTTTGTTGTGGTATAGTGATGAGCATAATGCATTTGTTTTATTTGTTGCTCCAACATACAAAACCCTTTCTTTTGTTTAGACTGTTCTTGTGATCTCTAGAGGCCTCAGGCTTCTACATTATTCAGGAACACCACATTTTCATATGGAATGCCACTTAGGTCTGTTATCCCTGATTTATCTACACCAGTGAGCTATGCTTCCATAAAGTACTCACAATAACATGTGGTATAATCACTAATTTATTTACATTAGTGAAACTATTTCCAGTGGCCTCTCTTTCTGCTGGCTCATATACGTCCAGCAAACTATTTCATTATGTTCCACTCAGAAATCACACACACATATATACATTGAGTGGAACCATGCACACAGCTACTTATAATTGCTCATAACATTACTTCATCTGCATAGAAACTTGGTGCTTTAACCATCATTCCCTCTATGGCATAATATTTTTTTTTAGACACCAAATGAAACAGAAACAAGAATACTCTTAGGCAGACTGTGTTATCACAATGTCATTTTAAAATGATACAGTACCATTTGTGAGACAATCCTCTTCTGAAATAAAAATATGAGAAAGACAAAATGCAAGAACACTACGAATTTCATTTCATATTTGCACAAGAGAGAGAAAACATTACATTGTTTGTTTTGCCTTTAGATGGCAACATTAAAATGTGTCATTTGAACACAGTGAAAAGCTATCGCTGGGCTGCCTGTCTAAAATAGGTCTCATGCACATAACGCACCCTCACTTTCATACAAGATAATTACCAGTAAATTGTAGCTGTTTAGCACACGAACTCCCCAGACTGGTTGCTTTCTTTAAATGGCTCAAGGCTTTCCTTCAAAGCACCCCAGCGAGGACATGCAGTTCTGATCTGCGGTCTCTCAAGCCGGTGCTTATCGACTGGAATCTTTAGTCTGGGAAAGTCAGATATGGACTGGGATGGCACCTCTCAATCAGGAAATCCCATAGAAACTCCAGCCAGGTCTTCCCCGTAGCTGTGTAAAATGTCCTCTGCCTTTCTTCATCCCCGAAATGTATCAAGAGACCTCTGTTACAGCCCTTCAGGTGACATGTCACCAATGAAAATGCACAATAATCTATCCTCCTCTTTTAACAATGGCTTGGCTTATACGGTTTAGAAACTGTATCTACTCATTTCCTGGCATGCAGATTTCGCATACAGCTAACACAGTGAACAGAGAAAAAAATTAATCGAAGTGCACCTTTAAATGACTTTTAGAGCCTGTTTCTTTCCACCTCATTTTGCACTGGAGAACACATTATGATGTTAATAAATTAAGATCATGTTAGTACTGTTAATTATATTAGTTCATTAATCCTCTAATGTGTCTCCGGCAACAGAGGCATTTCGGGAGAAAAAAATTGTGCAATTGCTTGTACCGCATTATAGCAATACATTGATCTCATGCAGTGGTGCTGCACTCCAAAAGCACGCTAAATAATCCTACAGCCCCCATGGCACTCTTAGACATGCAATACTAACTGCCAAGAACCCTAGCGAAAATGAAATCTATGACGGGGAGGAAGACAACTATTCCACATGGTGCAATTTTTCTTAATGCCTTCTGCTCCCATTCATCATACATCAAAACCCTCTGGAATTCTTTTGTTTTTTAATGCAAACTCGAAATAACATAGAGATGGAACTGTTGGCATCAAACTCCTCATGTAGAACTTCTGGCCCCATCACATTGCCAACTGTGTCCTGTGTCAAAGAATTCTGAAGTGCATGGAGCAGCAGCATCATTGTGGCACTGATGTCCCTAACAGTGGTATGCATCCTTGCCATGAAAAATCATGAACAATTACATGGTATGCACCTGTGACAGCAGATGATCTGACGGTGCACCCTCCTTTTCCCTCCCTTCCAAACCTCTGAATTAGTCCATCTAAGGCTAGAATACTTACCAGGAAGAGCTACTAGCAGACAATGTAGGTGAGATAAAATAAATAAAACGCACACTGCAAAGTCAAAGTAAAGCAAAGTCTGGCATGTCTGCTGTAGAGACTTTTTGTAAAGCTCCCAGCCCCAGTGTGTTGCCACTTATATCTACTCCGCACAATGATTTTGTGGGGTGCACACAGCAAGATTAGGTGATGACACAGGATTCTGACAATGACATCCCCAAAAGTGCAATACCACCTCTCCAGGGAAAGACACACAAAATGCAATGGCGGGCGCCCCTAACATGAGGCAATCTGATAGCATGCTCCAGACACCCAACGTAGTATGATAGCCACCAACATTTCTAAAGTAGCCTTTGGGGGGTACTGACCATGAAGAACAATAAGAGTACTATTGGGGATAACATAAACAGAAGGTTCCTCCATGGGTTTGGTACCCTATGTACATTCCCGGGAAAGGGACGTTTAGACAAAACAATTAGCAAGTTTTGATTGCCAAAAAGTAGACTCAGGATGCAGGCTGTCACAGCTTATCAGGACTGGGATGAGGAAGAGCGATGACGGCGTATTGTTGTCTTCATTACAGACATGATGCTAATGACACCCAGCTTAAATGTGATGACTTGGCTGGGGGATCAACAGACAACTCAAAGTCAATTTCTTACTTCAGTTTTCTTTATCAATGTCACAAGTCAAGGTATTGGCTTTTACTGAGCCCATAGGATACGGGTTGTGAGTATCTAAAAATTACGTAGCCTTCCTTTAAGGCTGTGACACTTAGTCCTTCCCTCTAGCCCCTAAAAACGTCATCCTTCTTGATGGCATATTGTCACTCACAGTCTCTGGTGTTTTGAGTGGTGGAAGTGCTGAACGTGCATTTTGGTTAGCGACCTCTGTTGGGGTGGATGTTGTCTTGCTGCTCCTCCAGTTTTGCTTTGGAATCCTTTTGTGGAACAGGAAATTGTGTGAGCATTTACTCGCTATTGTGAACTATTGGTAGTCCCCCCTCTAATATTGGACTACACACCAAACTGAACACAGAAACCAAGAAGGAAGTGGCTGGTATTGCATACTGCATAGAAACTCACTTCCACGTCTAACTGCACAGAAGTGCTGAAATTGCAGTTTGTCAGGGGACCTCTGTTGGAGTGGATTTTGCCTTGCTGCTCCTCCAGTTTCTCTTTGGAATCATTTTGTGGACCTGTGAATTGGGGGAGCATCTAATTGGGCGAGCATCTACTCGCTACTGCAAACTACTCATAGTCCCTCCTCTAATATTGGACTACACGCCGAGCTGAACGCGGCAACCGAAAAGGAGATGGGCGGTACTGCACGCTGCAAATAAACTCGTAGAGTTTGGCTTTGAGGATTGAACATGTGAGAGCCTACTGGAGTCTGATGCTAAATTTGTTTGTATGTATGATTTAAGAAGCAAGGATAAAATATGTATAGATACCAATGCTGCAGCCCCCCTTGCCGCACAAATAGACATTGCAAGGGCCTTACTTCTTCCAACCTCTCCTATTGATGACAAATTACCTTCTACTACAGGGTTAAGGCATAAGATTAGGGCTGCTGATACGACTAAGCCACTTAAAAAATAATTGCATTTTTGGAAACCATTAGCAAAAATACAGTATCTCAAGAGTCTGAGGGTTCCAGTGTTGTTAATGATTTCCTGCTAAATGCTATTTCTGACTAGGAGCTACTTGACAGTAATACGAGTCAAATTTGGGGAGAAGTAACTGAACGATTTATTGACACTCCTCACATTTTTAAAGAAATTGATACATTGGATTCTGATAATGACAGTTCTGTTACATCGACACTAAGGATATCACAGAGGAGGAATCTAATCTCAATGCATGTGACCCTACCATAGTGGTGATTTAAATGCATCTGCAATATTTTCAGTTAATTTTTGACAGAATGTGTTGCCTTGTATGATAAAAAACATGAGGAGGTGATTCATAACTCCGAACTACTGAAGGAGATGATGAGGGGATTGAAGGGATTTAATTTCCCTAAGGCTCATGAGTTGAGGGGCTGATGTTCTACATGCTCAAACATTATTCCCTTCTCTCCCGAGACTAGTGAATATGGTTTGTAAATTGGTGAATATGGAAACTTAACACCACATTATTACCTACTATTGAAGAGGAGCCTATGCAGGGATCGGAGAGGGTGACTAATTGTCCTAATTGGGTTATTTGGGTTATTTGAATTTAGTCGACATCCCTCCAGTGTTGATCGGCATAACAAATATACAAATAGGTGACAAGAACCATATTCAGCAGCCTGCGATGGTTGAT
Organism: Ambystoma mexicanum; assembly: GCF_040938575.1. Taxonomy (NCBI): domain Eukaryota; kingdom Metazoa; phylum Chordata; class Amphibia; order Caudata; family Ambystomatidae; genus Ambystoma; species Ambystoma mexicanum. Next base: position 310,802,493 of record NC_090936.1, read on the forward strand.
AAATTGGTGGGTAAGCAGACTAAAAATGTCAAAATAAATCAAAAGTAAGAAAATTAACAATCGCTCTTCTCGGAAATTCCTTAGAAATATTAATGTTACTAATGTCCCTATGGTAATGTCCGATAGTGTAGCTGGGAAGGCAAAGCTATCTATCAAAGATGGAAATCAGCATTTAACTGTCACAAAAGTAACATTGGATTGTGATGTTCGCCCTTTGGTGGAAAATCTCGGTGATAAGTTACAAGCAGAATTTGCAATCATGCTACAAATCCAGCATGATCAGCAACAAATATTCATAGAACAGTCATTGAAGAAGGCTTGTCCATGTGTGGATATTAATACTGGCATTACATGTTCACAACCAGCTGATGGTCATTTTGTTCCCTTTAGGGTCAATGATGCATTGGGTATATGGGGCCCTATTGAGGAAAGTAGGACCTCAAGGGCTGCATCGATACATAGATTGGATGTACAGGAATTCATACATGCAGTGCCTATCTCTGGAGTCGAACCCCCTCCCCTGTCTAGTAATGGATTTGGTGGGAAAGATGTGATGGTGGTTAGGGCAGGTGGTATGACTCTGAGGGATTCTGTGTTGGATTTAGGAAACAGTACTATGCAGCAGGATTTCAGCTACAAGCAATGTCCATATAGGGCTGATTTTGGAGATTGTTAGAGGTACCACCCAGCATTGCCAGGGTATGCATGTGGGGGTCTGCTATAGCCTTTTGTATGTTTTGTTGTATCATAAATTCCTATTTTTGAAAAATCACAAAATAGTCAATCTCCCCAAAACACCTATACTGATAGCACAGGGCCGGACCCCACTCCACCCCTGTTCATGTCGAATGGGTCAGGTTGGCCAAATTTCACTGTCACCAGTAAACCCCAGAATGGTATGCCGACCTTGTGTCCTAACTTCATATTTTTAGAATAGTTGCAAAATCTTCAATCTCCCAAAACCTCCTATACTTATAGCAAAGGACCCCGCCCTGTGCAGGGCGAATAGTTGGGGTTAGTCATATTTCACTATTGCCAGTACACCAGACTTGTATGCTGACCGTGGGCCAAAATGTCAGTCTGCCAACTGTTATGGGGCTGGAGCCAACCCCGAATATACAAATACACTTTCAGAAATGATATAGTTAAGGTGAGTCGGACTCCCTTAATAACCACTTAAAATTCTATTATTAATAACTTTTGATTCGAGTAACAGATTTGACCAAAATTACGAATGTGAATTGGGACTCACAGGCCCTGCCAGACTGCAAAGTTACGTTGAAAAATATGAAAGTTATTAAGAGGAAAAAACACATTTTTTGTCCAAAGTTGCTGCCTACTTCCCATTTATTTTTTCATAGACAAAGGTCAATTTTTGCCCCAAAGCGCACAGCTCAAACCGCTAGATGGATTTGGACCAGGTCTGAAACAACTTGGGCATGAAACTTTGACACGTGATCCATGCATGGTTTGTGGTTATTCCATGCAATAGTTATTTAAATATTTGATGGAGAAGGGGTTGCCGCCTTCTCAAAAATAGATAACTATATCTCAGGGATTTACCCAAAATTGGGTGTTTTTTACAAATGAAACAGTCGCCATCTTATTTTTCTCTCGATGCAAGAGGTATTCGAGGATATAGTCGAGGATATGGGAAAATGAAATGTAGGAAAAAAGCTGTATGCAGGTCAAAAAAGCATGCATATGCCATCAGTCTAGAGTTGGGGGGCGACCAGAGGGCATCAAGTGAAATTTTGAAGTTGGAAGGGGTCTTGGGACTGAGTTTGCAATACAAACCTTTTTGTAGCCTCAGCCTCAGCAAAGAGCGATATCTCAGAGCAAACTGTGTCACAGAAACAGTGTCTGTTGCGGGGGTAAATGGAGATGGCAGGGGATGTGAGGAGTCCATCTGGGGACTGGGGGAGCTGGCATAGATGTGGGGGTTCTTGGTGAGGGCCTTGGGGGGGGCAGCAAAGCATTTTATTTTTGCATGTTTTTCTGATATTTGCTGCTATATTCAGGGCTACAAAGGCTCCACATAGCCACAGCTAAGAGGAGTTCTCTGCCCGCGGCTATACATTTTGGGGTGTCTCTGTTTCATTTCTTTTTAAAAGATATTTGTGTAGGTATAGTGACGTTTGGGGTGAAATATCATTGGACATCTCCAAAGGCCATGGTCAATAACACAGTAGGTATTTGGGAGTCTTATCTATTTTGGTTGTGTGTTTTCAGACTTTCTTACAAGTGAGACTGTAGAGTAAAAAAAGAACATTGTTTAAAACAATCAATACAAAAAGGAGCCACCCTACTCTAGTTTTAGATGCCCCATCCCCTGTATTTTAGTCTGTGTATTTTCAGTCATGCTATCGTATCTTGTGTAATTGAATCCATCTAATGTAGCCTCACCTAGTTTACTATCCTGTATACTCTGCTTTCTTTACTGTCATTTGCTGTATTGATCTTTTAACTTCCATTGTATTACTAAAGTCTCTTTCGTCATTCATAATCCATAGTCAGACCTTTTTTTCGAAAAAAAATAAACATATGTGATAGCTGTGGCTGTACAAAAAAGGAGAGCGAGGTGTATTGGGGATCGCGCCTAGCAACAGCAGTGACTGCAGTGTTTATCCCCGGCTATCCCAAACCCTTTCCATATCATGGGTTGTTACCCAAGTGTATACCGTGCAGTCACGGCTAGGAAGCATCCAGCAGCACGTTGTGTGTTGTGTAGCACAATCTATTTAAAAAATATGTATATACATGTTTGTGCGTAGTTGCCTTGGAAAGTTTTTTTAAGGTGTATTAGAGTGTAGTATTTATAAACAGTTATAGTAAAATGTTTAATACTTTTTATTAATTAATAATACATATAAGTGTACATACATTTAAAAAGGTAAATTCATATGCAAACAGAGTTTCTAAAAACAGGTTTATTTGGGGGATGTGGTTGTGGGTTTTCTCTTTCTTTTAGTTCGAAGACAAGCTCTTCTTCCTAAGCCCAATTATCTGGATTCTTACTGTCCATGATTTCTCTGAAATGTTCAATGTCCTTTTTCATTGATTATACCTCTTTTTGAACATTAATTAATAGTTATTTTAATTCTGTTAATGAATCTTTGATTTCTTTAGTGTGTAGTTATTGTGGTGATTCTTGTTTCATTCTTTGTGATATTTGAATGACTTCTTCATCTGTTTGAAAATATGTGTAATATTTGTAAACAGCTGAAGATATAGGACACTTACAAAATATTTGTGTTGGTTGCATAGATATTACAAATTAGTTAGATAAACTTTATCTGTTTGATGACTGAAATGTGTTCAATAACATATTATTGTTAATCTAATTTTGCATAAATATAAAGAATGGACTCACAAAATCCTGAATCTGATGTATTTTCTTCTGGTTCCTTTTTTTGAGTATCTTCTTTTTTAATTTCTTCTTCTGTAGGATAATTGTTCTCCAGCCATTCCATGTAGTTTTACATTGTACCGTGATAGAAAATAATACTGCTTGTCACCTCAGATGTCAGAATTAGGAATGGGGAAGATTAAATGAGAAGAGAAGGTGGACTTTCCCGCATTTCCTTTCTGATTGGTTGTTTATTGTTTGTGTGGTAGGTAGCTGCCAATAGGATGTCAAGTACCTCAGATGCTGTTCAATTGTGGAATCTATCAAAGAATGTACTTTTTGAGTGATGTTTATATGTCCAATACAACTGTAAATTATATTGTATTATTATATTAAGAGTGTTTCTATACATGTTACACTGCCTGTGGTAGCGCCTGTGTAGTAATGGTTAAGTTGCTCCACCCATAGGAAGAGCACTCTTTGGGCGGCTTATAACTTCGCTCCCTTTGAACGAATCCTCACCAAACATTGCAAAAAAAGTATATGGCCTGCTCTGATTTTTTTTTGGGTAAGTTTGTTGAGGTTTCGTGAAGGGGGTGCAAAGTTATAGAAGGGGTCCCACATTTTTTTTTACATAGACTGAATGGAAATGAACTTTGCTCATGCCTACAGGCCAAACCGCTGGATGGATTTTCACCAAATGTGTGGCCGGAGCAGTGGCTTAGTCCCGAAACTGTGCTTTTGTAAATTTGGTGGAAATGCATCCAGTATTATTTTTTAAAACAGGCAAAATGTAGATGCCAAAAAATTGGTGATATCTGGCTCCGCTTCGCGGACCCACTTCCCTGTTCACTCTGCTAACAGGACTCCGATTGGCCCCTAGGGCCATGTGATGTCTGCGGACAGGCAACGTGACCGCTGATTGGTTGGAGGAAAGTGTGATGTGCGTCACATTTTCCCAAAACTGCGCAATGTTGTATTCGCAAATATGTTTGGGTAGCGTGGTGGTGGCTAAGGCTGGGAAACATGTTTTGGGGCATTTGGTGTTTGAAGGAGGGGCGGGTAGGGTGGGGGAGTGAAAGATGATTGATATGATGTAATTCCTTAGTTGGAAGAAGACTGTGTGGGGTGTAACAGTCCGCAGACTCAGCGGTAGTCCACAGACAGTGCTGCCGGGTGGATTGTCTGGTGAATGCAGGCAGGCTTCATTAGGGGAGGTGAGTGGAATGTAAGTGATTTGCAGATGTTTTTATAGGTTGCAGATAGGCTTTGCACAGAAGAATCTAGGCAGTAGCCTAACTACTGCAGTGTCATATGGCTATACAAGCAATTATGTATGCAGGCGCCTGGTTATGTGTGTGGGTTGTGGCCACTGGTGAGATTCTTGGTTGCATAGCCGTATGATGCTGCAGTGGTTGTAGCCAGTCCCACCACAGCATCATCACTTTTTGGAACACAGTGAGACAATAGCATTGGAGTGGAATTGGTACTTTTTAAATATATTACACATTGAGGTGCAACGGCATTTGTAGAGTGGATGGATTGTTTTGGTGCATTGGAGAGTTTATGGTAAGTTAGTTTTGAATAAGGGTTTCTTTTGACATAATGGTGGTGTCTATACATGTGATATCCTCCACCAATGCTATGTATGGCAATTGGGTTTTTATGATCTTGTGTGTATGCATTTTCATTCAAATATGGTTCTGTGTTGGTTGTGTGAATGCAGTCATTTGCAGAGAAGTTTGTAAGGTATCTTTCTTGACATTAGCATGTTTCAAATTACTTTTTTATAGTAGACTGCTTAATTTTGTTAGTGTTTTTATTCTGGTTAAAATTAACACAATTTCCTTTTAAGGAGCGTTACACTGTCAATGACAGCTTCTAGGATTTGTTTTGTGTGGTTATTTTTAAGAGTTCAGTGTGATTTTGTGTATTTTGTTAATAAGATTGTGAAGTGCACTGAACTGCAGAACTTCCACCCCTTTTAGACGGGTCTGCAATACATTTGAGATGAATGGGGATGCAGAGGTTACTCAAACATAAATAAACGAAACGACTCAGAAAGTTTGCAAAAGATAACTGTTTTAATATCAATTATCTAAATCAGGGAGCACAACAAATGTCATCGGACGTATCATAGTAAGGTCTCTCAACGAACTTCATAAAAAGCACACCTTTATACCACCGAAATCTCGTCATAGGTGACGTACAACCTGCATATTACTAACATCATCCTACGGTGCAAACTACAAAAACCTACTGAAGAGAGTGATAGTGTCTAAGGGAACATCTGTGTACAATCTATACTCGTCTAATGGGCGTGAGAAAAGTAATAGGTTTCTTAACATCAGGTGGGGCAACTAACCCCTTCCCTCAAAACAGGTCACTATGAATGTCACTAAATATACAACATCCTATTGGCTACAAAATTATAGGACCCCCAATCATGTGATCCTCTATCATTTGTTGGCTTATAACCTCCATCAGCATCCTTCAGCCCACGCTAGCCACATGCAGGCCAGACAGCCAGGTGCTGGTGAGTTAGTCTTAAACATCCACTTCCCACCAATTAGAACATCATCCATCATCACCTGAGTTGTCGGTTGTCAAATAGGGCCTTTGAACTTGTCCTTGGGAGTGTTCTTTTGCTCTGGAAGAAACAGCGGAGTAGAGGAGCGGCACGATCTGCCCTCGTGCGTAGGTGTGACCAACCTGCTCGTCCAACTTATTTTCCCACTTGACTGGAGACCACGAAATTGAGCTTTCAGTGTATTAAAAAGAGTATTTTCATATTCCAAGATGGCTGCCGGCACTGTGTAGACGCGCCGACGGCAGCTCCGGAACATGAGGCCTGGTTTGAGTGGCCCCAACCCCCCCGCACCGAGGCACAGCACTTGGAGGTCAGAAAGCACCGGGATCACAGTGGTGCAGCCCCCGCGGCGCTCGGGATCTCCTGAAGCGCCTTCGGGGGGACACGGCTCAGAGGAGCGGGTTTCCCTCCCCCTTCTCACCCCCCTCCCCAGAAGGCAGGACAGGTGCCGCGGGCCGGTGTGCGGACCTGCAGGGAGGAGCCAGGGCCCCGGCATCGCATCAGAGTCATTTGGAGGTGGGGAGGGGTTGATCCCTGCCCCCCCCACCCTGTGGAGAGTGAGCAGGAGGACTGCGGTGCTGGCTGAGACCTGGCCCAAACAGCACCGAGCGAAGACAGTGGAGGCAGTGGAGGCGCGCTGGCGCACCGGTGGGCCTCTGGACTCTGAGGGTGCGTGGACAGGAGGGGTGGGGGGTTCCCCCCGAGAGGCTCCCATATAAGTGGCCTCAGCGGCCCGCTGGGGACCCTATTAAGAGGCAGGCAGCCTGGGGAGGCCCCAGAGGAGGGGCGGACAGAGCCCAATAGCAGACAGAGCCGCTTGCAGGGACTAGGCAGCCCAAGAGCGGCGCAGGGATATCTGGCGCCTCCCCCCTGGAAAGGCTCCTATACAAGTAGCCGCTGCGTCACGCCAGGGGCCCCATTGAGAGGCAGGCAGTAAGTAGGCCCCGGATGAGGGGCATACATGGACTACCAACAGACTGAGCCTCAGGCAGGGACAAGGTGATAGAAGAATGGACTCTTGGCCGTCTGGTGCCCCCCTACCTGCATCAAGCCCATGCCGGGGCAGAGGTGAGGAGTGGGGCAGTGGGAAAGCAGGGGAGAGAGGAGGACTGAGTACACCCACCAAGTGAAGAGAGCAGGCCCCTATACAGGGGAGGAATGTGGCGTGCAGAGGTTGCCCAGAGGAGGGGCTGGGAAGGAGTGGGCATCAGTCGCCATCGAGGTGAAGAGAGAGGGCATTGGCAAGGGCGAAGTCCTCGCTGGGCAGAAGACCCCCACGCAGCCAGATTGACCAAGGACCTGGAAGACGTGAGGCCCCCCAAACGAGGAAAGGGGTGACAGCACAGCACATGAGATTGTAGGGCGGGCAGGGCCCCGGGCTGGAGGGGCTATAGTGGTGTTGGTCCACCCTGTTCCCCACAGTGGCAGATGGAAGGAAGGCCCTCCAAGCAATAGATGAGACACCGAGGAGCTTGACCGCCGTTTGTACAACACTGCTAAGTCGCAGAGGCCACCTACCATAAATGCCTTCCAAGTCCAAGGGGAGGGCAGGCAAATCTGTTCATCCTGTGAGTGAACCCAAGGGAACTTTGACTGCGCTCTGGCCAGCAGTGGAGAGCAAAGGTCGAAGAAAAGAAGGGGGCAAACAGTCGAGGGAGGCATGGGATAAGGAAGAACCTGAGACATTGATGCAGATGACGAGACACGACCTCAGAGGGGAAATGCAGACCTTGAGGGACTCCCTGGCCAAAATCTTTCAAGAGCAATTTCAACTGATGAGGAGCGACCTAAATGCGGCTTTGCGAGAACTGCGACAGGAGACGGCTCAGCTGGGGGAGAGGACAGACCTATTGGAAAGGGGCCTCCAAGAGTGCAAAAGGGACACAACAGCAAACGGTGAGGCCATAGATCGGTTGGACATTGCAACAAGGAACTTGGAGGTAACGATCGAAGACTTGGAGAACAGATCCCGAAGGCTCAACATCAGGATCAAATCGTTGCCGGAGGCCATCACCGATCAACAACTGAAGGGGGAGGTCCAGGGGGTCTTTGCGGGGCTCCTGGGGGAAGAATTCCCGGGAGCGATTGAATTGAACAGGGTCCACAGGGTGGGCCGGACCCAGGGAGCACTAAACACCAAGCCACAGGATGTTTTGGCAGCTTTTTCCCGGTATAGCCAAAAGGAGGCAGTATTGAGAGCGGCGAGGCAGAGTGAACTGGTGCTTTACAAAGGACAAGAAATCTCTTTGTTCCAAGACCTGGCCACCAGTACGCTGGTGAAGAGAAGGCAAATGGGCCCCGTTTTGAGGGAGTTGTTCAAGAAGGGGATAAAGTACAAATGGTCCTTCCCATTCAGGTTGGTGTTTGAGTGGGAGGGGAGCCAGAGGCGAGCAACTACCCTTCAGGAGGCAGCTGGTATAATCCGACTAGATCTGGAAAACAGGGAGGGGGACCAGAGGCGGTCCCTTCGACCCGGGGCAAACAAAGGGAGAGAAGCAGACCATGGGAATGGTCCACAGTGGGGGAGGGGTTTCGAGGAAGGAGGAAGATGGCGATGCGAGTGCCAGCTGCGGGGGACTCTGGCAGAGTCAAAGAGGGGAATGGGGGAGATGGCGCGGGATAGACCAGGGGCACAGACTCTCGGTTGGAGGCCTTGTGTTGGGGGTGGTGGGAAAAGGGGCTTTCTATGGGGGCCTGGGAAGATGGAGTTGAAAACATCCTGGAACGAGTAAGGGCAGGTGTGTCCGAGGGGGTGGGGGGATGGGAAAGGGGGTGAGGGGCGGGGGCAGTCTCACCCTAAATTGGGGTTTCAGGGTGGGGAAGGGGTTGAGGAGGGAGGGAGGGGGCTTCGGGGGAGCCAAAGCTGTCAATAGAGGAGGTTGGACTTGGGGGGCTGGGGGAAGGATGGAGATGGGAGGGACAGAAGGAGGGGGTGTACATCAAGGGCAAACCCAGGGTAGGGTTGGCCTGTTGGCTAGGGAAAGTGCACTGTGCTTTAGTGCAGCCTTTAGGTGGTTAACACATAATGTGAGGGGGTTAAACTCCCACCTCAGATGAACAAAACTGGACCAATTTACAAGGTCTCACAAGCCGGATGTGCTGCCATTGAAAGAGACTCATTTACTACGACAGGACCAGGGCTGATTGCACCTGAAGGGCTTCCCACATATATCGTTCGCATCGGGTCCTACAAAGAAAGGGGGGTAGCCCTGGCCTTCGGAAGGGTGGTTAACTTCAGACACCAAGATATTCTTAGAGACAGTAATGGGAGATACATCATGGTGATTGGGGAGATAATGGGTTTGTGCTATACCATTGCATCGGTGTATGGCCCTAATGTGGGTCAAGACCAGTTCTTGCGTGAAAACCTGGGCATCTTAGAGAACTTCGCGAGGGGACAAGTGATACTGATGGGAGATTTCAATCTTGCTTGGGATAGGAGGCGGGACCGGTCCCGGCATGAGAGAGGAGGGGGTGGTGGCTTCTCCCCAGTTGAGGGAGAGATGGGAGGAGGTCGGGCTACAAGAAGTATGGAGTGCACTTCAGGGTGAAGAGGAGGGGTTCACCTTTCTCTCTGATGTCCACAGAACCCATTCCCAAATTGATTACATCTGGGTATCCGCCAGCCTGATGGGGGAGGTGGAGGCTGTTGAGGTGGGCCCTCTGGGGATAGCCGACCACAAGGTAGTGCAGATGAAAATGCGGCTGGGGAGGGGAAGGCCGGGGGTGTGGAGCCGGAAATTCCCAGGGGAACTCCTGAGGGATCAAGTGATATGGGAGGAGATAGGAGTCAAGATCCGGGACTTCTTTGAGAGCAACAATAGCTCAGACACGAGTCAGAGCACATGGTGGGACGCCTTCAAGGCGACTTTGAGGGGGAACTCATTGCTATGAAGGCGGAGAGAAATAGGCTATTGAGAGGTCTAGAAACTCAGCTGGAAAAGGAAGTCGAGGCTGCCAGGGCGCGGGTAAGGGAGACCCCTACAAGGAAGGCATACAGGGAATATAGGTTGGCGGAAAGCCAGCTGGGGATTTTGAGGACCAAAAAGGCAGAAGAAGCTATGCTCAGGGTGAGCCAAAAATTCTACACAAAGGCCAATAAGGCAGATTCACTCTTAGCTCGCCTTCTGAGGGGACAAAGGGAGCAGAAGTTTGTAACGGCCATCAAGGACGAGGGGGGTAAGAGATTCACCCCTGCCGAAGAGATAAAGGGGAGACTAACTGAATTTTATGAAGCGCTGTACTCTTCACAGTGCCCACACCTGCAGCCGCAGAGAGAGTTCTTGGGGACCTTGCCTCTCCCGCGACTATCTCGGGAGGAAGGCAAAGATCTGGGCCGACCTATCACGGAGAATGAGGTGAGAGCCACCATAGTGTCATTCCCCCATAACAAAGCTCCTGGGCCTGATGGCTACCCAGCCTCCTTCTATAAAACCTACTCCCATCTATTGGTCCCGCATTGAACACAATTATTCAACATGTTCAGCGCTGGGGGCGGAATTACCCCTACGATGGAGGAGGCCAAAATTACCCTTATCCATAAAGTGGGGAAGGACCCGGAAGAATGTACTTCCTATTGCCCTATTGCCCTTATAAACACAGAGGCAAAAACAAAATATTGGCGAAGCGCCTGAAAAAGCACCTACCCTCACAGTTCCACCAAGACCAGGGAGGTTTTGTGCTGGGAAGGCAAACTGCTGATAATATTAGGAGGGTGGCTCATTTGGTGGAGAAGTCCCGTAAGATGACCACTCCGGCGATCCTTTTTGCGCTTTTTTGCTGAAAAGGTGTTTGATCGGGTGGATTGGTCATTCTTATTCCAGGTGATGGAAAGAATGGGCCTGGGAACGGGGTTTATAAAAATGGTCACTGCTAATTATAAGAATCCTACATCGCGTATTTTAGTGAATGGGGAAATGTCTCAGCCATTCAGAATGAAGCGGGGTACGAAGCAGGGGTGCCCCCTCTCCCTGTTGCTTTATGCAATATACTTGGAGCCACTTCTCCTGGCAATACGAGAGGCGGAAGATATTCAGGGTATACCATTCGGGGGGGCCAGCATAAGGTAGCGGCTTTTGTCGATGACATGTTGCTCACGCTAACAAACCCAAAGAAGTCCATCAAGGCAAGCATAGAATTACTAACCAAATTTGGGGAGCTCTCGGGTTTGTGGGTTAACTTCCAGAAATCAGAGTTAATGAATCTGTCCTTAGGGGAGCATTAAGCAGGCGAGATGAGGGCAATTTCCCCATTTAAATGGAGTCTGACTGGGATGCGATAATTGGGGGTCAGGATAACCCCCTCACTGGCCGGCTGGTATGGGGCGAACTATTAGCCCATGCTATTGGCAATCAAAAAAGTCCTAAGGAAATGGGGCACCCTAAGGATATCCTGGTTTCGAAGAGGCACTGTTCTCAAAATGTTGGTTCTCCCCCGTGTACTCTATCTATTTCAGGCCATTCCCTTGCCTGTCCTGGAAAGCTTTTTTAATAAATTAGATTGGCCGGTCAAGGAATTTGTCTGGGAGGGCAAGAGGCCGCACTTGTCCAGGCGACTACTAAGCATTGGGTGAAAATGGATAGAGGTGTAGCTCGACACCATTTGGGGGAAGTACTGTGGCTCCCACGACAGCTGAGACCACCCCACCTTTACTTAAATTCTCTTACGAAGGGAGTGGTGGACAGCTGGGACAGGGCAGTGGAGAAGCAGGGGATTACGACCTTCAAATCGCCGTTCACCCCCATCTTCAATAACGGGGACTTCACACCGGGGTTGGAAAGGGGAGCATTTCTGAAGTGGGAGAGTGGGGGCTGCAGAACTCTGAAGGACATGTTCTGCGGTGAAAAGGTGAAAAAGTTTGTGGAATGCACGCAGGAGTTCGGGGTGGGACAGCGGGTGAGGCACCGATACTTCCAGATTAGGCACTGGGTAATGTCTGTGGAGGTAAGGAAGGCCACAACTTGTGACCTAATGTAATTTGAATGGTTTCTAATAACGCACAAGGGGTCCAGAGGATTAATCTCGGACCTACATAGGCAGTTAGAGTACGCCGGCCCGAAAATCACCTGGGCGTACATGAGGGGTTGGGAACAGCAACCGGGGGTCAGAATGGAACAAGAGGACTGGGAGAGGTTATGGAAGCAGGTCCTAAAGGTGGCAAAAGCGATCCAGTTGCAGGAGGCTCGGTATAAATATATGTACGGCTGGCATTACACTCCGGCCCGCCTACATGCAATGTACCCGGCAACCTTGGGGAAGTGCTAGAGGGGCTGTGGGGGAGAAGGTACAGCAACTCATATATGGTGGGACTGCCCCATTATCCGGTCTTTTTGGTGCAATATCGCACGGGCCCTTTCTAAGGCACTGGGGGAGGGAGCCAGCCAGGATCCCCGGGAGATTCTACTGGGGAAGAGAGGGCAGGGGGGCGAAGAGGAGAGATGAGGAAGTACTAAGGCGAAAGTGATTTTCCTTTGGCTGTGATGGCCCTTATTGCACAGAGGTGGAAGAGTCCTACGATTCCGACAGAGCAAGACTGGTTAAGGAAAATGTGGGATATAGTTTCAATGGAATGGGCAACTTATGCAGCCAACAATAAGTTGGAAAACTTTTCTGTGGATTGGGGAGAGACACTGGCCTATCTGAAAGGGGAATTCAGGGGACAATGGTGCCCTCAAAGACTCAAGCTGTTGGACATCTACGGTTAAAAGGTTGGAAGGGAAACGATTGGGTGGGAAGGGCCATTGGAGCTGTGGCAAGGGTTGGGGGGGTTAGTTTGATGCTGTTTTGATCTGTTTTTTGTTCTTTGTTTATTATGATGAAAATAATAAAAAGAAATTTAAAAAAAAAGACTATTTTCCAGTGAGCCTCTGACATCTTCTTTGTTCTCTCCAAGCTTCTGAACAGGAGGTTCATTCCTTCATAAAATTGGAACTAATTTCTGTTCTTCTCAGCCGAATACGACCTTGGCTTGTTGGCTCATTCAACCTCGCCATTCTGAAATTTGCTTGTAATTCATTTGTTTTCTAACTGCGCCATACGTGGAAAAGATGGCCTTTCTCCTTTAGCTCAGCTCTGCTTATAGTTCATAATGGGACCATCCATTCTTTACTCATTCCTATGTGTCCATACATTGGCGCTTGCTGCAATCTATTCACTATAAAGCTAGCCTCATGAAAACTTTATCTGCTTGCGCTACTTTGTGTTTGTACACGTGTGAACTGGCCTAATATCTTCCTCATTTCTTCAGCATAAGCCTCTCCATCTTGAGCCCAAGATGTTGCTTATCTTTGATACTTTCTTGATGCCTTGTCGAATATCTGCATTATCTCTTCACTGCATCTCTTCTATGTACGTCAGCTTGACCCTCACATGATGTCACCAATCTACTTTGTCAGTCAGACGTCCTGCTTCTTCTGGGATTTTGTTTAAACAGCCATCATACTGTCTTGAATGCAGGTATGGTTTTCTCAACGGGAACCTCGCCTCCAGGATTTCCTTTGGCATCTGTCATTTCAATTGTTCTGCATAGGTCATATACTCTGGTTTCCAACATATAGGCATTATGGGTAAAGTGGTTGAGGTGGGTGTACTTATCTCCTTCTCTACAACACCATGGTGGAACATTGTGTGTGAAATGAAAGGGGAAGTGTGTTCAAATATTGTATTGTTCAGATCGTTCTGGCATTTCCTGTTAACCACACTGTGATAAATTATAAAAGTTTTTCTATGAATCTTACCTTACTTTTACTCACTTTCATACGTGCAAATAGAACGTATTGGGTGCAGTGATGTTGTGCTACTGTTAACAGTTGATGCATTGCACTAAATTCTTAATCCCTTGTGGTAATAATAGAGATGGGCCACTCCTGAAGGTGATATACTTAGTTCCAATGATCCGCTCTATCTGTTTTTATTACGTTTTTTGGCATCATACCCAAATGTGCCTTGTTATCCTTTATGCCAAAACGTTCCTTACCACAGAACCAGGAATATCAACACAGATATCAGCATATACAGGGTACGTTTTCTTTCTTGCTAAAAATTGTATTACCATATAGATTTTTGTAAGGAAAGAGTAACAGTTTTTAATGTAACGAGTGCTTTTATTTAGCAAAGAACGTTTGCAAGAAATTACTAAATCCATGAAATTAGCAATACTTTTTTCCCATGGAAGTTACAGCTAATGAACATTGCATGATTCTATTGTGGTTTTCAATGTGTGCATGATATGCTGATTGCGAAGAACCACATTTCTTATGTGTCTTCATGTTGCAGCAGTCAAGGATTGAAGTGACGCACATGGTGGTTTTTGTGGGAGAAGAAGTTCTTATTTGGGAATTTGAAGCATAATGTTTTTGCTACGGAAGGTTGCGACATTTGGAAGGCTGATAGCTTGCTTCTTGTTACTGGTACTGTGAAAGGACAGATTGGCCCATGTCGGTTGTCTCATATCACAGCGATGGATAAAATTCCATGGAGAGTTATTTTCCAATGTTGGTTAAATAATTCATCAGATGGTAGCTGGAAACTGTGGCACATGCAGTAAAGTAGAAGATATATGTCGGGATAAGACAATAAATGTACATTTTCTTTACTGTTTTGTGCTGGAAAATAACAATTGATATTGGCATTTTATTTGCATTGCTGTCGTAAAGTGTTTGAGAGTGCGACAAAGGAAGGGAGGTGAATAGGGGAGAAATAAACAATGATCTTACTAGGCCCGGTTATATTGAGCCCGTGCAAGTGCATGGGAGAGAAAAAGGATGAAAGTGCATGGGGGGTCGGGTGAAGTGGAAAGTGGTATGCAAAACAATAAAAATAAATAAATAATAAAAAACATAAAACAAATAATAAAAGCAGAAAAGTGGTAGTGCAGCCAGCAAGTTATTGTATAACAGATAATTTGATGAAACGTAATTATAAATACAAACCACAGACATTGAACACACGCATGAGAACATGGGGCAGTATTTCAGAGCACGAGTTACGTAAAAGGTGAGCGCTGGGAAGTAGGTAGAGGAAGTGGTGGAAATGGAAGAAATGTGCAGTGGGATTCCAGAAGGGCCCATGTGGGGGCGTGGTTTGGAGGAGGGGGGTAGAGTTCAGACAAGGCAGAGTTCAGATGGAGCGGAGGTGCCAGTTGAATTTCAACAAAAAGGAAATTTTAAAATAATATTTTGAAAATGAAGACTTTGTTTAATTGCTTCAAAAACACACAAATCATACTAAGCTTTTGTTGCTATGTTTTCTGTACTGATGAAGCAACAAACGTCTGTGTGAAAATGTATTTCGATATGCGAACATACAAATACCACAATTCATTTCAGGAAGGCAAGTTTGTGCGAGGCCGGAAAGATGGTGATAATGGTGTTTTCTTAATGGATTTTGCTTTTTGGTCAATCACCAGGTCTTTAACTCTCAGAGAACCTAGATGCTCGCCTTAGTTATGTAATTTGGTCTGTGTGAGTACGTTGTGCAAAGTGTGGTCGCAGAGAACCAGTGTAGAGAACTGGTTAGTAAGGAAAGTACCTATTAGCTGTCCCAAAAGTAGCTAGAAGTAGCTAAATTTTGCCATCGTCTAATTTGCATAATTGGGCATATGCATGATGGGTGATTGCCGAAGGGCCAGTGACCATATCACTGTAGCATTAAAAAAAAATTGGTCTATTACTGGACCTTACCGAATGCATTGTTTGCATGACCGTGTACAAAATACAATATGCACATATGGGCAGGAGAACGAATGGAAGTAGAAATATCGACATAGACCAACTGTGGTAAAATGTACTTACTGTGCTAAACATGCTGCAAGAGCGGCACCGCCCATCCATGCAACATGCTAACATTGTTGGAAGGAAAGCACAGCTAAAGTCCATGTGCCCATATGTATGCCCATTGGCGCTTGTCGTGCCTTTGTAGTCGGCTAATGTATGCTTTCTTGTCACTCAATTTGCAGATATACATTGTGCACACTCTAGTTACTCTACATCCTATTAACAACTGTTCTAGGAGCCTTTCATAATCAGCAACAGAGGTGCACAGCACTGCAGTTCAACGTTATAGTACTTGCATTGTTTTTGAGTGTTACACTCTTTCCTATTGATTTGGAAAGTTGTGTAAATGATGTGAATCTCTGAACCAACGGAAAGAAGTGTAACTCTCCACACAATAGAAAGAAATAAGTAGATTTCTCGCTAGCTGCTTTTTGAGCACAAAGTCTGTAGGGGACCATGATTTTTGGTAAATATAGCAAAAAATTGACACGGTGGAAAAACTGCACCGGCCACATTTCGTTAGAGAGGGGAGCCCCCAGGCTCGTTGAGGGTTTGTCTCAGCTCCTGTTGCCTGTGACATAGGTAGGGGGTGGAGCCAGAATAGCGTTTGTGCGGCTAATGTGCTGTGTGAGGCTGCACTCCCCACTTCCTACCGTTGCGTGCAAAGTGCTTTGTTTGGTTTTTTGTGTTTATCTTTTCAAAGATGTTTTTCGCAAGGGCTATTTGGTGCTAATGATGGTGGAATCCTGAGATCCGGCTACATATCTGGGGCCAGATCCAGCAAAAGGTTGTGTACTGCGCTGTGCTTGGTATAGTTCGCTATGGATGTAGAAGCATGTGCAGAAAAGGAGACAAATATGAACGTTTGAGGTTGTAGTTTAGACAGCTGTTATTATAAATTAACTCAGAACATTAGTGATGGAAAAGCAAATCTCATGACCCTGGACAATGTTTAGATACTGCCCAGAGCCCTGAAATGGGACTTTATTAGTTTGTAAGATGCAATCGTATGTTCCATGGGGCAAAGCAGTTCACATATTAGTACTATGTATACCGGTGGTGTTTTCGGAACGTAGATGATTAATAGGTACAATATGATATAGCTAACAACGGAGAACAAGGCCACTTTGCATGTTGTTTAATTCGTTATTATGCATAGAACATTCTTCTGGTTTTTAATTTGAATAGTAATATTATCTAAATGTCAGCTTACATGATTTCAGGAAATTCGATTGTGCCGTTCTGTCAATGAAGAAGCGCTCTGAACGTGTAGCGCACAAGTGAAACCTATGTTTTGCAATGTCCACTCTCAATATAATACATTTTATCATTTTGTGTGGGTAATCGATAAGTCGTGTCCTTTGAAATGTTGCTGGCTTGCACTGAAGGCCACATTACAAAGGGAACGTGTTCTCAGTCAGTGAAGATAGAGATGGTAGGTTTCATTTTCATAAAAACTTGTCAGCCGAAAAAGAAATCAGAGTACAACGCAAGTCTTCAATAGCATTTACAAATTGGTTTCGCGCTGTGAATGTGTGAATATTCCAGATTGGTGTGAGTTGTGGAATGGTCGTGAATATATCATCCTTGCAAGAAAATTGCATAGAAAGCGCAGCTTACTCTGGTCTAGCACTCTTGAATGCATGAAGCGCAAAGGAGGTTGGTTATTGTGATTGTATGTATTGCACTGTTTAAGCATTGCGGTATCCCACAGCCATTGCTGGTGCGTTCCGTAGTGATGTAATAGTCGATTAGTATATTATCATACTTTACACAATGTAATTTGTGAGAGTGAGAGACTTAATGTTTGCTGTATGCATAGATGAGTCTAGGTTACCCATTCTGGAATTTATGAACGGCTGAGCAACAAACTAATTGTAGCCTGCCTGTGTCTTGAAGAGGAAAGTCTCCAGACACAGGGTTTCAGGACATCATGTGAACAATGGTGCTTGTGCGGAAGATCATTTTGTGGTGCACATCGTGTTTGGTAACTAGAGTGTCCCATCCACCCAGCCCCCTTGGAAGCACAGGGCATAGCTCTGAACTGCTTTTGATACTGGAGCGGGGGATGAATGGGGATGAGATGAGCAAATCAGGGCTGGACTAGCCTACAGGGTACTGTGGAGATGTTCTTGGTTTCTGTTCGCAGTCTGGCTCTATTTTGCATTTTATTTTCACATGTTGTCCTAGGACAAGGATTGAGGTAGTTCAAACTGTGTAATATGGGGTCACTTTGAACATTTTTTCCAGTGCTTCAATTAGTTCACAGTCCATTCCTGGCACCAATCTTTCTTTGATGACACCTACAGAGTATTGAGCGTTTTTTTGACTCACTGAGAAAATGAAAACAACTGTTCGTATATTGAGCGAAAGAACTCTGTGAAAGGGATGTTATGGTTAAGTTGCGCTAATGAAAACCTACGAAATTCAGTGAAAAAACGTTGTTAAAGGGACGTCAGGGTTAGGTTGCAGTAATAAAAACCTATGAATTCCCGTGAAAAAATTTTGTTAAAGGGACATTATGGTTACTTATGTGTAAGCCCATCGGGACTGCAACATTTCATAAAGATTGGTTACAAAATTAAAAAGTTATTAGGAAGATTAAAAAAAAACTTTCAATGTTGCTGACTACTTCCCATTCATTTTCCCATAGGCAAAATTGGTACATTTTTGATGGACTGCACAGCCCAAACCACTGGACAGATTTGGACAAGGTCCAAAACGAGTTGGGCACAAAGCGTTTAAAAGTGGCCTTTTTGTGGTTTGGGGTTATTCCATGCAGTAGTTTTCTAAATATTTGATGGAGAAACGGGTGCCCCCTTCACGGAAATAGATAGCTCTATCTCAGGTAAATTACGAAAACCAGGAATTTTTTTGAAATGAAACGTCTGATCATCTTTTTTTTTCTCAATGCATGAGATAGCCCCGACTATAGCCGAGGATATCCCAAAAATGAAAAGCAAGGAATAAGCCCTTTAACGTCAAACTAATTGCAAATGTCATTAGTATAGAGGTGGGGGTGGCTAGAGGTCACCACATGAAATTTGTGAGTTGGAGTGGTACTGACTGAGTTCGCAACACAAAGCTTTTCTGTAACCTCGGCTATCACCTCAAATAGCCGACATTGCAATGCAAACTGCGTTACAGAAACAGCATGAATAGAGATGGCAGGAGAGGTGAGGAGGCCTTCTGGGGAGTGGGAGAGCTGCCACAGATGATGGGGACACTTGATGAGGGTCCGGGGGGCAAGAAAGCATTTTTCTATCTGCACGTTTTTTCTGATATTCACAGCTATAATAAACTAAAAATCACTGCGGCTATCTATAGTTCAAAAATAAAATGACTACAGATAGCCGAGGTTGTCTGTATTTCTGTACCCGGGGCTATAGAAAAAAAGTTGGAAAAAATGAAAAAATAAATTTAAAAAGATATTTTGACCGGTACAGTGATGTTTGCGGTGAATATTCCAGCTATTGTACACAATAGGAATCCGGGACTCCCATCCAGGCAATAACCAGGACTGACCCTACTTAGCTTCAAAGCAAGGCCACATTTGGCACCCTCAGGTCATATTGCCTCACAAATGATCAACAGTTAAAAGACTACTAAGAGCAATCGTGCCTGAGAGGACAGGCACCTTCCTCACTTTAAAACTAAGCAGGGTTGGACCTGGTTACTGTATGGATGGGAGACAGTCCCTTTTTCCAGATGCAATGTGTTTTTAAATGTACTACTGTCAGTCCTTTAACATATTGCAAACAGGCACCATCTTTTTGCCTTTTTCTGGATTGCATTTTGGTATTTGTAGTCTCCCTGTCTAGATGGGGGAATAATGCCACAATTGTACACTTTTTGCCTAACATAGTTCAATGAGAATGTATATATTTGAGTGACACTATAGAATGTGTACTTTTCAAGTTATCTTATAAAGCAGAGTATTGTTGAAAGCCAGACATGGGGCTGAGAAGGAGAAATGATGACAGGGCAAGTAAGTCATGAGTATTTGTCCATTATGTGGCAAGAGAGTTTGTAATCCTAGACACTGGTGCCATTATTCCTCCATGATTTCAGATGTTTTTCAGGGCAGAAGTAAAGGACATGTAGTTAAAGAGCATAGCTTTTTTTTCAGAGGGCAGTTGCAGCATTTTTAATACTTTCCAGCATATTTATTTGAATATTTCCTCTCTCAGGATATTTTTCTGGTCTTCATTACTTTTTTGAAGTCCAATACTATTTTGTCCTGCACACTTTCTTCTAATGGGAATTTCAAATTAACTACATTTGTATATTTCCCTTTTACATATATGTTCAATTACTATGCGTACATTCATGGGTGCCAGTCTTGAATTTTGCTATGGGGGCAAAAGTACCTGGGCATATGTTATTCTTGCAGTTGCTAATGTTTTGCCTTTCCGTCCTGCTTAAATGCGGCGAGTTGGGGTTGTGCGATGTATCTCAACAGTCACCAAGAGACCGGCCATAAAGGGGCGTGTAGAATGGTGTAGCATGCTGCTTAACCAAAGTATGTCATCCATGGCAAATCATTTCATCTCACTGCGCACTGCCTAAAAACATTGCGAGTTCTGAAAGCCTGCAATCTTTTATACATAACAATGCCACTGTCAAAACCAGTCAAAATCAGTTTGTGATTGATGAACATCTTTTCGCGATGGGTTGCATGTGTTTTAAAATATAGAGTGGCCGTGGCCACTAGCCTTGGCAGAAGGCCACGGCTAGTGGTCTGGTAGTATTTTAAAATGGCCAGTGGCCATTGCTAATAGCATCATAAATGACATCAATGATTATATAACTAATGGCACCAGACATGAGATCACTCTATGTATTTTCCCATACTTAGACCACCCTTATGTTTCTACAAATGTGATATAAGCATTTTAGAATAGTTCATAAGAATGAGTACGTTGTTAAAAACAGTAAATAGCTATACATGCATCATTTCACTACTTGTGATGCTTTCCTTTGTAGTACATTGGTAAAAGATGGCATCTGAATTATGAATAGAACACTGCTTAGAATGTTTCTGTTTGTGCAAAATATATGTAAGACATGTTCACTATAATATAATCTGTATATACATTTAAAAATAAAATTAGTTGAAATAATTAGAAAGGGACACATGTTTAACTCTAATTATTTACGATGTTTTAAATACTCAGTTGTTTTATTATAAGAACAATGTGTACACATATCATTTTCTAAATGACATGAGGAGTGCTTTAAAACAGGGAACAACTAAGTATTAGGATATATTTGAAGAATGTTCCTACATGTGTATTGGAAAAAAGGGATTATTACTCTAAATGTATATATGTATAGAAAATAAATGAAGTTTTAAAAATCAACATTTGCTTGAAAACATGTACATAGGTGTATGCTACTTTCTGTGTGCTTTTTGTGATTAACATGTTAAAATTGAAAGAAACATACTGTACAAAGTAAAAGTAATCTGTAAATAGTATCACATTTGTTAATACATTGACTTGTGTGTATGTCATAGATGATGTCATTAGTGATGTCATCTGTGATGTCATTATTGTGGTCATAGGCTGCACAACAGGGGGAGCAAAGTTCAGGGAGCTTTAACTGAATTCCAGGGGTTTTGTTTTATTAAGTTCTCACCTTAATGTCCCTGCAGCTCAAGTTTGTTTCCTTTAATGTCTTTTTTTAGGTGTGTTCTGAAGTAGAATTATCTCACCACATTGTGTGTCCGGAACAATTCACATAAGGTAGAACAACTGCTGCTCTGATCCTACTTCTTCTGTGTTTCTTCTTCAGAAGCAGATCACTGGCCATGTGGTCAGAGGTACAGTCTCACCAAACTCTCACCCGCCATTAGGTTCTTTTTATGTTACCAGTCAGAGAGCTAAGGTGATAGTGAGCTTGAGGGATGTAGTAAGCTATTTCGCTCACGGTCCCTCTCTCTTTGGCTTTCTAATTGGTGAAACTGTTTTATTATGATGCCATGAGAAGCATAAAGTAGGTGGCAAGGTACACAGAGAGTAAAGGAAATCTGTGGAAAGGGAACTGGATATTAGCAACCGAAGGACCCTGGAGAGGGTAGCCACATGACAAGGAACATGGGTGAGGCCAGGAACATTGCAAGATGGTCGGGGAGAATGATCCTCACAAGGAAGCCAGGAGAGTGCCAATTGTAGGAGTGAAAGTCAAAAACGGTACCTCTGGTAAGAGAACCTTTAAGTATTATTTCTTATTGGTTGATTCACCCTTTTCCTCTGGTGCATACTAACCAATGCATACTCAAGAATGTGCCTCTGTGCTGTGCCCCCTGAGATAACCTTGGCCTTCAGGATTCCCTATTTCTGTTTGATTCTAAAAAAAAAACACCTGTTACCTGGGCCTTCTCCCACAGTTAGCTGTTTGTGTGTTATCTTGTTGGCTGCAGAGATGTACCTATATTTGTGAATTTGGTGGATTCCTCCGTCTGAATCCTAAAAGATGCCATAGAAGTTGTCACGCCGTTAAAATCCAGTTAGAGGTCTTCATCTGAACTTTGTTTCTTTATGTTTCCAGGTGCTTTATGTTGGCATGTGAAACTCTCAACATGCACGAATTGTGACTTTTAATATCCTTGTAAATACCCATCACTACAATTCTCAGCATGCAAGAGTTACAGTTTCCAATGTCTTTACAGTTAGTTTTCACAGCAGTTCGAAGCATGCAAGAATGATACTTCGCAATGCCTTTGTATATGGTTTTTACTGCAATACACGAAACGCAAGAGTCAGGAGCTTCAATGTTCTTGTATATTTTGCTTTCTCTAAAATTGCCAATAAGCAAGAGTTACGATTTTCAATATCTTTGTAGTTGGTTGTCACAGCAAATCACAGTATACAAATGTTCTGATTGTCAATGTATTTACAGAGGGTATTCACTACAATTCCGAGCATGCAAGAATTGCGAGTTTCAATATCCTTCTACTTTGCTTTACCTACTGCTCGAATCATTCAAGCTTTACAATTGTAAACATGTTTATAGTTTTCTTTCACTATAATTCTCGGTTTGGACTCTTCATATCTTGGATATTCACTTTTAGCTTGCTCTCAAAATAACCTTGTATTTTCATTAAATAAATACATTAATATGTTCTAACAACACTGTAATGCAGTTGTTTCTCTTCTGATTACTTTTCTCAGCAGCCGCAAAACAGCGTAATTACCAACAAATCAATCACTCATGGAAAATGTTCTTTACCCCCCTCCTCAGGATTGTCTCTGGCAATGTCAGAACCAGGTTTTAAACAAGTTGGAAAAGTTATTCATAGTTATTTGCTCTCACACTCTTTCTACAGCAAAGTCACAATCCTCAGTAGATAATATGACATTCTAACATGCAACAGTTTCCTCCTTCATCTCACTATTTATGACGTACCTCTCCAGCAATGGTCGTTCTGATCAACATGGAATTCTGCATGCAACAGTTTCTCCTTCAGATTTCATGCTGGTTTCCCGCCTCCTCTTCTAACGTGTTTCCACCTGGGGAATGATTTTGATGCTAGGCCATTGTAGCCTTCAACAGTTTTCCTGCTTTTCTCACTTCTCAGCTTTCTCCCCTCTCATGGAAACGGCATTAAAGGCTCCTCTCTGCCCTCACCACTCCTCATACTCAGAGACTCCACTTTGGCACCAGAACCTGGAATTTCTCTGGTGGTCTGGGTGTGCATGCTCCAGGCTCCGCTCCTTTATCTTCCGGTCGTTAGTATCAGATTCTGTGTTCAGCTCTGTGGTTCCACTGTGCTAGTTCCTTTGACCCTGGTATCGAACAAATCAATCCCCACTCTGGTGCTCTTTTCTCCACTTCTCCTGCTCCAGATCCAGCGCCTCTGCTCCTACACTGTGACAAGATAATCTCCCTCCTATGTCATATGCAGCTGTGTGTTCTTGTAGCTGGCCTTTTCTCGCAGGCTTACACCAGGTTCTATGTCTCTTGCTTTCACAGGTTTTGAGGGGTTTTGTGTTGAACACATCCTGAATGGCCTACTAGTGGGACTTCAGCCTCAATGTTTGTCCCCCCCCTGCTCAGTTTGTCAATGTAGACTGCCGCATTTCTATTCCATTCCACCTGCTTCCTCTTGCTACATCACGTGCCAGGCACTGAGGACCTGTGGCATTGGCCAGCTGCTTTGGAAAAGAGTGAGCCAAACTGTTGGACGGGGTGTTTTCTCCGGTTTGCCTCAGTAGCTGCTGCGATCACTCCAAGGGTTCACATTGTAGATAGCAATCTAAGATGAGTAGGATAAGATATATCAAGCGAATGCTCACTGTTCTTAAGATGTAAGTAACCCATGACCCTAGACTTGTAGCAAAGATGTATTCTTCGATGTAACTACAAAAGGAACAATGATGAAGGACATTTTCCATACGTATAGGTAATCCTGTGATTCTTCTCAATCCAAAGAATATTTTCCTTTAAACTTACCAAAAAACATTGAGTAAATGAAAATATGTCATTATTGAGTTTGGAAGGAGGGCGTTCGTTACCATGGGTGATTCACGTTAAAAATCTCCTCAAGGAACTAGAATTGGGTATTTATTGGCATCCACGCACAGGGCAAGCATTGCCACATTTAAAAGTGCTTCCTTGATTCGGTCGGGAAGGCGGCTGGTAGAGACATGTGACCGATTAAGATTTAGGCCTGAGTACCTTGCTGCCAAAAAAAATCCTGGTTTTGAAAAGTATCTGGATATTATCCATCCTCCTTTTGCAAGAGCATTGTACATGAAACTGAGGGCGAACACCCTTAGAGGGGCAAGCTACGACAATAATTGGTGTGGCACTACTACAAGTAACTGCCTAGTCTGAGTGTGAGAATGAAACTCCTGAACATGTTATGCTCTTTTGTGAGGGCTGCAATGCTTTGTGGAATTTAGTAGGCATTCAAAGTGCTGCCCAGGCAATAAGTTACTACAAGACCACACATGATCTGAATCCGGGGCGTTGCTAGGTGGGGGATAAGGGGGCTATAGCCCCTGATCTTTTGGTTGTAGCCCCGGATAGAATCTCAGGAGCTACAGCCAAAAGACTAGCTTGCCCCCAGTCCCAACAGTTCCGACATCAGTTTAGCCCCGGGTCTTTTCCAGACCTAGCAACTCCAGAATATGTTATTGCCAAGTGTGCACACTGGGCCTGGCTTTATAGAGCACATCTTATCAATGCAAGGAATACTTAAACATGCACGTCCTGCTCCACCTGATTTTTATATTTTAGGCCTTTTCTGTTTCTAATTATTGTGCCTTTTATCATTTTGGACAAGGTCATGTTATGTTTAATTCGTAATTCTGGATGGAATATTTGTAATGAATATGTATTTTCTTAATATTTATGTAAATTGCTGAATTCAGATATGATGTTTTGATGATGTTGTAGGCCACGTGACTGATGCAGAATAAAGGCTGATGATGATGAAAATACGTCAATAGTTTTATTCTTTTGTGCTCCAATCAGCGCTTCCACCTGGAGAGGCCGAATGAGGGTGGTGCTCATTTGGAAATGAGGAGCAGCAGTTCTATTTTGGGGCCACATCTGCATCTCAGTTGTAGTGCAATGCATTTACAGGGCAGTACAGTCAAATTATTTAATTTGCACATGTACATTTGACGTGTCCTGGGAGTCGCCAAAGGTGGGCAATTTAAATCAAAGAAGCGCTTTTGACAGTAGCCATGGGTACAGATTGTTACTCTATTTCTCTATGTTATGTTGGGTTACTTTGCATTTATATAGCGCCTTATGTATCATTGGTATGATCTCAAGGCGCTGGTAGGTTGATCGCCCTCGGGAACCATAGTTCAAGTCAGTAGAGAGAGAATGAGTCATAAGGTGCGTGGATGCACGGGATATGTGTGCAGCCTGTGTGGCACTTGCAAGATAGCTGCTTTTTAGCGGTAGGTGTGGTGGTTGGGAGATCAGGAATATGTGTACATTCTGGTGGGATGATACCCAGACTGATTTCTGGATGTGTTGGGCCTGAGGAGACGAATAGGCTAGCGGGTGTCGTGAGCCAGCTGTGATTAATTAGGATGATGAGGAACATATGGCGGGTGTTAGTATGAGAACAGCTATACCGAATGTGTCATAGTATCGCTGTGTTCTAGTTGAGTGGTGATTGTGATGCTGGAAATGCATCAGAGGGACAGGGCCTCTGAATCTTTGTCCTTTACTGCTTTTTATCGTGTGTTCTGTCGTGTTTTCTGCCCAGGAGTCCATGTGGGACTCCTGGCAGTGCAGCTCTCTCTTTTGGTTTGGTGAACAGACCCATGGGATACCCTTATGGCACCCATGGGTAGGGGTACAACCCTGTGCCCCTAGTGTATGTTTTTGGGCACCTGTGGGTGGCCCACAGAGCAGGGTATGGGCTGGTGGCAGCTCCATGCTGAATTTGACAGGTGCTCTGGGTGTCCTCCATTTTGGGATACCCAGGCCCTGCCATTGGGATCAGTTGATTCCTGATAGGAAACAAGATGGCCCCTGTGGCCTCTTGCTTTCTATTGCCTGTTACCTTGTTTTCCCAAAGTCCTGGGAAGCCCTGACTCTGTCCCTTCCCCCTGACTGGCTGTTGGGTGGAAGGTCCATATATGGTGTTGTTGTGAAGGCCCAGCTAGACTGTTTGGCGCCTTCCCAGTGACTGTATGTTGTGGGTACCTCCTGTGGGTGGGACCTGGTTGAATGGAGTGTGTGACCAATATACACTCCTTGTTGTGGTTGTCTGGTTTCTGGCATGAGAGACAAAGACTGAGACAGCCCTGCCCGAAACTGGCCTGAATGCAGTGTGTAGTGTTGAATGGCTGGGTACTTGTCCCAATCCACATTCCTTGTTGTGAGTGTCTGAAAGGGAGGAGTGTGGCCTGAATGCACTGTGTGCCTGATTGGCTGACTGACTGCATGAATGCCCTTCTGTATGAATGGCTGCTGAGTGTGTGCCAGCAGTGTGGATGAGAGACAGAATAGTATATCTGGGGACCTCTCACCACTGGTAATTGTTCAGAAGCGTTCAGAAGCGTTCAGAAGCGTTCTGGAGCTGAGTCTCCACTCTAAGAGTAACTGGAACTGCTGATCCTCGACGTCCAGCTGGAAGAAGAAGACTTGCTGCTGCATTTGCTTCGACCGATCCGAAGGCTGCCGAAATCGTCGAAGACTGACCCGAGAGAGGAGTTGGTAAGGCGCCCTCTTCCCGTGCTCCGAGGGACCATCGAGCACCACTCCATCTTCGCCGAAGCGCCCTGGAAGACAGACCCTCGAAAGGCTGCTGACCCGAGACGGGACCGCAGAGGAGATCGAAGTGAAGCACCCGGACATCGCCGCCGTCGAAGTCCATTGCCGTCGACCAGGGTTCGCAGGTTTGTGTAACCGCTGGAGGCCCGTCGAAGTTGTGTTGCCCAGCCGTGGGAACCACTTGACGCCGTGCCACCGACGACCGGAGCCGTCCGCTCCTTGCCTAAGAACATTCGATTCGAAGGACTCCCTCGTCCCCACCGTCGACCGCTTTATCCTGCCGGAGAAAGTCGAGGACGACCAACGCGCCGAGGAGAAACCTGCCGGTGGGTTTCCCGCCACCTGAAGACCACAAAGACTCGAACGACTCGACGCCCTGGCTGGGCCTCCGTCTCCACAATCTTTGCGGTCCAGAACTATTGTCACCGAGGTGCCCCGCACGCCTCTGCCTTGCAGGACGCCGACGCTCCGACGCCGACGAGCACCGCTCGGACAAAGCTGCCGCCTCATCGACGCCGTTCTACCCTGTTTGTTGTCGGACGCTCGACGCCCCATGTCTCCCACTTGAAAGGGAAGGCATTCAAGAAGGGCCGTCGATTCCCCGCCACCGAACGCCGAGTTCCTCGACGCTTCTAGACGCCTCTCGACGATCCGTGACTCCCGCTTGAAAGGGGGTCGCTCAAGAAGGATCTGTCAACGCCTCTTCGAAGAACTCGACTCCACCAGGTACATTGGGGGGGTAAAAACATTATAGGAGGGAATAAGACTTGCAGAACAATATATGGACTGGGCTTTTTCTATATCTTTATTTTACAGGTTGCCCAGGTGGGGGGATCTCCACACAGGACTGTGTCTAGTGGTAGGGGCCAGTATTCTGCCTATTGCTCAACCATCTTATTTTCTCTCCTCTCTCTATTGCTGGTTTCACTCTATTGATCTGTGTGACATTGTTACAGTATTGTTGATGCACTTTAATGAGATCTAATACAAAAGGGTGGTACCACTTTAGAATTGTATATATTTGCCATTGTTGATTTTCCAAAGTACAAAGTGAGTTATTATGATAAGTGTACATAACCTTGAATATTGATTATATAAAGACTGTGTTCTAACCAATACAGTGTGTGGACATTCCTTTGTGGGGGCTTGGGGACTACACTGTACTTAAGAACCAGCCTGCATCACCTCCTGAGAAGCTAGGCCTTGATTGCTCGTCCATTGCTACCGTAATAGAGAATCTTAGCTGGGGTCTTCTGTGCCTCTCTTCTACCATATAGAGAGCAGAAGTACAGACACCCCCTACTGGTCCTTTACACTGATGGCAGCGGTGGGATGCTTATGGTTTTAAGAATCAGTGTATAACCGTGCTGCTTACAAAATATCTGCACTTTATTAAATTAAGGTTTAGTTGTGTACAAGATAACTGCATTACAAACAATGGAGTCTATTGCAAATGGCAAATTGACTCGGATGAGCTTGGAGGCTCTCCAGAGTGCTTGTGAAGCCAGGGAGTTAGACTTTGTGGATGAGTCTAGGGCTGAGCTGATAGCTGCCCTGGTGGACTACCAGACTGATGGTGAAACTCTTGATGAGGGGGGGAATGCAACCAATGAGGACTCTGCCCCTGGGGTTTCTGCTGAATCTGTTTCTGGGAATGCCGCGATTCCTGCTGCCTCTGTTCCAAACCCCAGCAATTCCTTGGAGCTTGAGTTATTAAGGATGAAATTGGCCTTTGAATACCGCAAGTTGGAAATAGATGCTGAACTTAAGAAAGAGGAGTTGGCTCAACAAGTGGAGCTCAAGAATAAGGACCTTGAACTCAAGAGCCAGGACACTGAATGTCAGAGAATCCAGCTAGAGAAAGCTAGAGTGGAGACTTCAGCTAAAACCAGTGAGAGTGTCAGGTCCCCAGCCACCAAGTTTATGAAAGATTTGGTTGGTGTATTTGTGGAGGGTTCAGATATCCCCCAATGGATTTAAGCGTTTGAAATGGCTTGTGCAATTCATGATGTTGATAAAAGAGATTGGGCTAAGTGTTTGTTAAGCAGAGTGCCTCAAACTGGATATGACTGTATTCTGAAGCTGAGTGTGGAAGAAAGGGGTCAGTATGAGTGTATGAAGTCTGCTTTGATTGCCAAGTTTGGCAAGACACCTACCCAATACCTTAGAAGGTTCAGGGATTTTAAGAAAAGAGAGAATGTGTCTTGGGTTGACTGGGTGAGTGCTGCGCACATGAACATGATGGGGTGGATTGATGGATACAAGGTTAAGACTTTTGTTGAATTGTCCCACCTCTTGTTTTTTGAGCATTTTTCTGAAGCCTGTTCACCAGAGCTGCGTCAGTATGTGGCTGACCAGAACATTTTGGACCCCTTTAAGATGGCTAGGTTGGCTGACAAGTGGGTCTCCCACCGGGTGTCCCCTAAGGACTCCAGTGGGAAGGACAAGGACAAAGAAAAGGGGGCCTCTCAGAAAGCTGAGGAGTCCCACAAGCAGTCACAGTCGGGTAAACCTAAACCTTCCTCTCCCAAGACCCAAAAATCTAGTGGGGATAATACATCTGTGGGTGGGAACAAGAGTAGTGGTCCACCTGCTGCAAAGCAGGCTCCCAGTGGTTCCAGTACCGTACCCCCCACTCCTGGTGCTTGTTGGGGCTGTGGGGCTCTGGATCACAGAAGGAGTGACTCCAAGTATAAAGGTAAGGCACTTGGAGTACAGGCTGTCAGCCTGACCTACCCTTACACCCGTGTCTGAGGTGGAGGCCACTGTCCTTCCCTCCTCTACCGGGATCACATTTGGTGCTCCGGTAGAGATTTCCTTAGTGTCCCTTGGGGCCTGGGACCAGTGTGCAGAAGTACTGGCGACTATCCCACAGAACACCCGTAGGTTTTTGAGAAGTGTCCTCTTGAATGGCCAGCCTTCTACTGGTTTGAGAGACACTGGGGCAAGCATGACAGTGTTGGACAGGACCCTGCTCAAGCCAGAGAACTATGTAGGTGCTCCTCTGAGAACCACCAGGTTAGATGGTGGGCCTCCCAAATTATCGCCTGTAGCCTTAGTCACACTCATGATTGGAGACAAGACAGCAAAGCTTCCTGTCCTGGTTCAGGACAATGTCCCTGCTAACATTCTGTTAGGAAATGATCTAGTAGAGTTGGGGTTGATCTTGGATGGTCTTCCCATAACTGCTGCTGCAGTCACTAGGTCACAGGTGACACCGGGTCTGGCTGTGAGTCAGGTACCCGAGCCAAAGGCGAGGCCTAAGGCAAAAAGAAGGAAAACCAAGAAGGCCACCTCTGTGGAGGGAACACCTTCTCTTCCTGCTGTTCCGACAGCACCCATTGGGATCCATGCTCCGGACGGGCTAGGTCCAGTGGAAAACCCAAACTCAACTCCTGTGGGAGAAGAGACAGAAGACTCTCCTGTGGGAGAGGTTCTCAACCCGGAGGATCATCCCGACCTTCAATGCTTGTTAGCTGAAGGGGGACCCTCCCGGGCAGACTTCTGTAAGGGACAGAGAGAGTGCCACTCTCTCGAGGGACTGAGGAAACAGGCCCTGTCCCAGGCACAAGGAGAAGTGCCTAGGACATTCCAGATGTATTGGGAGGGTGAGCTCCTTGTTAGTGAGCCCACTAAGCCTGAACCTGGTGCCCTCAAGAGGTTGGTGGTACCCCAGGTTTACAGGCCCTTCCTACTGCAGTTGGCACATGAGGTGCCCTTGGCTGGTCATCTTGAGACCAAGAAGACTAAGCAGAGGCTCTCTGCCCATTTCTACTGGCCACAGATGGGAGTAGAGGTGGAGTCCCACTGCAGGACCTGCCCAACTTGTCAGTTGTCTGGCAAGACTGGAGGCAGTGTCATTGCCCCACTGCAGCCATTGCCAGTGGTTGGCACACCCTTTGAGAGGGTGGGCATCGACATCGTCAGTCCCCTTGACCCTCCCACTTCAGGTGGACATCGGTTCATCCTGGTCTTGGTAGATCATGCCACCAGGTACCCTGAGGCAATACCCCTTCGGACTGTTACTGCCAGGGTGGTTGCCAGGGCTCTCCTTGGCATTTTCACCCGTGTTGGATTCCCCAAGGAGGTTGTCTCTGACAGAGGATCCAACTTCATGTCTAGTTACATGAAAACCATGTGGAAAGAGTGCGGGGTAACCTACAAGTTCTCCACCTCTTACCACCTCCAGACCAATGGTCTGGTTGAGAGATTTAATAAAACTCTCAAAGGCATGCTAGGGGCTTTGGAAGAACCCCTAAGGAGGAAATGGAATCTCCTCCTGCCATGCCTGCTGTTTTCTTACAGAGAGGTACCTCAAGAGGGTGTTGGTTTCAGCCCCTTTGAGTTACTCTTTGGACATCCCGTGAGGGGGCCCCTCGCCTTGATCAGAGAAGGCTTGGAAGCCACCCCTCCAGGTCCCGCCAAGCAAGTGGGGGACTATGTGTTAGGCCTCAGACGGAGGATGACACAGATGATGGGTCAGGCAACAGCAAATCTCAAGGCCAGCCAGGAATTGAATAAGTACTGGCATGACCTTAAAGCCTCGCAAGTGGATTGGACTCCGGGACAGGAAATCCTTGTGATGGAGCCTACCAAGCCTAGAGCTTTGGCAGACAAGTGGACTGGACCCTTCAGGATCATCTCCAAGATGGGCGAAGTCAATTATCTGGTTGACATGGGAGCCTCTGGGGTAGCCCCTCAGGTATTCCATGTCAACAGGCTCAAGCCTTTCCACCGGCGTGCAGAAGTCTCATGTCTCTTGCTAGCTTCAGGGCAAGAAGAGGATGAGAGTGAGCCCCTTCCTGATTTGCTGCATAGCAACCCTCAGGATGGCTCAGTGGAGGGAGTACATCTCTCTCCGGATTTGACAACAGAGCAACAGAGGGCCTGCAGGGCTTTGCTCCAACAGTATGCCTCTCTGTTTTCACTGACGCCAGGCCTTACACCGTGGTGTAGGCATGAAATTGACACTGGTGACAGTGTGCCTGTCAAAAGCAGGTGCTACCGTATGTCAGATACCGTCAAGAACCACATCCAGGCTGAGGTCACCAAGATGTTGGATCTGGGTGTTATTGAACCCTCAACCAGTCCCTGGTGCAGTCCAGTGGTCCTTGTCCCCAAGGCAAGTTCCCAGGCGGGTACCAAGGATTGGAGGTTCTGTGTGGACTACCGAGGAGTCAATGCCGTCACTAAAACTGACGCGCACCCATTGCCCAGGGCTGATGAGCTCGTGGACACCATAGGTGCTGCCAAATTTGTGAGCACCTTTGACCTTACCTAAGGCTATTGGCAAATAGCTCTGACGGACCATGCCAAGGAAAAGACGGCCTTCTCAACTCCTGAGGGACTCTACCAGTTTAGGGTCATGCCTTTTGGGTTGAAGAATGCCCCTGCCACCTTCCAGAGATTGGTGAACCATGTGCTCAGTGGGCTGGAAGCCTTTTGTGTGGCTTACTTAGACGACATTGCCGTCTACAGTTCCACCTGGGAAGAGCATTTGACACATCTGGATAAGGTGTTGCAGGCCTTGAAAAGGGCTAACCTCACTATCAAGGCCACCAAGTGCCAGATAGCTCAGGGGAAAGTTACCTATCTTGGTCATGAGGTAGGAGGGGGTCAAATCCAACCTCTCTCCAGTAAAGTACAGGATGTACAGAACTGGGAGACTCCCACTACTCAAACCCAGGTGAGAGCCTTTTTGGGCCTCACTGGGTACTATCGCAATTTCATGGCAGACTATGGAACCATAGCTGCACCACTGACAGCTCTAACTTCACCCAAACAGCCTAGGAAGGTTAATTGGACCGAAGACTGTCAGAGGGCCTTTGATGGCTTGAAAGAAAGTCTGTGTAGGGCACCTGTGTTGTGTGCGCCTGACTACAGCCGACCCTTTATCGTCCAGACGGATGCCTGCGACACCGGAATTGGAGCTGTCTTGTCCCAGTTAGATGACAAAGGAAGAGAACATCCTATCATATTCATCAGTAGACAACTCAAGGGTAGAGAACTTAGGTGGGCTACTGTTGAAAAGGATTGTTTTAGCATAGTTTGGAGCCTTAGGCGTTTTAGGCCCTACCTTACGGGGTCTACCTTCAAGGTCCAAACAGATCATAAGCCCCTGAAGTGGCTTATGCAGATGAAGGGTGAGAATCCGAAATTGCTTAGGTGGTCCATTAGCCTGCAAGGGCTAGATTTCACCATAGAGCACAGACCAGGGAAGAGTCACGATAATGCAGATGGCCTTTCCAGAAGGTATGTTAACCGTCTGGATGAGGGTGTCTATCCCGTGGGAGATTAGACACCCTCCACCTCAGTCTGGGGGGGGGCGACTGTGATGCTGGAAATGCATCAGAGGGACAGGGCCTCTGAATCCTTGTCCTTTACTGCTTTTTATCGTGTGTTCTGTCGTGTTTTCTGCCCAGGAGTCCATGTGGGACTCCTGGCAGTGCAGCTCTCTCTTTTGGTTTGGTGAACAGACCCATGGGATACCCTTATGGCACCCATGGGTAGGGGTACAACCCTGTGCCCCTAGTGTATGTTTTTGGGCACCTGTGGGTGGCCCACAGAGCAGGGTATGGGCTGGTGGCAGCTCCATGCTGAATTTGACAGGTGCTCTGGGTGTCCTCCATTTTGGGATACCCAGGCCCTGCCATTGGGATCAGTTGATTCCTGATAGGAAACAAGATGGCCCCTGTGGCCTCTTGCTTTCTATTGCCTGTTACCTTGTTTTCCCAAAGTCCTGGGAAGCCCTGACTCTGTCCATTCCCCCTGACTGGCTGTTGGGTGGAAGTTCCATATATGGTGTTGTTGTGAAGGCCCAGCTAGACTGACTGGAGCCTTCCCAGTGACTGTATGTTGTGGGTACCTCCTGTGGGTGGGACCTGGGTGAATGGAGTGTGTGACCAATATAGGCTCCTTGTTGTGGTTGTCTGGTTTCTGGCATGAGAGACAAAGACTGAGACAGCCCTGCCCGAAACTGGCCTGAATGCAGTGTGTAGTGTTGAATGGCTGGGTACTTGTCCCAATCCACATTCCTTGTTGTGAGTGTCTGAAAGGGAGGAGTGTGGCCTGAATGCACTGTGTGCCTGATTGGCTGACTGACTGCATGAATGCCCTTCTGTATGATTGGCTGCTGAGTGTGTGCCAGCAGTGTGGATGAGAGACAGAATAGTATATCTGGGGACCTTTCACCACTGGTAATTGTTCAGAAGCGTTCAGAAGCGTTCAGAAGCGTTCAGAAGCGTTCAGAAGCGTTCTGGAGCTGAGTCTCCACTCTAAGAGTAACTGGAACTGCTGATCCTCGACGTCCAGCTGGAAGAAGAAGACTTGCTGCTGCATTTGCTTCGACCGATCCGAAGGCTGCCGAAATCGTTGAAGACTGACCCGAGAGAGGACCTGGTAAGGCGCCCTCTTCCCGTGCTCCGAGGGACCATCGAGCACCGCTCCATCTTCGCCGAAGCGCCCTGGAAGACAGACCCTCGAAAGGCTGCCGACCCGAGACGGGACCGCCGAGGAGATCGAAGTGAAGCACCCGGACATCGCCGCCGTCGAAATCCATTGCCGTCGACCAGGGTTTGCAGGTTTGTGTAACCGCTGGAGGCCCGTCGAAGTTGTGTTGCCCAGCCGTGGGGAGCACTTGACGCCGTGCCGCCGACGACCGGAGCCGTCCGCTCCTTGCCTAAGAACATTAGAATCGAAGGACTCCCTCGTCCGCACCATCGACCGCTTTATCCTGCCAGAGAAAGTCGAGGACGACCAACGCGCCGAGGAGAAACCTGCCGGTGGGTTTCCCGCCACCCGAAGACCACAAAGACTCGAACGACTCGACGCCCCTGCTGGGCCTCCGTCTCCACAATCTTTGCGGTCCAGGACTATTGTCACCGAGGTGCCCCGCACGCCTCTGCCTTGCAGGACGCCGACGCTCAGACGCCGACGAGCACCGCTCGGACGAAGCTGCTGCCTCATCGATGCTGTTCTACCCTGTTTGTTGTCGGACGTTCGACGCCCCGTGTCTCCCGCTTGAAAGGGAAGGCATTCAAGAAGGGCCGTTGATTCCCCGTCACCGAACGCCGAGTTCCTCGACGCTTCTCGACACCTCTCGATGATCCGTGACTCCCGCTTGAAAGGGGGTCGCTCAAGAAGGATCTGTCGACGCCTCTTCGAAGAACTCGACTCCACCAGGTACATTGGGGGGGGTAAAAACATTATAGGAGGGAATAAGACTTGCAGAACAATATATGGACTGGGCTTGTGCTATATCTTTATTTTACAGGTTGCCCAGGTGGGGGGATCTCCACACAGAACTGTGTCTAGTGATAGGGGCCAGTATTCTGCCTATTGCTCAACCATCTTATTTTCTCTCCTCTCTCTATTGCTGGTTTCACTCTATTGATCTGTGTGACATTGTTACAGTATTGTTGATGCACTTTAATGAGATCTAATACAAAAGGGTGGTACCACTTTAGAATTGTATATATTTGCCATTGTTGATTTTCCTAAGTACAAAGTGAGTTATTATGATAAGTTTACATAACCTTGAATATTGATTATATAAAGACTGTGTTCTAACCAATACAGTGTGTGGACATTCCTTTGTGGGGGCTTCGGGACTACACTGTACTTAAGAACCAGCCTGCATCACCTCCTGAGAAGCTAGGCCTTGATTGCTCGTCCATTGCTACCGTAATAGAGAATCTTGGCTGAGGTCTTCTGTGCCTCTCTTCTACCATATAGAGAGCAGAAGTACAGACACCCCCTACCGGTCCTTTACAGTGATGTATAGGAGAAAGTAAGAGTGGTGATGAGATATGGTGGCTTTCAGTAAGGTCCTTGAGATCTTACTGAACATCTGAATTCCAGCCGTCTCGCACACTCCATCCATCCCATGCACTCCATCCGTCCCTCGCACTCCATCCGTCCCATGCACTGCATCCGCTACATGCACTCGATACGCTACATGCACTCCTTCCGTTCCATCCATTCCATACATTCGATCATTCCATGCACTCTATCCATTTCAGGCAGTCCATCCGTTGCATCCACTCCATCCACTCATGCAGTGCATCTGTTCCATCCATTCCATGCACTCTATCATTTTATGTACTTTATCAGTTCCAAGCACTCTATCCATTCCATGCACTCTATCCATTCCATGCACTCTATCCACTCCAAGAACTCTATCCATTCTAAGCACTCCATTAGTTTAATGTACTCTGTCCGCTCTGCCCGTTCCGTCCACCCTATCTGTTCTATCCACTCTATCCATTCCATCCACTCCATCCGTTCCATCAACTCTGTCGGTTCCATCTACTCAGTCCATTCCATCCACTCTATCTGTTCAATCCACTCTATCTGTTCCATCCACTCTATCCATTCCATTTGACCCTTCCGCTCCGTCCGATCCAGCCACTCTATCTGTTCCATCCACTCTATCCGTTCCATCTACTCTATCCGTTCCATCCACTCTATCCATTCCATCCACTCTATCCATTCCATCCACTCTATCCATTCCATTTGATCCAACTGCTCCGTCCGATCCAGCCATTCTAACCGTTCCATCCACTCTATCCGTTCCATCCACTCCGTGTGTTCCATTTGATCCATCCGCTCCATCCGATCCAGCCACTCTATGCGGTCCAGCCACTCTATGCGATCCGTCCACTCTATTTGATCCTACTTCATCCATTCCAATTGCTTTATCCGTTCCAAATACTTCATCTGTTCTACGCACTTCATCCGTCCAACGCACTCCATCCATCCACTCTATTTGATCCGCCTACTTCATCCGATCCGTCTACTTCATCCATTCCAACTACTTTGTCTGTTCTACTCACTCCATCCGTCCCACACACTCGATCTGTCCCATACACTCCATCTGTTCCACGCACTTCAACCGTCCAACGCACTCATCCGTCCCACATGCTCCATCCGTCCCACGTGCTCCAATCGTCCCACACGCTCCATCCGTCCCACTCTCTCCATCCGTCCCACGCACTCATCTGTTCCATCCACTCCATCCAGTCCATCCACTACATCCAGTCCATCCACTGCATCCAGACCATCCACTCCATCTGGATCATCCACTCCATCCGGACCATCCACTCCATCCACTCCATCCACTCCATCCACTCCATCCACTCCATCTGTTCCATCAGCTCCATCCGTTCAATCCATTCCGTACACTCCATCCGTTCCATCCACTTCATCGGTTCGATTGACTCCATCCGTTCCATCCACTCCATCCGTTCCATCCACTTTATTCGTTCTGTCCACTTCATTCGTTCTATCCACTTAATTTGTTCGAGTCCACTTCATCCGTTTCGTCGACTTCATCCGTTCTGTCCACTTCATACATTCTGTCCACTTCATCCATTCCATCCACTTTTTCCGTTCCATCTGCTTCGTCTCTTCCATCCACTTAATCCCTTAAACCTACCGCATCTGATTCATCCACTGCATCGATTTAATCCGTTTCATCCGCAGCATCCATTTCACCCACTGCATCTATTTTGTTCCTCTCGTCCACTTCATTTATTTCATCCACATCATTCCTTTCATCTGCTTCATTCCTTTCATCCACTTCATTCCTTTCATCCACTTCATTCCATTCGTTGATTTCACTCGTTCTATTCAGTTTATCCGTTTTAATTTACATTAGTACTTTTAGTATTTGATTTTTCTCGCTCGGATCTCGATGCTCGATTGTTTTTTTTTTGTGTTTTTTATTTATTTATTTATTCATTTATTTTTTGATATAGCAACCTTGGACTACAGTCTTTGTTGTTGTTATCATGTTTGAGTTTAAGAGTCGATTTTAGGGGAAGAGACAAGTTTTCAGTAATTTGCGGAAAGACAAGAGGTCCTCCGTGAGTCGGATGTGGGGTGGAAATGAGCTCCACAGAGTGGGGGCCGGGGCTGAGAATGATGATCCACCTAACCTGACTGAGTTCTTTTTTGGTATCACTAGGAGGCCGGCAGAGCTCTACATATCTCTACAATCCTTATCAACTGGATTTGTCACATGCAAGTGAAAACCAACATGCTGATGGCTGCAGGATTTGCATTGCAAGAAGGGGATAGTGGAAAGGCCCTAAATATGTACAATTGACAATTGCTTATGTGGAAAATGTGCTTGTGTGTGAAATGAGGCCCCAAAGTAATTCATGAGCATTTCAATGCGGAATCTGTTAGTGAATTAGTATTAAGGTGCATCGTTTGCCTATACTCAAATTTGAAGGTTCCAAATGTTGCTACTTTTAAATATCGTTTGTGAATCAGACCATCTGTGTGCACCTCAAAAAGTAGCCCAGCAGTAAATGTCGGCGCTTCAATACACGACACGACTATAGACACAAGCTGTCGTCCACCAAGGTCACCTCAAGAATTTTCTTAAAAGGGCATAATTCTAAGCTTCTGGCCTTTTATGAATAACAATTTTCCCCACGCCAGCTCAGCTTTTATGCAGGGCAATGTGTGACTAGCCTTTTGATATAAATAATGCGAACAATAATATGTATAGTGTGAACGTTTGGACACAACAACATTAAGGACAGAATGCTTTTTGATAAAACCTAATTTTTTGAGGCAAAGGTTAAACAGTCAGTAGCCAATAATTTAACTAGAACACTGTCATCGCTTTCAATAAAATTAGGCAAGGGCTGAATAATAATACATCCTAAAATGGACCCACAAGCAAATCAATTTTCATAATTTTAAAGAAAGATGATTATATGCTGTTTGACATTCAGTTAGCGGGGCAGTTTTGAAGCGCTGTCACTGATAACAAGCTTTGTTTTGCGTTAGCAAGGTCTCTTAAAGTAGGGTGACTGACCGCAAAAGAGGCTCGTGGTGTGGAGGGGACATTGCCTGCAATGAATGTTGCCATTAAAAGGGCCGACCCAGCCTCCCAGAAGTAGAAGTATTAAGTGTAACACTTTGCAAAAGTGAATCTACTTGTGTTTCACATTAACAATTTATATTAAACACATAAATCCATTAAAAGATGGATGCAAACCGGGAGGACTATGGGATAGAACAGTATTGTGTGAGTATGATGCCGTCCTTGAGCACGTGGGACTGCACTGTCCGGCTGAATAACTCACCAGCAGTGGCCCGACTTCGGCTTTCTCGCTATCAAGGTTGATACATTGAGGACCATTCATTGGGGTAACAGTAAAACCAGTTAGTGCAGTGCCTTGAGGCATACGGAATCCAGCATTAAGGATGTAAGTACACAATTTATTGTTATTACTCCACCATACTGACAGCATGACATTCTGACAACCCAAGGAAAAATGATTGGCTGGAGAGTGGGCCAACGATCACGCTAAAAAACCTGTAGATTGCCTCCATAATCAAACTCAATAAAAAATAATAATAATAATAAATAAAAATAATAATAATAAATAATAAAATAATAATAACTCAAGTGGGAAGTTGACAATTTATTTTTGTAAAAGATGGAATGCTGCCACAATAAAAACATATCTCATACAAAGCATGCACCAGAGATACATTTCAGAGACAAATGCCCTCCGGACTAGGGTGTTTTCTATATTGGGAGTAAACTTACATTTATTTATTGGACATTTGTATTGCGCCGATACACAAGTGTTTGCGGGCACCACAAGACAAAAAAGTGGGAGGGGAGGCAGAGAAAAAAACAACTGTAACGTTCTTACTAGGTCTTGTGACATTCTGACTGTGCAAGTGCAGTGACAAAATTGCAAGAGGAGTGTGAAAGTCAGGGCGGGAGGGCTGGGATGCAGGAAGGGGGAGGAGGAAGTGCAGGAGGCAGGGACCCAAGGGGCTGAACAAGTAATATAGAGAGCCATGGAGGGCAAGTGCCGGGGTAAACAATGGGAAAGGGAAAAACAGTGCGATGGAC
Organism: Ambystoma mexicanum; assembly: GCF_040938575.1. Lineage (NCBI taxonomy): Eukaryota > Metazoa > Chordata > Amphibia > Caudata > Ambystomatidae > Ambystoma > Ambystoma mexicanum. The sequence continues at coordinate 310,842,338 of NC_090936.1, forward strand.
TAGGTGGGCCAGATTCAGGCTAGTCTGGGGAGGGTGCCCCAGGGCAAGTGCTGGTTAGGGATGCTGGGGTAGACTGGTCAAGGAGGGCCTGGCCCTGTAATACGAGGGAACAGGCACCAGTCACAGCAGCAGGGAGACATCAGCACGGGAGGGGGGGAGGGAAAGAGGAGGAGAAAATGAAAATCTTGAGAAGAACTTATGGAGATCCGGCTGAAGTTTGAGGGGGTCAGGGAGGCGGTTGCAGAGAGAGGCTTCAGTAAAAGAAAGAGATCTACCTCCCAATCTCTGCAATGACCTGCTGAGAGTTGGAGCTAGAGGACCGAAGAACTCTAGCAGGGAGGTATTTAGGGAGAGAAATTTGGATGTAGCGAGGTCCCAGGCCCCAGACAGCTACGTAGATGATGCAAAGGCTCTTGAATTTGATCCTTGCAGTCACCGGGAGCCAGATATTCGAGAGCTGGAGAGGTGCAGTCTCTGAGCTTGAGGCCAAGGACAAGTCTTGAAGCCTATTCTGGATTAGTTGAAGAGGGCAAAGTGAAGAGAGACGCATATTAAGGAGAGACGCATATTAAGGAAGAGGCTGTTTCAGTAGTCCAGCCTAGAGAGAACCAGAGCCCTGGAGACATTGAGCATCTGTGGGAAGGTGAGGAAAGGGAGATTGCCTCTAAGGAGGCAGCGCTGAAAGTTGTACTTCTTGGCCCGCTCTGTGATGTGCAGAGAGAAGGAGAGAGAGGAGTCGAAGATGACCCCAAGGTTTTTTGCCTCACAAGAGAGTGAGGTGAGGGGCCCCAAGGAGGGTGGCCAGAGAGTGGGAGGGAAACAGGGAGCAGGCATCCCAATGAGAAGGATGTCTGTTTTACTTGCATTAAAGCAGAGATTGTTAGCGGAGCACCATGCCTGAATAGCAGTCACAAAGTCAGCTATGAGAGAGGAAGAATAGCAGGTAGAGGATGAAAGCTTACATGAGAGCTGTGTGTCATCAGCATAACACTGGAAGTGAGGAGAGAAGGTGGAGATCAAGTGGGCCAGAGGGGCAAGTTAGATATTGAAATGGCATAGCGTTAGGATAGAGCCCTGAGGGACACCAAAGATAGAGAGTAAGGTGGAGCAGAGGAAAGGGCCCAGTTGCACTTAGGAGGGTTGGTTTGAAAGGAGGGAGGTCCGGCAGGCCAGTGGCCGGTCCAAGATGCCTAGGGTATCACAGAGACGACTTATGAGGATGGCATGATTGACTGTGTCAAAGGTAGAGGAAAGATAGAGAAGGATCAGAACAGAGAGAGAGTGTGAAACCAGGTTCAAGTGCAGGACTTGATGGGTGTTCAGAATATAAGTTTCTGTGCCTCTGGTGGCACTGAATTCAGACTGGTGGTCATGGAAGCAGCCAGTCGATTCAGTGTGGTGGGTTAGTTGGGGGATGACCAACTTCTCCATGAGTTTGCCCAAGAAAGTGGTCATAGAGATAGGGCGATAGAGGGCAGGAAGGGTCAGCAAGCGGCTTCTTCTAGGAGAGGGTGCACAAGTGAGTGCCTGAGGGGTTGTGGGAAAGAGACGCTGACAAAGGAATGGTTACAAGGCAGGGGCGAGAGAGGAAATGTTGTCATTGATAGTTCTGGAAGAGCAGGGGATCACCTGTTTGGAGGAGACTTTCATGGAGTGGACTACCTGGCAGGGGGGGGGGGGTAAAGGAGGGCCATAGGAGGCAAGAGAATAGAGGGGTTGGGAGGTGGGTAGATGAAAGTGAGGATGGGATGTCCTGGGTTTTGGTGGAGAAGTGGGAGGCCAGTGCTGTGCAGAGGGCCTGGGAAGGAAGAGAAGAAGAGGAGACTACAGTAGGATTGGCAAGTTCCTTTCAGATTTTGAAATGTTCAGCCATGTTATTGTTGGCCTCACTGATGCAGGCTTGGACATGAGCCCTCTTCTTGGAGTGGATGGAGAGTCAATATTGCCTTTGAAGCAGGCGGCTTGCCAGTTTGTCAGAGGGGGGTTCTTGAGGCCTGACACTTCCGCTCAACAGCTTTGCACTTGCGTTACAGAGCTGCCAAGTCGGAGTCATACCGCAAGTTACGATTGGAGGCAGGCTTTATGTGGATCCTCATGACACGGGCAAGGATGTCCAGAGTGTTGGAGATAGAGAGAGATGGAAGTTAGCCAATGCTGGGTTGGTATCAGAGTCAAAGGCAGGGGTAGAAGGATAGATGAAGGTTGTGGTGAATGCAGCGACTGACACACACTTCATCGGTTGAATGACAGAGGAGACTGGCAGTGAGGGCATATGCATCACAGGGGCTAGGAAGCTCAAGGTGGGAGGAGAGGAGAGAGTGGTCAGACCAGGAGAGAGGAGTAGTTAGAGGGTTGGAGAAAGGGATGTCTGCTGAGATGAGCACATCCAAGGTGAGTCAGACCTGAGGGAAGAATTGTAAGGCAAGAGAGTCCAGAGGTCATGAAAGAGTACAGTGGATGTATCTGGAGAGTCAGGATGGATGTTAAAGTCCCCAAGGAAGAGACGTTTTGGGGAGGAGGCCAGGAGAGAGGAGCATAGGGATGCCCATCATGAGAGGACAAGGAAGATAGGTCTGAGGGGCCTACAGATAATGGCGAGAGTGGGGGAGCGGGTAGCAGATACAGACAGCCTACAGATGACTCATTCAAAGGAGGAGCAGGATTGAGTCGGAATGATGGTGACCGGAACCCACTGAGGGAAAATCTGGGCCACACTGCCTCCAGCCTGGGTGGGCATGGGATTGGAGAGTATCTTGTAGCCACTGGGAAGACAAGTGTCAAAAGCGGTGACATAGCTGGCCTTGATCCACGTCTCAGTGAGAGCAAGGAAGTCAACGTCAAGGTCTTCAAGGACGAGGCATGTCAGAGGAGTGTTTGACAGAGAGCGAGAATTGAGGGTAGTTAAGCGATGCTGGTTTCCCCCATTAAAGTTTTTGTGAGGGGGGGGGTACATGGGTGGGGTACCACCACCGGAGGGGGGAGGAAAGAGTGTGGCTGGAAGACAGTGTAGCAGCAAGAGAAGGTAGGAAGTTGAAAAGAGACAGTAAATGCATGTCAAGGAGGAGGAGTTTGGCCTGGGAGCTCTGGGCCATGCTAGTGCCATTACGATAGACATTGATGATGCACCTGGGTGAAGAGAAGTGTGCCAAGAGCACTTACCACCTGGTAGAGGACAGAAACCATATCGGGAGTCCATAGGTCAGGAGAAGGAAAGAAAAAGAGAATATCAGTGATAGTCTGCCTGGAGGAAGCATTGCCATAGGTGTCGGTCATGGGCAGACCATGGTTGGAGACCAGGAGAGCATTCTTAAATTCTTAAATGATTTCCTCCCCGGCTTTGAGAGAGAGGGAGGATAGGTAATGGAGAAGCAGTTGGAGTAGATAGGGGAAATGGAGAGCACCATAGTGACAGAGGGGGTAACAAGACACAAAGGGGAGTGAGACGGACAGAACTGCACAGTGCACAACATAACTCACCAGGCCGCCTAGCAGCCAAAGCAGGAATAGAAGTAACTGGTAGCATAAACAAGATTCCAGTGAGGGCAGAAGCGTTAGAAGAACACTAATTGAATGTTCAAACATAAATGAGGAATGCCATAGCAGGGCAATACATTTTACAAACCCTGATAAGGAATTCCAAGAGAAGTAGGGAAAGAAACAGCCATGCAGTGAAGATACAGGTAAAGTGGCACTAGATTTTAGTTACAAAACAGCCTCTGAAATGCAAGCAATTCAATGGGGCAGCAGATTTTGGAAAGTGCCTAGAGTTTAGTGATAAAACAGTCACCGAAATGCAAGCAATTCAATGGGGTAGCAGATTTTAGAAAGCGCCTAGATTTGTGTTACAGAACAGCGACTAAGATACAAGCAATTCAATGGGGCGGCAGATTTTAGAAAGTGCCTAGATTTGAGTAACAGAACAGCCACTAAGATACAAGCAATTCAATGGGGCAGCAGTTTTTTTAAATCACCTAGATTTCAGTTACAAAACAGTCTCTGACACCCAGAACACTGTGAAATGCCCAAATTCAAAAATATCCAAACATAGTAAAATGCCCAGATTTGAAAATCATGAAATGCAATAAAATGCCCAAATGTAACAGTCACTAAGCATAGTAAATGTCAAAGAACAACAAATACAGTAAACTGATGAGGTACAAGAGTCAGAAGACACAGTAAGTTCACAAAAGATTTAGATTGTGTCCCTAGAGTGGAAGGGGAGACTTCTGAAGGAATTAAAGGCTAGTCAGTGTGGCCAGGCAGGAGGCAAGAAGGAAGATTGCCATTTAGTGCTAGCTTGCTGGTGCTAATAGAGATAAAACAGGGACATAGAAGGAAACAGGAAGGAAAGCTCACCTTTTGCACAATATGCCAGAGCGCCATGCTTAGCAGCAGTGAAACACAAGCAGGGTGGCAAGGAACAACATAATGTGGCCCGGAAGTCTCGGCCAGACAGGCCAGACAGGGGCCTTAAAGTGGGCCTTTAGGTGGGGTTTGGCTAAGCTTCCTAGATCTCCCTGCTGGTCAAATGAAGATTCAGCAACCAATCAAGGTTGCACATAAACTCAGCGAAAAGTGCCAAAAAGGCGGCAGCCATCTTATGCTGTAGATAAAAATGTAAAATGTACTGGAGGCCAAGTTGGCCTGCCTGCTGGTGCAGGCATCGATGGCAGCTGACTGCCCCTAACTGCTGGTATAGACTCTGGTGGGCAGCTGGAGGTCTGTGATGCTGAGTGAGGAAGCAAGAGCCCATGGGGGCCTAACTGCCTCTGCAGTGCTTCAGCTCTGTAGATCAGACATGTGGGGAGGCTGGAAGAAAAAGAGAGCCAACCCTGGTCTGTGTTTTGATGATGGGCAGACAAGGGCCTTAAAGTGGGCCTTTGGGGGGGCTGGCTACGCCTGCTGGTTCCCTCTACTGGGCAAATGAAGATCCAGGCAACCAATCAAGGTTGCAGGTATACTCAGCGAAAAGTGCTGAAAAGGCAGCGGCCATCATATGCTGTAGATAAGGATTTAAAATGTACTGGAGGCCAGCTGGGCCTGCCTGCTACTGCAGGCTCCAATGGCAGGAGACCACAGTTTCATATGCTGGTGTAGACTTCAGTGAGCATCTTGAGGTCTGTGATGCCGAGGGAGGAAGTAGGAGCTCAAGTAGGCCTGCCTGTTGCTGCAGTGATTCATCTCAGTAGATCAGACATGGGGGAAGGATGGAAGAAAAAGCACATGTAATATAAAGTGGTCATGCATAGCACCCATCTACCATGTTTGGTGGGCTTCCTGTACATGGCTCTGTAAAAGAAGACAGGGGAGTGATTATTAATCGGATTTATGGAGAGACAGTTGTGAAACCTGTGCTATTGGAAGGACCTGAATCTTGGTTGCAGTTCTATTTCTAAGGGTTTGGTGGTAATACTGGGGGGTTTACTATCCAAAAGAGACAGCCCAAGATCTGGTAGTTTCAAGTGTCCTAGGTTTGGGTTAGGTGTGACAAAATGATTTCTGCTCCGAAGGATTACAAGGATGAGTAGTGACTAAACTGCATACTCAGCCCTCACAATTCTCAAAACAAGGGAGATCCCAATCAAGTCAGGACATATTCACAGTTGGAAAATGTACCTCCTTAATCTTTGGTGGAAATATGGGGCAAGGGCAACAGTTCAAAATAAACCTGAAGTCTGAAGCCATTGTACTATTCAGTTTCTGGTTTCAATTGCACAGTTATTGAGTGATTAGGCCGAGGTAGGGTACATACTCAGTCATCTGAATGGGGTATGCCGTGGGCTGTTCTACTCCTTATGTGACCTCATGGAGCTCCTGTTAGAGGACTTTGTTGAATTTGAAAAGACCTTCAAGGAGATAACCAAGTCGGAGCATCCCAAATCAAGTCACTATATATATCAAACAGGTGAACGAAGACATGATTGTCTTTGTGAGCCGCATTAAACATCTAGCTGCTGACTCCTTGTAGACTGAAACCACTCATTTAATCTTGTTCAAGACAGGCCTTCAGGATGAATACAAGGATAAACTGGTGTATGTGCACAAGGTGGAAAACTCATAGGGTTTAAAGGTTCATATTCAAATTGATCACCTGTTAACAGAGAGTCATGCTAAACTCAGAATGACTGAAGGCTCCAGAAGTCATGCAGCATCACCCTTGCCACCATCCCCTTCCACAACCATTGGTGGGAAGCAGTTCCAGAGCTTATATGGATCAGGGCAGTGGGGGCATTCTTACAGAAGACGAAAGATGGAACCAACGAGCCAACTGCCCATGCCTGCACTGTGCGGCCAATACCCATTATCGGGAAATTGTCCTGTGCGTCCATGCAGGCCAGCAGAAAACTGAATGGCCTGTTGAAGGCATGAAGAGTATAACAGGCCCACAGCAACCCTAAACATACCTTCCTGCAGGACTACTCCAAGCAATGGCAACTAACCTCTTGTGTGCACTGGAGGGCTGGTTACAGTGGACTTCCCTCCTTGAAAGCGGGGCCTCAGGGAATTATGAATTGCATATTTCTCCAACAATATGTGATCCATGTGTCACCTAATGATAATGCTTCCTTCTTAAAAGTTATTTATGGGACGTTTTTGGCTTCGGTCTCTGTCATTAAGCAAACCAGTGCAAGGGAAATGTCCACTAACCAACACGATATTCCCAAGAGTCCTCAATTTACCATTTCCGGCTGTGCATACACCTGTGATCAATTGGAAGGTTCTTTGTGTCATTTTATTTCCTGATATGTGTGCATCAATTTGTGCCAAGAGAACGACAGCTCTGTAGAAGCAAGGGAAAGAAAGCGACTCCTCTGTCCGCAGATCAACATTCCCAGGTCATTCCGACAGAATATCTTTCTTGCTGGCACTTGTTTTCTGAACCTGAGTATATATAAATTCCATTGCATCTGGTGATCAATTGCGAGATTCACGAACCACAGATCAGTATTTACCCAACAGCCATATTTACTCACTGACAGAGAAGGAACGGGGGAGCTGAAGATGTACCTTTCCTAATGTATTGAATGTGGATATATCACTCCCACTAAGTCACCATTAGGGAACCCCCTTTTCATTGTACTGAAGAAAGTGGAAACCCACTGCCCTTGAAATTACTATTGACCAAGGCTGTGCTCTACCGCATGCTGCACACAAGCTTGTGCAGTGGCTGTCAGGCCCTTCCTTGGCAACCCGGAGAGCATGTAAGTGTGTGTGTGTTTTGTTTTGGGGGCTGTTTGTGAGTGAGGGGGAGAAGGGAGGGGCAGGCGAGCAAAAGGGTGGTTTGGGGATGAAACTCCCAATGAATAGTGCTACAGAAGGCAGGGAGCGCTGTGATAGCAGCTTTAAGGTTGGGTTTGGTGGGTAAATCCTTGAAGGCAGCTGCAAATCAGTTTTTAAAAAAGCAGCCTTTTTTGGATGTCGCTTTCAACAGTGGTTTTTAGAAATAGAATCTTGATGATGGCTCCATATTTTCTGATCTGTTAGGGCACTCAGTGTGGGTTTCTTTAGATGACATCCTTATCCCCCCACCCATGTCCTACATGTGTGAGAGGTGTTTAGGCATTTTATAGCCAAATGCCTGTATGTGAAATGTACCTTGAGCTTTTTAGGGTATGTCGTAATACCAGAAGCCATCCCCATGGATCTAAGGAAAGTTGATGCCATCAACTGCTGGCAAATCCCTCATGATATCAAAGCATTTCAGAAGTTTTTGGTGTTTGGAAAGTACTATTGCTGCTTCATATCTGATTACGCCGGACTTTCTTTGGAAAGCACTTTTTTTTTTCTTTTTGTGAACAAATCAAAGGTTCGAATAGGATGACTGCAAAGAGACTACATTCCAGATCTCCAAACAGGCATTTGTAACAGTAATCATTCTGCAACATTAAGACAACTCCACCACTTTTATTGTCGAAGGCTATGAATCGGACAGGGCTATTTCCAGAAAGGCACACAATGTGAACTTCCTATCGCATGCTACTCACGAAAAGAAGCACCCTGTAAGCAGAACTATTCCATCATAGAATAAGAGCTACTTGCTATCATATCTGTTGTTGAAGAATGGAGACAACATGTACAAGGAGGCAGACATAAGGTTGAGGTTCATAATCACAACCTACAGCATGTACGTTCCCTGCATTAATGGAACAGTTGCCAGGTGCTTTGGACATACTTCTTCATGCAGTGCAGTCTTTATATCATGTTTTTTGCAGGATCCTGGAAGAAAAGGGCAGACCCATTGTCCTTTTCCCCCTAAGACAAAGGAGGAAGAGAACTACAGAGATGTATACTTAACCCAGGCAAACATGTACTTCCTGACATCCTTCTGCTCCAGGAACGGGTATGCAACACATAGCAATTGACACAAATCTGTCTGATCTCCTTAAAGCAACAAACAAAAAGATCAAAAAAAGGTGTTATGTTCCAACAGACAGACTATACATCCTTCCCATGGATCTTCGCAAGCGATTCTTGTCTAATTTTCATGATTCCCAGCTTGCAGGGCATCGAGCAATTCAAGCTTCAACCAAACTGATCAAACGACAATTCTGGTGGCCAGGAATTAGTTCACAAGTCTCAGAATATGTCAGTGCATGTCCTTTATGTGTCAGGATAACATTGAACACTTGAGACCTGTAGGCCTAGTACAACCTGCGGAAATATCACTGTATACCATCTCTACTAATTTCATCACTGATCTTCCTCTATGCAATGGTCATAACTGTATAACAGGTGTGGTAGATTTTTTTTTCTAAGATGGCTATTTTTTCCCTTTACCAGGACTACAATCCTGCAATGAAAGAGTGGACGTCTTTTTCCATCATGTTTTCCGTTTGCATGGGTTGTTAGAAAAGGTTATATCTGACTAAGTAACACGATCCCCATCCTGTTTTTGGACTGCTCTCTGCTACCACACCTGAACACAATTGGCCCTCAGCTCTGGCTATCACCCACAGAGTAACAGCCAGATTTAAATGCTGTACCAAAGCCTTTTACAGTATTTACATTGTTATTCCAGTACCACACAATCCAACTGGGTGAAGTATCTAACAACTGTAGAAATAAACTATAAGACTGGTATACATTTGGCTGCATGTTTCCATCCCTTCTAATGCATTTAATGACAAACTCTGAAACCCCTGCACTTGGAAAAAATACGACCCGGTCCCATTGTTGGCGCTGATGAAATTGTCAATTTCTTACAGGAGGTACAACGTGTGGTAGTAGAGCACCAGTACAATGTTCAAGCGGCTGTCAAAATGGCTGCAGACACGAAAAAGACTCATACACCTGCATTTCAGGCTGGAGACAGTGTGTGGCTGTCAACTCAAAATGTACCTGCTCATAACATACCCCAGAAACTGTCTCCCCGGTATATGGGGCATTTCGCATTCTGCGGAAACTGGGGGTCATTACGAGTCGGGCTGTAAGGGATACCGGGCACCGGTAAGGAGACCGGTGCCGGTAATCCCTTACCGCCCGTTTCCGAGGTCCCTTGGAGGGAACCGCAAGGAACGTGTGGTCTGACCACACGTTCCTTACGGGTCCCGCTAAGGGACCAGGGTGCTAATAACGGGCTTGCCATTTGCGCGCCCGTTATTAGTGCCCTCCCCATTCCCATCCGTCCCTATGAGGGCTCAAATGGGAATGGGGAATGGTTTGTTCAATGGGGACTTACCGGTCCCGCCAGGGTCAGACTGCACCGGTAAGTCCCCATTGAACAAGACCGGACACGGGCACAGTATAGGAGGCAGCCATGGTGCTAATAGCAGCATGGCTACCGCCCATCTCATAATGAGACCCACTGTCTCCTGTGCCTTTTCATCTTCAGTTACCTTCAGCCTAGCATCTGCACCCTGTCTTCCAGGTGTCCCTGTTGAAGTTATGCCACTCCAACAGCTTCCTGTGCACAACACATCCAACCTGGTCCCTTCCTAGTTTTGAGCATTCCGCAACATGAAGTCTGTGACTCTTGTTACCGGAGATGCAGTGTGAAATTCTTGTTCGCATGGAAAGGTTATGCGGCAGATAACAACTTTTGGGAACTGCCTGTTATATACTTCAATATGCACCCAGAAACCCTGTGACCAGGCCCTGCCCTCCCGTACCTTGAATGATACTCCAGACACAGGTCTGACTTGCACAGGTTCCCTACGCGCTATGCTGAGAGCCGGTCCGCGCCCTTTATTTCATACATGCGCGACAGCGAACACTACCGTCACGCTCATGTGACTCCATCACATGCCTCCTTTTTTATAACAAAACAGATATCATGCATTATCATTAACTTCATGTTAACGTGACATATAAGCATGTGCATACATAACCAAAACAGTCTTTAGGCCCAACGTGGGCAGATACCGTCACCTCCTGGTCATCTTCAACTCAGATCCTGGCTGGACACTTCCGACCCTCTCGGCAAGGATATCTCACTTCACTTCGTTCACTCACTGGGCTGTGTCTTCCTGGTTCAGGGTCACCTGTGTCCTCTTCGAGAGTATCCGCCCTTTGTCTAATATGGGCCGGGGACATCCAGACTGCCAGCTCCTGCTTTTGCTCGTCTCCCGCAATCTTCCTGAAGAAACACGAGTTCCTTGTTACCGTCCCCCTCTGGTTGGCTGCCGTTACCATGGACCCTGTAGGATATTTTGTGTAGATTTGGGGTCTGGCAGTATTTTTTCACTGCCAAAAATAATGGTAATTTGGTGATGACCACTCCTTGCATTTAGATTGAGTTTGGCCTTATTTCCTTTCAGTGACCATTCCTTATTACATTATATGGGATGATTTAGTGGTATACATTATTGTTGGTGGTTTAGTGGTGAGCATAATTTTTCTGTTTTATTTGTGGCCCCAATATACACAAAACCCTTCTTATTCTTAGTCTGTTCTTTTGATCGATAGAGGCCTCGGACCTACTTTCAGAAACACCACAGTTTCACATATAGCATTCTCAATAACCGGTGGTATTATCACTGATTCATATACATCAGTGAATTATGCTTCCATAGGCCTCCTTGCTGGTTCATGGACCCCCAGCAATGTCTATTGTATTAAATTTCACTCAGACACCATGCACTGAGTGGACACACGCACACAGCTATTTATCACTGCTAGTGCTATCATTCCATCTCCATGAGAAACATGACACATGTATTACCTCAAAATCTTCCCCCTTTCCCGAGATATTATTCTAAATGCACCAAGAAAAGACAAAAGCAAAAACACTCTACATGATTTGTGTACATATCATTTGTATAATAAACAGTTGCATTTCAAAATAACATCTCACCCTCTTTACTGCTGCATTATATGTAGCAGACAGAAGAGAAATAAATACAGCAACAAAACGAAATTCACTCCGCATTATTTGTAAAAAGAAGAAAAATAAATTACAGCGACAGAACAAACTTCACTTTGTCAATTAAACACTAGGGATTCCATTGGCTACTCTCCCTGCCTGATATTTATAGAAGGTCATCCGTACAGCACACAATAACCTCAATTCACTTGGATAATTACCAATTTTCTGTCCCCCACGCAACCTCCCTTTGCTCGCCTCCGAGGAATGGGCCCAGGGTTGTCTTCGTAATCTTGAAGGCTTGAAGTGCACAGCGAGAACATGCAGTTACCTGCAGTTCTCAAGCCGGTGCTAAGCGAGACTGGGAATGCCTCCTCACAGCCCCGTCTCAGATCCTCCGTCTCGGCAGCTCAGCAAAAGCGATCTGAACTTTTTTCTGTCAGACTTTTCCAGCAAACCTCTGTTGCTTACGTGGAACCACTGTAGATACTTTGCACCAATCAAATTAAAAAGACTGTATCATCCTTCCTTCCACAATAGCTCAATTTTTACAGTAAGAAACTGTAGCTAAAATCATTCCCTGGCAGCCAGATTCTGATTGCTGCAAACACAGTGAACAAAGAGAGAAGAAAATAAAAAATCCAAGTGCACGTTTGAAAAACGAATTTCAGAACATGTATTTCTACCTCATTTTCCACATGGAGAGCACATTATAGTGTTAATGAGTTAACTCTAGTGATTAGTATGTGTTAATTAAGTCAATCAATTAGATAAATAATGTGGTCTCCTGTGTAGTTCAAGGAAAGAAAAGAAAAACAAATATTCTGGTGCACTTTTAAACCTGCAGCCTGTCTCCATTTGCATACCCATATGTTATGCTAGCAACATAGGGCTGGCTATATGTGTGCCACATTATTGCTGGCAATAGAATGCTATCACATTCAGTGAAGCGCCATACTTCAAATCACTATCAATTATACTACAACCCTTTTACATGTGTAACTCCCATAGGAGTTGGCTCATAGTTGAGGGATAACTTCCCCTTCGGGTGTCTGTTCCTCACCAGGATGGTGTCCCCTACTTCTATGTTCGGGGGCCTCAGCCCACGCCTGGCGTTCTCCTTCTCATTGTGCGCCCATCGGTCTTCCAGTGTTTTTTGGTTGTCAATGACACCTGGTGGTCTGCCGTCTGCCTCCAGAATCAACCCAAACGGGCACCTGTTAAAGAAAGTCTCCGCTGTTGGAACCCCGGTTACTGGTGGGGGGTCGTCCAATACTCTCAGAAGAACTGATATAGGTTTCTCCTCAATTCGCCTGCTTGTCCTTGTGAGATTTGGAACATTTTGTTGAGCATACGCATGAAGCGTTCTGCCTCTACATTGACTCTGGGCCAGCCTGGGTCACTTTTTGATGCGTGATGCCATAGCTACTCATAAATTCTGCAAACTGCCTGCCTTGAAATGGCAGCCCGTTGTCCGAACATATGACTCGAGGAAGCCCATAGGTTGCGGATACCTTTTCCATCGCCCGTATGGTTTGTTCACATGATGTGGACTCGACCAGCTCCACCTCTGGATAGCGTGACCAGACCATTGGTCGATAAGCAACAAGAAGTACATCCCCTTCCCTGTTGATCCAAAGTCAGAATGTACTGTGCCCCACGGGCTGTCGCTTCATTCCATCGACTCAATGCACGGCTCTTTGTTGACAGGGGTTACTGCTTGGCACCAAATGCATTTGCTTACATAGTCATCGACCCTTTCTTCCAGCCCCAGGTACCATACCTTGGACCTCAGTCTTGCCTTGATCTTTGCGGTGTCCTGGTGCCAGATCAGCTGTCTTGGTATTACAATCTGTCCCCCTCGAAGTAACAAGCCTTCATCTGACCTTGACAGTTCACGTCGGACTCGCCACAGTAGCTGAACCTCGCTTTGAGTCACCTTATCTTTGCGGGACACGTCCGCTAGAGCTGACCTCCAGTCACCGCTGTCCACAGCACTGTGTACGAGCAGAAAGCATACATCTGTGCGTGAGGCACCGGCCACCTCATTAAGTGTCAGAGCTAGTGGTATGGCAGCGTCTACCCCTTGGTGTACATAGTCCTCACAATCTCCTACTGATCTTGCCTCTTTCCCACAGACACCCCTAGGGTGACGTGACAGGTAATCTGCCAGGTTGCGGGTTCCTGGTCTATACTGCAGTTTCACCCCATACTCCATGAGAGCTAACGTCCATCTCTCTATCCTCAGGGGTGGCTTGGATGATGATCCTGTCAGGATAGGGATGAGGCGTTTTTGGTTGGTGATAACAGACACAGACTTCCCCAGAATATAATTGCGAAAGTGGCAGCAGCCCCAGAGTATGGCTAGCGCCTCCCTCTCGATTTGGGAGTATCTCTGTTCAGTCTCTGTCAACGCCTTGCTGGCATATGCAATGGCCTTCATTTGCCGGAAGTAGCAAAGTTCCCAGCCCCACAGGGCTGGCATGCACAACCAGCTCAGACTCCTTCCCCGGGTCAAAGAATGCCACAGTCCCATCTCCCGTGAGAGCAGCCTTTATGGTGTCGAATGCCGTCTGTTCAGTGTCCGACCATATCCATGGAATGTCTTTCTTTGTAAGTGCCCGGAGAGGTTCCAAGAGAGAAGCCAGGTTTTGGATGAACCTCCCACAGTACATTACCATGCCAAGGATCCTTCTCACCTCTGAGGCATTCTCCAGTGGTTTTGCCTCTCTAATGTCTCTCACCTTCTGGGGATCAAGGTATATGTCCTTGGAGTGAAAGATGAAGCCAAAGAACTCTATACTGTCTTTGAGAAACTCACATTTCTCGTGATGCAAGGTCAAGCCTAAGTCTCTGATTCCCTCTAGTGCCTTCTCCAGCCGGGCCATGTGTTCTGTCTCGGATGCTGCATACACCAATATATCATCACTTAGATTGATTATGCCATCCAAGCCAGCGAGGGCACCCCTCATGATGTTTTGGAACAACTCTGCTGCTGAGGAGACCCCAAAGCTGAGGCCTTTATACCTGTACAGTCCGTTGTGTGTTGTAAACGTGGTTAAATAGCGTCAGTCTGGGTGCAACTCAAGCTGGTAATATCTGGAGTGCAAGTCGAGCTTGGAAAACACCTTGGCTCTCTGTAGTTCACCCACCACGTCATCCAGAGTTGGTGTGAATTGACGACACTGGGGGACATCCACGGGGTCGGGCCATCTATTTTTTCAATAATGTCTTAGTCCACTAAATTTTGCAGCTCTCTTTCCACTTGCGCACGGAGGTGGAAGGGCATGCGCCTGTGTTTCAGATCCGTTGGGTGCACCGTCTCATCAATGTGTAGTTTGATGGGTTCCCCTCTTAGCTTCCCAACTCCTCGAAAGATGTCATCAAACTTGTCAACAAGGTCTTTGATGTCCGCTTCATACACTGAGAGTGCAAAGTGTACAATATCTCAAGCCTCAGATGCAGCACAACTCAGGAGTGAGTGGGGAGTGACATCCGTCACAAATAATCTCACCTTGATGTTGTTGTTGGCGTGAGTGACTTGGGCTACAAGCACTCCTCAGAGCAGAAGTGGACGGGCTGCTCCAAATGAGTAAATCTTTGCCTTTGTTTCTTCCACTGCTGGTGGTCCAGGGAGCGACACATAATGCTGTGTCGCCAGTACACATACAGATGTGTCTGTGTCAATCAGTACTGGAGTCAGAGTCTCACAAATCGTCACCACACATGTGGGCTGCCTCCTTTTCTTTATTTTTGAGCCAATGTTAGATATAAAGAACACTTCCTCATCCTCTTCCTCTTCTTCAGCGATGTCTAGTTCTTAGAGCTCCTTTTCCGCCTTGGCTACATTTCTTGGTTTGCGTGGTCCTGTATTGGTCGCCCTACTCGGGCCTCTGGGAATTGCAGTTGGGGCAGCAGCCCGGCACATTCTGGCAAAATGTCCTGAAGCCCTGCAGCGCCCACACACTCTCCCTTTTTTGCTGGACAGTCACTGCAGTGTGGGAGATCGTAACCGCACTTTGAACAGGGCTGCGATATATCAGTCTTCTTCTGGGGCCATGATGGGTTTGCGTTCGCTGATTGTCCTATCGCACAAACCTCCTCACTCTTCACGGATTTGACTGCAGCGTCCATTTTGGTGGTACGGCTGTTGGCCAGCTCATAGGACCTCCCCTTGTCAAGAATTTGAGTCAGCGTCAGCCCCGGTTCCCTGAGTTCCTGTCGACGTAGCTTCCCCGAGCTACAACCTTGTAGAATCTGGTTTTGGACCATCCCCTCTTCATTCTCCCAGTGACACGTGGTGGCCAGGTGGCATAGCCGCCCACAGAACTGGTCCAACCACTCATTTTTGCATTGCTTTTCGCTACACATTACAAAGCATTCAAAGTCCAAGTTAGCAAGAGGTAGAACATTTTCCTTGAGTGCATCCATCACCGCCTGATATGAGACAGCAGTGGGTTTTGGGGACTCGAAGATGCAGTGTACCTCATATCCCATAGCGTATAGCAGCACCACCACCTTTGCTTCATCATGTGTCTCTCCCGTGGCCTTGAAATAAATCTCCATCTTCTTGACCCACAGCAGCCATCTTGGGCCCAATTTTGAAGGTGGGCCTGACATGTCAAATTCTGGCATGGGGGACAGCGTGCCTTGTTGCCTGGGCACTCTCCCGACTGGCGGCGCCCCATGAACATTGTCTGCAGGGTCACTCATGACCATGGACCGCACAGGCACCTGTCGCTCTCGTGAAGGCCGCAAGTCAGCTGACATGAAGGCTACTGGGGTCCCAGTGGGATTTGAAGTATAATTAGCAAACAGGCACAGTGTAGGATGCCACTCTCCCTTGGCATCAGGGACAAAAGGAAAAGAACATATTGCTCTGTATTAGAGATACTGCCATGCACAGTCCCACTATGTACACACGGTAGACTTATGATCAAAGTTCAAATTTTTTTGTGAAAAAAATCCAAGCCCCCCATATCCCTCCTCGTAGCTCCTGTGGTTTTCAGGTAAGTTTTAGCCTTGGAAGGCTCCAAAAATTGCTGGGGATAGAGCACGAGCACCCCACCTGTGGGGCCGCAACCATCGACGGCATAAAATGGCAGTTGGATCTTCTCAGTGCGGGTGACGCACCTGGCAGGCGCTGGGATGACAATGTGGATGCTGATTTTGGTGTCGGATTGAATACCCCCAGCCTAGTGGCGTCCTCGTCACCAGTGTTATATACGTCAATATTCACCCGGAACCCCCGTTACCAGGCCCTGCCCTCCCGTACCTTGAATGATACGCCAGACACAGGTCTGACTTGCACAGGTTACTGGTGCGCTCTGCTGAGAGCCGGTCCGCCCCCTTTATTTAATACATGCGTGGTGGCGAACACTGCTGTCACGCTGACGTGACTCTGTCACACCGCCCTCCAGAGTCCAAGCTTCCGTTCTGATTCAGCGCTTAGTTCAATGCTTTCCTTGGGAACCTAGTGCTCCATCGGGTCCTAGGGTGGGAAGAGTGCATCACCTCTTTGTTTTTGCTTTGTCACCCCGAGTGGGACGGGTATGCCCAGACGTGGGTCCCGTGCCTGCTGGGCCTAGAGACCCAAGCTACTCCTCACTGATGAGCCCCAACAAGGGCAAAACATGTTTGGGGATGCTTGTGGTCTCGTGCAGAAGGGATGTGGCCTAGCAGTTTGGGCTGGACTGCCCCTTTTGGGGTGGGGCCAAGCCTGATTTGCATATGGGCTTTCCCCTTCTGCAATGGCTTGGCAGGCGAAGAACCGTGCTTTGGAGGGTTGCCCAGAGCATTGCCAGTGGTTTAGATTAATTCTAAACCTTCCAGCCATCACCTCTTTGTTTTTGCTTCAACAATAACCACACAAAGGACCCCTTTGGGAAAAAGCAAAAGTCTCTGATTTCAAGAAAGTCTTCTGAATTAAGGGGGTAATTCATAGAATTTAGCGCACAAGTGGCGCACGCGGCTGGCGCACAGTGTGCGCGTGCGAATCTCTGCGCCAGCCGCGTGCGCTAAAATCCATTTCTGTGCACAGCGTATTCATAGATTTTAGCTACCAAAACCAGCCGTGGCGCACAGTGGCACAGCGACCCTGCAGCAGCGCCAGTTACGCCCCCAAGAACTCCCCTCGTGCAAGGAAAAGCCATCAAAATCCCCAATCCAGCGCAAAGGGCTGTGCTAGCCCTATAGCAGTATACATGGCCACCACACGCACACGGCAAGTGGGGAACGTGTATTACTGGGGTGTGCGGGAAGTTTCACATGCAATTGGCCCTGTGCGAGTGGGGTACGTGTATTACTGGGGTTCGCGGGAAGTTTCACGCGCGATAGGCCCTGTGCGAGTGGTGTACGTGTATTACTGGGGTTCGCGTGAAGTTTCACATGCGAAAGGGCCTGTGCGAGTGGGGTACGTGTATTACTGGGATTCGTGGGAAGTTTCACATGCGATTCGCCCTGTGCGAGTGGGGTATGTGTATTACTGGGGATCGTGGGAAGTTTCACACGTGATTGGCCCTGTGCGAGTGGGGTATGTGTATTACTGGGATTCGCGGGAAGTTTCACACGCGATTGGCCCTGTGCGAGTGGGGTACATGTATTACTGGAGTTCGCGGGAAGTTTCACACGCGATTGGCCCTGTGCGAGTGGTGTACGTGTATTACTGGGGTTCGCGGGAAGTTTCACACGTGAAAGGGCCTGTGCGAGTGGGGTACATGTATTACTGGAATTCGCAGGAAGTTTCACACGCGATTGGCCCTGTGCGAGCAGGGTACGTGTATTACTGGGGTTCGCGGGAAGTTTCACATGTGATAGGCCCTGTGCGAGTGGTGTACGTGTTTTACTGGGGTTTGTGGGAAGTTTCACACGCGAAAGGGCCTGTGCGAGTGGGGTACATGTATTACTGGGGTTCGCAGGAAGTTTCACATGCGATTGGCCCTGTGCGAGTGGGGTACATGTATTACTGGGGTTCGCAGGAAGTTTCACATGCGATAGGCCCTGTGCGAGTGGTGTACATGTATTACTGGGGTTCGCGGGAAGTTTCACACGCTAAAGGGCCTGTGCAAGTGGTGTACGTTTATTACTGGGGTTCGCGGGAAGTTTCACACGCGATTTGCTGTGTGTGAGTGGTGTACGTATATTACTGGGGTTCGCGTGAAGTTTCACACACGAAAGGGCCTGTGCGAGTGGGGTACATGTATTACTGGGATTTGCTGGAAGTTTCACAAGCGATTGGCCCTGTGCGAGTGGGGTACATGTATTACTGGGGTTCGCGGGAAGTTTCACACGCGATTGGCCCTGTGCGAGCGGGGTACGTGTATTACTGGGGTTCGTGGAAAGTTTCACACGCGATTGGCCATGTGCGAACGGGGTACATGTACTACTGGGGTTTGCGTGAAGTTTCACACGCGATAGGCCCTGTGCGAGCGGGGTATATGTATTACTGGGGTTTGTGGGAAGTTTCACACGCGATAGGCCCTGTGAGAGTGGTGTACGTGTATTACTGGGGTTTGCGGGAAGTTTCACACGCGAAAAGGCCTGTGCAAGTGGGGTACGTGTATTACTGGGGTTCGGAGGAAGTTTCACATGCGATTGGCCCTGTGCGAGTAGGGTACATGTATTACTGGGGTTCGCGGGAAGTTTCACACGCGAAAGGGTCTGTGCGAGTGGTGTACGTTTATTACTGGGGTTCGCGGGAAGTTTCACACGCGGTTTGCCGTGTGTGAGTGGTGTACGTGTATTACTGGGGTTCGCGGGAAGTTTCACACGCGAAAGGGCCTGTGCGAGTGGGGTACATGTATTACTGGGATTCGCTGGAAGTTTCAGAAGCGATTGGCCCTGTGCGAGTGGGGTACATGTATTACTGGGGTTCGCGGGAAGTTTCACACACGATTGGCCCTGTGCGAGCGGGGTACGTGTATTACTGGGGTTCGTGGAAAGTTTCACACGTGATTGGCCCTGCGCGAGCGCGGTACGTGTATTACTGGGGTTTGCAGGAAGTTTCACACCCAATAGGCCCTGTGCGAGTGGTGTACGTGTTTTACTGGGGTTCGTGGGAAGTTTCACACGCAATAGGCCCTGTGAGAGCAGTGTACGTGTATTACTGGGGTTCGCGGGAAG
Source organism: Ambystoma mexicanum (assembly GCF_040938575.1). Classification (NCBI taxonomy): domain Eukaryota; kingdom Metazoa; phylum Chordata; class Amphibia; order Caudata; family Ambystomatidae; genus Ambystoma; species Ambystoma mexicanum. Next base: position 310,861,761 of record NC_090936.1, read on the forward strand.
TTTCACACGTGATTGGCCCTGTGTGAGTGGGGTACGTGTATTACTGGGGTTCGCAGGAAGTTTCACACGCGATTTTGTCAGAGCGGGGTACGTGTATCCAGTGTGGTGCGTGGGGAGTCCTACACGTGAATTGGCAGTGTGGGTCCTCCCAGGTGTCCCCTCTACCCCCTCCACGGCCTCTGCAGGCAGCCCACACCACAGGGGACTACTCTGCACCCCTGGTCATGTCCCGCAGGCAGCCCATCCACCATGGGCATGCCCCCCAGCCAAGCCACATGTCACCTTGCAATATGATCACCAACTCATTGCCCCCTGCACCCCCACCCCCCAGCAGTGAGGGGCACCTGCCAGCAGGCCCCCACTCATGTCCCCTTGCAACCCACCCCCCAGCATTGAGGGGCATCTGCCTGCAGGTCCCCACTCATGTCCCCCAGCACCCCCACCCCCCAGCATTGAGGGGCACCTGCCAGCAGGCCCCCACTCATGTCCCCCTGCACCCCCACCTCCCAGCAGTGCGGGGCACCTGCCAGCAGGCACCCACTCATGTCCCCCTGCACCCCCACGCCCCAGCAGTGAGGGGCACCTGCTAGCAGGCACTCACTCATGACCCCCATCACCCCCACCCCCCAGCAGTGAGGGGCACCTGCCAACAGGCCCCCACTCATCTCCCCCTGCACCCTCACCCCCCAGCAGTGAGGGGCACCTGCCAGCAGGCCCCCACTCATGTCCTCCTGCACCCCCACCCCCAGGAGTGAGGGGCACCTGCCAGCAGGCCCCCACTCATGTCCCCCTGCACCCCCACCCCCCAGCAGTGAGGGGCACCTGCCAGCAGGCCCCCACTCATGTCCCACTCATGTCCCCCACCCTCTCACCCACCCAGCAGTGACATGCCCATCTCATGACACCGACCAAAAGTCAACTATGTACATCAACACATGTCCGTCACACACACACACACACACACACACACACACACACACACAGGTTTCCATTGATTGATTAAACTCACATGTCAACATGCATGAACCCAATGAGTGAATCCCACACATTGAAGTGAAAGATCAAAATGTATTAACATGAAAACCAATTGAAAGTACTTAAAGCATAAAATAATGGCAAACATGAAATGAAATGCATGCCCAAATAAAAAGAATAAAATCCCTCAAAAAATCCAAAAGAAAAATGGCCAAAACTCTCTGTCCACTAAACCAAATCCAAATTAAACGCAAAAAGGTAAATCCATTGATCCATGCTGAAATGAAATTAAAATGTTCAAATAAATCCAACGTCCAACTATGTAAAATACAATTTTCAATGGTCCATGAGCCCAACGAAACAAATGAAACCTACCTCACAAAAAAACTATTCACAAAAGTGTGGGGCATAGTCCAAAAGCCCCAAAATAAAAAAAAAAGGAAACCTAACACTATAAACTATTTACAATGGCGACGGGCAAGTCCTGCGGCTCACTCAGTGATGTTTTCGGCCAGGGCTTCATCGAACTCCAAGTCTATTTGCTGGAGGCGGGCCTCTGTCCTGGCCCGAGGTCTCGCAGGGAGGCACTCATGGCCTGTTCCATCTCCCTGCAAGTCACCTTGAGGCACTCTGCCTGCCTCAACGTCAGTCTCATGGAGAACTCTGCCCTGACCATGGTGAGCCGCGCCTCTTCCGCCCGCCGCCGCTCCGCACCTATACGCTTGCCCAACTGCAGCCACACGGAAGACACATCCATTCCAGGGTCCTCCTGCCCTCTGGCCGATGCCTGCCCCCCTGATGTCGATGGCCCGAGCCATCATTGCTCCCACCTAGAGCCTGCTCCTGCTGCTGCTGCTGTTGCTGTCCATGTGCCCTGTCCGATGATGCCTGCACATCCTCCATCAGCTGGTCTCCAGTTGTGGTATCCACCCCTGCTGGACCGCCGACTCCAGACTGTGGCAGGGATGGGATCTCCACCAAGCTGGCTGTGTTGGTCAGGCCAGGTCCACAGGGGGCCCTGGTGGAATCTGGGTCAGAAGACGGATTGGAGAATGACTGGCACATAGTCTCCACAGAGGAGGAGAGGTCCGCCAGAGTGCGTGTCACATGTAGGAACCCACCAACCAGGGCCCCTCCCAACAGTGCCACGTCGCGCCGCTGCTGTTTGTGATGGCATGCGTTCTCCGCTCAGGAAGAACGCACGTCATCACGAATGTCACGCGTGCGCAACGTGACTCCAATCAGGGCGGGGCCCATACGTTCATGGGACCCCTCGTCCACAGGTAGTGGAGAGGCAGATGACATGGCACTCTCCCCTGACAGCGGACGGGCCTGGGACGGGGCATCCCTGCTGATGCATGGTAGTGTACTCACAGGGTCAAGGACAGGGACATGCACAGGCCCCTCCGTGGTGACCTGTGTTGCCTCCTGACCCTGGCCCTGGACTGCACCACTTGCACCAGTGGTACTTCCTCCACCAGGCCCCATGTGCGGCTCAGTAGCGGGCTCCTCCTCCACTGTGGAGACCACCAACCTGGATGTCTCTGTACAGTCTTCCGCCATTGCAAGCCCCTGTGGGGGCTCACCCGGCCATTCCACCACAGCCGTAGTGGCAGACATGGCACCAGCCCCCTCGCTCCCAGATGATGGCAAGTCCTGGGAGGGTGGCCGGGCCTTGCATCGCCGCCCAGTGGAGGCATCCCCGTCGCTTGGGTTCACAGCGCCGTCTCCGCCCTCTTCTTCACTTGACGCTGCGTAGAGGGAGACTTAGAACACAAGCATCAGGGTACAGTACAATATTCCCCTAGACAGGAAGCAATAACGCATGAGTGGCAGTGTCTAACCTCACTTCCATCCTGTCCCTCCACAACACATGGGTGAATGCACGCAACACACATGCATAAACAGGCATGGCAGCTGCAATCATCATCAGCATCCATGTACAAGGGCCTCTATTAATCAAAATGTTGCCTTCAAACTCACATGCATCATGGCTCACACTGATCCCATGCACACACATCACCGGAGGGTCATGCATCATGCCTTATACACCACAGACACAGTGGATAGACACAGTGCATACAACATTGACCGCACTGCATGAGTGAATCCACACATCATCACGAACATGTGTCATGAATCCATGGCGTATCGAAGTCACAGACACACTTCTCAGACACACACACATGTGCACCATACATGTACATGACAGCAGCACCCATCCCTCACACCCCCACCATGTGCAAGAACAGACACTGGCATGCTTTCATGTGTGCATTTGCCATACAGCTCCCCATGTAGCATTGGAACTCATGCACCAACCATGTGGTTCGCACATTAATGGTCTCACATGCATGGCCATGATGTCCCTGCACACACACATCCATGCATGGCCCATGTTACACATACAGGCAAGTATCAGACTACCAGCACACTGCAACATGCCCTGTCTCACACAGCATGCTTGGCCACTTACCGCTCAACTCCAGACGGATCTTCCTCCGAAGGATCTGGGCGTGGAGCGCTGGACATACGTGTTCCAGGACCCTCATCTGGATGTCACTCATGCTGAACCCGCGAGCCGGCGGGCCTTGTGGAGGGTCCTTGACCTGAAGTCCTCCCAGCGCTTCTTGACGTGCTTGATGTTGCGGGTTGCCACCCCCTCTACATTGATGGCAATCACTACGTCGTCCCAGATCCTCTCCCATCCTTCCTTGTTGGTGCGTGATGTTCCGAAGAGGGCATCATAATGCCCCAGGACATGTTCCACCAGGACACCAACTTCCTTCACACTGAAGCTGGTGGCCCTTTGCCTCTCTGGCTGGGGGTCGCCAGTGGTCTCAAGTGGTGTTTGCCCCGATATGGCGTCCCCCGAGGCAGGCGTGGGTGGGCAACTGGGTCCTGGGGCTGGGCTGTGGAGCGATGGTATCCCAGTAAGGAGTCTTCTGTTCCAGCAGGGGTGAGCACGATGTTGTGCCATGTGTCGGTGCAGTCATGCCACCACCCCCTGTGGTTTGGGGAGATGCAGCTTCTGCATCTGGCACTGGCGCCCGTGTGACCCGGCAGTCCGTTTCATCAACCACCACGGGCCCAGGGGTAGTGGTTGCTGCAGGTGCAGCTGTGGACACCACCACCCAGGCTCAGGGTCTTCCAGCATAGGCTGCGTTGGCAATTGAAGAGCCCTTGGAAGATTTCCAACAGGACCGGAGGGAAACGGTAGGGGTACGCAGGGCTGCCCTGACCAAGACACGTGTCCCTGGGGCAGTAATGTCATCTGCTGCCCTGAACAGCCAGGTGTTGGCAAGTGCAGGGGCAGATGCAGCCAACAACACCCCGGTTGTGAGTCTGCCAACCAGGACAGTTGCGGTCAATGACTCTGCCACAGCGGATGTTGATAGCAGGGTCCATTAGAGGGCACCCAGCTGCCACTGACACAAGTCAGCCCTTTGGTCGTCCCTCCACCTGCCACTCCCTTGGCTAAATCCATCAGTCCCACTGGCCATACTGATCAGGGTGGCATCAGCCAGCCAGGGTCTGCGCCACAATCCAAGAGGAGGAAGGTTGCACCTGCAGCACAGGCTGGGACCCCACACACATCCACGACCTCCTGCACATCGAGGAAGAAGCCTTTCTGCAACCAGGAACTGAACTTCCTCGTGGGCTACGTGCAGAAACACAGCCGTGACATGCTAGTGGGTGCTAATTGTCAGACTACGGCTGCCCACCGTGATACCCACTGGAAGCAAGTTGCGGAACATGTAAGTGCATTCGGCCATGAGGTGCCCACAGCGCAAGAGTTCAAAAAGCATTGGAATGACTTCAAACGCAGCGCTAAGGCTAAGCGTGCCTCAAATTACAACTTGACTCTGGTGACTGGCGGTGGGCCTGCACCGGAGGAGGAAGACCTCACTCAGCATGAGTCACTCGTTCCGGAGTTCATAACATCTGAATCGGTTGAAGGAGTGGGAGAGATGCCGGACTTTGATGCCCAGTCCAGTGAGTGTTGATGCGTGTTTGTCGACGATGTGTGTTTTTTACTTGTGTGATGTGTTGTGCATGACTGCCACTACAGGTCACGTGTACATGGTTCTGATGTGTGAGTAATGCAATGCTTCCCTGATGCATGTCTACTCTGCTGGATGGTGGACATGTGGAGCAGACGGGGACTGTCCACATCACCACTTTTGCACTGTAGTCACATGCTGCTTACCAGTATGCCCCTCCGGTCCATGTTCCAGCTCACTGGCACTTCTGCATGTAGCGTGGGGTGAGCTTCCCCTCAGCCCAGGAACTATGCATAGCACGACTGACGTGCATGTGTCCTCTGCCTGCAAGGGGGTAGCCAATGTAGGCATGCTCCCTTGCCCCTCAACCCCCTGCTCTGCACCCCAATTCCATCTTAGCACTGGTCTGCTACAATATTGCCGTTGGTTAATTCCCTGGTCATGCCTCCTCTGTACATTCTAACATCCAGCGGCCAATCTGCCAGACATATCCATTGTGGTACATCCTTAGTACTTGATGCAGGGTGTCTCACTTGGACTGTGCAGAGGTCAGATGCCCTGCAGGGACATGAGTGCCGATTCATGCTCCATGTGCATTCCACGCATGCCCATATGTGTCCATGACTGGATGATCACTGTTACACAAGTCCATGATGACCCAAATTGCATGCCATTTCATCTGCCTTCCCATGTCAACTGTGGCTCAGTACTGCGTTGCACACATATTTAGGGTCTGACAATCTGTGAGGGTCACAGGCCTCAGCCTGTTTAATGCCCAATGACTCTGTCCAACCGGTGTAGTGTCTTCTTCACACTTGGGTGGACTCCAGAGGTTTCATCATGTGTCCTGCTTACTGTCCCATCATCATTTGAAGTGTTGTCACTTGACTCACATGAAGCTGTTGATGCTAGTCAACACTGTCGGTCAATACACAGGTCTATGGTCAGCCTTTTGATACCATGCTAGGCATCCCCGCTTTTGCACTTGGGTGGAGGGGTGCTTTGCTTGTAGATATGCTACCCATTGAATGCACATTGCACGTGATGCCTGAAGTTGACCTTGCACTGCCTTCACATTTTCTGACACACACCATGAAGTCCTTGTACATGAAGGTAGTGAGTAATATACATATTTGCTGCACTTCATAGACCCACTTCAATGCAGAATGCCACCTTTCAACAGGTCTGATCACAGAAGCAATTCCAAGTTGACCCAGCATGCATGCCAGGTTCTATTTTGTGTGTCACATGTCTGTCTGATGTGTTTGTTGTGTGCTTCTAACATGTGTAGTGACCTTTTTTCTCTCTATTTTTCAGATGATGACGCAATGGAGCCGAAGGATGGTGTTGTCATGCCAGGCACAGGGTTGTTATCACTACATCAACCCAGCACAAGTGGGGGTAGTGGGGTGGTAGGCCACGAAAACCCCCAAGGGCTACAGTCCATCTTGTCTCTGGCTGCCTATGAGTCCAGCCCTGATGAACACTCTGACGACCATGTCGAGTTGGATGATCATCAGGTCCATATGTCAGGGGTGAGTGATTCTGATGTGGACACTCCTCTGTCCGCGACACCTGCACTGAGGGGTCAGACAGTCTTGGAACCTCCACCCGTGGTGGATCAGGACGCAGGGTCACCCTCCACACCAGTCACTGATGTGCCTGGGACATCATGTCGACGGGGGCATGTAGTCGTGCAGCCGCGGGTGGTGCAAGCACAACGAGGACGCACGATCCTTGGGTCCCGCAGGGGTCAAGCCCATCAACGTGGTCGCCGCGCGCAACCACAGTATGCTGAGTGGGTGCAAGACATGACTGCCAATTCTGAACGGCAGGGGGCAGAAATGGAGAACATCGCTGAGAGCATGAAGCATGTGGCCCAATCTGTGCTCCCCCTGCTAGGCAGGTGCTTCTCCAGCAGCAGGCGGCACGGTCCACGGCCCGCTTGCTCAGGCTGGGCATGGCGGCCTAAGAGAGGGCACGCCAGGCTGAAATGTCGACTCTGCGTCAAGCAATTGCTGCTCACACAGAGGCGCACATGAAGGCCCTGAGGGAGGAGCATGCTTCCCTCAGATCCACTCTGGGTGTCCTTCTGATGTCCCAGAGGGAGCAGGCAGAGGAAAGGTTTGCACAGCTTGAGCGTACCATCTCGGCTGAGCTACATGCTTGCCGGGAGGTGCAGCAGTTGTCCAGCCAGGCCTTGCAGGAGGAACTCTGTGTTACACGTGCTACCTTGCAAGAGGAAGCACGTGTATCACGGGAGGATCTGCATGCAGACCTACATGTCATTGCCACACAGAACCAGGCTCACCTGTCCGGAAGACCTGCTGCCGACGAGGGGCAAGCTGCGGCTAGGAGTGGTCATGCTCCTGTGCCACGTCCTTCTTTCCAGGAAGAGCCAGACTTGGACGTCAATCTATCTTCCACATAGGTCGGGCTTTGCAGGCGTTGAGCCCATGGAGGTTTTTTTTTTTCCCTCAGCATCATCGCATGTGGGTGTTGAGCAGCACCCTGTACCTCCCCCCTCCTGGCTGCCTCCCCCCAGGGTCGTATGTGGCAATTTTTGATTTTTCTTTGAGTTTAGTTAGTTAAGTTTCTGTTTGATAGTTAGTTTAAATAGGTAAAGTAGGTTTTTCATAGTTAGTGTAAATAGTTAATATAGTTTAAAATTGCTGGTTTATTGTGCTTTCATGTGACGGTGTGGTGATTTGTGGCTTTTGAAAGCATGCACTGTCTGTTCCAGCTGGGCCTTTCAAGCTTGTCTTGTGTATGTGTAGTCTGCTTGCGGTCCTTGACTCACATATGACACTCCTGCTTCCCTTATCCATGGGCTTGCAAGGATGGTTCGGTGTAATAGCCTATTACACAAGGGCAATGGACTGTCATATCTGTGGCATGTCTGCTGCTGTGGAACTTGTGTTAACACCCCTAGTGGGGATGATTGGGGTGTAATTGACCACTGTTCTTCTTTTGCTAGATGGGGTGTTTAATGATTCATGTGTACATTCATTGCTATGCATTGTGTAGTATGTTTATCTTTAATGAACATGTGCTTGTTGAAAATCATGCCGTAGATAGTGTGTTCCACACTGTTGCTGTGAAAGACGGACTGATGGTGAGATTTCTGATGTATGTCTCTGACATGGTCCACTCATGTAATGCCTGAAGAGACACACACAGATGAATATTAAGCATTAATCATGTGTTTCATGGACTTTCTGCAGGGGGATGAGCCTCAAGACCACCTTTGCCAGTAGACATGGGCCATTGGACGTCTGGAATCTGGACACGTTTGGTTGTGCCGACATGCGCATGTGTGCGCAAGCAGAGGCACAGGGATTGCGATCATACCTCCAATAAACAATGACGTGTTTCAAGGGTCCAGGCAAGGTGAGCAGCACAGGGGTGTCACAACACAGCAAGCCTTCCACCTGGCCAGTTGAACATGCATGCTTAGTAGCAGCACTGACGGTGAGCTTGGACAAATATTGGTGTTGAAGCGCACAATACAGCACAGATGTGTCGGTGGACTGAATGCTAGTTGATGGGAAAGTTGTTTGGGGCACCTGCATGGGCAGTGGCAGATACCCTCCGTTCCACCATGGTCCATTGAGGCACTTGTATTAGCCATGTAGCGTTGCAAGACATGGAATGAAGCAGCTCACAGGGACAGACAACAAGGGACAGACTCGGGTGCAGTGCATTTCATTTCCAAGTAGAATTTGATACATGCACTGGCTACTTTATTTTGGTGATGGTGGTACAGGACTTGTTCTGAAGTCAAACATTGCTATATGCGTCTGTCTGCTTACCCAGGGAACATTGCATGTTGTGTGAATCGTGACACATTGGTGTTCCATTTGCCTCGCACCCACCGGTGCCTGACTTAATGCATTGACTGTGTATGAACCATCACAGGGGTAATGTTACGTATGGATATGAAGCATCCACGCAAGATTGTCTGTTTGTAGAGTATTTTGTTACTTTGGGGCATATTTGGTGGTGTGTTGTTATGTCTGACACGTATGTCAAAACTGCACAAACACACGTACATGCGAAGTCTTTCTTAACTTAGGTGTGTTTATTCTTTTATGGAGAGTTCCCTCCGTGTGTCAGTCCCGATGCCTTCTTCCAGCTGTGTCTCCTAGAATGTGGAATCTCACAGCCAGATGAACGTCATCGGGAACAGAGGGTTATGAAGGTTCTAATAACCTTCAACATTATAACATGTGTTTGTGTGTTTTGGGCACGCACAGATTATTAACTGTGGCTCTCTTTGCAGCATTGAACTGCTCCTGTTACCGGACCGGAGATTGCGCAGGCAGGAGGCCAGCACTCACCTCAGAGATAGGTTTCTCTTTGACTTCCATTTGAGTAATTTGCTGCTATGTGCATGTGAACAAGTTTGGTCTGTTTGTGTATGTGTTAATGTGTGTACTACATTTTGGTGCATTCCCTACTTTCCCGTGTCAATCCTACTCCCCTCTCCTGTCCCTCATTCCGGTTATCCAGTATGCCAATGCCTGTGCGACTGCATATCCCTGACCCTCCTTCCCCACCAGGGTCTCAGAGGCCTGTGTGAGTTAGACCTTGCAGGCACCCAGACCACAGTGGGGATGGTTGTTTTGTGCCACTCCTGCGCCTGTACACGGGAGCTGTGACAGTAGACATCTGTTCGTGTTGCATCATTCTATGTTATGTACCACACATGGTTCAGATCCTGTTGTGACATTGTTTTACTGTGCTACCTTGGTTGTTAACATCATTGTGGTAGTACTTGGCCTTTGTGGTGCACTGCTACTTGAAGTCATCTACTGGAGGCTGTTCTGGTTTGTTTTACTCCCTGCAGGGTATTTGCTTGGCTTCTGTTTCGTCCTGCTTTGAGTTCTCTTGGATTTTGTGCTTTTGCAAATCTAGGTGGACTCTGAGGGTGCTGGCAACTTTTTACACACAAGGTGGGAGATGGTGACAAAGGGGAAGGGTGATCCTGTGTCCAGGTGGAATTCAAGGATGTCGGATGAATAACCCAGATGCAGTTGTTCAGTTGGTCGTGGTGATTTGTGAGGAGGGGGGGGTGTTTTGTTGTTGATAGTTGCCTTGCCCTGCAGTGTGATGGGCACCCTGAAATTGTAATTGTGCTTTCCTATGTACATGATGTATTCTGCTCATCAATGCCTGTTCATGTGTTGTGTTTACCTTTCAGGTGTGAGGGGATAGTTGTGGTTCGACATGCTGGGGTATACACATTGTGAATGTTCACATGTGATGTGTAGAGGACAGTGATGGTCACTTGATTTCACATGCATATGTTGAGTACATGTCCCTACTGACCCACACACTCGCACTATGATCCACTACATGTACAACCACCCTTACATGTCCATGTGTACACTCTGTTTGCCTTCTGGTGCCCACTGTGTCCCTGCAGCGAATGCTCTATGACCATTTGTGGATCCTGTACATGCCTAATTTTGTTATTTTATATAGTTTGTCGCTTAGAGGTGATGCTCGGGCTGTGCATCACACACAATGGCTGTTCACTGTGCTGTGTGCTGAGCTGTGTGTTGCAGAGGTGGACACGGCACACAGTAGCTGCAGTGTTGATTATGCAATGCACATTGTGCATGTGGACAGGCATTCATTGTTATGTTTCAAATACAACTTTTGGAATGCATTTGGGTATGACTTATTTTGGGTGGGAGGTTGTTGGTCAGTCATTTCATCTGATTCCATGTCAGGCATCATTGTCTGATGCCCATTTACATTTTTCACATGGCAATGTGTACCTTATTGGTACTGTGTTGGTGTATGGCTATTACTTAACATGTCATGTTGTGGTTTGGAAGGGTTTGAGTGACATACCAGTGATAGTCATGGCCTGTTGTGCAGGTCTGTGTGATTCACACTTTGCATGTGTTCCTTTTGGTCACACAGGATTGCTTGTGTTTAAGTAGCTAGGGAAGCACACAATGTGGCAATTCCATGGCAACAATCTGAGGGTGGTAAGGTTGTGACAGTTGACTGTCTCTTTGTCATCATCGATTGTCACCTGGTATGTGCCAGGCCTGTGTGCACTCCGCAGGGTTGGGAGTTTAGGTGAAAAATCTGGTCACAAGCTGGGACCGGGCTTCCTCGCCACGTGCCCTATTCCCTCCCATGGGCAGCACCTGTGTCTGTGGTTGAGGAAGTGGGGGCACCACCATGTCCACCGGTACGCCCTGCCGTGTTGCAACATTGTGCAGGACACATGCTGCCACAATGATCCTGCACACTACTGGGGGTGCACAGAGTAGCTGCCCGCCAGAGCGGTCAAGGGAGCGGAAGCGTGACTTGAGCACTCCGAATGTGCGCTCCACTATGGCCCTGGTTGCAATATGGGCCGCGATGTATATTACCTGGGGTGGTGTGGTGAGGTTCCGGATTGGTGTCATCATGTAGTTGCTCAGAAGGTAGGCACTGTCCTCTGGAGAGGTGATAATGGTTGTGATTATTGGGGTTTGTGTATTTGTGTGTGTGTGTGACATGCATGCATGTGCACAGGCATTTGTACTCACCTAGGAGCCATGTGTCGCCATGCTGCCCAGCTTCCAGGGCCCGGCTCAGGGCGGACATTCTGTAGATGAAACTGTCATGGGTGGAGCCAGGGTAGTTTGCATAGACAGAGGTGATGATTCCCTTTGCATCGCATACCACCTGTACATTGGTGGAATGCCAGTGCTTGCGGTTTCGGTAGATGTGCTCAGTGGCCCTAGGTGGACGTAGGGCCACATGGGTGCAACCTATGGCACCGAGCACTTTGGGGAAGTTTGCCACCTTGTAAAAGTCCTGGACAACAGCCTGCCTTTCTGCGGGTGTTCTGGGCATGTATATGTGCCTGCAGACTGAGGGGCGCGCTGTCATGATTGCCAATACCTAGTGTAGGCAGCGTGACTGCATGGCCTGTGAGACCCCACCCACTATGGCAGTAGTCCGCTGAAAAGACCCAGTGGCCAAAAAATGCAGGACATTGAGCACCTTCTCCAAGGGGCTCAATGTTTGGGAGCAGAGGGTGGGGGATGTTAGGTCATCTTCCCTCTCCTTGACCAGGTCTAGGATGATATGGGGTGGAAACCTACACCTGCCATAGACCTGGTCATCAGGCATCCCAAAAAGGCTTGTCCATGGTGATAAAATGCGTGCCCTGGCTATTCTCATCCTCCTGCGGTGTCCCACGATCAGTGCTGCGACAAATGGGGCATTCATCGTAGCTGTATATACGTGTTTGTTGTTTGCACGCACTTTTATGCTGTGCGCGGGGACGCTTCCACCTGCCTTCGTGTGGAGGACGCGTTGACACCTTTGTGCGTCTTTTGCCGTGCCCGGGTTTCCCGTATTCGAATCCATGAATACGGGTTGTGCGCGTGAGTGTGGGCGTTCCGTGTAGTTCCCTGCAGTACTTCCCCAGTTACTCCTTCTTTTTCACTCGTTGTTCCCCATTCCGCATGTTACGCCCACTGTTCCACCCACTTTTGTTGTGTGTGCTGCGCTATGTGCGCTTTTGCTGTGCGTGAAGCACACACCGTTTGATGACGTGTGTGCCTGCGTGCGCCATGCACGAATTTGGCGCTTAACCAGTGGGAAAGTAGCGCAGCGCCTTTCTTGAATCGCACACATGTGCTTGCTTTCTCACGCTTGCACCTCCTTGCGCCTGCTTGCCCTAGGATTTTCGGCGCACGTTTGTTCCATGAATCGGCTCCTAAATCTCTGGGGTTTTTGTTGCTCTCAAGCCAAAAGTGTTTGTGTGGCCCCTTGTCCTATGGTTCTTTCCAACATTCACATTTGTGGGGCATGCTTGCCCCCTACTATTATTTTGGCTGTTCTATGTGTTGACTCAAGTCCCATGCTACTAGTCCTATGCTTCTGAGAAGATCACACGCTTGAGTTTCAGAGCCATATGTACCCCTGCACACTAGACTGGGGCAGTAGTTGGAGTTGTGGCTGAACTCCAGGACTTCCAGCAGGCAGTGGGCCAAATGAGATGCACATCTGGCTGGATCAGGGTGTGTTGGCATGGTGACAATTCTTAGAACTTCCATTTGGTAAACCTGCTGGAAAAACATTGCGAACACCTGATCTGGGCAGTTCTCTCTTTCTACCCATCCCTGGCTATTGTTCCCAGTGCCCCATATAGCATTCTGTGGATTCGTTGACCAGACTTACCTGATAGACTTTTAGTTTGACTCCTGTTGGTCTTATGACCTAAATTGACATATATGTATGTGCAAGGGGTGTGAGAGAGAGTGGGGGTAAGAGGTTGAGGGGGTTATGGAAGTACCCCTGTTAAATGAAAACATGTATTTGATCAACTGGAGTCGAACTAAAAGTTGACCAGATACATTTGGTTGATAAAACCACTTAGAACCCCCCATCCTTGTCTAGGTACTTGATAAATCTCAATGTTATCATATCTATGGGAACCTCTCTTGCACCTTCTGTCTTCTCTAACCTCTCTTTAGTCTATACCTTAGTCTCCTCAATACACCCCGCCACCCCTGTGCTCTATTCCTCCAGTCTGGTAACTTGCCTGTCACTTCTAATTACCTTCAGTCTCCCCACCAATATTTCTCCACTCAACATATCTACCTCCTTTCTATTTAGCACCTGGCACTATATTCTCTTCCTCAAGGCTCTTCACCTCCTTCCTCTTGAAAACAACTCCATCAACCTCCTTTCTTCTCTAGGTGTCCCCTCCAGCAACCTCTCCAATACACTGTTCCTTCTCACCTCTGTTAAACTCTCTGTCCACCACCATCTCTCTTCAGTTCTCTGTCTCCTTCCTGAATAACCCACACCTCTGTCCAGGTGCTCTGGTGTTATATAGGGAATTGTTTGCACGGCTAGGGACCCACCCTTGCTAAATTATGCTCACTTTGGGTTCATAATTATATTTCACCTCTGGTGGGTTCGATAGCACCACTTTTCCTAACCTGAATCCACAGAGACACTGTCTGAGCATTCATAAACGGTGGCCACCATCTTTGATCTGCATTAACTGTGAATCAGGAGAAGACCAGCTGTTCAATATTCTGAGGCTTGAGTCCGTGCACAGAAGTGCTCAGCAGTGGCTCAAGCAAACTGAAATGGAAGTCTTTTGGTGGGTGTTATTCATGCAGATTATTACCTATCGGGACAATGTACTCTGTAGGCTGTGCAATATCATGTTACTGTGTGTCACTAGAGATGGTAGACGCATGACCACTTTGAAGGCACATTCTGCATACAAACAAGGTTCCTGGAATAGCAGATACTTGAAGTAACATGCTCATATTCAGGGTTCCTTTAAGAGGTTAGTGCCAGGTGGTGTTTCCACATGACAACTCCATGCCAAACAGACAGGCATTGTGAGGTGGCCCAAGGTATTTTCCCCTCCCACCCTTGAGTCCAGCATCATGGAAAGAGTGGTGTTACCTGCCCTTTATGGCCACCCTACCCTATACAGAAATGGCTAGGTAGGAGACATAATCACACACCCCTTTCCTCAAAGATCCTTCCTGGGTGGAGACAAAGTGACCAGAGGAGCTTAGAGTGGACTTGCATGGAACAGCTCACTCTTGACATGAATATCACACTGCTGTTTTTAATTCGAATCTTGGATCAAACAAATTGATAAATACATCAATTGTAAACACCTCAAAACGGATCATGCAGATATCTTTCCCAAAGCAATCTGCAAGGTATGAGGCAGGTATGAAGATGGTCATGCAGTGCATGCAAGATGGTGCCCATACATCACTGAGAAACAGTGGCTGAAGATTGCAGTGCCTTGGCAGTCCAGATGGAAGCCCTGTGACCTGAGCAGCTTTGGCTGGCCATGTGCCATAATGACGAGGTCATACACCAGGTAACTGAAGAGATTCAATATAGGTTTATTCAAAGATAAGATCCCAGGCAGGTCCAGATGCCTGTATCCCAGGGCTGGACTGACAGTTAATTTCCAACTGTCAATTGTGACCTCATGAGGCACATGCAATGACATTCCAATGTGGAATGTTGATATGCCATTGCGTGCGCAAGAAGATACAACATATGTTTCCTCTTACACTTATCTGGATAACTGCAGGAATGGAAATGAACAATAAATAAATGAATGCTACATGCAACCAATATGAGTACAGTTGTGACATCAAATAACTGTATGTTTTTGTTTCATATAAGCTGATGTTTTGAAAGACAAGGCTAAATTACATAATCATCAAATTTAGATGGTCTACTTCTTAACCAACTTGTAGTGCAACTAGCACTCTTTCCTTTGACCATTCCTTCATGCCCAGAAACTTTGTCAAATTCCCCATATGCCCCTTCCTGTGAATCATCATTATAACCATAAGAATCAACATCACTGGATTGAGAAGGATTTTCACCATCACAATCCGTACTGCAGCCACTGTTCTGGCCACCATTGTGCCATTTATCATCCCCATAATTAAATGCATGACTGCGCCCTTCCCTGGAATCTTTCTCCTTTACGTGAGGATGGCACACAATGGTAACACGGTCAATACTCCGCTGCCTGCCATCACTTGTCACCACATGACTTTAACCCACTCTCACCACCTTAATGGAATCAAAATAATGGGAACATCCACTCGGTACATTAAATGGCTTCTTTATGCACACCACATCACTGACACACACCACCCTCCATTCAACAAACGTATGCTTGTTCTCACTGTGTCTGTCCTCAACCTACCAATGAGGAATAACTCTGAACACATCTTCCTGCCCCTCATCTTCTCAAAAGGTGTAACGCCTGTCAGCACGTGAGGCGAATCTATAAATGCTCTTATCATTTCCTGTATGCTTTTCATCCTGTCAAGACTGTTGGTCAAATGCCAATTGGATTGTCTCTACAATCATACCATTGGTGCATTCAACTAGCCCATTGGCCTTGGGATTATATAAGGCAGTGCAGTGATTCTCAATACCATTACCATCCAAGTAGTCACGCATCTCCCGTGACACCAACTGAATGACATTATCAGAAATCACAACCTTGGGATATCCCTCTCTGTAAAACAACCTTTCCATAAAATCAATCACACACTTGGTAGAAATGCTTTCCACAAATTCCACTTCAAACCACCTTGACGCGTAATCCACCACTGCAATGGCAAATCTATGTTCCTGACCCAAAATACTCATAGGCCCCATAAAATTGATGGCTGCTTTCTCCCATTCATGCTCTGGAACATCCACAATCCCAATCTCCATCTTCTGGGTCTTTAGCAATGTATTACTTGCACTACAAGGAATGCAAAATCCCACCTCCTCTTCCACCATGTCATCCATGCTGGACCACCAGAATTTAGCCCTCAGCCTGCGCTTGAATAAACACTAGCCAAGACAGCCCCCATGAGCATGCTTAACCAGTTCACCCCTGTACAAACCCATCGAACGATCAGCTCATCCCCAACCTTGTATAAAAATGAGTTGACGTCCTCACCAGCCCGCTGCCCTTGCTGAGTCCTGGCCATTGCTTCCTTCAACTCCATATCATATTCAATGCCTTCCAGCTAAATCACTGTCCACAGTATTCAGCACCTGCATGACCCATTCATCTCCCCTATCTTTACCTCCACCAAACCCATCCTGAGAGATCATGATAAACAATCGGCTACAGGATTAGAACGCCCTGGAACAAATTTGCCCACAAAGGTCAATCCCTGCAACGCAGATAACCATCTAGCTATTCTTAGTGTAGACAAACCCAAACCCATTGTGGTAAATAAATGCACCATGGGTTTATGACCACTTCTTATGATAGAGGAAATTCCCACAGATATATTTTGTAGTAATTTGATGCTCAATAGCATGCCAATTTTGTGCGCTCAATGTTGGAATACCTAGACTCTGTTGCCATGAGTGCATGTGACACAAACACCACTGGCACCTCCACCCCCTTTCTGGGCTGGCTGAGAACCGCTCACAGACATCCACAGTGATTGTCATCTCTGCCAAGGGATCGAACCTATGTAACATGGATGCATTAGCCACCTCCTGCTTCATCCTCCTGAATACGTCCTCTTCTTCCTTCCCCCACACACACTCTGTCCTCACTTTCAATAAATCTCTTAATACAGCACACTTTGCTGAAAGGTTCCCCACGAATTTGGAATAAAATTCCATTAAACTGAGGAATTACTTCAACTCATCCTTGTTTGATGACGATCTAATCTCCAAAATAGCATCAACCACTGCTGGGTGAGTTTCCAAACCTTTTCCAGACAATCTGTGACCCAGAAATGACACCTGATGTACTTTAAATTGACATTTATCTGTTTTCACAGTCAATCCCGCCACCCCAAGCCATCACAGAACCTCATGCACTCTCACATGATGTTTCAATTCCGACCTAGCTCCGACTAGAATATCATCCTGGAAGCATTTTACCTCAGGAATATCGCCTAATAAATCTTCCATGATCTTCTGAATTACAGCAGTCGCTGATGCCAAGCCAAAGGGTAATCTCTTAAACTGATATGCCCTCATGGTCATGATAAAAGCTGTCAGCGCTCTTGAGAGTGGTATAATTTCACCTGGTGGTACGCTGATCACAGGTCAGCAAGGAATACCACTCCACCTCCTCCATAGTTGTTAACAGCTCATCAACCCTGGGTATGGGGTGTCTGTTGAGCAATATATTTTGATTCAAATCCCACATTTCGACACAAAGCCTTATCCGACGAGCCTGATGCTGGTTCACAACAATAGGGGACAACCACTCACTACAATCAATGGATTCAATGATCCCCTGCTCACACAGACCACACAACTCCATCCTGACTTTATCTCTCACCCCCAAGGGAAGGTTCCTCACCTTATGCACACATGGCCTAGCATTCTCCACCAACTGAATTTTGAGCAAATATACACATAATGTGTGAAACACATTAGTGAACTTCCTCACAACTTCATTCATTTCTCAGACTTGTCTTTACCAATCAACATTACTTGCATCTCTTTCCCAGGATGCAATTCCAATCCTAGTTTTCCCTGGTGCATCTACCTCAGCAAACAATCACCTTTGGCCGCCAGAAATTTGGCATGAATATGTATGTTACCATATGCAATATTAAACCAAATAAAACCCTGGATGTCAATCTTATTTCCCACATGTGTGTTGGGCTTGATATCAGAAGTGTGTAATGTGTGACACTTTCCACCACAGATTTCCTTATATTTCTCCTCCAAAAAAGATCATGTAGGGTGACCCAGACTCAGCCGATGCTTTAATGGCACCCCTGCCCACCACAATTTCCACCCCAGGAAGAGTGTATTCCCCCTCCTCACCATCTCCCACTTCACCCACAATGTGGATGATCTTGTTAGACCATTCCTCCACCAAACACCTCACACTTGCCTCACCTTCTGTCACACTGCTGTTGGATTTGCAAAATCTGTCACAATTACCTAATCGGCTGCACTTCCTGCTCTTCCCTCTCATGGAGGGACACTCCTTGGGATTGAGTGCATGCTTCTCAAACCCACATACCGGGCAATGTCTATTTGATTTATTTATTTTTATTAATGTCTAAAGCACACAGCAGACAGAGATCAAATACATAGTTATACATAGTTACAGGAGGAGGGCATAAACATACAGTGTAAGATGACATTGTTAAGGTTTGAGCAAGCATAGCTCAATCAAACAGTCAGATGTTTAGGGCTTTGCAGAATGCACAATAGGAAGGATCAGCTCTGAATGGCAGGGCATTCAATTGCCTAGCAGCAATGAACGGGAAGCCGGCTCCTCCTGCTTTAACATGTTTGACTTTGGGAGGTAAGAGTCAATGGGCATATGATGTCCTAGTAGGCCCAGATGAGGAAGCTCTAACTAAGTTCTGGGAGAGGTTGGGAGGGGCTGTGTTGGCGGTGCACTTGGGTGTGATGGTCAATGTTTAGAAAAGGACAGGCTCCCTGATGGGCAGCCAATCGACTTCCCACCTTGCTGATGAGATGTATTCTCTTTTGGGGATGCTAAGAGCCACTCTGAGTGCAATGTTTTGGAGGATTTGTAGTTTGTGTCGACTTTTGTATGAGGTGCCATTAAAGAGGACGTTGCAGTAGTCCAGCCTTAAAGCTATAATGGCTCTAGCGATGGTAAGGCAGTTCTCAGTGGCCAAAAATGGTTTTGCTGCATTCAATAGTTTGGTGTATTAAGCTGCAGAAGATGGAATGGCGCTAACTTATCGTGACATAGAGTGGGTGGCGTCTAGTTAGACCCTTATGGTATTGACAGAGGAAGATACAGGGATCTGCATGTTATCTATGTTGAACACGACGTATTGACTATTGAGTTGAGTCTCCTGGGGTCCTACCAAAAGGATTTCAGTTTTGTCTCTGTTAAGGCATAGCCAGTTGGCTGCATCCATACCTGAATGGAGGAGTCGGGTACATTGAGGGTCTTGGCGTCTACTCGTCAAAACAGGTTCATCCCTGTTCCTCTAAAACCATCAAGGACCACATTGACACCATCGCTCCGGCCCTTGGCGATTTTTGCAACCATTCCTTTGCTTCAGGATCCTTCCCCTCCCCTCTGAAACACTCCCTTGTGCATCCTCTTCTCAAGAAACCCACAGCTGATCCTTCCTGTCCGGCTAACTACCGACCAATCTCCATTACTCCCTTTCTGGGCAAACTCCTGGAAAAGCTGGCCATCTCTCAGCTTTATCTTCATTCTGATTCTGTTGGCTGTCTCCATGACCACCAGTCTGGTTTCAGAGCAGCCAGAAGAAGGGAAACTACTCTCTTGAACATCTGTGAAGATCTGCTCTGCAACCTTGACTCTAACATTCCCTCTGTCCTCATCCTACTCAATCTCTCTTCTGCCTTTGACACAGTCAACCATACCATCCTGCTCAACCGTCTCCATGAGAACCTGGGTATCACTGACCAGGCTCTGGCCTGGCTGACCTCTTTCCTCTCTCTGAACTACCCTCCCAGGTTCAACTGGGGTCCTTCCTATCCTCTATCTTCCTCTCTACCTATGATGTTCCCCAGGGGTCTAACCTCTCGCCCTGGCTTTTCAACCAATACCTGGCAACTCTCGCCCACTGCATTGCAATTCTATGCTCAAATTTCCAGTGCTACTCTGACGACGCTCAACTCATTTTCAGCTGCCCTCGGCCACCTCCTCTCTCTCACTCATTGCTGATTGCCTAACTGCCATTCAAGATTGGTGTGCCGCCAATGATCTTTGTCTGAATACCAGCAAGACTGAGATCCTCCTCATCGTCAACCCTTCTCCATCCTTTCCCCTCTCTCTCTGGCCGGCCTCGCTTGGCCCTCCTCCTATCCCCACCTGTGAGGCTAAGAACCTCAGGGTCATCTTTGACTCCACACTTTCCTTCGCTGCACACGTCTCTGAGGTCTCTAAAAAGTCAAACTTTCCTCTGCTTCCCCCAGAAGCTCACTGTCTCCCAAGATCTGGTTCTCTCTAGGTTGGACTATTGTAACAGCCTCTTTTTAAATCTACCTGCCTCTACTCTTCGCCGTCTGCAACTAATAAAGAACAGGACTGCAAGACTTGTCCTTGGCCTCAAGCCCTGGGATAGTATCTTTTCAGCTCTGAAATCTCTCCATTGGCTCCCAGTGGATGCAACTATTAAATGTAAAATCCTCTGCATGGTCCTCAAGACTTTCTGGGGCTTGGGTCCAAAATACCTTCAGCTATCCCTCTGCAAATGCCTCCCCTCTCGAGCTCTTCACTCCTCTACCTCTAACTCCCTCAGGGTCAGTCGTTTCTCAAAGAAATGAGCCGGGGGTAGATCTCTGTCTTCGGCCAAGGCCTCCATCTGGAACAGCCTCCCTGCCACTCTAAAAGTTGAGGAGAACCATCTCCAGTTCCGGAAGCACCTCAAGACCTTCCTTTTTTCATCTGCCTTTGCTCCCCCTCTCCCTTGCTGATCTGCTCTCTCTTGACACTGTGCACCTGGCCACCGTCTGTCCCCTTGGCCGAGGTACCTGCTCACCCTGCCACCCTTCTGCTCTTCCTCCCACCCATCCCTTGCACTGGGGACTGTATCTGTACCCATACAGTCCCCCACCCCTCCATTTTCTTCTTTGTATGCACTTATCAGACTTACCCAGTTCTGCTGCCATAAGAACAGCACTTGCCACTTGCTGGCTGCACTACCCCTGGTGATTGCTCCATTATCTATTTTATTTGTATTCATTATTATTTATCTGTTTATCCTCTGCTTTGCACTTTTCACTCTCCCCCTTCCATGCACTCTTTCCCTTTCCCTTTCCCATGCACTTGCACGTTCTCAATGTCACTGGGCCTAGTAAGATCGTAGTTTTGTTCTCCCCTGTTCTGCTCCCTTGCTTTGTCGCGCTCTGAAACACTTGTTACGAGCGCCAAACAAATAAAATATCATATCACATCATATCATACCAGTGAGGGGTAGGAGGACTTGTGCATGATATACCAATGGTATTCAAAATGTCAAACAGTGGTCTGGTGAAGATGTGATAAAGTGTGGGGGAGATGCAGGAGCCTTGCAGGACTCAGCAGTGGATGGTGGCGGGAGCAGGGCATGCCTGTTCTGAGAACAGCCTCATGGCTCTTCCCTCTAAGAAGAAAGCAATCCGTGATGTAGCTTCGGATGAGAAGTGGGCCGAAGTATTTAGGAGGTGGCAGAGGGTTTTGTGATTCACTAAATCAAATTCGGATGATAGGTCCAGAATGAGGAGCAGGGCCAGCTTGTCTCCGTCCATGATCTCATCCAGCTGTTTTTTTTTAAAGTCAAGTAGTGCTGATTCAGTGCTGTGGCTGGGATGGAATCCAGATTGTCATTGGCCCAAAATGTGGTTGATTTCTAAGAAGTGTTGTACCTGCAGATATGCAGCCCTGTCAATAATTATTTGTAAGAAGGGGACTGTTGTGAGGGGCCTGCAGTTGTTAGGGGAAGTGGGGTCTAGTGATGTTTTTTTTTGTAGTGGGAGTACCCATGATTCCTTAAGGCACAGGGTGACAAGTCCCGACGTGAATGAAGCGCTGATCAAGGGTGTGATGAAGGGGGCCAGGATGTCTGAGCAGTCCTTGATAATTGTGGCAGGACAGACATCACCTTTGCATTTTGAGGGTTTTAGATTTTAGGATGGAGAGAACTTTCAGTTCCAAGATGTCCTTGAAGGAGAACAGGGGATGTCTGGGGTGGAGGCGTTTAAGGTGGTTGCTGGGGCTGTGTGTTGGTGTTTATGCAAGTTATTCTGATTAGTATGGATTTTTTATATAGTAGGTGTATTTTGCTGAGTATGGCAGTTTGTATGCTTGTAGCAAAACAAAAGAGTTGATGGCTGGAAGGTTTAGAATAAATCTTGACCTCTGGCATTGCTCTGGGCAACCCTCCAGACCATCGTTCTTCGCCTGCCAAGCCATTACAAAAGGGGAAAAACCATATGCAAATCAGGCTTGGTTCCACCCCCAAAGGGGTAGTCCAACCCGAACTGCTAGGTCACATCCCTTTTGCACGAGACCACAAGCATCCCCAGACATGTTTCAGCCTTGATGGGCGTCATCAGTGAGGAGTAGCTTGGGTCTCTAGGCCCAGCAGGCAAGGGACCCACGTCTGGGCATACCCTTCCCACTCGGGGTGACAATAGCAAAACAAAAGAGTTGATGGCTGGAAGGTTTAGAATAAATCTTGACCTCTGGCATTGCTCTGGGCAACCCTCCAGACCATCGTTCTTCGCCTGCCAAGCCATTACAAAAGGGGAAAAACCATATGCAAATCAGGCTTGGTTCCACCCCCAAAGGGGTAGTCCAACCCGAACTGCTAGGTCACATCCCTTTTGCACGAGACCACAAGCATCCCCAGACATGTTTCAGCCTTGATGGGCGTCATCAGTGAGGAGTAGCTTGGGTCTCTAGGCCCAGCAGGCAAGGGACCCACGTCTGGGCATACCCTTCCCACTCGGGGTGACAATAGCAAAACAAAAGAGTTGATGGCTGGAAGGTTTAGAATAAATCTTGACCTCTGGCATTGCTCTGGGCAACCCTCCAGACCATCGTTCTTCGCCTGCCAAGCCATTACAAAAGGGGAAAAACCATATGCAAATCAGGCTTGGTTCCACCCCCAAAGGGGTAGTCCAACCCGAACTGCTAGGTCACATCCCTTTTGCACGAGACCACAAGCATCCCCAGACATGTTTCAGCCTTGATGGGCGTCATCAGTGAGGAGTAGCTTGGGTCTCTAGGCCCAGCAGGCAAGGGACCCACGTCTGGGCATACCCTTCCCACTCGGGGTGACAATAGCAAAACAAAAGAGTTGATGGCTGGAAGGTTTAGAATAAATCTTGACCTCTGGCATTGCTCTGGGCAACCCTCCAGACCATCGTTCTTCGCCTGCCAAGCCATTACAAAAGGGGAAAAACCATATGCAAATCAGGCTTGGTTCCACCCCCAAAGGGGTAGTCCAACCCGAACTGCTAGGTCACATCCCTTTTGCACGAGACCACAAGCATCCCCAGACATGTTTCAGCCTTGATGGGCGTCATCAGTGAGGAGTAGCTTGGGTCTCTAGGCCCAGCAGGCAAGGGACCCACGTCTGGGCATACCCTTCCCACTCGGGGTGACAATAGCAAAACAAAAGAGTTGATGGCTGGAAGGTTTAGAATAAATCTTGACCTCTGGCATTGCTCTGGGCAACCCTCCAGACCATCGTTCTTCGCCTGCCAAGCCATTACAAAAGGGGAAAAACCATATGCAAATCAGGCTTGGTTCCACCCCCAAAGGAGTAGTCCAACCCGAACTGCTAGGTCACATCCCTTTTGCACGAGACCACAAGCATCCCCAGACATGTTTCAGCCTTGATGGGCGTCATCAGTGAGGAGTAGCTTGGGTCTCTAGGCCCAGCAGGCAACATGAAACATGTTTGGGGATGCTTGTGGTCTCGTGCAGAGGGATGTGGCCTAGCAGTTCGGGCTGGACTGCCCCTTTTGGGGTGGGGCCAAGCCTGATTTGCATATGGTCTTTCCCCTTCTGTAATGGCTTGGCAGGCGAAGAATGGTGGTGTGGAGGGTTGCCCAGAGCATTGCCAGTGGTTAAGATTCATTCTAAACCTTCCAGCCATCACCTCTTTGTTTTTGCTTTTTCACCCCGAGTGGGACGGGTATGCCCAGACGTGGGTCCCGTGCCTGCTGGGCCTAGAGTCCCAAGCTACTCCTCACTGATGAGCCCCAACAAGGGTGAAACATGTTTGGGGATGCTTGTGGTCTCGTGCAGAGGGATGTGGCCTAGCAGTTCGGGCTGGACTGCCCCTTTTGGGGTGGGGCCAAGCCTGATTTGCATATGGTCTTTCCCCTTCTGTAATGGCTTGGCAGGCGAAGAATGGTGGTGTGGAGGGTTGCCCAGAGCATTGCCAGTGGTTAAGATTCATTCTAAACCTTCCAGCCATCACCTCTTTGTTTTTGCTTTTTCACCCCGAGTGGGACGGGTATGCCCAGACGTGGGTCCCGTGCCTGCTGGGCCTAGAGTCCCAAGCTACTCCTCACTGATGAGCCCCAACAAGGGTGAAACATGTTTGGGGATGCTTGTGGTCTCGTGCAGAGGGATGTGGCCTAGCAGTTCGGGCTGGACTGCCCCTTTTGGGGTGGGGCCAAGCCTGATTTGCATATGGTCTTTCCCCTTCTGTAATGGCTTGGCAGGCGAAGAATGGTGGTGTGGAGGGTTGCCCAGAGCATTGCCAGTGGTTAAGATTCATTCTAAACCTTCCAGCCATCACCTCTTTGTTTTTGCTTTTTCACCCCGAGTGGGACGGGTATGCCCAGACGTGGGTCCCGTGCCTGCTGGGCCTAGAGTCCCAAGCTACTCCTCACTGATGAGCCCCAACAAGGGTGAAACATGTTTGGGGATGCTTGTGGTCTCGTGCAGAGGGATGTGGCCTAGCAGTTCGGGCTGGACTGCCCCTTTTGGGGTGGGGCCAAGCCTGATTTGCATATGGTCTTTCCCCTTCTGTAATGGCTTGGCAGGCGAAGAATGGTGGTGTGGAGGGTTGCCCAGAGCATTGCCAGTGGTTAAGATTCATTCTAAACCTTCCAGCCATCACCTCTTTGTTTTTGCTTTTTCACCCCGAGTGGGACGGGTATGCCCAGACGTGGGTCCCGTGCCTGCTGGGCCTAGAGTCCCAAGCTACTCCTCACTGATGAGCCCCAACAAGGGTGAAACATGTTTGGGGATGCTTGTGGTCTCGTGCAGAGGGATGTGGCCTAGCAGTTCGGGCTGGACTGCCCCTTTTGGGGTGGGGCCAAGCCTGATTTGCATATGGTCTTTCCCCTTCTGTAATGGCTTGGCAGGCGAAGAATGGTGGTGTGGAGGGTTGCCCAGAGCATTGCCAGTGGTTAAGATTCATTCTAAACCTTCCAGCCATCACCTCTTTGTTTTTGCTTTTTCACCCCGAGTGGGACGGGTATGCCCAGACGTGGGTCCCGTGCCTGCTGGGCCTAGAGTCCCAAGCTACTCCTCACTGATGAGCCCCAACAAGGGTGAAACATGTTTGGGGATGCTTGTGGTCTCGTGCAGAGGGATGTGGCCTAGCAGTTCGGGCTGGACTGCCCCTTTTGGGGTGGGGCCAAGCCTGATTTGCATATGGTCTTTCCCCTTCTGTAATGGCTTGGCAGGCGAAGAATGGTGGTGTGGAGGGTTGCCCAGAGCATTGCCAGTGGTTAAGATTCATTCTAAACCTTCCAGCCATCACCTCTTTGTTTTTGCTTTTTCACCCCGAGTGGGACGGGTATGCCCAGACGTGGGTCCCGTGCCTGCTGGGCCTAGAGTCCCAAGCTACTCCTCACTGATGAGCCCCAACAAGGGTGAAACATGTTTGGGGATGCTTGTGGTCTCGTGCAGAGGGATGTGGCCTAGCAGTTCGGGCTGGACTGCCCCTTTTGGGGTGGGGCCAAGCCTGATTTGCATATGGTCTTTCCCCTTCTGTAATGGCTTGGCAGGCGAAGAATGGTGGTGTGGAGGGTTGCCCAGAGCATTGCCAGTGGTTAAGATTCATTCTAAACCTTCCAGCCATCACCTCTTTGTTTTTGAGTTTGTATGCTTGTACACAAAGCTTCGTCTTTGGAGAGGGGCTGTGTAGTGGGGATTGGGGCTTCGAGGTCTCTGAAGATGGTGAAGATGTCCCCGGTGTCTGTTTTGCGTTGGCAATCCTCGTATTGAATCCTCGCAATGTCTCTTACGCATAGCATGTTGGGACTCTTGACTACCCCCTGCCATGTTACACTTTTGTTAAGGTTTTTCACCACACACACTTTTGCCTCCTCCCTAATGGACTTCATTTCCCCTTAACTGTCCTTACTACATTCACATTCCCTTTTCCACTTTCATTAACCTCCTTCAAACACCTGCTTGTCAGCTCCATCCCTTTAGCTATAGTTAATGCCTCCTGTAACAAAGGGTTCTTCGCCTGACATAACCATTCTGAATCTTGGGATTATATGTGTGCATCATTAGTTGGTCCCGGGTGTACTCATCCTCCCTACCTGTGACTTCATAAGATGCCAACAACCCTCTTAGATCAGCCACAAATTAATCCACTGATTCCCCAGTCCCCTGCTTCCATTCAAATAATGTATACCTTACCTAAACAACATGTATCTGTTTGCCATACAGCGTCAAGTTTCCTCATTGCTTCACCATACAACCCTCACCACCCACACTCCTGCCGGCTTCCCCATCAACCCCTTGTACATCGGGTAATTTCTTTATTACCCTAACTGCCTCAGCCCCAACACAACACAAGAGAGTTGAAAATGTCATTTTATCGGAAAAATTTAAAATCCAGATGTCTCAAAATAGAACTTAAAAAGATCTTTCCAGTGCTCACATGGGACTGGCCGCTCACCAAGCGTAGGCAAAGATTTTGGTGGAGGATCCAGGTTCTGCATTGTGGCATTAGTGAAAATAGGAAATAAATACAAATACTCTGAAAATGCGTGGCGAGTGGGAATGAAGTACCACCCCAAGTTAGGATAACCCCCTCATTACCACCAGCCTCAGCTCTCCTGAAGCAATGTTCATGCCAAAATGACACTGGAAGTTAATATACACTGCCAAACCGATATACAAATGAGCAGGGCAGAACACATAAGAATACCAGTTGAATTATATGCGTTTTAAACAACAGCACCCTATTTGTTCCTGGTAGGATGATTTCCCACTGTCACCTGATGTGTCAGTGGCAGGATGGACGACCACTGCTAAAAAACAGAAATAGTCCAAGAGGAATTTGTAATACTGCAGTTTAAATGTGGAGCCGGGCCTAAATGTGGCATGGCATTGAAGACCAAGTGCTGGTCCTTTTAACCAGGGCTGACTGAGCTGTGGCTTAGCACATATTACAACATATCGCCTGGCCAGAAGATGGCGTCACACCCACCAAACAGCAAGTGTCTGATTCCAGAAGCCTGGCTGTAGGAGGAGCTATGCCCTAAAGCTACAGCCAGCCAATGCGAGATCCTTGTCAATGCAGTGTTCTCCCAATGCTGGGCCACCCGCAGGAAGCACAGAAGCAGTCAAGAGCAGTAGAGGTTCCTGCTACTACCCACATGGCACAACGGGCACTAGCCCGACCAGGGCTCCGATGCCCCGACATTGATGCCCCTACCAACTCTCGTCCCCGGTAATGCCGCTGGAGTAATTAGCATCAAATGTGGCGGTAGTAACAGTAAATCTGCCACTGCCAGGCAGAATTACTGTCTGAAATTCATTTACGTCAGTAAATCTGCCAGACGGTATTACTGTTACCGGCAATGGTGTGCGCATGCTTCGGACAACTTGTAATATCACAGAAATTCCGCCAGCCACCACAGTGGTAACGATAATTCTGCTGGGGTGTAATTACCACTGTATTACCATCCAACTCATAATGAGGGCCCTATGTTTTAAATAAGAAATACCATGTTGAGGTCTCAGCTGCTACGAGAGCATATGTAGAGGGGGATTGTATATTATTCTGAAGGGGCCTGCACTTTGCGGTTGTTTGGACCACAGTCGATGATGAGTACAGGGTGTCTATAAAAAGTGGGGACTTCGTTTTGGGATCAATTTACAGGCCGTCATCGGCTAATGGATCCTTCTTCAAGAAGGTATCTGACCCTTTGAATTTGCTGTCAGGGTGAAATACTTTATAGGGAGAGATTTTAACACTGTTAAGGGCAGTCAGTAAGATCAATCCTTGGCTGTTAGATTTCAACATTTCGGGAGCTATTAAGGCTAGTGAATGAATTTCCTTTCATCATCAATTCAATGGTTACTGAAGAAATTAGTGCAGAATGCCAGGAAAGTGAAAGTGAAATTCAGATAATGCCTATGTGGTGATGGATCTGGGCGAAAACAAAGTCATGGATATGGACCAGCACATCTGGAGTGCCCAAATATAGGGACTGTATTCTATCTTTGACACAGAGATTGGGGAGTTCTTAATAAAGAGTCTGCAGAGTTCCATACGGTTTGGGAAATATGTAAGGCTATTATCAGAAGGAAATGTAGCAACCTTATGGCTTGTGTTAGGATGTAGTTAACCAGGGAGATGGAAACTGCAGAAGCAGTCCTCCAGGTAGCCCAAGCATGTTATGTTTCAGGTTTCTTTGAGTGGATAAAGAACAGCTTCAACACAAGAAAGATATAATAGGCTGTTATATGGCTGAAAGAGGATTGTTCTATTATTTTCTGGCTATTGTGAGAAGGGAGATAGGGCGGTCATGCCCTTGGCATACAGATTTGAGGACTAAGCTGAGACGGGACCTGTCAGGTTGGTGGGTGAATGGAACTTCACTGTTACTAAAGAAAAGATAGTATGTGTGCAATTTTGAGGAAACTACTAGCCTTTTAATGCAGATGACTTGATCCCATAAAGATGACTTTGGAAGGGCGTTTGATTGACTACAGCATGCGCAAGTGCTGGGTGCTGTCGCTAGCTAGATTGGGAAACCACCCAAAATTATGTGAAGACAGTTTTGGGCCACCTTAGGGCAGGGGAGGTGAAGAGCAGAGCGGCCTGCCATCTGAATTTTATCAAACATTCTCAAACATTCTTCTTTGTAAATTGTTTTATCGTCTGCAATGGACACGGGACTATGTGACTCATTGTAGCAAGCCTCAATAACATTAGTCCACAAATTCATTATCATATACAAATGTATTACTAGATTGAATAATGCAGCCATGCTCTATTATACTGCACACAGACTGGCTTAGCCAAGCACCCTTTAGCTATGATATTGTTTGAGGGGAGTTTGATATCATCAGAATTTCAAGTAATGGGCAGTACCGGTGGAACTGGCTTATCTACGTGCCATGAAGGATTTTAACAGAACAAACTGCAAAAGGAAGAACGCAGTATATGCCTGCTGACTAAGTTTTTTTTAAAATCATTGATCAGACTCTTTCTTTAGCTCCACAGCAGAGGCGAACCAGAGGGGCAATGAAATATCTGTTATGTTTGATTGTTGTTTTCTTTTCTCTCTTTCTTCCTTTCTTTTGATTAAATAAGAATGGGTTTTTGCAAAATATAGTGCTAATTATATTTATGTATCAAAGAACATGTCCGTGGCCAAGAGTAATAGGGATGTATTGAATTTGGAAATGTTTTTGGCCAGCACCGAGGCTAAGCCGCACACTCACATGGATAACATGTGGCATGGAAGAGAGCAAATGGAACCAGCCATGTATGTTCCTTAATGCCGCATGTGGCAGGCACACCCAAGCTCTTTATACCACAGGAATCACCAACCATGAAAACATAATGTTTGGTTCACCTCGCTTTATGTAAGGTTAGGGGGCTGTGCCAGGAACACACGACACAGGACACAGGGTACAAGTCCAGTGGGTGGAGGAGGTTGATGTTGTTTATGAGGATAAGTACATCAAGATTGAGAAGATGGCAGAAAAGGAACAAACAAAAGATTGTTATGTGGGTATCACCGATCAGGCCTTGGCCTGGCTGACCTCGTTCCTCTCCGATTGACCCTCCAAGGTCCAACTTGGGTCCTTCCTTTCCTCTATCTCACTCTCTACTTTTGGTGTTCCCCAGGAGTCTAACCCCTCTCCCTGGCTGTTCAACCAATACCTGGCACTTCTCGCCCAATGCATTGCCACTCTCTGCTCCAATTTTCAGTGCTATGTGAATGACACTCAGCTCATTTTTAGGCACTCCTCTGCCACCTCCTCTCCTTCTTTCATCTCTGACTCTCTTTCTGCGATCCAGGAGTGGTGTGCCGCCAACAATCTCTGCCTAAATGCCAGTAAAACGAAGATTCTCCTCATTGGCACACGTGCACCCTTCTTTACTGTTACTCTCTGGCCGGCCTTCCTTGGCACTCTTCCTGCTCCCACATGTGAGCCTAAGAACCTCAAGGTCATCTTCGACTCCACACTCTCCTTTATTTCTCACATCTCTGACGTCTCTAAGAAATCAAACTACCAACTGCGCCTCCTCAGAGGTATGCTTCCTTTCCTCTCGTTCCCCCAGAAGTTCACTGTCTGTAGAGCTCTGGTTCCCTCTAGGCTGGACTACTGCAACAACCTCTTTCTAAATCTGCCTGTGTCTACTCTCCCCCCTCTGCAAATCATCCAGAACAGGACTGCAAAACTTGTCCTTGGCTTCAAGCCCAGGGATCGTATCTTTACAGCACTGAAATCTCTGCATTGGCTACCAGTGGCTGCAAAGATTAGGTTCAAGACCCTCTGAATTGTCCGCAAGGCCTTCAGGGGCCTGAGTCCTCAATACCTCCAACTCTCTCTTTGTAAATACCTTCCTACTCGAGCTGCTCGCTCCTCCACCTCCAACTCCCTCAGGGTCAGTCGCTTCTCCAAGCAACAATTTGGTGGTAGATCTCTATCTTTGGCTGGGGCCTGTCTCTGGAACAGCCTCCCTCCCTCTCTGAAACTTGAGGAGAAACATCTCCAGTTCCAGAATCACCTCAATACCTTCCTCTTGCTTCTGCCTTCTCTCTTCCTCTCCTGTGCTGATTTCCTGTCTGATACTGAGGGTCACCTGGCTACCCTCTGATTTCGGGCCCAGGTCCCTGCCCACCCAGTTGCACACCTGCAATGCCTCCCGGCAACCCTTGCACTTGGGTCTGTATCTGTACCCCTACAGTCCCCCGAACTGCACATTTGGACACTTGCTGCCTGTACTTCCCCTTGCAGCTGCCACCTGCTGGCTGCACTTCTTGTTATTGTTTTGATCCCATGTACAGCACTGTCCTTCTCCCATTTCCCGTGGCACTTTTCCCCTCCCCTCCCCCGATCCCTCCCCTGCACTTGCGCAATCTCAATGTCAGTTGCCCAAGTAAGATCTTCTTCTCTGTCCTGCCTCTGTTCCCCCTTCCTTGCCTCATCGCGCCTTGAAACACTTGTCTAAAGGCGCGTTACAAATGCCATATCATATCATGTTGTATTGCACTATGAAACAGAGGGACCATGGAGAGGTGAGCTATCATTTATGACGCAACATACACTTTCCTACAAAAAAGAGAAAGGACAGGCTATCACTATTAACAAAACCTGTTCCAGTATCTGGGAGAGTAATGTGCAGACATTAATTTGGATTGACGAAAATAAACAACCTGTTAAAATACAGGCACTTACACAATCTTCTCTGTGTTTCAGATGAAACGGCAGATAAAAGTGGAAGTAATCGAGAGGTGCAGTAAGTCTATTGAGCTCCTGAGCTTACACAGGGGAACAGAAGCACTGATGGACTATTACTGGTCATGTGTCACCCTGACATACACACAATTACCGCCATTTTGGACTGGAGTTTTTTCCCTCGTGACCCTGCACTTCCCAGCACTAGTTGTATCAAACTGTGATCTCATGTAATTTGCTGAACATTGTACTGTTCGAGCTAGGCACCACATGTAGTTCCTTGAACTTTCAGAGACGCTTTTGCAATAACAATTACTTTCCCAGGAATCTTCTGACAAACTTGCAGAAACATCTCTGCAGTTCAGGCTTTTCAGTAAGACTGCAAATTTTTTCACATCACTTCTTTCACCAGGTACAAGCAGCTGCAAATACCAAATGGCTCCGTATTACATGCTGGGAGCTGTTGTAGCTGGCCAGTGGTACACAGCAGGATCTCAATGAAATTAAGGAAGCACTCCAAGCAGTAAGGTTCACCATCCAGCAGAATAGGTATGTCCCGGAGTGATTAACAATCAGCACTTAATGGTGCTCTGAAGGTGGTATGTCGTATTAAGTACACATAACTATATTTACCTGATGTCTCCTCACTTAGGAGAAATTTTGAATTTTGGAAACAGCATATACCTTGATATATACATTCTAAGAAAAAGGATGGTGGAAAGGCGGATAGTGCTCCCCTGAAGACATTTCTTAAAAAATGTTTTAAAGAACGATTGGAAGGAATGAAACATGTCGAGATAAATGTAATGAGACTGAATGATTAGTTTGAAAGCAAGAATGAATGGCATAGTATTTTTACAGCAGAGTTTAATGAAATAATGTATTTTTAGATGTTTAGAAAACTCTTTTTTTGCACTGCAGATGGCAAACCGACTAATCCTTGAGAACTTGTAAAACAAGGAGAGTAATTAATGTGTTTATAGAATACATTGAAAAAATCCAAGAAAACATTCATTGGATTTTATATTTCAAGGTATATACTCTTTTCAGAAGTCTAAATGTCTCCTAAATGAGGAATCATCGTGTAAATATAGTTGTGTGTACCTAATATGACATAAGACCATCATAGCACCATCAAGTGCCGATAGCTGCCAGAGTTTGGTGCAATGGTATCATCTCTGAAAGTTTACCAATGGCAAACGTTACACAGCAAGCCTGCCCTCTTTCAGCCTTGCTGTTAGATAGTGCCATGGTCCCTTTAACAGTGCACATCAGGCAGGATGGTCATGTGCTGAGAATAATTTGTCGGGGGTAAGGAATATAATAATATGACTTATGCATACCATATGCTGTTGCTACTTTCAAAAACCTTGGTTAGCAGTGGGCTACTGACGGTGATCTTGACAGACTTTGGGAAGGTAACTGGCCCTCAGCACTGATTGCCATATAGGTGACTTTGCAGTGTGAATGTTATGTGGTCAGAAGTGGTCTAAGATACCAGGATGTCAAGCTGAGCAGGGACTGAATAGGGACTGAATAGTCTAATTAAATGTCAACAAGGTAGGGCAAAGGCTTGAAGATGTTGTACAGAGTTGTAGCAAGTACAATTTAGGATATAGGAGAGGATAAATGCTATAAAGGGGTGTCTCCTTCCAAAATATTATATGTGCAACAATCCTAGCACATGTTGTTACCAAATTGACATTTTGTAGATCTTAATAAGAAGCTGAAAATCATTTGATGATCAGAGGGGGAAGCTCAGCGGATAGCAAAGCATGTACTGAGGAAAAGTGTTAAGAAATATGGTTTCAGCTACCCAGTTTTGGAGAGGCTGCATAAGGCCTTCTTACTGAATAAGTGTTGGTATTTGTTGAATGCCTTTGAATGTGTATGTTGATTTGGGTACAACTGGAGAGTGAAGCTGTAAAGCTGTACTGCCATGAGAGTATATACTTCATAATCAGTTTACCTGAGTTGGAGATATGGCTTCACAGTATTGTCCTCACCAAGAGAGTTGTGATATCCTGGCTAGAGAAGCACAGCTAGGATATATGACTATATGGGAAGGCAATTGTATGGCGTAACTAGGCCCTTCAAATTGGCAGCACATCTTTATATTACATGTACTGGATAGCTGCAGGATTATTGAGGGTGTGAGATGTATGGTTATTAGATGAGTTGGTGATGTTTGAACGTAGTGTAAGATGTATCCAAACACTTAGAGCCTCATTACCCGGTAGGCGGTGAGCCATGGCGCTATTAGCGCCATGGCTCATGCCGGTAAAATACCGGCACCGCCTTGGCGGAAAGGGGATTTACCGCCCCATTCCAAGGTTGGAGGGGCGGTAAATCCCCTTTCCGCCATTGCCCTTCCCCATTCCCATTTCAGCCCCACAGGGCTCTATGGGAATGGGGAAGGCGCTAATTACGGCACCGCAATTTTGCGGTGCCGTAATTAGCTCCGAGGTCCCTTAGCGGGTTGGATTTTATCGCCTGCAAAAAGCAGGCGTTTAATCCCCCAACCCGCAAAGGGACCTCGTAGTAAGGCGGTAGGGATTTACCGGTACCGGTATTTTACCGGTACCGGTAAATCCCTACCGCCATCCATGTAATGAGGCCCTAAGTGAATCTTGGCAATTTAAGGCTCTGGAGGACTAGTTGAAGCCTAGGATTGGGGTGCTGTCTACCCTTCTGTAGGTTAGACCTACATTGTGCATTCTTTCACAGTGAACAGACACAGTGATGTCCATCTTGAGGGCTATGAGAAATACAGATAAATATATCCAGAATGGGGTGAAGGCAAGCCTGAAATGGATGGAAAAACATGCTTTAAAAATGCCTTAATGTAATTGGGAAGCATTCTGTTCTTCTAACCCCAGAAATGAGTTGGAGCTTAATTTGAGGTTCACTTAGCAAAGGCTTAGGGATTTGCCTTTACAAGACCCACATGAAATGTGTGACTCAAGGCTCCTAGACACTGATTCAGAATTGGTTTGCTGCAATTGGAAGTTTGGAGGCATGAATCATGTGAGGAGGGACTGCATGTCTTTGAATGTGCCCCACAACTTGCTCTTCTCCATTGGATGGATATTGTGAATATTCTTCTGTCTGATGCTATGTGAAAGAAGGAATATAGGGCCACCATAATCACTAAAAAAATAATATTGAAAGTATGGAAGATCAGGGGAAATCCTCCCTTTCTACTTAGTCTCTGGTTGGATGGGTTGCCTAATGCCTGGCATGCACGGGTAGATTGGTTTTGTTTAAGTTCTTCTTCCAATATGTTAAACCTTATTTTAATCTTCTGAAGTCTGTTTTGAATATGATTTTTGGACTGATAGGGAAGATCAGAGCACCCTAAAATGTTGTACCAACATCAAAGTGTGTGAATATTTTGTTTTACCATTGAAAGATTTAAAAAGGTGCATTCATAGGCCTTCTAGGGATGGGCACAAAGAAAATTGTTTTTCCTCTTTGCCACAAATGTCTCCAAATCCCATTGCAGATGTAACAGTGCATTGTTGAAAATGAATCCCAATCTAAGTGGCCTGGGGAATTGCACCCTATACCCAAGGACAACAATCCCCTATGTGTAGCTAAACCAGTGAATGACCTAAGGAAACATGTTGCAACTTTCATTTTATTGGCTAGGGTGAAAACTTCTCTCGAGAAGATAATCTGCAGTGAGGTATCTTCCAGAGTAGTGAGGTACCTTCCATATTCTAGACCCCTCAAAGAAACAAAGTGAAATCCAAAAAACGCCTAGAGCGGCCCATACCTCCTCCCTCAAAGAGGTTGGCCTACGAACACAAGGGTTTTCAGGTTTTAAAGAGTAGGATGTTTTCTAAGGTAAGGATAGGCCCCTACCTTTAGGAGATCTTTCCAGATTGAAGGAAAGGATTAAAAGCTTTCTTTCAAATTTCTCCAAGATTGCATCAGAACGGTGGGTCTTGAAAACAATGACATGGATTCATATTGACTTCCCTTGTACTCCACAGTAAATATATTGAATCCAGTTCAATTTTCTAGACACATCATTGCAGCAGTAATTCAGGGGCTTCATAAGAAAGGAAGAACAGGTTCAATTGCACCCAGATTGAATTTTCAACAATATATTCCCAGTGAGAATAACAGACGAAGTTACCACACAGTAATACATTTGAGATAATTGATTGATTTTGCAATATAACATCACTTCAATGTGGGAACAATTGACATGTTAAGTACTTACTAAGTTCTTAGGACTGGCTTGTATGCCTCACCGGAAAGATGTGTTTTTTTGGGCTACCATTATTTATCCCCACAGTTGTTATGCGCAATTCTTCTAGCATGCTTCCACATTTTAATTCTTATAGCTTCCTATTTGGCTATCATAAGCGCTCTAGTATGTTACCAAATAATTAAAAGTATAGTATTATGTTCAAGTGGTATAGTCCTGTTGATGAAATCAGAATCATGAAAGATTCTGCAGGCAAATACAAACTACACTTTATCATTACAATCAACAACCTATATCTAGACTTTCTCATCAACTTTTAAATATCAGGAACCTCACCTTCCAAAGTCATACAATTCTTGGGATTTAGGATAGACTACAAGCAATCATCTCTCAGACTGATAACTGATAAGAAAGGAATTGTAGAGGGCTTTACAATGCTTTGTGGGTTCCTACAATTTATTAACCAGGATAATTAGCCATTTGCCATCCTCTGTTCAGGCTATATTTCCAGGCCCTCTTTCTTTCAGGGCCCTGAACAACTGGGGATCGGTTGCCTTTAGAAAGGTATCTATTACTTAATGTGGACGCCATGGTTCAAAGGGGCAACAGAGGAAATCCAATGTTTGGTAACTCATGTGGAATCTTGGAATGATTGGGCCATATCTGGTTCTTACCCAGATCTAGTACTGGAGTCAGATGTCAGGAGGTTAGGCTCAGGAGATTGATGCAGTTTTATTTATATTGGACGGCCACAGTCTACAGAAGAAGTTTTTAGGCACATAAACTTTTAGGAGATTCTTTCAAACTCCTTTGAGATTAGGTCATTTTCCAAGGCCATCAAAAGATGCACCACTCATTTTAACATGGACAATATCTCAACAGTCTAATATACCAACTAGCTGAAAGTTCCAAAAATCTTATTAGGCTTGACACGATTCTGCACACAATTCGTTTCAGGATCCAACAATCTAGAGGCAAACTAGAGCCAGTAAGATAGCTAGCTACTGCAATCTGTGTATGAACTGAAGGTTGCAGGTTTGAATCCTGGCAAGGCCAACTCAGCCTTTCATCCTTCTGAGGTTGATAAATGGGTGCCACCCTCATTTGGTTGATATTGTATGTATATATTTTCGATGTAATTGGTTTAGGCACATGTGCTATATTAATAACACATCGTTATCATTAAAATAGTTTGTCAGACACTTACAGAAGGTATTTTAAATTATTTGGAACAAATTGGACTCATTTTAGAGATACCTTTTCACATCACAAATCAGTTGCCTGATTCCAGGTTTCCAAACTGGAACTGGAGACCCACCCGAACGCAGAGGCTGCAGGTATATTTTTTTAGCAATGGGATCCAGGGGTCTGATACACCTTTCATTCATTCTCAGTGATTGTGAAATGTCTTGTTCAGATTCTGACTGAGCAGGCAGTGGTGGGTCTGGGGTCTCTTCTATGACCGTCTCAGACATGGCACCCGCTGACTCTGAGCCTCTCAGTTATTCTACCCAGTTTCTGAGGAATACTGTGGAACAGTGCAGGAACTTTTACCCATTGGAGACATCAATGAAACTGAAGTTAATGGCTTGGTTCCTACTGGGGATAGAGGGCATCACCAGCAGTTTCAACATCAGTTGCAGGCATCCACAGGGATTCAGTCATGTTCCCCAAAACATCTGTAGGCTTCTCTTAAGGAATGTAGAGTGATTCCAGTTCTCCAATACCCAACAAGTCACAATGACAGTGACTCTAATAATGGAGTTACATTCTTATTAATAGGGGTAAGAGACACACACATGGTCAGGGTTAACAAAATGAATTTAACCCAAAAAGATACAGAACACATTCACTATTCATGGACAGTTGTAACTTCTGCTGACACTCAATGTACCCTTGACTGTGGTAGGATTAAGCTACATGTCGCGCAGGACCCACTCAAATTATGTCTTTCATCCCATGCTGCTCTGCCAAACACAGATGGAAAAAGACGTTGCAGAAATGTGCCCGCCATTTTAGAACAACCATTTGTGCCAGCACTTCGTAAAGCGTTTGTGTTTCTATATCCAGTCATTAATTCCCTCACATTATGTGCATTTTTATTTTGTGCATTAGTGATGTTGGAATCTTTTTCTTCCTTTTGAAACAGCTTGTTCCCATTTATTTTAAGTTTCTGCATATGGTAAATACATTATTATTACTTTCATGCAAAGTTACATAGCAACTATCTACATACATTATTACCCAAACCGAAATTGGTGCTCACTTTTTCAACCTCGGAAGTATGAAAGCCTTGCTCGGATTTGAACCTGCGACCTGCAGATCAAACACAGATCCCAGCAACTAGCACTCAACCCGCTGAGCCATCTAACCGGCGATAGTCAAAGCTACTGTGCATATCTTGTTAATTAAAATGCGCCTGCACTCATCTTTACAAACTCTTTTCATTAATGAATTGTCACGGGAATCCATGATTGTGATTCAGAAACGGTGGGAGGCTTTGTTTTATTTTCTGATGGTTTCGCGGCCAGGATTTGGATGGCACCTAGCTTAATGCAGGGCACTTGAGCTGTGGAAGGTCGCCATATTAATGAGAACTTTTAAGCACTGAGACAATAATTTCCAGTGATAATACGCATTGGCAATGACAATAGTTTTGTCATTTACTGTTGTTCTTTGCATTATGCATTTATAGGCACCGGAGTGCAAAGTGGAGATGCAGTGCTCCTCTGATCTACAAAAACACAGCACTATTCACACTCTCTCTCTTTCTCTCACACAGTAAGTACTTCACACCCATGCAGTGCTTCCTTATTTTGAAAATACCATGCTGTCAAAACACACACACTTAATGCACACAACGTGCAGTGCTGCCTGATTCGGGAAATGCTGTACTTTCAAAACAAACCAACACCACATCTCTGAGTGATGTCGCAGGTATAACCCGGTGCGCAGGCCAACACATATCAATGGAAAGCACCGCTCTCAGAACACATGGGCATCCACACGCCGAGGGAGGTGCAGTTATGGGGGTCACATGATATTAATAAAGACGATTTAGAACACATCTAATACACATTTAAACGCAATGGTTCATACAAAATGGACCAATAGTTAAAGAAGCATCTCTGGTAGCTGTCAGGACCACTCACCTTTGAACCCTCGTTGCTCTGAAGGAGTTCCTATAGTTGGTCCAGGCTGGCATTGATCCGGGTCCGAATCTTCTTCTCTATCAAGGTTTTGATTGACTATTGGG
Organism: Ambystoma mexicanum; assembly: GCF_040938575.1. Classification (NCBI taxonomy): domain Eukaryota; kingdom Metazoa; phylum Chordata; class Amphibia; order Caudata; family Ambystomatidae; genus Ambystoma; species Ambystoma mexicanum. The sequence goes on from NC_090936.1 coordinate 310,900,853, forward strand.
AAAAAAAGATTGTGTTGAGACTGTGGTAGGTTCGATAACTTCTACAGTCAACTAACATATCACAGTGCTGGCTAATTCTTCCTAATAACACAGAAACACGGGGTTCCACCTCTGGATAAAAATACGGCTACATTATAGGCACAGAACACCAAGAAATAGACCCATATGTAGAGCCCAGGGTACTTCCAGTCTGCTTGCATCAGCCAGCACAACAACTGTCTCTCAGATTCCCTCTCTATCCACCAACCTACACCTCCCTCTCTTTTAGAGCTCCCAGCGGGCCTGGAGACCATGAAGCGGCAACGCTGCACGCTATAAATCCTAGCAGCATAACAGACATGTTAAAGGCAGGTGCTTCCAGCTGTTCCATTATAGGCATAAAGCATGAATAATATTAAGCTGCCTGGGCCTGTGTGGGTCACATGGTTGTATGCAGCGATTGGCAGCAATGTTAGTGCTTCCCAGAACACTTGGACTTATCTAAAGGAGGACGTTGTCCCTACACCAGCATTAGGGAATAGTCACATAGATGTTGTTTAACCCACTCTTTTGCACACTTTCCCACTTGCATTTTTACACAATACTAATGTATCGTTGCCACAGAGGCCTCGGATTTCAAATCCCTAAACATATGCACCCAACGCGGATCATTTGTTACAATGCCCAATGCACCAAAATTAAAAATTGCCAAGGGCCCCCAAATAGACATTAGCAGATGTTAGTAATAAGTGATTTTTGGATTGGTTCGAACTCCTAACCTTACTATGTTTTATCATACAATAGGAAGATGATTTCAAACTATTCCCCATTCATAAAAGTAGTGATATGTCTATCCTTTCATCAACTGGCAGGCAGAAGTCCCACCCTGCCGGGAGTCCTGGTCCGGAAGTACTGGTCCAGAAGTGACATCATGTATGGGCAGCCGGAAGTCCCGCCCTTTGAAAGGACCATTCCCGGAAGCGAGGCAGCGTGGATGAGCCATAATTCTGCATTGCTACAGGGGATGTGACATCAGGGCAGTGTCCCGGAAGTCCCCCCTAACTCCTATCCTGGATGTGACCTCATGGGGCCCCCCCTGGAAGTTTTGCATGGTTGGAAGACTTAGCATGGATGTGGCAAGATGTGTTGTACCCGGAAGGCTCACCCTGCAGGCTGTGGGTAAATGGTGTGACTCTTTTTAGCCGTTAGTAATCTCTGTGAAGTCCTGTTTTGTGTATTGCTTGCACCGGTTTATGGGGTGTCAATAGAAGGCAGCAATGGTGTAGATGGTGTGTTTGACCCACCCCAGGTATGTTGCAAGACCCCAGAAGGGTGCTGTGTGGTAGGCAGGGGGCATTGTTCAGATGATGTAGTCACCCGCCCTCCCCATAGGGGCGGAGTGAAATGTGTATATAGAGAAGGAGCTCCGTAGAGAGTTATACAGCGCTCCTGAGGACTGGCTGTACTATTTGCATAACTCTAGCAATACCCTAAATCATGAAGCGTTACAGCTACTACTCTAAGAATACCTTAGGGAATGATGATTGCAACACTATTGAAATGTTTGATCGTCCGAGAATCCCGACAACAACAATTCCTGTAGCTGGTGAGGAATCGCAATGTCCCGCCGGTAGTGGGATGGAGTATGAGGATGATTTGAGTCAGGCCGTTTTTTTAAGGAATCTTGGTGATATGTCACCTCCTAATTCCCACCCTATGAAAGCTGCTGTTGAATGCTGTGATGGTGTAGATGCACTTATAACGGACACAGACTACAAAGAGGCAGACTACAAGGCTATGGGAAAGTCTATGAAGACTCCTGAAGCGCCGTTGTATGAGGACCTGGGCGTCCTTGACGAGCTGTTTCCAGAGATGGCCATGACAACCGAGCTGGAAGTAAGTCCCGATGAAGATAGGCTGTTTATGGATGCCGCTGATGCTGTGGAGGCCGGGCTGTTTATGGATGACATTAATGCTATGGAGGCGGAAGCTGAGGGGCCTGCCCTCTGCAATCCGGTATGTAGGAAAGTGTGTGTTTCTGTCTGCCTGAACTATGGGTAAAAAAATACATATTAAAGAGTTAAACTTCTTTCTGTTTTCAAATTGCAGAAAACAGCAGAAAAGGTTGACAGCGCTGAAAGTCAGCCGTCTTCATTCAATACCGCACATTTTTACTGTGTGTGCTGTTCAAAAATAATCGAAAGAACAGCAACCCAAGCCAGTAATAAGGGTAAGAAGTGAGTCTGCTTAAAAGACTTTAAAAGTTCTGATGAAGAGTATAAGGAAACTATGACCTTTTTGGAATCCTCAACTGTTCAGGTTTTTGCGGCCTGTGTAGTGAAAATATGCTGAAGCGTGATTGTTACCAATGGTGCTATGGGCATAAATGCGATGACCCGCAACAGGATGCTCATGAATGTTTAATTCCGAATAATCACACTAGAGCAATACAGTGGGTATGTTTTATGTTGAATTCATACAAAGCTTTTCAATTGCTTAAAGCTGTCTATAAAGGCATGGGCATGCACGTACATGCTAGTGTGGAGAGTGTTTTATCAAAAACATTCATAAAAATATAACATTGCCGCAATCCAGAGAAAAAAATGAGATCTTTACAAATGGCTGGTTCCATGGTTTTTAGAAACATGGTAGCCCAGTTAATGGAAAAAGATTACGATGGGGGATCTCTATACCCACACCCCAGAGCGGTTTCGCAACAGCTTCTGGAGCAATTATGTGAACATTACTTAAGCATTAAAGGATAAGTTTTACAGGACCGCAAATTGTGTGAACTTTTAAATGCTTCAAGTCTTTTATGCATACAGAGTTACATGCGGGGGGAGCAGAAGGCTTTGTATAATGACATTTATAATGCTGCAGAAAGAAATATCACAAATGGTAATGCTGTGTCAAACCCTATATGTATAACAGCTCTAATAAACATGTATTTTCACCCATTTGTAAAGACTGGAGGGGGGGGGGTTATCTGTACACCTGAACTCCATATGGCAGAGTAGAAGCACAGAGCACCCCAGCCAAGATTCTCTAGGTGGAAGCAATGGACGAGTAATCAAGGCTTAAGCTCTCAGGAGGTGATGCAGGCTGGTTCTTTTGTGTATCATGTTTTGATAGCAGTAGTATCTGTTGTCTTGGGTGGCTGACAAATGCATTATGATGGCCTTTACCATTACAATGCTCCATGTGAAAACCTTGTCCCTGGGTTGTGTGCTGACATGACAGTTTCATGAGCCATCAGTCAATGTGTATGCCACTTTTGTACGTCAATGTGTCCACTGACAGCATGGACAGAACCCAGGTGGGCTGTTGCATGCCAGAAAATGCCATATATCCATGGCTTACAGCTCATAGTGTTGGGCATCACATCCAAATACGTGCATGTCCTGCCATTTTGTGTCTGTCTGCACTTTGATGCACATGCACATTTTTGTTGGGAGGAACATGACTCAATATGTCATTCTCTGCCCATGTGCAGGTGAGGATGCACCAGATGCAGAGGAGGAGGAAGAGCCGATGGTACGTCAGACCACAAGTGGAGGCTGTGGTGTCGAACGCCATGAAAACCCACTGGTGCTACACGCCGATCATCAGTTGTGCTGCAACCTCTTCAGACTCTTCTGACTCAGCTGATTTGGATGCAGAACCAGAAATGTCTGCCTCTCAGAGGAAGAAGATGAGTGCCCCAACAGGCAGATCAGATGGGGCCATTGAGTATGCGGCTGCGAAGCTGGCTTCACAAGGCCAGTCAGTGGTAGTCCCCATGTCTGCGGTGGTTACAGCTGCAAGGCCAACCTCCAATGAGTTGGCATCAGGTTCTGGGGTTGATGTCCAATGTAGGGTTGCAGACCAGCAGCCAATGACAGGGGCACTGCAGCAAAGGACATGGTCCCTTGCATCGGGCCACTGTTGGGCCGCACATTTGGTGGATGTGTGCAGGCTGGAGAGACAGTGTTGGAGCAGCACATGTTGCATGCCATTATCTGACATGGCAATGTGTAGAGAGCATGGATAAAATGGCCAAGAACATGACCCCACCAGCAGCCCAGGAAGTGCAACAGCTGCGGGTCATGTGGTCCACATGCTGCTCCCACAGACTGGGCATGGATGCCAACATCAAGGGCTGACGTGCTGATCTGAGCTGTCTGTAGGTGTCCCTACATGCAGATGATCCGGCACATAGAGAGGCCCCAAGGTTTGAGATGGAGGCCTTGAGAAAAGCAATTCTTGAGGAACTTTCTGCCACAAGAACACATCTCCACGAGGAGATGGTTGCCTTGAGGCAGACACTGTCACAGCAACACGATACGTTGCGAGTGAGTGTGCGTACAGACTCTGTTGCCATTCATGAGGAAGCACATCAAGACATCACTGCAATTGGTGTGTTGATGTATGCATCCGTGTCACGGCTGGCCATGGCGACTGAAGAACAGGCCTTGGAATATGTGGATTCAATCCACCACCACAACCACCTGCAGCTCAACCGCAGGATGGGGGGTCCAGCACACTCAAGCCTCCTGAACCACTGTTGTCTTGATGTCCATGACCCAGTGGGGATAATTTTTCATTTTTTTGTCCCACTCATGTGGATATTGACATGCACCCTTCCCCCCTCCACCTCCAGGGTGGACTTTACTTCCTCCCAGTTCTGGATGGACCATTTTTCATTTTTTACGTGACTGGGGTGGTCTGATTTTTTGTTATTTTTATCCCTTGATCAGGATGGACACTTTTTTGTTCTTTTTTGATACCCCTGTCCAGGATGGAGGCATGTGTTGTTTTTTTCACCAAATCCAAGATGGACTAATTTTCATGTATTTGTTATTTCCTCAAGAGATGCGCTGTTGCCCTCTCAAATTTATGATGAGTATCGTAGTGAACATGCAGCCATGCACAGTGGTATCAACTGCCATGGTTGCCTTGAGGACAACACAATGGCATGTGCAGTGTAAGGAAGGCATGGTTATCAGAAGCACGGCAGACACAAGGAGTGCAATCCAAGGGTGGTTATTAAACAGTATAAGGTTTAGAAAAATGACTAATTTAAACCTATATCTAAGGTGGGAGCAAGCTAGGACCATGAAAGTAAAGAAAACTCTGTCCTACTGGTGTTGTGTCAAAACAAAATGGCCTATACTAAAGAACCTATTGCCAAATCCTTACTCTATATAACAAAAGGGTGCGGGACAATGATATGTATACCAAAAGGGTGTAATGCAAGCTAAAATGTCCAAAAGGGTTTCAGTAGTTCAGGACTAATACACTCCCTTCACCACGTTGTATCACGGGACAAAGTGGAACAGTGGCATGACTGTGAACACCTCTTGAGTCTATAGACATCAGAAAGACGTTTCTTCCAAAAAGGCAGGATCCCTCGAATCAATGTCTTTTGCATGGCAACACAAGACTTTTCCCAAGCTCTCACCATGCGGGATTCTCCTCTTCTGGAACTTTCTCGTGATACCCCTGTGTTGGGTTCACCTTCGTGTAACCCTGCATATAATTCTGGGTTTCTGGGTTTGAAATGACCGGGGTATTCAATCCGCAATATGTAAAGAGAAAAATAAATAACAATTAAATCTGTGCTGACCTATTTTCATAAATGGGGCTGTGTAAATTACATACTGGTGTAATGCGTGATTGTTGTATTCAATGTGGCTAGGGAAACCTGGATGTCTTTTTTCATGTATATGTCTTTATGACAGTGGGGAGGGATTTATGTCCCATTCCCTGTTTTATTAATATTAGAAAGCACCTATGTTTTCGAGTTTGCTGCAATTTTACGTTCATGGTCTAAAGTTGTAGGATGGTGGACAGTGGTACCTTCTGCCAGCAGGGGACGACATGGATACACCTGCAGAGAAATCACTGTCTCTGACAGCTGCTGCCCCCTTTGGAACAGGGAATTGGTATGGCCCGGGGGGTTTCAGAACCTGCGCTTTCAGTCAGAGGGGAGGAAAAAAAAGGAGAAAAAGGGAACTGGAGGGATTGCACAATCTCTGGTGAGCACTCTCAGTCCCAGAGTCCCCAGGCCAGTTTGCTCAGGGGCTGCACACGGTTTTCCCAGTTGTGGTATTTCAGGACAGGGTGGTAGCAGGGTTTTGTCTGCTGACCCTCGGACCAGGTTGTGGTCACGGTTCAGTGGCATCAAAAGCAAGTGCTGCTGTTTGCTGAGGCAGTTTCCCTGTCATTAATGTATGCGACTAAGGTAGGAAAAGGGGAAGAGTTTGGGAGGGGTGTCTGTTAAACCCATTATACTTCAACACGGATGCCTGTTTGTCGGCTGTGCGGGCTGTAGTTTTAAGTGAGCATGGCACAGAAGAACTGTTCCTCCTTTGTACTGGTAAAGTGGCTATATGCCTCCTTTTCTCTCTCTCCCCCTGAGAATGTCCTATCGTCTTACAAACTGGTGCCGGGGATGCCAGTGTTTATGTTTGAGAGGAATTGTTTGAAAAGTGAAATGAGGAGTTTGGTGCCTCCAGCAAAGAACTCGTTGGGGCCCAACTTGCATGAGAAGTGTATATTGTGCTTTTCATGTCTTGTTATTGTTAGGGAGAATTCTCAGTTTAGGCTGAATTTCCTAACCTAGTGAGTCCCCCAGCAGCTTTGCTGGATTTCTGGAGTTTGTTTTTCCATCCTGCCAAGAGTGTGACCCTTTTCCTCTCACTCTTGGACATGTATGTGTGGAATTCCTTTGAATTGGCAATGTGTTCGATGGGCTATGGGGTCTTTTACTCCATAGGGTCTCATAAGTTTTTCTATGTGTGTCACTCCGCACCCTACGTGTCGTGACACGGGGGCACCCTAGCTGGTCCCCCCACCATAGACTCCATACCCGGGGACTGACTACCGTCTCCCCGGGCATGTAAAGTCACCATTGGCTTTACTAGACCTAAATTTGCTAACAGAACTAGTACCAACCATCTTATTGTGGACGTGCTAGTAGGGGTAATTCGATTACTCCTAGATCTGTTACCCGAGGGGGCACTGTCCCGTCCCTCCTCGTCGAGTTTTGGCTGGTGGCAGTGGAAACTACTTGTTATGTTCGACCCCGGGCATAACCCTATGGGATCCGTCCCATTGTTGAAGATTAATACTGTTTTCCGTTAATCTCCAACGTACCACCGATCTACTTATCTTAAATAGGTTTATCGAGTGGTATTTTCTGCCAGAACTCGGGTTGTAAAATGGCGTCTGTGTTTTTCTCTGTGACTCCTAAACCAAAGGTTGAGCCCTTTGTTCCACTTTTGGCGGGCCTCTGGACAGAGACCCTCCAAAGTGGTGCCATTCTGTCTGGGTTACCTCAGGGGTGTGGGAGGGGGTTTAGACACCCTGGACCGAGTTGCCTTGCCAACTCAGGTCGCACTCTGAAGTGATTGGCCCAGGTGGTGAGCCTTCCCGCTCACCACTTAGCATGTGTTGATTGACAAGCTAGGCTGAATGAATGGGGGACGTCTGCATAAAAGCAGGGCTTTGGGACTGGATCTTCAGGAAGTCGCCACTGGACCTAAAGAATCCGACGAGGGTAACGCTGAGCCGACCTGCACGACAACACCTCCGGTGAAGCCCTGCGGAATCGTCTCACAATCTCCCGACGACAGAAGAGATCTCCCTGCCGGAGAGTCTCTTTCCCTGGCTGGTGGGGACAACCAGTCTTCTTCTTCTCTGTGCTTTTTGGTCGCCCAGGACGCAGTGGTCGAATTGCCCGTGCAGAGCACCCGGCAACCGGATAGCCACTACTCCTGCACCGTGATCGAAAGGTGGTGCCTTGTGACGAAGCACTCCGCGGCTGGTTTCTTCCCTGGTGGTGCACCGGACATCTTCTCTTCGACGACGAGAGCATCTCTTCTCTTGGCCAAGACCCGTCGTGCATCCACCACCAGGAACAACTGCCCCCGTCGGAGCTGTCTTCCACAACAAGGTACCGTAACCGCCTGGCTTCCCTTTTCGATCGGTTTGTGTGAGGTATCTGATTCCTCTCCGTTCCGTTGGGTTGCCTCCAAGCTTTATTCACTCTTTGTTCTGAACTGGTTCAACCTGTCGCTAACCAATTTGCTAAACAAGACTTGAGTGCATCATCCGTAGAGACTTTCCAGGACATCGTGCCTTGCCTCTCACCGAGTGGGCCTGGCCGCCGAACTGTATGATCTAGTGTGATTAATGCCTTCTTGCCTTGCATTTTTACCCGCTTCAGTACGAACCGTGTTGGCTTCATTACCTGCCTTTCTCTTCTCTCCCTTCCTCACGAAATATTCGAGTGTCATCTGGGTTGAGGTATACACCTCTGTCTGAAAATAAGTGGTGCCGTAGAACCTAGAGTTGTCGATATTGTGTTTCGGGGGGTTGAGCTTTATTCCATTCTGCAGAGTAATTGTATTTTGATTTGTTTGCCGTGGTTCACTTTAGTATTTTTCGTAGACGTTCTGTTATTAATAAATAACTTACTATCTTTATACTAAAGCCTGGTTGCGTGTTTACTCGTTTTGCTGCGAAGAATTACCCTATCTTGTGTACTCCCTATACTGACCAACTTTTCTTGAGAGAAGTCTGACTGCTCAGCCACAGCTACCAATTGAATCTGTGTGGTACAGACTGCTACCAAGTGGGTTCATCGCAACACCTGTAGTCCTAAATCTTTTGCAGTGGTCCCAGAGGGAACTGCACAGGTTTCCGCCTAACACTGGTGTACAGCGGTGGGATTAGTATCGAGTATACAGTTTAGAGTGTTTTTCGACGCTGTAGGACGACTAACCACAAAACTTTACGAAAGCAACTTTCAAAAAACATGTCTACGATGGAAATTTACAGCCAAGAGTCTTTGTCGGATAAAAATACTGAGAGTCTGCGAGCTCTCTGTAGACAAGAGAATCTTCCTGTAAAAGGCAAGAAGTTAGAATTGATAGAGAGATTGCTGGCGAACCAAAGTCTGGGTACTGGTTCAGAGGAACCAAACTCTCCAGCAACTGTAGATAACAGTAATGGTGTTGATCTAAATCGTAATTCAGATGATAGCGATGAAGAGGCTGACGAGGACGGCGAGGCTAACGAAACTGTCTCACCTGTTCCTCTACCTGCCTTACCAACTGTGCCTACGGGGCCAATACCAGGTCCCACAAGTAACCCTGCTTATTTTGAACTTGAAAAAATGAAGCTCGAATTAGAATATAAACGGTTTTTGGCTCAATCTGAACGAAACCAAGAGCTCGAGTTCAGACGAATGAATGCCCAGGCTGAGCAGAAACAGGCTGAGTTGAGACTCAGAGAAATAGAGCTTAATCATGAGTTACAAATGAAAAAGTTGTCTATGGAAAATGCTTCTCTCTCCTCTGGTTCCTCTAGGAGCTCCAGTCCCAAAAGACCCCGGATGCCGAAGGAATTAGTGGGTATGTACGAACCGAGATTGGATGTGTTGGATTGGTTGAAACTGTTTGAATACAATCATGGGCTCCAGGACATCACCGGGAATGCGTTGCTTCCCTGGTTGTTCTCTAGGCTTCCTCCTGTTGCGACTGATGTGGTAATGGAATTGGGGGAGGTGGATAAGACGGATTACGAAAGTGTGAAACTAGCTTTGATAGCTAGATTCGGGAAGACCCCTTCCCAGTATCTTAAGAGGTTTAGAACCCTCAAAAAGCATGATGGTACCCCTTGGGCTACCTGGGTGAGTGAAGGGTTGAAAAACTTAGAGGGATGGATTAAGGGTTACAAAGTTGACACTTACGAGGGTATGCGAAATCTTTTTATGTTGGAGTCGATTTATGATGCCTGTTCTCCTGAGCTCAGACAACACTTGGCTGATTCGAAGGAATTAGATTCCAGGGCTCTAGCTAGGGCTGCTGACTTGTGGGTTGCCAACAGGGCTACTCACAAGGATTCTGGGGTAACTCAGAAAAAGGACGAGGGAAAACAGCCTAAAAAAGACTCAAAGGAGAATTCGAATAACTCACATTCCAAAGAGGGCCCCAAACAAAACCAGAAGGGTAAGCCACCGGGAAAACCACAGCAGAATAGTGTGTCTTCTGGTGCCAAACCGGAAGGAGGTCAGAACAAGCCACCATTCCAGAAAGCATTCGGGAAATGCTTTGTTTGTGGCTCGACTGATCACGTGAAAGGAGATCCCAGATGTAAGGGTAAACCTTCAGGGGTCCAGCTTGTCTCCTTAGCCTTCGCTCCAGAGGAGGAAGTCCAAATGGCAAGTGGAAACTTTCTACTGCTAGCTGACGAACCCATTGGAGTCTCAGCCAGCGTTTCTTTAGTATCTCTGGGGTTGTGGGAACAACAGAATTTAGATGTCTATAATTCTATCCCCGATAATACTAAAGAGTATTATAAGGACAGTGTCCAGGTGAATGGTCAGGAGACGCCTGCCATTAGGGACACTGGGGCCAGCATAACTGTGGTGGATAAATCGTTTTTTCAGGCTGAGGATGTTGCTAAGGCACCCAAACGCCTCACCAAGTTAGCTGGAGGGCCTGTGCAGATGCTTCCCCAATTACCAGTTCTCATCCAGTGTAACGACATGACTGTAAAGATACCTGTCAGCATACAGAGTGAGGTACCAGGACGCGTACTGTTGGGTAACGATTTGAAAACTCTCGGAGTTGTATCGCATACTCCCAGACCTCCTAGTAAACGGTTACAGGAGCTAACCAGACCTGCAAGAGAGAGGACCCTGCGCGGTACTCTCGGGGAGATGATGAAGAAAGAAATCACTCCTGCTCCATTGGAAATGGCGGCCGCTGTCTCTAGGAACACCGAAGTCAAAGGGAAACCTAAAACTTCTAAACCGACACCAACAGCCCACATTCCGATGCAGCCGACACGGACTTCCCCGCGGTTGTCCAACGTCACACCCGTAACTCCACCTCCAGCTGAGGCTGAGGGGGAAGTACAACCCTGTATGGTAGAATTAGACTCTGAAGAAGAGCTAATGGAAGGCCAGGAACTCATTGGAGATCTGGATCCTGTTGACCATCCTGAGCTGCAGTCGTTACTGGCAGAAGGTGGACCCAGCAGGGCAGACTTCAGTAAGGGACAGAGAGAATGTCCAACTCTGGAAGGTCTTCGCCGTCAGGCAGTAACTCAGGCTGAAGGGCAAGAGCCTGGGAAACATAGGTTGCACTGGGAAGATGGCCTCTTCTATAGTGAACCGACCGAGTCTACACCTGGAGACTACAAACGCCTTGTAGTACCCCAAGAGAACAGACCACAGTTCTTGCAGTTAGCCCACGAGATTCCTTTGGCTGGTCACTTGAGTTTCAAGAAGACTAAGGAAAGGCTCTCACTCTACTTCTATTGGCCAAAAATGGGGGCCGAAGTAGAAAAACACTGCAGAAGCTGCCATACCTGCCAGATCTCTGGTAAGGTTGGGTCCAAGAATGTGGCACCGTTAGTGCCTCTTCCCGTTGTGGGAGTCCCATTTGAGAGAGTAGGGATTGATATCGTTGGTCCCTTTGATCCTCCAACCTCCTCAGGCAACAGGTTTATACTTGTTGTAGTAGACCATGCTACTAGGTATCCTGAGGCAATTCCTATGGGGACTGTTACAGCTCCGGCTGTGGCTAAGGCCCTCCTTGGTATTTTTACTAGGGTCGGATTTCCTAAGGAAGTTATCTCTGACAGGGGGTCAAATTTTATGTCCCACTACGTGAAAGCCATGTGGAAAACCTGCGGGGTAACTTACAAGTTCTCAACGGCTTACCACCCCCAAACCAATGGGTTGGTAGAACGGTTCAACCGAACCATGAAGAGCATGATAGGTGCTCTAGAAGAACCCCTTAAGCGTAAGTGGGACCTTCTATTGCCATGCCTTCTTTTTGCTTATAGAGAAGTCCCTCAGGAGGGAGTAGGCTACTCTCCCTTCGAACTGCTCTATGGTCATCCCGTCAGAGGTCCATTGGCCCTGATTAAGGAGGGGTTGGAGAGTGCTCCTTCCCCCAAGCCAGTCAGAGTGACTGACTACGTGATAGGTCTCCGGAGGAGAATGTCGCACCTGATGACAGAAGCAAGCGATAACTTGAAAGCTGGACAAGCATTGGTCAAGCACTGGCACGATCAAAAGGCTAACATGGTTGAGTTCGCTCAAAACCAGCTTGTTCTTGTTATGATCCCCACAAGGCAGAGGGCCTTGCAAGATAAATGGATGGGACCCTACCGAGTAGTGGGTAAGCTCGGTGAGGTTAACTATCTGGTGGACTTGGGCAACCCCAAGGAGGCTCCAACAGTCTTTCACACCAACCGACTTAAAGCGTATGTCTCCCGACCTGACGTAGGAGCGTTGCTTCTAGCATCAGCCGAGGAAGAAGAAGAGAGTGAAACTCTTCCGGATCTCCTCAGAGGCTTACCTTTAGATGAAAACATTGAAGGAGTAAATCTCTCCTCCAATCTGACACCCGAGCAACAAGAAGAGTGCAAGTCTATGTTGAATCAGTTTGCCTCTCTGTTCTCGCTCTCACCAGGCTTGACCCCTTGGGGCCAGCACGAGATACTCACTGGTGACTGTCTGCCTGTCAAAAGCAGAGGATATCGCATGTCAGAAAACGTAAGAACCCACATCAAAGGTGAGGTCAGCAAGATGCTTGATCTCGCGGTAATAGAGCCCTCTACTAGTCCATGGTCTAGCCCAGTTGTGTTAGTACCAAAGGCCGGATCTAAAGAACTTAGATTCTGCGTGGATTATAGAGCTCTTAACGCAGTCACCACGACTGATGCCCATCCTTTGCCAAGAACAGATGAGTTGGTGGATAAACTTGGCGCCGCCAAGTTCCTCAGCACATTTGACTTGACGTCAGGCTATTGGCAAATAGCCCTGACCAACCATGCCAAGGAGAAAACTGCATTTTCTACCCCCGTTGGTTTATACCAGTTTACGGTAATGCCTTTCGGACTAAAAAATGCACCTGCTACGTTTCAACGGATGGTAAACCAGGTTCTAACCGGGATGGAGGACTTCTGCATGGCATACTTGGATGACATAGCAGTGTTCAGCAATTCCTGGGACGAACATGTAACCCACCTGAGAGATGTTTTGCAGGCTCTTGGACGAGCCAATCTGACCATAAAGGCGAGTAAATGCCAAATTGGACAGAGTAAGGTAGTCTACCTTGGGCATGAGGTAGGCGGTGGAGAAATAAGGCCTTTGCTCAGTAAGATTGAAGCTGTGCAAAATTGGACAACACCGACTACTCAGACTCAGGTGAGAGCCTTCCTAGGCCTCACCGGGTATTACAGGAATTTCATAGAGAACTATGGGACCATAGCTTCTCCACTGAATGTCATCTCCTCGCCCAAATTCCCTAAAAAGGTTAAGTGGAACGAGGAGTGCAATCAGGCTTTTGAAAACCTGAAAAAGGCTCTTTGCCAAGCCCCAGTACTCAGAGCTCCTGATTACCGCCAACACTTCATTGTGCAGACAGACGCTTCCAATGTAGGGATAGGTGCCGTACTCAGTCAACTGGATGGGAAAGGTAGGGAGCACCCCGTTTGCTACATCAGCCGCAAGCTGAAGGATCCTGAAACAAGGTGGGCAACAATCGAAAGAGAATGCTTTGCTATCGTGTGGGCTCTGAAGAAGTTTAGGCCGTACTTGTATGGTTCTACTTTTGTTATTCAGACTGACCACCAACCCTTGAGATGGTTGATGCAAATGAAAGGGGAAAACCCAAAACTACTGAGATGGTCGATCTGCCTGCAAGGGTTCGATTTCACCATTGAGCACAGGTCAGGGTGTCACCACCAAAATGCTGATGGTCTCTCTAGGATGTATATCATCGACTAGAGGTATGAGATTCATCCAGGAGTGGATTAAATCCTCCTGTCCCTTAGTCTGGGGGGGGCGAGTGTTAGGGAGAATTCTCTGTTTAGGCTGAATTTCCTAACCTAGTGAGTCCCCCAGCAGCTTTGCTGTATTTCTGGAGTTTGTTTTTCCATCCTGCCAAGAGTGTGACCCTTTTCCTCTCACTCTTGGACATGTATGTGTGGAATTCCTTTGAATTGGCAATGTGTTCGATGGGCTATGGGGTCTTTTACTCCATAGGGTCTCATAAGTTTTTCTATGTGTGTCACTCCGCACCCTACGTGTCGTGACACGGGGGCACCCTAGCTGGTCCCCCCACCATAGACTCCATACCCGGGGACTGACTACCGTCTCCCCGGGCATGTAAAGTCACCATTGGCTTTACTAGACCTAAATTTGCTAACAGAACTAGTACCAACCATCTTATTGTGGACGTGCTAGTAGGGGTAATTCGATTACTCCTAGATCTGTTACCCGAGGGGGCACTGTCCCGTCCCTCCTCGTCGAGTTTTGGCTGGTGGCAGTGGAAACTACTTGTTATGTTCGACCCCGGGCATAACCCTATGGGATCCGTCCCATTGTTGAAGATTAATACTGTTTTCCGTTAATCTCCAACGTACCACCGATCTACTTATCTTAAATAGGTTTATCGAGTGGTATTTTCTGCCAGAACTCGGGTTGTAAAATGGCGTCTGTGTTTTTCTCTGTGACTCCTAAACCAAAGGTTGAGCCCTTTGTTCCACTTTTGGCGGGCCTCTGGACAGAGACCCTCCAAAGTGGTGCCATTCTGTCTGGGTTACCTCAGGGGTGTGGGAGGGGGTTTAGACACCCTGGACCGAGTTGCCTTGCCAACTCAGGTCGCACTCTGAAGTGATTGGCCCAGGTGGTGAGCCTTCCCGCTCACCACTTAGCATGTGTTGATTGACAAGCTAGGCTGAATGAATGGGGGACGTCTGCATAAAAGCAGGGCTTTGGGACTGGATCTTCAGGAAGTCGCCACTGGACCTAAAGAATCCGACGAGGGTAACGCTGAGCCGACCTGCACGACAACACCTCCGGTGAAGCCCTGCGGAATCGTCTCACAATCTCCCGACGACAGAAGAGATCTCCCTGCCGGAGAGTCTCTTTCCCTGGCTGGTGGGGACAACCAGTCTTCTTCTTCTCTGTGCTTTTTGGTCGCCCAGGACGCAGTGGTCGAATTGCCCGTGCAGAGCACCCGGCAACCGGATAGCCACTACTCCTGCACCGTGATCGAAAGGTGGTGCCTTGTGACGAAGCACTCCGCGGCTGGTTTCTTCCCTGGTGGTGCACCGGACATCTTCTCTTCGACGACGAGAGCATCTCTTCTCTTGGCCAAGACCCGTCGTGCATCCACCACCAGGAACAACTGCCCCCGTCGGAGCTGTCTTCCACAACAAGGTACCGTAACCGCCTGGCTTCCCTTTTCGATCGGTTCGTGTGAGGTATCTGATTCCTCTCCGTTCCGTTGGGTTGCCTCCAAGCTTTATTCACTCTTTGTTCTGAACTGGTTCAACCTGTCGCTAACCAATTTGCTAAACAAGACTTGAGTGCATCATCCGTAGAGACTTTCCAGGACATCGTGCCTTGCCTCTCACCGAGTGGGCCTGGCCGCCGAACTGTATGATCTAGTGTGATTAATGCCTTCTTGCCTTGCATTTTTACCCGCTTCAGTACGAACCGTGTTGACTTCATTACCTGCCTTTCTCTTCTCTCCCTTCCTCACGAAATATTCGAGTGTCATCTGGGTTGAGGTATACACCTCTGTCTGAAAATAAGTGGTGCCGTAGAACCTAGAGTTGTCGATATTGTGTTTCGGGGGGTTGAGCTTTATTCCATTCTGCAGAGTAATTGTATTTTGATTTGTTTGCCGTGGTTCACTTTAGTATTTTTCGTAGACGTTCTGTTATTAATAAATAACTTACTATCTTTATACTAAAGCCTGGTTGCGTGTTTACTCGTTTTGCTGCGAAGAATTACCCTATCTTGTGTACTCCCTATACTGACCAACTTTTCTTGAGAGAAGTCTGACTGCTCAGCCACAGCTACCAATTGAATCTGTGTGGTACAGACTGCTACCAAGTGGGTTCATCGCAACACCTGTAGTCCTAAATCTTTTGCAGTGGTCCCAGAGGGAACTGCACAGGTTTCCGCCTAACAGTTATGAGGTGCTCATGAGAGTTACAGCCACTATACCAAAAAGTGAGTTAATTATTCAGCGGTTTGGGTAGCTACCCATAATTTGATATGTCTGTTAGTCAGGCGGGAATCACTCTCTACCTTGCATACCGTGTAAGACAATAAACCTTTAGCATCCTAAGTGAAAAGGAAGGAAAGAGAAAAGCAGGGGCTCTGTGTGCAAAGTCTGTTGTTTTCTTTTGTTTCCAAGCAGTGTTGGTCACTGGCCTTCACTTTTATATCACTTCCTTCACTGGGCTACTAATAGGTTTGGCTCCTTTAACAGAAAATTGTTTCGCAAGTTGCGGTACCGTTATTAGCTCAGAAGTCCCTTAACGGTTCCCATCCATAACGCCTTGCAAAACCAGGCGTTGAGGAAGGGACCCGCTAAGAGAGCTAGGAATAGGGTGGTAAGGGATTACCGGCACCGGTGACCTTACGGGTGCCGGTGATCCCTTACCACCTACCGCTTCATGAGGCCCTATGTCTTTATGTATATATTCAGTCCCCTATAGTACATCATAGTTGAAGAGATTTACACATACCACGCGAAGTGTCCGGGCGTTAGGTTCATCACATTTTACTAGAGGAATTCATCTGTGGGTTTGTTATGAAATGGATGCTTCCTGGTCACGTGATCGGTTTGCGATCACGTGACATGCTGTAAAAACAAATATAAACGCTCTGCGGGGCGGGAGGCTGTGTTTGCAGCCGTCTCACCATTCCCGCATTGCGTTTTGGAATGTTTTGATTTGTAGGTAAGCCTTTCTAGAATTATGTACTTTTATTTATTGGTATGAGTCAGTGCTGCGTATTGGGACGTGGTATTAAGTACAAGCTTTGACTATTTGGAAATTGAATTATGTTTTCCAGAGAGGGTGCAGCATTTGGCTTGGCCATGGGGACAGGACTATTGATTCTGCTTACAACATCAGTCTACCCTTAAATACCAACACAGAAGGACTTTAACCATTGGCAAGAATTAGAAGTTACATAAGAGTCAGTGATGGCTATATAGACCCTGGATATTTTCAAGGTCAGTGAAATTCATATTTAGATTGTCTTCAATTTGTTTAAGATACATTGGTGTTCGCCTTGACGTAAAGACAAACATAGTAAAAATCTTTGTTTTCTTTGAAATGTGTTCTAGGAAATAAGAAAAAATACAATTCACATCATCAAGAAGGGGTCAAGATAACCCCGAAACGTGTAGTGGATCAATAACATTTGAGTGTGATGTGGGAATATCTTTATTTTTTGGTCGAGTTGACATTAACATGTAGAAATTCAGAAATGTTTGCTGGATGTTCTTTTGAAAGTTATTATTTTGTTGTCAGGACTAACTGTTCCTTTACTTTGAAGAAAAGATAAGCAAAAAACATTTTTGCCAATGAATGTTGTAATTCAAGATTCAGTTGAAAATAATGTATGAAATGAGAATACAATTGACTGTTAAAAAGATAAATAATATGTGTCTTTTCTGTTTTTTTTTTTTTAATTTTGACTCAAATATAGAAATACCTTTTTTATGATCATTTAATAATCACAAATAGATCTTTCTTGTGTAGAGTGACCAGGGACATGCCCCATAGGTTTTCTTGGGGCGTAAATTCTATTGGTAGTCTGTAGCTGCCACTAGGCCTGCGGTAAAGTCCACTTTTGTTACGTCAAAAATAAACTTCTGCAATGTGTATAGATAGGCGCAAGGTTTGTGCCTACCAATGAGGTGCTGCATAGAAATATGTATCTAAATGTTAAGGAACAGGAGTATTTAAAGTTGTAGATGCAGGTGTGCCCAGGTGCTGGCCTACTCTGGGTTTAAATGAGAAGCTACTGTACAAACTCACTAACCTGTGTTTATTCCACAAGGCATCTGTTAACAGGGCCTGGATGGTTGTGTAAGTAGGCACTGTAGTTATTTATAGTTAAGCTCAAGCACCTGGTACTTTGGTCCTTATACAATGTAAGAAATAGTAGGATGCTGCTGTTATAATTGGAAGGGCATAGGGATTTCTCCTTCCTCCGATTATTTATGTACGTATTTATTTATATATTTATTTATGTATTTATTTATGTCTAGGATATAAGCACCTCATCCATTGTCATTGTATTGATGCTATTTATTTATTTGTTTGTTTATTTATGTATTTATTTAATTATGTCTAGGATAGGAGCCCCATCCATTGTCAATTTATTGATGCTATATGGTTATTAATTTATGTATAGGATATAAGCGCCCCATCCATTGTCAATGTATTGATGCTACTTATGTATTTATTTGTGCCTGGGATTGACAACCCAGAAGTAATGTGTCTTTATTTCAAGCAGTGTATCCTGCAAGAGTAACCGGTTCACATAGAGTGCAAATATAGTGAATGTTCACTGAGTATAGAAATAAAAAAGTGTCCCATGAGGTAGCCCCGCAAAGCGCTCCTGGTTGTGGCCTTTCTAACCGGTCAAAGGATCCAGCTTGATGCTCATGGTCACAAATGATGCCCCCTGGATTCACAGTTTGCACATATGCGTGGTAAGGTATGTGCCCATTTCTCCTAATCCCTACTAGTTGCTAATTCAGATTTCACTCATATCATATCCCATGGTTGTATGTCACCACCTAAGGGCAGTTACACCTTACACTTTGGAAGCACTGCTGAGAACAGGGGGCATTCACAAGACTTAGAAAGAGCTCTGGTTTACCAACCTGAAGCGCTGTACAATATATTGGTGGTCTCTTACACTTAGTCAAAATGGCACATGAACATGTGTTGCATTGGATACACACAGAAGGACTCAGCCTGGGGTTTGTTTCATAGTGGGAGAGGTCCCCATTCATATCACCACTGATGAAGTGATGGCTATGGCTGGCTCCTTGGAATCCCTCACTGGGAAAGTGAGAAGCGTGGGGCGCATACCTGGTCAAGATACAAAATGGTATATGCTGTGATATGGTTGTAATCCCCTTACAGGTAAAACCCCTCCTCTGAGATCCATGGTGGGGAACCTTTGATTACTTGCCCCGTCTGAACATTAGACACTTTGCCTGGAATACCTCCACACCCTGAAGCCACTGCGTCGACCAAAGATGTCGTGTCATTGTTGCTGCTGCAGCTGAAGCTGTTAGAGTGGCAATGGAACGGCAACCTACATCGTCTTTTGTAACTGAACATGGAACCTACACCTGACTACGACCATTTTCTGGAGAGAGGTCTTTGCCAAAAGGAGAGGGGGCTTATGAGCTATGATCAGATCACACTCACTTAATGTTACAAGACTGGAAAGTGTCAGAGCAGGAAAAGAGGCGAAAAGTAGTAGAGGCCTTAAGAGGACCCGCCCTGCAGATGGTAAGTCACTTCTAGCTTTGTGCCCCAACCCTACTCCCAAGCAAATGATGGGAGCATAGGGGGGAGCTTTTTAACCTCTGAACCAGGGGAGGATCTAATGATAAGGTTTCATGCCATCACATTGAAGTCAGAAGAGAAGCTATCTGATGACTTAGTAAGGATGGAACACATTTTACGCCTAGCCCACCAAAGAGGAGGGGTGTACACTTCAAGATTGAACCGTTGTTGGTTGAAGCAACTACTCAGAGGGCTAAGGAAGCAGCTATACTGTTGCTACAGTTGAGAGGAAAAGCTGGAGAAACCACCATCATATGAAGAACTATTAGGATCCCTTAAAGAAGAAACCAGATACATCCTTGTTCAGACTCATCCCATACAATGCCGGATCTCTACCCCAAATCCCCCTACCTCTCAGTAGAGGCAGATAGAAGTGCTACAGCAACTGGTCCTGAAGCTTCAAATACAACTGGCAGCCAGAGACTTTTCTTCACCATCTTCTGCCCCTTTACCTCCATGGAGATTCTGTCATTGATGTGGAGCGGATGATCATTCAACTCGCCTGTGTGACAGGGACCCAAATTATGCACAAGTAGCCGCTCAGTTTGATGCTCATAAACTTAGTTTCATAAGGGCACTGCCGGGAAACGCTCAGGAGGCTCTAAGGGGAACAGCAGCTAGAACCGCACCACTACAGATAACACTGACCACTCAATAAGGATGTTGAATCCTGGATTTAAACTCGTCAAAGATCAAGGACGGTCCTACAGCTGACCATCTCTGTCATGTTCATGAGCTCTGTACCACCATGACTGAGTTGCCAGCAAACTGTTCCAGGCTAAGGATTCAAGTAGATATCCACTGTGTCATCTCTGTCAGGTTCATGAGCTCTGTACCACCAAGACTGAGTTGCCAGCAAACTGTTCCAGGCTAAGGATTCAAGTACATATCCACCTTGTCATCCCTACTGGCCTCATTGGGCCCTCCATGACCATCTCAGTTTACCTTGAAGGGCAAATAACCACAGCATTATTGGACAGCGGCTCACAGGTCTCCATAGTGTATGAGCCTTACTATCACCAGCAAATGTCACACCAACCCTTGGAAGCTCTGGAGGGGCTGAATCTGATAGGAATCAGAGATGCTGCCTGCCGGTAACTTTGATATGTCCATGTCAGAATACATCTAAATCAAGAAGTGGCTGGAGTGTGCACCACCTTGAAACCTTGACATTGGTGTGCACCACAAAGAACCAAAATCCTGAGGTACCACTGGTCATGGGCACCAACTCCACACTGTTTGGTACCTTAGCTAAGCTGTACACAGAGATGGCTGGGCCCCAGATTGCCAGAACCCTGAAGATGCACCCCACCTGCCAACAGGCCTACCTCATGAAAAGCATGGAGAAGCATGATCGACCTGAAGGGCCTGTGGGAGACGTGACCACCCCCAATCACGGTCAAGCTGACATACCATCGTGCAAGACAATGATGGTTCCTTGCTATGTAAGCCTCCAAGAAAATAACAGCTACAGAAAGTTGGTTATGGAGGCTCCCAAGAGTGAAGAGATGCCTGGCGGTCTACTGGTATAACGCACACTAATAAGTGACAATGGCAACGGGCTAAAAAACATCAGAGTCCCTATCACCAACATTACCAATAAGAATGTACATCTACCTGGAGGCTTGAAGATCGCATAGTTCTACCTCACCAACTCGGTGGCCCAGACTAATGTGGCACAAAGCGTTTATCCTCCCTTGGAAGTTCAGAAGATAAACTTTGGGGACTCGCCTTTGTCGAAGCATGAAAAAGATCATCATGGTTGTAGCTTCTCTAAATGTGACACCTTATGATAACGTGACTTGTGGCCACACTAAAATAGGAGTGTCTAATATTGGTTGCAGAATAAGATGGAATGAGACTAAAAGCATGAAAATGTCTCGGAAATTACAGCAGCATTTACACCAACCAGACTGTGATATCTCTTTGTTAGAAGGAGCTGATATTGAGATGCTTATATGTTCTTGGACCGCTGAAGTTTCAATAGACTGTGGTATTCCCGGCGCTGCCAAAAATAAGAAGTATGTAATGCCCTATGATAGAGAAGTGGTTATTAGAAGACGACTACATAGAGGCGCTCTCAGGCAGCTGAAGAGATTGCCTCTTTTGCATACTGAATATGTTAGTCACAGCACCATTCTGAAAACCAAATATAGAAGTTGGTGAAAACATCATCGCTTTAAAAAAAATAATCTACAATGGCAGGGACTATTTCTCCCCTTCAAAAGAGAGATACTAGAGCAATATGGAAAATATTGAATAAAGCAAGAGCTCATACTTTACCTCAGCCCCTTAATGCCATTGGAGAACAGACATGGGATAGATACATAACAATTAATATGTATGACAATACAATATTAGAAAAAGTTCCTAGTTCTGAAGGAGCCTGGCTGCTGTCCTTTAAAAGAAGTGATATTATGGGTATTATAGGTAAATTAATAATTCTAGAGCACCTGACCCCATTTGGACTGTCTTCAGCGGTGGTTAAACACAATCCTATAGGCTGGTCTTTGGTATTGATGCCATTATTTGAGAAAGTGTGTAAAAGAAAAACGATACCAAAGTATTGGTCCAGTTCCATTCTTGTTCCTGTATATAAAGCAGGTTATAGATCCTTGCCTATAATTATAGAATTCTATTGTTGCTTGATACGACGAGTAAGATCTTTGCAGCTATAGTGCTCCATCTCTGCAGAGTTGGGTTGATTCAACTAACATCCTTCACCCCTTCCAGTCAGGCTTTAAAGCTGGATCTAGCATGTCTTATAACATCACGACGTTGGACGCAATTGTCTCTAAAGCCAAAAGTCATGGTAATCCATCAGTGTTTCTCACTTTTGTTGACTTTAGATCAGCGTTTGACAGAGTCATCTTTAGGGTGCCCTGCCTGGTTACTTGAGATCTTGATCAAATTACATCAAAACAACATAGCCGAGTATGCATCGACAACAATGGCAGGTTAACTGGCCCCATTAAAATCAAAAGGGATGTTAAACCGGGGTGCCTGTTGGCCGCCCTCCTATTTAACCTGTATATTGCGGAATTGATATGGCACCTTGAAAAACATGCACATTGCCCTATTAAATTTAGGACCACAAAAGTATCTGTGTTATTATACACTGATGAGCTCGTGATCATAGATCATACAATCATTGGCATGAAAGCGTTACTCAAGGAATTGGGATGTTTTGCAACAGAATATGACATGACTATTAATCTTAGTAAGACGAAAACAATGTTGATCTCTTCTAGGCCTGTTAACCACCCTGAAATTAAAACTAGTTGAGGAAATATTGAATATATCCACTGTTATAAATATCTTGGGATGGAGATAGACAGTAAATTAGGCTACGCATCTTTAATTGAGAGGAAAACCCATCAAGCAAGGCATATCATTAATCTAGTTTGCAAATGTGTCCAAAGCTATGCAGGGTATACCTTTAAGGGAATTATGCTGATATACCGCCATTGGTTTATACCTGTACTTATATATGGCCTAGAAGCACTCACTATTACCAATCTATCATGGCTCGACAAAATCGAGGGCCATTTTTGGCGTTCAATATTTGGCCTTTTGGGGTCTTGTCCTATCCAATATATTTGGGTAGAATGTGCTCTAACATCTATAAAGGCTATGGTACATTATCAAACAGGTCTATTAGCTTTGAAATCCAGATGCCATCAGCCCAGCGAGATGCTAAGGATGATGGGAGAAGGAATTTTCTATTTGGAGCGAGACAAGAATATGAAAGGATATGACAAACTGTGTGGAATTTTATTCCTCCTTGGATTGGACAGGTAATCGCTCGAAATGTGGTCAATACGGAGCTATCAAGAGAGCTCTTACAAAGAAACATCAGATGAAAGATTGGACAAATAATTTTGAGCAGATGAGTGAACTGCATAATTATGTATTCTTAGAAGGGATAATTCACAAATATTGTAGTCCACAACAATATTTGATAAGATGCCCGTCTCCTTTGGTACGCAGATTTAGAATGCTGATGCGTCTGAATCAGCTGCCAGTGAGAGCCACTTATGGCACACAATGGCAGCTCCCTATTGACCAAAGGACGTGTTGCCTGTATAATATTGCTAATAACCTTGAAACTATTAGACATATTTTAACTGAATGTCCTAAGTTATTATCGCTATATAGTTGCCAGTATAGCAGCTACATTCATAATTATGAACATGTTGCCTCATCCCATTTTTCACATATATGTTTGAATACATCGTCTGATAGAATGATTATAGCTATGTTCCACGTATGGAAGATAACTATTATTTCCATTAATTCAGATGTTGATTTTGTCTACATTATAAGTATTAGTATCTCTATTTGTTATATGTCATTTGTGGTTAATTAATATGTGTTTAGATCTATTTTTAGAATGTTAGATGATATTGTTGCAAGGTGGTCAGACTTGCTGAGTTTTGTGTGACACTGTGGGACAGGTGCCGTCTGTTTGTTCTCTATGAGAACCATTAAAGGTTTTGTGATGTAAAGAAGAAATGAATTGAAATTAAATGAGTGAAAATGTTTATATAGCAAATGTATTTCTATAGCATTGCTGTCTAATGTAATGTATTGTAGTTAAAGTTTGTATTTATCCATATGTTAAAGTATGGCTTGTTGTAAAAGTTCGTTTTTTTAACTATAAACAACAATAAATAAATGCATAAAAAGATCATCTATGAACACAGTTTCAATGCAGGCAGACGTTTTTTTCACCAGCGATTGAGATCTGAGGGAAGCTCGGGGAGTGGAGCACCACATATCGGCTAAACGATGACACCCCTTTCTGAGAGAGGTCACAGAGACTAGCACCAGCCGATGTGGAGGATGTGAAGGTGACATCTTGAGGAATTGTTGCGTGCAGGCATTATCCAGGAGTCCAGAAGCCCTTACGCCTTGCCTATAGTTGTAGCTCGGAAGAAGAACAATGATGTGAGGCTTTGATTACTGGCACCTGAACAACTGAACAGTTCCAGACCAATATACCATGCCACGGGTGGATGAAGCTTTTGATTGGCTAGTTGGAAGTAAGTGGTTCTCTGTTCTGCACGGTTCACAGTGACTGTTTCGACAGTCACATTTTCGAATTACAAAAGTTCTGACATAAAAGTGTCCCAAAAAGGTTTTGAATATTTTTTCTTTATGGGGGGTCCCCCCAAACCCATTTTTTTATTGGGGGTCCCCCCAAACCCATTTTTTATGGGGGGTCCCCCCAAACCCCTATTTATTTTGTAAACACACTTATTTTACTATACAAATTAAAATAAAGCCTTTAACATTAACAGAAATACATTCAATACTTTTTTTTCGAAACTTGTTTCAGAACTTTTGTATTTAAAAACTATTGTTTCAAAACTTTGCCTGGACACCGTCTGCAGTTCATAGTGACTGTTTCAACAGTCACATTTTCGAATGACAAAGGGTCCGACACAAAAGTGTCGGAAAAAAAAGTTTTTAATGTTTTTTTTTATTTTTTAAGGAGGGGTCCCCCCAAACCTGTTTTTTTTTGCTACCAAATTCCGATGCTGCCCAAAGGTAAGGAGAAGACTGATTTAATCTGCCCCTTGGGCATTTACCAGTTCTCTCGAATGCAACAAGGGATTTCAGGTGCTTCAGCCACTTTTCAGCGACTGATGGAAAGAACTGTGGGCAATATGAATCTATTAGAGATGCTGGTCTACCAAGATGAAGTGATCATTTTTGGAAAGACCCTGAAAGAGCATCACAAAAGATTGATGAAGGTCTTAGATCGACTCAAGCATCAAGGTGTGAAGGTGTGCATAGAAAATTGCCAATTTTGATGAACCAGCGTGAAGTACATAGGGCATGTGGTATCAGCAGATGGGGTAAGTGTGGACCCTGCCAAGATGGAAGCACTCAGGACCTTGCCCACACCACAGAATCTGTGGGAGATGAGGAGTGTCCTGGGATTTTACTATTATTATTGGAGATTCGTACCAGGTTTCGATAAAATAGCCCGGCCGCTCACAGAACTGACTAGTGGTGGAACCCATTGCAAAGCTTTATACCACCCTAAAGAACATTTCCAGCTAGGATGGAGTGACGAGTGCCACTGTGCATTTGACAAAAGCTGAAGAAGACCCTTTCAAAAGCACTGGTTCGAGCTTATGCAGATCCACAACTGCCCTATATTCTGCATGTAGATGCCAGCTATGACGGACTGGGTGCAGTGCTATACAGGAACAGCAGGGTGCTGTCAGGCTGGTAGCGTTCGGCAGCGCCAACGAAGCCCATCAGAGATACACTATCCAACTCACAAGCTAGAATTTCTGGCCCTCAAGTGGGCAATGACCAAAAATCTGCATGATTACCTCTATGGAGCACCATTTACAGTAAAAACTGACAACAATCAACTGATATACATTCTCAAATCTGCAAAGTTGGATGCCATGGTCATCGCTGGCTGGCGGCCTTGTCAGCTTACCATTTCCAAATAGAATACCACCCTGGAACTAACAATATTGACGCTGATGCTCTATCCAGAAGACCACCCTCCAGAGAGGCTGAGGGACCTATACTCTATGAGATGGCATCTGTGTCTACTGTGAAGGCTATCTGCCTGAATGAAACTCTCCGATCAACTGAACCCACTAGGCTCATCGACGGCCTTGGAGGAACTGTTATTGGGGTTGCATTGAGTTATTGTAATACCACCAGTCTGATGGCCCCGGAACTGCTCCATATGACTGGGACTAAGTGAAGACAAGCACAACTGAAGGATTCTGAGTCATATGAAGTACTCAAAGCAAAAGAAAATTGAGCTGAGAGACCACCAATCAATATCACCCTAATAGGGCAATGAAATTACAGGAAAGAATGGAGGACTTTGGTGGTGAAAGGTGGTGTTTTGCATAAAGAGAGCCAAGTCCAAGGGCGACTTATCCCCAGGCTTGTGCTTCCTCGCTCGCTCTGATCAACATGGGCATCTGGGAAGAGAACGCACACTGGATTTGATCCAAAGTCGTTTCTACTGGCCACGATTGGGCCCCAAGGTAGAAGAATACTACCAAACATGTGCCTGTTGCATCGCCAGGAAGACGCTGATCCGTTCGGCTGCAGCACTTCAACACCTACAGAGCTCTGGACTGATGGATTCAGTCTCTGTTGACTTCCTAAGCCTTGAACTGGACAGCAGCGGACCCAAAGCATACTAGTGGTGACTGATTATTTTACCAGGTATGCCCAAGCATACCCAACAAAAGACCGAAAGGCCACCACGATAGCCAAAGTGCTGTTGGAAAAATTCTTTGTTCATTATGGTTGGCCAGCACGCCTTCCTTCAGAACAAAGGGCCAGACTTTGAATCCAAGCTGATTAAGGAACTTATGCATTTGATTGGAGTTCAGAAAACAAGGACCTACACCTATGACCCCCAAGGTGATGCGCAATCTGAATGTTTCAATCACACGTTGCCGAGTATGTTGGGAATTCTGACTGCCAGAGAAAAGAATCATTGGAGCCAACATGTGTCAACCTTGGTACATGTCTACAATTGCGCAAAAATACAGCACCAGATTCACCCCCAATCAGCTAATGTTCAGGAGGGATGGCAGGTTTTCCATAGACATGAGTGTTGGGGTATCATCAGATGGTATCAGTGAGGAAAACTACTGCAAGTGTGTCAAAGACCTTTAAGATCAGGTGGGCCAGGTTTTCAATTGGCTCAAGCTGCGGTGGAACATCAATGTGAGGCAAACAAGAGAAAATATGATGCCAAAGTCAAGTTCCAAAATCTGCAGCCTGGGGACAGAGTGCTCATTCAGAGTTTGGGAAGAAGAGGGCAAAATAAGTTAGGAGGTTGTTGGGAGTCCCAACCCTACAGAATTGAACAGCAATTGCCAGGACTCCCTGTGTTCAGGCTACAAGAAGAAAGAAAACCCTATTATGTCAAAACTCTTCACCGTAATCACCTCTTACCCATCAGGGATGATATGATATGATATGGCATTTATAACAAGCCTGTACACAAGTGTTTCAAGGCGCGACAAGGCAAGGAAGGGGGAACAGAGGGAAGACAGAGATAGCGATCTTACTAGGCAAGGTGTCATTGAGATTGTGCAAGTGCAGGGGAAGATGTAGAACTGGATCGGTCTGTGTAACTGAAGTTCCTCTTTCGCCCAATAAGATGGTTACTAGGAGTCGTGCAGAGGAGTCTGGCAGTATGAACAACCCTAAACCCACAAGTCAAGATATTGTACCATCTGTAGTCTACCATCCACAGAGGAGAGACAATGTTTGGAGTGAAGAATTACAGACACAAGAAACTTTGATAAGTCCCTCTCGGATTCAGGTAAGAAGAGAGCCTGGATGAAACAGAGAACACTAATGTGGGATATTGGCAAGAAAATGAAAACTCAACCTCTGTGAACTCAGGTCATATGGTCCACCCTGCGAGCGGGAGAGATGGACTGAATACTGGTAATGCTAAACTGTTCTTTCCCCAAGCATGGGATCATATGCAGGTAGCAGACTCTGGAAGTTTAGACAGACATCCAATAGCAGAAGAGAGCTCAGACAACGTGCACAAACGTCATGCTGGTACAGAATGTGACCTCAGGAGATCTCACCCAGAAACCAAACCCGTCAGGATGCTAAGTTATGATGCTCCGGGGAGCAATGTGAAATCATCAGCACAAGTTTCTCAGGGATCCCAGCCTGACTGTTTCACACAACCTCCCACTGTACAACCATGGTGGGATATTACTCTGGCATGGAGTAAGACAATACATTGGTTGCTGCCTAGGTAGCGCAAACCTTTAGAGACAAGGGATTTTAATGACAACGGGGTGAGTGTAATCCTGCATATAATTCTGGGTTTGAAACAAGCAGGGTATTCAATCCACAATATGTAAAGAGAAGAAGAAATAAAAAAGAAAAATGAATTCTGTGCTGACCTGTTTTCATATTGGGACTGTGTAAATTACATAGGGCCTCATTACGACCCGTGCGGTGTCAGAATGAAGGGGGCCGGTACGGGACCGGCCCCCTTCATTCCGACAGGGCTGATTCCAAGCTTCCCATTGCGGACCTGGATCGCACGCCTGGAAAATCCAGTCGTGCTTTCCAGGTCCCGCGAGGGAAAGAAGGAGGTAACAACGGACACTTATAATGTGCCCGTTGCTACCTCCATCCCCATTCCCATTGAGCCCTATGGAAATAGGGACACATAGGGCACATCATTATCAATTTCCTCGAAAAAGGGGGAGCAATTGGAAGAGGATTATTGATATTGTTGCCATTCACAATAGAACCTTTGTGGGGTGTACTTACTTATCATCCATTTTCCAATCTACAGATTTCCTCAAGATATCCTTGTGAGCAACCTTTTGAACTGTAAGAAGAGTTTGGATGTCGCAACACAAGGGAGCATTGTACCATAAAAAGCAATGAGCGAAGGCACAGCAACTCCCGATCCAAACGACACAAACCAGCACTAATCGGCTGGGCTCGAACGTGCCAGGCGCTAACGCATCTGTTAACATATGGACTACAAAAACACTGTGAATTGTAGTTCTTAAAGCACAATTACATGTGCAGAGAGCAGCACAGTTAGAACTGAAACCAGACGGAGCTGGAATATATTATTTGTTTATTTATACTGTGCCATAGCCCGCAGGCATTAGGGCGCCATATAAAGACAAAGAGTCAACCAGGCATAAAGAAAATTGTTAAAAGTAAGTGCCTAGTTAAATTAAAATGCAGGTTGATGAACACAAAGTTAACAATTTAAAATACAGCTATAAATATACAGTGTGGTGCAAATGGGAACTGAAAGTGTCTAGTGCAGTATGATACGTTATCTTATTTGTATTTGTAACGTGCATGTTCTCCAAAGGTATCTTGGGGCGAGGAATACACTGATAACACAAAAGCAACCGAACTAGGAGTTAAAATAACCAGGTTTTAAGAAGGTGACGAAAAAGAAGATGATTAGATGTACGCCTGAGGGAGACTGGGATAGAGTTCCACAGCTCACTAGTAGCAACCGTAAAAGTACGGCCACCAGGACTGCTTAACCGTGTTTTGGGCACCACTATTAAACAATTATTCTCCAAACATAAAGACCTGGCAGGAACATACAGGACACGCTTCTTTTGGAGATAGCTAGCACAAACCCCATTATATGCCAGATGCACCAAGCAAAGTGATGAAAAAACACTCATTTTCTCCACAGGAAGCCAATGAAGAGCTCTACAAACTGGGCTAATGTGGGACTCATAAGACGTAGCTGTAGCAACTCTAGTTGCTAGATTCTGCAACAGCTGGAGTCAATGGATAAGGCCCGTATGCTGTGCAAGATAGAGCGAATTACAAAAGTCTAGCCGACTCGTGACCAAAGAAGACACAACTCTAGGATGAAGGTGAGCTTGGATAAATGGGAGAGTTCTTTGTAACACCTTCAAGGTAAAGTGTCCAGTTTTGCAGACAGCACTGACCTGAGGTGCCATAGACAAAGAAGAAGAAAGTTAGTTTCCTAGATTCTTAACAACTGTCACAGGGACAGGAACACTGCCAAATGAAGAAGGCCAGAAGGAAGAAGACCATAGAGCAGTATTAGAAGAAGAAGATGCGGCACACACCACAAGGACCTCAGTCCTATCCCCATTTAACTTGAGTCAATTTAACCTCATCCTCTCCCTAACAGGGCCCAGGCAATTCCTCAGGCGGGACGTCGCACCAATCTGGTCAAAACCTAATGGACCAGAATCTGCGTGTTGTCCGCATAGGAGTTGCATCTGAACCTGTGGGAGTGGACAAGGCTAACCAATGACTGGATGTAAATGTTAAATAGCACAGGAGACAAGTCCGAGCTCTGAGGCATGCCACATGACAGAGCAAAGGAGGCAGAGCAGAAAGGAGGTAAAGAAAGGGTTAGGCTCCTATTTGCCAAGAACGGTGTAAACCAGTACAGCACGGTCCCCGAGAGACCTGCCAGGGACAGGAGAGCAAGGAGGATGGCATGATCCTGAAGTGACCACGTACACGGGAGCGCTTTTATATGTACTTTATTTAGTTACTACATTAGGAATTTAGGGGATATGAACGGAGCAGCGGAGCTACAAGTCCTTCACCTTCTTCAACCACCAGCTCTTTCACCACTTGCATTCCACCCTCACATTCCTATTCTGGAACCCTGATGATGGATGCCAGCCGTATCTATACGATACTACACATCCCTCTTCTTCCACAAGACCTTGCTCACTCAGCAAAGTCCATCAAGTGAACCGGTCTCTGATAGCGTCTTCCAAATCGAGATGTTGAGGCCGGCACCACACTCGGTATATGTGATGAATTTGATAAGAATGAACTCTGAATCAAAATATTCTTTCCTACATCCACATAATCATCACCATCACTCTTATCATTACCATCACTGGGCATGAACATCACACGGCCATTATTCCACACTCTGCCATCACACGTTCTCACAACATGCTTGAATACCTCAATCACTTTAATGGGCTTTGACCACTTGATGCCATCCACCCTAAGTGCCTCTGGCAGCCTAGTCCTCACACAGCAACCCAAATGGGGAATCTTACTAACTCTGAACCTCCTGTTATCATGCCATGATTTATTATTGAGTTGTCTCCTCATAATCTTTGCTTCCACATCACACAATGACACCTCCATACCCAACACAGCACTCATCCACCCCGGAAACAATTTTGTATTAGCTCTCCACCTCTACTCAGCTCAAAAGGTGACACTCCTGTTGTGCTGTGCGGGGTGAACCTACGTGCCACCACAGTTCTCCTCACCACCTCCTTCCAATCCTTGCTGTTCCACCAGGCCCATCTAATCGCTTCTTTCAGTACTCTGTTATACCTCTCAACAGTACCATTAGTCTGAGGATGATAAATAGCACTATTTAAGTGTGTAATGGACTTCACTCTTAAATACTCCTCCATTTTCTTGGACTTAAACTGGGAGCCATTATCAGTCAGAATCACCTCTGGGTAACGCTCATGACCACACACTTCTTCCAAAAATTCAATAATACCTTTAGTCGAAACACTTGACAACATCTTGACTTCAGCCCATCTTGTCAACATATCAATTACCACTACACAAAAACTCTGGTAGCCCTCACTCCACACTGAACCCAGAATCTCTATAGCTAATGTCTTCCACGGTCTGTCAGGTACATCTGTCACAACCATTGGATACTTCTCACTTACACAGCCTTTATCACACATGTTGAAAAGGATACAATCCCTAACACTTGTTTCAATCTGCATATCACAACCAGTCCACCAATATGTGTTTCTTATTCTGTTCTTTGTCTTAGAGATTCCTTGATGTCCTTTGTGTCCCAACAGTATAATTCTCTCTCACATACCCTCAGGTGGAATCAGTTTGTCGCCCCTCAACAGGTAATCATCCGGACTGCTCAATTCATGTCTTACACTCCAATAACCTTCATCTCCAACTTCTTGAACCTTGTTAATTGGAACGATTCTTTTGTTGAGATTTACCGTTACAAACATCATTCTGGCATCCTTTCTCATCTTCTCTACCCATTACAGTCCGGATATAGCAGCATCTTGTAGTGCACATATCATCTCCTGTTGGTCTTCCATTTCTTTACCCTCTTCCTGAAGGTTTGTCATCCTTGAAAGACAATCTGCAGGATAGTTCTTCACACCAGGTATGTACTTCGTCTCAAAATCAAATTTCTGCAACCTGGAAACCCATCGCCTTATTCTACCGGATACTTTATCCAGACCCTTAGTCATGAACACCTCCACTAGTGGCTTTTGGTCAGTGTGTAATTCCAATCTTGTTCCCCATACAAAGTTTCTGGACTTGTTAACTGCCCAAACAATAGCCAGCTCTTCCTTCTCTATGGTAGAATATGCTTTTTCTGCCCCTTTCAATAGCCGAGAAGCAAATGCTATGATATACTCTTTTACTTCATGTACTTGTGTCAACACTGCACCCAGACCGACATTGCTTGCATCAGTCGTTATCATCGTGCGTCGTCCCCTCATGTAGTTTCTCAATGCCGGTGCTGTTCCTAAGTCACCTTTGATGTACCTGAATTCTTCCTCACATGCTTAACTCCATTCAAACTTCCTGTTAATTTTCGTCAGATCCCTTAGCATAACTCTGTGATCTGAAAATCGTCGCACATAAATTGAATAATATTCGGCCATGCCCAAAGATTTCCTCAGCTGCTCTCTGTTGTTTGGAGTGGCCATCTCTTCTATAGCAGACATCAATTCAGGTCTGTGTGCAATACCATCCTTCGATATGACATGTCCCAAATATTCAATTTCTTTTCAATTGATCTTTAATTTTTTTCCTTGCTAAGCATCATACCTACATTATGTAATTTTCTGAAGACCTTTTCAAGCCTTCTATTGTGCTCTTCTTCCGTATCTGCATAAATGAGTATATCATCTTGAAAGAAGATGACACCTTCATCCCCATCAAATACACGGTGCATAATTTTCTGAAATACCGAGGCGGCCGAGATGAGTCCAAAAGGCATCCTCCGGTACTGATATAACCCTTCTCGTGTGATAAATGCAGTGAAATGTCTTGTATCCTTATGTACTTGAACCTGATGGTAGGCAGAGGTAAGATCCAATGTCGAAAATACTTTAGCCGATCCCATGGTTGAAAGCAGTTCTTTGATAGTGGGTAACGGGTGTCTCTCCGGAATAATGCATTTATTTAACTCCCTTAAATAAATACCCACCCTCACTTTTCCAGAGCTTTTCCTCACGAACACAAGAGGTGAGACCCATTCAGCAACATCAATTTTCTCTATGATCCCTTGTTCTTCTAACTTTCTTATTTCTTTTTTTACCTCTCCTCTCATAGCCAATGGAACACTTCTCAACTTCTGAGCAACCGGTGTACACCCTTACTTAAGCTGGATGCAGTGTGTAATGCCTTCAATACACCCAATCCCATCTCTAAATACTTCCATCTTCAACTTCTCGCCATCCATTTCATTTGACTCCACAGCATATATCGATTCTTCTGCACTGGCATTCAGTCGTTCTTTGAGCCATGCCTGATGGGTCCAACTAAGCAAAGGCGATGTACCTTTCTTTGAGACATATACTTTTCCTACAGCCTTCCAATCTTTGAACCCCAACGTGGCTTTGAACCAGCCTATCATATCAATCTTCGAACCTCCATAGGCTCTGGGATTGATGCCAGCTTCATTCAACCATTTGGGACCAATTTTCTTCCACAATGCTTCTGGTAATAATGTATATTTTGCTCCAGAGTCTGTCATCATTCTAATCGGCTTACCATTCACCATGACAATGGTCTTCAGACTTTCCAGTTCCACTTCATTATCCTTGCCGAAATTGTGAAAACACATTTGTCCCCTTCATCGCTTCCTTCATTTCCAATCTAATTCATGTTGCTTCTTCCAATCCTGCAACATTTAGCCAGATGACATCTCCCATTGCAATTTCTACATATTATGTGTAGAGCAGGACAGTCAGGACTACTGGCCCAATGTGATGAACTATCACATCTGAAGCAGGCTCTGCTCCGACCTCTACCTCTTTGACTACTTTGTGGTCACCGACTTCCCATGAAACGTCCCCGATTGTATCCATGGCTTCTCATTTCCCCATTGTATTCGGATGAAACCAGAACTCTGGTATCTTATCTCCTTCTCGTATTTGGATTGTTGTGATTGTTCATATTCATTACATTGTCACACTGTGCAGGTTGCAACATGGTAACAGTTGGTTCTGCCTTTATCAAACTATCTTTTACTCTGCCTTCTAATGTCTTTACACAATTTTCCATGTGCTCCACTTCTTTAGCAATCCACAACACCACATCTAGGGGTGGATAATTTTCAGCCCATAACTTCTCCCGGACTTTGGTACTGCCAGATTCTAACATGAAATGATCTCTTAATCTTTCTTCTAGTTATTGGCCAAATTTGCAGTTCTTTGCCAATCTCCTGAGAGCTGTTATGTATTGTTCAACACTTTCTCCTGTTTTTGTGCTCTTTTACCAAATCTGTATCTCTCCAGTACAGTGCTCAATTTCTTTTTGTAGTGTCTTCCCATTTTCATGATGCACTTTTCGTACTCATTCATATGCCCACATTCTGCTACTGACACATTTGGTAGATCCTCATATTTCTCCTGGTCAGCTGGACCTAAACAGTGTAGCAGTAGTGATTTCTTCCTCTCCACACTGTAATTTTCACCGCACACCACACTGGCATAATGTTCAAAAGACTTCAACCACCTCTTCCAAGGTAGAATTGGCTCATCCATCTCTGGTAGGAACATAGCTGGTGGTGGAACACTATGCATTGACATGTTTCTTGTGGCGTCTCCTGCTTCACTTAACTCAATGGTTGTGTTTCCTTGTTGCTATGCTCCTCTTGCTTATTCGTGTTCTTTTTACTGCCTACAATGGCATTTGTCTTCTTTCTCAGCATGCATTTTCCACACATTTCAGTGTGGTTCTTTATACTGTAAACCAGTATGTTTTCTGAACACGGGGAGAATTTTTTAAAATTTTTATTTTTTTAAAACTGAGATGAGGAAGCAGAGGATTGCCCCTCAATATATTTTCTTGCTGTGCGCCTGACTTCTGTGTGCTTGACTGCCACGCGTATCGTCCTTACTTGTTTTTTTAAACATGCCTATCGTAACCCGTTACACTGCTCCCCACCAAGCTTCATAGGGTTGCCCTGGGAACGCCCATTTATAACCAAGATGGCCACAAGCAAAGGATGTTTTGTTAGGGTCCTTTTCTTTAAATCACTGTTGACAATACGCTCACATTCAGCTTCATAGGATGCAGCTAGTGTACGTAAGCTTTAAGCTTCCTTCCTCTCTTATATATTATAGTAAGTACACAGCACCTTTTCTCGCCGTCTTCTTTATACTGTCATTTTTTTGGTCACTTGTTTTTCTGACTCAGACCGTTTTCCGGTGCTCATTTCTGTTCCTCTTTGGTTTACATTTGTGTATGAGCATACTGAGGATCCTCGTCGCCACATGAAGTGACCACATACACAGGAGGGCTTTTATATGTACTTTATTTATTTATTACATTAGTAATTAAGGGGATAAGAACACAGCAGCAGAGCTACAACTCCTTCTCCTTCTTCAACTGCCAGCTCTCTCAACACTTGCATTCCACCCCTCACGTTCCTATTCTGGAACCCTGATCATGGATGCCAGCCGTATCTATAGGATACTACAGATCCACAGTGTCAAACGCTGCTGATAAGTCAAGCAGAATTAAGGCCCCAAAGCCACCACCATCAGCTAGCATGGCAAGGTCATCCATCACTGATCCTAGGACACTCTTGGTGTCCATGCCTGGCCGGAATCTTGACTGAAAGGGGTCAAGTATGGCTGAAGACTTGATAAAGGAAGAGAGAAGAGGAGAAACTAGAGAGTCAAGTAGCTTCACAGAAAAGGAAGCAGAGAGATTGGACGGAAGTTGCACAGGTCAGATTTGTCTAGGGAAGGTTTCTTTAGAAGCAGGATCACTGTAGCCTGTTTCAGCATAGCAGGGATGATCCCTGATTGTCAGGATAAGTTAACAGCTTGAGTGATAAGTGAGACCAAATCAGGTAAAATATTTTTCTAATTGCTAAGAGGAATCGCATCAGAGGGAGATGGAGATTTCAGATGCACCACTGCTGACAAAACAGCGTCTTCTGAAAAAACTAGCAATGTAGACCAGTCAGCACTGGACCTGGCGTCTGCTTGCTGCACTGTTTCTGAAGTAGCACTCTGATCCAACAGAATGTTTTGGTGGATATTTTCAATGTTAGTAAGAAGGAAGTTATCCATAGCATCACAATGTAGCTGGGAGGATGGAACCTTAGGAAGAAACCGCAATGAGGAAGAGAAAGATTTAACCACTGCGAAAAGCTCTTTAGAGCTGTTAAAAGCAGAAGTGACTTTCAGGGTAAAACAAATTCTGTTTAGCCAGTTGAATGGCTACATAATATTTTTTAGATAAGGCAGCAAATCCCACATTCGAAGCAGATTCATAGGTTTTGCACCAGTTGCCTTCTGCTTGCCGTAGTGCAAGTTTCATAGTTCTCAGATCCTGTTAACTAAATAAACATGTGTGCAGATTACAAAACCACTAGGAATTGTAGTTCTTAAAGCACAATTACACGTGCAGAGAGCAGCACAGTTAGAACTGAAACCAGGCCCAGCTGGAATATATAAAGAAAGAGTCAAAAAGGCAGACAGCAAATTGCTAAAAGTAAGTGCCTAGTTAAATTAAAATGCAGAACAATCAACACGAAGTTTATGATGTAAAATGCAGCTATTAAAATACAGTGGTGTGCAAATAGGTCCTGAAAGTGTCTAATGTCTCTCTCTCTACTCCACTGCTATGCATTCATAACTCTGTGCCCTGTCTCCCTTGTGTCATCTCTTATCCTTATCATCAGCTACCATGCCTGTACATCCACTGCTGGGATGTCACCTCCTCAATTGATGTCCTTTTCTTATCCTGTGTTAGGCAGAATTATATTCAGTACCCTTTGGGAACACCACACACAATTAAGACTACAAGTGACAGCACAAATTCACCTTTGGTACAAGCCTGTACTACACAGTAAAGTGGTAGCGATGGCTGAGCAGCCAGACTTATTTTAAGAGTAAGTGAGCAGTATCAATAGTTACACAAAGGACAGCAATTACTATGATTCAAACAAACACTGACTCAAGGTTTCTGAGTAAAAGAATATACATGTATTTACACATCAGTAAAGCAGTTGAAAAATCACACTCTTAATACACTACACCACACCCAATAGATTCTGGACAAGTTAGGCTCATAATGAAGTGTGAGCAAAATGGCACTCCAGTAATTGAAAAGGGAGGGAAAGACAAAGTTAGGCAAGAATTGAACAACACCAACAAGTAAGTAAGAAAGGCAATCTAGAAAAAGGAACTACAGTGAGGAAATCAAATTCAAGGGGGCCTGGCCCAAAGTCAATGGACCAAAGTCTTTGCTCAAGATCACACAGTTCAGGGTAGTTCGCGGTTAAGTCGTTGCAAAGAGTTCAAGACGAAGTTGGTCGCCATAAAAGTTAGTTTAAAGAATGGAGAAGGACAAGCCCTCGGATTGCCAAAAGGTTTCACACACTTTCACTGCGGCTGAACGAAGCAGACAACCGAATTTGAACAGTACCTTAAATGAAGAAGAAGGCTGTAGCTGAGACGGACGTTCCTTGCAGGTCCTGCAGTCTCACGGTTCCTGAAGCGACTGTCGGACTGACACGAAGTAGGAAGACTGGAGAGTCCTGCACTGCCCATGGAAGAAACCAGCAGCAGAGCAAAGCAACAAATAAAAGGTGCACTACTTAAAACGCAAGCAGGGTCTGTTTTTCCTGGCTAACCGGTTCACTGCAGCTCCGTACAGCAAATTCGACCAGAGAAGGGAGACCTGGCGAGCAGTTTGGTAAAATGGTTGTTCCCACCAGCTCAAAGGGAGAAGATTCCTTGAAGATCTTCCCTGTCGCTGGAGTATGAAGAGTCGGACCTACAGCAGGGCTTCACTGGGTGGTCCAGTCATTGTAGGGGTCATCTTCTGTCAGCTCCTCTTCGGTTCTTTCATTCCAGTGGCGACTCTGCCTTTCCAGCCCCAGAGTCATGCTTTTTAAGCAGTTTTCCCCCATTCACACAGCCTGTCTGTCAATCACACAGCAGGGTGGCTGTCCCACCGGGAAAGTCACCACAACCAATCAGATCAGAGTGCGACATGGCTCTCCAATGAAACCCTGTGCAGGGAATCCTAAACCCTTCCCTCACATCCTGTCCCCCCCAGAAATATAGGCGCCTAAGGAGGGCCTCTGTGTAGAAGCCCGTGAAAGGACGGTGAACAAAGGAACCAAACCTGGTTTGGCGCGCAGAGAAAAACATGAGAAAGACTTTTACAAAAAGTAATGGCGAATAAACCCAGCTGGAACCGTATAACAATGTATCTGATCTAGAGGGTTTAAGATCAAGGCTACCAAGATAGCCTAACACTGTTGGGTGTCCTGACCCATGTTTGAGCTATCATGCTGCAACGTTTGGTGCTGTGGGCTTAGAAAATCCAAGATGGCCAAAAAGCCCACATGTACCCCAGAATAGGAAAACTGTGCAGTACTGGCATGGAAAACATCATGATGGCCAGAACTTCCCAGAAAATGCACAGGGAAATGCATGAAGAATAGGCTGCCACCCATTTTTGCCTAGGTTGTGAGCACAGGAGGGCACTGCCTAAAACCATCATTGGGCTACTCACACAGTAGCCTGAAACCATTGAGAATGGCAATGCTGATTGCCAAAAGCAACCTAGAACTGTGGGGAATTCATTTTCTTAAATCCCAAAAATGGTTGCATTACCAGTACTCACCACTATCAGAAAGCTGGCGTTTTAAAACCACCAGACTTTTGTGTAAAACTGAACAAATGAAACAAAACCAGACCAAGGAAAGACTTGCTAAGAGGTGGATACAATGTAAAACTATATTCTGAAATGACTTGAAGGAAGTAATTATTTAATATGTATGTAAAAATCGTAATAGACTTAAACTGGGGGACAAAAAGTGACATTTAGCTGAAACCTGGCTTAATGAAACTGAATTCTGCCTGACATCTACTCCCACAGGAGTTAAAACCTGCTCAGCCACTCTTCCCCTTGCCAAAAGGAGTTGTCACCTCTCTGATTAGATTAGGGGTGGAGCAGCTACAGGGAATTGAACAAAGGCCTGTCCTGGGCCCAGGCAGATGGATTATTGGGGGGATCGTAAATGGCTTCCTTTTGAACAAAGCCCTTCCTTGACTCAGGCAGAAGTTATATTGGGGGCGTCGTAAAAGTGGCTTCCTCTTGGCAGAAACGGGGAGGGGAAGCCCCCTCTGAGGACAGGCTGAGCTTACAGAAAGTGGATAGACTGGTTTCTCCACCATGTGACCTGGGAAGACACACCCCTGTTGGCCAGAATATGATTTTAAGAAAGATGTATAACTCATGGTGCTGACTTGTCAAAATTATCTAAATGATACCATAATTCTTGTGATTTTTCTGCCCACACTTTAAGAGGTTTTAGGACCCGGTGGTATGATCTGGGGGGTTGCTAGCGGAAAATAGGGTTTCACTCCAAATGTCTGCATGTTAAAAATCTGACACTTCATCAATTAATGTCCATACTCCTTACGCACATGTGTGTAAATTTGGGTAAATGTCCGATATTGCAAAACCAGTTAAAAAGCACAAAATGTTGCCATTTCTGAATGCAAGCCCCCAGGAAGAGCAGAGTTTGAACAGAGTATACTTCATGAGATATGTGATGGGTGCATGCAATTTTAAACAACTGTGTATCTGTGCAATGTGTATTTGAATCAAATATAGATTTGTGGGCAAACTGACCAGGGGAGGATCCTCTGACCCATAAAACCTACAGCATCACTCTGACTCACATTTCCTTCCCCCAATCATGGGAGAGGGGAGAATTGGGCCAATGACAAGTAGAGAGGGGCAGGCTTAGCTAGGCCCAGGCACACATCCATTTTCAAAACACATAAAAAGAGACTGCTGGGACAGGTAGAGACATTCAATTCCATTTGCTGCGGAGCATGCTGACCGACGACTTCACATCCAGAGATCCTACACTTAGACTTCCAAGCTAAACAGAGACTACAGAACTTTGAACCAAGAAGGCCCACTGCAAGCAAAAGTATTTGTCAGCAGGCCCAAAATCATTTGCAGACTATTCACAGCCAGGCTGAGCTGTTGATTCTGGCCTGAAACCCTGCGCCAGAAAGATCCAGAAGCAGTGCTGTACCCAGAGAAAGCAGAGCAGTATCCAGAACCAGAGGCCAGAGATCCAGAGTGACCCAGACCGCTGTTAGCAGAACCAGAGAGCTGTCCCAGATTGCTGTGAAGTGCCTAGACCAGAACCGGAGTCCAGTCCAAAACCTGACCAGATCCGTGGCGAGGCCTATTTCAAAAATATATTGTGAGTACCTAGCAGAACTATCGCGAACAAATCTCTTAGTTAAAATAATCTAATCCAAACTATTTTAATCTAACCAGAACTGCCTCCTAGAAGTTGTCACTTGTCATTTTGTAAAGCTGCACCACTGTCACTTGTCAATTCTGAAGCTGGAAGCTGTCACCTGTCATTTTGAGTTTACTTTAAATCCGAAAAACTACTTTTATTTAATCGTCCGTATCTCTGGAACCGTTTGGGTTAGGAACTTGGTTTAACTTTCCTCTGAAAGCTTAGAATCTTACCTTGCCAACAAGCCTAGAACCAACTTCCTTCTCCTTATACTTTTTCACGATTCACGCACTTGCAAATTTTACCGCGATTTGCGATTTGGTTAAAAATCCAGCCACGTGTAACCATCAGCAGTTATTTCTTTCCTTGCTAAAAATTCATTTGCCTCTCAATCACCATCTCTGAATCATTGCTAAAGTGAGCCTGCACTCATCCCTAGTATCTCTCACTCACCCTGAACCTCCTAAAGGGAATTAAAAGCATTTTCAGCATATTTCTCACTTCATTGCCACCACATTCAAAGCACTTGGGCCTGTGTTTTAAAACTCATACCGGTTTTCTCTAAGCTTGCTGGGGGGGAACTGAATTTCGTATTGTATTTGATTGCATTCCTGAGAACTGAGTGCTCCTCTTTCCATCTACTTCCATGTCTTACATTGCATAGGGGAGGGGGGTGAATTGCCACAAGGAGAAAAGTGAACATATGATATCTTGTGAAACCATATTAGTTAGTTCTGTACTGCATTTTCATTCAACATTGCATCCATTTGAAATCATAAAAGTATTTTTGCTACTTTATCCAACCTATACCAACTCCTCATTGATTGTAAAGAAGTGTGCTAGTGCCAGATTACCCATTGTTGATCAACATCATATGTCTAAGTGTACTATCAGATATTAATTTATTATAAAGTGTGATATATATATATATTGTTTAAATTCTCAAATAAACCTTTTAAACTTGCAAAACAGATCTACTTCTTGGCTCAGTGGGGTCAGGGGGATTCTAAGAGAGGGGTGTTATACAGGGGTTGTCATCCAGAATATGAACCTGGGCATACAGATATATCAATAAGGGTTTTTCATTCAGTATCCCAGGCTAGGCATTGACTTGGCTGTAGTGCTGGATTGAATCTTCTTACAACACAATACCAGGGCTATTTAAGATAACCGAGGTAGGAAAAATAGGGTAGTTACCACTGCCACCACCCAAGTCTTAATGAAAAGGGAGCGAAACAATGCTCCAAGAGAAACAGACAAAAAGGGATGAGTATTAACCATTTCCAGAACTCTATTTAAGATAGTTTGTACTGGGTCTGTGAGTATTAAAAGAGACTAATTAAGTCAATGGCAACTTTACATGTTCTGGGAGACAGTAGTCAGCCCCAGAAAATGGAGTCGGGGTTGGGAAGCCAAAAAGATAACCCTGTGTCACTGCACTGAAGGTGCTGTGTAACACACAGTAAAAATATGATGCTTATGGAGTAGGTGAGGATCCACAGTCTATGAACACAAAAACATGTTAAACAAACACAGCAAAAAACATGTCAGAGTGGGAAAAAAAGATCACACTCTTACCAGGTGAAAACAATAAATCCTAGAAATCCAGCAAAGCTGCTGAGGGACTCAGTAGGTAATGGACATTTGCCATTCTGGAGAATTCTCCCTAACACCCTGCAACCATCGTTGACCCAAAGGTACACATGAGACCTGATGGTGGGTGTGCAGAACTTGTATGCCTGCAATCAATGTCCCCAACTGACCTGCATCCTTTGGCTGAGAGTCAACTGTTTCCAGGGTTCATGCTGTGCTGGGCTTGTAATCTCTTTGCTTTGCTGCCATTGATTTCAGTGTTGGTCAGTTTTGTTGTTGTGATGTTGATGGTTGTTCACACTAGGCTGTTTGTACTTCCAGATGTTGGCACTGGGTGGTCCATGCCTATTTCCTTGTTCCATACAGGAGTTGTCATGGCTGTCCAATATATTTACATTGATGCAATGCATGTCTTTGTGAGTTCATAATGTTGTTTCAGGAAGGATGAAGTGGATGCAAGCCAAATGGGTCACTTGTTCAGGTAAATTGCGGGCACTCAGGGTTGCACATGTGGTGTCATTGGTGGAAGGGATTCTGGCACTGTATGGGGTTATTTTTATTTTCCTTGTACTCAGTTGAGCAGGCCCAGCTTCATGGTTGCATGTGACACATGGTGATGGTAGGCTGGTGTGTTTATGCATGCTGTTTTATCAAGAC
The DNA here is from genome assembly GCF_040938575.1 of Ambystoma mexicanum. NCBI lineage: Eukaryota > Metazoa > Chordata > Amphibia > Caudata > Ambystomatidae > Ambystoma > Ambystoma mexicanum. Next base: position 310,943,550 of record NC_090936.1, read on the forward strand.
ACTCAGGGTGGCACTAGTTGCGGGGTGATTGTTGTGAGAGAGGTTGTCACAATAGGGCTTTATTCGTGAGTTTTCATGAGGGTGGCAGGTCCAGAAATATGTGTGCTGGGAAATATGTTGATGGGAGTAATGTGGAGTGTTTCCTTGCGGTTTTTGCATATATCTTGCCTGCCGCGTGGTATCACATTCAATTAGCTTTTCTAGACATGTCTCCCCACGCAGTCAGTCTACTGTTGGTCCTTCTGCCCCTTCTTGGGATGCTGTCCAGAGATTTACCCAGACACAGCATAGAATTGATGGCCATTTGGTGGATACCGTGTTCACCACAGACACCAGGAACAACCATTTGCCAGGTGTTGTTGTTTGACATGGTGAACATGTTACCATGCATGTTACACCAGAAGATATTTTGCAGCCTGTTGATAGCTGTTCAGTGCATCTCACACTCCCTTCAGTTCCAAGCACATTGGTCCCTGTTCAATCCTGTCCTTGTGAAGCCTGCCATCCCTTCCTCTTTCCTGTTGCCTGCTCCCTTTTGTGTGGCAGAGTCCTTGGTCTCTGTTTCTAATTCTTTTCTCATGTCTGCTTGTCTCTTTCATGTCAGTTGCCTCTGTGCTCTGCCTTGCTGTATGATTGCTGTCTCTGTGAACAGCTGCCTTCTGCCAGATCCTGTTTTCAATGCAATCACTGATGTGTTTGCATCCCATCCTCTTGGCCTTTACATCATTGGCTCCCCGGCCAGTGTTTACAGCACTGTCCTTCTGTCGCGTTAATCAGGGGATGCCATAATGTGGCATTGGGAGCATTTCCAAGGAGATCCTGGGTTTCAAACCTCTCAGTGATCTCTTTTTAGAAGTCCTCTCAGTGTCATACTGACTGTGTCCGGATCAGAGTGTTCACAATGAAACATCACCATGACAGGGAGGAAGTGTTACCTGGTCCTTCACTGCATGGCACTCTGGGGGACAACCAGTGTAGGTTTTGTGGGTGGGTAAGGTGCCACAATGTGGGGTGTTTTAATTGCTTTGGTATGAGGTGGTGCAGATCTGGCTACATGGGTGCAAGGACACATGGTGATGGGTGGCTGGTGATTTCTTGTTTGCATTTGTTGCATTGCACTTAGGGGGTCACATATTGCTGTGGAATTTGTATTTGTTTTTGCATTTGGTTTATTTATATTGCGCACCTTGCCCAGGGGTATCTGGGTGCATTGCTTGCAAAGGTTACAGATAACATCCTCCAATTACAATTCTTGGGGTTACAGGTAGATAGAGGAAGTGCATGGTATATAGCGGTACATAGGTTTCAAGCATTACATAGGAGTACACAAGATTTACATATAGAAGCTTATAATTATAATAATATTTATAAACATATAATTGGTGCAGGGATGTGTTGCCTGCCCAGACCTTGTGTTGTTTTTCTCTACAGGAGCATTATGCTAGGAGTCGATCGCTCCTGTGATTGAAGGGGTTGTTGCTGTTGTATGCATGTACAGAACTCATCATCAGAGTTGGGTGGTTGGAGGAAGACAAAGGGGGACATCCACATATTCCATGGAGCAGCTGGTGTAGGTACACAAGGGAAAAGGTGTGAGGTGAGATGTGCATCTTTATTGCAGTGCACTTGCATTTCTCAAAGTCGGCATGATTATTTTTATGTGAATGTGTATTGTGAGCATACTTGTTGTCAGGGAATGGTTTGGTCCCTCGATCTGTATATTGTTGGGTTACATGCATAGGGCTCCAGGGCACTCTTCACATGTTTATGCTGCTAATTTACATTTTGTACTGTGCCTTCCTACTTGCATTCTTATATGTGTAGTTTGGGTGCTACATGCAGAATAGTGACTAGTGTCCATGTGATGGGGGTCAGGGACTTTGTTGCTTGTGTTGTGTGCTTTTGGGTGGCCTACATGGACACTGTTTGTTACAGTTGTTATGACTCTGTTGTTGATTTGTGCATGACCCTACAGATTAGGGGTGTATCAGACACTTTTACTCTGTGAATATTGGCATACACTCCCAAGACAATGCAATGAAAATAGGGAGTAAAAATACTCTCAACAAAAAATATGGAAAATACATGTGGAATCTTGCACCCCTGTTTTCACCCTCACAGTGACATGGATATGTTTGGCCCAATAGTACACCTAGTACCACAGGTAGACATTAGTATTTTAGCTGCCTGATTAGAAGTAGTAGACATGTATCTTTTGATGAGGATATATATGCTATCTGCAAAGGAATGTATATGACCACCCACAATACAGTATTTATGTTGAAATATATTTGTACTTGCTCATGAATTACTCACACTGGCAAGCAGACTTGCATTTTGACTCTGTAAAAAATAATTTTGCTCCCAACTTTGATGAATAGGGAATGAAATACCCCCACTTACAAATGTGTGTGCATATTATTTTATGTGCAATGGACGCACATAATTTGCTTCTCCCAGGCACACATTCTCAGGGTGTTGTTATTGGTACGGAGTCTAGGCCGCAATTCATCATTGAATGGCAACCGGGATGTGGCCTCAATCTGTGTGTTCCACAGGGTCAGGTTGTTAGGTGAAGTGTGTTTGCACCAGCTGGGTGCATTCCGCCTCTCCACGTGCCCTTTGGCCAGCCAAGTTTGGGGCCTGAAGCTGAGAACGGAGTCCAACAGCATTTCCACTGCTACACCACTCCATTTGGCGACATTGTGCAGTAGACTTGCTGCCACTATGATTTTACATACGACTGGTGGGGCATATAGCAATAGCCCACCAGAGTGCTCAAGGGAGTTGATACGTGACATTAGCACCCCGAATGTGTGCCCCACTATGGCTGAATTGTATCTTTCCTCAGCTGGTGCGGCAGGATTCTGGAACGGCATCATCATGAATGGTGACAGCGGGTAGGCACAGTTCCCTGCAAATGTGTACATGGTTGTTATTGGCATTTATTGTCATGGTCTGTTGTTCAGTGTGTCACATGCATGCATTTGCATGACAGTTCATACTCACCGATGAGCCATGTTTTGTCATATTTTCCAAACGGCAGGGCCTGGCGAGTGGTGGCTGGATATAGATGTAGTTGCCATGGTTGCTGCCAGGGAAATTTGCATAAACTTCCATAATCATTCCATAAGTGTCACAAACTACCTGCAGATTAATAGACGGCCAGTGCTTGTGATTGTAGTAGATGTGCTCCATCTATCGTGGGGGCTGTAGCGCTACATGTGTACAGTCAATTGCACCTAGTACACATGAAATGTGTGCTACTGTGTGGAATTCCTGGTACACTCTTTGCCTTTTCTGCAGTGTTTGGGGCATATATATGTGCCTACGCACACATGCACGTGCTGTAATTCATGCCAATACCTGCTGGACACAGCGGGATTGTGTGGCCTGCGATATCCCACCAACTATTGCTGTGGTTCGCTGGAAGGAACCGGTTGCAATAAAATGGAGTTCTGTCAGCAGTTTCTCAAGGGGAGTAAGGGCCTGGAAGCAGATGCTGGGTGAGGCTAGGTCATGTTCCCACACCCTGACAAGGTCTAGGATTACATGCTGGGACCGGTACCTAGCATACCTGGTCATCAGACATCCCGAAAAGGGTTTATAGTCAAAGGTTTGAATACAAAAGGATCGACTTGTCGGGGGGAAATTCTGCCGGGGTCGGCCGGGCCGTCCGCAGACCTCCGGGCAGGGAGGCCCCAACTCCTCCCGTGTATATCTCGGATCGAGACAGAGTATGAGGCACACACAAGGAGCAAGGTGACTTCTGCTGTTTATTATGCAAACGGCAGGGATGGGTCAAGGAGCGTACGCGTTCGCCCTGACACACACACAATCGTGGGGCTCGCAGGCCCTTTTTACTGTAGTATGACGCGCTACTTGCGTCACATCAGAAAGTTAACAAAAAACCTATCGCCACTCTTAATTGGATGCTCGAGTGGTAGGGTTAGTATAGAACACATATAGAGAGCGATACTAATGGCTAAAGGGTAGTCAGGTGATATATCTGGGTTGTCCCTACAATTAGATACATGAGAATTGTTACATGAAGACTCCTGAGGATTGGCTAAAGCTAGTGTCGTCAGTGATAGGAGCCCCATGTTCTGATTGGTGCACTCGTGAGCTCCCCAGCCTGGGACCACCGTTGTTCCCAGCTCTCGGTGTACCTTTAGTTTGCAACAATGTTTCACTATGGGTACATGCAGACAATGTGAGGATTTATTCATAGCTGGAAGGCTGACCGTTCCCACAGTCGTAAATGTCCATTGTGCCTTTAAAATGTATCTACCTGCGTTTTTGGCATGGAATCCAGACGCCTCTTCTCTCCTGGACTTGGCATCTCGTCAGGTTCGGCTTGGTCACGTGAGGTAGGACCGTGTTTGAGGCAGAATTCTGCACAATTAATATTGCTTTTCCACTGTGTGTTCTGCTTTAACTTGTAGGTATGACCTTAACGCTGGTATGCGGAGTGCGAGATTGCAACATCGTGCCTTTGATGACTTGTTCATTGAATATGAGTTTGCAACATGACGACCTTGGTTAGTTGCTTCGCCAGGCTCATTCTTGCAGGATCAGCAACCTGACTTTAGCTTTGTCAACGTCCATGGGAACTCTTGCTTGAGGCCTACTTGGGCCTGGTGCATAAGCGATTCATTTCGTACATGGGTACTTTAGGTTATAGTGGCATATAGTTCCATGATTAGTATCGTGTCTTCATTGTACTTCTCATGATGGCAACTGGTTGCAAGGGAAGCGTGAGCAAGCTTCGTATAAGTTCATGACGCGTCTTGCGTTTCTGCATGCTAAAAGCCTATATGAAAAATAATAAAGATGCACGTCCGTGAATATGCCTGTCGCCTAGTCATAGCACTGAGTATATTCTTCGTGTAGATTGGTGTGGGAATGTCCAGTGTGTATATTTGTTCAGCTGCGCTTCCCGTTGTATAGGTCGTCATGGCATCTCTAACGACGTGTGGATTTCAGTCTAGTTGGTCCGTGCCGCAGGTGTCGGCGTGGATAGTGCGGGCTGCTGGGCAGGCAGATGGACACATCCGTATGTTTCTGTACCAGGGTATTTGGTTGTCTGGTAAATGGACAAACTCTTCTCGTGGCGGGTGTCTGGGTCGTGACCCTTTAGGCCAAGCGCGAGAGGTGAAGGACGGGAGTCTGGCCTTCCATTCTCCCACTTCAGTCCCCCCTCTGGTCGACTTGTCGACCACAAACATATCCTTCTCATTATCTCCTCTTACTCGCCAGATCTTAGTTATTCCTCCTAGATGTCCATAATGGTTTACATGATCCTCAAATGACCAATACATATATTCACATGTTCCTCCAGGAGTACAGTATACCCATTTTCCTATGTAGCTTCTGGGGTTTCTTGGGTTCTCGATCTTCACTGATGGTGGATCCAGATGGTTGGTGATAATTTGAGTGCGCAATTTCTCCCTCTCCATTATTATCACGCCTGTATGTTGGCCGTCATCTGCTGGCATCAAGGGGTGCATACCCACCATTTCCAACAACTCGTCAGTGGTACGTGCTTTCCGGGCCTTCCAAAATCTAATTATGATCAGCGTAGCTCCAGCCAAAATTGTGCAACCCACTATTATTTTCAGTCCATCTGACAGCCAGGATGGCATCCAAGACCATAATAGCGAAAACCAGCTCTTATCCTTGTTTACACCGCTACTTTCATCCACCATTTTGGAATGCAACTGGGCCAATTGTGAAACTGCTTCAGTCAGTGTACCATTGTCAGCATCGTTGGCAGGTATAAACGTGCAGCATGATTGTCCTATCTTTGCACAAACTCCTCCTTCCATTGCTGTCAGCAGGTCCAGTACATATCTGTTCTGTAGTGCTACCATCCTTATAGCTCGTAGCTCCTCCTTTATTGCGTTAAACCCATTTACTGTAGAATTGATGGTCATCATTAGTTCCCATCTAGTTATTTGAAGCCATTTTGCGTTTGCGTAAGCCTGCAGCCCTGGATGTATTATTGAAGAGAAGAACATTGCTGCTCTGCTGAATAGTCTGTGTTCTGGCGGTATTGAGGTTAGCGCCGTTTCCGACCTTCCCCACAGGTAATTTCCTGTCAATGGTTCTCCCTGTCTTTTTATTCTGTGTAGGACAGTATTATTGCTGTTGGTCCTGTTCCCTTGTTCCTCCTGAAGTGGTACAGATCTCCTTTTTCTTCTGGCCCCTTCATCCATTTTGGGAAAGTGCGCCACATTGACATGCTTCTTAGGTACTACTAATGATGGTACGTTGACGTGCACCATTGTGCACACACCATTCCACAGGGGAGGCAGTGTATGGTATGCCTTTTCTCCACAGGCCCAATAATGGTCCATTATTACTGCTGTTCCCGCTCCCCCCTCAGGTAACTCCACCACATTTGCACAGTTGGTATTATATCCTACGTCCACTTCTCCTTTATGCTGGTAGCATACCTTGGGTGCAGTCAATGGTAGTATTGTTATTGGGTCTTCATCTGTTTCTACCCACGTGAGCATTGGTACATACTTAATCCATATCGTCCAACATCGGTGATTGTGTGTCTCGATAGTTGAGATAGTTTCTTTCGTTATCATGTTGCTGCCAATCACCCCTATCTCCCAACTGTTGTCCAGATACACCTTCCCTGTTATCGTCAACAGCGGCCTCTCCCAGCATCCTTGTTTACCTGGAACCTCAGTAGCGTACCAGTCACAGGGTAGGTACTGTAGCGTTACCTTCTTTGTTTCTCCTTTTGCAGGACCACTTGTTATGTATTTAAATGCTTCAGCATGTAAACTGCTCTTGTGGTAGCTCAAATAGGTCTTGAGGAAGTTGTTTTCGTATGGGTATGAGTCTCGCGTTTTCCATGTCATGTGTACTACTGTCCCTTGAAATCTTCCTTTTGTTTGGAACAGTGCCAAGTATATTATGCATTGGGCTGTCTTTTCCTCTATTTCTGTGGCAACAAATGTTCGTGAAGCACTCATGGCGTATGGTATTAATGAGCAAACGTAGCAGCTATCCTCAGTTGTCTGCTTACCAATGCGGGTCATGTGTTGGTACCATATGTTGTTTGTAACGTGTGCCGAATCTTGTATATAATTATCAATACCCTTATTGTCTGAGTATGTGCTGCGTTTACCTCTACGTTGCTTGGGTGCACTATTACTAATATCACCTGACACACCACTTGTTGCAGCAGGGGACGGGGGTACATTATGTTTAGGAGCAGCGATGAAATTAATAGCATAGCTGTACTGCCATACAGAGGCAGCCACGAACCCGGTGATCATAAAAATCCCTATTATTTTTATTACAGATGCTAGTCTCACCGGCATTTTGCTCTTACCTTGCTGCAGTCCTGGCAGCGTATTCTTGCGATGTTAAAGTTGCCCGCCTGGAAATTCTCAAAAAATGCTTGTTATGAAATGTTAGTTTGTTTTAAGCTCTCCCTATCAAATAGTCATTCAGTGCCCAGGCGAAGAGCTGCTCCCACACTATTCTAAGTAATTGGTCTCTTAGCACCGGTAAGTAGGGTCGAAGGTGTGGCATATAATGTTCTATGGCCAGGAGGAATGCTGTGTAGTAGACACGCACCCTCCTCTTCTTTAGGTACGTTGGCCTTTTTATTTCGTATACAAATTGGTGTGACAATTCTTCTGGGTAACTATCGTCTGGGAGTACCATCTACGCCTGGACAGTGAATTTGTTAATTAACTTTTCTCAATAATGCAATAATACGCAGTTCCTGTATGTGCGAGAGAAAAAGAGAACATTCACGTGTTTACATGTGTATTTGTGCGGAAAAATGTCCTTTAATTCAGTTTATTACTATACTGGGGGGTCAAATGGGCGGGGGATCGTGCTTCAGATGGCGGAAGTATTTTTACTCTTCGACCGAGTGACCATGGGGTGGGCAGTATGGGGATCACCCCTTTCTTCGTCAGTTATTGTCTCCGGGGAATCTGGGTAATTAGACGGTAAGGGGACAATTGGGACGTTGTCTGTAGTTGAACTGTCTTCCGCTATCGGAGATGTTGTTGTTGTTCTTCCAATGGACCTGTTGTTGGCGCTGGGGCGGGTCTGCAGTTTGTAGATCTTTACATCGTGTAGGTGGTTCCAGGCACGTTTATCTTTTAATTTTACTGCTCTTGTTGATACGTCCTCTACCAGATGGGGGCCGGTGAACCTCTTATCGTTCCACCTTCTATTGAAGTTGCGCAGTAGCACGTGGTCACCCTTTGCAAGTTTGCCCAAGTTCTCTTTTTCCAATTCTGTACTCGCACCTTCTTCTTTATTGCTGGTGGACCCGCCCCGTGTGCGCTCGAGCTGTTGAGACACAAACACAACACTAGTAACCAACGAAGACACATATTGGTACATTTCATTTCCCAATACATTTGCTGAACTTTCGTGATCTGTGAATGCCCTTGACGTTGGCGTTAGAGGAAGGCGCATTTGACGTCCAGTAACCACCTCGTGGGGAGTGAGGTGGTGGTCGGACCCTGGCCTGTTCCGTAGTTCAAATAGGGCTAACGGAAGGCAATACAACCAACTTTTCTTTGTTGTTTGTTGTATTTTTGCAATTGCCTCCTTTAATATGCCGTTCAGGCGTTCACATATACCGTTAGCTTGTGGGTGCTATGCACATGCAAATTTGTGTTTTATGCTCAGCAATGAAGTGATATGCTCGAACATTTCGTTTGCGAAGTGCGGGCCATTATCTGACCTTAAGACCTCGCACACTCCCCACCTGGGAAAGACCTCCCTTACTAGGAATTTAGCTGCTCTAAATGCATCAGGGTGTGAACAGGGCCCTGGATCAATCCACCTAGAGAATGGGCATACCACTACAATCATATACCTGTTACCTTGACAGATGTTGATCATATCAACATAGTCAATGTGAAGGTGTCGGAAAGGTCCTTCTGGCCGGGGTATAGTACCTCTTATCACTTTTAGGGTATGACCGGCCGTAAACTGTTGACACGTGAGACAATTGCTAATAAAATTAGACACATGAGAATTTAACTCGGGACAAAACCAATCTTCTCTAATTCGTGCTGCAATTATTTCCTTTCCTGTATGGGCTGGATGATGTAATTGGCTTAGGGCGGTGTTTAAAAGTGCCAACGGTATCACAATTTTTCCAGTGCCACCCTGGCGCCATAGTGCGTCGGTAGGTGACATTGTACACCCTCTTTTTACCCATATTTCTTTTTCGGCCATTGGTGCAGCCGCTTGTAACTCCATTATCTGTGTGGCTGGGAGATGGGTGTAACCTTCTTTTATCAACATCTCCCTTGCTACTCCCCTCCCTCTCCCTCTCTGTGACTCGGGGGGGTTCCATATCACACCAAAGTATGCAGCATATTTCGCATGCGCGTCTGCTGCTGCATTCCCTTTTGAGACGTGGTCTTCACCGTTGGTGTGTGCGGTACATTTTACTATGGCTAGTTCTTGGGGGTCGTTTATTACTTCAATTAGTTCAGCCAATAAGAGGGCGTGTTGCACTGTAGTGCCATCAGCTCTCCTAAACCCTCTTCTCCTCCATTTTGATAGTCCTGAGTGGACAGTGGATGTAACATATGCGCTGTTGGAATATATTGTAACTCGTTTGTCAAAACTTTCCTTTAATGCCAATATTAAGGCAACAAGTTCCGCGGCTTGAGCAGAGTAATGCTGTGGTAATTGTACACATTTCATAGCCACACATACCGGTGCCTCCATCATTTTTACCACTGCTGCCCCAGTCCTCCTTATCCCATCCCCTTGATCAATAGTTGATGACCCATCAATAAACAAAAGTTCACCTCCCTCTAGTGCGTTCTCTTCAACTTTTCTACTACATGAGTATATTTCAGTTATTTGGGTGCAGTCATGGGCATAATCTCCTTCCTCAATTACTTCTGCTAGGAACCTTGCAGGGTTAACCGTGCTACACCGAACAATTGCTAGTTCAGCTCTAGACAGGATGATCTCATACCCCGATGCCCTCTGCGTAGTTAGTGTTGACTTAGGTTTATTCAATATTGCAAATAGTGCATGTTCCACAAACAGTGTAGTTGGACACCCCATTGTTATCGCTGATGCTTTTTCCACTGCAAAAGCAGCTGCAGCGAGACCTTGTTCGCAAGAGAAGTGACCTAACATCACAGGGTCTAAGTGACCACTGTAAAATGCTACTGGTTTATAGCCCATGCTCGTTTTTTGGGCCAATACTGCTTTCATCAATGCTGAGTCGCAATGTGAAAATATAAAAAATCGTCGTTCATAATCTGGGGACGCTAGTACTGGAGCAGTTGATATCGCATCCTTTAATTCGTTAAAGGCTTCCCTCATTTCCATAGTCCACCCCAATTTTTTCTCCCCTTTATTTGCTTCCCGCAAACCTTCAAGCAAGGGTCCTATGTATGAACTGTAGTCAAATACCCATGCTCTACAGTAGTTACATAGTCCTAAAAATTGTTGCAGTTCTCTCACAGTCTGGGGCGTTGGAGTGCTTGAAATGGCCTGTGCTCTTTGTGGTGCAATCTTTCTTCCATGTTGGGATATCAGTTGGCCAATGTAGAGAACCTGCTCCTGACAGTATTGTATTTTTTCCATGTCTACCTTGTACCCCTTTTCAGCCAATATAGTCAACATTTTTAAAGAGTCTTCCCTGCATTTACTTTCGTTTGTACTGCAAATTATTATGTCATCAACATACTGTAACACCGTGCTCTCCACCTCAACATTACCCAAATCCATCTGTATTACTCTATTAAAAATTGATGGTGATTCGCAATACCCCTGTGGCAATCTGGTGTGTTTCCACTTTGTATTTCGGTAAGTGAAGCTTGTCAAATCTTGTGAGTCTGGGTGTAGTGGTATTGAGAAAAATGCATTTTTAAGGTCAATAACTGTAAATCGTGATGCTTCTGCCGGAATGCCACACAATATCGTGGCCGGGTTTGCTGTCACTGGATATTCTGCTTCTACTATGTTGTTCAAGGGCCTGAGGTCCTGTATGAAGCGCCAAGATCCCCCTTTAGCTTTGCGCACTGGGTACACAGCCGTGTTACATGGTGATTCCGAGGGGACCAATATCCCATTGTTTATAAGGGCCGTTATAGTTTCATATATCCCCTCGTCTGCCTCTTTTGACAGTGGGTACTGTTTTACTCTTGGTAGTATGGCGCCTTTTTTTAGTTTTATCCTTACGCCCCCTATGCTTTTTATGCATCCCACGTCATAAGGGCTAATAGTCCATAATGATTTGGGAACCTTTGCCATATCCTCCTTAAAGAAGGGAACTGGGGTGCATGCGGGTGCTTCTAGTGCCATTGCAATTTTTTGTGCTACTTGTTTGTGAGCCACCCTTAGCCATATTTCTACACTCATCATGAACACCATTTCATCTTCCTCCTTTTCTTCTGAGAATAGTTCTTCGTCTGATACCTGGGTCAGCCTGCAACCTTCTGCTAGTGCTATCACTGCCCTCCATGCTCTTCCTTCCTTATCTTGGGCGTGCACAGCAATGTAATCAGCTGTTGCAATAATGCTCTCAATGTCCACTGCTAGCACTTTTCCTTCTGGTTCATTAACAGGTGTTTCTGGTCGGAACAGATAGGCTGCTGGCCTCCTCCATATTCTCCCTTCTATCCCTGGCATCCATGCAAATGCCATGTCCGTACCATACTGGAATAGTTCGCCATCTATGGGTTCAGCCCTAATTGCAGTCTGTCCACAGTATGCTTGCATAATCTGTCGTGCTGCAAGCATGTTAATCCCTGGAGTAGAGCATATTATGCCATCCTCTGTAAAGGAGATAGTCATATTCAACCTGTTCATTATGTCCCTTCCCAGTATATTTACTGGTGAGGCACTATAATACAATAGTGGAACTGAAAGATCGTAATCTCCTATAGATAAGGGAACGTTATCAGTGAAGGGAACCAACCCTTTAGCCCCAGAAAATCCTTGAGTGTTCATGGCTTCACCTGACATCTTAAATTTACCTTCCCTTATGCAAGACCGGGTTGCCCCGGTGTCAACAAGGAATGATAATTTTTTGTCACCTATCGTTACCTCTATGCGTGGCTCCTCCGCACTATTAGGTGTTACTGACAGGATGGGACACACCAAGGCCGTCTGTGGGCTGTCCTATTGAGGGTACAATGATTGGCCGTTTCCTGTGTAAGGGTTGTGTCCCAACACCGTCACCCTACCCAATTGCGTTTGTTGTGTTTGGGGTTGTTGTGTTAGTGGTACTTGTTGTTGTGGTAGCTGCTGTTGTTGTGTTATTTGTTGCTGTGGGTCAATACCTTGTTGTAGGGTCTGCTGTAGTTGTATGCCCTGCTGTTCTTGTGACATCCTATGTTGTGCCTGATCATTCCATGCTGGTGTTCCTGGCCTGACCCTACACGTACGTGACATGTGTCCTATTAACCCACAACTCCAACACACGGGTGGTTCCCTGCTTTGCCATGGGAAGCTCCCTGTGTTATCCTGGTATACGGGTTGCCCTGAGGGGTATGAATTTCTAAGTCCCCCCACCTGCTGTTGGGTATTGTATCCGTATCCTCTCCCTCTCATAAATCCTCCTCTCCCCCTGTTGTAATTATAATAACCAGGTCCTTGCATTTGGTACCCTCCTCCCATGTTTGGTGCGTGTGATTGTAGTTGCGGCACTTGTTGTGTTATAAGCTGTGGAGGTGCTACTTGAGCCGGGTCTTGTGCAGCTACTACTTGTATGGGGCTTTGGGCCATTGTTGTGGGCGTAGTTATTAATGCCCCTTCCATTGTATATTTAGTAAGTTTTTTCTGTACTAGTTTAGCCTCTTCTGTTTTCCTGTCCTCTTCCTTTTGTTTCATTTTTCCTTGCCATGTCCTGCAGTGATGTACTATAGTCAGTTGTATTTCTGGCCATGGTTTTGCTTCCATTCCCACTACTTTCTTTAGTTGCTTCTGGACTCCTTCTGGGAGCCCCTGTACTAGTATGTGGTAAAATATGGCTGGTGTTTTGTCCCATTGCTCTCTAGTTTCCATGCGCCACTTCTCCTGAATATCCTGGATATAATCAACAGGATCTTCACTCTCGCGCATCTTGCGTGAAGTAATGGCTCCTATGTCTGATGTGTCTGGGTACTGTACTCTCAGGGCCTGCCAGAGAGCATGTCTGCAGTTTGCGAATGGTGCCCCATCATGCAATGTGTTTGTTATTGTTACCCCATGAAATCCTGCTCTCTTCCAGATGTCATCCGCTCTATCCCCTAGTATTGATATTAACAGGCCCTTCACATCTCCTACTGCTAATTTATGTCCTGCGGTGTGTTTTTCCATTTCATATATCCATTTACCCGCACCCCCGCTTAATGATGGGAGCCTACACTTTATATTTTCCTTGTCTGTATGCTTCCAGGGGACGTACTGTGGTCTAACCCCTCCTTTCTCCAATAGTGGCATCAAGTTGTGACTTATCTCCCCCTTTTCGTTCCATAATATTGACTCCTCACACTCCTCTTCCCCTTCTGTTTCCCTTCCCTCTTCAACGTCACCCTTATTACCCCTTTTCCCAGTTCCTTCTCCATCCTTTTCCCTCCTTTCGTCATTTCCTGTATTTAATGCTGGCATGTTTATCTGTCTGACTTGCCTGCGACTAGGGAGATCTCTAAGACGACACCCATAAGGTGTATTGTAGTCCATAAATGGCGCTAGTTTTACTCTGTGCAGTGAGCGTGCAGTGGCTGGACAAGTAGGGTGTGATGTTGGAGGACGCGATGATGATGTGGGTGGTGTGGTTTCATGGGTTTGTGTTTCTCTTATTCCTTTCACTCCCTCCTTACTGCTCTCCAGCTCCTCCCATCTTCTACTCATCCATGGCGAATCTATGTTTGTTCTAGTGAGGTATAGTTTATCTAAGCTTTCCCTTCCGCTCTTTCTTCCCTCCTTCTCTATCCCTTCTTCCTCCTCACTGCAAAAGTCATTTATAAATGGCAACCCCCACTCTGTCTTTTTTCCTTTTATCGTTACTGTTTTTAAGTCTATTAGGTCTCTTTCCCCCTTTCCATTGCTACCAACTGTTCCCCCTAGTGCTGATGTTGTTGTCACCTCTCTACTCTTATATACATCTCCCCATCTTTCACTCTCCCTACTCCTCCCTTCTCTTCCCCCTTCACTCCTCTCCTCCATTTCTCTACTATTTTCCTCCCTTTTTCTTTTCAATTCCTCCATTACTTCATTGCTCATTTGTTCCAATATTCTCTCATCTTCTTTCTTCCTTTCCCATTTTACCCTTTCTCTTTCTACTATACTCTCTATTACCTTCCCCTCTTCATATTTCTTAGTTGTTTCTGATAGTACCCTCCTCCTCCATAATTCCATTTCCTTTTCCTTTTCTTCTTCTTCCTTCTTTCTCTCTCTCAGCACTACTCTCGATACCCTATCTGCTGCTGCTTTTACCCTTTCGGCTTCTCTCTTTTGCTCCTCATTTCGTTCCCTTAATTTTTCCAATTCGTTCTTACCCTCTTTCCTCTTCCTCACTCTCTCCCTTTCCTCTCTCTCAAGTTGTTTGATCAATTCATTCTGCTCGTCCCTTAGTTTTGCTAATCTTTCCTCCAAAATTTCTTCCTTCTGCCGTAGTAGCTCCTCTCCCCTCATTTCGCTCTCTCTGGCATTATCCTCGTTTGATCTCCTTACCACCTCCCTCTCTTCTCCGGTTAGTGAGCCTCGTAATTTCAATAATATCTGTGCAGCTACCCACTCATCATTTCCTATCTCTACACTCTGCTCTTCCCCAATCTTCCCCTCCCCCTTTGTCATCCTCCTATGAGCCCCATATGGTGGAGGGCTGTATGCTGGGTTCGAGTATCCTTCAGCTGCCCTTAATTGTCCTTCTATTTCCTCTAATTCTCTTAAAGGGTACAACCCTCCCCCCTCTGTTTTCACTCCCGTTATTATTGGTACCTTGTTACTAAGTTCCCCCTTAATGTTTTTTAAGTTACCAATAGTATCTTCTCCCTCTCTGTCGTTCCCCGTATCCTTTGTGCTTTCACACACCTTCTTCCCAGCCTCTCCTTCTTTCTTGATCTCCCTTTCATCCGGTGTTTCCTCCATAGTGAACATTCCATTTGGTCCTGGCCGGGACCCCTGGAACATCCTCCATAGGTTAAACACCTCCACATGGTTTGCCAACTTCTTCCCCTTGTATGTATTGTGCAGATGGTTTAGCAGTGAATGTTGGGCATATGGGTCAAAACTTCCATTAGGCGGCCATGGTGTCAACATTTTGTTATCAGTCCCCTGGGTCCACTCTATGCTGTACTTAATTAATTTCTCCCTGTGGGGTGGCAGTGTGGTACATATGTGTTGTAGTGGGGTAGTGAGGGTGTTCCCCCACCCCCCTGACCCTGTCCCGTATGACATAGTGGAGCTCCGGGGCTCCTCTTGTTACCCTTATCTTCACTGGCAGTTTGCAATATACACCCTTATATTGTTTACCTGGCCCCGTAAGTGTGGGGACTTACGACAATCCTTTGACACAATATGCAGTAAAAATTATAGTAAAAATTATATATATGTACACAAAACAAAAAAAATATATATATATATTTATATGGTTTTATATTTATATTCCTTCCCCTACGGCCCCTGCGGCCGAAGCGCACGCAGCCCCCTGCGGCTGCGTACCCCTTATGACGCTCTTACACAGTTGCCCTGTTTTCCCGTTCTCCTCCCCCTTTTACACTTGCCGTGGCCGGCGTTCTCCGTGCGCAGCCACGCCCCTTTCCCCTTCTACTTTTGCGGTCCTTTAGTCTATTCGTTATCCCCGAGTCCGCTTCCTCATCATCTCTCTCTCCCTTACCGCTCAACCAAGTTCGCTATGTACGCGATGTCCTATTAAACCCTGTTGGTGACGTCACCTATTTCTTCGAGTTACTGGTACATTCTTCTAATGTTCTTTAAAATCAAAATACACTTGTAATCTATCCCCGCTACCCCTACAGCTGTCTTCTTGTCTCTCCTGGAACAAGGTAATCAAACCAATAATATAATCGGACTGCGCACGCTGCGTCGCCTCGCGTGTGATACGCCCCTCAACAGGAGGGCTTAACCAGCCAACTATCGTCCGTATTGAGCAACTATGCAACTAGCTACCGCCTACAGGGAAACGTCATCTACCTATCGAGTTTCTTGCTCGAACAATAGGGATCCTCATCTACTCATTAATCAATAAATCACAAATCGTAGGAAACCACACACCCCCACCCTTACACGTAGTCGCAACTTAGACCAATCAGTGGCTTACGAGCGGCCGCACGTGATGTTTTCGTGCTCCGCCCCCCCCCTCTTTCGCGTGACGTAGCCGACTGCTCTCGCACTCGTTTCGCTACCATTCATTCCATTGGCAATACCAAGTTGTTATACCTTCGCTGTGCATCTGTACAACACCTCCCTCCTCCCTTATTTACTTTTCCCCCCCTCACAATTTCGCATTGCTCATTGTGCGCGTCATGCTCACCAAGTTCTCTCGATGCAGGGTCGCTCGACTGCGTGCACCCCTCCAAGCGGCTCGCCACCTCCCCTCGTCTGGACCACGTCTGGACACTCGCCAACCGCGGGCGGGATACTTCTCAACCGGCTCCCGAGGGCCAATATCCGGATTGCGCTGTCCGGTCTTCTCGCAGCTCCGCGATTGTCCTGTAGTCCTCAGAAGGGGGCAACGGCAGAGGGGGCCGCGCCGCCGGGCCTCCTCGCAACGGCAGTGCTTGGAAAAATAAAAATAAAAGTGGATCTTAAACAGATCTCAGCAGTGCCTCCAACTTGTCGGGGGGAAATTCTGCCGGGGTCGGCCGGGCCGTCCGCAGACCTCCGGGCAGGGAGGCCCCAACTCCTCCCGTGTATATCTCGGATCGAGACAGAGTATGAGGCACACACAAGGAGCAAGGTGACTTCTGCTGTTTATTATGCAAACGGCAGGGATGGGTCAAGGAGCGTACGCGTTCGCCCTGACACACACACAATCGTGGGGCTCGCAGGCCCTTTTTACTGTAGTATGACGCGCTACTTGCGTCACATCAGAAAGTTAACAAAAAACCTATCGCCACTCTTAATTGGATGCTCGAGTGGTAGGGTTAGTATAGAACACATATAGAGAGCGATACTAATGGCTAAAGGGTAGTCAGGTGATATATCTGGGTTGTCCCTACAATTAGATACATGAGAATTGTTACATGAAGACTCCTGAGGATTGGCTAAAGCTAGTGTCGTCAGTGATAGGAGCCCCATGTTCTGATTGGTGCACTCGTGAGCTCCCCAGCCTGGGACCACCGTTGTTCCCAGCTCTCGGTGTACCTTTAGTTTGCAACAATGTTTCACTATGGGTACATGCAGACAATGTGAGGATTTATTCATAGCTGGAAGGCTGACCGTTCCCACAGTCGTAAATGTCCATTGTGCCTTTAAAATGTATCTACCTGCGTTTTTGGCATGGAATCCAGACGCCTCTTCTCTCCTGGACTTGGCATCTCGTCAGGTTCGGCTTGGTCACGTGAGGTAGGACCGTGTTTGAGGCAGAATTCTGCACAATTAATATTGCTTTTCCACTGTGTGTTCTGCTTTAACTTGTAGGTATGACCTTAACGCTGGTATGCGGAGTGCGAGATTGCAACATCGTGCCTTTGATGACTTGTTCATTGAATATGAGTTTGCAACATGACGACCTTGGTTAGTTGCTTCGCCAGGCTCATTCTTGCAGGATCAGCAACCTGACTTTAGCTTTGTCAACGTCCATGGGAACTCTTGCTTGAGGCCTACTTGGGCCTGGTGCATAAGCGATTCATTTCGTACATGGGTACTTTAGGTTATAGTGGCATATAGTTCCATGATTATTATCGTGTCTTCATTGTACTTCTCATGATGGCAACTGGTTGCAAGGGAAGCGTGAGCAAGCTTCGTATAAGTTCATGACGCGTCTTGCGTTTCTGCATGCTAAAAGCCTATATGAAAAATAATAAAGATGCACGTCCGTGAATATGCCTGTCGCCTAGTCATAGCACTGAGTATATTCTTCGTGTAGATTGATGTGGGAATGTCCAGTGTGTATATTTGTTCAGCTGCGCTTCCCGTTGTATAGGTCGTCATGGCATCTCTAACGACGTGTGGATTTCAGTCTAGTTGGTCCGTGCCGCAGGTGTCGGCGTGGCTAGTGCGGGCTGCTGGGCAGGCAGATGGACACATCCGTATGTTTCTGTACCAGGGTATTGGGTCGTCTGGTAAATGGACAAACTCTTCTCGTGGCGGGTGTCTGGGTCGTGACCCTTTAGGCCAAGCGCGAGAGGTGAAGGACGGGAGTCTGGCCTTCCATTCTCCCACTTCAGAATGCAATAGTTTCTAACCAAAAGGATCGTTTGGTTGGAGCCCCCCCCCCTCAACCCATGTTTTTTTGGGGAAATACCACTATTTTTTCCTATACAAAACCAAAACAAAATGTAAAAAAGGGCATTCGAACATTTTTTTGGATCCTTTTGTTTCGAATATATTGCATTTCAAAACTTTGCATTCGTAACTTTGACTGGACACCCCGAAAAGCGTGGGGCGTTGTGCGAAAATCCTGGCACTTAGCATTCTCCTTCTCCTCTGGGGTCCATGTACGGTAGCTTCTGCTATTGCTGGGTTTATTGTAACTGTGGAGTTTGGTTTGGTGCGCATTGCATGCTTTATACACATTGGATCCACGCTGAACTTTGTGCCTGTTATCATGTGGAGGATGGATCACAGGGTTTGCCTGTGCCTTTTCCAGATGCAAGGTAGCCCATTGGAATCCACACATTTGGTTGGGTTTGCTGTGGAATAGGTTTGCGATTGCTTAAGTGTGGACCATTCCTTAACATGCTCACATTTTCCCTTGTTCTTCCTCTTTCTGCATGTTGCACATGTTCCGCCCCCTATGTCGGTCTCTACGTAGGCCTGGCTCACACTCTGCGAGGAGGTTCACGCAAGGCACTGAACCGCTCGCAGAGATGTGCTGAGCCTGCAGGAAGTCCCCGCAAGGCCCAGGAAAGTCCTGCAAAGTCAATTCAATTAATCAGCAAACTGAGTTTTGCATACAGGATGGCACGCACAGTTTAGATTATCCACGCAAATAATTCCATGAATCAGGGCCATAGTGTTTATCAATTTATTTTCACCTTTTTCCGTTTAGTAGGTATTTCATATTTTTTCTTTATTAATTGTTTTCCCCATTTTTGATATTTTGCTGCAGCACGGTTCTTATATATGCCGATAAGTGATGTGAGCATCGTGACGTCAATGGGGACGACTTTGTGACATTATCACGCATATGTTTGTCGAACCGACAGGTTTTGTAATTATTTTAACGCAAGCAGAGTTTGCCTTACATCTTATAGATTATACAGAATCGCTATATGTCTCCGACAAAAATGTAGGTAACATTAACATGTGTGTTTATTTATATATGGATCTTTTTGGCATTACCAAATTGCAGTTATTTTCATTTTATGTTGGTGTGTTCTTTTCTTGTAGTTTGAGTGAAGGCTCTGTATTTCAGTGATTGTCATATATAAAGGAAAAGGTATGAGATATTCTCTTTTCTTATTTTGTCTTTCATATTTTTGTTCTTATCATAATACATGTGGATATTATCAGTAAGATATTTCCGTGGATGTGATGTATCATAAGTGTGTTCATTTGATTTTCCATACTGTTACTTTTAGATGTGCCTAGATTGCTTTTACATTCAGAACTTAACAAGAAGGAGACCGGTATAGTAGAATACATTTATTTATATATCTTTGTAATTGTTTATTAGCTAAAGAAGTTAACCTTTAAAAAAAGTTAAAAAGAAAAAACTCACTTTACATAATGTTAAAACAATTAATCGTACATATTACAGAGATAAAAGCGAATGAAAAAGAAAAAAATGAGCACTAAATTAAATTAAACAGAGCTAAAAGAAGAAAAACAATATTAATTACTAATACACTATTAAAAGTCAGACAATAGTAAGGTCAATTCATCATCATCCAACAAACGAGGAATAGCTGCTTTTGAGTAGAATCATGCCAAAATTAACCTACAAAATGCAATCACATAGCCCCTCGTATTTATTTGGTGACCTCATCCTTAATTCATAGGGCTTTTACAAATGTGACAACAGCAATTATGGTCGAAGTAGAGTGGCCAGATAAGCAATTAGCCCATGAGCTCTCCTTAATATAAGTGTCCCCCTCTCTCAAGAACTTTCGTAGATGTTTTTGCCTCAATTCAGAAACAGCTGGACAAGCAACAATATGTGTTTCATAGTTTCAAGAATAGATGCATTCTCACCATTGATGCCGAACCCAACAAACCTCTTCACGCCATGATTTGCTTAGTGGATATAAAAGTCCACTGAAATCATAAAACATATGTATGCACCCATTTAACAAGATAGAAAGTTAGAAATGGGGCCAAACATCCTAGTTTTTTGTGATCATATCTAAGATGGTCTAGAGAGGAAAAGGAGTGATTTCTTTCGACCGTTGAGATGCTGTCCAACTGGTATACATGTTTTTTCTCACTTTTTCAGGATTGTGACACAATTCAGTAAGGGGAGAATTTACAGTTTTTAGGATTTTAAAAAGTGTAAGAGGGCTAGTAAATAGATATCCATGCCCTTTAGAATTTTAGGCACCGGCATTCTTTCATATATATGTTTGTATATATATTTCTATCCCCAACATTGTGTATGCTAAACGATATTGTGGGGGCACACTATGAGTTTTTGTATTTTTTTCAGGTGTTATACCTGAGGATTAACCGTGAAGTTCCAAATTCCATTGGATATGTGTTTCTCTCTCTCAAGTTGAATGTTAGATTTTCTTCATCTATTAAAGTGTATTATTTCATCAAGGATATGTATTTTTAATTTATAGACATGAATTATTAATTATAACGGTGTTCTTCTATGGCACTATACATCGTCTCGTTGGTCCCCTTTATTCAGAGAATGGCCTGCTGACTATTGTTGGTGGTTTTGCCATTGCACCGCTATAATGCCCAAACAATATTACAGATAAGAGAGAAGGGCTATACGAAAACCGATTATTTGGCTGGGATGCAAACTCGCAATGCTTGCGCATGAATGGGCCGTGCTACAATTTGAGGACGTGTGTAACAAACTTTGAGCCAATGAGGAGCTCTGATGATCTGCCTATGCATTAACACAGTGATTGCGTAGTGATCCGCTTGCTTAATTCCCTGCTCTTCAAAAGCTTTGTTTCTTTAATTTCAGCGTTTTATCTTGTGTAAATATGACAGGTCGTTTCAAACTTGTGGATCAGTTTCATTATATTAACTTGTTCAATATGTGTGTAAAATTACTGTTCGAAGTGGCAGCTGCAGACGAGGCTCATTTGATGTAAAGAGGCGCTTGGCTCATTTGCTTTCCATGCTTGCAATAATTCCGTGGTTAGACTGCACGAGCATATGAACTTTGAAAGATATCAGAGGGAGGTGTGCACTTTCTAGATACACGTGCATGTACTCAGCAAGGCTTTGTAGAAGTGTGTGCACCCTGCACTATTTATTGTATGTATTGTATTGAAAAGCACACATGCTATCTGAAAGCTCCTTCCAGGCGCTTTGATTTGGCCGATCCATTAACAAGATAGTTGCAAAGCAACTCCTCTTGTACATAGGCTATCAAGTGTCACCAGCGATTAGAAAAACATAATGCTCATCTCTTTGTCCACTGCACCCCCTACATGCCCCCTCCATTGCATCTCATAGGACCCCACTCCACTTACCCCACACCACCTCACTCCAATCTATCCCACACTACTCTATACCAGTCTACACCAAACGACCACAAACCACTCAACACCATACTCCATGCCACTCCATACACGCAACTCCACCTTACAACATACAACGTCACACCTTTCAACTCAACTCTATACCATACCACTCTATCCCACCATCCACCACCCCAACTCCCCCAATCCAACTCCAAACACCCCCACAGCACTCACCACAGATCATTCCACCCCATGACACACCACTCTACACCACTCCACCCCACTCCAAACCATGCAACACCACAACATACACACTACTTCAACCCACCCCATCCCACACAAATGTATACCATACCACTCCACCCCACACTACTCCATCCCACCCTACACCACTCCAATGCCACATAACCATACTCCTTCCCATCACTCATCTCACATCACTACACACCACTGCATCCCACACTGCCAAAACCTACCCATACCTCCTACCTTCCTAATCATTCCTCAAAATTCCACCTATCCCATCCGACCATCTTCCCCCTCTACCCTAAACCATCTCACCCCACACCATCTCAAGCCCTTACACACCACCACAGCCCACAACACTCCACAACCCCATACCACTCCACACACCACTCCACACCACTTTGTAGACACAGCTCCACATCATGCTGCCCCCAACACCACTCCACCCCACCCCACAAAACCTGGCCCCATATTACTCCAGACTACTCCACCTCACATAATCCCACAGAGCTCTATAAAACGCCACCACACATTACACTAGCCCACACGACTCCGCCCACACATCCCACTCCAATCCAACTCACCCCACACCACTCTATATTGCACAACTCCACAAAATGCCACACTCTACATGACTCCATCTCTCCCCAGCCCATACCTAGCCTAACCACCCCACACCAGTTTACTCCACATCAATCCACTTTATTCCAACCTACTCATCCAAACATCTATATACCCTACCCCACCCCTGACAACTGCATACCATACCACTCCACTCCACACAAACTCACACTACATACACTGTATATGCACTACTCAACCGCACCCCACACTGCTCCACACCATTCCAAACCCCTCTCTGCCATATCACGTCACCCCACACCACTCCATCCCACCCTATACCACCCTACACCACTCCACTCACACATAATCCAACACATGCCACCGAATATCACACCCATCCACACTATCCCATCTCACAGCACTCCATCCCAGAACACCCCACACCACCACACCATACCATACGTCTTCCTCATCACTCATCACCATTCCACCCCACCCTCAACACTCTACTCCGCTCAGCTCCACAACACCCTACCCTACACTAATCCAGACCCTTAAAAACCACCCAGCCCACACCCGTGTACACCAATTCACCCCACCCAAACCACCTCACACCACCTCATTCCATACCACTTCACACACAATTCTCCATACCATACCACTCCAAAGACCACTCCACACTAGATATCCTACCCACACCACCCTGCATCGCTCCACACTAATCCACTTAACCCCAGCCCACAGCACTCTACACCTCTCCACTGCACCCTGCACAACCCCCATAAACCCCCACATCATCCCACTTCACAACATTTAACCCCAAACCATCTCAATCCACTAGAACATCCCAGTACTCCACAGCAGCCCACACACTCCATACCAATGTCCACCACTCCATACCACTCTCCACCTGTCCATACTACTCTGCACCAGTCCACCACTTTCTACCTCACACTTACCCTCACCACTCAACACCGTGCCACCCATACCACTCAATAGCTCTCTATCCCACCTCACCCCCGCTTCAATCCACCCCACACTATCCCAATTCACTACACACCAACCCACATCACTCAATCCCACACCACTGCAACCAGAATCACACCACCACACACCACTCCAACACACTCTCCAGCATGCTACACCACACCACTCCTTTCATACCATTCCACCCCATGCACACTACACCTCCCTTAATGATTGCCTAACTACAGCTAACACTACCACACTCCACCCCCACTCCACCCTGTTCTATTCCAATCATTGCCCACAACCTCACAACACTCCTTTCCACTATACATCCCTGATCCCCTCATCACGTCACACTATTCCAGGCTATTCTACTTCACCACTCTCCCTCTCAATACACTCCACATCATACCAATGTACCCTACACAACACCACCTAACCCCACATCATGCTACCACACCCCACACAACCTCACATTGCTCCACTCAACCTCATTCCACCCCATTCTACACCACACTCACACCACACAACACCTTACCACACCACCTGATCCCATTCCTCCATCGGTTCATAGAAAAATAGTCAAACATAGTCACCAAAGTTTCCTTCTCCTTTCTGCTTCCTACCCTAGCTCAAATCTTCGCCCTTCCACCCTAGCTCACCCTTAAATGTTCGAAACATGTCTGCAAGTTAGTTTTCATAACATGTAACTATAGTTATACATATAATAAACATGTATCAAATATATCTAGCTATATTGTGTTTATTATTATTTAGACAAGCACATGTGAATATGAAGGCTGCCTTGGAGAATGAGGTTGAACATCATACTAAATGGCTTTCTTTACTATTCAATGGACTGCCTGCAATTCAGGTCAATATCCGATTGGTTTGGCATGGTTGCTTTAGGGTTAATATGCACCTTGCGATGCTGGTTTAAGGCTGCAAAAGCTTGTACACATTCTAATCTGTGTCCAGGTGCACTTGTTCGATTAGTATATGATAAAATAATGAACGTGGTTATTAATGGGCCATTTGTTGGCCCTATTCAAAAACTGTTCTCAATATTTTTAAAATGTGTTTGATCCATGCAGATCTGAAATCTGACGTTGGTTGAACATGCATCTTCATTCATTCCTAACACTGAAAAATGCATCCTCCTGACTAAATATGCACACGGCAAACTGTTGCCGTCATCCACTGTTGTTCATTCCTGTGCCATTTGCTTTAGCGAAAGATATATCAATACATATATTTTCTTAAACGTGTACTACCAGAAGGAACCAACAATTAATATGAGTGGTTTTGTTTTATACGCCACTCAACAAAAAGAAATTAAGTAACACATATTTGGGGTTGTTTCGTAAGTGATGCATGACAATTGCGCTAAATGACAGTCTTATTGTAAGTGGCTCACCACCATTGCTAGGCTTTCAGAAGTGAATAGTCAAAGCATCATCTGAGTGCGCCAGTCCTTCGCAAATCATTTGCATAGTTAGCTCTGTGTTGAGTTTTCAAAAATACTCCTTTCCTCACTCGCCAGAGTCGTGAACAAAAACGCCAGGTACATTTCTTGTTGTGGATTTAGCACACAGCATGGGCACGGATGGTTACTTGGTGAATCCAAACATTGCTGATGGAACATTACAGTTGGGATGGCACCCCCTTCTATTCTGTAGTACACGCTGGGTGCCATTTTGTTTATTGTGGGAGGGAGGGTTAAAGGTATAGGACGAATCAGAATGTGATGCATTTGCTGATTCTGTACTTTGCCATGCCCTTTTACCGTTTTTTGTAAGAATTGAAAACGATTGATGATATAAGAGTACATGGTGTACAATTCTGTTACTAATGTGAATTGTCTGCTGACAGTAACCTGCAAGTTAGTGTCTGCTGATACGCACTGCAGTTATGCAGAAAGTGCAATGCCTATGACTATGTAGATCTAGCATGTGTATTACTGATGCAATGTGTCTTCAAACAATTACGTGCAGACATATTTGGAATTACGGGTAGAGCCCAAGCATTTATTGCATCCCTACCTAAAAATGTAAAATACAATTCACTTCGAAGGCCTGAGCTGTTGCCTATGCCAGTGTTTGTTTAGATGGAGTCAGTGTGAAATTGGGCACTGGACACTGAACAACTGGAGCTGAATCGTTCCTCCTGCGCCTGACGCTATAATAATAGGTGTTATATTAACTCAATATAATGGTAAGCAATGGACAGTTGGCAAGATGTTTTGGGTGAACCCTAGCTATTGTATGATGTCTTCATTGTTTGCGTAGATGGCTGTCGCATTCTTAAATGTGTTTTGCTGCCCGGGTCTTCAACCTTTTTGCTTGTCACCAATGCAATTGATCCAGCTGTCAGTCTGTTCAGCATACTGCCCACGCTTTTTGTCAATTCTCGAAACTAACAGAAAGAATCAGGTGTGGAGTTGGAAAAAAACGAAACCTTGTCACATCATGGAGTAAGTGTTATATTATGCCCCTCAAAGAAGCACAACTACAAAGACACAAACGGATAAATAATGCATAAGGAAATCGGGACCATTTAAGGGTGTCAGCAATTTAAGAGGTGTAGTACACAAATGTGAAACTTTAAAAGTGTGGACCAACACCACTTCATGCGTTGAAGCATGACAACACATTGATTTGCACGTACTCTCTCAGTCATTCATTTGAATCCACCTCCTCCTGTCTTTCGGTTCTACCTGCCAGTCACTGACTATATTTCACAGAGTTACTATATTCCGTTAATTACGACATTCAGTGTGTCTTCAGTGCTTACGAGAGTCACCAGTGTCCCTCTGCTGAAAGGGTGTCTTTGGGAGCACATCATGCAACAAAGGGCTTCTTCATTCAAAGCCTATACGCTGCTTAATCTATTATTAAAAGAAACACATTTCAAATCGTGCACACATGTAACAGATACACCTCTCCCTCTCTTAAGAGTTTGAGAACTACTTATGCGATTGCAATCACACCTGACACACACCTAACAGTTCCCAAAGGCATGCTAATCGTGACCTCATTATGTGTGGGCTTGACGGTCGGAGTTGTTGTTCTCCTTTTTTATTAATAACCGCCACAAACAATGACATCAGTTGCAGGTCGATCTGCTTTTTTCTTCTGCTGCTGCCTTCTGAATCACCTGAATCAAGCAGAC
Organism: Ambystoma mexicanum; assembly: GCF_040938575.1. NCBI lineage: Eukaryota > Metazoa > Chordata > Amphibia > Caudata > Ambystomatidae > Ambystoma > Ambystoma mexicanum. The sequence goes on from NC_090936.1 coordinate 310,970,285, forward strand.
TGGTGCTTCTAAAGTGTCGTAATCAATGCAGCGTCTGGTCTCTTTGGTCTGTCCTTGATGGAACTTACTCGAGATCCTGCACTCGTTTGGTCGGTCCCTCATGACATCGAATAATGGACCTGGCTTCTTTTGGTCTGTCCACTATCATACTCAATGCAGGCTTTGCCATTTTGGGCGTGTACCTCATGACACTGAATGCAGGACCTAATCTCTGTGGTATGTCCATCATGAAACTGACATGAGACGCTTATCTTTTTGGGTCTGTCCTTCATGATACCGAATGCAGAGTCTGGCATCCTTGGTCCAGTTCCTTATGACACTGACTGCAGAGGCTGGGTTCTCTGAGTCTGTCCATTGTCAGACTAAATTAAGAACTTTGTCTCCTAAAGTCTGTCTATTGTAAAACTGAATGCTGAGCCTTTCTTATGTCCATCTGTACAGTGTGATAGTGAATGCAAAGTTGTATGTCTTTGGGACAGGCTGTCTTTGGGACACACTAGATTCAGGGCGTACCATCTTTGTAACTATCCCTTGTTGGACTGACTGCAAAGCCTGCCACTTTGAGCCTGTCCATTGTCACATTGAACGCAGAGCATGGCGATTTTAGGCTGCCCATGATGAAACTGACTGTAGAGCATGTATCTTTGGGTTTGTCCATCATGACATGACTCCAGAGCCTGGCCTTTTTGGGTCTGCCTGAATGACACTGAATGCAGGACTTGGCTTCTTTAGGTATGTCCCACCTGAAACTGACAGAAGAGGCTGGCTTCTTTGAGGCTCTTCCCCATGACACTTAATTCAGAGATTGGTCTCTGGGCCTATCCCTTATGACACGGATTGTAGATCCTGTGCTCTTTGGGCCGGTGCGCTGGCACACTGAATAATGAGGTTTACCTCTCAGAGTCTGTTCATTGTCTGAATGAATGCTGAGCCTGCTGTATGTCCATCTGGACAGTATCATAGTGAATGCAGAGTTGTATGTCTTTCTGAAGGGTCTTCATATCACTAGATTTAGGGTACTGTACCTTGTGTCTTTCACTTATGGACAGTTCTATTGGGCCATCCACTTATAATCCACTATCTGATACATTAAGAACCCAGTTAGCTAAAGAGAAAGAAACTGATCTTCAAGAAATACACCAACTCACCCAACAGTTGAGGCAAACACATGTACAAGGTGGGCAGAGAAAGTTACCTTCACACAAGCTAGTGAGAACAATAGAAGAGAATGTAGCATTGAGAGAAAGCCTTAGTAAACAGCTGAGGATCAAGGAAGATAAAATTACTTGTGTGTCAACATTTTCGCCAATTAGCAATGCACTACGACGTAGTATACCCAAAAATTGGGAGATGATTAATACAGAAGACTTTACAGTAGGTAAACCATGGTTTGCTTTTAAGCGTATGACGAACCTGCGGGACAAATTGGTCCACACATACAAAACTGTAGATTCAGAAAGGGGCCCAATACAGTCTCCTTTGTGGAATACACAACCAGTTGTCGGCGACTTTAAATGTGGCAGATGTACTGTATGTAGTCTTACATCAAACATGAAAGAAATTGATTTGAAAGGCAGGAAGTGGAAACCAAAGAATTTTCCCAATTGTAACACAAAATGGGCCATTTATGTGATAAAATGTCCATGTGGTTTGTTATATGTCGGGAAGACTAAAAGACCCATACGGCAAAGGATCTGCGAACACAGGTCCTGTGTCAAGAACAATGTGCCTGACAAACCATTAGTGGCGCACTTCAATTTAGCCAAACACATTCATGAGGATATCCATTGGTCTATCATTCAGATAATTGGATCCCACCCAAGGGGAGGGGGGGGCAGGGACTTAAAATTGAGAAGAGTAGCACAGACATGGATTTTTGATCATAACACAGTCAAAGATGGCCTGAACATTGCCATAGAATGGGGTTGTTTGTACACTGAAGACTTTCGTTTTTGTCTTTTTTGTCATTTGGGAGTATTGTTCTTCATGACATATGGATTAGCCAATATTATTCTGCAATGGCGTCTTTGACATATGGGGAGTTGGTTCAGTAGTGGTTCATTGGAAATAGGAGACATCATCATAAGTTGTTTTAGTAACCCTTCCATCCTACACGTTCATCATTATCTGTTTGCATTTAGAAATGCTAGACGTACTACATCAGTATAAAGATTATTTACTACGTCAAACACCAATACCTAAGTAATATGATTGATAAGAAACAAGGATCGTCTTCACCCCGAGAGCCTCGTATAGTACTGTGGATACAATGGGTGTTTGGTTATAGAGACCACAATACCAATCAACACCTGGGCTGCAGTAGTTCAATATGCGGTCGACCAATAATAACACACTAACGTAATTACTTCATCACGCACACATGACCTATGTAGGTCAAGTGGTGTGCCCATAGACGCGAGTACGCTTTGAAAATACGGTCACCCTCGCAGAGGCGAATAAGACGGTTGGGCATCAGGTACCATTTGAGGTAAATCCAGGATAAATTAAAATAAAAAGAGGGGATGCGAATGATAGACACAGTTAGTGTCACTCACCCTGGGTACGTTGTTGTGCTTTTATAGGCTCCATGACGTGTAGCCCCTGGGCGGCGATAAGTTACCAGCAGAGGGCAACACTGCATATGTAACATCGGTAGAAAAGGACGAGGACGCTTACTTACTTTTTCTGATCCCCGGTAAGATTCAGTAAAGAAGGGATAAGAAAAACGGGCCAGGTAGGAAATGATTGGGCAGTAATCCTATGTTTCTTTCTGTTGTTAAATCGCAGACAGACCACGGCTTAGATCATTTTAAAAAAAACAGCAGTGTTTGGAATACGGACCCCTTTTGGTTTGGAGGACCCAGAGGCGTGTACCAAGAAATGAAAGTAAGGAGTACCAAGATAGCACTTCTTGATGTTTGCCAGTGAGTACGATTGTGGCAGTTTAGACAACTATGATTGCACAAGTGAATAATGAACATTACACAGGAGTTTGAAACAAACAAACGTTGTTTTTTGTAACTGTACAAACCAGGATGGTATAATTACAAACACTGTGAGATAAAGCGGAACCCCGTGTAGAAATGGGGGTATGACATAAGACTAAATAAGTATGGCGACATTGATATTGTACATCGAACACATACGGGTTTGGTGCTCAAACGGCTCGGATCCAGGTGTGATTAGGGCTTGATTAAAAGACATCCCATGGGCTAAAAAGAAATAGTAGAACATGTATTTGGTATTTCTGCTTTGTTGACATATCACACAAAGTCACACATGATATTTATATGTATGTCTGTCTGTTTTAATTTTTTAGATCTGTTTGGGAGCACATGGTTGTTCCTAGTATGCAACACGTATAATATGACTGTGTGATTAAAAAACAGAGTGTGTCCTGAAGACAGAATCTATGGATAATACAAAGGAAATATTTATTTGGTTGTATTACAAAATCATATATAGATTCTAGAAACACATGTCTAGTGTTGACACACCTATTTCCCTAAAGAAAAGGGGAATGTTGCGCAGTTAATTGTGGGCACATGTTATGGTTTGGTTTACAAATATGGCGAAATGTGTTTTGATGCATACTCACTGCAATGAAATGGTGGAAAGATGTAATTTTTGTGAATCATTAGGTTTTTTATATGTATGTTATAATTGTGTTTTATGAATTGATAGACATTAAAATATGCATTTTATTTTGAATAATCTTGTGTGCTTGCCTAAATTTTGAAAGGGTAGTGTGTGTATGTGTCTGGCAGGTGCCATAGACACACTCATAGCCTAAAAGGGAGGAAGCCGTCTTTATGGGATTTGTTGTGTTTGGCATAGTGTAGTCCTCACCCATACGGCCCCTAAAAAGAGGACAATACAGCTCTGTTTAGCTAATGGCATTGAGAGAGAACTCAGAAAAAATAATGAAGGTTCTTGATAGTGCAGTGCTGCAAATTGAACAATTGAAGAAAGAGTTAGCTAGCTGGCAGGCCATAAACCAATAGAGGCGTAGTGTTGCAGAAGTGTTCTGCTGTGTGTAATTACTAAGGGAAGCTCTGTTGGAGCTGAGCATTTTCCATCTTTCTATCCTGCTGGTTGGTGCCGTAGAGGAGCGGACACTGCACCTTTAAGAAGGCAGGCCATAAAAAGCGACTTGCTCCGCAAAGCATAGCAAAGTGTTGCAGAAGCATTCTACTGTGTTCAGCAGTGAAAGCCCACCAACACACAGTAAGTCTCGCTTCGTTCTATTCTATGATAACAAAACTCCCTTGTTAAGAACTGTATAATGCTCCGCGGTTGACTTTAGATGGTGTGCACAGCAACTGCTCGTTGATTGGAGTGAATCGCTGGGGTGACTGCAGGCACTAGTTGCCTTTGAGCCCCAACGTGATTGAAGGTAGTGTGCGACATACGATGCTAGAGGACCGGAGTGCAAACCGGTCTCCTGACCCGCCATTCGCAAATTGCCATATTGACACCTTGTCAACTTAGTAGGAGTCAATAGTGTTCACCATGACCGCAGCTAACTGTGGAACATTTTCACCAAATAATGCTGCACTCCCAATGCACTAAAGATTGTATAACTTAAGATGATTTGAAAGCTCCAGAAACTGAATATCAAATCTATTCCAACTGCAGCCAACACACGGCATCAGCCAATTCTACTTGCCTAGCAAGTTATAATACTCATGTTCAAATAGATAAAAAATGGAATGGACAAAGAGGGTGCTTCAGGTACGGCTACAGTTGCCTCAGGTATGGCAACTGTGGATCCACCAAGACTGACTGCTATCCCAACCCACTTAGTAAAAAATATTTTGAATCAGAACATAGAATATACCGTTTCAACTTCAACGATGAAGCGTCGTATTAACAATTGGGCACAAACAAAACAAAGATCTCGTAGCTTAAAGGCTCTAGAAAATTTGTCATGAGAGGCAAGCCCAATTCATTAAAAATAACAGAATGATCTTGATACAAATGACTCACATATGCGTAAAGACACTTTTGGCGAAATACATGAGATCTCTGATCTCAATCAAGATCTTACTCAAAATGCGGAAATTAATCGACATGAAGATGGTAAATTCTTCATTCCCACGACAACTACACCATTACACTCTAAATTAGATCTGAGTCAGAAAATTGTTGAGAGAAGGGGAAGTCCTAACCCTTGTCTCAGCAATAAAAAAATTGAGATAACTACAAATGCCAAAGCATAGAGACCCCAAGACACCACTCTCTCAACTCTGAGCTTTGTGCTTAATTCATTGGTAAACATTTTTGAATCCTTGAAAGAAGAAGTCCATACCAATTCAGGTATCTTAATGGAATTAACAAAGGAAGTGAGCAGCAGTGAATCCACATTAGTCGGGCTGAAAGGAGCTACGCATACTCAATTAAAAAAAATGTCAACGCAATTTTCAAAGAGCAAAAGGGAACAAAGAGACAGTATAAGAAATTCAGCAAACGATTTCAACATGATTAAAATCAGCAATGATGTAATGTGGTCTGATATTAAATGTACTGAAAAGGCTCAAAAAAACTTGCATTCAAACAAAGAAGAGCAACTGAGAGCTGATCCTATCGAGATGTTCTATGGGGATGATATCCCATTTGCATCATCCGTATTAGAGGTTTTCATGAGACACACGCACACACACAGTTGATGACCAAGAATTAAACTGCTGGCCTCATTATGAAAAATATCTCATTCCATCAGATTCCTGCAGTTCTTAGGAGTGAAGGTTTTTACCACTTTACCTCCGCTAACTCAAAGTATCCAACAACATGTGCCTTCTTGTTCAACATTTAATTGAAAAACAATCTTTTCGCCAAGTAGACAATGATCCAAATTGGAAGAAATTCCTTCGCAAAGCATAAGTGCGGTCCATGCAAAAAAAGGTATCTCCAAATTATGGACTTTACTGCCCAACATTATAACACAGGTCTTCCAACGTCTGAATGTCATAGAAGATCAGCTCTAGGGAAAAGACATAACTAAACTTCTGAGTTGGAATACAACCAGACCACTGTTCTTCAGATATAAAGATACCAGTCAGAGCATTTTCACAGAGTTTGATTTAGTTATTCTCCATGAAACATGTCTCTGGAGAGAAACACACTTGGATTGATTTACCTCTATTTTCCAACATGCAACTTGTCGTAAGAAACGGCAGCCATCTGGGGGTCTATTAATTACAATTCAAAACACTGCAGGGCATGATGTACAGTGCATATGTAATGATATTCATGGCATCTTGGCAATCAGGTGTAGCATTATATGGGGTGCTGTGATTAGAGGTTTCCAATTGATAAATATATATTGGAATTCTGCAAACTGAGAACTACCACTTTTTCTTGAAGACCTTTTGATCATCCTTACCGATCTAAACATTTGTTTGCTGAATGACTTATTACTGTTTGGCAGAGATTTTAATGCATGTTGCTCCCCTATAGCCAGGCTATCCCCGAAATCCAAAGTTAACAGTTCTCACAGAGAAATGTGAGAACAGATGTTCACAGATTGGAATTTAAATATCATTAATGGTAGCACCGAGTCCGATTGTCCACCAGCAGTGGCATGGTCAAAAGGCAAAAGTACATCCACAATAGTTTATTTAATAGTCTCCCCAGAATTGTTTCAACACCGTATGTGGCTAAATGTCGTTCCTATGCAGCAAAGTGATCATAATTCATTACAAATTGCCTTTTATGAGATCAAAAATACATATTTCTCCAAACTACAGGTTAACTCAGAAGGCAATCACATTATTTGTTTTAGCAAAATGGGTTGTAGGCTGAACAAAAAATTAGGCCATATAGATATGCATGGTCTTGAATGGGAATTGGAAATGTTAGGTACTCCCCACAGTTTTGCAGAATTTATATGGGATTTGAATCCTCCTAAATTCAAAAAAAGCTGTAAAAACAAAAACCCATGTACATAATTTTGATGCACTAACACATACTAAAAATAACATCTTAATAAAAAGTTACGAGATCTAGAAGCAAAGAATCTCTAGTTGCATACTTATAACGTGGAAATGACCAAATTAAAAAAAAAAAAAACATTTATAAATATTGGTCTCGTGGGCAAAGAATAATAAGTAACATCCAAGATGGGCAGAGCATGTTACAAACGCTTCTACTTACTCATACAAAAAACCTCTTGGTGTTAATTAACAATACAAATTCATCTCAGAGTGCACAACAATCCTCTATAATACCCTCTACTGTCTGGGAGACTTATTTTAAAGAAGATATGTCTACATGTTTTCTCCCTGAGACTCATGCAGATTGCAACATCTTATGGGAGTTGCATATAGTTGAAGAAGCGATACTGAGTTTAATTATAAAATCTTCTAAATCTCATGCAGCTGGTCATAATGGATGAGCAACAAGATATTTAGATCTGATCTGAACATCTGCACAGCAATACTTACCAACATTTTGAGGAAGATCATTGAGACCCAAAAATGACCTACTTCTTGGAAACAAGCAATAGTAATGGACATTTATAAAAAGGGCCAAAGATCTGATCCAGCAAATTACCGCCCAATTGCTTTGATCGACTGCGACAGTAAGATCTTATCTGGTCTACCTTACAAGAACTAGAAAAATGGGTAACTAGTCATCGTATATTATCAAAATTTCAAGTAGGCTTTCGTAAAGGGCTCTCAACTATTCTAATTGGGTTGATCCTTAACACCTTAAGGAGCTAGAGGCGAGGTAGAGGCAGTCTCTGGCAGTCTCTCTACCCTCTTTACTCTTTTCAGTTTGTGGGAGGACCCACATATACCTGTCTGCAGAGCGGAGCGGCGAGCGGAGCTAGAGGCGAGGTAGAGGCAGTCTCCGGCAGTCCGCGGTCATGTCCGCGGTTCATGTTCCACCAACTGTGTCTACACCCGCAGAAGGTCCAGCGACCCTTTTACTTATGGGCTCACAAGCTACACAAGAAGAGCGCTCTGAGTTTATAGCAGAGCAAAGACTTCTTAGAAGTAATTATAAAACCTCTGGTATGAAGACGATGGCAACGCTAGCAACATCGGGCAAGCTAAAACCAAAGAACCCAAGGATCATAACGCTGACCCCGGCGACCAGTATAACTCCTGGCTGTACCCCGCCATTACGAAAAACATGCTATGACTTTGAAAACCCTTATTCTGAGAATGATCATTCACCATGTTCCTCCCCTACGTCTTCATCGTCTTTACCGGTGCGGTCGAGCAGTACCACAACGGTCCCCAAAACAGACGTTGAATCGCAGAATCCTCACCCCCAAGGAAAAAACCAGGATATACGTACCCTCGAGGTGCGCCCACGATCATCCGAAAAGAGCGGCGACGCGGCTGTTTGTGCGGACCAGTCGGGATGCCAGGTGCTGGGTCTTCATGCAGCTTCTCAATCGTCTCCCTTGAGGGGCTCTATTCCCCTCTCGCCCTTCCGTGCCGGCATCCAGTCTGCCGAGCCTCCCCGCCATAACATGGCGAGAGCTGCGGTCGTTTTGGCGGTCGCAGGACCGCCGGCGCCTGCACCTGTGCTCTCGGGCCGGGTGCTCGGCCGAGAGGGGGCGGAGTCAACTGAGGGCTTCCAGTCTGGCGACGAAGGACTTCCTATGGCAAATACCACGAATACAGAAGCACTGAGGAAAGGACGTCTGCAGAGGTTTTTGCCTCCTGACAGCGCTTCGTCTGCGGTAGAGGAAACTTCCGATGTAACTGACGATCAAATAATCGATCTAACGGAGCTCGGTAAGAGCCCGAGGGAAAATATGAGAACTTTCGACACTCACCGGTCTCCGGTGGAAATCTCAGTCCAAATACATGCTTCCAGTGATGCTCCCCCGCTAAAGATTCAATTGAAAGAAAATATTCCAGATATTTACTCAGGACTTAAAAACTCTTCGACTCTTGGTCCATACAAAACTCGCAATGCCAATGCTTCAATAGATCACATTGAGGAGATAGCAGAAGAACTGCCAATGGAACTTCCCATACTTAAATCTACCCTCAAGATTGCAAATCCAGAGGACCACCTAAAAAAAATACCAAATTTGAAAAAAAAACATAAGAAAAAAGATGTAGGGAGAAAAGGCTTGCCCCGTCCTCTGCTATCATCAGCGTTAAAAAATTTTTTCAAAAAACAATGCAAAAGGAAACTGGAGGAAGCCAACGAACTTTCGGACGCAGAAATTTTAGAAGCGATACAAGACTTTCCTCCAGCAACCAAAGCGAGAAAAACTACACTGTTTCCTAAAAAAACTACGGATTCTCCAGGTAGTTCCAAAAACGACATACATGCAGACAATCTCCAAAACAAAGAAATTTTGCCTATAAAACCCAAAGTAGGAAACACTCAATTGAATCTAAATGAAAACACGCAGAACCTTTTCTTTAATCTAGGCAAGCCTGCGAAACAACAGCTACCAATTCTGATAAACCTTGATCAACCGGAATCACTAATAAACATCGAATCTGCGAAACCGTCTAAAGAAAAAGATAAATTGGGCGGATCTTTACCTCAGCTTACCAATATACCTCAGGGGAAAAAACGTGACAAAGACCAACCTGTGCCTTCTTCCCCAGACCTCACCAATCAAATTTTCTCAGAACCACTAATAAACCAGGATCAGTTTACCCAAACAGATGAATGTATATTTCCCTTGGAACAACCATTACACTCTTCTCCACGTTCTCGCTCGCCACCAAGAAACAGGAGATTCAGTGAAATAATTCCCCCTAACTCAAAAGACTCTCCTTCGAAAAAAAATGATTTGGCAACCATTATGTCGGCAATCACAATATCCTTAGCCCCCTTTGGGAAGCTTTATGAAAGTATAAATGATTCATTGAAGGATAGCATTACGGTGTCGGCAATGATGCATACAAAACTGATCTTCGTAGAAGGTTTTATCACTGCCTTGGAACAAACCACTAAGAATCATCGAGAAACCTGGGATGCGAAGCTATCAATCTTGGAAGAAAAGCTACGACAGCTTCAAACAATAAATCCTGGAAAAAACCAACAAGCGAACAAAGAAATTTCGACCTCACCACAATTAATCTGTACCAAAATAGCACCGATCTTTTCCAGTGAAAAATCTATTCCGTCAGATAGAACAGCCGATCCAGTAAAGTTAGTGACGACAAAAGCAAATACTAAAAAAACTCTGTTATCGTCGTGCCCTCAACCTTTACTGAAGCTAACGAAAATTTCAACACCAGACTGTCCCAAGAGACACTTTGAATCTATAACAGAGCAAGTAACAACCGCCAAGGAGCTGTCTAAACAAACTAAAATATCATTAACAGATATAGAAATGGCATACGAAAAAGTGACCACTGACACAAATCAGCTCACCCGATCACCCCGTTCGGTGGAGGATTTTATCTGCCAAAGTTCTTTGATGGATGTCTCTCAACATGAAGATTCGATCGAAGCGATTGAACTAGATCTGGCGACGGAAACCCACAACAGCTATCCGGAAAAAATAAAGCTTCCACCAAAAAAAGAAGATAGAAATACACCTACGCTTACTCATAGTGGCAAGGGTGAAATTGATATAAAACAGGTCGCAGATTTGAGTATTGATCAGCTATATGAGAAGTTAAAATCTACCAATACTTCTACCTCGAACAGACCAATTAACAAGGATAAACAGGCTAAACTTATGCCTCGAGAGGAATCCTCTGTAAGAGCCAACGAAAAGACTCAAGACTCTGTGCGGCTTTTCAAGATTGAACAAGATCCAGCGGACGATCAATATATGATCCTGAACAGGAGAACCGTCCTTAAAATTTTGAAAAGGGTCAATATACTCAACACGCTGAAGTCCGAGGATTTCGTGCTTATTGAGCCGTATCACAGAAAAAAACAAGCAAAGGCTTATTTACACATTAGGAACTCAGCGATCCAGGTCGTCACTCAAGAGGCCTACGCCAAAGTGGCACAAGAAGGTTTCATCCTCTCTGAGATTTTGCCTCAAAAACCTATTAACAGCCACCTGGAAAACTGCAAAACCCCGACACCAACAAAAAAGAAAACATATAGATACAAATCACAAACGGAAGATCTTTATAGATCTAAAAGAGGGGAGCGAACACCACCCCGCTGGGAAAAACCAGCCGCCCATGAAGTTAGAACGTCGAGGACAGCCCAACCAAGATCATCACACTGGAGATACTACCGAAACGTAAACGAAAGAAAGGCGGATAGAAATGATCCGAAATACTGGAAGGACCAAAGAAGATCAATCTCGCCACCAGATTTTCCCCGCCGACAAAATAGACGACAAGCTTCGCCAGTGTCCATCATTCGGAAAAAACATGAGGTCGTCCAACCTGCTACGCACCGAGAAGAAACAACCATAAAGGACTCGTGGTCTTGGCTCCGAAGTGTCTTTATGTCAGGACAAAAGAAATAGCAACAAAGAGGAGCTTCCTCTAACGTCGACTCGTGTCTCGACTTGACAAACGAAGAACAAACAAATGAAAGATTATCGATAGCGTCTTGGAACACGAGAGGTCATAAGCACCTGACCGAAATCGCAAGTTATAATCTGGGAACCCACGATATTATTTGCCTTCAGGAAACATGGCTCTTGAACAAACCTGCACTTGATGGCTACACGATTGCATTTTCGCCGGCGGTACAGGGTCCTTTTGGTAGACCGTCTTCGGGCCTCCTGACAGCTATCCGGTCTGGGTCCAATCTTCAACTTCTTAAGACCATTGTAGCCACCTACGCCTTTTTGGGAGTGCTTATAAGAACGACCCATGAAGATGAGTCTGCGCTTTGGGCAATTGTAAATACATATTGGAACCCCCAAAGAACGTCTACCGATAAATTCTGCGAGGAAGCTATCAGGATCATTGACGAAATTATTACAAAACCTCTAATATTCTCATCTGTGGCGATCTGAATTGTAATTGCAAAAAAGAAACTGAGTCAACACCCGCATTGAAAAGAGGCTCGAAGTGGCGCAATTTAATGACCTCTAAAAATCTACGCAATGTGGCGAATTCCATAAACCTCCCCACTATACCAACATGGGAGCGTGGAAAATCCTCAGCAACTCTGGACTATATTTTTGCCTCAGAAACCATTGATCGTAGTATCATGTCCTTCGAAGTAATCAGAATGGAAAAAAGCGATCATAATCTGCTTCACCTCACATGTAGAGCAAAGAGGGGCGACCAGCAATTCTACGCTATAAACGTGGAGTCAAACATCCAACGCTCTCGCTTGCGTATGACGGCAATTAACGTCAAAAACCTAAGCAAGGAGTATGAAGCGCTTATCAGAGACACTGATTCGACCAAAGAAATATCCAAGAGTAGCTATATTCCACTGCTCCTGCAATTTAAAAAACCTAGGAAAGAAGTGGGCAAGCGCCCAGAGAACTCTACTCACACCTACAATCGGGCCTTAGTAGTCAGACGGCGCCTCCTAAGGAAACTAAAAAAAGAGGCATCAATGATGAACTCGACCAACAAATGGGAAGCATACCAAGCGGAGCTTAGATCCTACAAACAGTGGCTTAGAAGTAAGAGAGTTCTACTCTATCAAGCCGATGCGGAAACCATGATGTCTACTATAGCCAACAAAAAGACAGGGGAATTCTGGAAACTGATAAATGAAACGAATTACAACTTGAACTCGCCCATGATAAATGCTGTGTCTGAAGAAATTTGGCATAAACATTTCTACAAATTATTTGATTATCCTCCATTGGTCAGCGAGAGAGTATTCTACCCAGTTATACTCAAAACGAACTGGATTGATTTGTCCGACCCTGAAGATATTAAGGAAATCATAATGAATTTGAAATCTTCACGAGCACCAGGACCTGATGGTCTGGCTAACACAGACCTAAAGCAGCACCCAGATGAATGGTCATCGCTCATTAGCCTGATTTTCAACCACTGTATGGAACAAAAAGCTATTCCCAGTTCATGGACGCGAGCAATTATCGTTCCGATATTTAAAAAGGGGACGAGGGAAGATCCCTATAATTATCGCCCAATCGCCTTACTAGATGTTATCGGAAAAGTTTCCGCCATCTCGCTGTTGAAACACTTTCGGAACTGGCTAATAACATCGCCAGCAAGAGACATATTCCAAACAGGCTTCCTAAAAAACGCTAGTACGGCAGTGAATTTAATGATTCTAAACATTCTAAAAGAAAAAGTCTTACTTGGTTCTCCAAAAATCTACCTTGCCTTTGTCGACCTCTCTCAAGCTTTTGACAGAGTAGACAGAGACAAATTGTGGGCCAAGCTGAATTTGTGGAAGTGTCCCAGTCAGATCCTCGATCCAATTATGGCTTTACATAGAGACACTGAAATATCGGTTAGACTTAACAACAGCGGCCTACTTTCTAAACCAATACCTGTAAACAGAGGAGTGAAACAAGGCTGTCCTTTGGCTCCAGCCCTCTTTATATCCTTTCTTGGAGATTTTCAAACTACACAAGATTTAATTAGATCGTTTCCTCCCAAAATAGGAACTACTAAGATTGCGAAACTCTTGTATGCAGATGACCTCATTATTTTAGACCAAACGAAAGTGGGCCTTCAACGACAATTGGATAACTTGCAAAAATACATGGATGAAAATAACTTGGATATTAACAACTCCAAAACCAAAATTCTGATCCTTCAAAAGCAAGGCTGTAAGAAAAAAGAATCTTTCAAGTGGTTCTTGAATCAATCTGAAATAGAAATAGTATTTTCATTCAAATATTTGGGAATCACCAATGACAGCTCAAAAAAATCGCTTAGTATGCAAAAAATTCTGTGGTCCAAAACCAAAAATTCAACAGCCCAACTACGGGCAGTAGATGGAAAGTTTGGCAAATTTAGCCTGCTCCCCGCAATTCAGTTTTACAAGACCAGAATAGTGCCAGCCTTGACATACGGTATGGATGCGAATCTTTCCATCCCTGCGTCCATATGGGCCAAGCTGGAAGGTTTTATCTGGAGAACAACCTTAGGTTTACCTAAATCTACACCAGTTGCGCCGATAAGACGGGAACTCGGGCTGCTCTCTTTGGAGGTGGTGGTTGCCCAGAGTTCCATTCAGCTTTATAGAAAATTACAAATTCAAGACAGTTTAGAAATATATAAAGTAATATCTGAAGAAATATCCAACGGAACCAACAAAATCCTCTTCGAATGGGTAGAGAAACAAAAACATACGCTTCAAGAAATAGTCTGCTCAGAAGAGGAACTAATCCAGAACCCTATGCGAATAAAATCAAAAATGAAATGGTTAGACTGGATAAGGACAAATGATAGCGCAATCGCTAACAAGCTACTAACTCATCTGCCACCTATTTCGAATAAACTAAAACATCCAATGGAGTATTGCCTGAAATACCCGAATAAACGACTCATGAGAACCCTATTAAAAGCCCGGATGAATGTACTACCGACTCGAGAAATCTTGGCAATTCGGAGCGCATCGAAAGAAAAATCTTGCAGACTTTGTAATGATCCTAGAACCATAGATAATATTAGACATCTTTTGATGACGTGCCCGGCAATTGACCATGAAAGAAAAGCCTATCTTGGACATATAGTTAATCCATCTTCTTATGCTGTCGACTATAATGCATGGTGGAACCTACTGATCACGGGGGCTAAAACCAGTTGGTTAATAGCAGCCTCAATGCTAATGAACATTGCGTTGGAAAAAATCTCGGTTAAATCAAAACAAAAACCTGAAATTGATGAGCACCAACCTGCGGTGGTTTGAACACTTCTTTAAAACATAGGAGTCTGCTCGTCTGACCTCTCCTTTGAAGTAAGAAAGATTTAATCTCGACTTTTGTAAAAATCAAATTTTGATTATATACAAATAAAAAATAAAAAAAAAAGAAGTTGGTACTGCCTTGTATTGCCCTGATTGACTTCTCACAAGCATTTGATTCAGTCAACTGGACACAATTATGGTATAAATTAAAACTACGGAATATCCCTGGGTGCTTGTTGCAAATTAGTATCGCCCTTCATGACCAAATATTAATACAGGTCAGACTAAATCTAATGGGTGACCCAGCTTCCACTATGCCCACAGTTAAAGGAGTAAGGCAAGGTTGTAAATTAGCAGCTCTCCTCTTTAATGTATACCTTGCTGATTAAGCTTCATTTCCGCAAAATGATATCTTTCTCTCCACTTCTATAGGTAAATGCAAACTTCATTTTCTTGCTTATGCTGATGATAAAGCTCTCACTGCTAATAGTCTGGTAGGACTTCAACATCTAATTACAGCAATGGAGGTATATGCCAAAATAAATGATTTAGTTATCAATCCTGCTAAATCGAGTATAATAATGTTTGGCCAATCAACTATAGGAAAACCTAAATTAGATTGAAGTATGGACCATCAGGTAATCCCAATAGAAAAAAAGTAAAATATTTGGGATTTAATCTTAGATCCAGTCAGTCATCTCAGGACCTAACAGTATAATTTGAGAGTAAAATACACCAATATATGTGTCAATCGAAAAAACTCCTAAATTTGTTTTGTTTATTCTCTTTTATGCCTTTAATAACATGATATAAAGGCAAAATTATTCTGGCTATTTTATATGACTTGGGATGCAATCCCAGTGGCCGTAATATCAACTGGGACCATCTCGAGGGACGCTTATGGAAAAGGACATTTTCTAAACCCTTGTCCTTACCCATTTCAAGGTTGAGATATGAGCAGGGTTTACAGTCTCTCCACTTTTATTTAACTGAAAAGATCTTGCCCTCTACAGATTAATATGAATCCCTCAAGAGCATTCTCTGTATCAGGATATTAATGATTATATTCTCAAACAGAAGAACTTCTATTTGTCAAACGTACAATATGATGCTGAAAAGATCCTAGAGAATTGTGAATGCACTAGTTAGACCTTAATAGAAAATACTGATAAGGTGAAACGTGCACCTATGCATGCCGAAGATTCCATAATCCAGTCTGGCATGCGGAGCTATTGCGTTTTCGCTGAAACTTGATTAAAACAAATGAAATGCAATGAATTTGGCAAAATCTAGAATGCTCTGCTGGTGAATGTACCTTGTGTGGCGGAGGCTTCCTTCAGGACATGAAACATCTGTTGATATTGTGTACATCCAACCTGGCACTCAGAGAAAAATACAGAATTTCGACTAGATTGCCACCCAGGATTTTTGGCATAAACTTTCAGAGGAAAGGAGATCCCACTGTCCATTGCATTGTTAAAACGTTTAAATGAACTGAATTTGATAAAAATCTCTTTGTGACTAAAAAAAATGTGTAAGGAATGTAACCATGGAAACACCTTCTCTTGTGTCGTTTTTAGGTATTTCTTGCTTTTATATATGTTTGTTTGAATACTAAAAGATTTGTTAACGAATTTCTAAGATGGAAAATGTGTAAAAAGTCATGTTTTGTGACTAAATGCACAATAAAAAAAATTTAAAAAAATACAAATAAACCAAGAGAGAGTGAATATTGGCCTCTAAAACTAGAGATTTCAAGACAGATCAGTGTGATTGAATCTAAGGTACAACTAGTATAATTTAAAGAACAAATAATAATTGAAATGTGCAATAATGCTATATTAGGACAAGCAATTAAAGAAAATAAAATGAGTTTGAAATTAGCCGCCAAAGTTCAGAGACAAATAAGTTTCATAGAAGGGAGACTCTGTCCTGAGAATACCTCTCTACTGCCCAGATCTTCCCTGAGAAATACCATCATATCTGGAACACCTGTGCATAGTCAATACATTGGGGGAGCCAGATATACAATTTCCCCTTCCTAACCGTACCCAGACAGACTAAAAGAGCTGAGTTTGCTGTCAGATACAGAGGAATATCGAAAAGGTGGACTAGCCCACTTAGTATGTCAGGGGTGCACAGGAGAGGAAATGAAAGTACTCCTAAGCAGTGAATCAGTGACGAAGTATATCAAAATGAGTTAGGAGAACAAGAATTGCAATGCATGATTCAACAGAAGCTGCTCCAAAGCTGACAGCTGCACCTTTTGAATGCCGAAACTTTATAGTAAAGCAAATTGGGGTCAATAATTGAGCAAAGTGAATGTAACCACCTAAAAGTGAGATGCCAAATAGAAGAATATTGCAACTCGCATTGCCAAAGCCAAAAGGGGCAATATTTAAACAAAGTGAATACAATTTTCCAACAAAGGGACATTATAACCTCCTTTGCCAAAGCCAAAGAAAGCTGAAAGAAACACCAGGGGAATTATAACAGTCCCAGATACCATGTGAATAAAGTTGTAAACTACAATGCCAGCAGCCCATACATTTTGTAGAAAGAAATCAGAGATGGTAGGAGAAAAACCCTCCTTTTAGAATGGATCTAGGGGGAGAGAACTGTAACCTGCATTGCCAATGGCAAAGAGATCCATGTGAGAATAATGTTCCTTTTGTACAGCATGTTTGTGAAAGAAGTTGTCCAATTGCATTGTAAGTCAATAGACTTACCAAAGAATCAGTTATTTGTTCAACTTTCCCTGTTGAGGAGTTAAGTGTGGAAAGTTTGGAACAAACCTCTCCACGGAGTACGAGTTCTAGTAGTAGGAGCTTTAGCCTGGCATGAAAGTACACCAGGAAAGGGACACATAGTGGTTAGTCCTGGCAGGCGAGTGGACCAGGAAGAAGATGATGTGAATTACTGTGACTGTGGTAGAGGTTTGTGGTGGAAAGAAGGGGCAATTCCACTACTGTGTTTTGATGAACTGTTGTATAACCATCCTGACTGAAGTATAACTTTCTGAATGAACCATCCTGATTAAGGTGTTGCTTATGAAGAAGAAATGCAATGCGATAGAAAGAGATTGGTCTTTCTGTTGAGAAAAAAATGGTATACATTGACTTTTCAACTTGATATATAATGAGAGAGTTCTGTTGGTTCACCGAGCAGAAGGTTGTGAACATTTTCACAACTGTCTTAAGAGTGAGAAATCTGTTTGAAACTGAGACAGTCACTTTGCAAGTGATGGACATATTGTATGAAAAGAACTGTGTATTCTACTTGGAGTGGAACTTGGCTAGTAAAAATAACTTTTGTACAATTAAACTTTGGATTTTGAAACATCCTGGATTGATCCAGGGGAAGGGGATCTAACCCTGGTCGCAAGGATTTCCTGTTTTCTTTATGTTTGAATGTATAATTTATTATGTGACGTTGAAACTGCTATATCATTTCTGTATGATATTTTGTTGTATGTATCAGATACTTTTTGACATTAGGTCATTAAGGCAGGGAACTCTTTGTTATGTTTGGGAAACATAAGCATTTGTCTTACCTTTTATAATTTAATAAAATTGGCACTTGTGAGAAAACTCCACCTATCTGTCCATCTCCCATGTCTGACCCCCTCACACTGGGTGAGTGGAGAACAAGCAATGTATATAGTTACCAGAACAATCATAATTCCTCCCCTAGAAGAGAGAATTACCTTACATGGGAGCGAGCCCAGAGATATGACTAAAGATCATCCCATATTCAAGAGGGTGTAGAAAAGATTTCACAACTGGGGTGATTGGTAAAATAGTTTCCTGAGAGCATTGGCGAAATGACCAGATCCCAACAGACAATTTTTGATTCAAATGCTCACAGAAACATTGTGGAAACTGAAACATCAGATCAGTGTGGACAATGACACGAGAACAATATTCCAAATCGGAATATACAAGGATAAGGAAAATGGGGATGCAAAATGACAGATATGTCAAGCTTTAGAGAAAGATAATTTTACATCCTGTAAGGAAATGGCCCTCTGCTTGCAGAAAACCTTGGTAAGTCTCGGGAGGATAGCTCATGGGCAACATGCTCACCTTGGAAGCAAGACAACATGGAGCAACACAGGTTTGATCCGCGGATATGCACTTAGAAACCTCTGGGTATTAAGCGTGTTGTAAATAACCAATGATATTCAACCAATCATAAAGGCCAATAGTAACCTATCTTCACCCATTGAGGTAAAATCAGATAAATACAGGAAAGTGAAATGCAGTGAAGAGAAACAATATGTCAATTACAATTGTGAAAGTGAATTAGGTAGAGAGAGGGCCAAGTGTTTTCTCTTTCAAAGGTGGATTTCCACCTCCAAAAGAACAAAGATTCAGAATTAAAAGAAGTACAACCAAACAGTTTGAAATAAACATATGAGATCCAAATCAGCCTGCCATGGAATTCCTACAAGTAGCATCTAAAGTTGACCTTCAACAATAACTCAACATATCTTCATCTCAGAGAGCCTAACTCATAAGAATGATCATACTTTCAAGAATGGCTACATCTACTGTCTGCATTGACTTCTGCTGACCTCCTTCACCAAGATTCAAATCATACAAAACAAGGCTGACGAAGACTCATCCAAAACTATATGCAAAGTAGCTTGATTCTTTCTCCTCTGAACAAATGAAAGGCCTCTTGTCTTACTCACAAGAGCAGTGCCCCAGGCTACCTTTGAAATCTCATCAAGGCTCTATCAACAACTGTAATCTCATCAGAATTCATATTGATTACCCTCCTGAAATACTTTAGGCACTATGTATGTGGTTACTGCGTCACAGTCCAAGCTCCGATTAGTGCTGGCTCCCAAATGCACCTCTGATCACTCTCTAGTCGAGTACTCTCACCCCTATATCCCCCAATACGTCCCCAAACACTCATATCCCCGAATATCACAGCTATATTGACCTTTTTATTCTCCATTCATATGTTATCAGCCTATCATGCTATGAAGTAACTTCAAGTAACTTCCTGGTTGAAGAGTGTTACAATCATCTGTTAAATACATATGTATGGCGAGATGCACCTGCTACAATCATGTTCTTGAAAAATGCCCTCATGCTTTTTGGCGCTAGTTATGCGCCTACAATTGCCATTGCTGGGAATTATGAGCCTATCTCATTCGTCATGGGAGGGGCTGACTGGGAAAATACACGAAGAAACCCGTGGACAAGCATACGAATGGAAAGCTGAACACATAAAAACGAGATTCGTCTAAAATTGTATTTACTGCATCAAACATAAAGCAACATTGGAGGCCTTATGCAGAGCAGAATGGGAATGCACATTTCCATTGAAAATAGTTTCAAGGAACAGTCTGTTAGTTGAAGTCCTGCTGTGTGAATGAATATTTCTCCTTTTCTCTGTACCAAGCAACGCAACGTGGTTGGCTAGCTGTTTCATTTCGCAGAACAAACCAATAGCACGCCCAACTGTATTTATTGAATTACAGTTTGTGTACATTTTCTATCTATACCCTATGGAAAAACAATAATTTGATGTATTTTTACAGATGCTTAGCCATGCGCTGCTTTTTTGCACTGAACACCATCATTTATGTCGACAATCTTTAAAAGTGGAAGCACGGACTAATTGCATTTTAGCTTAATTTCATATACAATAATGAAGGTGACCCGTCCCATTTGGCTGATGCAAAGATGTTTGCATCCCTCCGTGAACCCAGTCAAAGTTAATTTTGTTTGCCCTGCTCTCCTGGCCATCCGCCATCGTGTGCACTAGTTGTCGGATACACCCTATTGTTTGAACCATAGGCATATGAAACCAAAGTACATTGAAACCAAAGGCCCCACATAGTACAACTTACGTGGATGAAATTGATAAATGGTTTTCATCGTATTTCAAATTAAATTGTCGAGCTTAGAACATTTTTCAATCAATCAAACAAAACAAGCTATATTCGGTTGTTAAAACCATCAAAGCACACTTTATAAATGATGTATATTATTCATCATCGTTTAAAAATATGGCAATAGGTAACAGATAAAACATTAAAAGAGATAAAAGTAGCTAAATATCACTAGACATGACTTTATCAATTTAGTTAAAAACTGTCATTCTCTTAAGCCACATTTTGTACCACAAGAGGCTCACTAGGTATTGTGCAGAAATGTAATGTGTCCACTACCCCGCGTATATCATTTAGTCTAAAAATGGGTAGTAAGTATCTGGATCTTAGTGCGTCATAGCCGGGGCACAACAACATAAAGTGGGAAACTGTCTCATAAGAGGCAATGTTCAGGCTACCAGCTCTCAGGTTCAGGAAAAGTGACTGTGAATAGGGTGGTTATATTGCGTCAAGGTAGGGTTCGAAGCCAAAGTCCTCCTTGCGGCCTAAATACTGGAGACTGCAGGAGAGTTTGAAGCAGGATACTACCATGATCTTCCTGCACTCCTGTATACTCGCTGCCTTGACCAGGTCTGAACATCACTTAGTCATAGTCAGTAGTTGTTCCCACAGATTAGCCAGATCAAATTGACATACCGAAAATATGATGTAATTAAGCCACGGAGCATTGATCTATAATCTGATAAGACTGGAGAAGACAGACATGTATCCAGAATAGCAATGGTGTGAGAGACATAGGTCCTTATTCACAGGAGGTTTTCCAATGGGGTTTTGTCATTATAAAATTCTTCTGTAAATTAGGCCCATAATGTCTTTGAAGGGTCAGAGGTCGCATTCCAAGTGTAGGATTATATAAGGAGTTCCCTTTGGCTGGATGAGCAAGGATTTTAAAATGTTATATTCTGTAACTTCCAAGGAGGTTGAATTGGCATATCCCCAGATGTATGCCCCATATAGTGCTGCTTGCACAGTCTGGAACCTATAAAGGTGCAGTGCTGGGGACAGTGTACCCCACCATGTGACAATGAAAACTTTCTAATGCCCCCTCCATATTTTTCCAGCTTCAGGTTCACTTTCAACATGTCTCTGTCCAGAGACCATTCTCAGCAAACTGGAGGCCCACATAGTCGTAGGCCGCCACTTGATGCAGCTTGTCCACTTTGAATTCTATGTGGATGTTAGATCTCCTAGATGATCTATGCCTACAAAGCAATGTTTTAGTTTGGGCTACATTTATTTCCAGGCACTTTTCCCCACACTTCTTTGCAAATCATAGTGTGCTTAACTACCACTGGGCTTGTTGCGAGCAGCACAGTGCCATCCACAAAAAACAATGCTGGGTAGCACATGTCATCCATGTTACATGTTGCCCCTGAACTCAGCTCCAAGCTCCTGCATTTCCAGTTGTCCTCCCACTGCCTCAGGGCTCCCTCAACACTGAAGGGTCTGTTTCTGTAACGCTACACTCCCTTCTCTTCGCGCTTAAGAGCAACCCTCTGGCAGCACTTATTGAGTCACCTGTACTTCTCCTCACCCCCTAGCCCCCAGCCCCCTTGGTCTTCCCCCCTCCCTTCTCATCCGCACTTGCTTGGGATCGTTGTTTGTCATCCTTCTCTTCCCCCTCCTTGTCTTGTCACACTTAGAAACACTTGTGACAAGAATGTTATAAATGATTTATCATATCATATTATATCCTAGGTTCGTCCAAGGTGTGGGCCACCAACTCATCTATTAATCAGTTAATGTAAATGCCAAATAGGAGTGGGGCCAATGTGCACCCCTGTCTCATGCCTCATAGTGCCACATATTGCTGTGTTCATTCATCTCCCACACCCCGACGCACATCGGCTTTACTGTACTTGTATAGAGTTTGGATTGTACCACGCAGGGCTGGTGGAATGTTACCACGCAGGGCTGATGGAATGTTATAAACAGCTAGCACCAACCAGAGTTTGTTTCGTGAGACTGAGTCTAAGGCAGTGCAGAGGTCCACAAAGATTTTCTGCAGCATGGTGTTGCAGAGGATTGCATTCGTTTTCACCAGGATATCTGGTCTGGGGACTTTCCCACTTTTCATGGCTCTGATTGCCTTAGTCACCTCCTCCAGCGATACTTTGAGAACCTTTTCCAGGGCATCTATACTCACAGGCTCCTGAAACGTGTCATTATTACTCTTTGCAGCCTTATACAAGATCAAGTAATTGCTGTGCCAGGTGTCAGAGGCAATACTGCACAGTATGTGTGGCATCACCAGCCAGGAGTTTCCAAAAAAGTTCTACAATCATTATTCATACATGACTCAGTTAGGATTTCCCACCTTTTCGTGACGTGAATTTTCTTCTTTTTTATTGTGGTCACAAACCAGTTCTGTCTTGGCTCATATTTCTTTTCTGCTTAGTGCCTTTCTTAGTTTTTCGTTGGCAGAGGTAACAAGCTTTGCTTTATGGCAGAGAATTCTTCTAGGATCGATTCTGCATCATTTCTAGGGACACATATGTTATCTGTCTAGTATAGACCCTCGCTGAATGAAATACTTCAATATAATCATCACGGGCTGAACGCATGCAATAAATCAGGAGTAGAGGCACTGCGATGTTGACAGGTCTTTTATTGAACGAAGACTGCCTCGCCAGGCGGTAACCCCGCCTCTCGCATCACGTGGGGCGCAGCCCACTATCAACTGTAATAGACAGAGGACTGTTCCTTTGAACGCATGCTAACAATGAAGGTAGGACATTACATCTCCCCCCTCCTTAAACAAACACTTCATCAGTATTCAATTGGATTCTTCAATCCATCTAATGGGTCTGCGGATGACCCTCTTGGATGGGCTGCGCACCGGGGGGGCTGATCTTACCGGTGCGCTGTCGCTTTCACTGCCACTGTCATCCGCGTCTCTTTCCTCTTCATGATATTCAGAGTCTGTGTCCGACGAGTCATCTATCGCTGTTGTTGAGGTGTTGACGGTGGTGTCGGTGCTGTTGAAAGCCTTGAAAAAGGATGAATTTCTGGTGATTGTGCCATTTGGGCTAGTGGCAGTTATCATCGACCCTTGGATGTGGGTCACTGTCATGGGATCTGGTTTGAAAGCAGGCATGTCCTTCGTGACCTGCTTTTGTCGTACTAGTACTTGGTCGCCAATGCAGAGAGTGCTAGGTCTGGCACGTCTTCTGGCATCTGTGTATTTCTTCATCTTGTCCTTACTTTCTTGATCTTTGCTTCTGGCTTTCTTTATGTGCGTGGACTCATCCTTTGCTCGCACATGGTGGGGAAGTCTTGTTTTGATGACACGCCCGAACATTAGCATTGATGGGCATTCACCGGTTGAGCTATGCGGTGTGTTCTGATACTCTCGTGGTAAGGTACAGATGGCTTGCATGAATGATCCATTTGTGATGGAGCAGATTTGTAGAGTGCGTTTGAGGTTTCCCATGAAACGTTCTACCATTCCATTCGCCTGTGGCCACAGTGGTGTGACTTTGTGGTGTTGGAAACCTAGATGTTCTGCGAACATGGCAAAGTCATGGCTCGTGAAGGGAGGTCCATTGTCCGATTTGACTCTGGATGGGATGCCATAGTCAGCAAACGTTTTGTCCAGCGCAGGTATCACGGACTGTGCACTGGTCGAGTGAACCAGATGTACTTCTGGGAATCGCAACATTTCATCAATGATCACCAGCACATATTTACCGTTTGCCACCGGCCCAAACATATCCACTGCTACTTCATCCCACACTTGCAGCGGCATCTCCGATGCTTTGAGTGGCTCAGGGAACGTGCGTGGTGCCACCGCCTGACATGCTAGGCATTTCCGTAGTAGTTGTTCTACCCGTTCGTCTATGGATGGGAACCATACCTTTGTTCTCAGTTGCCTCTTGGTCGACACTATTCCTCTGTGTCCTGCATGGGCGATATATAGTACCTGATCTTGCAGGGTTTCTGGAATGACTATTCTGTTTTCTTTTAATAGTAGTCCTTCAGGTGATGTGGATAGAGTGTGGCGGACAAGTTTGAATGTGCGAAAGTGTTGTTCCTCTTCCGTGGACAACGAAAATGCCCCTTTTGTTCTGATCTGCCATTGGTTCGATTTTAGGCAAGATTGTACTGTCTGGAGTAGTACGTCCTTTTGGGTTGCTTCCAGCAGTTGTGCCGTGGTGATATATTTGGGTAGTGCACTGCTGATCAGGTATCTTAGATATTGATTTGCTTTGTGTGATTGGCGCTCATCTTGAGCTGGGAGTGGGTAATGTGATAAGAAGTCGGCGGGATTGTTGTCTTTGCCCGGTCGATGTATTATCTTGAATGAGTACTCTTGTAGCCTTAGACCCCATCTGGCAATTCGTGGTGGCATTCTTGCTGTCGGTTTTCCATAGATGGTGGTGAGAGCCTGGTGATCCGTGATTATGGTGAATGGTCGTCCATACAGAAATAGATGATATTGCTCACACGCCCACACTACCGCTAAGCTCTCCTTTTCGGGTTGGGAGTATGCGCATTCTGTCTTGGAGAGGCTGCGGCTGGCGTAGGCTACGATTCTTCTTGGCGAGTCAGGTGATGCACCACGCCTGGATTGTGCTAGGATTGCTCCTAGTCCAACTGGGCTTGCGTCTACTGTGAGTTCTGTGTCAAAGTCAGGGTCGTAATAAGCCATGCATGAGTCCGTTGCGATTCTTTTCTTGATTTCTTGAAATGCTTCTTCACATGTATCCGACCACTGGAATTCTTGATGCTTTCCGGTTAGTAGTCGAAGGGGCGTACTCACTGAGGCGAAATCTTGTATATATCGGGTGCAATAGCTCGCCATTCCCAGGAATGAGCGTACTGCTGAAGCTGACATGGGTGTGGGAGTCTCAACTAGTGCTTGAACCTTTTCCGGGTCTGGTTTCAGGCCATCTTTTGAGAAGATGTGTCCAAAGAATTTGAGAGTGGATTTACTGATTTCGCATTTGTCCGGGTTGAGTGTGAGGTGGGCATTTTCCAGCGCCATGCAAACTCTCCTCAGTGTGTCGTCATGGCTCTCTTGCGTGGTACCGAAAATTAAAATGTCATCCGAGTAGTTTAGACAGTTGGGGATGTGTTTTATCACTTGATATATTTCGTTTTGGAAGATTTCGGCAGCCGAAGATACCCCAAAACTGAGTCTTTTGTATCTGAACAGACCTAAGTGCGTTGAGAAGGTGGTAATATATCTTGAAGTAGGGTGCAACTCCAGCTGATGGTACCCCTTATTCAGGTCTAGCTTGGAAAACACTTTGGATCCATGCAGTAGATGCATCATATCAGTCATTCTTGGAGCCAAGTGTCGTTCCCGCTCTATGGCTACGTTGGAGGCCCTCATGTCCACGCAAATGCGAATGCTGTCCTTGTTGTCTTTCTTCGGCATGGGTACAATGGGAGACACCCAGGGGGTTGGTCCCAATGCTGGCTCTATGATGTCCTGCTGCAATAATGACTGAATCTCGTCCTCCACGTGCCTTTGTATGTTTAGTGGTATACCTCTGTAGTGTTGCGCTGTCGGGGTTATTTGGGGATTGATGTTTAATTTTACTTGTTTGTCCTTTAATTTTCCCAACCCCTTGAACAGGGAGGGAAACATTTGTTTTATCATGTCCTTGGGGCTGGTCGTGTATGCCGACATTATTTGATACATGATTTGAATGAGTCCCATTTGAATCGGAGGCTTGAAACTCAGAATGCTGCCACCTGGTACGTCGCCTTTTATGACATATATTTTGATCTTTTGACTCTTGTCTTTGTACTGACAGTGTGCCATGAACATCCCTTGGCAGTTGAGAGGCTTGCTGGAGCCGTATGAATATATTAGTGTGTCTGCTTCCTTCAGTGACTTCTTGTAGTTGAGTCGTTTGTAGGTCTCGTCATTTATGACATTAACTGTTGCCCCCGTGTCGATCAGGAATTCTTTGTTTTGCCCATTTATTTGTAGTAGCAACGTGGGACTGTATTCTGCGGCTATGCTGTTTCCAATGGCATGCACGTATCCCCTTTTCCTGTCCCCACTGGATGAGGACGAGTGCGGGTCTCGCCTTCTGAGGGGCGAATTTTCTAGATGTCTGATCTTCTGTCTGGAATGTCTCCTGCTCGCGTGTTCTCTTCTTTCTTCCCTCCTTCTCCCCTCCCGTGGCGTGTCGCGGGATGAGCTTTGAGGTTGGTGTCTGGATACTGTGGGTGACTGTCTCCTGCGAGATCTCGGGCTTTCTCTTGTTGAAAGTTGGTCTGACCTCCTCGTGTTCCTGTGCATTTCAGTCGGTTGGAAGAAGTTTATGTTTCTGCATACAGATTGAAAGTGGTTTTCACCTCTGCACTTGTCACAGTTGTGGCCTATGGCAGGACATGGACCGACATGTGGAAATTTGAAACCGCACCTATAGCATTTCTTTTGTTCAGTAGGACGTGGTGCTTCTCTGGATGTTCTGATGGGGCATATCGATGCCGTGGAGGCGGACTGTGTGATCTTGATGTTATCAAGTGATTCAGTCTGTTGCATGAGGGCAGAGTCAGCTCGTGCGAGTTGTAGTATCTCTTCTAATGTCCTGCTTTTTTGCAATAATTTCTTTCTGAATTCCTGAGATGCGCAGCCGGCAATGGTTTGGGACTTTAATGCTTCTTCCGTTGAATATCTGTCAAAATCACAATATTTCGCTCCTTTTCTGAGGCGCATTACAAAACTGTCCATATTTTCACTGCTGTCCTGTGTGGAGGTGTGGAAAATGTGTCGTTCATAGTCGACATTTCGCAAAGGTGCGAAATAAGCATTTAGAGCATCAATGATACCTTGAAAAGTGTCTGTGGTAGATTCAGGCATTTCAAAGACGATGTCTCGTACTACTGGTCCTAGAGAGTGGAGTAGGATTCCTCTAAGTCGGCGCTCCTCCCTTACCCCTGATGCGTCTATTTAGACATGTAGCTCTTTGAGCCATCTGGCCCATCTGGGGGCGAGGCTGCTTGTGTCTGACATGTCAAATGGTGGCACAGCCAGTAGTTGTAGCGATTCTGAGCCACGGTCGTCTTTGTGAGTGGCTTGACGGGGTGTGGAACTGGAGGAGGGGCTTAGGATTCCACTATCCGGGTTGTCTTCAGACATATTTGTTTTCTATTTACTGCCAGCAATGCCTTGTCTGTCTGCTGTTGGCACGCAATTCAGCAGTGAAGTCTACTGGGACTGAGATTGATCGTGTGCTTCTATCTGAGACACACGTGGTTGGGTCTTGATGTCTTGCCGTGTCGGTTTCGAGCAAACTGCGTGCTTTGTGATGCACGCACACGTGGTTGGCCCTTGATGCTGGTGTTGCTACGGAATTTCTGTAAAGCGCGTGCTGGGCCTGAAAGTAGTCTTTAGCTGCGTAGCGGCATACGCGTAATGTTGCAGCAGGTTTCGACGTGTGTTACGCGGCGCGCGTAACACGTGGGTTGGCAACTTATTGTCTGCTCTGAATGCTGCTTACGAGTCGGGGCCTCTTACTTGAGCCGATGCTTGCGCCGCGTGTGTCGTGAACGGCTCTGGTGCAGCAAAGCAGGCGGCTGGAGTCCTGGAGTCAGTGACTGATGGCTGGCAGGACCTTCTGGCTCCGGCACCGGTCTATGAAAACCTCGTCGCCATTGTTATCTGTCTAGTATAGACCCTCGCTGAATGAAATACTTCAATATAATCATCACGGGCTGAACGCATGCAATAAATCAGGAGCGGAGGCACTGCGATGTTGACAGGTCTTTTATTGAACGAAGACTGCCTCGCCAGGCGGTAACCCCGCCTCTCGCATCACATGGGGCGCAGCCCACTATCAACCGTGATAGACAGAGGACTGTTCCTCTGAACGCATGCTAACAATGAAGGTAGGACATTACAACATATTCGGGCAACATGACTTTCGACACCCTGAGTTAGTTCTAATTTCTTGTTGCATTCTATGATCCTTAACCACCTCACAACCCGCCGTTATTGCAACTGGGTTTCAATATCCGCAACACGCTGCAGCATTCTTTCCTTGTGTGTTCCGGGCTTCAGAGCTGGTACTGCACAGGCTAGGGGTTTGGGATCGCTCTCTTGGTGGTCCAACACTTCGAAGGACCTCACCTGGTTCCATGACATTGCATTGATCGTGATGTAATCTATTCTACTATTGCCACTATAACTGTGATAAGTATTCCTTGCTGGTGTTGGCAGCCATGCGATAGGCAGCAGCACCTCAGAGCTCCCGCATGATCCTGCACACAGATACTACAAGCTGGCCTAATCCGTGATGAAACCTCATGAAAATGCTTAATACAGGTGCCGGAGGGGCTAAAGAATACCAGGGGTGAACCCCGTGAAGAAACAGAGAGACAAATGAACGTTAAAATAACTGAAACAACTACCACACGGCATAACAAAATGGCGGGCGCAAGATGCCAGGTTCGCTGGTGAGCGCCCAACGCGACAGCAAAGTAGGGGGAGCCAGAAGAGGAGAAGAAGCTTGAGACGGTGTAAACAAGCACAAGAGGGCACTGGGAGTGAGACCAGCAGCATCGCTCGCAGGCAGAGCAGGTCTGCAGGGCCCTGAGGAAGCGGGAGACGGACCGGATTGCCACAAGAAGTGAGACATGGCTCTGGCATATGAGGACAGGGCGCACAGGAAGGCAAACTGTTTCAGAGATCCATCAGGTGAGTGGCAGGGCCTGAGAAGAGGCGGTGAAGAGATCAGGGTGAGGGTGGAAGGGCTCAGGAGCAGAACGTGAGGTTCCCCCACCCACTCCGGGACCCTGGCTCACATGGAAACTCGCCGCACCCGACATCTTGGTGACAAGCAGGCTGGGCGAGGGGCAGTTCCCGGAATGGAAGAGGGTGAGACTACACAACCCCCTGGCGATCAATGCCCCTGACCACAGGGAGAAACCACGCACCCTAATAGAAAGCTCTGGTCATCAAAGGTGAAGGCGGGTGCAGGGCACGCACACACAGAGTGCCGGGGAGATTGCCCGCTGGCTGATTGTCAGACGCTCCGAGAAGAGGGAGCAGCCTGGCCACGGTGTCCAACGAGCCCCTGTGAACAGAACCACAATGCATTGGGCATCAGAAGCAGCAGGAGAAGCAACTATTGGCAGTGGGACGGGCGGTGAGCGAGACAGTGAGAGTCCGGACAGAAACAAACCCAAAGGCCACCATTGGCTGCAAAATAGGAAAATTGGCTACATCAGTGAGGAGATCACGCTTAGCAAGCTCACCTGAACAGCACACTCTCAATGTGGGAGAGTACAATCCATTGATTCCTAACATCGGAGCTGCAGGCCATAACAAGGGACTTGTCTGGGCCGACCAGGAAGGTGAGGAGCAAACCACTGAAACCTCCACATGCACATGGCCTCAGCTCAGCTAACGACAGACACGACCCATGCACAATGCTTGGGGAGAAGAGGTCGGCACCCAGATGCACAACGGAGGGACAGATCACTCCCAGCCATGCTGGAACACACGACAACATGGCAGCTCCCAGCACCGTCTAGGGAATCTTAGGGGTGCAGGCATCAACCACAGGAGGGGGCCGTTTATACACACCTCATTGGCAGAGTCGGAGGTAACTGCCATTAGCTGCAATAAGAAGATTGCCCACATTGGCGAGAAATCACGCTTGGCCAGCTTTTCTAAACAGCACGTCCTCAACAAGGGAGAGCACACTCCACCGATATATAACAGCCGTACTGCAGGACACAAGGGGAGATCTGTCCAGGTCTGTCAAGGGAGGCAAAGGGCAAACCACTATCACTTTCAGGATTGAGCCGCCACAGCTTTACCAATGGTAGGTGCAGACCCACACACAAGGCAAGGGGTGAGGTGACTGCGGTTGCTACCCAGAAAAAGTAATAGTGGAGCAGATCCCTCCCAGCCTGCGCCGGCACATAAGGCATTATACCAACTCCCAGCATCGTCTATGGAAGAGGAAGAGGAGCACAGATAAATCACAAGAGGAGGCCGATCAAATACTGTGACACAACAGCAGTGACAGATGCAAAAAAGGAGGAAGCTGGAGATGAGACAGATGTGCACAGGAATACATCAATAGAGGGCAACAGGGGAAGACAGAGCCTCGGACAGGGCAGGGCCATAAACCATTAAGTGGCCCAGCAACAGTGACAGCACAGATTCCCCGAAAACAGAGCTGCTCCTTCCAATTCACTGGAGTACAAGAGGACTAGAATAAGGAAAACCCTTGTTGGAAGATAACTGGGAAGATTGGGAGTGCAGGTGGGGTGTGCGTTCATGCCGGACAAACAGAAAGAAGGAAAAGGCAAGCAGACCAGTATGGAAACATACACTCATAAAAATGATGCGACCCAGCCCGTGGAGTCAGAGGCCTGTATGAGCACATCCAACTCCAAACAGTCAGGAAGGGGACAGGAGGAGGGCCCCATACTCGAAGCCATAGTGGCACTGAAGTCGTCACTGGAGCATTAAATGGATGCTGTTATTGTAGATGTGGGGCTCCTCAGACAAGACATATAGACCTTGGCAGAACAGGTGAACACGGCCGAACAGCAGGTGCAGAACAATACAGCGAAAATCACAACCACCCAATCCAACATGGCTGAAGCACTAGATCACACACACACCCTTGAGCATAGGGTGGAGGATGCAGAAGGGAGGGCCCAACGGAACAACGTGCACATTGTGGGACTGCCAGAAGGCGAAGAAGGCAGAGATCCCACAAACTATGTAGAGAACCTATTGCTTCAAGAGGTGGGAGCCGAGGTCTTATCCCAAGGCTTTGCCGTGGAAAGAGCACACATAGCTCTGACCAGAAAGCCCGGACCATAGGCACCCCCAAGGCCTATGATTGGAAGGATCATGCACTTTAAGGACCTTGAAAAGATACTGGCATTCTCAAGGGAAGGAGGGGTGATAATGAGGAACGCTTCCAGAATAGCAATTTACACGGATTATACAGCAATGGTACAAAAGCAAAGAGCACAATTTCGACTGACCAAGGAATGCCTCAGGGCCGCTAATGTGAGATACATACTGCTGTACCCTGACAAATTGAAGGAGAGACATAATGGCAGGTCACACCTCTTCGAAACTATGACTGAGACCCATGAATGGATGGATCAGCAGGGAATCCCACCACTAAGAGCTTCAAATGAGCAGTTTAACAGGAACATTCCCCACTAGGGCACAGAGCACGACGATGAAAGAAGATCAACATAGAAAAGACATAGACCAACGGATATACAAGCGGGAGCCAGCACATTCCGAGGGGTGCCCACCAGATGCCACAACTAGAAACCCCACGGAGAGACATAACTCATGATACCAGTTTTAAGGCATCACGCTGCAAAGAGCGCACCCCCAGGATGAGGGGTAGTGCGAGGAAAGCATCAGATCCCGAGCAGGGGGAGGGCAGCTGGGCGTTTGTTAACAGTTACCGTTAGTATGTTGTTTTGTTGGTTGGAGGAAGGCACAAGTAGAGGAGGACGCACCACGCATGGTAGACAAAGAGAAGGCGCAAGTGGCGGCACAAGTGAGACACACTCGAAGGGGTGCTGTCAACACACTACCTCAAGACAAAGGATCTACACAAGACCCCTGCACATGGATGAAAATGGTCAGAAACACCACAGGGGGAAAAGGACTGCAAAGAACAGAGCCGGAGAGTTCAAAGCCAGATCACGCAAGCCTATGGGAGTGGATGGCCTACAAGAAGCATTCGAAAAATGGGCCAGGAAGAAGCCACGATAGCTACCTGGAACATCCAGGTGCTAAACGCCTATGTTAAGAGACTGAGAGTATAGGCCTGGCAGAATAGGGTGAAAGTCAAGATAGCGATGCTACAAGAAAGCCACCTGACGGAAGAGAAGCAATCCAAGGTGGCCAAGAAAAGGGGCAGCCAAATGTATAGCAAAACGTATTCCAACTACGCCCGGGAAGTGCTGACATGCATAGCCCCGGGAGTTCCCTTCTAGCTTATAAAACAGGAGAGATATTTGGAGGGCAGAATGGTGATCGTGCATGGAATGCTGAAAAACAAAGAAGTATGTCTGATAAACAAGTACGCTCCAAATCACGATGCAACCGAGTTCTTCAAGAATGTAGCACCTAGACTGGTCCCATACAGCAAGACGTCCTTCATCTAGGCAAGGGATTTTAACTGCACACTGAGCCTGCTACTGGACGGGTCGGATACTAAACACAGAAAGCCAGCGCCGCCGGCCAGGGTCCTGCAGAAGATCCTGGACCAATTGAAGTTGGAAGATGTCTGGAGGAAGGTACATGCAGAAACTAGGGGGTACAAACTCTATAGCACCCCACATGGAAGATGTACACGTATAGACTATTTACTCATGGGCAGTGAATCTCTGGGGAAATTCACAGGGATACATATCAAAGCACGAACACGTTCCACTAATAGCAACATGGATTTACACATATAGGAGGGCCCCAATAACAACATGGCGACTTAGGGCAGAAGCGTTAGTATCTGGCAGAGATTAACCTTCCCAAATTAACAGAGGAGCAAGCACAGATACTAGAGGCCCTGCTCACAGTAGAGGAACTAGCAGACATAATAGCCAGTCTTCCAACCGGCAAGTCCCCGGGACCTGACTGGTTACCTGGTGAATTTTACAAGAAATACAAAGATAACCTGGCTCTGGTGATGTACGAAGAGGCGTACGAGAGAGGACAGCTACCAAACAGCATGGCAGAATCTGTCATAATACCCATAGTAAAACCAAGGAAATCGCCTCTCGACTGTAGCTCCTACGGGCCGAACTCCTTGATAAATCAGGACTCCAAAATCTCCAAAATCCTAAGGACGACTCTTGCCAGCTGACTTAAGCGAGTCATACCCACGTTGGTGCATCCAGACCAAATGGGCTATGTCCCGTAGAGGAACAGTGTGTGTAATCTGCGAAGACTCCACCACGTCGTAGATCAAACGAATCAGAGATGAGACAAAAGCGCTGTAGCGTCCTTGGATGCTGCTAAAGCCTTTAATTCTGTAAAATGGAACTGGCTGCTGAGCGCGCCCGCCCACTTTGGGATGGGGAGGGATTCCTTCGCTGGATAAAGCTCCTATATAGGGATCCCAAGGCAAGAGCGAATACAGGCAGACACATTTCAGTGGTTTGGAGAACTTTCAGGGCAGGAAGCAGGGATGCCCACTATCCCTGATGTTATATATACTGGCCCTAGAACCAATAGCGGCCTTCCTCTGGGCAGAGTATAAGGAGGCTGGCATAGAAATAGACAACATCATACACCAAATCTCGATATACGCTGACAACATGCTCCTTTATGTCGAAAATTCACGGGTGCACTTACCGGATCTACTAGAACCCATGGGCGCATTTGCTAAACTATCAGGAATTTCCATTAATAAAGGAAAGTCCTCACTGTTCCCCCTAGCAGACCTAATACAAGTCACCCCAGACCAGATGCCAGACCTGGGCCTCACAGGGGCACCAAACACCTTCCGCTACCTAGGGGTAGATATACAACATGATACCAAGGAGACACATTAACTTTGAGCTGGAGGTAAATCTCCAGCTTTCTGGTCATTGTCGGTGCTATTACTGCCAGCACTATTACCGCCAGTGGTAATAGTACCAAAAAATTTTAGAGAGTACTATGGACGCTAAATAAATGGGGAATTACAGCACCACTGCAACTTGCGATCCAGTGCAAATTGTGCAGGACCAATTTTTGTTAACGCTAATAGTGTGTGCAGTATCCCAGCACAATTACCACTGGGATACCACCAAGGTCCTAATGAGGCCCTATATCTTTTATATCTAGCTCAAATTTTAACAATTTCATCTGCAATGCCAGACCTTAGAGAAATATCATACCAGTATGTAAATTAACTTAACAGTTTTAGTAACAAGGACAAATACAATTATTTCTGAACAATAAAGACAGCTATTATATTGATATGAGAAATCAATCTAACAGAAAAAGGTTGAACTGTGAAGTTGTTTGGTGTGTCAAGAGGTGCATAGTTGTTTTAGCTCTTAATCCAGAGGAATGAATATGTTAGGCAATAAGTGTTTTGGACAAAATGACTAGTTTATACCCATGATGCTGAAGGCACGCTGATACTAAAGTTAATGGATATAGTTGTTATTGTCGGGATCCTTTTCCTCCCTGAGCTAAACCTGGGACCAAACCTCATATGGGCTAATAGGTCCCCATCCAGTGCCAGTATTTGGAGTCCATGGAGGTATGTGCAGTCCTGTTCACCGAATTCTATGGCCAAGATCGATGCGCCAAAGCCCCAGCTGTGAGCAGAATGCATATATAAACTTCAGAACATTCAAAAACAACAATAGGTTATTCTCTATTGAGGCGAGGCCACCATGAGAAAGATACGTAAAACTGTTTCACCACATAAGCCCACTAATATTTTACACTGCACAATCACATTCCATAACCAAATCCTCAGAATATTCTTGATTTTTTCCGTGAGTATTGCTATGTCCTGGCCTGCGGGCACCCAGGCCAGGCAGACCAAGGCTGGGGGCACCCAGCTGACATATGGGCTGCAACCACACAGCAGCATTATTGGAAGGGATCACCCTGCTTATGTCGGGATCTCCCGACATGACATCACGGCTGGGGGCCGACAGCTCCGCACTGGGAGCACCCAGTTAGCCCATCAGCACACAGGCCCCCCCTAGGCCTGGGGGCCCCAGGCCTGCACGAGCAGATGATGTTGGAATTGCCTAGCAGGGGCACCGGTATCCCAAAGTAGAGTTGCACAGCAGGGGCTCTACCAACATGGCAGGCAACCATGAGGGACAGCGTTGCCCAGCAGGGGCACTGTCATGGTGGAGGGCCCTGCAGGGCAGGCCCTCTCTCAGCTATGCAGCACCAGCATGGTGCTGCGCAATAAGGACACAGCACACACTGTTCATTTGCTTTCAAGACTATTGAGCAGGAGGGTCCTCATTCCTTTTATTCAATTCCAGTCACGTAGTTCCTGCCACGAGAGAATAGCACAAGCCTGCGAGATACCAAGGTCCCAGGGGGTGTCACCCATTACAAGTATGAGACATATTAATTAACAAGGCATGATTCAACTTCGAAGATCTCACCAGTACGGTTTGGTGAACAGCTGCATGAGGCAAATATTGGTGTCACTGTTCTGTGTTCCTGTCTGAGATCGTGGGGCACCCTCTTCCATCCCAGAGGCATGTTTTCTGTCATGTGAAACATCCAGCAGTGGGCCAAGAAGAATCCCTGATCATTCTGCAAAGGTTTGGCAGGCCAGTCAGAGCTATCAAATCTCTGAGGAGGTTTGGTGGGCTGATAAAAATCCCAGGTCACTTCCTGGTTCTCATTGGGTTGCCCCACATGAGAAGGAATCGGGAAAGCTTGCATTGTAACCAGTGCAGCACATATTCTGGGTATTTTCTCACATTCCATTCCATGATAGTGTCAATTGTAAAACTGCTTAGTCTGATTCTTCCCTTTTGAAACCGTTAGTGTATGCCTAGTTGAGTGTTTATTTATTGACTAATATTAACTTTCTCTGTTTGTGTCCACCCCAAAAATGTATTTATAGGAAAAAAAACCTTTCCTGTAATGCTTCCGCTTGCACCCCAGAAAAGGAAAACAAGAAAAATGAAACCCTTATAGAATCTTTTGTGAACCCTTTTCTGATTATGCTTTTATAATCCCTTTCCTTTACAAAATTTGAAAAAGAGAAACCTGTTGTCAAATGTGTTGTACTTGTAGAAATCCCCTGTGAAAACATTTCCTTTAGTGTCCCCTCCACTCAAACAAGTGTTATGGAACAAGTGGATATCTTTGGGATAACCAAATCTACAGGTGAGAAGGATGGTCAGCATCAAGATTTGGAACATTAGAAAGCGGAGCTGGAGAGTGGGGTAGTGGAACTCAAGCAGGTAAAACTTAAGGCGGCAGCAGGATGGGGAACATGAAGAGGCAGATATGGGCGGCAGGTGGTACATGATATGGTGAAACGGGAGGAGACAATTGAAAGCCAGGGGTAGATACATGAGAGACAAGAAGAGGTGAAGGAGGAGAAAGGCGGGCAGGAGGTAAAGGAATGGTGGTAGAGATTTGTGTAACTGATGCTGGTAGATCACAACCTGTGGAATGGTGAAGGCGGCCATGAAAGGAGAAAAACAAAAGTCCATTCCTCCTGTATGTGGTAGTACTTCGCTCTTCCTGAGACACATGTAGATACATGTATGTGTGCAGTTGTGCCTCTGCAATAAGTCTACAGAGGGGCAAGAAGACTGAGCATTACGCACTGGGCATAATTCCAATGTGAAATAATATTTTGCAGCAACATACATTTACATATTACAAGTGTGTGTGCCACAATAAACTTCTTTTGTTGTGCAGAGCAAGCCTCTGTCAGTACATCTGAAGACCCTACCCACCATGATTCAGGCCATGTCAGCGTTTAAGCTCAGCCACAGATGGTGGCATTAGCTTCAGGTATGAGGCCTGTGTTTCCTTGGATGGCTCCCTGACACACTGTGATGCAAGGTTGGCCATACTTGAGCAACCAGTGTAATCACCTGTTCTAGCATGCAGGCACAAATTACTTGCATTTCAGAGTGGTGGTCAGCCCAGGATAGAGTTGAAAGATACTGTCATCCAACTTGCTCTGGACAGTCAATGTTTTGGTAATCCCCGAATCATCCCATTCTATGCTGAGCAAGGTAAGAAATGTCTGATGAATGTTAACTAGCAATTCTCACAACAGGCTGTTCCTATCTCACACCACTCTCCTTAAGCCATCTTACTTTCGAACATCCTTCTCAAGCTCAGTGCTATGCTGACGACACTCAACTCACTTTCAGGCTTTCCTCGGCCACCTCTTCTCCTTCTTTCATCTCTGACTGCCTATTTACCATTCAGGATTGGTGTTCCACCAATGCTCTCTGCCTGAATGGCAGCAAGACTGATATCCTCCTCATCGGCACACCTTCACCCTGCTTTCCTGTCACTCTCTGGCCGGCCTCCCTTGGCCCTCCTCCTACCCCCACTTGCGAGGCCAAGAACCTCTGGGTAATCTTTGACTCCACACTTTCCTTCTCTGCCCACATCTCTGATGTCTCAAAAAAGTCAAACTTCCTACTTCGCCTCCTCAGAGGTACTCTGCCTTTCCTCTCCTTCCCCGAGAAGCTCATTGCATCTCGAGCCCTCGTTCTCTCAAGGTTGGACTACTGCAACAGCCTCTTCCTAAATCTACCTGCTTCTACTCTCCGCCCTTTGCAACTTATCCAGAACAGGACTGTGAGACTTGTCCTTGGCATCAAGCCCTGGGATCATATCTCTCCAGCCCTGAAATCTCTTCACTGGCTCCCAGTGGATGCAAGGATTAAATTCAAGACCATTTGCATTATCCACAAGGCTATATGGGGCCTGGGGCCCAAATACCTTCAACAGTCCCTCCATTAATACCTTCTCTCCCGAGCCCTTCGCTCCTCCACCTCTAACTCCCTCAGGGTAAGTAATTGTTTTAAAGAAACGAGCTGGGGGTATATCTCTGTCTTCGTCTGGGGCCTCCCTCTGGATCAGCCTCTCTGCCACTCTGGAACTTGAGGAGAATCATCTGCGGTTCCGGAAGCACCTCAAGACCTTCATCTTTGCTTATGCCTTCTCTCCTCTTTTCCCCTGTTGATCTGTTCTGTCTCAGCATCTTGCACCTGTTCTGCATCTGTTCTTTAGGGCCCAGGTAACTGCTCACCCTGCCACCCACCCACACTGTCTCAGCCTAACCTACAGCCCTCCCACCCCCATTTTCTTTTTCTGCACTTATTCAGACACACCCTGTCCTTTGCCTTATTCTTAGCACTTGCCACTTGCTGGCTGCACTACTACTGTTTGTTGCTTTTTGTTATTTATTTATTTATTTATTTATTCATGTTTTATTTACTTATTTTTAATTTTTGCTCAGCACTTTGCACCTCTCCCCCATCCCTTGCACTGACCCCTCTCCCATGCACTTGTGCATTCTCAATGTCACTGGGCCTATTAAGATCGTTTTTTTTTGGTCTCCCTTGTTCCCTTCACTTGCCTCGCCACGTTCAGAAACACTTGTGTACGAGTGCGATACAAATAAAATATTGATATCAATATCAAAGCCCTCCATAACTTGAACTTCATGTGCATTGTCTAATTGATGATC
Organism: Ambystoma mexicanum; assembly: GCF_040938575.1. Classification (NCBI taxonomy): domain Eukaryota; kingdom Metazoa; phylum Chordata; class Amphibia; order Caudata; family Ambystomatidae; genus Ambystoma; species Ambystoma mexicanum. The sequence goes on from NC_090936.1 coordinate 311,009,111, forward strand.
CTTATCACTCCGTGCCCATGCCTCATCTTTAAAACATCCTCCATAAACTCTCTGATGTCATAAACACCCCCACAAATCCCAACTCCATCTTCTACACTTGCAAGGAACTCACAGATTTTCCTCGCACATTCTTGCTACCCTTAATCTCCTCTCTCTGATCGTTACTTTCTGTATGCTTGCTGACATGTCCATGTAAATATTCTTTGTTCACGTGTCGTTCATGGCCTATCCTTCTCCCTTAATTGCCAGGCTAACCATGAGAAAAATGTAATGTTGTGGCCCTCTCGTCCTATTTAGCATGGAGAGATCCCATATATTCTCATGCAGCTAGTTCTCAGGTATTTGGGGGAATCCAAAATATTATCACATTGATGGCTCCCAATTACTGGGGAGAACCTAAACAAGGTGGATTTTGGTGTCTCTCAAGTATCAGCAAAATAATGCAACATTCTCATTTTGTTAGTTCTCAGTTAAAATGGAAAACAGAAAACATATCCAAGTTGGTGGCTTTCAGAATACAGGGAAAACACAGCAAGTTCGAGCACGCTAAATAAATCTCATGTCAAAGGCTCTCACATAGTGGGGAGAATATGAACAATTCTCATGTTGATAGCTCGCAGTCACATTGAAAGGTAGCTCTTCTCTAAACTACTGTGGCTTATTACTAGACTGGCATCTAATAACGACCAATACAAATGCTCAATCACTAGAGCTTTCCATGTCACAACTACAATCCCGACTAAACAACCTCACTCCACTTTACAGAGAGTGAATTGGAGGAGACAAGCCTTCATCAATGGACCTGGTGTATTGCCTATGAACACATATATTTCCATATACCTCTTCAATGTAGTGCTGGTTCGTTTTAATGAGTGATCATTGGGCACTACCAGGCTTCTCCAACAGTAAGACACAACTGCTCAGGCAGTATTAAACAGTGCGCCCAAGACTGTACACTGCCAGGGTGGCAGCTTAGGTATTCCATGGCAACTCTCACAAAATGTACTGGCCAGACAGAATGCTTACTGAACTCGTACTGTAGTGGATACTCTTCCCTAGTTGGGTGACATGTCAAGTAGATATGCAGTCATGATCGGAGCTTCTGAAGTTCCATTGTGTGTTCTTTTACACCTATCCATGATTAACAGAGGAGTTTACTCCAAAGCTATCCGTCTCCAGCTCCTCTCTACAGTCAGCAGTGTTAACACAAGGTTGACCATTTTTGCTGGATCCACCTCCTTAACCTATCGTTCACCTTCATCATGTTGAATAGGTAGAGTTCTACCAGGTACACCAGTGGCATTGCTCCATTCATCTATGCCCTTTGACTAACATTCTTGATGACATGTGCCACCTCTTGTTGAAGGTCTGTAAGGATATTTGGCGTTTTACAGCACAGAGTACAGCACTACTGCACAGGATCAATGTGTAGCATGTTTTTTTTATGCAGCACCACTGCATGGGTTTGGTGCACTGCTATGATGCAGTTGCTTCAAGCTATGTGTTGCCAGTGTAACATGGACATATAAGTAAGGGCAGGTTATTCAGTCAAAAACGATTTTTACATATAAAATGCAAATACATTTTTCACAGTTAAAAGCACACATCTGTACCTTCAAAATGCACACCATTTCTCACCTGAAATAACTATGTTGCAAGAGACACATTTGGTAATTAACAAACTAATATCACTAACAAGACTAATAATTATAACTCATTAATAAAAGAATGTGTCTTCACTGCAAAAAGAGGCAGACTCTGAAAATCAGTTTTAAACACACATTCAAGTTATTTATTTTATTTTTTTTTCTTCTTCTTCTTTGCCTTCCTGTGCTCTGTCCACAGTAACTGCAGGAAGCAAAGAATTCGAATAAGCAGGAAATCAGCTTGTTCCAGTTTCAACTGTACAAGAAGAACCATTGTTAAAAGTAGGAGGATAGAACATGATTGATTCTGATTGGAGCACGTCACATCAAGCATCATGTTGGAGGCTGTGACTAGTGCTTTGCTGCAGAATCTGGGGGAAGAAAGGGAGAGACATCTTGACACAGCTCGAAGAAGGAAAGGGTTGACAGCTGGGGAGACCTGATTCCTAAAGCAGATTCAACTTGGTTGCAGAGAATGGCTTTTCCAGTCAACAAGTCCCAGTTCGAGTGAGGGAAGATGCTTGTCCTTGCTGGATGAACCCCTCCAGAAGGCGAACAGCCAAAGAAGGTACATGCTGAATAACCTGGTAATTATCTCGCTGAGGTGTGGGGGCTGAGTGTGTACGAGAATATTCAGTCAGTGTAGGAAAGGAGATTCCTGTGCTTTACTCACGTGTTTAATGTTGCAAATTGAGTTCTTGTCTCTGCCACTCTCTTTTCAGTGTATCACAGATAATGCTGTTACTGTGCTATTTCATTTATTTCTGTAAAGAGTGAGATCGTGTTTAAATGCAACTTTTATAATACACAAAAATATTTGAAAGCAGACGGTTGGTGTGTTTTATACTTACCAATACAGTGCTGATGATGTGGGGAGATGTTTAGACAGTGCAATTGTCTTTTTCAAGGTAGCTAAACATAAGATTTGGCTGCAGCCGTGTGCACAATGTAATTCAGTATGAGCAATTATAACTAACTGTGTGTGTTGTAGTCTGCCGGAGGTCTATGAGTCGGCAAAAGGGGAGGCCCGGAACATAGTTCACTACCGTATATAAGATAGTGAAAATACCACATGATAGCTCGCTGCCGTAGATAAGACAGAGAGAGATTGCCCATGGTGGCACACTAAAAATGAAAATGTGTTGTTCCTGAAATGCAAGCCTGAGGTCTCTCTAGTGATTACATGAAAAATCTAAACAAAAATAAGGGGTTCTGGATATTGGGGCCACAAATAAAACAGGGGAATTATGCTCACCAAAATACCACCAACCACGCATACCAACCACGCATGTCTGTGTGTGCTGAAATAATGCATGTCCACTGTATTATTGTTGTACATGGCCCAATCTGAATACAAGGAGTGATTGTTGCTAAATTATTTTTCGGCGGTAAGAAAATACCGTCAGACCCCAAATCTCCACAAAAATACCCAACAGGTCACATGCAAAGCACTGAAAATGCATAATTTTGCTCATTCATAAGGCAGTAAGGATATTTGACCCATTGCTAGCAGCATTAATGCATAGATAGGTGTTGTAGTTTTAACAGAATTGTGGACAATTCTTCTACCTTTCAATAAGTGCATACAGTTTGTCACCAGGCCACATTGTGCATGCAAAGGATTGAGGAAAACCATTACAGGCACGTAATGATTTTCCTCAATCCTTTGCATGTACAACGTGGCCTGGTGACAAACTGCGTGCACTTATTGCACTCTATCATTATTTAGAGATTGGATAGGTCACCCAATGAGAGGTCACAACCTGGTGGTCAATGCTCTGATCACTGGTTCATATGTGCACATATCGTAGTACTGTGTGTCAACAGTGCATGTGTCATATGAGCATGTGAGCTAGGAGCTTGTGCACAATTAATGTGTCTATTCAAATCCCTCAATACCAACAAATAATAGGGGTCAGGATTTACTCTAATCCCCTTTTTTGCCTTGTAGGTATGAGCAGGAAGAGGGCCAAGAGAGGCTGGCCAGAGAGCTGCAGGGAAGGAGGGAGTGGGTGTGCCGATGAGTAGAATCTCAGTCTTACTGGCATTAAGGCAGAGGTCATTGGCGGCACACCATTCCTGGATAGCAGACAGACAGTCAGAGATGAGGGAAGGAGAGGAGGAGGCCGAGGGTAGCCTGAAAATGAGCTGGGTATTGTCCGCATAGCACTGAAAGTTGGGGCAGAGAGCGGCGATGCGGTGGGCAAGGAGTGCCAGATACTGGTTGAACAGCCAGGGAGGGAGATTATATCCCTGGGGGACACCACAGGTGGAAAAAAAGATGTCAGAGAGGAAGGACCCCAGTTGGACCTGGGAGGGTCGATTGGAAAGGAAAGAGGTCAGCCACGCCAGAGCCTGACCAGTGATACCCAGGTTATCACAGAGACGGTTGAGCAGGATGGCATGGTTGACCGTGTCAAAGGCAGAAGAGAGATCGAGCAGAATGAGAACACACGGAGTGTTGGAGTCGAGGTTCGAGAGCAGGTCCTCACGGATGTTCAGGAGAGCAGTTTCCGTGCTTCTGGCAGCTCTGAAGCCAGATTGATGGTCATGAAGACTACCAACAGATTCAGCATGGAGGTTAAGCTGGCAGATGGCCAGTTTCTCCAGGAGCTTGCCCAGGAAGGGAGTGATGGAGATTGGGCGATAGTTAGCCGGGCAGGAGGGGTCGGAAGAGGGTTTCTTAAGAAGAGGGTGCACAAGGGAGTGCTTAAGGGGGGATGGGAAGACTCCAGAGGCGAAGGAGTGGTTGCAAAAGTCAGCCAGGACAGGTGCCAGGGAGTTGATGTGGTCCTTGATAGTTTTGGAGGAACAGGGGTGAACCTGTTTAGACGAGACTTTCATAGATCGGACTTGTCTGGAAACCTCGTCATGCTTCAATAAGTGGACCAAAGGTTCAGTGATCTCTGCATAATCCTCAATTAATTATTTTCTATAATTATTCAGTCCACAGAGGATTTGCAATTCATGCAGACTTGTGGGGTTCTTTAATTTGAGTAAGGCATCTACCCTCTTGTTCTGGGGATTGACACCCTGCGCTGTGATTTCATGTCTTAGACCGTTCACTCTGGAAAAATAATTTTGCACAAGTGTTTCACTTTTATGCAAAAACATATCTGATTGCTGCCAGATGTTCTTCCACAGTTGAGTTCTTGTGGAACAGATCATCCACATAGGCCAAGTTTGCTCTTTCACTCAGATCAGGCATGACCTTGTGAAGGACCATGTTGAACTTGTTTCCCGAATTGATGTACCTGAAGGAGTCAGGGTCCAAGTATATTGTTGCCTGCCGAATGTAAAGGCAAGCTTATACTGATCTTCCCTATTCATGGGTATTTTCCAGTAACCGTTTGTCAAGTCAAGGACAGAGTATACCCATGATCCTTGGATATGTGCCAGTCCTTGATCAATAAAGGGAAAAGGCCACCTTGACATGTGAACTATTTGTTCAACTACCTCAGATTAACACAAAGGGCCTCATCATGAGTTGGGTGGTATCCCAGTGGTATTACCACTGGATACCACTGGGGCTAATAGCATTACCATCAAACCCCCGGCGCTATTAGTACCGGATCATGGGCTTGGTGGTAAGGTAATTCCACATTCCCTACTGGGCCCATTGGGGAATTCCCCATTCCCCAATGGGCCCAATCAGCCCAATGGGCCCAATGGGGAATTTTCCACGCAACTATCAACCGCAGTATTACCACACGGTAATTGCACCAAAAATTGGCAAATTCCAGGTGCTTTTTCCCCCAGCTCAGAGCTGGGGGTAAACGCAGCCAACCATGTTATTTGGTGGACCCTTAAATGCATCAGTAATAGCGTTACCACCACAGTTAAGGGTTACCGTCAAACTCGTGATGAGGCTGAAGGTCTCCCTTGTCCATTGGGTTTTAGGATCCCCAGTTTCGGGTTGTTAAAGGGATCCCAGGTTTCTAATAACCTCTGTAAGTGATTGCATGGGCAGGAGAGGCAACCGATATTGCTTCACAAAACACGGTAGCCATTTCGGGGTCCATTGGTATTTTCGTAGAATGGATAGTTGTATGCCCACAATTACAGGAATCAACTGAAATACTCTGGAAATCCAGGAATACCTTTCTCATTTGTTTGTGCTGTTTATTGGTTCCACAGTCATCAGCCAGGCTGATCTGTTCCTCGACCATCTGCCAGAAACCGGGAGACACATCTGGTGTTGATATTTCAGAAGTATCCTCCAGTTTGGTGGAGAGATCTCTTTTAATGGTATTTACCTGTAGAGGAGGTACAATGGATTTGAAATAGCTATTATACACTTTGAATACTACCTAATCGTCCAAGATATCACAAGTAGCATCTTCCCCCTCCCATAAGGGCATGAAGACAATGTCAGATGTTGATCTTATCTGGTTGTATTCTGGTTGTATTCTGTCTGTTTTATCCCAACAATTTTCAGGAATTGGACCTATAATTTTCATTTTTACATCAATAGAATAATATTGGGAATTCACGTCTGTTATAGTAGAGGTGTCTGCACCCAAAGTAATACTTTGAGGGTCACTGTTATCCACCAATATTTGAATGGTGTCATAATTTAGATCGACTGAAGGTGTTGCATGCAGGGACAATCCTTCTTGTTGGAGGGTATGACTCACATTTTTGAATGCTTCCTTATTTTTCTGGGATTGTCCACATTTTATTTTGATTGGTACTGTGAATTGTTGCACCTGTCCTGGGATAGTAACCTCTCCTTTTGCTTGAACATCAACAGCATAAGGCAAAAATTGAGCTGACTGCATTGCTTTCTCAACATTGTTAAACCCATTGGGTTACTCCCCAGTATTGATCAAACTTTTATGTCAGTAAAATCCAAATCAATTAAAAATCGATGGAGAATATTGGTTCTATGTAATTTTCTGTTTTCTGAAGGTCGCATTTTAAAAAAGACCATTTTGTTTCGGTCGATTTAATGCGACCCCTACGATACGGGAAAGGGACATCACCCCTGCTTCTTAATTCAGGGGGTTCAACCCCTAAATCCCCCCTTTGCTCCCTGTCCCCCACCCTCTCCACATACACACATACACTTACCTCTGACCCCCGGAGCTTGTCCTCACCCACTTGCCATGCCTGTCGACACCTGCGTGCACTCGTGTGTGGCGCAGAGGCTAACAGTTCGATTTACAAAGACCACTCTTTGTGGTTACAGAGCGGGCTTTCTAAATCGTTATTTTGGAAAAAAGAAAAAGGTAATTTGACCTTATACCAGAATATCACTACCTAAACACAATTCAGAGGTGACATCTCTAATGATCCTACATTTATGGTAAATAGTTTTATTGCCTACTAGGAAGGACATGTTTTGAATTTTGGGTTTTCAGACCAACTTCCCATTTATTTATCAAATTAAAGCAGGGAGTGGTCTGATCTTTTTGGAGTTGATGAAACAGTGCTTCGCTTATGAAGCTTTTTCCATTGTTTAGACACACTCACCTTTTTTCTGGATGTTGGTCAAATTATAACTATGTTTTTCTGAACTGTTTTCAGGGGCACTTTAAGATTCTTTGGGGACCTCCTGTTTGTAGAATTTCAGGTTATCCCCATCCACCATGCAAGACCACTTGTTGTTGGGAGGGAGATGAATTCGGAGTTATTCGAATTAAGTCCCTGGTCTCCTATTGAAATGATGGCGATCTTGGGAACCTGATTATTTGGAAAATGTAATTCAATTTGATCAGGATGTCAAAGAAAATGTGAGTTATTTGACAGCTTGGCATGCATTTTCTTGATGTTGTTTATATCTAGGGCAAAACCTAAGTTGCCCTCATATCTGTATTTCCTTCCTTGAGGTCAGGTTCACACAAGTTGGCTTGAGAACCTGTCAGAATAAACACACATTTGGAAATAAGATCTGGATTGGTGTATCCCCCTTTTCTGCAAACTGTTTGTTGTCTTCTCTTTTCAAAGTAAAATCCTCAGAATTCTTTATGAGGGAGTGTTCCTATGTGGTTTTGGGATTTTCTGAGCTTTAAATATTTGTTTTATCCAATTGGCTTTCGAATCAGAGTTTCTTCTCACTTCTCGATCTCATTATCTACATTCTCGGATTCAGAGTTTTCTATTTTTGCCCACTTTTTTTTTAAGAGGTGTCACTCCATTTCTAAAATAAAATACTTAATTTTGTGGGTTCTCCTCTGTCTCAATGCTGACTATTCTATTTTCTATTTTTCTGATCATGGAATCTCTTTTTCTGTGTTCTTTTGACGCTAGTTCCCAGTAGAAAGAGTTCTCGCTACTATTTTCTTGTATCTCTTTATTTAATTCAGGGGTCAATCTATGGGTCAGAAAGGAAGCTTCTTCTAAGGTGTGGCATATCTTTTCATCTCTAGCCCCTTTTCTTCTTCCACTAGGATAATATTGAGAGATTGTTTGCCTCTTGTCATTGTCTCCCTGGGGCACTTGAACCCTGGGGCGCCTGAACCAGTCATTGGGGCACTTTTGGGAACACTGGTATTCAGAGGGTTCTGTTGGGTCCTCAGCATTTGTCCAATGTTCTGGGTCAATTGCTTGACCTGTCTCTCAGGGTGAGAGATCTTTTATTCTCCCTCATAATCATAGGGAGGTCTTGGTCATTCCTGTGTTGCTCTATGGGAGGGTAACTCTCTCTCTCCTAACAAAGTAAAATGGATATGGTTGAAAGTTACTCTTGCCTTCATTTCAGGGTCTCTTCCACCTCTGATTCTGGGCTCTATTGTTCTGGAATCTAGGAGGACAAAAACTGTTTTGAATATTTGGATTTGGATTGGGTGTCGGATGTCTTTCCCGCAAGAAATTCTGAGTAGCATTTCTTGGGGGAACGACCCCTTGATTTGGATTCCGCCATGTCGTCAGGGAGTCTATCAGTATCCCACAATGGGCCTAGATCCCTGGTACCGTAGACTTATATAGTTATAATTGTCAGAAGGGTCAATATTTTGGAACACTGTTTGAGTTTTGCCTGACGCGGACAGGACAAAGGGCCTCCTCTGTCTGCCATTCTGTTTGGTGGTAGGAGAAGCACTCTTCAAACCCACTGACTCCAGAGCCAAAGGAAGGGAACTCTTCAAATCCACCACTTTCGTAGTGGTAGGTTTTGGATTTGATTTGGCAGTTTTCTGATTTTTTTTTGTTTCCTGGTGGTTTTTGGACTTCATAAATCCTAATAGCCTGTAAAATCACCCATTCACAAATCGTCCCGCACTAATTGGCTGATTATGTATTTCAGGAGTGCATGCAAAAATGTGCCCAGAAACTCCCTACTGTTAGTATTTCCCAACTGAGAAGTCTGTGAAAAAGCACACTTCAACTCGTGGGCAAACTATATCAGGGATTGGTCCTCACTACACACCATATTATATGATTTGATTTTGATTTGATTTGGGTATTTGCATCGTGCACAGGACGGACTTAAACATGTAAAGGTGCAGCTGGTTCAAGAAAGTAGACACGACAGGTGGTTAACTTGTTCAAAAACAAAGCAAGTAAGTGAACTCCACATGCCCCTCCAGGTAAGTTTTGAGAGCATTTCAAAATGTATACAAATGTTTCAGTGCTCTAAACTCCAGAGGAAGGGAATTCCAGAGTCTGGGACCGTATACCGTTTACTGCGAATATTCTGTCTCCCCTGGAAACGCAAGAAGAAGATGGAATTAACAGATGCAGTTGATCCCCTGAGCAAAATGTCCTTGCTGGTTGGTATCTACTGATTGTATCCATCAAATAGGAAAGGGCAAGGCCATGCAGACATTTATATATCAAGAAACTCAACTTAAAATCAATAGCTGAACTGGGTGAAAATGTCCCCACCCAACAGACCAGTCTTACAGTGGCATTTTGAGCTTCTGCAACCTCTGCTGCTGTTTGGCCAGAATGCCGGCAAGGAGACTATTGCAGTAATCAAACTGAGAATTCACTACGGCTCCCACTACAGCTCCATAATCATCAACAGGGACAAGTGGCAGGGCTTGCCGTAAAAGTCATAGAGAATAAAAGACTGCCTTACCACCCACCTGGGCTCCGCTGCCAAGGTTATTTTGCCAAATGCAGCCTAGATTTTCTATCTTGGCTGCAAAATCAAATTCAGTCCCTAAAAAACATGGAACATGTGGACAACTCTCAGCTTCAAGAAGATATTTGGGCCCAAACAGTGTTTCCTCAGTCTTACTTGGGTTAAGTTGAAGCAAGTTAGCAGACAGCCAATAACTGAATTCATCAAAGCACAGTCTGACCTTAAAGAAGGTTTCCTCAACGTTGCCTATATTAATGAACACCTCAGTGTCATTGCCATAGGAATTGAAGCTTACCTTATCACTTCTCAGGATCTCCATTAGCGGGCATAGATACAGATTGAACAACAACAGAGATAATGAAGAACCCTGTGAAACTCCACATACCTGACAGTGGGTCTGATATGAAACCACTAGATTTCACATGCTGCTGATTGTCTGAGAGGAAGGAATTGAACCTTTATTCAGAAACATTTCCTATCTCTCTAAGATGGCTAAGTAAGATATCATGGTGGACCATGTCAAAGGCTGCATATATGTTCAACATTACCAACAGTGACAGATCTCCTTCACCCGTGACGCTGAGAAGGTCATCCCAGACAGCCAACAAAGCAGTCTCAGTACCAGATTTTAGTCAAAATATGGACTGACACAGGTCCAAAAGTAACTCCTTTTGCACAAGTTCTTGATGTTGGATTGTCACCACCTTCTCAATAACTTTACCTGGCCATGCCATGGAAGGCCAGCTACCGGATGGTAGTTCTGAAGGTTGACAGGGTCTACATTTGTTTTCTTTTCAGCAAAAGCTTGTTGTGAATGGGGAAATCTCCAATGCCAGACATCTTGCAGTATATGCTTGCATAGGAAAAAGTAGATAATTGATCTGCTTAAGACCTTCTAATAAATCCTCTGTGACTGGTTTAAAATCACACAGAGTGACCAGACGAGAATTCAATGATTTCACTGGAGGAAGACAATCAATATGTTTGGTAACTGTATTTGGAATGAACTGTAGGTTTGTTGAAATGGTTTTCTGAATACATTTAATTTTTTCATGGAATACAACATTAAAAGCATTTGCTTTAAATAAATAAGTTTCACTAGAAGGGGATGAACAACTTGGATTACAAAACATTGAAATAACTGATAACAGTTCTCTAGAATTATTATTAGCTGTAACAATGTTCTCATGTAAATAATCCGATTTTGCTCTATAGATCGCCACTTTATGTTCCTTCAAGGGCAGTTTAACCTTAATGGCCCATTCCTTGGTTCTAAACTTCATCCACTTATGTTCCGGTATTCTAAAGTGTTTACGTGGGGGGAATTAAACATTGAGAAAACCAAGGCTTTGATATTTTCATCTTCTCTGGCTTAAACAGTGTTATTTTAGAGCGTATAGCATCCATAATAATTGCACCTTGAGCAAAAATGACATCATTTTCTGTGATGTGAAGGATCTGTAATGGCTAGAGCTCGTTAATCTTCCATTCATGATTTTTCAGCCAAATGTTTAGCTTTCAAGATAATAATATTGATAATAATTGGAAAACCCAGGAGAAAATGTACATATGACATATTCCATGATCTCAAAATCATTCCTTATTCCAAATGAGGACATAATTTGCTCATAAAGCTCTAGATGATCCCACACAGATTATCTGGTGTTTCTATGAAAATGGGTCATAAAATATTTGATGGCTTTTATTTGTTGTATGGGTTCTTTGATGAAACCGTTTCGGTATATGCCCTTCTTGCATCTATGGACCTGAGTCCACGCTTCCTCTGAGTCAGAGCTACTGACTCTCATCTCTTCCTCTGCCTATCCAGTTCCAACCTGACTCTCTCCACCCACTCTTCTACAGCTAGAAACCTCAGAAACATCTATGAGCCTTCTCACACCATCTCTACTTTCATCTCCAAAACTGGAACAGCAGCTCACCTCCTAAATATTGGGAAAATCAAGCACTTCCTTCCTTTCAACACCACCAAGCATCTCTTTACCACTCGTGTCTTCTCTAAATGGGACTACTGTGCCAGCATCCTCTTTGGTCTCCCCAACTATGTTTTATAACCTCTTAACATGATAACTAACTTCACTACCAGAACTCTTTTTGAACTCCTTCACTTTTCATCTACTTCCTCATACCGCCACCAGGATGGATGGCTGATGATGAAAAACAGTGCCAGATATGCATTTCTTCTCCTGATTGGCAAATCTATCCATGGTAAGGCACCACTTCATCTATCCTCCTCTATCCAAATCTACAAGGCTTCTCGTAATCTCCACTCTTCCTCCTTGACTACCCTTGTGACTCCTCGTCACTACTGTGCCTCCTCTCGCTTCTGCTCTTTTTCTCTTCTTGCTCCACTTGCATGTAAATCTCTTCCCCCGGATATCAGACAAACAGTCCAGATAGATTTGTTCAAAACCAAACCAAAAACCTACCTTCTCACCTCTGAGTTATCCTCTTAACCTACCTCTCACGTGCCTGCTAGCTAACATGTTCCCTGCCTCTGTCTCTCACTTCTTCTGCCTCCACTCTAGCACTTCACCCATCATGGTCACATCCGAGCACAGCTGGCCGTACTGCCTACCTGAACTTAAAATTGGCTAATATTGATTGTCCTTAATCTATGTATGTATACTTATGTGTTATCCAAGGTGACTGTTCCATTTACTCCCATCCACCACCTGGTCAGAATGACCCTCAAACTCACCCCTTTGTAATACATTCACTGCTTCCCGTCATATTTCGTATCTATTGTACCTTGTTTTGTGATCAAAAGAACCTTGTTCCTCCTGTATATAAATAAGTAAAATAAAGAAATAATGCTGGACTCCCATTCCCTATTTTCATCTGGACCTTCCCTACTGTGTTGATTTTGGGAATGCCTTCCAGATACCCGGGACTCGGGCTCCTCCCTTGGTTCTTTCCTCTGGGATTTTTCAGGGTTATTTTCCCAGGATCCATTTTTAGAGGTTTCGTAATATGGAGTTTTTTCTTCTGAGGGCTGAAAACAGACAGTGGGACTCATTCCGAGTGTGTCAGTCTGGAAACAAGGGTGCCAGTTAGCCTGGGTCAGACCTGCCGGGCGTAATGGCCCCTGCAGGCAGACTTTTCATGGAACCACTAGCATGTTAGCAACGATGCCAGTGCTTCCATCTTCCCACTCCCATGGAGTCCGAATCTGCTGCATGACTTCCTGTGCCACCGGGACTTGTAATGTCCCGGTGACACCAGAAAGTGAGGCTGCGGATTACGTATTCCCGGGTCAGTGGCAACCCACCGGTGGTACAGGCGGGTTACCGCTGGTGTTGGAATGAGGCCCAGTGTCTCTTCCCCTAGATGGTCTCTAAGAATTTCCCTAGTCTCCCTGATGAGAAGAGACTTTCAAAATGCCCAACCTTGGCTGGAGCTTTTGTCTCTCTGTGTCAGCTAAGTGTGATAAATGATTTCTCTGCAGGATCATTTTCTACAGTTCCAGATCTCTCAACTCTTCATGATAATTTTCCTCAGGCGCAGATGTATCTTTATTTCTACTACTGTCCCCACCTGACATGCTGAAAGGACCACCACCAAACCTCCCCCCACCCACTCTGGCAAAGGTGAGAAGTTATCTATATCAGTTATGGAATGCTGTCCTTCCTGGTCAAAAATATTTAGAAGAGGGGATATTAGATCCCCTCAACTCCTTCTTCTCTAGAGGAGTCGGGCACATTACTTGCCTCAGCCTGCCTAAAGCAGGGTTTAAGTAGGTGGAATGTGGCCTTTGGAAAACAGGTGTGGTCCCCTCTGTCCAAAGTACTTGCCTCTGATGGTTTGTCTGCTGAGTAATTGTAGGGCCATTTTATGATCCCTTACTTCTTGGAGTAATTTTTCATTTTTCTCCATTTCCTTAATACTTTTCAGCTTACACTTGGCTAACTGCTCTCTCAAATCACATATGCCAGCCTGATTAGCTGCCAGCATCTTGCTATTTTTAAGTCAACAAGTCCTTCCTATTTTGTAATTCCTGCTGTAAACATTCATTCTCACGCTGGCAATTACCTTTCCTGACTTTTCTCTTTCCAGTGTATCATTTCTTGTTCAAAATATCCTTTCAGTTGAACTGCTTGTTTCAGGTCAATCTCTATTTGTTCCAGTTTATCCTGCATGTGATTATGAATATGCATCTTTCACCCTGTCTAATTCTTGAGAAGAGACATGGTTCAAACCTTCATTTTTCTGAGCCTGGTGTAGTTTCTACACTAGTTGCTCTTTCTAATGTGTTAGAGCATTATAATCATATGGGGACTGATCTCTCTGCTGTTTATTGACACTTAAACTATAATTATTTTGGTCAAATGAATTTTTTAAATGCACCTCCTTGAGAATTAGATTGTTATTTTCTTGTTTTAATTCCACTATATGTAGTTTTAGTGTCACAATGTTGTCTAACAAGTGTAATGCACTCATGGTGGGGCAGTAAATATAGACACACGTGATCAAGGGTGTTTATTAAACTATATAATGTTTGAGAAAAAACATATAATCTAAACCTACATCTAAGATGGGAGCAAGCTACAACCATCAAATAATAATGAAGCAGTCCTAGTGGCCTCTTGTCAAATAAAAAGGGCCTATACTAAAAACCTATTGCCAATCCTTACAACTTAGTTGTAAAATATTGTGGGATAATGTCCTCAAAAAAAGAAAGAAGTGTTCACCAAATGATAGGATGGTATGGCTTGGTCTCCCATCCTCATGTTTTTAGCACTGGACAAGGCAGGACCTTTCATCACAGCACACACCTGGGCCTCTTGAGCTTGAGGTTACCGTTCCTTTCAACGATGCCAGGACCTTCCATGGCCAAATCAGTTTCCTGCAAAGGTATCTTGCCTTAGAAGGCCAGCTGTACCAAAACAATAAACAAACAAAAGTTCCTTTGGCAATCTTTTCATGTTGGGCGACTACTCTTCGCCTCTTGGATCCCCCTCAGCCGGGGTCTGACCCTTCTTGCAACGTTGGCCTCCCTCAATTGGGTTCACTATGACATTCACCCAAAATCGTATCACTTAACAGACTCAATGTCCTTTTCACCAACTATCCATGGTGGATTTCCCCCAGCCGGGTTCACACTTGTCATCACAATGTTCACAGGTATATCACTATTTACCCTCAATTTCCAGGCACCCCTCCATCGGGTTTACATTTGCCAGTTTCACAGTTCAATCAGTTGTCTATCATGTGCAAAATACTCTTGAGTGTACAAGGGGTTTGCTCGACCCTCGTAGGACCACTTTGACACTTTACACTAGGCCTCTTGGTCTTCGTAGTTTCAACAAAACAACACAACTCAAAAGGGCTTCAGTCAGAGTCCTGCGAATGAGCGCCACCGTGACACCTGACCACTCTGCTTCTGAACCTTTTCCTAGGGTTCCTTTAAAGTTCAAATACACAAGTTCTTTGTTCAACAAGGTTGCCGCCTGCAACCTTGGTCCCAGCATAGGTCGTTTTTACTATCTGTCTTCTCCGACTCACGGCTGTGCTAAACTGTTGAAGTTTCTCATATCGGGAGACAAGAACGGCACCACAGCGGCAAACGCTTCTCCCTGCTTTGACTGTCGGTGTGGGAGGGCCCTGTGTGCCGCTGACACCTGTCACACCACATGCAACCTGTATTTCTCAGTCTTGTGATTTCCCTTTCTGAGGCTTTACGGGTCTTAGTTGAAAAGGGCAAGGGCAAGTCCCTCCTTGTCATCCCACCCAGTCTCTCTGCCTTTCTACTCCCACCTATCCGGAATAGCTGCTTCCTTGTTTGTGCGGCCTTGCTCGAAGTGTGCTTTTGTGCTCTGCCTTTTATCTCTGTGGGGAAGGGAAAGGGCTGTCAGGTGTGCGTAGTTATTGTCAATTGCCTGACTCTGCTCGACCCTTGTGTTGGGACATGTCAGGTAAACGGCTCGGTTGTTAGTCTATTGTCTTTCACGATGTAAAAAAGTGTTTGTGTTGGAAAATTATGGGGAGGTAGAACGTCTGAATATCCTTTGGGGTTGGAAAGGGAAAAGGTGTTATAGGGTAGAGAGGGACCATGTCTCACCCGTCAGTGCCCTACTTCCACTCCCCAAGGACCCCCCCCTCCAGGTGCTCCTCCCACACTGGTCCATCCCCAGGAATTGGATCCATTAGGAATGGCCATGTCATTGCCACCTGAAGGACAGATCCTAGGGACTAGCGGATGAGACACCTTCAGGTTTCTCACACAAGGTGTTATTATACACAGATTGGTATTTATATTTTCCTTGTAACTTATTTTGGGCCTCCCTACACTGATTATATGTATCCTGGACACTCAGAATGATGTCACTTGGTTTTGCAGCTCATCGCAAGAGGACTTAATTTCAGACTGCATTTGGTCCATGATATTTTGCAGTTGCAAGATGGCCGCTATGCAATTGCTTGGAACTCAGCAGAATTTTTCTCTGCCTCTTTCGTGCTCTGAAACACTTGTGTACGAGCGCGATAGAAATAAAATAAATAATATCAATATCAATATCAATCTCAAAATCTTATTGCCACTTTTTATTCTGAACCTCCCTGTCTGCTAACCTACCCTCCACCAGTTGAAAGTGAAAAAACAAGTCAAATTCTCTTCTTTGAGAGTGGAAATCATATATGGCTTCTGTGAGGATTGTTTTAATGGCCCATATTTATCACAAAAGTTCCCGCTCACTGAGACAATTCTGTCTAACATCTCTGTCTTCCAAAGATCAATATCTGTGGCTGTATAATGCCCTTTCAAATATAACTTCAAAATGGCATGAGCCTTAACCACAGATACTGCTATGTCAGACATCTCTTTGTTTAAAATTGAGCAATCTACCTCCCATGTTCTTACTACTGCAAAGATGCACAATTTACCACTGTTAATTAATCTCTTACAACTGCAATCAAACCTCTAATAATTTTCTATGTATCAATTTCTAATTCTGTGTACAACTGAGTGTTTCCTTATGAGGATGCAGGATCAATACCACATAATCCAATGCAAAGCAAATCTCTTATGCACATTCGTGAGCTTTGCACGATTTGGGCAAAAAGGGTCTAAGTTGCAATAACAATTGTAATCCTCAACATCGTATCTCGTGGGACCTCCAGTTCCATAGAATGTTTTAACCGGGCAATATCTAATTCAGGGGAATTTTCCACTGTCTCCACTCAAACCAGGTATTCACAATTGTCCTTTCGTTAAAAAAGTCAGTTTTTTAATTAATCTGGGACCCCCAATTGGAGAGAATGTATTCCTTTTTGCTTCCCTCCCCTTTCGGGACAAGGAACATGCAGGATTGCACAGGTTTATTTATTAACAAAACAGAAACAATTGAATCAGTTTAAAGATAAGCACATTGTTTCAAGGGCCAATGATGAGAAATAATCAACACACTAGTCACTTCAGTTCTCAAAGCTACAGTTATGAAAATAGAGACTTAGTAACACAAACTTCACCATAAGTAGCTATGCATTTATTTCAGCCTGAAAACGCAAGCACCATGGATTGGAAACTTGAGAGTGCAGAGAAATCTTTCATTTGTGAAAAGAACAAGTTAGTTAAAATATCCCTGCCTATCTACTTCTCACTACATCCCCTTTATTCAAAATGCCAACCCCTTACTCGATAGACATGTCAGAATTTCAACAGCATGTTAAACTTAATCATCATCATCAAATAACTTTATTCGGCTGTCAGTCCATCAAAGTACAGGCCGGGACGATAGCTAAGGGGCAGGAAGCAATCTGACGTGGAGCAATGCAGATTTGATCTTCGAGTCCGTGCTCAGAAACCTCTACCTATTAAGCGTGTTATAAATAACCAATTACAATTGCAATACATCCTAACTTAACAGAACATTT
The DNA here is from genome assembly GCF_040938575.1 of Ambystoma mexicanum. Taxonomy (NCBI): domain Eukaryota; kingdom Metazoa; phylum Chordata; class Amphibia; order Caudata; family Ambystomatidae; genus Ambystoma; species Ambystoma mexicanum. The sequence goes on from NC_090936.1 coordinate 311,026,676, forward strand.
ACTTAAATGCCCTTAATACAAAGATCAAAAGAGAGGAAAAAGAAAATGAAGAAACAGGAAAAGAAAAAGAAAAATGACTAGAAGCCCACTAGTCACAGTTAGCGCAAATCCCCTATTGTATGTCTTAGCTCAATTCTGAACTCCTCAGACCCAAAGCCACGTTGATTCCCATTTGGCATTTTCCCCAGAGTTGTAATGTTCGCACCAGATAAAACATTGTTAGCTTGAGTAATTCCAAGTGGGCATACGATTCTTGGTTGAGGATGCAGACTAAATGCAATCCTACTGTTTACAGTCTGGCCATGACACCCGCTCCACCCAGGATGCCTTTGGCCACTCTATGGTCCCACAACTCCAACTTTACAGAGTCGCTGGGGTTATCACCCTCACTAGACATTCTGCAGCAACTCCTCTGGCTTCCCTGGTCACAAAAGCACAGCCCGTTGCAGTACGGACCAGTGTAGGCATTTATTTGAGAGTGCATCCTTTGGTTCTCGCTTATTAGTACGCAGCTTGGGTACCCCATGAAGAAATACTGTGACCCTTCTTGGCACCCCATGGTCGAAGCAGCTGGTCGTACTCCCCCTGTGACAGGGTCTGTGTACTCTAATTCCTGTCACACTGGAGTTTTGAGTTCCTACTGTACTTAAATCCCAGACCTCCGATACAATGGGTTTAGTGTAGGGACTGAGGATCTTAATGGGTTGCCAAGATATGTTATGCTGAGTGCATTGCTCATCGTGGGGCTGTGTCATATGGATGTTTACATTAGGCTCGCAATGGGTAATTGCCACTGGTTGTTTTACAGAGTCGGTTTATGGTGGTCAGTTTTATATTCAGGAGTCAGTAAACCAAATGTATCTAGCTTTGTAGGACATTCCGGGTATGAGTTGTGAGGCCCCTGCAAATTAATTGCAACAAACTACTAGGCCTTTGGGTATGTGAATGGCCTGCAGAAAAGAAAATGCATGCTTAGCAGTATGTTGGCAAAATTCCCTTCAGTGATGTTTCTATTCAATTAATGTGTAAAATGTAACTTTCTCCCTTTCAATGAGCACCTTTAACAGTGGAAAGAAATGGACAGTGAATGATCACCCTCTCCCTTTTATCTTCAGCAACCCTGCATTATTAACAATATTCAGCTTGATAGCATACCCATGAATTACTTCAGTTATCTTCTTTATCTAGATATACATACAGTAAGATGACCTTTTTGACCCCTGTTCATAGTTCTTCTGTGCTAGAAGTCATCAACAGAGAAAAGGGTCAGGTTATTCTCACGGTATACACACCATGGGACCTCATCTATACATTATATATTTTTCAGAAGCACATATACTTCTGAAATGTTCCCTAAAGTCACGGGATGCTCAATGAGTGTGTCTACTCCTCACCTCAATACTAACAAATAATAGGGGCTGGGATTTACCATAATTTCCTTTATAGGAACACTCCCCACAGGATACCTTCCCTTTTAGAAAATACTCACATCCATATTTCGTTTGGCTTTATTACAGACACGTGGGCACCCTCTTAAGGACTGGTTCAATTTGTCCACTATAGGAACAGGTGGGCATCAGTCAGCAAGATGGGATCAGCTTCCCCCACTGCTTGTCTGTTGTCACTTGCACTGATAAAGGCCTGGGACTTTAACTCCTTTTAGGCCTCAGCTTCGTGATTCTGGTGATAATGCAAAATGAGTCCAAAAAGAAAGAAATCTATTCCTTCTCCTTCTGGTTATTATCAATCCTCCTTGCTCTACTTCGTCCCCATCAGTCAGTGAATTAGCAATGAGTTTGTAAGTGTCTCTCCATAAGTGAGTGTCAGTGTCTGTCTGTGTTTGACCTTTTATAGTAAAGAAAACCCCACCTTTTTGAGGTGTGAATACTTTCCCTAATCTAATTGGTCAATGTATATGATTAGACAATGTTCCAAAAGTGACATCACAGTAGACATACCCCACAGTTATTGGGCAGATTCACGAAGAGGCAGTCTATGGGAGTAACCTCTACACCCAGTTTCCCTCCTATTTAATGTGATGTCATCTCAGGGATTTCTTGCTTTAAACATTGACACGTTCTAAATGTGTAATGTCTACACATATGACCATTTTACTAATAGGTTCATCATATTTCGTTATCTGTCACAAATCATATGGTGCATGTCTTATCAGAATAATAAAAAGAATTTCTGAGTTATAGATTTTTCTCTTTAACTCACTTCTACATTTATATTCACGTTTATTTTCCATTTCAATATAACAGGCTTGTCCGAGCGGATGATAGAAAATATGACACGCTAGCGAGCACCCTTTTTTTGCAGAAAAATGCAAATTCACCTAATTTGCCTATTAACAATACATTAAAAAAATAGATGTTGATGCATCTAATGCAGGACCTTGAGCTGAACCTTTCAACGCCTAAATTAGATCTCTAAGAAGTTTGTTTCCAGAGATACAGGGGATATAATGAATTGAATGTGCATTTAAAGGGCTTGTTGCTTCATTCAAAAAGATGGCATTACGATTACAATTCTTCTGCCTAGATACAAAGACTATGAACATAGTCCTTTTCTATTGAGTCAGGGCTGGAAATCTGCTCTTGTTGACTCAGGCTTGGCTCATATGGTCTTTATGGCTGATGAAAAGAACCTTTCTAACTTGCATATCAGTGGTTTTATGGTGGTGGTACTCATGTCTCCTCTTTAGACATTGCCATACCTTCATTTCTTTCAATTGTTAAATTTCTTAATTCAGGAAGACCTGCAACATGATGTTGATAGATCTGACTGGGCAGGACCACATATTCATCTGAATTTAAACATATTTGTTTAAATGATTCTCCTTACATACACTCAGGGGAAGACATGCAACTCCACCATCAAACTTCAAAGCATGGTCTGATTTGCTTCACCTGTTTGAAGAAGAATCCTTATCTGCAGTGGGCAGCTGCAAAGAGTATTTTAGGTTGGGAATGGAACGTATCTGTACTCCCATCCTATATGTTGGGGGTTGGGATCATTGTGAGTTGAAACCATTCCCTTATATCAGAAGTCAATGCTTAATCCATTTAAAGATGGTTACAGTCACAACAGCAACTTTTAATTTTCCTATTTGGTTAAAACAGCACTGTTCATATTGCATTGGCTTATCAAACTCCTATCAACAGTCCGAATTCTCAACATTGGTAGGTTGCCTAATGCCGACTCTTTATTTCTGTAGAAGGAAATGAGCATTCAGAGTATTAACATGCAAATCTGTTTTCTCTCTTTAACTGCTGTTCTTTCTCCTTTGAGTAGGCAATTACCCATTTTAACAGCAGATGCAGGTTATTCTCTGGTACTTTGGTTTTAAGGGACTTCAAAATATTACACATTTTGCTTGCATGTGTGTTTTTCTCAAACTGCAGTGCCAGGTTGTAGCTTAAATATTATATTTAAAATGACACCTTGCTCTGCATCTTTTCTCATGAATCAAGCTTCCCTACAATGTCCCACCTATAGGTTTCCTTAGGGCGCACTAGCCATGGCCTTGGCGATGGCCACACTACATGTTCCACCTATAGATTTCCTTAGTGCCCACTGACCATGTTGCACCAATTTTTTTTTTAGATGCCCATTAGCCATGGTCTTCGGCCATTGCCCCTGCACATGTTCACCCTATCGGTTTCCTTAGAGCCCACTAGTCATAGCCTTCAGCCAAGGCCAGGGGCCACAGCCTTCGGCTGTGTCCAATGTCCATATCACACCGATAGGTTTCACAATACATATTACAGTTTTAAAATGTCTTTAAAAAATATATATGTTCACATTCTAATTTTAAAATTTCCTTTTTTTTAAACTCTTTTCTGATGCCCGCAGTTATGCCAATGAAATACCCATAACCGTCGCTATCGCCAGGTATAACTGCAGTTATTAAAAAATGCTTGAAAAATCCATAACTTTTCCCTACCCTCACAGGCACTCACCAAGTGCCCCCCTCCCTTTTGCCATGACCCACTCCCCTCTGCGCTCAGCTGCTTTCCCCCCTCAATAGCCTTCTACCATTATCCCCTATCACTCTCCTTTTGTGTGGCACACTTTCATTCCAGCTTCCATCTTCCGTTGTAGCCACAGTTATTACAGCGGTTATAACCGCGCTTATCCCCAGTACAACCCAGTATAACCCAGGTTATGCGAAAACGTTCAAACTGCAACTCTGTCCCCTGACCACCCACAACTCCACAATTCCACAGAGCATCCTCTTTCCTCAGCTCCACATATAGCCTGATGCCATTGCATCCTTTTTCTTGATCGAAATGGGTTTCTTTGCACTTATTTTGGCCAATCCAGGTTATAACCGCGGTTATCTGCTAAATAATCCAGCTAATGCAAAAACTATCGAACTGTAACCAAGTCCCCAAACCACCCCCAACTCCACAATGTTACATGGCATCCTCTTTCCTCTGTCCTGATGACATTTTATCCTTTTCCTCCTATAAATGGATTTTTTTACATTTTTTGCATCGATTTAGTCCCCATTATTTTTCCTGTAAACAAAAATGGTCAATTTTGGGAAGCCCACACAGTGAAAACTGCTGGATGTATTTGGACAAGGTCCAAAACAATTTGGGCAAGAATCATTGACTCGCGATCCTTTTGCAGGATTAGGTTATTCTGTTCAGTATTTTTTTGTAAATATCTGACAGAGAAGTGGTTGCTCGCTTGTCCCCAAAAAATAGAGACATATCCTGTGGTGCTTTGCAGAAGGGAGGCTGAAAGGCATTTCAGAAATGAAAAAGCAGCAATGTTCACCCAAAATTCTACTACTAATAACTTTTCACTGAATGGATTTGAATAACATTTTCAAAACATAATGTTTTTCAAGTGACAAAACATTATGAAATGAAAAAGGTATTAAGAAAAACACAACACAGTTTCATAGTTTTCAGCCCAATCATGTATTTATTTTATTCATTTGCATATATAAAGCATGCAGGAAGCCCTCGGGTATCGTGGCGCTGTTACATGGAAACATAGTTACATTTGCATAGAAACTTAGTTACATTTACATAAAGGTGTACATAGAGGGGTACATGGCTATGTGTTACATAGGGCAATAAGGCAGCACAGGTGTGTATCTGATCGCATCAGAGCATGTTACATAAAGCTGTTATTGCATATATACAGATATATGCAATAACAGCCATGGAGCGTATGGAGTAAGGACAGTGCTGGGTTAGGTGGGTAGTTTAAGAGAATACTTAACTTGAAAGATAAATTGGTGAAAACAAGGAGATTTAAGATGAAGAAAGACACAACTAAAACTGGAACATTCCCGTTCCATAATTGTTCTAATTGTGGATATATAATCAAGGGGAACACAATAAACCATCCACATACTGGTGAAAAGATAAAACTCAGGCATTTTGGGACATGTAATTCGAACAATATTATCGATTCCATAAAATGCCCATGTGGATTATACTACGTGGGACAATTGACACACACTGCAAAAGTGAGATGGAATGAACACCGCTCATGTATACGTAATCATAACAAAAATTCTGCGGTGGCATGACACTGGGACTCAAAAAAACACAATCTATCTCAGATATGATTCCAAATACTCGAAGTGGTGAAGAAAAGAGAACCACACATGAACATACAGCATAGACTTGACCAGAGGGAATCCTTCTGGATCCATAAGCTTGGGACATTGACATCTGGAGGATTGAATGAAGAGATCAATTTTGCTTGTTTTCTTTAAGAATTGTGTGTATTGTTTATAAGGGGCAATGAGTTTGGTTGACACATGAGGTATACAATTTGGATGTACTTGATGAGTTTGTTTGGATATACACATATAAGGAGAGAAACTACCGCAGTTATGTACTATAGTGTACCAGAGAACAGATATGTATGTGATGAGATTTATTATTCATGATCTGATGTGAGAATCATTTCGTCCAACCCACATGGATATGGAGGACAAGCTACAGTATAGACTTTGTGTATCTGATACAACACAGCTGCAGCAAAAGTGGATAATCACATGGCACCTGCTTGTGCACTGCGGCTTTATATACCTATGGCCATCGGCACAACTGCATACCGCAGACTGAGCCTACAGAACCCAGGACCTTACGTCCTGGTATGCGCAACATTGCGCTTTTGGACATTGGGTTTGAGTCCACACTATTATACAGCATTGCGCTGACCTGTGGGTGTACCCGCCATATCGGGAGGCACTTCCACCTTTTTAGACAAAATGAATGTCGAGAACACACGCTACAAGTATGAGAGGTTGCCATGGCGATCAATAGTCCCGCCCACCCATTTCCATTGGAGGGTAGGACTGGAGGCGCGCCTGCCATGTCCAATCCTGGACATTGGACGCAGCCGCGATCGCCATGGCAATGCTAAAACCAACGTGTCCAACGCGAGCACGCATTCGCGACCCATTTTACGAGGCAAACGGACTGGAGTATTTTGGAGGTAAGGAACTCCGACTAGCTACAGCAGGCACACTTGAAGCACTCTTCTTGATTGTGTTACAGAGAAACTCATTACATGTTTTTCCAAACTGGGAGAGTTTTTTTCCAGATGTACGTGCTCTTGTGCAAGGCGACAACCGTTTTGAAATAAAGCTAAGGTAAACTCGAATCACGCATTGTGTGTGCTCACGTAGATCTCTCACAATATGTTTCCTCAATAATTTGGTTGAGGACACTAATGAATGCACTTTTACTTTCTCCCTTCTGCACTGACCTGTATGAAAGGATGTATACTTCATTATTCACCTACGTGGCGGTATGTACATTTGAAATGTATGTAAATCTAATTGTAATGGAATTGTATTGATTTTGTTGAATGTAGCCCTGAAGATGGTGCTCTGCACCGAAATGCATTGTCAAAAACAGTTTATACTTTAAGTTGGGGAATTGCTTATTCGCCTAAGACATTGTGTGATTAAAACACAAACTACTTATATAATACTTTGAGAAAGTGTTTGAAATCTTATTGCAACCTTTACCTTGAAAGATTGGAACTCTACAATACTGAGTGAAACGCATAATCTAAAAAATGAATACTGGCTTACAATTTACAGCTGAATGAATTTAGCTCCTAACGTGGAGCAAGGAGGAGCACAGGTTTTACAGGGTGGTTTCCACACTGTTTTTCTTTTTGATAGTTTAAGAGAATAGCCTTGTGTTGATGGCTTGGCAGAATGCAAGATGAGAGGGTTCCAATCTGAGGGCAAGTGGGAGGGAGTTCCATTGTCTAGCAATGATGAAGGGGAAGCTGACACTGCCCCTTTGGTGCCTTTGACCCTGGGTACAATCAGCAGGTTGGCGTAAGGTGTTCTTGTGGGTCTAGAGGAGGGGGGTATGTTAACTCTCATTGAAAGTTAGGGTGGAGCAGTGTGATGGATGCACTTATGGGAAAGGGCAAGTGTTTTGAAGAGGACACATTCGTGGACAAGCAGCCAGTCGGATTGTTATCTAGCTGCAGATGTGTTCCCTTTGAGGGATGCCAATAGGGCACATAGGGCGTTATTTTGGATGGTTTGGAGTTTGTCCAGGTTTTTTGCAGAAGTACCCATGAAGAGGACATTACAGTAGTCCAGTCTGGACCCGACTAGGGCTCTAGCAATAGTCAAGCAGTTAGCAGTGGTGAGCAATGGCCTAGCCACATTTTTGAAGTTTAGCCTAGTAGACTGCAGATGAGGCGATGGCGCTAACTTGTCTGGAAAGCTTAGTGTTTTTACTCAATGGCAGATTGGGATAACTGTGTTGTCAATGTTGAAGGAGGAATAACGTGTGTTAAGTTTTTTCAGAGTGTCGGTGGATCGTAGCAGAAGAAGTTCTGTCTTTTCACCATTGAGGCAGAGCCAGTTTTGAGCCATCCAGGTGTGGATGGTGGCGTAAGTGGTGTTAAGGGTCTTGGCGTCCTCCACATAGTCACCGGACAAAGGGAGGAGGACTTCCGTATCATTGGCACAGTTGGTTAATATGATGCTTAGCGAGTCCAGAGTGTTGAAGAGAGGTCTAGTGAACATGTCATATAATGTACAGGAGATGCAGAAGCCTCGTGGTACTCTGCATTGGATCATGACTGGTTTTGCAGACGCTTGTTCAGAGAAGACTCGCATAGCTATCCTTGGAGGAAGGAGGAGATCCAATCGATGGCAATGGCGCAGAAATGGGCTGAGGAGGAAAGGTGTTGGCAGAGTACCTTGTGGTCTACCATATCAAATAAGGCTGAGAGATCTAGGAGGAGGAGTAGAGTGGACTTGCCTGCATCACTGATGTCGTCGATTTGGTTCTTAAGGTCAAGCAGGGCTGTTTCGGTTCTGTGACCAGGGCAGAAGCCAGATTGTCGGGCACCTAGGAGGTTGTTAGATTCTAAGAAGTGTTGCACTTGTAAGTAGGCTGCTTTGTCCAAGATTTTTAGTAGGAAGGGTACTGTGGTTATGGGTCTGTAGTTATTGGAGTTTTTCGGGTTGAGTGATGGTTTTCTTAGGAGGGGGCAGACCCACGCTTCTTTAAGACAGGGTGGGACAGACCCTGAGGTGAAGGAAGCATTAATGAATGCTGTGAGGAAGGGTGCAAGTGAGTTTGCACATTCTTTGATAAGGGTAGCTGGACAGACATCCCCTTTACACATGGAGAGTTAATATTCTTCATGAGCGAGAAGACTTCTATTGCGTTGCTGTCCTTGAAAGATAAGAGTGGTGTGAGGGGGCCTCAAGGTTAGGAGTGGGTGTGTGGGAGGGGTTGGGAAGGTTGGTGCAGTGCTGGTTGGCATAAATTCTGGTGTGGAGGGTTTCTAGCTTGTTCAGCATAGCTGTTTGTATGCTTGAGCACCAGGCTCCATCACTGGAAATGGCCTAAAGAAGCAGGGCAGGGATTTCCAGTTCCATGAAGATGGCAAATATTTCTTCGGTGTCAGAGTTGGCGTTGGCAATTCTTGTGTTGATTGAGTTGGTTTTGGCCTGGATGATAGCTTTTGTATTCCTTAGAGAGTTGATTAAACACCAGTTTAGCTGACTCCAAATGGTGGGATTGCCAAGTGGATAGGGTTGCCCATTTCTTGGAGAGTAGCTCTAACAGTCCCGGTGAGAAATATGTGTTGGAGTGTTTAGCGGGTTTGGCTTTCCGTGCGGCTAGTGGGGTGATGGCCTCCACTGCTTTAGTTAAAGTAGCATTGAAAGTGAGGGCTAGTTTGTTCGGGTCATTGGAAAACGGGGCACACAGGGTTGGGACACAAAGATATGGGGTGAGTCTTTCTTTGATGACTAGGCATGCGCTTCTGGCAAAGGAGAGGGAGAGGCATGGCTGGCTGTTGCTGATGTTTAGGGAGGAAAAAAGTGAATTGGATAAGGTGGTGGACAGTCCAGGGGAGGGGAGTGTTAGCACTGATGACTGGCGGGCAGTTCTGGTGAGCTAGCCTGTCTAGGGTCCGGACTTTGATGTGTGTGGGTTGCGAGATGGAGTGTTTAAATCCTTTAGTTTCCAGAGCCTTTGCCAGGGATTTAGATGGGATGTGCCAAGAGGATCTTGGTGGAGGTCTTCAGGTTGTTGGATCAGAGGTGGGTGATGGTCGCATAGAAGTCTCCCAGCGTTGCCAGGGGGTGGTACACTATGTGGAGTGTGATAGTGCAGTTGTGGGGGGTGTTGAGTTTGAGGACTAGGGCGTTGCAGTTATTAGGGCAGACCTTTCGACCTTTCTGATGAAGAAGGACTCAATGAGGGCTACAGCGCCACCTTTAGATAGCGGCCAATCTTGTTTGAAGATCTTGTAGCCAGTGGGGAGAGCAAGCGCTAGAGTGGGGCCAGACGCTTCGTGCAGCAAGCTCTCTGTGATGGCAAGAATGTTGTGGTTATGGGGGGTGGTCAAGTCATGGACCTCTACTGCATGAGCTGGTAGGGTGTGTGTGTTAATGAGGGCACAGGTGAGTGTGGTTAGAAGGGGAATGGTGGGGGGATTTGGAGGTGTGTGGTAGCCTCAGGGCTCTGGTGAGTGGTGGCTGAAGCCTTGAGGGTAGCAGCGGGTAGCACTGAGGTAGAGGGGCATACATCAGTAGTCGCATCATCACAAGTAGGCAATGTAGTAGCAACAGGTGACATGGAGGTAGTGGGTTGTAGATCAGTGGTCACATTATTAGGTGTAGGTGTGGTAGCAACAGCAGGCAGCAGTGAGGTGGTTGGGCGTACATAAATGGTAACATCATCATTATCTATATGCATTTTATACATTTTAGGTGACATGGTGATAGCAGGGCATGCATTAATATTCACATTATTAGGTATGGGCATGATACAAGTAGCAGGCAGTATTGAGGTAGTGGAGCATACATTACTAGTCACAACACATATGGGCATGGCAGCAGAATTCAACAACTTGGTGGTAATGAAGAGTACATCTGTGGTCAATGGGCATGATAGCAGGAACAGTCGGCACTGAGGTAGTGGAGCATACATTACTAGTCACAACACATATGGGCATGGTAGCAGCATCCAACGACTTGGTGGTAATGGGGCATACATCTGTGGTGACATTATTAGGTATAGGCATGATAGCAGGAGCAGGTGGCACTGATGTAGTGGATCATACATTATTGGGGGTGGTAGGGCATACATTAAGAGTCAAATCATTCCATGTGTTCATGATGGTAGGATCAGGCGGCATGGTTGTATTGGGAGGTACAGCAATGATATCATTGTCTTGTATGTTACAGGTGATGGTAGCGGGCATCGAGGGGTCAGTGTTGCAGGTCGCAGACTCAGCGATATTGTGCGTGCCCCGGGAGATAGCAATACTGTCCTGCCTGTTGAGCATTGGAATAGCAGGCAGGTTGAGGGTGTGGGGGTTGCGTATGCAGTGAGAGATGTCCCATGCGGAGCACTGTAATGTGTGTATCCCCTTTCCCCCTCATGTACCTTCCTCCAGATGTCTTCCAGTTCCAGCTGATCCAGTATTTTCCGTAACCTCTGTGCTGGTGGCGCTGGTCGTCTATGCTTGTCGTCCGACCTGTCTAGTCGGGGTTCCAGTGTGCAATTGTGGTCTCCAGCCCAGATGATCGTAGCATTCCTGTATGGGGCCAGCCGGGGCATGAGTGACTCAAAGAAGGCTGTTGCGTCATGATTGGGGGCATAGGTGTTCACCAGGCACACCTCCCGGTTTTCCAGCATTCCATGGACAATCAGGACCCTACCCTCAGTGTCTTTTTCCTGGTTGATGAGCTGGAATGGGGTGCTCAGAGCGATCCAAGTTATCACCCCCCTTGCGTAGTTAGAGTACGTTGAGCTGTACATCTGACCTCCCCATTTCTTGGCCACCTTGGTTTGTTTTCCGACCGTCAGGTGCGTCTCTTGCAGCATTGCAACGTGGGCTCTCATTTTATTTAACCAGGTGTAGACCCTCAGCCTCTTGACGTATGCATTTAGCCCTCTAACATTCCATGTGACGATGTTTAGGTCATCTCGGTTCTTGTGGGGCAGGCGTTAGTGGCCCCCTCCGTCCCATGGGCCCATATACTTTCATGTCCTCTTGTCGTGCCTCTTCCGGGGGTCCTCGTCCCGCATCTCTCCTGTGATACTTTGTGTCGTTCACACGTCCTCCTTCCCCTGCGTTTCCCCGGGGTTTAGCTGTTCTTGCGGTTCTCGGATTCGTTTTTTTATTGGTGTTTTCCTTCAGTGCGCTTCGCTGACCCCTGGCGCCCGGGGTCTGCCCCGCGTGTCCACCTTCCGTGCCTTCGCTGTGGTTTCTTTGTCTGCCATGTCCTTTTTTCCTCATGCCTTCAGCCCGCAAACTTAGCCTCCTAACAACTGTAACTAGAAACAACAACAACAAACGCCCAGCCTCCCTCCCCCTGCTCGGGCCCCACCGCTCTCCAGGTGCCGCCTTCTTTCCCTCAGACGCACTTGTCGCGGCGTAGTGCCTTAGAACTGGCACTATAAACATTGTCTCTGCTTGGGGTTCCTACTGTGGGTCTTGGCGGTCCAGTTCCAGAAGTCTTGTACTCCCAGTATAATTCTTTGGTTTAGGCCTTGAACTCGTGAGCTGTTGGTTATCCTGCTCTTTCACTTTTCCACAGGGAGTATCCCTGTGTCTTCTTTCCCGTTTTGTCTTTAAATTAGTTGCAGTGAGGTGGTGTAGCAAACTGCGGCTCGCTGCAGAGTTCCTCAGATTTTGTCTCGCCCAGTTTTGCCGGGTGCCTGGGTCTTGCGTTCCATCTTCAATCTCCTTCTCTGCCACGTCGGGGCACCTCTCTGTTCCGTCTGTTCCCCCCTTCCGGCTGCGGGAACCCTTGTTGGTCCATCCACAGTTGGGCGTCCGCTGTGGTCTCAAAGATCTGTGTCCTTCCGTTATGTAGCACTTTGAGCTTAGCCGGGTATAGTAGCATGAACTTCGCGCCCGCAGCCCGAAGGCGGTCTTTGGTCGGCCAGAACTGAGCTCTCTGCCTTTGCACGAGCGCCGTGTAGTCTGGGTAGATGGTTATCCTGGCTCCATTCCGGGTTATGACTCCACCATCTCTCGAGAACGCCAGGATTTTTTTAGGAATTGATAGTTATGGCATTCAAGAGATCACTCATGCTGAACTATCTGACAACATTAAGAAGGGGGACAAAATGGAATCTTCTAGTGATACGATGAAAAATCAATCTCTAGAGAGTTTGGGAGGGATCGACAGCATATTGGACTTAAAGATGGTGACAATTTAAGTCCTGCTGCTGAAACAAATGAGAAGCAAAGAGATGTGTTGGAACTACGGGAGAGTGTGGAGACCACGAAGGAAATGCAATTAGTTCTTGGATGGAGCAGTGTCTCACAGACCTTGGAGAATGACAGAATTAATCGATCACATCTCCTGTATATGTTCCAAAAATACCGACCCTAAAAAACTTGAATACTTATGATATTGAATGGATCCAACTTTCCATACCTAATAACCACAGAATGGCCTGTAAGGTTCAATCTACCTTAATTCTAAAAATTCTATGGGAACAAAATGAAAATTGCATGGTTTTGGAAATATGGATTAGATGATTCAATTTCTAGAATTCCAGAAACAGCACATATCTGCTGTCCCAGAGTCAGGTGCGAACTTGAGTGCTGATACATGTACCACACAAAACCTAATCACCCAGCTTACTTCTGTTGTTAATGCTATTAAGGGATTGGCTGGCTTTGAATCTCTCCTCAAAGGGGTTGGCTCAACACACTCCCCAAAAGGCCAATCATAACCATTCTTAACTTCCTTTGTGAGCTGGAATTGTTGTGGTTTCAATAATTTACAAAAATGTGTTTTGAATAATATGCTATCATTCAGCTCAAGTGTAATAATGATACAAAAGACCATGGCAGTTTATTTTATTCATATAGATGGTTTTACAGCCTTTAACCACCCAGCAAAGTGGGGGGGGGATGTTTGGTCGTCCGTTTGGTGGTCTACTGACACTTGTCAACAATGCTTGTAAAATTGATGCAAACATGATCTATTCCTCTGATGCTTTATTAATCATTGAATTTTTAGTTGGTACCATCCCTACAATGTTGATTAATCTATACTGCAAGCCTGGTGCAGGGTCATGTATGAGCACCATTAATTAATTGGATTCCATGCTGCAAAGTTTAACTGAGAGGAATGATGAGTATGATGTTATTCAGGGAGGCGATTTTAATGCTGCCCTTATTGGTTACACTTGCTCTAATTCATTATTAAGAAGTAATGACCATAATGTGCGTGTAGCTGATCAAGGGCATATATGGTCTACGTTTTTGCATAGCTGGAATATGCATATTATGTCCCATGCACGAAATCAGAAACAATACACATGGACTAGAGGTACATCATGTTCAAGGATAGATTATTTTGTCGTGTCGGAAAGCTTGCTTCAAATAGCAACAGCCATTGATGTGAAAACCATGTATTGTAGCGATCACTTGATGCTGAATTTAAAGCTGAAATATTCTCTGGAATATCACAAAAAAACAGTCCTTTAGCATTCATTGAAATGGATAACCCTGAAAAGTGGTTAGATGGTTTCCGAAATTATGTCAGGAATTTGCTTATCTGGTAAATGCCTGAGGTGAGCAATACATTGTGACCAAATCTTTGAAATTCAGGGAAAACACTTTAGTTGCAGGCATGTTAAGGTGAGCAATATATTGTGACAAAATCTTTGAAATTCAGGGAAAAAACTTTAGTTGCAGGCATGTTAAGGTGAGCAATACATTGTAACAAAACTTTTGAAATCCAGGAAAACAAACCTGCAGGGATATTAAGGTGAAAATGTAACGCAATAAAACACATGAAAATTGGCAGACAATTCAGTCTAAGCCACCTTAACTTGCTGCCCCTGTTGCACAGCAAATGACCATAATGATGACATCACAGGTGACCTCAGTAATAACATCATTAATGATATCACTGATTACATCACTGATGGCATCAGACACAACAAGACTAATTAGGTGTGTTACAATATTTATAGGATCCCAATATATATGTGCTTTCAGTACACTTAATCACAATGGGCAGATCGTATACACAATTTAGGGGGTAATTCATAGAATTTAGAGCACAAGTGGCGCACGCGGTTGGCGCACAGTGTGCGCGTGCGATTGTCTGCGCCAGCCGCGTGCGCTAAAATCCATTTCCGCGCACAGCGTATTCATGGATTTTAGCTACCAAAACCAGCCGTGGCGCACAGTGGCGCAGCGACCCTGCAGCAGCGCCAGTTACGTCCCCAAGAACGCCCCTAGCGCAGGGAAAAGCCATCAAAATCCCCAATCCAGTGCAAAGGGCTGCGCTAACCCTGTACCAGTATACATGGCCGCCACACAGCACACGGCAAATGGGTAACTCGTATTACTGGGGTGCGCAGGAAGTTTCACACGCGATTGGCCCTGTGCGAGTGGGGTATGTGTATTATTGGAGTTCACAGGAAGTTTTACAACCGAAAGGGCCCTGTGCGAATGGGGTACGTGTATTACCGGGGTTTGTGGGAAGTTTTACACGCAATTGACCCTGTGCCAGTGGGGTACATGTATTACTGGGGTTCACAGGAATTTTCACATGCGAAGGGCCCTGTGCGAGTGGGGTACGTGTATTACTGGGGTTCGCAGGAAGTTTCACACGCGAAGGGCCCTGTGTGAGTGGGGTACATGTATTACTGGGGTGCACGGGAAGTTTCACACGCGATTGGCCCTGTGCGAGTGGGGTACGCGTATTACTGGGGTTTGCTGGAAGTTTTACATGCGAAAGGGCCCTGTGCGAGTGGGGTACGTGTATTACTGGGGTTCGCAGGAAGTTTTACACGCGATTGGCCCTGTGCGAGTGGGGTACGTGTATTACTGGGGTTCGTGGGAATTTTCACACGCGAAGGGCCCTGTGCGAGTGGGGTACGTGTATTACTCGGGTTCGCTGGAAGTTTCACACGTGAAGGGCCCTGTGCGAGTGCGGTACGTGTATTACTGGGGTGCGCAGGAAGTTTCACACACGATTGGCCCTGTGCGAGTGGGGTACGTGTATTACTGGGGTTCGCGGGAAGTTTTACATGCGAAAGGGCCCTGTGCAAGTGGGGTACGTGTATTACTGGGGTTCGCGGGAAGTTTTACACGCGATTGGCCCTTGAGTGGGACATGAGTGGGTGCCTGCTGGCAGGTGCCCCTCACTGCTGGTCGGTGAGGGTGCAGGGGGACATGAGTGGGGGCCTGCTGGCAGGTGCCCCTCACTGCTGGCGGGTGGGGGTGCTGGGGAACATGAGAGGGGGCCTGCTGGCAGGTGCCCCTCACTGCTGGGGGGTGGGGGTGCTGGGGAAATGTGTGGGACATGAGTGGGGGTCTGCTGGCAGGTGCCCCTCACTGCTGGGGATGGGGGTGCTGGGGGACATGAGTGGGGGCCTGCTGGCAGGTGCCCCTCACTGCTGGGGGGTGGGGGTGCAGGGGGACATGAGGGGGGGCCTGCAGGCAGGTGCCTCTCACTGCTGGGGTGTGGGGGTGCAGGGGGACATGAGTTGGTGATCACTAGTGGAAGGTGACATGTGTGCTGGCTGGGGGGCATGGCCAGGGGTGCAGGGTAGTCCCCTGTGTTGTGGGTTGCCTGTAGGGGCCGTGGATGGGGTGGAGGGCACACCTGGGAGGACCCACACTGCCAAGTCACGTGTGGGAGTCCCCGTGCACCCCACTAGATACACGTACCCTCTCTGACAACGGAATTGCATGTAAAACTTCCCACGCACCCCAGTAATACACATACCCCACTCGCACAGGGCCCTTCAGATGTGAAACTTCCTGCGAACCCCAGTAATACACGTACCCCACTCGCACAGGGCCCTTTCGCGTGTAAAACTTCCCGCGAACCCCAGACATACACGTACCCCACTCGCACAGGGCCCTTCACGTGTGAAACTTCCCGCGAACCCCAGTAATACATGTACCCCACTCGCAAAGGGCCCTTCGCGTGTAAAACTTCCTGCGAACCCCAGTAATACACATACTCCACTCGCAGAGGGCCCTTTTGCGTGTAAAACTTCCCGCGAACCCCAGTAATACACGTACCCCACTCGCACAGGGCCAATCGCGTAAAAAACTTTCCGCGAACCCCAGTAATACACGTACCCCACTCACACAGGGCCTATCGCATGTGAAACTTCCTGCGTACCCCCGAAATACATGCACACACTATTTTTCACACAGCGGTTGTCCGTGTTTGTTGCATACCCCTTTTCTATACGGCCATATTGGCCTGCGTGTTGATCGCATATGTTTATTTGGGCTCCTGGCTGCCACACCGTACTACGTGTGTCATTTTTGCAAGCACGTGGGCTACTGGAGGGCGCTTGTCTCTTTTTCTTCTTTTTATGGGGTGCCTGTGTGTTGCGTGCACGTCATTTATCCCAGGGGGCCACAGTATGGGACATTCATCATAGCTGTATATACGTGCTTTTTGTTTGCGCACACTTTTGTAATGCACAGGGCCGCTACCGCCTGCCTTCATGTGGTGGACGTGGTTAGGCCTGTGCGTGTCTTTGCCCGTGCGTGGGTTTGCCCTATTCGATTCCATGAATACGTGTGGTTCGCGTGCGTGTGGGCGTTCCGTGTACTTCCCAGCAGTACTTCCCCAGTTACACCTTCTTTTTCACATGTTGTTCCCCATTCTGCGTGTTACGCCCCATGTCCCGCCCCCTTTTTGGTGTGTGCGCGGACGTTGTGCGCTTTCCCTTTGCGCGTCACGCACAGCGTTTGAGCTGTTGCAATGACGTGTGCGCCCGTGTGCGCCACGCTCGGGTTTGGCGCACATCCCAAGGAAAACACGTGCAGGGACTTCCATGAATCGCACACATGTGCGTGCACCTGTTTTTTCATGCTTGCGCCTGCTTGCACCTGCTTGCGCCAAGATTTTCGGCGCACGTTTGTTCCATGAATCGGCCCCTAAATGTCTACTGTGGAGTTCAAAGTCAGCACCCAAACAAAAAGGAAACTGCATTTGTCCACTTTGGGCCTAAAATGTATAGCACTGAAAACACACAGAGATGACTGCCAAACTGGAAAGGGCAGCATTCATTCCCAACTGGCATAACAAAATGCTGTTTCCAGAGAAATCAACTTAAATGGGAGTAATTGTGAAAGCAGAATTTTCACTGGCAGACTGAAAGTCCAGCAATTCATTTTCAAAACTGCAAAATAGGAGAAGGCTGTTCCTTTGTTAAACAGAGAGACCATGGACAATTTCTTAATTCTGCAGTTTAAAACTAGGAACATAGAAAATGAAATGACACTGCAGAAGCACATTTAAAGATATATATTAAATCATTGGGTGTGTTTCCAGAACTGTTTGGAAAGAACTTGTGAGCAGGAAGACTAAAATAAGTATACCATATGTGTGAATGACAAAGAACTAAAATCAGAGGCCTATCTGTCATTACAGTATGAAAAAATTAAATGAAAGACACTTTTCACAAAAAGAGAGTATCATGGAAAAATAAGGACATTTGCATCAGGGATTGGAATGCACTGTTTACTAGGGAAACTCCAGTGCCTGTCCCAGTTTTGATATAAAGTATAATTTAAAGATGAACATTGATGGCATGGCTCAGGAGAAATCTGAATATGATTTGAGTCCAGTATTAAAAGGCCTCCTGTGTAAAAGAAATTGTAACATGAACATTTTAATATGATTTGAGGACGAGTATTAAAAGGCCTCCTGTGTAAAAGAAATTGTAACATGTAAAATTAAAAGTTTCTGTTCAGGAGAATTGCCATTAGGTTCTGTTCTGGAGAAATGGCTTCAGTTTCTGTTCAGAATATTCAAACATTGACCTTATCCCTATCTTCTATCTATCTAAAACATATTTTGAAGCACAGCAGTGACCAAGAAGGTACCTATGGTGGATTTGGCCTGCTCCCAAAGATAAGCAACACATGATTAATTAGCCATGGGCTAAAGAACACTAATGGATTATCTGCAGGTTAATCCAACAAAGAAAGCAGGTGTACAGTTCTCACGTTGAGTGGGGAAACAAAACATATTGTGCAATTGAAGTCAAAATATGCATACATGTTTAGAAAGTACCATAAATCTGGTTGGGTGATCATATTTTGTTCATTTTCTCAGGAAGCTTATGCCACACAGGAATGGCTCAATTATTGTTAAAAAGCTGATGAGCAGGTGTATCTGCTGATCTAACTCTCATAGCAATTCAAGCTTAGGAATGCAGTTATGAATTCCGAGAATATGTCACAAATGAGAGAGTTTTGGAGATGATACCTTATTAAATTAGATATCTGAATATAAAAATTCTGGTTGATGACTGTTATAATCTTTGAATAAATGAAGGTAAACCCTTGTTCAAACCTGAAACTTTGTGAACTCACGGGACTCATTTCATTAGGTCCCTCATGGACGACCGTTTCAAGCATATATATATTGTTATGCTGAACTGTAAATTAAAATATTTGTCATTTAAGAGTTTGTATGTGCAAAATTGAAATGTCTAAAAATGTAAATTCAAGTGGGTGGCCTTACCCCTCTCAAAATATGGGCTTTGCAACTGAACAGGCCAATCAAAGAAAATAGGTTTGGCCTAGAATAAGGGGATTGAAAATAATTGTCCGATCAAAACTAATGATCAATGAGCTGGCCTGTCTTCATTTATAGATTTTTATGGGAGTGGTGACAGAACCATAGGGGTACACACATTGGAAATCAGGGAGACTGCCTGAAAATACCTGGGTTGGAACTGCTGATAGAATTGCTGGAGGAAACTAGGAGAAGATATAGAGGCTGGGATATATGACCAAGGAGAGGCACAGTAGAGGGATCGAGCCTGGGGAATATACATGACTGATGTTGGATTCTGCTGGTCCCAGTCCTGTACCTGAAAGATTACCTGATCCTTGAAATTATTTTTCCTCAGTGCAAACCTGAGATATTTATGTAAGTTAACTTGTCTGACCAAACCAGGTCTGGCTACGGTTTTTGTTTGATTGAATAGTTTTCTGATTTTCGATTGGGTGGGCACACAATGTAGATCCTTTGTATTAAACAATAATATCATTAATTCCCACACAGCCAAATTACATTGGGTGAATGTGTTGAAATTCGAAATTAACAACATTGCATCCAGTGTGGATAAAAGTATAGTCTGTTAAGTAATTTGGGTACTCCAATTTATTTTTGCCAACCCCAAAATTTCCTAAAGGGAGGTGTGCATTAAAAACACAATTCCCTATGGCTTCCTAATCCCCTGAACCCTGCCTTAAAACAGAGGGATTCCACATGCCCACCTGAATACATGGATTTGTGTGTGCTGGGACAGAACAGTTTCTTAGCAAAGTTAAACAGAGTAGAGTCACTGATAGAAAAAGCTTACCTTCTACTGAAAGCCAGAAAGTGTCTCTTAAGAGAAGGGAGATTTTGCCTTGCATAGTGGTGTCAGGAGTGATGGGCTTCTCTTCATTGGAATCCTCTAAATCCATTAAATCCCCCTCCTCCTTCTCCTCACCTGATCCTTCTGAAGAAAACCTGGGCTTCTTATCTTTTTTCCTTCTGCAGGACTTCTTTTTCTGGCAGAGATACAGCCTTCCTCGGATGGAAGCCACTGTGTCGCCGTGCAATGTCGGATAACACAAGATCCCCTCGGAGACTGCCAGAAACAAGAGGAAAAAAAGCCAGCGGCTTAGAAAAAAAAACTCTTGTGGGAAGTCTGTTGTTGTTTCACTGAGGAGCGTGGAAAGGAACAGAGCGCCGTGACAAATAGAGCTTTTGGAAGGATGACAGAGTAGCAGGGCACAGCAGGAGAGAAAAACAAGATAAGTGTCCAGAAACCAAGGGAATGGGAACAAAATCAGTGTACCAAAAAGCAGAGAAACCGTGGAAGAGGCGGCAAGGGTAAACTGGAAGGAAGGCGGGCAACAGGCTAAACAGCGGGGAAAAAGGGGGCAAGTAGGAAAGAAAAGAAGAACAAGGAAAGAAGGCAGCAGCGGTGTAAGCTGAAAACTAAGGAGCGTTAACCCAAAGGGAAATCGAACTCCAGGGGTTGCAACGCGCAGCTGAAAGAGAGGGCGGTGCTAAAGTAGGAAACAGAAAGAGATGGTTCAGAAAACTAGACGGTCAAGGTGAGAACGTAGGAAACATTCCCGGCAAATCAATGACGGCGTAATCACCATGAAGACCACAAGCACCAGGAGGGCAGGCACGTGACAAGTGTGAAAGAAAAATGGTTTCATCTATATATAAAAAGCATTTTTTCTGAAAAGTTTGTTGTGCTATAAAACTGACAGCATTGCTAAGAGTGCAGTACCAGTCACATTGCACATTCAGATTAAAAAGACAGATAGCTGCGTGTGTGAAATAGTTTTTGCTATTAGAAAAGTGTTGTATATTGTTTAAATTAAACCTCATATAAAGTAGAGTGTCAAGCTTAAGAGCTTGTCATGTTTCAAGCTACTACATGATATTAAAAGTTATCCCCAGGCAAAGTGTTTTGACTGTACATGTTGTGGGGCTAAAGAGTTTGTGATCTTGGTATCCTGAACCAACTAGTGTTTTCAATTTGTGAAAAACATAATTATTTGGAAAGAAAAGAATTTGGGCAACAGAATGTGGTGGTGTGATTTGAAATTTTGTACAAATATACATTTTCCTACACTTTAATAAATATATATTAATTCTATGCACCTATCTGCTTCTTGGCATATATGTGGCACTGAGGTGACTGACCTAACTGGTACTATATGAATCACAGACATGACTAGATTGAATCGTTAAGGAATATTGTTTTGGCACTTTTGATTGGGGAGGGAGAGAATTCCCTGCATCAACGGTTGCTGCATAAATATATCTAACACACACATACACGGCATCAATATTTGTGAAGCTTTCATTTGTAGTATTTGGTAAAAAATGAAAACTAAAGTATACATATGCATTCTTGTATAGATATCTTTACCTTTATTAAATAGCAAGCAAATAAATGTGTCCATTGTATAGAATTAACCTGATCATGGCCAATATATGTAATAAATGTGTAAGATAATACCATATGTATATACAATAGCAATTAAATATTAATAGAATTAAATAATTAAATAGAAATAGAAACATGCATCTTAAATGTACATATTTAAATCTTTGGTTGTGCTTATAAAAATAGCATGCACACGTATAGTTTTAAAAATGATAAGAAAAGTGTTGTAAAAACAATAATGTGTATGTATTGGGATGTATTATAGAGATTCTAAGCATGGGAATTCTTAAAAAAATATTATTACTGAAAATGTATATATATATACGTTCAATGAAAAACTTTGTCATCAATGACATTTCTGATGTCATCTTTCATGTACTGGGTGTTTGTCTTAGCAGTGCACAGTGGTGGGACGAGTTATGTTTGCTTAGCTTTACATAACTGGTGAATTGCTGGTGATTTTCGGTTTTACTTGTAACCATAACGTCCCTTTAACAACGTTTTTTCATTGAATTTCTTAGGTTTTTATTAGTGCAACTTAACCATAATGTCCCTTTAACAAATTTGTTCAGTGAATTTCATGGTTTTTACCAGTGAACCCAAATTTACTACAACTTACTAATATCATATTTACCCCAATATAGCACCATTTATGTCCAATTTAGAAAGTTTCTCCTTACAACTCTGCCATTCCCTGCCTTCTAGCATAATTTGTTACACTTCTATACACTTTTTGCAACGTTTTCCACTATTTTTATGTTTGTCGACATTCGCGAACATCTGACATTAATGCAGACCTTCTGGACAGTGTCACATGACCACGTGCGTGAGGCATGATGGCGTGTTCACGAACGCGACCGTTCTTCATGAATGGCTCCGTGCTTCGTGAACACCGCAAAACTGCATTTCCATCTGATCTAGAACATTTTAAACTGAAAATGTACCCTTGCATAGTTACTGAACCTATTCTTACTCATTATCCATTAACAATTTACAGCACAGTTAGAAGAATATTAGCAAAACTGCTATTTATCTTAAAAATGGGATCAGCTATTGCCACCCCTCCTCCGCAAGAGCCATCACCACCACCACCAGCTGGCGGCCCTACACAACGAAAGAAGCACAATACTTCAACAGACAATGAAGAGGACCAGGACAATGATGTAGAGGAAGTGCCTACCTCTAGCACCAAAAGACAGTCATGGGTCTGGCAGTTGTTTACCACTGTTGGGAAGGTACCAAAGGCAAAAGCTATCAAAGTGAAATGCAGTGATGCAACGTTGTACTCATTCACGGACAACATGTGCAGTACTCCCACAGGACCACCGCCATGCGCCACCACACCAAATCCAACGACTGCAATTCTCTCAGAAAGGCTGTTGCTTTCTTAGGAAGTAGTAGGCTGTTTTTCTCTACCTCATCTTCCTCAACCAATTCTGTAACCACACAGCCTACTTCTGTGGGACACAAAATCGCACCAGCTAAAGTGCAATTGAAGAAAGAGGCTGTTCATCCATATCTTTTTAATACAACAGTACACTGTATATACTGCAACATACCACTCTGCAGAGGGGAGCAATTTTGAAGTGCTTTTGAAGTTGTAATCAAGGTGCATGAGAAACACTGCTCCCTACCTTAGATTTAACACACACGCAACCTCTTCCCTTGTCCACCTGCTCCTGCCTCCAGGTCTGTCTTTGGTGCCCCTAGCCTTGCTTCCCTTCTCACCTTACTTTGTGGCCTCTCCTGAAAAAAAGAAAAAAAAAAACATTAAAACAAGTTTTAGGCACCAGCTTTCACAGCTAACAAATAGAACTAAAAAATAAGCTTAAAGACACCATCTACTTTACATTTTTAAGTAAAGTAGCCAGATAAAATAAGATTCTCTAACATTCCCATTAGCATTTTCTACTATGCTAATGGAAATAATGGACAATTGTATACTACAGAAAAATAAAAAAACACAGAAACAATTTTCTGTCCGAAATGTTTCTCTCTAGCATACAATAAACACCATAATCCATTGCCCTTCATGACTATCCACAGTCTCCTCATTCCACTGTGAGTGGAATTAGAAAACCTGGATTGCACATGCACACCATCACATAAGACAGCCCTTGTACTATTTTTATCGTTATGTTTGTAACACTCCCTCATTGCCTGTTTTAAGCCATTCACAAATATATCCACAAATCACTTAAAACATCTCTACATATAGCCTATCAACATATTAAACTTCTACCCACTAACTGCCACTTAACAATGTTCTACAAATCTTTTGCATCTGCATGTCCCATACATATACCAAAAAATTGCACATAGTGCTCCTATAAAGGCACATATGCATTCTGCAGTGAGATAAGTGCATGAATAAAAGGGGCAGTACGGATGGAGTTCTTATGGGAGCCCAGGAGGCAAGTGCCCAGGGATGCCACGTTGGGAGGCCACTAGCTAACTACTGGGCCAGAGGAGTCCCAAAGGTGGGTTACGTCTTAACCGTAACGTCCTTTTAACAACTTTTTTTCTTTCAATTTAATAGAATTTTATAAGTGAAAATGTTTCATAGTGTTACATCACTGTACATAAGTTTTTAATAATTCCTTGTTTAACTTATTTGAAAGAACTATAAACCTCCTTTAACAAACATATTTTTGGAATGCATATTTATGTGTGGCAGGGCATGCTGGGGATACAAGTGATGTTTCAATTGCCTAGGGCATGAGGCTCGACCATGACGCAGCCCCACCAAACCACCCCTGTTTGCCACTGCACCTACCCAGCATCCAAGTTCAGTGTCCACTATATCCTCATAATGTAACCAATAGCCAGTGCTAATTGCTTGCATGGCCAGTCTCCACAATCCATGGGGCGTGGGCTTCGGCCAAGCCGCATACTCCAGTGGGCAAATCAGAGAATACATTTGTCCTTGCAGAGGGCCAGGCCCACTGCCCATGGCAGAAAAGTGATATCACTAATGTTTTGTACTTATATTTTCAAAAAGTAAAACCCAGGACAGATTTGCAAAATCATCCTTTCAGGCTGTTGCTTATAGTCCTGTGCACGATTGCTGCAATCCCGTCCAGCACTCCGGGCTGAAGCCACAAGCAGTTTTTTTCTTCCAAATTAAACCTAGAGCTTCGGCCATGCCACGTGCCCAATAAGTAAATCAGAGTACGCATTTGTCCTTGACGAGCAACAGGCCCACTCTCCATGCACCAAACCTATGTCACTAGTTTTTGTGCTTTCATTTGGACAATGGAAAAAGAAAACACAAAACAGATTTGCACAAGCATGCTTTCAGGTCCTTGCTGAGGCTCCTCACACAGTTTTGTTGTAATTCAGTACAGCACTTCAAGCTGTAGCCAGCAAGCAGAATATGTTTTCCCATTCAAACCTAGGGCTTCAACCATGCTGCATGCCCCAATAATCAAATCAGTGTAAATGATTATCAAGAAATTGCAAGGCAATACACTGTGCTTCATCTAGTACTTTACCCTGCTGCTGGTGATGTTTTTTTTTTTTTTGTGACGGTGCCCTTCCTTCTTCAAGTGTTAGGTTTTGAATAGGAAAGTGAGACCTGTTCACCTGAGCGCTGTGTTATACAGTAGTTAACTGTTGTCCTAATAAAGTAGTATTCAAAACCATTGTTGGTGCTATATCTATTGTTAGAAGTCAGTGGCACCTGTTTTGACTCTCAAGGGACTTTCTCAAGGTGTATGGATTGTGGGCCAGTCATTGCTGCGAGGTTGTGGAAATGAGTCTGGCATGCAATCCCAATATCTTTTCCCGGTATAGTCGCAAATAAGGGTGGTTAATGATTTGAAGGGGTGGTCTGGTGACCATTTGGGCACCTGGTTTGGCTTGCTTGGTAATTATCTGCTCATTAGCATTTTCTCAGTGTGTATGCAGTAGTAGTCACATCGACCTGTTGATACAATCCGGTGCAGTGCTTTGGGCTGTAGAAACAGGCAGAATTTTCGCTACAGGCCGAATTTTATTTGCATGCAAACCCATCCTAATTTTCAAAAACCTTACCAGATAGACAGTCCCTGGTTGCCATGCCCACTTTAACCCAATTGCCAGTCCCTTATGCTCATGGCCTGTAGCCAGATGGCCACATGCCATGACCACGACAATCTGTCCACTGCCCATGGCCACAGGATGTACCTCAGTCACCAAAAGTATATCACTCTTTTTTGTACCTACCTTCTGATTCTTTTAAAAAAATAAACCACGGACATCATGCTTTCAGGTCCTTGCCAATGCTACTTCCACGACTTTGTTGCAAATCCATCCATGTTTTATTTTTTGAAAAGTGTCAAAATGTACGTACACAAAATAGTCATTTAACTTAGCTCCTACTTCACAAAATCCTTTCCGACTTTCCATGAACATTCAGGGTTTGGTCTATCATCTTTCTAAATTATTTTGTGCACATTTGTCAAATGGCAACAAAGTTATAAGCCATCTAAACATGTTATGTTTGTTATGTTAATTTTATGTATATAGTGCATGATTGCCCAAGGGCATCTTTGCTCTAAGGTCAGCAGAAGATCAGCAGCAGAGACAGAGGAGCTAAAAAAGCAGAGTTTTCAGCGAGCGATGGAAAGAAAGATTGTCAACAGTGTCTCGCAAAGTAAGCAGTAGTTTGTTCCAGGACCTTGCAGCCGCCACAGAGGAAGCACATCCTCCTGTCTGGGACAGTCTGACCCATGGGACCGATAGCAGGAAAGCAGACTGGGACCGAGAGCATGTGACGGAAGGTATTGAGGAAACTTTTCCTGGAGATATTCTGCTCCGTGCTTATAGAAAGCGACTTGAACAAAATCCGCTTCTCCACCGGAAGCCAGAGTAAATGTCTGAGCAAAGGGGACATGTGCACCCGTGGAGGGGGATGGAGGATTGTTCTAGCCGCAGCATTTTAGAGCAGTTGGAGTCCATTTATCAGATAGGAAGGTTGGCCAAGATAGAGCGAGTTGCAGTAGTCAACCGCACTGTGAACAAGTGCAGCAACCACTTGGGCATGAAATTGAGTAGGAATGAAAGGAAGAACCTTCCTCAAAATAGAGAAGAGGATAACTTGACACCCAGATTTTTCACAATAGTGGACGGAGGGGGGAATGGGCCAAGAGAGGTGGGTCGGAAATTGGGAGTCCAAAAAGAGAGGGGGCAGGTGGTACCCACTACAAGAACCTCTGTTTTGTTGCCATTCAATTTGAGTGAATTAAGCACCATCCAGGCTCCCAGGTCTTCAAGACAGCTCCTCAGCCGAGATGCAGTGTCCACGCGCGTAAGGTCCAAATAAACCAACAACTGCATATCATCGGCGTAGGAGTAGTGTCTAAATCTGTGAGAACGAATAAGAAGAAGGAGGCATCTAATATATACGTTGAAAAGTATAGGTGAAAGTGCGGATCCCTGCGGGACCCCACACATAGGCCTTACCAGTTCAGAGCAGAAAGGGGGAAGGGAGACCGATTGGGAATGATCCGCCTAGAAGGCTGAGAACCAGTTCAAGACTTGATCAGATATCCCAGCATCTGGCAAATGGGAGATCAGGATGGTAAGGTCAACTGTGTCGAAAGCCACAAATAAATCCAATAGAAGTACCGCTCCCACTCCACCCTGGTCAACTAGGCAGGACAGATTGTATAATACAGAATTTAAGAACGACTCAGTGCCCCTTCCAGGTCGAAAACCCCATTGAAAGATGTCAAAGCACCCAGAGGATTCCAAGAAGAAGGAAAACAGAGGAGAAACAAGGGCCTCCATGGCCTTCATAAGAACAGGGAGAAGAGAAATGTGGCGAAAATGTTCAAGCATCCCTGGGTCCAATGAAGGTTTTTTGAGCAAAGGAATCACCAAAACATGTTTCAATGGACTGGCAATAAATACCTTTAGAAACAATGTATTAAATGCAGTGGTAATGTGAGATATAACTTCGCCTGCAATGTCTTTAAGCAGAGTGAGAGGAATAGGATCAGCAGGAGAGGCTGATTTAAGGTGCTGAATAGCCCCCAGGATGTCAGAGTCACTGAACACGGGAAAAGAAGACCAAGTGGAATTGGGCGTAACAGGTACATAAGGGGACAGGGCAGTTAGAAATTGAGTAGCCACCACTCTGAAATCACTGCGGATTGTTTCGATCTTGGTATGAAAAAAAAGACGACAGAGAATCGCAGAGGGCTTGACATGGCATAATATAGGAGCTAGTTGTGCTAGGGGTGGACAGGGATTGAACAAGTTCAAATAATGCCTTAGGCTTATTGACTGCAGATTGCACCTTCTGGCTGAAAAAATACTTTTTGGCATCACTGATAGTTTTTTGATAAGTAGACAGAATAATGTGGAACGCATGTTTATCACTACTAAGGTAGCCCACACGCCACTTCCTCTCTGCTCATCTATAGCAAAGTTTAAGAGCTCTGAGATCATCAGAGAACAATGGCTCTGAAAAGTGCTACCTTATCCAGCAAATTGGCCACTGCTGAAAAGACTCTACTAGAGAACTAAGTGAGCAAGGACTGAGAGGAGTCAGCTGGGACTGGAAGGAACCAACCAGTTTGAGGTTATTCACATTGCGCCAGTTGGCTTGAGGATAGCAGGTTTGATAGGTGGAAGATTGGAGTCCTGCAGCCAGGTAGAGAAGATAATAAACAAGTGGTCTTACGAGAGAAGAGGAGAGGTAGAATAAACCAAGACAGCTGAGCTAGGGGCAAAGATCAAATCTAAAGGTTTACCCCATTGGTGGGTGGGTTCCAAGATCAACTGGGGTAAACCAAGATCCACCATTAAAGAAAGAAAATTGGTGACTTGGCTAGAGGAGGGAGTAGTGACTGGAAGGTTGAAATCTCCGATAACCCACAAGTTGGGGTACTTGATCTGAATCTCAGAGACCAAGTCAGGGAAGTTAGTGAAAAACACAGCATCCATACCAGGGGGATGGTATACCAGTAAGGCAGTGAGTGTGGATGAGGGAGAGACAGGGATCTGGGCAAGGCAACACTCAGTTTTAAACGAGTGAGCAGGCACTGTGCCACTGTTTTATAAAAAGCCTTATGGATAATGGCCAGTCCACTACCAGGATGAGCCAATGCATGCTCAACATGGGCAAAGTGTAGTTGGGGGGCAGAGCCTGAACAATAGCAGGCCCGGATGTCTCCCTCAACCAGTCTCTGTTAGAAACAGGATATCAAACTAGGAATATATTAACAAGTCATGGCAGTCAAGGGCATGGGCCACCAGCAAACGAGTATTAAGAAGTCTGTATTGTAAGCCTTTTGCTGTGGATACAGACGGTAATGTGGGCAATTTTATGAAACCGGGAGCCCAGCTGGTCCTAGCAGGCGACAATGTCTGGAGAGAGCTACGGTCCCAAGAAACCGTTGTGGGGAGGATATGCTTCCCAGCCTGTCCGCCCTGCCCGGCCAATGCACGGACGGGCACAGACGGGCTTGCCTTAAGTGTGCCTTTGGTGCACTGACGGCATGCCCGCTGAGCCTGTCCACTGCGCGGGTGAGTGATGCAGCACATAAATGTCATGGGGAACCAAAGAGAGGCAGAGAGTTAGTGATTACTGAACAGAGAAAAAAGACTTGAAGCACGTACAGCGTTCCAGTTCTCTTTCACTTCCAAAGAAGGAGGGTCCCAAAATGTGTGGAAATCCTCATAGACGCGATGGGAAAAAAATGTGCTTGCGCCTACAGCCCAAACCGCTGGACAGTTTTTTTCAAATTTGCGCCAGGAGTGGCAGCTTGGTCCGGAAAACGTGCGTTTGTAAATTTGGTGTAAATCCATCCAATCGTGTTTTGAAAGTGCTCAAAAAGTAGGTAAAATAAATTAGTGATATCTGGGTCCGGTAGGCAGACACATTTGCTGATTCAGAGTCTGCAAATGCCTCTGGCCAATCAAGGGGCGGCGTGATGTCTGCGGACATTGATCGGATCTGCTGATTGGATGGTGAAAAATGTGAGCTGCGTTATTTATTTGGGAACAGTCACCATGTTGGATTCGCAAACAGCCGTCTGTGTCCACGTATAGCAAAGTGAGAAAAAAGTGTGGAAAACACATTTGTGGTTACTTGGTGGCTGAAAGAGGGTCTTGAAAGGGTGGGGGAGTTAAATAAAGTTGAAATGGAGCTGTTCTTCAGGTGAAAAAAAGGTGTGCAAGTGCCACCGAGTCCACAGTCATTTTTAGTGTTCGCGGACATCATTTGGATTGCAGGGGGTTCAGGGCGAGGCTTGTTATTTGAAGGTGTTTTGCACATACTTGTTATATGGTTTAATTCTATTGTGGTGGTTGTGGCCACTGGTAACACATGGTATAGTAATATGTGTATAGTAATTGTAGGTACTGTAGGGGGAGTATGCAGCATTTGCAATATGGTGGAATTATTTAATTGAAGTGTATATAGTATTTATGATTGTAGTACAATTGACAATAGTGCTTATGGAATATTTCTTTGTTTCTTTATGAAGATAACAAATAGGATAACACTTGGTATGGTTACTTAGTTTCATTCGGTAATAAAGTTGGCATCTCTGGTTCTTTTTCTGTGAAATAAAAACTGTATAACTTGTTAAGCAGAATAATTAAAAACCTTTAATTGCATGCAATTTTACATATATATTTACTCTTTTGACCCTCATAAACAGTACATTCTATGTACTATTATAACATCAGTGTGTGCTACACTGTTGTATTGACATGAAATAATCATTTGGTCATTGGGAAAAAAAATCCATAGAGGATTAAAAAAAACCTATTATAATTGTGTGAGTGTAAGTGTGATATTATTTTTGTGTCATGCCGCATTGTTGAAGTATGAGGAGGCGCTGCCGTCTCGTATCGGGGATGGTTCCATCATTTTCAGAGCACAAAGAACAAGTAGCAGTCTAGTTGTTTTCCGAGATGACCACCTCCCCCTTATTGGAACCATGGGACAGTGTCTCCCTGCGTTGAAACCCTTTTCCACCGGACACTGGGTTAGACGCTAGTTTGTTTCGTGCTTACTCTATGCTTCCCATCTGTTTGCCTACTGTGGATCCTCTGCCCATTTTTTCCCTGTTCTGTTCTCGCTCCTCCGCTCCTCCTTTGCCTCTACGCTCTGTTTGGCCTTGTGTTTTTCCTTTGCCATCCTGCTCCTACGGTCCGCACCAGGGGCTTTGCCTGAACACCAACTAATGCAGCAGTCACAATAGGAGTTCAGTATTCAGGGCGTTTTGTGCCTTGAAGGCTTTTTCCTCACACAGGCTGCCTCCCAGAAAGTTCACTTTGCTTGGGCGTTTATCCAATCAAGCACAGTGGCCTCCAATGGGGGTAGATCCTATCTCTTCACCAGCACACTGACTGCCAGAGAGAAAAAGGAGAAAAAGAAGGGGAGAACTCCAGAACTATCACCAAGCACATCAAGTGAGGATGATAATCATGATAAAGAAGGTTTTGAGAGTTTATTTGAAGTGTGTTGTAATTAAGGGAATGTTTAAAGTAGTTAGGTACCCGTTGAAGTTTTGCACTAAGAGTAACTGTGATGGCATATTTGAAGTGTGTTGCAATGAAGGGTATTTTAGAAGTAGTTAGATTCCTGTTGGTGTATTCTAACTGTTTCAGGTTTTAAACACTATTGTAGTATTTTAGATTCAGTTAGATACCAGTTGGCATATTCTAAATGTTCATTGTACTATAGTATAGTGAGTAGATTTGGGGTGAAGGAATATTAAGTAAGAATTTGTTAGATTTGGTGCTAATATTGGGGTATTATAATTATATTGGATTTTACAAGAAGTATTGCATTAACAAAAACTTTGATGGCATTTCTGAAGTGTATTGCAATGAAGAGTATTTTTGAAGTAGTTAGATACCTGTTGGGGTTTTCAAACTATCTTGGCTTTTAAAAGTACTGTTGTAGTATTATGGATGTAATTAGATACCGGTTGGCGTATTCTAACTGTTTATTGTGCTCCAGTTTAGTGACTTAATTTGAGTTGAAGGAATATTAAGTAGGCATTTGTTAAATTTGCTGGTAACCGATGTTCTGGAGTAACTACGCGTTGTTACATTCAAACCAACCACTTATTTTCTTTACATATTCGTATATTGTATTTGTATTGTATTGTTTTATATAGCGCCTTAATCCAAGGTGCTTTACAGTTAACAACAAAAACACATCAAACATGGAACAGTAGAACCATTAACAGAATACATGAATCAAACCATAAAATTGGCATTTAGAATAATTTGCATGTAAGAAAGGAGAGGAGAGGAGGGGGCAGGGAAGGAAAGAGAAGGAGAGGGTAATGAGTGAAGTGAACAACAAAAGAGAGGAGATCACAGGAGAGACGGGAAAAGATAAATATAAGGAGAACATCCAGAGGGTATTAGAAGTAAGGTGAGAATGGAGAGAGGGGGAAAGGTGTCAGGGAGGGGAGTGAAGAAGTTCTTTCAATGAGGAACGGAAGGAGGAATAGGTGGGGGAGGAGCGGATAGAGAGAGGTAGGGAGTTCCAGTGTAAGGGGGCAATGAGCTGAAAGGAACGGAAACAAGAAGAGGCACATGGTGGTGGGGGAACAGAAAGTAAGAAGAGATCAGCAGAACGAAGGGAGCGAGAGGGGGGTTAGAATGAGAGGAGAGAGGAGAGGTAAGGAGGGGCAAGGTCATGAAGAGATTCAAAGACAAAGGAAGTGAAATTTAAGTTGGGAGTGGAAAGGAAGCCATCCTAGGTAAGAAAGTGAGTTGGAGATAGAGTCATGGGGAGAGAGTAAACAGAGGGTACTGATGGCAGAGTGATAAAGGGATTTGAAGGGGGCAAGATGGGAAGCGGGGAGACTGAAGAAGGGAGAATAATAATAGAAAAGGCTAGAAAAGATGATGGAGTAGATTAAAAGTTTGGTAGCATGGAATGTGAGAGAGGGATGGACTTTACGGATGTTAAAGAGATGATAGCGACATGCCCAAGAAGTGAGTGAGATATGATGAGAGAAGGAGAGGGAAGAGTCAAAGTAAATACCTAGATTACGAGCATGGTTTTAAATAGGAAGATTAGAAGGGGAAAATGGATGGAAGGAGGGGGAGATGGAGAGGGTAGGGTGTTAGAAGGAAAGAACAAGATTTCAGTCTTGTCATTGTTAAGAGAGAGATAGTGAGATGACATCCAGTCTTTAATGGCAGTAAGACAGGAATAGAGGGTGAGGTGTAAATCAGAGGTGAAGGAAGAAAAGGAGAGGAACAGCTGGGTGTCATCGGTGTAGAAATGGTGAGAAATCCTGAAGGAGGAGATGATAGGGACAAGAAGTGAGTTGTAAAGAGAGAATAAGAAGGGTCCAAGGACAGAGCCTTGGGGGACGCCGTATTCAAGAGGGAAGGTAGTAGAGGTTCGTCCTCCACAAGAGATGGCAAAAGAGCGGTGGGAGAGGTAAGATTAGAGCCAGTTAAGGACAGAACCTTTGAATCCAATGGAGGAAAGAGTGTTGAGAAGTAAGGGGTGATCGACAGTGTCGAAAGCAGCCGAGAGGTCAAGGAGGATGAGGATTGAGGAATGCTTAGAATAGCGAGCGGTAAAGAGGGAGTGAAGGACATAGGTAAGAACGTACTCAGTGGAGTGTTTGGGGCGGAAGCCAGATTGAGAGAGGTGAAGGAGAGAGTGGGTAGTGACAAAAGTAGAGAGCTGAGAATAAGCTAAACATTCGAGTAATTTAGCAAGAAAAGATAGAAGTGAAAATGGATGAAAGTTGGAGGCGAGAAGAGGATTAACAGAAGACTTTTTTAGTATAGGGATGATAGTGGCATGCTTGAAGGCAGAAGGGAAGGTGGCAGTGGATAAACAAGTATAAAAGAAGGCGGTTAGGTAGGGAATGAGAGGGGGGTACATCTTAGGAAAAAGAAGGGTTGGAATGGGGTCAGAAAGAGCAGCAGTAGGATTGGATTTAGTTAAGAGGAGAGAGACATCAGAGGGAGTGATAGGAGAAAATGAAGACATGTGAGCCGAGGGCGAGTGTAAGGGGGGGGGGAGAAGGAGAACAGACAATGTTTTGGCGAAGAGAAAGAATTTTTTCAGAGATTAAGTTCGCAAAGTGAGAAGGAGAAAGAGGAGAAGTAGAAGAGGGGACAGGAGCGGGATGGGAGAGGAGACAAGAGAGGGTTTGAAAGATAAGATGAGGATGAGAGGCTTGGGAGTGAAGGAGGTTAGAAAAGTATGCACGTTTGGCGGAGATAAGGCAGGAGTCATAAAGGGAGTGATAAGAAAAGTAGGAGGTTTGGTTAGGAAGAGTGGGGGATTTCAGCCAGCAACGCTCAAGGCGACGAAGGAGACGACGCATGGACAAGAGGTGAGGAGAGAGCCAGTGTTGGGAAGGTTTACGAGAACGGCGGAAAGAGGAGAGGGGGTAGAGTTGGTCAAGACTAGATGAGATAGAGGAGGATAGAGAGGATAAGGCAAGGTCAGCCGGGAAGGAGGAGAAATCTGAGAGGGGAGGAAGAGAAGAAGAGCAGGTATCAAGGAAGAGTGAAGAGCAAAAGTTCTGGAGGACGCATCGAGTAAAAGATGAGGAGGAGGGTAAAGGAGTGGGAGGTGGAGTGCTGCGGTAAGGGAGAAAGAGAGCAGAGCTTGATCAGATAGAGAGTTGGGTAAAGAGGAGACAGGAGAGGAAGAGTAGATGGAAATAAAGATGAGATCAAGAGTGGAGCCAGAGGAGTGAGTTGGAGAAGAGGGAAGCAGAGACAGAAGGTAGGAGTCGAGGATCGAGAGAAGAGGTGAGGGTTGAGGGGAAGTATGAAGGTGGAGGTTGAAATAACCAAGTACAGTAAGGGGACAAAGGGAGGGGGAGATAAGAGAGAGGAGGGGGTCAAGGTCATCATAAAAAGAGGAGAGGGGGACAAGAGGCCTGTAGATGATTAGGAAGGAGATGTGGTGAGGATGAGTAAAGTATTCAAATGAAGAGGATGTCCACTCCACCGCCATGACCAATGGGACGAGTGATATGAGAAAAGGATGAGGAAGGGGTAGTGAGAGTGGCAGGGACAGTTGAGTTGTGAGGTGGGATCCAAGTTTCAGTTAGACAGAGGAAGTGAAGATTGAGACAAAAGAACATGTCTAAGATGGCTGTGGTCTTATTACAGAGGGATCTGACATTCCAAAGAGCAATATTAATTAAGTTGGATGGTTGGATTGGGGGGTAGATGAGGTTAAGACGATAAGGAAGGGAAGCAATGGAAGGAGGTGAACGGGGGAGGGGGTTGAGCAAGGGAATGGCCATAAGGAAAATGGAAAAGACAAGGAGGATAGGAAGGGGGAACAGGAGGGGGCGGGAAGAAGAAGGTGAGGAGAAAGGTTGAAAAGAAGGGAGGAATCTAGCAATGCGCATGACAGGGAGGGGAGAGATCATGAAGGGTAAGAGAGTGAAGAGGGAAGAGGTCCGTACGGTGAGGTGGAGATGGTTGGTGAGAGGGTGAAGGACCAGTGAAGAGACAGAGTTGAGAAAAGGGGGGATTTAGGAGGCAGTAGCTGGGGGTTTGGGAGGGGACAGCAGGAGACAGGCAGAGATGAACTGAAGGGCCGGGGCACCGAACAGACTCATCCGGAGGAGGGTCAGCCAGCTGTTGCAAGTAAGGCCAATGGTACTGAGTCCAGGAGGAAGCCGCTTGCAGCCAGAGGAGGACTGAAGGGCTGGAACACTGAAGAAACTCAGCCAGAGGAGGGGCGGCAGTTGTTGGAAGTAAGGCCGTTGGAGCTGAGGCCAGAGCAGCTGCGGTACCCCTGGTGTTGTGGGGGGGCACTCGTTGTGCCACAAGCAGGCTCCCACCAGAACCCTGAGGGCCTTAAAACCACTGCAAAAAGGCTCCTGGAGCCAGTCCTGGTGCCTTTGGCATCAAGCTCATTTGTAGGAAGGAAGGGCTGTTCAAACTAGGTCCCATTTATGTACATGGGCCTTTAAATCCAACATGGAAGCACCCACAAAGTCTAGTTCTAAGAACCAAGCCATGCGGTCTAGTGTTTTCGGTGTGACAGGCCTGGAACTACTTTCCCTGGGCTATATAAACCACACCCTGACTGCAGAACATGCTTCGTGTTATTCTGCAACCAGCAGCGTGACGCTCACCGTGTCCAGCTCCTGGTCTTCAGCATCTTCTTGTAATCCTGCAAGAAAAAGAACAAGATTATTCTGTTTTACCTGAGAAAACACAATCCAGCACTAAGCATCTCAACTGGGCTGCAATCTGTGGAAACCGAGAGAAGAAGAAACATCACTCACCTGTGAGTACTAGCTTAAGGACTTCCGGCGAACCACTACCACAGCTGCTGTTTGAACATTGCGACCTGCAATAACGAGAAAGCGTAAAACAATATTAGAACGCGTGCTTCCAAAACATCGAATTCCATCGCGCTACGCCAGGCTTCCATCCAGAGCGCCACAGCAACATCTGCAAACGAAAAGAGACATATTCAGGTTCGCTTTCGATATTAAACAATCGCACAGTGCTGTACTTACCTTAACGGATTCCGGGGGCCTGTTTTTCATCCTGCTCTCATCCACTCGCAGCACCACAGCAGCCTGTGAGGAGAAGAAGAAGAAAACACAGGTTAGCTTTAAAAGACAATAAAGGCACTGCACTTTGCGCTTTCTCTTACCTAGAAACGTGCCTCTCCATTCGGCACGCTTGCATCAAGACCTTCGTGTTAGGATAGATTTCATAATTGTACGTAATTTTCCCTCCATGTGGCAACCCCCAAACTTTTTGCTGTTTTTTTACCCCCTGATCTAGACTTTGCCAGAGAAACACAGCCTTCCCCCGCACTCCTCTGGGCTTTGGCTCAATTCTTCTGGGGAAACTGACATGCCCTTAAAACAGTCAGTACTGGGAGACTTTGTTTCCCTTAGTCCTTTCCTCATGTTGCAACTTTTGAGCAACATGAAACAAGAGTGCACCGTAACTTACATCACGGCGCTCTTTGGTCTCTAGTCATTCCAAAGGCCCTAGAAACTCTCGCTGGACTTATTATGAAATGTGCAAGTGTGTCACAGATGGGACTGGTGGCAGCTATCTTTTCTCTTGTGTTTTGAACCCTTTTTTGCCATTTATCCGCGCTTACCGCGTTTGGCACGAATAGATGGCATGGCTCCCAAATGGCCATGCCACGAGGTTCTTTGTAATGTCCGCTGACCGTCTTGCCCCTTCACCTTCCCCCAGGTCGAGCCGACTCAGGGCAGTCCTTATTTGGTCATGCACTTTCCCGCGAAACACAACGCTTTTGCGGGCTTCTGCATGCCTTGTGTGTGCCTCCAGGATGTGGGCTGGGATGTCTGTTCCCAATACACATCCTGGGTGCCACAGAGTCTATTGTGTCCTGAATGCCTGGGACCACTATTGTCCGTGGTAGGTCCACGTATGGTGTGAGTGTTTGTGAGCAGATCTCCCATTGGGCCCTCTCCATTTTGGCGCAAAGGGAACTTTGGATAAGAGGAGGCTGAAAACACCACTACCATGTCGATCTCCTGAGTTCACACCGAACAAGGGATAAGGAGCTAAGTATCCTGCAACAAGAAGCTGAGTAAAGGAACCGCTGGTGACCCGCTGAAGTTTTGGCACCCTGAGCCACTGTCGTCCTGCGAGACCCCTCTGCATCTTATCATCCTAGAAGGTCTGCAAAGGCGCTTCGACCCTTTGGTATAGTGGGACCAACTATTCCCGGCACCTTCATCAAACCCTGCAAGTAAGCCTCTTCGGAAGTGTCCCTGGGCCAACCAGTGGGCTGACCAGTTTTACCAGGATGCCTTGCTCTGTCACCGCCGCCGTTTCGGGGAAGGCCTCGAAACTTGGGCTACTGCTTGCTCTAGGTCCACGGCACCCTCACTCCGAATTCATACACTTGGCATTCCCAGGTCTGAAGTGAGACGAGTGCGCCCGGACCAGAGTAAACGCGGTTGCCGTTTTGCCATGCTGTGGTAACAACCTGTGCACGTCCCTCTACCCTGCATCCTGATACGTAGAATCTACACGGTGTCGAGACGTCCTGATCATCGCAGCTGAACCTGCCAGCAACGTGAACTGAACTAGAGAAGTCTGGGTCTGCCTGCGTCAGGGACCGGTGAGTAGTCCATACCCCAACCGGTGGCCCCTCGAACAGAAGCCTGTTTCTTTCCTACCGCTGTTGCGAAATAGCGACTCCACCCCGCACTCTCACCCTGCCTCTGCCCACAAGTGGAGGCCTTGCTTGAGTAGTGGGGACTTGTTCTGCATCACTTCATTCACCTTCCTGAACTGCTTGATATCCTTGAAGAGGCCCTCCTTTGTCCATTGGCACCAGCGCATGCAGGTACTTTTGAGCATGAGGCTCCTCTCTTCATAGGGCTCGGACTTCCTCCTAGTTAGGTGTATTTTGGATGTCGAACTTAGTCTAATGATTACTTGCAGTGCTTGTTTTCCTCCCCATCTAGGTGGTCCACATATTACGTGCTCCCCGCACCTTAGACCCCGCGGTCTTGTATATATATTGTATTGATTGTGATGTGTTGGTTTACTTTAGTATTATTGTGATTCTTTGCTATGGTCGATGTTACAAAGGCCTTGTAATAAATGTGTCTATATTTTTAATATAACACCTGTCTGGAGTAATTTGTAAGTGTCCTTGCTTTGTGTGCTCATTGAGGTCTTTGCGTCACCCTCACCCATCTTGAGACTTAGTCTTGACCGCCGCCATCGCTACCCTGATTGGTCTGGCTTGTCCAGAGGTTACCTGTTCCAAGAAACTAGGCTGGCCTTCTGAACCTCTCCGAGTTCAGAAATCCATCTTAACACTTTACACCTGAAAAGAAGGAGATAAAGACATTAACGAATTCCCACCATAAACAGAACAAAGACTTGCAATGAACAAACCTACCTGCCTACCAGAAGATTCGGGGTGACAGCAGGCCTGGGCCCAAGGAAGGCATACTGCACCAGTGAAGCAACTCGGGCAGCTCCCCAACAAGCGTCAAGCGCCCCTCCACAAGAAACGCAGGATGGATAGCTCACCCTACAAATAACTAAGGTTAGAAAAGAACCCAATGGGAAGGGAATCAGTCAGAGGGAGGTGGGAGATTCACCCATTAGAGACAGTCATGATAAATCCTCCCTTCTGTAATTGCAGCCGCAGCACCCTTGATGATATAGGAGGATGCGCAGGAGTCCAGGAGGAGCCACCTGCAGGCAGAGGAGGACTGAAGGGCAGCAACAAGAAGGTGGCCGCGTCACCTTGATGGTGTAGGAGGAGGTGCGGGAGTCCATGAGGAGCCACCTGCAGCCAGAGGAGGGCTGAAGGGCTGGAGCGCCTAAGAGCTCAGCTCGGGGGACGGGAGGCCAGATGTTGGGAGCAAGACCGATGGAGCCGATGCCCGAGCAGCCGCGGTACCCCTGATGGTGTGGGGGAGGAGATGCAGGAGGCCAGGCAGGAGCCGCCTGAAGGCAGAGGAGGTCTGAAGGGCAGGCGCAACAAGTAAGACAGCCGCAGTACCCCTGAAGGTTTAGGAGGAGGTGCAGTAGTCCAGGAGCGAGCATCCTGCAGGCAGAGGAGGACTGAAGGGCAGCAACAAGAAGGTGGCCGCAGTGCCTTGATGGTGTGGGAGAAGGTGCAGGAGTCCAGGAGGGAGCCGCCTGAAGGCAGAGGAGGACTGAAGGGCACGAGCAACAAGGAAGGCAACCTCAGAACCCCTGGCAGTGTAGGAGGAGGTGCAGGAGTCCAGGATGGAGCTGCCTGCATGCAGAGGAGGACTGAAGGGCAGCAACAAGAAGGCGGCTGTGGCACCTTGGTGGTGTGGGAGGAGGTGCAGGGGGTCCAGGAGGGAGCCGCCTGAAGGCAGAGGAGGACTGAAGGGCAGGAGAAACAAAGAAGGCAGCCGCAGCACCCCTGGTGGTGTAGGAGGAGGTGCAGGAGTCCAGGAGGTAGCCATCTGGAGGCAGAGGAGGACTGAAGGGCAGCAACAAGAAGGTGGCTGCAGCACCTTGATGGTGTAGGGGGAGATGCAGGAGTCCAGGAGGAAGCCGCCTGAAGACAGAGGAGGACTGAAGGGCAGGAGCAACAAGGAAGGCAGCCGCAGCACCCTTGATGGTATAGGAGAAGGTGCAGGAGTCCAGGAGGGAGCTGTCTGCAGGCAGAGGAGGACTAAAGGGCAGCAACAAGAAGGCAGCCGCGGCACCTTGATGGTGTGAGAGGAGGTGCAGGAGTCCAGGAGGAGCCACCTGCAGGCAGAGGAGGACTGAAGGGCAGCAACAAGAAGGCGGCCGCGTCACCTTGATGGTGTAGGAGGAGGTGCGGGAGTCCAGGAGGAGCCACCTGCAGCCAGAGGCGGGCTGAAGGGCTGGAGCGCCGAAGAGCTCAGCTCGGGGGAAGGGAGGCTAGCTGTTGGGAGCAAGGCCGATGGAGCCGATGCCCGAGCGGCCGCGGTACCCATGATGGTGTGGGGGAGGAGCGAGAGGCTCAACCAATGTGCAAAGTCCAGAAATTCGGCGGCGGATTAGGGAGTTGCAGATCCAGTCGGGAGCAGGGCCAGGGGGCCAGTCTGATGCCGCCAAGTCTGCAACAGAGAAGGGTGGGCACAACAGAGAGGCTCCCGAATCCCACAGTGCAGGAGCCAGATGAGGAGGCAAGAGAGGCAGCAGCATCGCCTGGAGAAGTGACCAGTGCAAGAGCAAGGCGGACCCTGGGAGAAGGCAGAAGAGAGGCAGCAACGGAGCACTGAGACGCAACCACCACTGTTGCAGGCGGATCCCAAGAGGGGGGCAGCAGGCAGGAGATCAGCGTAGGAGCCCCGGAGCAATAGCAGAGGCTCAGTGCACCTGTCCCGGGCCGGGAGCAGGAAGGCCCAAGGAAGAGAGGCGGCTGCCAGACAGCACAGAGGGTCCAAAATCAAACAAAGTCCGGTCCAGAGGCGCCCAAAGGTAAGAGCACGGGAGCGGAGATGGGGATGATTGCAAATTCTAATTAAAATCAACTTCAGGAGCTTCATTCAACCTGAATTTGGGGAGACGTCGGCTCAGGCAGCCGATCTTCTGCGCCCCCTGCTGGTGAATTACATATGTGGTATAGTGGCCTGAAGTGATTTTAGCACCAGTGTGGTAGATTATGCCCACTGTTCTGAAGGTCATCTGGCCAAGAGATACTAGGCCGGGTGTGAAGCTAGTAAGCTTACAGTTGTTTTTGGTATCATCTGCATTGTACCTAAGAAGCATTAGTTCTCACCTATTGGCCATGTAAGTGTATGTGTATGTTGGAACAATTGTCTGAATTGCAAAACGGGCATAATGTGCTATGATTTGCATTCTGCAGAAGCAGGTCAAATGGAATAGATTCAGAATTTTGAATGGATTGATACACAAATCATTCATTAGTGATGTGCTCTTGTAAAACATGGTTGCAGAGAGTGCATGTAGGTTTCCAAGTGTATGAAATCTGGAATATTTCATTTATAGGGATGCTTTTGCTTCTAGTACTTGTAGTAAGTACATTAGAAATTTGTGTGGATCTTCCTGTGTTTTTTATGGTGGATTTGACCATTCCTGTACAGTAGTCCAATTCTTGCCTTTAAACCTGAGACACTGTAAGTGCTGTCAGGATTATTTGTGGCATATCTATGAAGGCCAAGCATTTGCCAACTCAACTGTTCTGAGCGTTTAAGTAAATGTTGGGAACAATTGATGGCAATTGGAAGAGAACATTGATTGCTATAATTGCATAGCACTTTATTCCAGTTGTGTTGCAGAATTTTTGAGACAAGACTTTTATATCTGTATTCTGATGGGTGTGCAGTTGATTTTGTACTCAACCGTTGTGGAGCAGCAGTTGTTCTTTGTTCCTTTCGCCATATTTTTAGGATATCTGTTAGAAGTTCTGTTTGTATTTGTTTTCTTTTTAAAGGTTATATTTTTTAAGGGACAGGGTACAATCTAGATGGGGGTTTGCAGTGCACATAGCCTGTTGTATTCTAGAATGCAAGTAATGTCAGTGTTGACTATGTTTGCATCAAAGTTAACTAGGAATAGGCCATTCAGTGTACGCAGACCCAAAAGTGCTACGTAACTCATACCTTCTTTAAAGACTGTGCAGTCAATGTCAATCAATGCATGATATGGGGTTAGAACTTGTGATTTGTGAATAGTGACATCATATGCAAGAGATAGAGAGAATTATTCTCTGCCTACGTACATGTCTTTGAAAAGAAGGAAACGTGCTATTGTGCAGCCTATTTTTTTACTTCTGCAAGTTTGTCAAAGTGGATGTTGACAAACTGAAGGTTGTTTTCTTGTGAATATGTTTCGAAGACAACAACTGTACCAACTGCTCCATTGACTAAATATTGTTCTATGTCTAGGTTACGTTTTAGAATTACTCTCCAGTTTAGACACAGAGATAATACTTTTCTAATGCAACTGTGTTGGAGATCCATTCTTCAAAGCTATTTAGTCGTGCTGTGGCTTGATGACACATAGGAAGTGTTGTGCCCTGTACTTCTAGTCTATCTGTGGAGCTGATATGCAGTATGGGTTGCATTTCTTTTTTCAACATTGTATCGTTGAAATGACTACAGCTTGCAAGGGCATTAAGGAAATGCATTTTATATTTTGTTGAATTAATTGTACCATGCAAAAAACAAGGGGGATCCTGTAGTACCTCTGCTGGACATTAGTCTTGGTTATGAGAGACTTACCCAGATTCTTTAGCTCCCCATCTTTCACAGAGGAGAAATATCCAAAACATATCAGACTTTTTCCATCCCTGGGGCAGTCCTGCATCGAAATGCTTGTCAATTCTCCTCTGAACAAGAGTACCAACAGCAACCCCAGATATGTGTTTCGGTCTGGTAGGGCATCATCAGTAGGGTGGAGCTGTTTCTCTCTAAGAATAGTGAGCAAGGGGTCCACGTCTGGATTACCCTAGTAACTTAGGGTGAGACCCAACGTTACTTAAATTATGCAAAAAAACAAGGAGGTTCCTGGGAGTTAATTGTTCCATGACATGTTGTGGACATTTAAATGATAACTGTATATGACTAATTAGGCTGGGTTTGGTAAGTTTAATTCATATTCCTTCACAGGTTGAGACTGAATATTTGGCAGTTGTCTCATCTGGTATGACATTGTTTTTGTAGGCGTAGTTTTGGGCATGTCGTACATGCATATGTTTTCTGAAGCAGTACTTCTATTTGGGTAGTATGTGTTAATTAAATGTTTTTTTTTAATATCCTCATTGTTAGGATCATTGAAGGCTATTGTTTTCATCTCTTGTTAGGATTTTAGTACTCTTTTTCGGGATGAAACTGGACCAAGGTTTAGCCAGACAATGGGCCTCATTACAAGGTTGCTGGTCTGGTAAAATTGATGCTGGTATTACCATACCGGCATTGTTTACTGGACCAGAGTACTAGGAGCTGTGATGCCGGTGTCACCGGCATTGGCAGGGACCTGCCATGACCGGCCTCACCCTTGCTATTATGAGCGTCGACACGCGGCAGCCGTCATGCCGCAGTTAAGTGCTCATTAAGAGGTGCACGGACATGCAATTACCGGCATGGTCATGCAGGTAATAATGGATACAATTATGCCGTTAACACCAGCATTGCGGTGCAGGTGTTAATAAGAATCTGGTGTGTAGAAACCTGCCACTGGTGCACACAATCTGCACAGGTCGAGCAATGGAGTCTGGCACAGCACAAAATGAGCACTCCCACACACCACAACCCTCCCAAATGAACTATGCTACCATTGGCATCTGCAGCACGGGATCTGGAGGACATGCATGCACTGCTATTCTTAGAGGACGCAGGCAGCCAGAGAATGCAGTGGAGGCACAGGAGGAGAAGGCGGGCGAGTTTGGGCCAGCACATACCCATTATGCAGGCAGTTGTATCCCGCAGGCAGCCATCAATCTCCTGCCTAAGGACTAGCCCATTCAACCTAACCCTGCTCAGATCCACACCCTGTACCAGCTGGACAGGGACACCATCACCACAATAGTGGACCTCATTCATGATGACCTGGTGAGCCTGATCAATATCCAGTCAGCCACCCCCCCCCCCTTGCTAAAGGTAGTGTCTGTGCTACACTTCCTTGCCACAGGCACTTATCAGCACACAGTGGGGCAGCTGCATGGAATCTCACAACCCTGTTTCTCCTGTGTGCTCAACCAGGTGCTAGTTGTACTCCTGAAACACGCAAGCGACCACATTAAGTTACCACGGACTGTGGAGGAGGTGAATGCAACCAAAATAGCATTCTATGCACTGGCATCCATGCCAAATGTAATTGGTACCGACTGTACACATGTGGTGCTGGTTGTCCGGCATGCTGTGGAGGTATTGTACCACAACAGGAAGCTGTACCATTCCCTGAATGTACAGATGGTGTGCGATGCATGCAAAATCATCATGCACTGCTCTGCAAGATTCCCAGGCTCCACACATGACGCCATGGTGCTGCACAACTCCACGCTTCCCGCTACATGGCACAACATGCTGCACAACGTACCTGGCTTCTGGGTGAGTCTATCCACAGGGCCATGAGGGGTGTTCATTGGGGGGGAGGGAATAACAAGCATAGGCAACGTGTCTGCTGGCTAGGCCATGAGGGGTGTTGATTGGGGGGATCACAAGCATCAGCAACGTGTCTCCTGGCTGAGCCATGAGGGGTGTCGGAGCATAGCATAGGATTGCATGCATGAGGAGAACAAGTGAACACTGCATGCATTAATCCATCATCACTCCA
Organism: Ambystoma mexicanum; assembly: GCF_040938575.1. Classification (NCBI taxonomy): domain Eukaryota; kingdom Metazoa; phylum Chordata; class Amphibia; order Caudata; family Ambystomatidae; genus Ambystoma; species Ambystoma mexicanum. The sequence continues at coordinate 311,070,862 of NC_090936.1, forward strand.
GCAAATAGCCGTAAACATTACCAGGCATGCAATGACGTGCAAAGAGACTGGGTGGGGGAATAGAAGGCAAAGTCGAATGAGGAATCAGACCTAGCAACTTCTACATTCCCAACATGAACAATGTTGAACCACACACATAGAATGGGACAAGACCACACACAGCGTCCTGGGTACATTTAACAGAATGTGCAACACAGCCATGCTTGCAGGTGTGCAAAGCCTACACAGCTGTGTGTACATGCAATCACCAGACATAGTGCACACACCAGCACATGTATCAGGAACATCAGAAAACATGAACCACATGTACCACAATGCACCACTCTGTAGTGACAATCCATGAAATACATGATCTCAGCAAAGTATATCACGAGTCATGCTGCCCTGCCTGAAGAAAACCCATCTGCCACACTGAAAAATATCAGTCACTGCACTCATTCCACAGATACACCGCAAATCAGTATGCCTGTCATGTCACCTTAAGGGACACCTCCAAATACAATGCTGTCAAGTATGAATATGATTACAATCAGCAATCATTGACTACCACCAATATATGATTGAGAGGAGCAGGACTCTTCCAAAGTACCTTAGTTGCACCATGCCAACCCCCACCCAGCTGTATCACAGAAATGTAAACCTTCACTCGTGGCCCATACCACCAATGTAAATCTGACCTATTAAAATATGGAAAGGTGTCGATGGACATGTACATGAAGGCATGAATAAGTAGTACGCATACTGGGGATACCACTGTGTTATATGAAGGAAATTAGGCAAATGTGTGATGATCCACTGTACATGCACAGTCCATTTCCATTGGTAACACATCAATGAAATCTGAGGCCATCATGGACATTTGGACTTGATTTCTGAGAGTGCAGATTTACATTGAATGGTACTTGGGACGGCAACTGCACCCATTCCCCCCACCCATGGATCAGTACTAAGTACACTTACTTGGGTCTTTGAAAATGGAACCTATCATGTGCAGTTATGAATTCTTAGTTGCATTCAATCATGAGCACTGTACAGGCAATTACCAAATTAATTACAAGTAGCCTTTCTCTTGCTCCCATGCAGGAGATGCCGGGTATCCCCTGAAGGGCTAGCTCATGACTCCCATCAGGCAACCAGTCAACAGGCAGGAAGAGCACTACAAACGTGCGCATGCATGCACTTGTGTCACCATTGAGCAGACATTTGCCCTGTTGAAGGCCCGGTTCTGCTGCCTCAGCAGGTCGGGGGGCACTCATTTACGGGCCAGAGAAGGTGGGAAAAATTGTGTTAGTATGTTTCATGCTACACAACATGTGCATCCAATGCAACGTCCCTCTGGCCCCTGACATGGACATGATGCAACCTGAGGATGAGGATGATGATGAGGAAAATGGTGGAATTCCTCATTGGCACAATGTAAATGAAGGACGTACAACACAGCAAGATTTACTTGACCAATACTTCTGATGGACTAGAAAAGACAAGGCACTGGGCATGGGTCACACTGGGCACTGGCCACTGTACCTTATTAAATAGACACAAACTCAAGAAGTAATGTCCAGTCATGTGTTTTTCTTTTACACACCAGCTGTATTGATTAATGAATAACTACGTACAGATTTGCATTATTTTACTACCGCTACTATCCCGTTAAATTGACCCCACACCCCCTCCCCCACTACCCTCACACCCAATACCCCAACACCGCCTCCCCCACTACCCTCACACCCAATAACCCAACATCCCCTCCCCCACTACACCAACACAGAATACCCCAACACCCCCTCCCCACTATACCCACAACACCTTCACAACTAGTCCCTCCCCACATGCACTTGGAACTTGTCCTATTCACGCCCCCTTTTTGGAGGTAGGGGGAGAGCCTCTGGGCAGCGAACAAGTCGCTGTGATCGACAAACAGGGCTTGTTTGAGTCGAACTGCCCAGTGTTGTACTGGTGGATGGGCTGGGTTGGGGGGTTGTGGTGATGTTGCGTTGTTCCACTATTGTCACAACCCTCAGCCCTGATCCCCACTGGCAAGCCCATTGGCCAGGTGGAAGCAGGGCTCGGATCACTAATACGGCCTGGCATCCACTTCTCAGGCCCTCTTGGGGCCAGTCCTGGCGCCTTTGATGCCAGGCTCATCAGTAAGGAAAGACATCTGCTTGAAGAACTACTTTATTTAGGCTTTCAGCCAACATGGAGGCATCCACATAGCTTGATTCCTAGAACCAAGCTATGCGGTCTAGTGTTTTGGGTTTGGTGGCCTAGGGACTACTTTACCTGGACTACTTTACAGTGGCTATTTAAACCACACCCGAACAAGACAACACGCTTCGCGTTACTTTGCTTCTAGCAACGTGACGCTCACCGTGTCCAGCTTTCTCATGAGCCTGGTGAATTCCGGACCTGCAGAAAAACCAAGAACATCGTTAGCAGCAGAATCTTACCTGCATTCATCATCCTTCATTGCTAGCAGCTCCTGAGCAGCTCTGTTCGTGGATTTCATCGCCCAGATCGAAGGACCTGACAAAAGGAGGAAGACATCATTAAAGGAGGCAGTGGAGACATTACAACCACAAAGCGCTTAAAGACTTACCTGGTTGGTTGCTTTTCGGCCGGCATAGCTCCGGAACTCCACCTGCGCTGGGAACTCACCGCGACCTACGAAAAGAGAAAAAACAGGTCAGTGAGGACGAGACATTGCTGAGCTACACAAAGCGCCTCCTTACCGCATCATAGCGCCGTAGCGCACCATCATCTCTCGGTGAGAACCAGCATATCCAGTTCTCCAAGTGGACACTCCACGCTCCTAAGGAGATAAAAAAAGAAACATTTAGAACAGAGAAAAGGCATGCAAGAAATACAACGCCATCAATCGCAATAAGTCCTACCTGAAAGACACTACAAGGGCAGCAGTTAGTAAAGTAACTGGACCACCCGCGCCCACAAAAGACAACGCACCCTTGCCCAGAGAGCAGGACGGAGAGCTCACCGATTGCGACAACCAGGTGAGAAGAGAACCTGGAGGGGCTGCAAACACAAAGGAGGTGGGGGAAAACTTACCTTGGTCGCCCAGTCCTAATATAGTCTTCATTTCAAGGCGGAATCCCATCTACACCAAGAGCACACCAGGGAATCATTGGCAAGGGCACCAACGACCAACTGGCTGGGTGGCGTCCCCGTGGATACCAGGTGAGCATAACAGCTATAGTGGTTGACAACTGGGTGATGGACTGGGCCATGGCATACATGACGGCATTTCCTTCATGCACACACCTGGCCATGTGGTACACGGCTCGGCATCCCCGTGGATACCAAGTGAGCGTAACAGAACGCAAAGCCTCACATAAATAATCCACCTGGGCACCATGGAAACATCAGAAATCGACCAATTGGCCCAATTTTTGGGGGACCTTCGTGCTGAGCTTCATTCAGCCTGACAAGAGACTGATGCACTCCGGAGAGACCTAATAGTGACCAAGGAGCACACCGACGAAATCAGCAGACAATTCTTGCAATTGCAGGCAGGGTAGACTCCTCTGCCTGGAGGTAATCCACTGATGCAAAATCCTATCTCACCATCTCATACCCCCACACCAGTACAGATCACGCTGCCTGGAACAGTTCCCCTGGCACCATCAGAAAGATTTTCGGGCGACCCACGGAAGTATGCAGCATTCATAATCAGTGTCGCCTTCACTTCCTATGTCGCCCTGGGGCATTTCCAAATGACCAAGCTCGGGTAGCTTTCATCCTATCATACTTGAGTGGAAGTGCAGCGGATTGGTCGGTGCTGTTTGTGACCCATAATGATCTGTTGTTACAGGACTATGAGGGGTTCCAGAGAGAAATGGAAAAACTATTTGCCCGCCACACCCAGGAACAAGCAGTGGATAACAAACTTTTATCCCTCCGTCACGGGAACCAAGACTTGTTAACACACATTGCGTCTTTCAATAGACTGGTTGCTGAAGCCAGGTGGCCAGAAAACAAAAGAATCACGTTATTCCATTGAGGCTTACAAGGCGAATTAAAGGACGTCTTGGCCCAGGTAGTTGATCCCCCCAGAGACTGTACCGAATTCATAAATCTGGTCGTGCAGCTAGACCATCGGTTGCAGGACCGAAAAGCAGACTCTCGAGTAGTTTATGTTCGGCCTAAAGACAATGCGCCACAGTGGCCAGACAACACCCGTAGAACCCATGCAGATCGGAGGGATATGACCTCCATTAACAAAACAAGAGTGGGATAAAAGAAGACAACAGCAACTTTGTTTGTATTGTGGAAAACCAGGACATTTTCTGAAAGACTGCCCAATAAAACCCCCAAAGGAGGACAGTCGGTGCCACAGAAAAGGATGAAGTTAAAGAATCGGAAAACTACCAAGCTCGGCAACCGTAGAGGTCAGTTTGTCGAGTGATGAGAAAGAGCCACTGACCTCACACTTTGCGATACCCGTGATCTTAATAAATTACCAACAATCGTCAAAGATGCATGCCGTAGAAGCGTACATCGACAGAGGAGCAGTTGGGAACTATATGGATCAAGAGTTGGCAGCAGAGATGGGGCTCCCTTTGTGTTCTAAGTCCACCAGGGACAAGGTGACTACCGTGGATGGGACAGAAATCACCTCCGGACCAGTAACCCAGTGCACAGCAGTAGTAACCTTGCTGTGCCAGGATGGACATCGGGAGTGTATTTCGTTCGATCTTGTAAAGGCACCTCAGTTCCGGTTGATACTAGGGATGCCATGGTTGGTTGCTCACAACCCTTTGATAGACTGCCGGGCACAGAAATTAACCTTCTCCAGCAAGTGCTCCCTAACTTGCTACTCTCCTGACCCGGAACCCGACTCCTGTGTCTCCAAGACTTCAATACTAGAGCCTCTACTCTGGTAGTAACTAATACTTTGCCAGATGAATATCGTGACTTTCAGGACGTATTCCAAAAAGACCAGGCTAACACATTGCCGCCGCATAGGCCTTATGATTGTCAAATTGACTTTATTCCTGGGGCACAAATCCTTTGCGGCAGGATCTACGCTCTTACCGAACCAGAAAACCTTCACCTGAAATCCTATTTGGACCAGTACCTTGCAAATGGATTTATCCGCCCATCTAAGACCCCAGCAGCCAGTCCTTTGTTCTTCGTACCAAAAAAGGAAGGGGACTTGAGGACCTGTATTGTGCAGTAAACCAGATAACCGTGAAGAACCGCTAACCCTTGCCTCTTATCCCGGAAATGCTAGACCAAGTCAAAGATGCCCAGACCATACCAAATTAGACCTTCGAGGAGCATACCACCTGGTCCAGGTCAGAAGTGGAGATGAGTGGAAAACCGCTTTCTGTACCAAATATGGCCTTTCAATATTTCATGAATGATGTCTTGAGAGAACTGATTGATTTTTGCGCCTTAGTGTAAATTGATGAAATCTTGGTCTACTCAGCCTCAAAACAAGATCATATCAGGCATGTTGGTTCAGTCCTCACCAAGCTCCGCCAACATGCAAAGCTGGAGAAATGTTTTTTTCACGTCACTGAAGTAGAATTCCTTGGTTTCATCCTTTCACCAAAAGGCATCAGAATAGACATACATAAGGTTGACGCTATTCTAAAATGGCCATCACCAACATCTCTGAAGGGGATACAGAGCATGCTAGGCTTTGCGAACTTTTACCGCCGGTTTATCCCAGACTTCTCTCAGGTTGTGCACCCGATCACAGTACTGCTACGAAGAAGCAATAAAAAGTTTGCTTGGACTGAGGAAGCACAAAGAGCCTTTCAGGAACTGAAACAAAGGTTCACCTCCGCTCCAATCCTGCGGCACCCACATCCAGATCTCCCTTATGTCGTAGAAACTGATGCTTCCAGTATGGCAATGGGAGCGGTCCTTTCACAAAGGGACCCAGAAACTGCCAGCTGCATCCTGTGGCCTTCTGGTCAAAAAAATTCTCACCCCCGGAAATGAATTACGCTATCACGGAAAAAGAACTCCTAGCCATCAAGTCCGCTTTCAAGGCATGGCGACACTATCTTCTGGGAGCTAGACACACCATTACAGTGATCACAGACCACCGGGACCTGCAATATCTCAAAACAGCCAAAGCCCAGTATTCACGCCAGTTACGGTGGGCCCTCTTCTATGCGGTCTAGTGTTTTGGGTGTGGTGGCCTAGGGACTACTTTACCTGGACTACTTTACAGTGGCTATTTAAACCACACACCGAACAAGACAACACGCTTCACGTTACTTTGCTTCTAGCAACGTGACGCTCACCGTGTCCAGCTTTCTCACGAGCCTGGTGAATTCCGGACCTGCAGAAAAACCAAGAACATCGTTTGCAGAAGAATCTTACCTGCATTCATCATCCTTCACTGCTAGCATCTCCTGAGCAGCTCTGTTGGTGGAGTTTACCCCCCGGATCGAAGGACCTGACAAAAGGAGGAAGACATCATTAAAGGAGGTAGTGGAGACATTACAACCACAAAGTGCTTAAAGACTTACCTGGTTGGTTGCTTTTCGGCCGGCATAGCTCCGTAACTCCATCTGCGCTGGGAACACACCGCAAACTATGAAAAGAGAAAAGCACAGGTCAGTGAGGACAAGACATTGCTGCGCTACACAAAGCGCCTCCTTACTGCATCATAGTGCTATGGCGCGCCATCATCTCCCGGTGAGAACCAGCATATCCATTTCTCCAAGCAGACATTCTGCGCTCCTAGGGAGATGAAAAAAGGGACATTTAGAACAGAGAAAAGGCATGCAAGAATTACAACGCCATCAATCGCAATAAGACCTACCTGAAAGAGACTACAAGGGCAGCAGTCAGTGAAGTAACTTGACTGCCCGCTCCCACAAAAGACAACGCGCCCCTGCCCAGAGAGCAGGATGGAGAGCCCACCGATTCCGACAACCAGGTGAGAAGAGAACCTGGAGGGGCTGGAAACACAAGGGAGGTGGGGGAAAACTTACCTTGGTCGCCCAGTCCTAATATAGTCTTCATTTCCAGACGGAATCCCATCGACACCAAGACCACACCAGGGAATCATTGGCAAGGGCATCAACAACCAACTGGCTGGGTGGCGTCCCCGTGGATACCAGGTGAAGCGTAACAGCTATAGTGGTTGACAACTGGGTGATGGGCTGGGCCATGGCAGACATGACGGCATTTGCTTCATGCACACACCTGGCCATGTGGTACACGGCTCAGCTCACCATTTTTGCAGTTTTTTGCAGGGCATCCTGCATGGTCTGCTGTGTTTGTTCAGCCTCTGTCATGCACTGTGTGACCAGGGGCTGCATTGTCTGCTGGTGCCCTTCCATTCAAGAGAGTCGGCCCTCTATGTCCCTGATGTGGTGGAGACCTGGTACTGGCAGGGGAGATGGGTTATGTGGGCTTGTGATACTGAAAACAACGTTGTCGCTATGGGTGTCTGGGCCACTGGCCTCCACTGTGCAGTGTGCACCTGAGCCATGTACAGGTGTACCATGTGTGCCTGTTGCCCTGGGTGGCATTGATTTTACCTCCTCCTGCTAGCAGTGGCCTGGAGAGTCTGCCTCCTCCTGCTGGCTGTGGCCTGGGGAATTTCCCTCCTCCTCCTCACTGTGCAATGCAGATTGAGCCACCTCAGCCTGCTCGCTCTGCACTGCAGATTGTGCCTCTTCATGCTAGGTGGCCATGACGGATTCCAGCTCATCCAGCCGAGGTGACTGCTGTGCCCCAGATGTTGATGTTTGCCCGGGGGACTTTCTGGCAGAAGTTGATGGTGGCTACTAAGGCTGCAGGCCAGCCTGCGTTTCCTGGTGGCTGGGGGGCTGTGCTGTGGATGGCGTGGCACGCTTGTGTCTTGCCGTGGAGGTTGACGGCTCCTGGCTGGAGGCGGTGTCATCTCTACGGCACCGACATGCAGCGGCTGTCGGCATGTTGTGGCATGTTTGGCCTTCCTCCCAGATTCTGTGCCTGTGGAGGACAGTGAAGCAGGGCATTAGTTATGGGTGAGCATCCATCTGACAAACATCAATGCTAGTATATTCTGAGTCATGCGCATTGTCATGGACAAGTTGGAGGGCCTAGCATGGTGCACACAAGGATGTGGGCGGGTGGAGTGTTGGAGCATCCTTCTGGTGCGGCCATGTTGTGCACAGTGTCTATTGGGTATAGGTGTCTAGTGGTTTGGGTGTTCTGGCCATGCCACAGGGGCTGTGTGCCAAGTGGTGTTTCATTGTGGAACTGATATGCTCCCATTCTGTACGTTGATGCATTGATGTTTACTCTGCCTGTGTGGACATGGTGGGTGTGCAAGGTGTGCAACTGATGCTGGTGCAGTGGACTTGTAAGCAATGTACTGTATGTCTATATTTGCATTCAACAAGAGGGCATTGATTGCATTGCAATCATTGATGTTCTTGAATACTTTGTCCTTTTAATGTTGTATGTGTTTTTAGGGGATTTGCCGACATCAAGCCATTTCCTTTTTCTTTTGCGCAAACTGGCCTAGTGAAGCCAAAGTGACATTTTGTATGGTATTTACCTTTTTTAATCTACATCAGCAGTATTTGCCACACTAATGTTTTTGGAAGCATAAGATGTGTGTACGTAGGTCACTATGTGTGGTTTCTGAAGGGATGTTGAAGGTAATGTATTTTTCAATAAACTGTAAAACAGTGGCATCACTAGCATGGCCAAATTTGACAACATCCTTTATCCACAAAAGCATGTGGATGTGTGGTGCTATTCTGGATTGATATTCCTTTCTCCAAAAGTAATGTTTAACTTCTCCCAGTGGATGGGTAGTTTTATTACAGATGAAGTGCAGCAAGGCAATGAAGCGATGGTGAACGTACCTTGATACATTGTCAGGGTCATAAGAACAGAGTTCTCTTAGTGTTTTTATATCTATTTCCTTTTTTTTTTTGGTTAGCAGATTTATTTTGGTTTGCAGCACATAAGACGTTGTGCAAGTCATGCCATGTGTATTTTGCACAACTTAAAGTAACAAACTATGTGGGTGGGCCTAGGTTCCTTAGCATACAATGTACATCAGCGTGACGTCAGAACCAGTATTCTTTTCTACCACTCATGTTTGTGAAGAGATTTGTGATACTTGACTGCAAAACTTCATCTTTGTCTTTTATCTTTTGATGCAGTTGGGTAGCAGACATGTTTAAAATATTAGAGCCTGTGTTTAATGTGTGTGCAACTCTGTAACATAGAGTTGCTAGTTCACTTTTGAACAGGAGCTGGAAAATGTATTCTACATTTTGTCTGAATCTGGGGTCTTCAGAATACATGTGTAAAGAGCAATATTTGATGCAGTAATTTGTAGGGATCTTTCATCATATCTTCCACATTTTCCTGGAGAAAATAGTATTTGAAAAGAACATGCTTCTACACATTTCCCCACATTTTCATTGGGAATCCTTTGGCTTGATCTTTTTCTAATGCATCTTCTATGGTGTCTTCGGAGTGCAGTGGGTGAATGGTATACTGGTGTAAAATGCTTACTGCCCTAACAGGATCTACACATTCAAATTAGTCAGTTTGTGTTGAATCTTGAAATATTTGGGTGATTTCTCTTACGTTTTCCTCTATGTTTATATCTTTGTAGTGTTGATTGTTTTCTTTGAGATATTGTACGGCTTGTCTAACTTAATTTAAGTCGACTAGTTGTCGAAATGTTTTTTTTCTTTTATTGGTACACCAATAACTAGTACAATCAATGATTGATCTATTGGCCATTGTACTCCTAGAGTTTCAACATTTTCTTTAAGATCTAATGGTAAATATACTACTTTGCCACTCATGCCTGTTAGTAACTCAGATGGAGGCAATTTGGCGCTTTCCGTTGAATGTGTATTATAGCTTGAAATGTGTGTGCTGTCGGGATTATAATGCTCTCATACAAGGTAAATTGTTGGACAGGTTTTGGAAGTGGGGAGATTTCTAAGTTGTTAGTAATATGTGATGTCATTTGATTATTGTCAAGCTTTGTTTTGCAGTACATGTAAACTATTGAGGGGTCCATTATTTGTATTTATTTTCTGTTTTTAGATATAAAGCTAATTGGAACCATTGGGATTCCTCATTGTATTCTATTTTGTAGGCCATATATATTATTTGTTTGTACTTTTATGAAATGTTCTCTGACAAAAGATACATACTTGGTCTGGTATTTCAGCAGATGTGCTTTGAAACTTTGTTATTTCTTTTTTGTATGTGTTTGTTCGGAGGTTGTTGTTTGTGAGGCTTTTGCTAATTTTCTCTGAAGTTACTGAATTTTGTAAGCCAACTTCAGTTGCAAAATATTTACTTTGAAGGAGTTCTTTGGCTGTTTCAATCAGGAGAATGTTATTTAAATGTAGTTCTGGAGCAGGACTTTTTGCATAATACAGTCTACGCACCATGTTTTGTATAGCTGAATGGTGTATTGCTAACATTTTGATGTGGTGGAAGGTGCTGTCCAGCATGGCAGTGCACTGGGCAGGAGTCTATGCTTTGTAAAGATGTCATTCTATTTTTGTCTTTAGTGTCACACAGTGATTGTGGAAATGTCGTAAAGATTTAAAGGATTGTTGGCATGAGCAGCATGTCGATTTGTAACACTGGACTGTTTGGGCGAAAGGGACTTTTGGTTAAAAGTTTGTTGGGGAAGTTCTTTTTATAAGGGTTTCCTTTGCCAAATTGAAATCTGCTACCATTTCATACCCTCAACCATTACTGTCTATGGCAATTGTTTTTTTGTTCTTGTTTATAAGCCTCTTCATTGAAATATGGTTCTGTGCTGCTTGTGTGAATCCAGTCACCTTCACAGAAGTTTAAAAAGGTATCTATATTGACATTGCTTAAGCATATTTAGAAGTACTTTTTGCAATGTATTTATTCATTTAGTTAGTGTTATCATTCTGTTTAAAATCAATATAAACACCTTTCTCTTTAGTGGAAATGTGCTGTCAATTAGACCTTTGAGGATTAGTCTTCTGAAGTAGTTTCTAAGAGTAGATTGTGACTTTTTAGCAGTCTTCCTAAGATTGTGAAGAACTCTAAGGTGGAACATTTTCTGTAAAATACATTTTTTAGAATGCTTTACTGTGGCTATGTTAACATTGGTAGATATAGAGTTAGGTTCATAAGTAGGATTGCTTTTGTTTGTACATGTTTTCTACTTTTTATTTTTGCAAGATGGGCCTTACTTTTTTAGTGGTGCCTGGTTTCATTTTGTTGAGTGAAGTTATTAGCTGTTTTGTTTTAATATTTTCAATAAATTGTTTTAGAAGTGGATGACAATATGGCTTGCTTTTATTCTTCTCTTTTCTATTTTTTCTTTGTTTTCTATGCAGTTACTTTTTAGCAGGCATTCTGTTTAGTCTTTTGGGAAAAAAGACAGTTTGGGTTTGAAAGTTAAGGAATGTATATGCATACGTTGTACATGGGTGTGTCGGTGTGATTATAGAGATATGATATATGATATGATGTTTTATTTATAGCGCGCCCATACACAACTGTTTCAAGGCACGATGAGGCAAGGAAGGGGCACAAGGGGAGGACAAAACAACCATCATACTAGGCACAGTGACATTGAGAATGTGCAAGTGCATGGGAGAGGGAAGTGGGAAAGTGCAAGAGGGAGGGACCAGCAGGTGGCAAGTGCTCGCCTTGAGCTATCTCGTCTAGGGAGGATAGCTCAGGGGCAACATGCTCGCCTTGGAAGCAAGACGACATGGAGCAACGCAGGTTCGATCCCTGGGTCCGCGCTTAGAAACCTCTGGTCATTAAGCGCGTTACAAATAATCTTTGATATCATATCGTGAATTACGCACAAGTAACGCGTGTCTTATAAGTGCAGGTAAGGGGACTGGAGGGTTGCAGATAGTGACCCAGGTGCAAGGGTTCCAGGAGGCAGTGCAGGTATGCAGTTTGGTTGGCCGGGATCTGGGCCCAAATTCAGAGGGTAGCCAGGTGCCCAGTGCAGAACAGAACCTGGGTCTGCAGGGGAGAAGAACAGAGAAGGAAGAAGCAAAAAGGAAGGTCTTGAGGTGCTTCCGGAACCAAAATGGTTCTCCTCAAGTTTCAGAGAGGCAGGGAGGCTGTTCCAGAGGGAGAACCCAACCAAAGAAAGAGATCTACAACCAACTTGTTGCTTGAGAAGCGAATGACCTGAGGGAGTTGGAGGTGGAGAAGCAAAGAGCTCAAGTAGGAAGGTATTTCAGAATGGACAGTTGACGGTATTGCAGACCCAGGTCCCAGAAGGCCTTGTGGATAATACAGAGGGTCTTGAACTTAATCCATGCAGCCACTGGGCGCCAGTGAAAAGATCTCAGGGCTGGAGAGATATGATCCCTGTACTTGAGGCCATGGACAAGTCTTGCAGTCCTTTTCTGGATGAGATGCAGAGGGCGAACATAGTAGCAGGCCAATTTAGAAAGAGGCTGTTGCAGTAATTCATCCTAGAGACAACCAGCGCTCAAGAGACAGTGAGCTTCTGGGGGAAGGAGAAGAAAGGAAGAATGTCTCTGAGGAGGTGCAGTTGGTAGTTTGACTTCTTAGAGACGTCTGAGAGGTGTGGAAAATAGGAAAGCGTGGAGTCGTAGATGACCCAGAGGTTCTTGGTCTCACAAGTGGGAGCAGGAAGAGGGCCAAGGGGGGTCAGCCAGAGAGTGACAGGAAAGGAAGGTGCGGGAGTGTCGATGGGGAGGATCTCTGTCTTCCTGGCATTAAGGCAGAGGTCATTGGTGGCACACCACTCCTGGATTGCAGATAGACAGTCAGAGATGAGAGTGGGAGAAGCAATGTGGTGGGCGAGGGGTGCCAGGTATTGGTTGAAAAGTCAGGGAGAGATGTTAAACCCCTGGGGAACACCACAAGTAGAGAGTGAGATAGAGGAAAGAAAGGACCTGGGAGGGTCGGTCACAGAGGAAAGAGGTCAGTCAGGCCAGGACCTGATCAGTGATACCCAGGTTATCACGGAGTTGGTTGAGCAAGATGGCGTGGTTGAACATGTCGAAGGCAGAAGGGAGATCGAGTAGGATGAGGACAGAGGGGAGATTGGAATCAAGGTTGGAGCGCAGGTCTTCACGGATGTTCAGGAGAGCAGATTCCGTGCTTCTGGCTGCTCTGAAACCAGACTGTTGTTCATGGAGACAACCAACAGAATCAGTGTGGAGGTTAAGCTTGGGGATGGGCAGTTTTTGCAGGAGTTTCCCCAGGAAAGGAGTGATAGAGATCGGGCAATAGTTAGCCGGGCAGGAGCGGTTGGCTGATGGTGTCCTGAGAAGAGGGTACATACGAGAGTGCTTCAGGGGGGGCTCTAGTTGTGAAGGAAGTCAGCCAGGGCAGCAGCAAGGGTGTCAATATGGTCCTTGATGGTTTGGATGAACAGGGAAGAACCTGTTTTGATGAGACATTCATAGATTGGACTTATCTAGAAATCTTATCATGGGAGAACAGAGGAAAGGAAGAGAAAGAGGGAGGAGAGGAGGCTGCAGGGGGGCCAGAGATAGTGATGAGAGAAGCTGGAGGTGGAGGTGCAGACAAGAGGGTGGACAGGATATCCTGGATTTTAGAGAAGAAATGAGAAGCCATGGCTGTGCAGAGGGCCTGGGATGGGACAGGAGAAGTATAAACTGCAGCAGGATTGGCCAGCTCCTTGCCGATTTTCAAGAGTTCAGCTGAGTTGTTAGATGCCACAGAGACGTGGGCTTGGGTGTGGGCTCTCTTCTTAGTGCAGATAGAGAGCCAGTATTGCCTTTCGAGCAGGCGGCAGGCCAGTTTGTCAGAGGATGCATAAGATGCCCGCCATTTCCTCTCAGCCACCTTGCATTTAAGGGTGACGAGTTCAGAGTCTTACCAAGCATTGCACTTGGCTTTCGGCTTCAAGCGGGTGCTCCTTACAGGGGCAAAAATATCAAGGGTATCAATTATAGCAGAGTGGAGCTTGGACAGGGCTGTGTCAGGATGAGAGTCAGCCGGAGGTGGAGGAGGGGGAGAGAATGTGGCAGCGAAAGCCTCAACTGACACACGCTTCATGGGCCGGATGACCGAGAAGGTAGATAGCAGTGTTGGATCTGGTTTGGCCAGATGAATAAAGTACTGTGTGATTGTGTAATGGGATGATAGGTGCGGTTGGTAAGGTTGTAAGAGTAAGAGTCTGCCGAGGTGTGATGGGCTTGGGTTAGTGAGTAAGGGAGTGGTGGTGTGATTGAATAAGTAGGGATTTTATGATATTTTGAGGAAAACAGTGGATGTTATATTGGTGGTGTTTAGATGGGAATAGAAAGGGTGTGAATGTTGCAGTATATTTTGCAAGCGATTGTGCTTGTTGATTCGAAAAGAATATTGTAGGCTAATATATAGTGAAAGTACATTGTTACAATTATAGAGACATATATGCTAAATTAATGTACTTTGTAGGATGTGAAGAGTGTTCTTTTTTTGTTAGATGTCTTTGTCAATCTTCGTTTTTCCTGTAATTGTAAAAGAAAGTTAGTGGGTATATGTGGTAATGGTGAAGTGCTTTTAGTAAGCAAGGTTGTTATCTACAAAGGTAGGAGGTGTTGTTGGGGAAAAGAGCTAAAGGGGTTGTGTTATGAATGGTGTAATAAGGTGTGTTAACTATTTTGTTAGAACAATTGGAGTATTAGAAGTACTGTTGGGTACATTAGAGGGAACAGGGAAAACATGGGTGTGAGAAAAAGGTGCATATCCAGATTATGTTTGTGCTGCTGATTTTAATAAAAGAAGTGATGTGTTTGTGGTGTGATGTATTTGTAATTTGTTACAGTGTTTTTAAAGAATAAGGAAACTGTGGCCTAGTGGTAATGCAATGATGAATTGTTGTTGCAGCAGTGTTTGGTGTCCTATAGTAGAGACTGAGAAAGAAGAGTACTTTACATGTAAGGTGAAGTGTTGTATATAGATACTTTAACTGTATACAAATATTTGTGAGCAGTTGGAGAATGGTGGCAGTCGAAGGGTTGTAATGAGTGAGGTTGGAAAGTGCGACATTTATATGGAATGAAAAATGGAAAATACTGATTGTATAAAAATGTTTCTTTTTAGGAGCATTTTCATGAAAGTAAAAAAATGCATGTGTGCATTTGTAGCAGCATTGTGTGTAACGTTTTTGTAAAATGAAATAAAAGTAAAAGGAAAAGATGTATAGAACATTTTCTAGGTGGCACTTGATGCGTGGAAGTGTAATATGTTGGCAGTACATGCATACTTGCCAGCATGATTCATTCCAATATGTAGGTGCTTATCAAGTCTTGGTTTTTCTTTGCATTCTGGGAGTTGCTCTTTTTGCATTGGAAAACCTGGACTACAAGTCCCAGATTGTAAAGAAGAAAGTAAGACTGGATAAACACCTGCATGCGTCATGTTAGCAAGTATGCATGTACTGTCAAGATATTAAACTTCCACACACTAAGCGTCACTTAAAAATGCTGTACAAATCTCTTGCGTTACTTTTTCTTTCTTTTCAAAGAAGTTACACACAGTGCTGATATAAATGCATATATGAATTTCTTAACTTTAATGAACAGCTCTTAAAAATAAATATTTTAAAAACAAGCATTTTCCATTTTTCATTCCATATACATTTCACACTTTTGAATCCTCCAGTCCAGTCCTGTTGTTTTTTTTATTGCATTCTCAGACCTTTAGTGCAAGTTGTGTAATGGGAGAAGTGGTATTACAAGTCACATAATGTAAAGAAAAAAACAAGACTTGATAAGCACCTATAGATTGCAATGGGTCATGTTGACCAGTATGCATGTGCTGCCAACATATTAAACTTCCACATACCAAGTGCCATTTAAAAATGTTGTAAAACTCTTTTCGATTTGCTTTTCCTTTCTTTTAGAAAAAAGCTGCACTCAGTGGTGCTATAAATGCCATTTTTTACTTTCATGAAAATGGTCCTAAAAAGAAACATTTTTAAATGCAGAACATTGTAAGTAACTTCCACTTGATGTGAGTAGGTGCTAAATGCTGCAATTCATGGCATTCGCAAGAGTGGTTAAACAAGTTAAACAAGAGAACATGCTTATTGAGAATCTGACAACAGAGTAAGTGGCAGGAACCCTGTATACATACATTTGTAAAAAATTTGAAAAAATATTTTAAAAAATAGAAGCATACCTGTACTGTGTCCTGTTAGATGCAGATGTTGTTGAATCAGCTATTAGAAATCTTGGAGAGTTGTACAGTAGTTTTGATGCAGGTTGCTGTGTGTAACAGGAGACATGTACTCTGAGAGTTCAAGAGTACATCTGAAGTGTTGAACTGAGATGACAAGATTACATGTAGAGTTTTTGGATGTGATTGGCCTGTTGATGTGTGACTGTTTGAAAGTAGCCAATGAGGGAGTGTTATAAACATAAACGTAAAAAAGGTAAAAGGGCTTCCCCGCGCTACAGTGTCTGAGAACACAGTCATAGTATATGGATACCACACATGCAATCCTGGTCTTTTAAGGATGCCTGGCATGGAAATATGACTGGGAGACTGTGGACAGTTGTGGTATCTGTGAATATTGGGGGATCAGTCAATAAGGTTTCGTGGGTTTGGTGTACAGTAAAACTGGCTAGCAAGAGTTATCTTTGCTGTGTGCAGTGAAGATGGCTTTGGCTTTGAGGAAGCAGAGTGCCTGGATTGTGGGAGATTCTTGGGTGCATTGGAAAAAGGAGTATTCTGAGAGGTGAGGATTGTCTGAGAATCTTGGATCAGATGAATTTGAAGTTTCATGGTATGGAGTTTGAAGAATGAAGGGCGCTGAATTCCTCACATTTTGTTAGAATATGTTTAACTTGAAGCATCTGGATATCATTGTAGTTCAATGTGGAGGCAACAGTTTGGGCTATGTTACCAGAATTGCATTACAGTTTTCCATGAAGGACATATTTGGAAAGTTGATGGAACTGTTTAGACATTAGAAAAATAATATATTCTCAGATAGTTCAGAGACAAATGTGGATGCGTTCAAATGTATTTTGTCCACAAATTGAGAAAGCAAGGTGCAATTTATTTATTTGTTTGTTGTTAGGCACTTATACAATAAGAATATACTGTTTCCAAGCGCCTACAGGGCAGGGAGCGGGGTGTCATGACCTGCACCTCCGGGGGTCAAAGCAATCCTGCCCTCGGGACTTTGGGGCCTAAAGAACTCCCGGTCTGGATTAAAAGCCAGAGAGAACAAGGAAGGCCCACCTGGACCCTATCCTGGCACCTTTGGTAGCAGGCTCATAATATGAAGTCTGCTCAACAACTGGCACAAACTCTCTGCAGGCCTGAACATTCTTCTGGAATGGGTGTGGCAAGTATGGGCATGGACAGCAGAACATGCTCCAAGATCTTGGGTGTGGCCGGGCCGCCTATATAAACCCCACCCAGCCCTTGTCAGATGCTTTGCGTTGAACTGCCCATGGCAGCAGAACGCTCTCAGCTGAACTCCGAAAGCATTCCAGAATTCTGCACGTGCGCGAAGATTCCAGCTTACCAGACGCTTACCTGGGGACCTTCAGCATCCGCAGCGGTCCGCAACCTTCTAGAAACCTGCAAGTGCATGAGGATTTCAGCTTATCTGACACCTAGTGACCGCTGGCAACTGCAGCGGTCAGCAACCTACGTCCGCCCACACAGCAGCTGATTCAGCCCATGGAACTTCTCTGACGCTCCGCTACGACTTCTGCATACCAGTGGCATCTACAAAAAGAAGAGAAAAGCAAACAAGGTTAGTTCGGAGGAAAAGCTTGCGAGCATAGTTCTTGCTTGCGACCACAGCCTACATACCTTCAGCAGCGTCCAGCGCTTCAGCTTCATCTGTGCTTCTGCTAGTCACACCTGTTTCGACGTTCGGAACCTGTTGAGAGAAGAGACATTAGAGACATTAGAGAACATTGGCATGTGAATAAACGAACAGTGTTCTATAGCATATCTAAACAGAAAGACTTACCTGCACCGGATCAGTGGAGCAACTAAATCCAAGTGCCCTCGTAACGGATCAGTGAAGCAACTCGATCCATAAGACTCCTGCACTGGCATCAGTGCAGCTAGAGCAACTTGCACCCCTGCCGAGACGAGCAGGAAGGAGAGCACATCTTTAAAAACTCTAAGGTGAGCAAACACCACGCTGAACAACCAGAGAGACTCCAATTTGAAGACATAAGGGAAGACGCCAGTTTCTCATGTTTATTCTATTCCTCCATCAGGAAGCCGACCCCAGGCCGGTTGAAGCAGAGACAAGGGGCACCAGTGCAAAACAGCTAGAGAGTGGAGCTCAACCCAGCAGGACAACGGACCACTCGACCTTGCTCGGGTTCGACGCCCCCACGGAGAAAAGTTGTGCGTAACAAGGGGAGAGTGGGAAATACATGCAAAACAATATTTAAGAGCAGATGGGAAGAGGGATCGGGCTCAACCGATTCTGCAACTGTGAGATTAGCAGAGGAGAGAATGAGGAATTTGAGAAGATCCTGCTCAAGGTGCAGGGTGCGTGGGTGGCTATTCCAAAGGAGGGAGCCTGCAGAGGCAAGTGAGCGCCCCCATGCCCTTTGTTTAGCAAACTGCTTTACACACAAAGAGTTGGTGCCAGGGGAGCGAAGTGCTCTAGAGGGAGAGTATTTTGTGAGATAAAGTGAAGATAGTGTGGTCCCTGGGCCCAGACAGCCTTGTGGATGATGCAGAGGGATTTGAATTTAATCTGTGTAGCAACTGGGTGCCAGTGAAGACTTTTTAGTGCAGGTGAGATGTGGTCCCTGGGTTTAGGAGCAAGGATACATTTTGCTGCCCTATTCTAGATAAGCTGCAGGGGTCACAGAGTGTACAAAGGGACATTCAGGAGGGGGCTGTTACAGTAGTCAAGTCTAGAGAGAACCAGGGCTTGAGTCAAATTGAGCCTCTGAGGGAAAGTGAGAAACGTTAGAATTACTTTGAGATGGGAGAGTTGATTGTTGGACATCTTGGCAATGTCCTGAGTGTGAGGAAGGAAGGAAACAGACGAGTCGAAGATGACTTCAAGGTTTCTAGCTTCAGTTGAAGGCGCGAGAGCCCAAGGAGGAAGGCAAGAGAGAACGGAAGAAGGAGGGTGCTGGGGTCCCAATGGGAAGGATCTCATTTTACAGGCATTGAGGCAGAGATCATTGGAGGCGCTCCATGAATGGGTGGCAGAAAGGCAGTCAGAGCTAATGGATGGTGCAAGAGAGTCAGCAGGGAGTCTGAAGAAGAGCTGTGGGGCATCTCTGTAACACTGAAAGTTGAACGAGAAAGCGGAGATGAGTTGTGCAAGGAGAGCAAGGTAGATGTTAAAGAGCCAGGGGGAGAGTATAGAACCATGAGGGACACGACAGGTAGAGATAGAAGTAGGAGAGGAGAAGGGGCCCAAGATGACTTGGAGGACAGCCAATCCAGTGCCCGTTCTGAGATACCAAGTGTATCGTAAAGCCTTTGTATGAGGATGGAATGGTTAACTGTGTCAAATGCAGTGGAAAGATCAAGAAGGATAAGGGCAGCTGTGGAGTTGGAGTCCAGAGATGTGGGCAGTTCTTCACGGGTGTTCAGAAGAGCAGTTTCCATGTCTCTGGATGCTTGGAATCCAGATTGATGGTCGTGGAGTCCTCCCACAAGTTCCGTTTGAGAGTTAAGTTGGGGCAAGGCCAGGGTGATAGAGATAGGGCAATAGTTGGAAGGGCAGATAGGGTCAGAGGAAGGTTTTATCAGGAGTGGGCACACAAGGGAGTGCTTGAGGGAGGAGGGGTAAGATCCAGTGATAAAGGAGTGATTGCAGAAATCAGCAAGAGCAGGTGCAAGAGAGCCAATGTTATCCTTGATGATCCTGGATGAGCAAGGGGTGACCTGTTTAGAAGAGACCTTCATGGAGCGGACAACTCTGGTAACCTTTTTAGGTGTGACAGGAGAGAAGGAGGAAAAGGAGAAAGGAGGAGGGAGGGTGAGTAGAGTAGCAGGGGAAGTGGGATGGGTTGTGAGGGTATTTAGAAAGGGTAGTCA
This sequence comes from Ambystoma mexicanum, assembly GCF_040938575.1. NCBI lineage: Eukaryota > Metazoa > Chordata > Amphibia > Caudata > Ambystomatidae > Ambystoma > Ambystoma mexicanum. The sequence continues at coordinate 311,090,863 of NC_090936.1, forward strand.
GAATTTCCTGAGTTTTGGTGGCAAAGTGTGAGGCCAGTGAATTGCAGAGGGCCTGGGAAGGAGAAGGGGAGGAGGAGACTACTGAGGGGTTGGCCAGTTCCCTGCAGATTTTGAAAAGTTCAGTCATGTTATTGAATGCGCTGGAGACCCGTGCCTGAATGTGGGCTCTCTTGTTTGCATGGATGTCGAGTCTGTATTGCCTTTGTAGCAGGCAGCAGGCCAGTTTGTCAGAGGGTAAGTCTCAGGTTTGCCACTTCCGTTCTGCTGCCCTGCACTTTCGTTTCAGTGCTGCAAGTGCAGTGTCGTACCAAGTGTTACACTTTGAGGCTGCTTTCAGATGGATCCTCATGACTGGGGCAAGAATGTCAAGAGTGTTGTAAAGAAGGAGATGGTTGAGGGCAGAGCCAGAGGTAGCCAGAGGTGAGGGGTGAGGGGGGGTGAAGGTGAGGGTAAGGCAGCCACAGTCACTCGTTTTTATCGGGTGGGTGTTAGTGAACGAGGTTGGTGTGACTTTTGGGGGGCAGTCAGGGGGCCATTGTGCACAAAGTTCTATGTGCTTTTTTGTGGGATGTTGTCATGATATCTTTTGAAAATTAAAATATCAAATTTGATATTTACAACATTTTTTGAAGGGATGGAGTGCATATGACTGATGTTGGCAATAATTTTTTTCTTGAAAATGTTCAGAATGCATTGAAGCAGTTTCTCTGAACACATAAAATATGTATTCTAATTGTAATTGTAATAGTTTATTTATAGAGTACTTATACATAGGTGGAGTGCATCAAAGTGCTTCAAGGCGGGAAAGGAACAAGGAAATACAGTAATTATTCTTAGGCATTGACATTTCCGAAACAGAAAACTAGCATACTAGGCCGGACAGCGTTTCTTCTAGTACAAGTGCATGAGGTGTTACAGTTTTGACCCAGCTGGGGTGGAGGGACAGAAAATAAAGGTGGGGGGAACAGGACAAATAAACGTTGTCATCCTAGTACAATTAGGTACTGCATGCGTACAGATGGAGGTGCGAGGAGGAGGGGGCAGGGAGAACAAATGCTTCCCCTTCAGCAGGGCACTGGTTAAGAGCAGAGAGATTGCTTCGCTCTTAGAGCGTAAGTAGAAAGTGCAGCAATGCTGCACATAGTGCAGTGGCACAGAGGTAAATGCAAAGTCTAGCAGGGGGCCTGGGACATGTAAGGATCTGGAGGTGAACTAGGCATCCAGTCAGCAAAAAACTGAGCGGAGTAAGGGAGAAGGAGGGTGGAGAAAAGAAACCAAGTTTAGCAGGGTAGAGGGAGAGAGGAGGAGGAGAAGAGGAAGGTCTTGAGGGGTTTCCGGGAACTTAAGGTGCTCCGGCTCAAGACGGAGAGAGGTAGGGAGGCTGTTGCAGATGGAAGCACCTGCAGAGGATAAAGATCTACCCCAAAATCTCTGTTTGTGTAAGCAGCTCACCCACAGAGAGTTGGAGGAGGATGAGCAGACAACTCTAGAGGGAGAGTTTTAGGAAGAGAGCATTGTAGATAGTGTGACCTACAGCCCAAGAAAGCCTTGTGGATTATGCAGAGGGTCTTGAGCCAGTGGAGAGATTTAAGCGCTGTAGAGATGTGGTCCCTGGGATTGAGGCCAACGATAAGTCTTGCAGTTCTGTTCTGGATCAGTCTTAGAAGACAGAGAGTAGAAGTAGAAAGTTTGAGAAAGAGGCTGTTGCAATAGTTTAGCCTGAAGAGAACCAGGACACCCTAGGTGGTGAGCCTCTGGGGAAAAGTGTGACAGGTAGAATACCTCTGAGGAGGTGCAGTTGGTAGTGGAACTTGTTGGATATGTCTGTGATGTGCAAAGAGAAGGAGAGAGTGGAGTGGAAGATGAATACAATATGTTTTGCCTCATTAGTAGGTGAGGGAGTTTTCCCAGGAAAGGGGTGATGAAGATCGGGTGATATTTTGATATTTTGCCAGAACAGATGGGTCAGCTGAGGGTTTTTTGAGCAGAGGGTGCACAAGGGAGTGCTTGAGAGGAGAGGGGAAAACTCCAGTGGCAAAAGAGAGGTTGCAGAGATCGGCCAAGGCTGAAGCAAGAGTGTCAATATTGTCCTTGATGGTTTTGGAGGGGCAGGGATATATCTTTTTGGAATAGGCTTTCATAGACCGGACTAGTTGAGAGACCTCATCGGGTGTTATTGGTGAGAGGGAGAAGAGAAGAGGGGGAAGGGTGTGGGTGGTCGAAGGGGGCCCAAAATATGTTGGTGCACGGGGGAGCGTAAGAGAGTGAGGACAGGATGTCCTGTGTTTTGGTGGTGAAATGTGAGGCCAGGGTTGAGCAAAGGGCATGGGGGGATGCAATAGAGGATGAGTCTGCAGTAGGGTTGGCCAGCTCCCTGCAGACTTTAAAAAAGTTTGGCCGTGTTGTTAGATGCTGCAGAGATGCAGGCTTGAATGTAGACTATTTTAGTATTGTGGTAAATTTGTTGTGAGCATATTCCTAGCACTGCCCTATATGATAAGACAAACCTTCCCCCTTTTTATAATTTACTCTGCTCTAGGGTTGACTGTAAGCATGTACTCAGACCTAATACATTTAGCAGAAACAGAATACTACCATAGATTGTGCTGATGACTTATTTACGACGTCAGCTTATCATACAGAAAGGTCCTATTCAGCTTCAGCATGCACAACTGAACACACTCACACAAATACATTGGACCTCATTACGAGTTTGGAGGTAGCACCATGGCTGCCTCCAAACCGGGCTCCATTACTGGGTTCCTCCAATGGGGACTTACCGGGTCATTCCGACATAGGAGGACCCGGTAATTCCTCCTTGCAGGAACCATTCCCCATTCCCATTTGAGCCCCCATATGGCTCAATGGAAATGGGGAGGGAGGTAATAACGGGCATATTACAAGTGGCCTGTTATTACCTCCCTCTTCCCCTCGCGGGAACCGGAAAAGACGTCTAGTTTTACCAGACATCTGATTCGGGTCCCGCAAAGGGAACCTCGTAATCGGCACTCCTGTAATGAAGTGGGCCGGTCCTGTACCGGCCCCCTTCATTACAGCAGCACCAGGGTTATATTGAGGCCCACTGACTTTCTGACTTACTTTTACCATTCCCTCATTTCATTTCTTACTCTACCACTGGTGGTAATTACTTTTTTACTACCCTGGTGTAGGCACTAGGGAGCTTCGTAATTACCTCCCGTCATCAAAAGAATAATCCCCAGAGACATTAAAAAAAAAATCTGGCACCAACTCTGTTTTCACTACTATTGGTAATTATTTTGAGATTATGTCACAAGAAGGAAACAAACATATTTAATTTCATAACAATACATTTGCTGATTCTTACCAAATCATCGACACTGCCGTGGTTATCTAATAGACAAAAATATAAACATGCATTGCACAAATCTTTTCCCATCAGTTCACAGTGTGCAAAAGAAAAACCAAACAATGATTCAGTTGAAACTAATGGTCTATTTCTGTCTATCTGGCTACAAAGATAATTCTCTCTCGTTCAGCACTCTCCTAAAATGTACAGCCACTTACGTGGGATTCTGAAGTTTCTGTGCTTTATCTGTATGGCCCTCTCTCAATCCTGCTTATCTGTGATGAAGTTTTACAAGTTTCACACTGCCTTTTCGCACCCCAAAACAGCCTTGGATTCCCAGTAGTCTTCAATGCCTGGTCAGTACAGCCTTCCTTCTGAACTCTCTCCCTTTCGGGAGCCAGCAGCAAGAAGAGCACACCCTTCAGCTCACCTCTATTTATTTCCCCCGCCTGTCAGTCAAAAACTAAATCTGCCCTCTTTCTGAAGCTTCCAGCAAATTCTAGACTTCTGATTCCTCCGTCCAATTACCTACGAGAGTGTGCATGTATCTCTCCTTGCTTGCTGCGCAAATAAAGAACTCTCTGAATGGAAAAAGACAGCCAATTCATTTTTTCAGTGCACATTCTTTTCCATGGAACTAAAAGAGAGAAAAAAAATAAAGCAAATTTCCATTCATGCTCACCGGCATTGAATTGCAATGTTAATAAAGAGGACTCATTATTTACTGGGGTGTCATTTAATAAAGGTAGTCAGTTAATTAATCTGGGTTATTTTCTTCAATGCAACATTACACAGATGGCAATTCATATATAGTCATTTTATCCATGTGCTCAGTCCACTCTGAACCTGCTGCCTTTTTGCAATCATTTTTTTACCATTGAAAACCTAGTTCACTGCCAAAATGACTTAATGTGGCATTCTACTTGCACTACATAATTTGCTATCTCTATTTGACTTTCATTTACACTAAACCCACTATAAGTGCTGTCATGTAATCACTAATCTGCTGTTCCGATCAGCACCCATTTTCTACTGGCTGCTTTTATTGAAATCACTGCCATATGCCCTATCAGAGCGAATGCAGAGTTTATTTAGCCTTAGAAGAAGTGAGCAGGCCGGTTTGTCAGAGGGTGTACCTGAAGATTCCCATTTCCTTTCCGCTGCTTTGTACTTGTGTTTAAGGGTAGCCAGATCAGATTCATACCTTTATGACAGGGGCAAGAATGTCAAGAGAGCTGGAGATAGAACAGTGAAAATTAGAGAGGGTTGTATCAAGGTGGGAGTGAGCTGCAGGAGTAGAAGGAGGAGAGTAGGTGGATACAAAGGCAGCCACTGACTCTCTTTTCATGAGTCAGATGACCTTGAAGGCAGGAGGTGGTGTAGGGTGTGCCATTTCAAAAGGAGAAGGGAGCTTCCAGTGAGAAGAGAGAAGATAATGATCAGTCCATGAGAGTGGGGCGGTGAGAGGAGTAGAGAGTGGGATGTCTGTGGAGATGAGAGCATCCAAGGTGTGGCCAGCAGTGCACGTTGGACCGGAGGGTAGAATGGAAAGGGCAAGGGAGTCACGCAGGTTACGGAAAGGACCTGAGTAGTCTGGAGAGTCAAGAGAGTCAAGAGAGTCAAGATGCATGTTAAGATTCCTTAGCAGGAGGAGTTAGGAAGAGGAGGAGAGGAGAGAGGGGGCCAGGTCAGCCCATTCAGAGAGGAAGCGGCTGAACTGGCCCTGTGAGCGATAGAAGGTGGCCAGAGTAAGAGAGGAAGGCCTGGGTTGGAGGCCAGTATGTCCTTCTTGAGTTTTTTCCTGCCAGAATTAGTGAGAGGTAAAGGATAGGACATGAAGAAGCAGTTAGAGTAGATGGAAAAGATAGAGAGTGCCATAGTGAAGGACACAGAGTGTGGTACACTTAACCAGGCTGAGAAGTTGAAGTACATGGCAGGAAGTAGGCAAGGAGGGTGCAAGTACACAGGTAGATACAGACAGGATAGAAGAAATAATGGGAGATGACGGACCAGACAGAGGACAGAGGGGGTAACCTGTCAGCACATTCCCATGAAAAGTAAGATGTGCACACAGCTATATTCAGTTTTAAACAGCAGCAAAACAATCAGGATGCACAAACAGCAAGATACAATTTTAAACAGCAGCAAAACAATCACTGTGTGAGCATGGCTACTTTTGATGTTCTTGTTAGGACAGCAAGTATAGCTGCACACAAGTGCAGTGGAGGTGAAAGCCTGGGAAGCAAGTAGGTATAGCTTGGTGAATGGAAACAAAAAGAGAAAGAAAAGAAAAAGAAAAAGGTGCCTTCTGAAGATAGTTTATAGAGATTGTCATGAGAGGCACAAAGTCCGGAGGATGATGCAAGGAGTATAGCATTAGTCCACACTTATGTGATGGCTGAGGGGGCAGTCACATAGCCCAAGAGCACCTGGAACATATATCAATCCCCCAAGTGCATATTGATGGGTTGAGAAAAAGTAGTGAGGCCCACAACGCCCATCCAGCCCCAGACAGGCTCAGACAGAAGCCTTAGGAGTAGGGCCTTGGGAGGAGGGCCGGCATTCGCCTGCCAGCTTTGCTGATTTGGGCCTTTCAAGGAAAAGGGGTCCAAACCGAATAGAATCAGCAAAGGAAGTCAGGCACTCCACTTCAACACAACAGGGCAGCCATTATGAAAGGAGGCCAGCTGCACCATCACAATGAATCCAGGAACACAGCACCAAAAGGATTACAATTGTGTGCATTTTGAAAAGTATTTTTTTTCTTTTTCTTTTTTTCTTCGGACGTCTGCTGCAACGGTGGGTCTGCACGGACACCCAATGGGTGGGAGATGAAGGGCGCATGGTTTTCCACAAATGGGCATGCTGTCTACAGACTAATTAAAAGTGCATCATGCCAGAACAGACAGAAAAAATTAGAAGCACTTTTTATAAAAAGTTAGAAAAATGTATTGACTTTAGTACATTTGTTAGTTTAGTAGATACATCCAAATAATCAAAAAAATATATATAAAAGCCACAAAGAGAAAAATAAAATATTTTGTGAGGCAACCTTTTTTTAATGAAAAATTATTTAAATGATTTTCATTCTCCCACCCCACGCCTGTAATGTTCCTGCTGTCTGCGGACTAACAGACTATCTGCAGACTATGCAAGCTGAAAAGGGTCCTGTGATTATTTTTAAAGTTCTAGTTTTTAACTGTGAAAGGTGGCTCTCAAAGGAACCTTTTCTTTGTATTTTGTGATTTTGTATTTTTTGGGCCTTTAGTTTTTTTACAGGAGAGGCAAGGTAAGGTGGGGGAAGGGAGAGAAAGGGCACCAACCACAGAGACAGAGGGGCAGTTGGACAGGGGAAGATGTTTGGCGGGCCTTAAATTTAAGGTAGGTTTCAGTGTTTCTCATATTCCTTGACCACTGCCTTAAAAGCACTTTGAAATGGCCCCCCTGTAGATCAATTTGTTGCAGTACAAAAATAGTACTGTGACACTCAAATGGTAAGGGTCAACAGTGCTCTGTATGGCCTGCGAGGTAGCCGCTGGGATCCTTTGCCCCACAGTGGTAGCATGTGTGGTGGCAGGAGCGGTCGAGGAAGATGGGGTAGAGGTCATCAACCTGCTTCTCCATGAGAAAGGAACAGCCTTTCTTAAAGCACCTGATGGTTGGATCTGGTGTAGCGGCACATGGAGGTGGTCCTTTGGAGTACACCCAAGTTTTCTGGATGAGTATGACCCCACACCCAATGCAACTCTCCTCAGCTGCCCGAGACTTTGGTACACCCACCACATACATGACTCACTATGGGGGCTGGAGGTAGGAATTTCCTCTATCTCATCTTGCTTTTCCTCTTCATCCTCTCTTGTATCTTTGCACCTGTACCCCTCTCAAGCGCCTCCAGGTTGTTGTGGTGGTGGTGGCCCCTGGAAAGTAGTAGGGATGGCTATAGCAGATGCCATTGATGTAGGTTGCAAGATTTGCAAAGTGATTCTGTAATCAGGTTCTATCTCCTGTTCTGCTAGATTAAGAATGACTAAAAGTAATGGGTCGGTCCCTTCAGAGGAACTGTCCGTAGACTACCGAGCAGAAAATAGGCCTTGGAAAGTTGTAAAAAGTTGCCAGATCAACTAATAATGGCTCTCGGAGCTCTGGAAGTGTAAACTTTCAATTTGAAACATCCTAGATTGGCTGTAAATGCAGTTTTATTCAGTCAGCGGTGAAGTACACCGTCTGCGGACACGCCGTCATGCCGCACAGGTGTGGTCACATAATGATGTAACTGGAAATGGTTGGTGTCTGTGGAAACCCCTTGGGTGGGAGAAACAGGGCGCATGCGCATGGTTGTCTGCAAATGGCCTTGCTGTCTGGGGACTAATTAAAAGTGTGTCATGCAAGAACGGACATGTCCGGACACAGCACAATGTTCGTGACATCCTATTGCATAACCGGATGCCCCGAGCAGTTGTATATCACACAGACTATTAATTGATTCTTTGTTTTTTAAATGATGTAAGAACATTAAACAAGACATTGATAGCAGAAAAAAATATGTTGAAACGGATGGGGTATTAGAATGGGAAACATAAATCGGAGAGTTTGGAATTTCAATAAAGTCATCATCTTGGGTGGGAGTGAAGTTTCATCAAAGCATCTTTCATTTCTGTTTTGGGAATTTTATGGGGTGATTTCTGAGGCAAGGGGGACAGGTACAAGAAGGACAGTGATAATCGAACATTTCTAATAACATCATTTTTAACATAATTTAAATGTTCCTAAAGTCATTGCTAAGTTCATTCAATTTTGCAGACAAGCTCATTATTTCATTATGTTTGGTTGGGGACAGAGATTGTCTTTGGGATTCTTGGGACTCTCCATGATTACTTTTGGGCATTCTTTCTTCATGTAAATAAAGTATGTGCTATAAGAAAAGAAGAAATTATTATTTCACTGAGCTCTGTATACATTACATGTATTGTTTACCATTAGAGATGTCATCATCCCTCATTTCTTCTTTTGGGAAGTTTTCTTCGAACCACTGAAGTGTGTTTGCCATTTCTGTGAAAATAAAAAAATAGTGCTTTGTGCTTATAAGAAATATTTATATAATGAAGGGTAATAATAGAGACATAAATACAGTGTACTTACTATTTGGTAAGAGGTTGTTTTGTAATGAGAGCCAGGTTTATATAAGTCTGTATGAATAGTTGTACTGAATTGATAATATGAGGTGTACAGTTATGGTTTGTGTTTGGTGCAGTCCATTATATCGTGTGCTAAATGAAGAAATAATGTGTACATTTTCAAATTATGATTTTGTACTAAAAGGTATATGTGGTTGTAGTAAATATAAGTAATGTTATTTTATGTATTCATGTTTGTTGGTTGAAGGGTAGAACATTTGTTGTTGTCCCCTGTGGTTCTGGGCTATGTGAATGCTACCTTATGTCTGCAGACTTTTGTACTGTCTGCGGACTCTACAGCTGCTTCATTGGGGGTGAGTATAATATAAGGAACTTGTAGCAAAGTTAGGGTGCAATGCGAAAAAACCTAAGAAATCCAGTGAAAAAGCTTTGTTAAAGGGATATTATGGTCAAGTTGCATTATAAAAATCTATGAAATTCAGTGAGAAAACATTATTAAAGGGACATTATGGTTAAGTTGCACTAATAAAAGCCTATGCAATTCAATGAAAAAACTTTGTTAAATGGATGTTAGGGTTACAGTAAAACCAAAAACCCCTAGAAATTCCCCGGTTATGGTAAGCTATCCAACCATAACTCGTGCCACTGCCATGCCCTGCTAAGACTAACACCCAGGATATCAGAGATGACATTACAAATGTAATTAATGACATCACTGATGACATCACATGTGAAATAAATGTTTATGAAAAGTCCCTACAAGGGGTTGTGTTTATAATGTTGGTAACTTCAAACGTCAGGGTGATCGGGAGACCTGCCATGAACTACTTAATGTATTAAAGAATGTACTCATCTAAACAAAACATTATATTGAAGTGTTGTTGTTCATACAGGAACCTCATCATACATACACATAGGCAATGGCTTCAGCACGCACCATAGAAGTACAGTATTTTTAATCTCGTAATTTTGGGTAGTGAAATTATGAACCTTATCAGAGTAATGGCTAGCAGCCTCTTAGTGTCTTAAAATACACAGTGGGCACAGCAGGTTATTGTTGTAGTATAATCAGTGATGCCATTAGTGATGTCATCAGTGCTGTTATATTAGTGATGTCACCAGTGATGTCATCAGGGGTGTCAGTTGTGATGTTATCATTGTGGTCATATGCTGTGCAACAGGGGGTGCGAAGTTAAGGTGGCTTTAGCTGAATTTCAGGGGCTTTGTTACATTAAATGTCCACCTTTAGGTCTCTGCAACTTAAGTTATTTCCCTGAATTTCAAAGTTTTTTTTACAATGTCTTGTCACCTTAACATCCCTGCAACTTAACATTTTTCCTTTAAAAAAATAAAATACATATATATTACAGGGCCTGGAGTAGCGGCCCTGTAGTTATAGTTAAGTTGCTCAACTCAAGAGTTGAAAGAGCACTTTTTGGCCGGTTTATTACTTTGCCCTCCCCAGACAAGTCCTCGCCAAACTTTGAAAAAAAGTATACGGCCACCTCAGATTTCGTAAAGTTTGTTGCGGTTTGGTCTAGGGGGGGAGATATAGGGGGATGCCAACATTTTTAAAATCCTCATTGACATAATAAATACAAATGTTGCTCGCGCCTACAGCCCAAAGGGCTGGAAGGACTGGCGGCTGGTCCCTAAAGCGTGCTATTGTAAGTTTGGTATAAATCCGTCCAGTTTTTTTTTTTAACCAAAATTGCCAAAAAGTAGTTCCCAAAAAATGTGTGATATCTGGGTTCAGTCCGCTGACTCAGTTCCTGATTCAGAGTCTGTTGACACCTGTGGACCAATAAAAGAACCGCATGATGTTTGCAGACATCATACGTGCTCGCTGATTGGTCAATTAAAAACGTGAGGCCCGTCTAATTTTTGGAAACGGTCGCCATGTTGCATCTACGACCACCGCTGTGACCACGGTCACGAAAAAGTCTGGAAAACACATTTGGGGTTATTTGGTGGCTGAAAGAGGGCCTGGAGCTGTTTCTACAGGTGAATAAAAGTGTTGCAGGTGCCGCTGTGTCCGCTGACAACTCGGTAGTCTGCCGACCCGCAAGTGTAATCCTGGTCTTTTAGGGATGTCTGGCACGGAAAGAGGATATTGGGGTACTAGCCAATCAGGTCTGTGGGTCTGGAGGAGGAGTTGAAGTTACAGGAGTACAGGGTGGGAAGTGTTTTCTTTGTTGTGTGTAGTGAAGATGGCTATGGTTATGGGTATCAAGAATGGTGTGTGGATGGTGGGAGATTCTTTGATCCATTCATTAAAGGTTTTTACTGAATCTCGTGGCATCTCTGCTCCTATTGCATTGGGCGAAGTGGAAGTTTCCTGGTATGCAGATTGTGACTTAAACTAGGTAACTTTATTACCATTCTGTGAGAGTATGGCTCACTTTAAATGTCCGGATATTATTATTGTGCATTGTGGAGGCAACAGTTTGGGCTTTGTGACTTCAGGATCTTTGCAGTTTGCCATGAAGAATATGTTCAGAAGCCAAATGGAACTGTTTCCAGCTGCAAAGATTTTTTTTTCTGAAATCAATCGACGACAAATATGGAGACGGCCAAACTTTTTTTCTCCTCAAATGGAAGAAGCTAGACAGCATGTCAATAAAGGTGTTTGTGCTTTTTTATACAGCATATTTTGACAACGAAAACATCAAGTTGGGTGGAGTTCATATTTTCCAAGGAGATGGAGTGCATTTGACTGTTATCAGAAATTAGATTTTTCTTTTGAATATCCAAAATGCACTGAAACACTTGTTGTGAACTCTTGAAATAAGTTGCGAAGTATTTCTTTAGTAGTTGTATTAAATAAAAAACAACTACAGGATTGGCCAGAAGGGGGCACACAGATGCTCTTCAACTCCATGTGAGGTGTGCCCTCACAGGTCCTTGATGTGTCTTGAGCCCCCCACTTCTGGAACCCCGCATCCTCAGAACATGGTGTCAGGCGGTAGGAATATGTCCCCCACCTACAGAGCGAAACTCGGCAAAAAACGGATAAGATTTCAGGGAGAAAAGTCAGTGTGAAAGTTGCCACCTCTTACACCGTGAGCTACAGTAAACGAAACCAGACCCGGCACATGTGTCTCCATGGAAAACTCCTGCAGGACCTGTGAAGGGTCCAGAGAGGTCTTGCGATGCACGAGAAAACCTCTGCTTGTTCCTGCCGACCCCGACCTGAGCAAAGACACTGATGCCTGGACCCGTAGCTCTTCTGAATAGCCGCAGGAGTGCACACTGAACATTTGGCAAGTGTCAGGACTGGCATTCCTCCGGCGTAACGTTGCATAGAAAGTGAGTCTTGCAGCACCCCCGGGCAGCGCCCCGATCATCCTCCCGTGAGGGAGCTGCCATGGCTTGCACCCAGTGGAAGCTAACCCACCACTAATAATTCATAGAACGGTGCTGAGTTCTGGCCATATACACGAGGGAAGACGCCGGGCCATCGAGAATTATATTACAGCAACGAACACACAAGGGGTGTCCCTCCCCCACACGTGACCGCACACACAAAAACATAGCGAAGGCACTCTGTGTGCCCAATGGACCCAAGGCCTGCAGAGCTTGGCTTCTGAGGCTGGCCTGAAGTCCCCTGCACCGGTAAACAAGTAACAAACAGTGCGCCCATTAACCTTGCAATACGGCAGATTTTATACACCCACCCCCTCCTCCTTAAGCCTCAGAGCCTAGGACAATGAGGGGCAGAACATAGCCACAGGGCAAATGAGGTTGCTTCAACACCTGTAGCCTGTAATAACACGCAGGAGACAAGTGCCAATGCAAGGCTTTGCAGTGAGCGAAGTTGTATATGCACCCTCCCAGCGACAAGCATACATAACATGAATCTGAGCACCTCGACCCACTCACAGTGTGAAGTGGACTCCACCAGACCTGTTAAGAGGCTGTGCCATGATCACACTATCACACATGCCGCAGATGCTCTGGACCCAGTAGCAGACCGATGAAACAGGAGCTGCTCCCCACGTAAGCCACCCACATTCAGATTTATTCCTCCTCCTTGCATTATTCTGAGAGACATCTGAGTACCCGGCAGGCAGGGGTCCTGAGGAAACAAGCCTGAACTTTTTCCTGTTCCACGCCAGAACCCGTCCTAATAGCTAAAAGGGATTGGGTCATTTAGGGAACAAAACAAAATAAGCCTCCCATGAAAGACTCCCCAGGGAGCGCAGGATCTTGGAGCATGAGTGTGCCTGATGTGTAATGAGCAGTGTTCACATCCCAGGGTTGAATAGGAGATAACAGAGCGAACTGGATGAAACGAGTAGTGAGGCAAATGCAAGACGCATAAGAAAACAGACTCCTGGAATCATTCTATAGCCACCTGATTGGGCTCCTTTGAGTTTCCAAAGAACAGCAGAGATTAGACAAAAGATCCACCCTACGAGCCGTGTTATGCAATCAGAACTTGCACAAAGAGAAATTATTTGAGAATTACACCTCTGGACTACTCATCCTCTTCCAGCAAACCAGCAAGAGAATTTCCTTGGAGTGATTTCCGCCGGGCGCGGCCTGGGCGGACATACTCAGGCATTGCACGGAACTGGAGCTTGACAGGCGCCAGCTCCTTTCGATAGTGTGATCACGTCAAAGACCCCACTCCGCCCACACCTTCCATCCACGTGTGCTGAGAGTGAACCCTCCTCTCTCCTGAAGAGCTGTGCCCCCGGAAACAGGACGTGAGCCCCTTCCTACAAACTGTATTGGTACCTATTTGCCCTCCCCCCGCAAATAGCATTCTACCTGAGACAGTCTGAGGAAAGCTGCCTCTGCTTATATGGACATTAAATGATTTGCAGTGATCCGACCGCGGCTGAATTTGCATGAGAAAGGTGCAAATTACCCAAAGTTTACACCTTTCTCATGCGAACACACATACATACTCACACCCACACACACAACACACCCATTACACCCCCCACCCACACCCACACCCCCAACATAAACAAACCCCACTTACCTTCATCTTCACGCTGGGTTCCTGCAGTGCCAGTTCCCTTTCACTTCCGTGATCGGGAACTGGCGCCACAGAGTCCTTTTCTTTTCTTTTTTTTTATTAATGGAAGGCTGCAGGGTTGTCCCCCGCAGCCCCCGTTCATTATACCATAAAGTATAGGGAGCAGGGCAATGAGGGGGACATCACTGCAGCCCCCATTTTTTTTTTTAAACGGAAGGCTTCGGGGGTGTCCCCCGCAACCCCTGCTCAGTATACCATGAAGTATAGTGAGCAGGGCAATGCGGGGGACACCCCCGCAGCCCCTGTTTTTATTTTTACAATGCTACCACCAAAGGTTCGAACTTTTGGTGTTCGAACCTTTGGTGATAGCATTTTTAGAACTTTTGGTCACTGCAACCATTTTTTGTCGATAAAATCGTCCTATATCCGTTAAACTAAAGCAAGACAAGCTTGGCTACTCTCCGCCCCCTCCTGTCGCTGAGAGCACCGGTATTCCAACCATGGAGGCCTCTGGGGTGTAAGCGGCGGCCACCAAGGGGGACATTGCTGCTCTCCTGAGTGAAATAAAAAACATGGGGGCAAATATTGGTGGAAAGATCGATAAGATCACACAACGAATGGATAAATTGAAGAGAGACTTCAGGGCGTAGGGAATAACCAAGCCTCCATAGATACCCTCGAGACTCAGATGGACCTTCGAGTAGCTGAAATAGAGCAAAGGGAGGAGGAGTTTCATCTCAAAATGGACAATTTGGAAAATCACGAGAGACGGACCAAGCTGTGCTTCTTTGGCATCCCGGAACACGAAGTAGAAACGGAAGGGGACCTCAGGAAGACAATCCATGATGTAATCAAGCTATTGGTCACAGATGAGGAGATCGATGAACCAAAGACGGAGAGGATACACCAAGCCGGCGGCCCAACGGGAGGTCCGAGATCGGTCCTCGCCTGTTTCCATGGGTATCAAGACAAAGCCAGAAACCTGGAAAAGGCCAGGGCTAGTGGTTCAATTACCCACAGAGGAGCATGAATCATCATTTTCCAAGATCTATCTTCCTTGACCCTGGCCTTGAGGTGAATGTGTGGTCTCCCCTCACGAAATGGCTCCAGGAGTGTGGGAGCCGATATAGATGGGGTTTCCCCTTCTCCCTCTCCTTCGAACATGAAGGCAAGAAGGTGCGACTGAGATCCAAAAAAGAGATTTGCCTCTGTATTTCAGAACTTGTGGAGATGCGTGAAGATGGTGGGGACTGAGAGCAAGCAGGACATGGTGAAAGACAATGGCAGCTCCAATGGCCGAAGAGGAGACAGGTCAAGGGGTCTAGGAAATTAAGTAGAGGCAAAGTAACACCTGAGAGGGATAACTGAACCTGACAGACATCTGTGTGTACTCCTAAAACTTACTTAAATCTTGCCACCGCTGGTCATCAGGCCACCCAAGACATTTGTGAATCTGAGTTCCCAGGAATATAGCCGGGTAGGGGGATCTCGCAAAGAGAGGTCTCTCCCTCCTGCCTGAAATGCTGTGAGGAAGAAACATCCCCATAATGGAGATGCTGGGAATGGAAGGTATGACGGTGCACTGTCTGACGGACCCTTAAAGACCTGGACCCTGCCTGGTCCGAGTGCAGAGGAGACTACTTGCCCGGACACCTCTCGTTAGGTGAGGGTTGGATGCACTGCTGGGGGCGAGTTCATGTGAGAGATGAGTTTTTGTATAAAGTTTTCTCTTTTGAAAGGTTCATGTTCTGATCTGGGACGGAGGGGTAAGGGGAATGGGGGCTCAAAAGTTATTGAGAATGTTTTGTGAAAAAGGACCATGAGGTAACGGTCTCCACTGGTGGTCTGATACCGGATCGACATTTCCAACCGATCTTGGCCAGACGTCACCAACTGGGAATGGAGGATGAAGAAGGGTGGAGGGAGGGTGGAGAGGGAAGGGGCTGGGCCAGAAACGAACTCCTCGTCAGGACATGGAATGGTTCACGCACTGCTGAATAACAGCTCACTGGGTTGCCAATCTCTGTGAAGAGGTCTTTGGATATGTATGATTACAGATGTCTGTTAATACGGACCACCAGATGCAAGGCCTCCTCAGAGCGGAAATGCTGAATGTTAAAGGTCTCAATTCCCCAATCAACAGATCTTTTGTATACTGGGAATTCTGCAGGGTGAAATTGGATGTCCTCCTCTTACAAGAAACGAAGTATGCTAAAGGGGAAGAACGGAGACTCCTAGGAACACGGACAGGGTTAGAATTTTGGGGCTCTGGGGCCTTAAGAAAAGGGGGATTGGGGATACACATTAGGAAAGGACTGTGCTTCATGACCACTAAGACAGGGCAGACGTGGAGGGGCTTGCTTTGCTGGTGTCAGGCTCTAAACATAACATTTGCTACAGTATACTCCCCCAATATAGGACAATCTAGACTTCTGTCTAAGATGGTCCCCAAAATTATGCTAGAGGCCATTGGGCATGTACTCATTGGAGGAGACTTTAATCTATGGGCAGATCATAAAGCAGGCAATCCAGACACTGGAAAGCCAGCTGAGGGAGGCCGCACTGAAATTGCGAACATGTTTAGCATATACGTATTACGGGACATATGGCATCAACTACACCCCGACGAGCAGGGGTACACCTTTTACTCTGCCCCCCATAATACGTTCACTAGGATTGACTATATACATCTATCGGAGGAGTTATATAACACTGCAATGAGATCTGAGATCGTCCCAGTCACCTGGTCAGATCACGATATGGTCACGACTGACATCAATTGGGACAACCTACCTGCGAAAGGGGGCCGATGGCATTGTAATGAGACGCTATGGAAGGATCCTGTCTTTAAAACAGATATGGAAAGTGAAATTACTGAATATTTCTAGATAAATAACACGGGGAAGTCTCCAAATTAACAGCGTGGAAAGCAGGAAAGGCGACCTGGCGCGGAATTCTGATTAGAGAGGGCCCGAGTAAGAAGAGAGAAAGAAATCTGGTAGAAAATAAGCTCCAGAAGGAGATTTGTATCCTAGATGTGGCAGCAAGGAGGGATGAGAGTGGGAAGGCAAATAGGATCTTGGAGGCAAGAAGGAAGAGGGAAGAGCTCTGTCTCCTGGAACACGGAAAGATAGTCCGGAAGTTACAGCTCCTGAGACAGAAGTTAAATGAGAAATTAGATAAAGCTGACGCCCTGTTGGTAGCCAGGTTACGTGACCAGCAAAGTGAACTGAGGTTTTTGGAGATAGAGAACTGGGAGACATCCCAAATTGAAACAAATGCAGAAATCCCTGAGGCATTCGCCACATTTTATGAAGCGTTATACAGATCTGAAGTCCAGCCTAGCTCATTAGGGACAGATGACTACTTGTCCTCTGTTAAAATTCCACAACATTCGTGCGATGAATCTCTGGTTATAGAGAGCCCGATAACCAAGGAAGAAGTCAAAGATGCGATTAAGAGACTATCACTGGGCAAATTTCCTGGGCAAGACGGCTACACCGCTGGATTCTATAAATCCTTTCTTCCCTCCTTCCTCCCTTTTATGGTGGAAATCTTCAATGAGATTCTTGATACTCAGAGTGCCCCGGATTTCTTTGTTCGAGCCCTTGTTTCGGTGATCCCCAAGGAGGAGAGGAACCCCACGCAATGTGGTTCATACCGCCCCATATATTTATTAAATGTGGATGTGTAGGGGAGGGTAGGTCAATAGGACCCCCTCCCACTGCATGTCCCACCGTGGTGAAGACTCATGACTCGTCGGCAGTCCACCGGCCCCCGGGCCCAGGCGGCAGGGCGGCTGCAGACCGACCCGTGAGGCTGCACCACCACATTATGTGGCAGAGCACAGACGCCATCTTGTATTAAGCCATCCCCATCTTGCTAGAAATGTGCAGATCTAACCCAGGCAGAGCAAACATGCACACTGAAAGCTGCAGAGTGACCCCCACTCGACTGCGCTCAAAGAGGCCCACACTTCC
Organism: Ambystoma mexicanum; assembly: GCF_040938575.1. Taxonomy (NCBI): domain Eukaryota; kingdom Metazoa; phylum Chordata; class Amphibia; order Caudata; family Ambystomatidae; genus Ambystoma; species Ambystoma mexicanum. The sequence goes on from NC_090936.1 coordinate 311,108,296, forward strand.
CCCACCTCCCACTGCATGGCAGATCCGCTGAGGACTTGTTCTCACGAGCCATCAGACACGAGCAAACAACAAAATAAAACACTGTAGCTGTTGACCTTCCGCAGTACATCATTGCCCCAGCCATGAACGGGAACATTAGGAAGTAACTGAGACCAGCCCAAACCCTGCAGGCCCTGACCCTGCACCAAGTGCCCAACGTTAGACGGTGTGGCGCCTCACACCCATACCTACCCCGAAAACTCTTGCAATGTGTAGAAACCATTTATGTAATGTATGTCCTGTTGACTAACGTTCACTGCTAATGTGAAGGAGAATGAGTAAAGAGTAAGTATGCAACCAATATTGTTTATAATGTAGAGATGTACAAAGACTGGCTAGCTGATAACAATATGTGATAACATGTGTTGCCCTCTTTATACACACACCTGCCTAACACTACCTCATGTTCGTATGTCAACTATAGATGTGAATTGGTGTGCTAAAGGGTATGGTCCCTAGTTAGTATTCCTTCTAATGCAAATGCATACGAGTCCTTTCAGAAACCCCATGTGTTGTTATTTGCCCCTCACCCACGGAACAGTATACCACCTTGTGCAAGAGGCCGCGCACAGAGCTACAAGGCCATCTCCCCCTCCTCCTGCCCAGGCCCTCTAGAGATAGCTGGTGTTCAAACAGCACAGCTTTGCCTCCCCTCCCGACACTGCTGGACCCATTTCAAGCATCCGCCTCCCCCATGTCAGAGGCCGCCACAGCCTGACTCCATGACTTAAGAGCTACCTGGTCCTAAATCCCACCGTCGCTCAGGCACCAGTGACATGCCCCCCACACTGGCTGGTCTCGGGCCACTGGAGGCGTAGTCAACGTGCATGGTCGACGCGTTTAATGAAGTTGGTGAGGCGGACTCAGGCAGGGCGGAGCAGTGTCTGGGTGGAGGGTGCTGGGCTCGAGGAGGCGGAGCAGACTCTCCAGGCAGGTGCAGGGGGTGAGTGTGCATGGAGGAGATGGGAAGGAAATCAAAGGGGAGTGAGAAGGCTGAGAAGAAGGGGAGTGAAGGAGGGGGAGAGGAGAGGGAAGACGCTGACTGTCAAATCTACATCTGTGAAGGGGGGAAGGAGGGAAGTGAGGGGCGAGTTCGTAGCAGATCTCCACAGAGGAATGAGGGAGGGGGGCTGGACCGGGGCAACTCTAGTTTGGGGACCCAGGAAAAGTGCGCTTTGGGGGGGCTGGAAGCCTCAGGGAGCGGTGTGCCTGGGGAGTAGAAGATGCAGTGTGACAGTGTGTGTAAGGTGGTGTTGAAGCCTGATAGTCGTGAGAAGACGTTTCTGGGGGAGAATCCGATGGAGATTGCTAGATGGGTGAAGGCGGCTGTGGGGATGTTACTCGGGTGCTAGTGGTGGCTGGGGGCCGGTTGTTGGTGGAGGGGACGGATGCTGGTAGTAAGGCTAAGATTCTGGAGGTACGCTGTCTGGGTAGGCATGCGGTGCGAGTGTTTGACCAAAGTGGTGTGTCGTGTAAGGGGGTGCTGTATGGAGTGCCAGTGTCTGTGAATATGTCTGAGGTTGAGGAAAAGCTGGCGGGTGTGGGGGTGGTGGAGAAGTGGAGGTTGGGGAGGAGAGATGCACATGAGGATGTGGTATCTATGACTGTGGCAGTGAGGTTTGCGAGAACGGAGTGCCCGGAGGTGGTGGAGATGGGTTATCAGAGGTTCCGTGTGAAAGTTTATGTGGCGATGCCGTTGAGGTGTTATAATTGTCAGCAGTTTGGACATGTGGCGAGAGTATGGAGGAATGAGAGGCATTATGGGAGGTGTGGATGAGATCACGATATTAAGGAATGCAAGGTGGAGACCCCGGAGAAGTGTGTGAATTGTGGGGGAGGGCACTCGACTGCGTTAAGGGGGTGTGAGAGTCACAGGGTGGTGAGAGAGGTGGTGCAGGTGAGGGTGGCGGAAGGTTTGTCTTATGCGGAGGCTGTGGCAAAGGTGAAACCGGTACGGGTGGTGAGTGAGGTGTGCGGGAGGGAGCCAGTGGTGGATGAGACTGTGGGAAGGAAGAGTATGGTGGGTGAGGTGAAAGGCGTGGAAATGGTGGTTGTTCCGAAAACTGGGTTTATGTGTTTTATGGTGAGTGTGCTGGAGCTGGTTCACGGGGAATTTGTCTGTCAGTATGTCGGATCTTACGAAAGGAGTGGTGGAAGCGGGGAGGAGGTTTTTGAATGTTGTGGATGTGTTGGAAACGGATGTGTTCAGGATGGTTACTAAAGTGCGGAAGCAGAGTGGGGTGTTGGCCTGAGGATTTTGCAGTGGAACATGAGGAGTTTGTTGAGGAATGGGCAGGAGTTGAAAGCGATGCTGTGTGGGGAATTGAATGTTGATGTCGTTTGTATTCAGGAGACGTGCTTAAGGGGTGATCTGAGGTTTGTGATTCCGGGTTTTGACTTGTTTCGTAAGGATAGGTTGGAGGGTAGAGGGGGAGGTGTTTCTCTGGCAGTTCGGAAGGGGTTGGTTGCAAGAGAGATTGTGGTGGATGGAGCAGTGGAGGCTATCGGGCGGGGATTCGGGTAGGGGGATTGGAAGTATTGGTGTTAAATTATTATAATCCGTGTAAGGTGGTGGAGTTGGGTGAGCTGTCTGGAGTGATAAGGGGACATGTGGGACCTTGTGTTTTTTGTGGCGATTTTAACAGTGCCAACACGTTGTGGGGTAGTGATCGGACAGATGCAAATGGGGATCTGTTGGAAGACATGGCGGATGAATTGTGTCTGTTTTTGCTGAATGATGGTTCGGGTATGCGGGTGGATGTGAGGACTGGGAAGTTGCCGTGTTTGGATTTGACCTGGGTGTCTGCTGCGATTGCGGGAGAATGTGATTGGGAGGTGCGTGAGGATGGGGATATGGGAGGCGATCATTCTGGTATTTTGGTGACTGTGAGGGGTGAGGTAGGGATCAGGCCACGGATGTCTGGGAGCCGGTTGAATTTTAGGAAGGCTGATTGGGAGATGTATAAGGGAGTGTGTCGGGAATTGATTGTTCCTCGAGGTAGGGATGGAGGGGTGGATGAATGGAATGAGCATCTGGTGCAGGGAATGAGAGCAGTCTGTGGTGGCAGTTCCGGAGATTGAGAAGGGGAAGGGTGGGAAGGTCGAGGTTCCTTGGTGGTCGGTGGAATGTTCGAGGTGTGTAAGTAGGCTAGGGCCAGGGCGGTGAGATCAGGAATGTTGGTGGATTTGGTGGCATATAAAAAGGCTAAGGCGGTGGTGGAGAGGGTAATTAGGGAAAGGAAGCGTGGATATTGGAGGGGTTATTGTGGGTCCCTGGGGAGTGATTCTGGTGTGGGTGAGGTTTGGAAACAGTTCAAGCGGATGTCTGGATTGATGAGGCCGCAGGGTGGTGTGTCATTGTTGTTGAAAGGGGAAGAGGTGGTCAGTGAGGATGGGGATAAGGCAAATTTGTTGGGGGAGTATTTTGCGGGGGTGCTCAGCTCAGGGAACTTCCCAGAAGCAGTGAGGCTAAGTATGGGTGTGGTTGAGAAGGAGATGCGGGAGTTGTTGGCAGATGTTGGGCCTTGGGAGGAGCAGTATGAGGTTCAGTTTTCTATGGTGGAGTTGGATGGGGCGATTCGGAAGGGGAAGTGGTCTAGCCCAGGGGTGGATGGGGTCATGTGTGTATTTTTGGAGAAATTGCCAGTGGAATGTAAGTTAGAGGTATTGGCTCTGTTCAATGAGATCCAGAAGGGTGGAGTTTTGCCGAAGTTGTGGAAAAGAGCGATTGTGGTGGCGATTTTGAAGGGTGGCAAGGTTCCTACGGAATGTAAGTCGTATAGACCGATTGCGCTGACTGTTATGCTGTGTAAGGTTATGGAACGGATGGTGGTTGAGCGATTGGGGTTTTATTTGGAGTCGAATGGGTGTTTGAGTGATTTTCAGAGTGGGTTCAGGAGGAATCGGTCGGTGGCTGATCCGTTAGTGAGGTTAGTGTCTGGGGTGGATGAGGCATTGTGTGATGGGGAGTTGGGGGGAGCGTTCTTTTTGGATTTGGAGAAGGCGTATGTTATGGTGTGGAAGAGTGGGTTGTTGGTGAGACTGTTGGAGATGGGTGTGAAGGGGAGGATGTTTCGGTGGATTAGGGTGTTTTTGGCTGATAGGACCTTTCAGGTGAGAGTGAGGGGGTGATGTCTGAAGTTTGGAAGATGGAGAATGGGACTCCACAGGGGAGTATGATTAGTGCAATGCTGTTTAATGTGATGGTGGATGGGTTGATTCTGGCTTTGGCGGGAATCGGGTGTCAGGTGGGTTTCTTCGCATATGATGGTGTGGTATGGGTAAGAGGGCGGAGTTTGTTGTTGGTGCAGAATCGGCTGCAAGCTGCAATAGTGTGTATGGAAGAGTGGTGTGGGAAATGGGGCTTTTCGGTGTCTGTGGATAAAAGTGTGAGTATGGTTTTCTCGAGGAAAAGGGTGCAACAGGAGTTGAACTTGGTTTTGAAAGGTGTGAGGGTGAAGAGCGTAGAGGAGTTTCGGTACTTGGGGGTGATTTTGGATAGGAAGTTGAACTAGAATTTGCAGGTGGATGGTGTGGTGGATAAGTGTAAACGTAGGTTGAATTTGTTGCGGGCGGTGTCTGGGAAAGAGTGGGGTGCGCAGCAGAAGTGTTTACGAATGTTGCATAAGGGGTTGATTTTGAGTGTGATGGATTTTGGATGTCAGGTGGCAGTGGGTTTCACAGCGAGTCAGAAGCTGCGGGTGGATAGGGTGCAGGCGAGGGCATTGAGAGTGTGTCCTGGTGTGATGAGGACCTCTCCAGTGAATGCGGGGCAGGTGCTTGTGGGGGAGATGCCGTTGGGGTTGAGGAGGGATGCGTTGAATATGAGGTGGTGGCTGAAGTGCAAAGAGTGTGGCTCATCCGGTGCGTGAATGTTTGAAGTATAATTGGAGGTTTGACTACTATGGGGACTGGTGGAGGAGGAAGGGGGGCACTTTGGGGTTTCACATGTGGGAGAAGGGGGTGCAGTGGGGCATGGGCGAGTTGTTGGCTGCGACGGGTACGGATTTGGTGAGATGGCCGATGTGGATGATGGGGTCTCCAAAGGTGTGTTTAGAGTTGGCGAGTGTGGTGTCGAAGAAGCGGGGTTTGCGGGTTGAGATCAAGACTTTGGGTCAGGCGTATGTGGTGGGGAAGGAAGGATGTAAGGTGTTCATGGATGGTTCGAAAGATCCGATGTCTGGGAGAGTGGGTATGGCGTATTATCTGGAAAGCACTGGGGAGTATAAAGTGGGACGACTGACGAATGATGTGTCTATTTGTACGGCTGAGTTGGTGGCGATTGATAGGGTGTGCGAGTTGGGGTATGAGAAGGTGGTGGTGTTCTCGGATTCATTGAGTGGGTTGCAGGCGATTGTGGCAGGGGATGGTGATAGGAAGGATGTGATTTTGGACATCAGGAGGAAGATTGATTGGTGTGTGCGTGGGGAAATGGATTTGGAGCTGGCGTGGGTCCCCAGTCACAGTGGCATTTTGGGTAATGAGTTGGTGGATCTGGCGGCGGGTGAGGGTATGAGAAGGGGAGCGGTTGATGTGAGGTTGCCTTTGAGTGTGGATGAGGTGAAGGCTGTGGTGGTGAGACGGGTCATGGATGAGTGGCAGGAGAGGTGGGTGAGTGGGGTGAAGGGCAGGTGGATGTTTGGTGTTCGTGGGAAAGTGTCGGTGAAGGTGGATGCGGGGAGTCTGGAATGGAGGAGGGGAGAGGAAGTGATGCTGAATCGGTTGAGGATAGGGCATGTGGGGCTGAATGACTGTCTGTTTCGAGTGGGCAAGCGTTAGTCGAGGGACTGTGTGGTGTGTGGGGTGCCTGAGACTGTGGGACATTTTCTGCTTAGGTGTGAGAGACATGTTGAGGAGAGAGAATTGATGAGGGTTCGGTTGTCTGCGCTGGGTGTGGCTGAGCTGAGTGAGAAGGCTTTGCTGGGAGGTGACGGGGTGAGAGGCAGGAGGAGGAGCAGTGTGATGTTGGATTTTGCGAGGCAGATGGGGCGGTGGGAGGAGTTGTGAGTTTATGTGAGCTACGTATTGATTGGTGGGTTTGGTGCACATCATCTTTTAGGATGGGGAAGCGACTGCGTGGGTCCGCCCACGCATCCGATAATTAAGAAGAAGTACATGCCCCCCATGGGCCAGTGGTATCTCCATCGACCCCAAGTTAATTACCCTAAAAAGGGGGGCGCCCACACATGTACCAACAGATCGTAATACCTTCCCTCACCTAAACTGCCAAGACAGGGTGGTCAAGCGACCCCTCCCATGCACCTGACTATGCACATGAGACCGGATTGTTTGAACCTAAGGTATCCTCCAAACTGATGTATTGAGACACTCCAGATCGCATATCAATGTTCCTGTCCACATACTGATCTAAGGTCAGCGCTTACAAGAGTTGCAAACCAATGGAAAGCATAAAGTGTGACGAATGGTTGGGAATGTGTGGCCAAAAGCCAAATGTTAGTTTGGTTATCAATCGTCGTTACAAGGAATGTCCGGCCCGGCACTCCACGCCGATGAGCCCTGCTGACCTTTCACCCCATGTGGCGCAGCACCAACGTCCGCCAATCCTGGAGAAGCAACTGTATACAATGTATACCACCTAGCCATCACCACCCAATCCTTAAGACTATGTGCCCCCTATAGCTTGTGTCATGCGTGATGTAGTTCTGTAATAAGTAGGACTGTTTTTGCGATTGTCAGACAGAACGCTCTCGGAGTTTGCAGAGTCCTTTGCATGCCCTATATTGATCTATATAAAGCTCTTTTGATCTCACCCGCTCTTGGTCCTGGCCTCATTCCTCTTCTGGGGTGTGTCCTTTATTGCTTCTCACTAAGGGGGGTGCGTTTCTGGGGACGCTTACATTCAGTGGTGACCCCATAGACGTGATATATTTTTTAACTTTAAACTGTCCCCTTGGCACGAGACGGCCCCAGTCGCAGTGGAGACGCACGGCGCTCCCGCTCAACAGAGCCGCCCACCTACGGCAACTGGTATGCAGAGACGTGCCGACGCAGTTAGGGCGAGAGGGTACGGGTCCCGTTTGAAAAAAACCCTTGGTACCGCTTGCTGGAGCCCGGTGGGGCCATTGAGTGCGAGGCCATGCCGCTTGGACGGACCAAATCTGGAGAGTCTCGGATCAAGACGGGCACGTGAGTATTAAGTGCGAGTGATACTAAAAGGGAAAACATTTGGAGGACAAGGGGAAACGAATTGGGGACATAAAGGGGACTTTTTTTTTACTTCTAAGACTTTCTCTTTCTTTGCATATGGCCATTAGGATACAAAAGTGAAAAAGGGAAAAGAGGACGGGAACCTAACTCTGCAAAGGCGCTGCGTAGTGCTATCTCGACTAGTGCTGGGAATAAGTAAAACAGTGAAAAGATAAATTAAGGGTGTCTGAACGAAGAGACATGGAAAATACGTTAGGACTAGCTTTTCTTCCTCTTATTCTTCTCTAATTCCTCTCATCCGGGGTACAAATAAGGTCTTAAAAAAATAAATATATATATATAAATTTATATATATATATATATATATATATATATATATATATATATATATATATATATATATATAAACAAAAGAAGCTGTGTGAGGGTTAGAGGGGGTCGCCGTAGAAGGCGAAGGGCAAGGCAGGGAGGGTAAATGCTATATGCGTATGCTGAGGTATGATGAATGTCTGTTGTGTGTTGTGCACATTGTATGTTTGTAATTTTCTGTAATCAAGTGACTCTATATAATAGCACTGTTTTAAGTACTTTTCTAGGGGGTACGGTCAATGTAAGTCTGACCTGGTAAGATTTGACAAACCAGCACCTCTTGTTGAGTAAAAGTGTGAATTGTGTATTAGAACCTGAAAGTGGTTGAAGTCCCATGTACACAGTGACCCACACATAGTGACAGAAAAGACTGATAGAAGAGAACAGATTAACACCGGTCTAGGCATTGGAGTGGAGACACCCTTAGCGCACATCTGTAAAATTTGCCAGGACATGCAGAAAGAATAACTAAGTACCATGGCCAGTGGGTAACAGAACTGAAGGGGGAGGGTCTCCCCCAGGTTTGGCCACAAGGAGGGTCCTTTGATAAAAGTGTTCTGGGCATGGTAGCCACCTGCATATTCCTAAAATACAAAGGAAAAAATTTCATAACAGGAGAGAGATACTAGATCTATGGCGATTATTCGAGGAAATACCTCCACCAAAGAAAATAGACACCACACTTGATCAACCTGCCCTCACAGCTACCCCATCAGCGTGAGCAGAGGGTAGCAAGGAGGACGAGGGAAAAGAGGGAGTGATAGAGGTGACTCGATTGAACCCACTAGCACTGCACCCCCACCCCTACAGCAAGGCCAACCGCACCTCTGCCATACGAGTGCCCCCGATCAAATGGGCAGGTGAGTACCCCCTCAGTAAACATATGTAAGTTGACAGAAGACTTAGACGCCAGGCTCTCGATAGCCAGAGAAGAGTTGTCAAGGACACAAAGCCTACGTGAACAAGGTGAGCCCAGTACAACCAGGTCAGAATGATTGTCCCGGTCCCACCCCTTAGATAAGTCAAATGAGGAAGGGTGGAAGAAAGGGGAGATACTATTCAGAATACAAGAGGAGCCCACCTAGATAGTAGAACTAGGAGCGAACAATAAAGGAGGAAGTGTAGAGGGAGGAGAAGTGAGAGGTGATGGGAGAGAAGAGCTGTGGTATGACCTGGAAGAAGGCGAGCAGGAAGCTGGGAGATTGGGAATGGCGGCAGGAGGTAGTTTAGTGGAATTAGGGGATACACCACTGGGGAGGACAATGGAACAGGAGTGGACTAGCAGTTCGGGCTGGGCTGCTACCTTCGGTGGCGGCAGCTGCTGACTGATTTGCACATGGCTGGTCCCCTTTTGCAATGGTCAGTTTGTTTCTCCTTGTGAGAGAGGGTATGCCCAGACGTGGGTCCCTTGCTCGCTGCGCCACAGGGAACCAGACTGCACCTCACTGAGGAGGTCCAACAAGGCCGAAACATGTCTGGGGTTGCTTGGTTTTCTGTGCAGAGGGGACCTGGCCTAGCAGTTCGGGCTGGGCTGCTACCTTCGGTGGCGGCAGCTGCTGACTGATTTGCACATGGCTGGTCCCCTTTTGCAATGGCGCAGACGGGCTAAAAAACGGTGGTGTGGAAGGTTGCCCAGAGCAATTGCCAGTGGTTTAGATTCATTCGAAACCTTCCACCCATCACTTTTGTGGTCAGTTTGTTTCTCCTTGTGAGAGAGGGTATGCCCAGACATGGGTCCCTTGCTCGCTGCACAACAGGGAACCAGGCTGCACCTCACTGAGGAGGTCCAACAAGGCCGAAACATGTCTGGGGTTGCTTGGTTTTCTGTGCAGAGGGGACCTGGCCTAGAAGTTCGGGCGGGGCTGCTACCTTCGGTGGCGGCAGCAGCTTACTGATTTGCACATGGCTGGTCCCCTTTTGCAATGGTGCAGATGGGCTAAAAAACGGTGGTGTGGAAGGTTGCCCAGAGCAATTGCCAGTGGTTTAGATTCATTTGAAACCTTCCACCCATCACTTTTGTGGTCAGTTTGTTTCTCCTTGTGAGAGAGGGTATGCCCAGACGTGGGTCCCTTGCTCGCTGCGCCACAGGGAACCAGGCTGCACCTCACTGAGGAGGTCCAACAAGGCCGAAACATGTCTGGGGTTGCTTGGTTTTCTGTGCAGAGGGGACCTGGCCTAGCAGTTCGGGCTGGGCTGCTACCTTCGGTGGCGGCAGCTGCTGACTGATTTGCACATGGCTGGTCCCCTTTTGCAATGGCACAGACGGGCTAAAAAACGGTGGTGTGGAAGGTTGCCCAGAGTAATTGCCAGTGGTTTAGATTCATTTGAAACCTTCCACCCATCACTTTTGTGGTCAGTTTGTTTCTCCTTGTGAGAGAGGGTATGCCCAGACGTGGGTCCCTTGCTCGCTGCGCCACAGGGAACCAGGCTGCCCCTCACTGAGGAGGTCCAACAAGGCCGAAACATGTCTGGGGTTGCTTGGTTTTCTGTGCAGAGGGGACCTGGCCTAGCAGTTCGGGCTGGGCTGCTACCTTTGGTGGCGGCAGCTGCTGACTGATTTGCACATGGCTGGTCCCCTTTTGCAATGGCACAGACGGGCTAAAAAACGGTGGTGTGGAAGGTTGCCCAGAGCAATTGCCAGTGGTTTAGATTCATTCGAAACCTTCCACCCATCACTTTTGTGGTCAGGGAGGTTAAGAAACAGGACAGGAAGGATAGCCATGGTGGGGAAAAAAGGAACAAAGGTGAGTATTGGGAAAGGAAGTAAGGGACGATTACAACTCCCACTAATACATCAGGGGGATGGTAAGACCATATTATATAACCTGGGCACAGATGGATAAGGCAAACTTACTAAAATCACTGCCCCCGCTATCAGGTGGATCTAGCAAGTGGATATACGCCTTTGAGAAACACACTGCAGGGGTGCCCCTGGCCATAGGAGATGTTAAAAGTTTACTTGTGTCAGCAGTAGGGGACCAATCAGACAGGGTGTGGGCAAAAGCAGGGAAACATTTCCAGACATGCCAGATTTACAGTCAGTAATGCAATGCACTATGCATGATGGGGAAGAAGTTATGGATTACATTTTTCAAGTACAGGAGATGTGGAGAGCTGAAATGGGTACACCATATGACCAGTCAACATCATTATTTTACTTCATAATAAAGAGAGAGCTCCCAAAAGAAGTGCAAAAAGCACTTGACAAAATAGCAGGGATTGAAGCAAAAGGATGGCCAGAGATACAGAGCATAATAGTGCACCATTGCAAAAGAATCAAGGAACGAGAGAAGGAGGTGGCACAAAAAAGGCTGGCAGACGAGGCCAAGTTAGTACAAACGAAACTGGTGAAGGTCGCTGCAGCTGTAGCAGCATTCCCACATGACAGAGACACGGAGGAGGAGGAGGGGGGACTGGTAGCGATACAGGGGAGGATGGCTGCAAATTGGGCAGACAACGGGCAGAGACAGTGGAATGGACAGGAGGAATACGGAGGACAACAGTGGCAAGTGTGGCAGCCCAGAAACAGAAGAGGTGGGTACAGGGGGCGAAGAGGAGGTGGACAGGGATACGGAGGTAATGGTGGAAATGGGGGACCAGGACCCAGAGGGGGGCAAGGAAACTGTTGGAATTGTGGATGGTGGGGACATTTCTCGCGCAAATGCAGGAGCAGGCCTAACCCGAGTTACCAAGATGACCAATATTACGGGCACCCCCATCCGGGGAGCTCATACGGGTTGCCCCAGGACGGGGGAAGAGAACAGCAAGACCAAAGGGGGCAAGAGCAATACAGGGAAAGACCACACAATGTTCAACAACATCCACAAAGCAGTGAGCACCTACCTTACACTCAAAACAACCCCTTCACTACAACATCCAACGGCGCGCCTACCCCATATGAAGGAGTAGCAGTAGTTTCAGGTAACGTTTTCAGCCAAGGTGGAACAACTAGGCATCCAGCATAGGACAGCCCACAGAGCGCACTCGCGTGTCCAATCCTATCAACAACCTTCAATGCGAGCGAGGAACCATTGATAGGAGCAGAGATAGGAAATAAACAATTCATCTTCATGGTAGATTCGGGAGCCGAAAAATCGTGCATACGTGAAGGCCGGTTTCCGCTATCTAATCGTAAATTGGAGACGCAGGGGTTCTCTGGGGCGGTGGTCGAAGTTCCTTACACAGATGTGGAGGGAAAAACAGTAAGGGCACCCCTATTGTATTATGAGCAATCCCCCGTCAACCTGCTGGGAAGGGATCTCGTCAGCAAACTGAACATGACTATTTTGTTTACAAAAAGAGGAGGGATTGTGTGCTCAACCCCAGGGATGTGTTCTATGCGTATGATGCTAGTGATATATTCAAGAGCAACATGCCCAGAGGTGCGCGGCATACCCATGAACCCGGATATGTTCATTCAGGGGTTAAAAAAATTAGCAGGGGGGTCCCAGAGTTGAAAAAACTAGAATGAAGAGTACCAGCAGAATTTGTCTTCCGCCCATTAGCTCGCCCCGACATAATGCCAGGAACAGTGATGTCATTGGACATACATGCAGTACAAATCACAGCCAAACGAATAGCTGTAATTGCAATGGACATACATGGCTGTGAGTGGCGTACAGTATTATGCATGAACGCCGACATTGCACTCCAAGATTTGTCAGACGAGGAGCTTTTCAAGGATTCAGAGAGTGATGGAGAAATAATCATGGAAATAGCCATCCCTTGTGAGATAATGATACAGCAGAGGCAGGTGCCAGTGCAGTTAATGGCAGTAGTGGGCGCCCCACCTTCGTTCTTTAATGATGACATGCAGCCAGTGCCCTGGCAGTTGTGGACAACTGGTCCCCACGACATAGGGCTACTACATGGGGTCACACCAGTAAAGATCAATCTCAAGCCTGGAGCAATTCTGCCCCGCGTCAAACAATACCCCATGTCCCAGGAAGCAGAAGAGAGAATAAAAGAAACAATAAATGTCCTACTCACACAGGGGATAATAGTACCTTCGAACTCACCGTGTTACACCTGTATTTACCCAATCAAAAAAGTGAAAGGAGGGGCAAGGAGGATGATCCTGGACCTACGCCCACTAAATGACGTCATCCAGAAAGAGTTCCCTTTGGTCCCGAACCCAGCATCCATTCTATGCAGCATCCCAAAAGACGCATCTCACTTCACCGTGGTGGATTTGAAAAACGCATTCTTCTCAATACCATTCGCAGAAGAGAGCAGATACCTGACAGCATTCACCCAAGGGGGGAGGAGGTAAGAACACTGCAGATTGCCCCAGGGTTATTGCGAAAGTCCCAGCATATTCATCAGAATATTGCACGAAGATCTTGGAAATATGACTGTCGACAGCACAATAATACAGTACGTGGATGATTTGTTAATTTGCAGCAAAAACGAGGGAGAGTGTAGGAAAGACTCCATTGCCCTTTTGACATTACTAGCCCAAAAGGGGTACAAGGTGGACAAAGAAAAGTTGCACTATTGTCTACGCGAGGTGCTGTACCTAGGGAAATTAATCTCAAAAGATGGCAAGAAAATAATCTTAGACAGAGTAGCAGCTATCTCGGCTGTTGGGAGACCAAAGACAGTGAAAGACATGCAAAAATTTCTAGGGATGTGCAACTATTGTCGTGCCTGGATATTAGACTATGCTGCATACACACGCCCATTGCTCCAGGTACTCAAAGAAGCACAAAAGGAAAATACAGAAATACAGTGGGACTCAGAGTCGTGCGATGCATTCACATCACTCAACGAACTCATTTCAAGCGCACCAGTGCTTGCGAACCCAGATTATGAACGCAAGTTCTACCTGTTCTCGCACTGCAAGGGGGCACTCATGACAGCAGTCTTAACGCAGAAAACATCACTAGGTCACAAGCCTCTGGCATACTACAGCGGGACATTGGACGCAGTAATGCAGGGACATTTCACATGCGAACAGGCTCTCGCAGCCGCCGCGTTCGCCATTGAGAAGAGCGCCACCATGGTAATGGGGTGCTCACTGACACTGTATGTAGAATACTCATTGTTCGCCATACTTGAGCGATCAAAAAGCACATTAACCACACAGAGAGCGACCGCATATGAGGTAATACTGTCAAGCGCCAATATACATGTGGTAAGATGCAACATGGTTAACCCCGCAAGATTCATCTCAGAACCATGCACTGTGGAGGATATACATGCATATGATTGTGCAACATATCAGGGTGAGGACAATGGTACAACTGTAGTGAGCGAGAACGCACTGGCGGAGGGAGAGGTATTTTTCATAGATGGGTCAGCTTCCAAATATTCCGAAACTGGAGAAAAACATGTGGGGATGGCGGTCGTGCGAATGGAAGTAGGTGAGTAAGAGGTCCTAATACAGCAGCGACTGCCGGCTCATTTCTCAGCACAGGCAGCAGAACTTGTAGCATTAATTGAAGCACTACGTGCAGCAAGGGGGTGCGCAGTAACAATTTACACATTCAGCCTACATGGCCACAACAGTACACAAAGGGCTTGCCAGGTGGGGAAGAAGGGGGTTCAACAGGGCAGATGGTTCACCCGTACAACATGCAGAACTACTAAAGGAACTCATAGAAGCGTTGAAAGAACCCACCATGGTAGCAATAGTGAAATGCCAGGCCCACACCATTAATACCGATTTTGTCTCTTTGGGAAACGCGACTGCCAAAGAGGCATCACATTTAACAAAGGAAAACACAGGTGAGTACTTAGTGCGGAGAGAATCGGAGGATGATGTTGCGGACGAGTATAATGCCATGCCAGTGTCTCAAATATTGGAGCTACAGGAGGGGGCAGCTGAGGATGAAAAAGAGTTGTGGACAAAAAGAGGGTGCAGCCACTCCGCCACTGATTTATTATGGTGGCAAGACAACACAGGTAAAGTAGTGATGCCAACTAAGTTATTAGAAATAGCATCCCAGCAGCTACACTTTCCAGCACACAATGCAAGACAACACATCGCGGCCGAGATACAAGAACACTGGTTCATTCCAGGGTTACAGGAACAACTCTCTAAGCTAGCAATGGAATGTACAACGTGCCAGATATACAACTCCGGCATGACTTTAAGAACACTGAGGGGAACGATACCCAAGCCGGTACGACCTTTCAGAGAGCTGCATATAGATTATGCAGATATGGGTGAAAGATGCAACGGAGCGAGGTACATGATAGTGGTAGTTTGCCCCTTTTCACGGTGGGTAGAGGCAGGTCCCTGTGCCCGCCCAGATGCTAAGTGCGCTGCAAAATTTCTAGTGCAGGAAGTATTCCCCCGCTGGGGAATTTGCAACGTAATTCGCTCTGACAACGGCACACATTTTGTGAACGATCTCCTTAAAGAAGTAACATCATTGCTAGGAATAAAACACAAATTATGCTCGATTTATCACCCGCAAAGTAACGGTGTGGTAGAAAAGATAAACAAATTACTAAAAGGGAGTCTCTGAAAATTGTGTTTCACCCTTAAGAAAAATGGGGTGCACTGTCTCCCCTTGGCCCTGTTTGAGCTGAGGAATCAGCCAAGCGAGGACCACCATTTGTCGCCCCATCAGTTTGTGACAAGGAGACGAATGCACACAGCACACTCACCTCTCCGTAGACATTCAGATGCACACAGAAGTGCTACTGTACTAGGAGAGGAATTCAACGACTACCTGACAAAACTCACTAAGGCAGCACGAATGATAGCCAGACAACTTGCACCACCATTCATAAGTGACAGGAAAAATGAAACACACACTCCAGAGAAAGAAAGCCCAACGGGTCAGCTGGAACCAGGTGAAATGCTATATGTTAGGAGCTTCGTACGTAGGTGGAATGCTCCAAGATTTCATGGCCCATACGAGGTGGTGTTTTGCACACCCATAACAGTGAAAGTGAAGGGCTTGAGATATTGTATACATTTGACAGACGTCTCAAATGCCTATGACAGCGTGGGACCAGTAGAAAGTGCAGAGGGCCCTGACAGGGAAAATGTGCAAGAATAAGACGGTAATTGTGTAAAAAAAACAAACAAAAAAAAAAGACATTTACGCACCTGAGCATGCAAGGTTTACTAAAATGACCACTGTATTATAACAACGCTTATGACAAGATGCGAAACAGTGTTAAATGAAAATGACCTGTCTCTCTCTCTTCTCTCTCTCTCTCTCTCTCTCTCTCTCTCTCTCTCCTCTCTCTCTCTCTCTCTCTCTCTGTCTCTCTCTCTCTCTCTCTCTCTCTCTCTCTCTAGATCATCCCTCCAAGGTGGACATACAAGAATGATTGCAACTATATGCTTAATGTAACCTTTTTATGTTTCAACATATAGGAGTAACCATGGCAACGAACAGGCCGCATGCAACAATTAGCAATAGGGACGCTAGGAGTAGAAATGTTTTTGATTTGCGAACATACTCCTACGAATGCGGGTTGACTGTCTGTGATATTATATTTTTCACACTCATGTTTGGCTTAACAATATATTGGATAATAGCATTTATCTGCATTCAGAGCGAGTCAGAAGCTGCGGGTGGATAGAGTGCAGGCGAGGGCATTGAGAGTGTGTCCTGGTGTGATGAGGTCCTCTCCAGTGAATGCGGTGCAGGTGCTTGTGGGGGAGATGCCGTTGGGGTTGAGGAATGATGCGTTGAATATGAGGTGGTGGCTGAAGTGCAGTGCGAAGAGTGTGGCTCATCCGGTGTGTGAATGTTTGAAGTATAATTGGAGGTTTGACTACTATGGGGACTGGTGGAGGAGGAAGGGGGGCACTTTGGGGTTTCACATGTGGGAGAAGGGGGTGCAGTGGGGCGTGGGCGAGTTGTTGGCTGCGACGGGTACGGATTTGGTGAGATGGCCGATGTGGATGATGGGGTCTCCAAAGGTGTGTTTAGAGTTGGCGAGTGTGGTGTCGAAGAAGCGGGGTTTGCGGGTTGAGATCAAGACTTTGGGTCAGGCGTATGTGGTGGGGAAGGAAGGATGTAAGGTGTTCATGGATGGTTCGAAAGATCCGATGTCTGGGAGAGTGGGTATGGCATATTATCTGGAAAGCACTGGGGAGTATAAAGTGGGACGACTGACGAATGATGTGTCTATTTGTACGGCTGAGTTGGTGGCGATTGATAGGGTGCGCGAGTTGGGGTATGAGAAAGTGGTGGTGTTCTTGGATTCATTGAGTGAGTTGCAGGCGATTGTGGCAGGGGATGGTGATAGGAAGGATGTGATTTTGGACATCAGGAGGAAGATTGATTGGTGTGTGCGTGGGGGAATGGATTTGGAGCTGGCGTGGGTCCCCAGTCACAGTGGCATTTTGGGTAATGAGTTGGTGGATCTGGCGGTGGGTGAGGGTATGAAAAGGGGAGTGGTTGATGTGAGGTTGCCTTTGAGTGTGGATGAGGTGAAGGCTGTGGTGGTGAGACGGGTCATGGATGAGTGGCAGGAGAGGTGGGTGAGTGGGGTGAAGGGCAGGTGGATGTTTGGTGTTCGTGGGAAAGTGTCGGTGAAGGTGGATGCAGGGAGTCTGGAATGGAGGAGGGGGGAGGAAGTGATGCTGAATCAGTTGAGGATAGGGCATGTGGGGCTGAATGACTGTCTGTTTCATGTGGGGAAGTGTTAGTCGAGGGACTGTGTGGTGTGTGGGGTGCCTGAGACTGTGGGACATTTTCTGCTTAGGTGTGAGAGACATGTTGAGGAGAGAGAATTGATGAGGGTTCGGTTGTCTGCGCTGGGTGTGGCTGAGCTGAGTGAGATGGCTTTGCTGGGAGGTGACGGGGTGAGAGGTAGGAGGAGGAGCTGTGTGATGTTGGATTTTGTGAGGCAGACGGGGCGGTGGGAGGAGTTGTGAGTTTATGTGAGCTACGTATTGATTGGTGGGTTTGGTGCACATCATCCTTTAGGATGGGGAAGCGACTGCGTGGGTCCGCCCACGCATCCGATAATTAAGAAGAAGTACATGCCCCCCATGGGCCAGTGGTATCTCCAACGACCCCAAGTTAATGACCCTAAAAAGGGGGGCGCCCACACATGTACCAACAGATCGTAATACCATCCCTCACCTAAACTGCCAAGACAGGGTGGTCAAGCGACCCCTCCCATGCCCCTGACTATGCACATGAGACCGGATTGTTTGAACCTAAGGTATCCTCCAAACTGATGTATTGAGACACTCCAGATCGCATATCAATGTTCCTGTCCACATACTGATCTAAGGTCAGCGCTTACAAGAGTTGCAAACCAATGGAAAGCAAAAAGTGTGACGAATGGTTGGGAATGTGTGGCCAAAAGCCAAATGTTAGTTTGGTTATCAATCGTCGTTACAAGGAATGTCCGGCCCGGCACTCCACGCCGATGAGCCCTGCTGACCTTCCACCCCATGTGGCGCAGCACCAACGTCCGCCAATCCTGGAGAAGCAACTGTATACAATGTATACCACCTAGCCATCACCACCCAATCCCTAAGACTATGTGCCCCCTATAGCTTGTGTCATGTGTGACGTAGTTCTGTAATAAGTAGGACTGTTTTTGCGATTGTCAGACAGAACGCTCTCGGAGTTTGCAGAGTCCTTTGCATGCCCTATATTGATCTATATAAAGCTCTTTTGATCTCATCCGCTCTTGGTCCTGGCCTCATTCCTCTTCTGGGGTGTGTCCTTTATTGCTTCTCACTAAGGGGAGTGCGTTTCTGGGGAAGCTTACATTCAGTGGTGACCCCATAGACGTGATATATTTTTTAACTTTAAACTGTCCCCTTGGCACGAGACGGCCCCAGTAGCAGTGGAGACGCACGGCGCTCCCGCTCAACAGAGCCGCCCACCTACGGCAACTGGTATGCAGAGACGTGCGGACGCAGTTAGGGCGAAAGGGTACGGGTCCCGTTTGAAAAAAACCCTTGGTACCGCTTGCTGGAGCCCGGTGGGGCCATTGAGTGCGAGGCCATGCCGCTTGGACGGACCAAATCTGGAGAGTCTCGGATCAAGACGGGCACGTGAGTATTAAGTGCGAGTGATACTAAAAGGGAAAACATTTGGAGGACAAGGGGAAACGAATTGGGGACATAAAGGGGACTTTTTTTTTACTTCTAAGACTTTCTCTTTCTTTGCATATGGCCATTAGGATACAAAAGTGAAAAAGGGAAAAGAGGACGGGAACCTAACTCTGCAAAGGGGTAGAAGGCGGTGCTGCGTAGTGCTATCTCTACTAGTGCTGGGAATAAGTAAAACAGTGAAAAGATAAATTAAGGGTGTCTCAGTGAAGAGACATGGAAAATACGTTAGGACTAGCTTTTCTTCCTCTTATTCTTCTCTAATTCCTCTCATCCGGGGTACAAATAAGGTCTTTAAAAAAAAAAAAAAAAAAAAATATATATATATATATATATATATACAAAAGAAGCTGTGTGAGGGTTAGAGGGGGTCGCCATAGAAGGCGAAGGGCAAGGCAGGGAGGGTAAATGCTATATGCGTATGCTGAGGTATGATGAATGTCTGTTGTGTGTTGTGCACATTGTATATTTGTAATTTTCTGTAATCAAGTGACTCTATATAATAGCACTGTTTTAAGTACTTTTCTAGGGGGTACGGTCAATGTAAGTCTGACCTGGTAAGATTTGACAAACCAGCACCTTTTGTTGAGTAAAAGTGTGAATTGTGTATTAGAACCTGAAAGTGGTTGAAGTCCCATGTACACAGTAACCCACACATAGTGACAGAAAAGACTGATAGAAGAGAACAGATTAACACCGGTCTAGGCATTGGAGCGGAGACACCCTTAGCGCACATCTGTAAAATTTGCCAGGACATGCAGAAAGAATAACTAAGTACCATGGCCAGTGGGTAACAGAACTGAAGGGGGAGGGTCTCCCCCAGGTTTGGCCACAAGGAGGGTCCTTTGATAAAAGTGTTCTGGGCATGGTAGCCACCTGCATATTCCTAAAATACAAAGGAAAACATTTCATAACAGGAGAGAGATACTAGATCTATGGCGATTATTCGAGGAAATACCTCCACCAAAGAAAATAGACACCACACTTGATCAACCTGCCCTCACAGCTACCCCATCAGCGTGAGCAGAGGGTAGCAAGGAGGACGAGGGAAAAGAGGGAGTGATAGAGGTGACTCGATTGTACCCACTAGCACTGCACCCCCACCCCCACAGCAAGGCCAACCGCACCTCTGCCATACGAGTGCCCCCGATCAAATGGGCAGGTGAGTACCCCCTCAGTAAACATATGTAAGTTGACAGAAGACTTAGACGCCAGGCTCTCGATAGCCAGAGAAGAGTTGTCAAGGACACAAAGCCTATGTGAACAAGGTGAGCCCAGTACAACCAGGTCAGAATGATTTTCCCGGTCCCACCCCTTAGATAAGTCAAATGAGGAAGGGTGGAAGAAAGGGGAGATACTATTCAGAATACAAGAGGAGCCCACCCAGATAGTAGAACTAGGAGCGAACAATAAAGGAGGAAGTGTAGAGGGAGGAGAAGTGGAAGGTGATGGGAGAGAAGAGCTGTGGTGTGACCTGGAAGAAGGCGAGCAGGAAGCTGGGAGATTGGGAATGGCGGCAGGAGGTAGTTTAGTGGAATTAGGGGATACACCACTGGGGAGGACAATGGAACAGGAGTGGACTAGCAGTTCGGGCTGGGCTGCTACCTTCGGTGGTGGCAGCTGCTGACTGATTTGCACATGGCTGGTCCCCTTTTGCAATGGTCAGTTTGTTTCTCCTTGTGAGAGAGGGTATGCCCAGACGTGGGTCCCTTGCTCGCTGCGCCACAGGGAACCAGGCTGCACCTCACTGAGGAGGTCCGACAAGGCCGAAACATGTCTGGGGTTGCTTGGTTTTCTGTGCAGAGGGGACCCGGCCTAGCAGTTCGGGCTGGGCTGCTACCTTCGGTGGCGGCAGCTGCTGACTGATTTGCACATGGCTGGTCCCCTTTTGCAATGGCGCAGACGGGCTAAAAAACGGTGGTATGGAAGGTTGCCCAGAGCAATTGCCAGTGGTTTAGATTCATTCGAAACCTTCCACCCATCACTTTTGTGGTCAGGGAGGTTAAGAAACAGGACAGGAAGGATAGCCATGGTGGGGAAAAAAGGAACAAAGGTGAGTATTGGGAAAGGAAGTAAGGGACGATTACAACTCCCACTAATACATCAGGGGGATGGTAAGACCATATTATATAACCTGGGCACAGATGGATAAGGCAAACTTACTAAAATCACTGCCCCCGCTATCAGGTGGATCTAGCAAGTGGATATACGCCTTTGAGAAACACACTGCAGGGGTGCCCCTGGCCATAGGAGATGTTAAAAGTTTACTCGTGTCAGCAGTAGGGGACCACCAGACAGGGTGTGGGCAAAAGCAGGGAAACATTTCCAGACATGCCAGATTTACAGTCAGTAATGCAATGCACTATGCATGATGGGGAAGAAGTTATGGATTACATTTTTCAAGTACAGGAGATGTGGAGAGCTGAAATGGGTACACCATATGACCAGTCAACATCATTATTTTACTTCATAATAAAGAGAGGGCTCCCAAAAGAAGTGCAAAAAGCACTTGACAAAATAGCAGGGATTGAAGCAAAAGGATGGCCAGAGATACAGAGCATAATAGTGCACCATTGCAAAAGAATCAAGGAACGAGAGAAGGTAGTGGCACAAAAAAGGCTGGCATACGAGGCCAAGTTAGTACAAACGAAACTGGTGAAGGTCGCTGCAGCTGTAGCAGCATTCCCACATGACAGAGACACGGAGGAGGAGGAGGGGGGACTGGTAGCGATACAGGGGAGGATGGCTGCAAATTGGGCAGACAACGGGCAGAGACAGTGGAATGGACAGGAGGAATACGGAGGACAACAGTGGCAAGTGTGGCAGCCCAGCAACAGAAGAGGTGGGTACAGGGGGCGAAGAGGAGGTGGACAGGGATACGGAGGTAATGGCGGAAATGGGGGACCAGGACCCAGAGGGGGGCAAGGAAACTGTTGGAATTGTGGAAGGTGGGGACATTTCTCGCGCAAATGCAGGAGCAGGCCTAACCCGAGTTACCAAGATGACCAATATTACGGGCACCCCCATCCGGGGAGCTCATACGGGTTGCCCCAGGACGGGGGAAGAGAACAGCAAGACCAAAGGGGGCAAGAGCAATACAGAGAAAGACCGCATAATGTTCAACAACATCCACAAAGCAGTGAGCACCTACCTTACACTCAAAACAACCCCTTCACTACAACATCCAACGGCGCGCCTACCCCATATGAAGGAGTAGCAGTAGTTTCAGGTAACGTTTTCAGCCAAGGTGGAACAACTAGGCATCCAGCATAGGACAGCCCACAGAGAGCACTCGCGTGTCCAATCCTATCGACAACCTTCAATGCAAGCGAGGAACCATTGATAGGAGCAGAGATAGGAAATAAACAATTCATCTTCATGGTAGATTCGGGAGCCGAAAAATCGTGCATACATGAAGGCCGGTTTCCGCTATCTAATCGTAAATTGGAGACGCAGGGGTTCTCTGGGGCAGTGGTCGAAGTTCCTTACACAGATGTGGAGGGAAAAACAGTAAGGGCACCCCTATTGTATTATGAGCAATCCCCCGTCAACCTGCTGGGAAGGGATCTCGTCAACAAACTGAACATGACTATTTTGTTTACAAAAAGAGGAGGGATTGTGTGCTCAACCCCAGGGATGTGTTCTATGCGTGTGATGCTAGTGATATATTCAAGAGCAACATGCCCAGAGGTGCGCGGCATACCCATGAACCCGGATATGTTCATTCAGGGGTTAAAAACATTAGCAGGGGGGTCCCAGAGTTGAAAAAACTAGAATGGAGAGTACCAGCAGAATTTGTCTTCCGCCCAATAGCTCGCCCTGAGATAATGCCAGGAACAGTGATGTCATTGGACATACATGCAGTACAAATCACAGCCAAACGAATAGCTGTAATTGCAATGGACATACATGGCTGTGAGTGGCGTACAGTATTATGCATGAACGCCGACATTGCACTCCAAGATTTGTCAGACGAGGAGCTTTTCACGGATTCAGAGAGTGATGGAGAAATAAGCATGGAAATAGCCATCCCTTGTGAGATAATGATACAGCAGAGGCAGGTGCCAGTGCAGTTAATGGCAGTAGTGGGCGCCCCACCTTCGTTCTTTAATGATGACATGCAGCCAGTGCCCTGGCAGTTGTGGACAACTGGTCCCCACGACATAGGGCTACTACATGGGGTCACACCAGTAAAGATCAATCTCAAGCCTGGAGCAATTCTGCCCCGCGTCAAACAATACCCCATGTCCCAGGAAGCAGAAGAGAGAATAAAAGAAACAATAAATGCCCTACTCACACAGGGGATAATAGTACCTTCAAACTCACCATGTTACACCTGTATTTACCCAATCAAAAAAGTGAAAGGAGGGGCCTGGAGGATGATCCTGGACCTACGCCCACTAAATGACGTCATCCAGAAAGAGTTCCCTTTGGTCCCGAACCCAGCATCCATTCTATGCAGCATCCCAAAAGACGCATCTCACTTCACCGTGGTGGATTTGAAAAACGCATTCTTCTCAATACCACTCGCAGAAGAGTGCAGATACCTGACAGCATTCACCCAAGGGGGGAGGAGGTACGAACACTGCAGATTGCCCCAGAGTTATTGCGAAAGTCCCAGCATATTCAACAGAATATTGCACGAAGATCTTGGAAATATGACTGCCGACAGCACAATAATACAGTACGTGGATGATTTGTTAATTTGCAGCAAAAACGAGGGAGAGTGTAGAAAAGACTCCATTGCCCTTTTGACATTACTAGCCCAAAAGGGGTACAAGGTGGACAAAGAAAAGTTGCACTATTGTCTACGCGAGGTGCTGTACCTAGGGCAATTAATCTCAAAAGATGGCAATAAAATAATCTCAGACAGAGTAGCAGCTATCTCGGCTGTTGGGAGACCAAAGACAGTGAAAGACATGCAAAAATTCCTAGGGATGTGCAACTATTGTCGTGCCTGGATATTAGACTATGCTGCATACACATGCCCATTGTTCCAGGCACTCAAAGAAGCACAAAAGGAAAATACAGAAATACAGTGGGACTCAGAGTCGTGCGATGCATTCACATCACTCAAAGAACTCATTTCAAGCGCACCAGTGCTTGCGAACCCAGATTATGAACGCAAGTTCTACCTGTTCTCGCACTGCAAGGGGGCACTCATGACAGCAGTCTTAACGCAGAAAACATCACTAGGTCACAAGCCTCTGGCATACTACAGCGGGACATTGGACGCAGTAATGCAGGGACATTTCACATGCGAACAGGCTCTCGCAGCCGCCGCGTTCGCCATTGAGAAGACCGCCACCATGGTAATGGGGTGCTCACTGACACTGTATGTAGAACACTCTTTGTTCGCCATACTTGAGCGATCAAAAAGCACATTAACCACACAGAGAGCGACCGCATTTGAGGTAAAACTGTCAAGCGCCAATATACATGTGGTAAGATGCAACATGGTTAACCCCCCAAGATTCATCTCAGAACCATGCACTGTGGAGGATATACATGCATATGATTGTGCAACATATCAGGGTGAGGACAATGGTACAACTGTAGTGAGCGAGAACGCACTGGCGGAGGGAGAGGTATTTTTCATAGATGGGTCAGCTTCCAAATATTCCAAAACTGGAGAAAAACATGTGGGGATGGCGGTCGTGCAAATCGAAGTAGGTGAGTAAGAGGTCCTAATACAGCAGCGACTGCCGGCTCATTTCTCAGCACAGGCAGCAGAACTTGTAGCATTAATTGAAGCACTATGTGCAGCAAGGGGGTGCGCAGTAACAATTTACACATTCAGCCTACATGGCCACAACAGTACACAGAGGGCTTGCCAGGTGGGGAAGAAGGGGGTTCAACAGGGCAGATGGTTCACCCGTACAACATGCAGAACTACTAAAGGAACTCATAGAAGCGTTGAAAGAACCCACCATGGTAGCAATAGTGAAATGCCAGGCCCACACCAATAATACCGATTTTGTCTCTTTGGGAAACGCGACTGCCAAAGAGGCATCATATTTAACAAAGGAAAACACAGGTGAGTACTTAGTGCGGAGAGAATCGGAGGATGATGTTGCGGACGAGTACAATGCCATGCCAGTGTCTCAAATATTGGAGCTACAGGAAGGGGCAGCTGAGGATGAAAAAGAGTTCTGGACAAAAAGAGGGTGCAGCCAGTCCGCCACTGATTTATTATGGTGGCAAGACAACACAGGTAAAGTAGTGATGCCAACTAAGTTATTAGAAATAGCATCCCAGCAGCTACACTTTCCAGCACACAATGCAAGACAACACATCGCGGCCGAGATACAAGAACACTGGTTCATTCCAACGTGCCAGATATACAACTCCGGCATGACTTTAAGAACACTGAGGGGAACGATACCCAAGCCGGTACGACCTTTCAGAGAGCTGCATATAGATTATGCAGATATGGGTGAAAGAGGCAACGGAGTGAGGTACATGATAGTGGTAGTTTGCCCCTTTTCACGGTGGGTAGCCCCTTTTCACAGGTCCCTGTGCCCGCCCAGATGCTAAGTGCGCTGCGAAATTTCTAGTGCAGGAAGTATTCCCCCGCTGGGGAATTTGCAACGTAATTCGCTCTGACAACGGCACACATTTTGTGAACGATCTCCTTAAAGAAGTAACATCATTGCTAGGAATAAAACACAAATTATGCTCGATTTATCACCCGCAAAGTAACGGTGTGGTAGAAAAGATAAACAAATTACTAAAAGGGAGTCTCTGTAACGCTCACCTGATTCCCGTAGAGGCGCCGGTCTTGACTGGGCGTATACCGTATCTTCAAAGGTGATGTGTAACACACGGCTGGCTCTTTGGGCTGGACCTCTGTGCACTGTATGTCTGACTCGAAGGGTAAGATGTCTGCAGATAGAAAATATGGGATTAAGGAACTGGTTTATTGAATGTCTCTCTCTTCTTCCCTTTGTCTTCTCCTGTAGAACCCCAAAGGTTAACGCTCTCACCTTAGGTAAGTGAACGCCGTGCTCTCCATCTGCCTCGGGGCAGGGTGCTGTAACCAGTTTCTTCACTGGATAAGGGGAGCAGGCCTCTTGACTTCAGAGGACTGCTGTCCGTCGTTTACTGCACGAATGGTAAGTTTCGAGTAATTCTAATGTCTTTAAAGTCTTTAGTAATGATGTTTCTTGTTTTGCAGGGTTCCGGCGATGGCGGATGATGGGCTGAAGTGAGTTGAAGATGGAGCCTGTGTGATGAATAGAAGCGCCTGGAAGCACGTAAGTAAGCGCTTGTTGCCTGCTTCACGATGCGCTCTAACTGTCTTTTTATTTTGCAGGTACAAGTTCGGAGCGGCTGCAGGGTGCCGGAATACCCACTGGGTTAGATGTGGAAAGGAGTAACGGCACGTGAGTATTAAAGTTCCCCAATGTCTTTAAACGCACCTTGTTTTGTCTTTCAGATGCGGGATGCAGCGGCGAAGGCCTCCTGAGCGTGCGAAGAGTTGGTAAGCTTTTGTCTTTCAGATGCCGGAATGCAGTGTGAAGACCTCCAGGGCGCACGAAGAGTAGGTAAGCCTTTGTCTTTCAGATGCCGGAATGCAGCGCGAGGCGTTGGTGACAGCCGATAGACCAGGTAAGTGAAGAGCTGTCACTGAAGACCGTAATGCTAAACTGTTCTTTCTTGTCTTTATAGGTGTTGCTGAAGACTGGATTCAGGATGGTAAGCCTTTTTCCTTAGGCCCAGGATCAGATGCAGAAGACACGATGAGCGTTCTGCTGCAGAGGATGCAGAATAACGCAAAGCAAGATTCATCCATCGGGTGTGGTTTAAATAGCCTCCTGTAGTGCTTAGGTGTCTCCTTCCACAGCCACGCCTAGGTAAGAAAAGAGTTCCTGCTTTCCAGAAGAGTTCCAGTGTTCTGAATCTAGGGAGTGGCTCCTGCCCCACCCAACAGGAAAAGTAGTTCCAAACAGAAGAGGATCAGAGGCTCAACTGGCAGGCAAGTAAGCAGCATGGTCTGCTGCAGGTAAGTCCACCCAAGCATTATGAGCCCGGTGCTTCCAGCGCTGGGACTGGGCATATTTATGAGCCTGGTGCCACTGGCGCCAGGACTGGGTCCAAAAGGTCCCAATTGGGACTGGTTGGCACTCGGAACCTGGGTTATGGATCTGCTTCCAAGGGAGTTGGGAAAACCCTGACCTTTTGGAAGCAGAGATCATGACAGTACCCCCCCTCAAGGCCCCTCCCAAACCGGGCTTCTCCGGGGGTTTTGGCTTGTCAGGAAATGTTCGGTGAAATCTTTTGATTAGGCGAGGAGCGTGGACATATTCAGCAGGTTCCCAGGATCTCTCTTGGGGGCCGTAGCCTTTCCAGTCAATTAGGTAGAATAGTTTAGATTTGGAGATCTTGGAGTCCAGAATGCTTTTGACTTCAAACTCGAGTTCTCCATCAACTAGGATAGGTTTTGGAGATTTAGTTAGTCGGGTTTGAGGTTGCACGGGTTTTAATATAGAGACGTGGAAGACCGGATGTATCTTCATGTGCGGGGGCAAGTCCAACTTGACCGCTACTGGGTTTACTATGGTAGTGATGGAATAGGGACCAAGGTATCTTGGGTTGAATGTGCGTGGCCCTTTTAGAGGTAGATATTTGGTGGATAACCAGACTTGATCCCCTACTTGATATTGAGGGGCTTCCTTCCGATGTTGATCTGCTCCTTTCTTGTATTGTTCTTTAGCCCTTTGAAGGTGAGAAACAGCTTCCTTAAAAGCTTGGGTGATTGTAGAATGCAGGTAGTCTACTGCTGGTGTTTCAAGATCTTGGAGGGGATCTAACTCCGAGGTTCGAGGGTGACTGCCGTACAAAAGAAAAAACTGGGTTTTCCCAGTTCCCGAATGGACAGAGTTATTGTAGGCATATTCGGCTATCCAAAGGATGTCTTTCCAAGTTTTTTCAGTTTGTTGCAGCATGCAGCGTAAATACTGTTCCAGAGTTTGATTGGTCCTCTCGGTTTGTCCGTCGGTCTGAGGGTGGTGACTGGTCGATAGTCTCACATCAATTTGAGCCGACCGACAGCAACTTCGCCAAAAATGAGAAATAAATTGACTACCTCGATCCGAAATTAGAACCGAAGGAAAACCGTGCAGTCGGACGATGTTTTCGAGAAATTCTCGGGCCAGAGTTGCTGCTGTTGGCAAGCCTTTGAGCGGAATGAAATGCGCCATCTTGGAGAATAAGTCCACGATTACTAGAATCGTATTGTATCCGGAGCATGGAGGTAGATCGGTGATGAAGTCCATAGAAAGCGTATGCCAAGGGCGAGGTGGGATGTCAATAGGGCGTAAGAGGCCTGCTGGTCTTTCCTTTTGACTCTTGTTTTGGGCGCATACTCCACAGGACATTATAAAGTCTCTGATATCTTTTTTCCAAGACGGCCACCAGAAGTAGCGCTTGATCTTTTCTGAGGTCTTGGCCATACCGGGATGTCCTTCCATTAAAGAATCGTGATAACAAGAGATTACTTTTTTCTGTAAATCTGTGCTGGGTAGGTATAATCGTTCTTGGAAATACAATAAGTTGTCCTTTACTGCAAAGTCCTTTCCCTGCAGATGCCAATTCTGTATGTCTGCTGGAGTTACAAGTTGCCTGGCTTTATCCTTAACTTCCTCTATGGATTCTGTGGCGATTACACCCAGAATTCTTTGTTCGGGAATGATTGGTACAGGTTTAGGGTTGATCAAGTGTTCTTCCACTCCCATCCGAGAAAGGGCATCAGCTTTACCGTTCTTTGTACCAGGTCGATAGGTAATTATGAAGTCAAACTCGGCAAAGAATAATGCCCAACGGAGTTGTCTAGAGGATTGGGCTTTTGCGGTTTTCAAATATTCCAGGTTTCGGTGATCCGTAATCACAGTAACGGTGTGTCGGGCCCCCAGCAGATAATGCCGCCAAGCCTTAAAGGCAGACTTGATAGCCAGAAGTTCCTTGTCAGTAATCGTGTAATTAATTTCAGGAGGTGAGAATTTGCGGGACCAAAATGCCACGGGATGCAACTGATTGGTTACCGGGTCCTTTTGTGATAGAACTGCCCCCATGGCAAGGCTTGAAGCATCAGTTTCCACGATGTAGGGGAGTTCGGGGCGAGGGTGTTTTAAGATTGGTGCAGAGATAAATTTAGTCTTCAAATCCTGGAAAGCTTGTTCCGCCTCGGTAGACCATTCAAAACGTTTGTTTTTCTTTAACAAGGCAGTGATGGGCTGGACTATTCGAGAGAATTCGGGGATAAACCTGCGGTAAAAGTTAGCGAAGCCTAACATGCTTGCACACCTTTTACGGAGGATGGTGATGGCCATTTGAGAACTGCATCGACCTTCTTTGAATCCATACGCACTCCGCCAGGTGATAACATGAATCCCAAGAATTCAACTTCAGTCACGTTGAAAACACATTTTTCCAACTTAGCGAAAAGTTTGTGTTGACGCAATCTTTCGAGGACCATTTTCACGTGTTTCCGATGTTCAGATTCCGATGAAGAATAAACGAGGATGTCGTCAATGTAAACAACAACACACACATCTATGAGCTCTCTGAGGACATCGTTCATAAAATATTGAAAGGCGGCCGGGGCATTGCAAAGTCCGAAGGGCATGACCTGATAATCAAATAGCCCATACTTGGTGCGGAAGGCCGTCTTCCATTCATCGCCCTCTTTTACTCGTACCAAGTGGTAATCTCCTCTAAGATCCAGCTTTGTATATATGCATGCTTTTCTGACTTGGTCCAGGAGTTCAGGGATCAAAGGTAACGGATATCTATTCTTAACAGTGATCTGGTTCAGGGAGCGATAATCTATACAAGTTCTAAGGTCTCCTTCCTTTTTTGGAACGAAGAACAAAGCTGAAGAAGCAGGGGACTAGGAAGGACGAATAAACCCATTTGCCAGGTATTGATCCAGGTATTGTCGAAGGTGAAGGTTCTCAGGCTCGGTGAGGGCATAAATTCTACTACAAGGAGGAGTAGATCCAGGTATCAGGTCTATCTGGCAGTCATAAGACCTATGAGGAGGTAGAGAGTTAGCCTGATCCTTCCGGAAAACATCTTGGTATTCTAGGTATTCGGGAGGTAACTGGGGAGTCTCTGAAGAAATTGCTGCCAGTGCAACACCAGGTGGAGGGTGACAAGTAGAGACACATTCTGGAAACTGGACCGTTCTTGCTCGCCAATCGATCAGAGGATTGTGTTTCTCTAACCAAGGTATTCCTAGAATAATCTGAAACTGAGGGGCCTTGATCACATCCAACACGATCTTCTCATGGTGTCCATCTTGACTTACTAGCGTCACCTCTTGAGTGGTATGCGTTACTGGCCCGGAGGCTATCTCCGTACCATCCACCATAGTAATGACGTCCTTTACAGCCTTGGGACAAAGAGTTAGATTCATCCTCAAAACCATTTCATGATCCACATAATTGCCGATGGCACCGCTGTCGACGTAAGCTTCAATTGCATGTAATCGATCCGGATTATCAGGGCTAATGAGGACCATAGGTATCACGAAATGCGAGGTCACGGAGCTGGTTTTCACGCTCGGCAAGAGGACCTCTATTCTTGTCCGGCGAGGTCGTTTCCCTGCTCAGAGTTTGTAACTTTGGTAACTGCAGCTCCTACTGCCTTCTTGGCAGGTTTCACCGGACAGTCTCGAAGAAAGTGCCCTGAGTTTCCGCAATAGAGGCATAATTGCAACTGTTTTCTCCTTTCCCGCTCCTTTTGTGTTAGAGGACCTTTTAGACCCCCTATTTGCATGGGTTCCCCGGAGTCTACTCCTTTGGAAGTAGTTGGCGGTTTGGAAAATACTCGAGCATCAAACTTGGAACGATCGGCCTTCCTGTTCTGCAGTCTGTGATCTATTTGAACGACTAAGTCTATATAGTCCGAACAATCTTGTGGGGGATTCACTACTTGGGCTAACACATCTTTGAGCTCTCCACGTAGACCTCTATAAAACAGCGTAATCCTTTTGTCCTCAGGCCATTGAGTTTCCACTATCAGTCTGTTGAAAGACGCAATATAAGCCAAAAGGTCTTGATTACCTTGTCGCAACGAAAGAAGCTCATTGTCCAAGGCCTGCCCCTGTGAATGTCTTGCGAACAGTTTTTCCATACTGAGCTGAAAAGCTTGAAAATCATGGAGGACCGGATCATCTTGATTTACTAGAGGGATCGACCAGTCTGCCGCATTGCCACTAAGGTAGGAAAGCACGAAAGCTACTTTAGCTTCATCAGTTGGAAAGGCTGCTGGCCGGCATAAGAAATGCAACCGGCACTGATTGATAAATACTGCAAACCTCTTTGGGTCACCAGAAAATCGTTCGGGCGGAGCCAGAGGTACATTCCCAGGTAGGTTGATCTGCACTGGATTCATAGAGGATGTAGAAGGAAGATTTCCCCCAGATGCGGGTAACGGGGTCTGTCCGGCTTGTGACTGTAGCAATTGTCTAGCGAGATCATCTGTTCGCTCCTTGGAAATAATCAGTTCCCTTCTTAGAGCGTTCGTTTCCTGACGGGCTGCATGCACTTCTGCTCTTAGTTCCCCAAGTAACTGGGCTAGCTGGTCGGTATCCGAGGTTTCCATAGCGCCTGGACGGGAGTTTTGTGGTAGGCTTTGCGTTCTGTAACGCTCACCTGATTCCCGTAGAGGCGCCGGTCTTGACTGGGCGTATACCGTATCTTCAAAGGTGATGTGTAACACACGGCTGGCTCTTTGGGCTGGACCTCTGTGCACTGTATGTCTGACTCGAAGGGAAAGATGTCTGCAGATAGAAAATATGGGATTAAGGAACTGGGTTATTGAATGTCTCTCTCTTCTTCCCTTTCTCTTCTCCTGTAGAACCCCAAAGGTTAACGCTCTCACCTTAGGTAAGTGAACGCCGTGCTCTCCATCTGCCTCGGGGCAGGGTGCTGTAACCAGTTTCTTCACTGGATAAGGGGAGCAGGCCTCTTGACTTCAGAGGACTGCTGTCCGTCGTTTACTGTACGAATGGTAAGTTTCGAGTAATTCTAATGTCTTTAAAGTCTTTAGTAATGATGTTTCTTGTTTTGCAGGGTTCCGGCGATGGCGGATGACGGGCTGAAGTGAGTTGAAGATGGAGCCCGTGTGATGAATAGAAGCGCCTGGAAGCACGTAAGTAAGCGCTTGTTGCCTGCTTCACGATGCGCTCTAACTGTCTTTTTATTTTGCAGGTACAAGTTCGGAGCGGCTGCAGGGTGCCGGAATACCCACTGGGTTAGATGTGGAAAGGAGTAACGGCACGTGAGTATTAAAGTTCCCCAATGTCTTTAAACGCACCTTGTTTTGTCTTTCAGATGCGGGATGCAGCGCCGAAGGCCTCCGGAGCGTGCGAAGAGTTGGTAAGCTTTTGTCTTTCAGATGCCGGAATGCAGTGTGAAGACCTCCGGAGCGCATGAAGAGTAGGTAAGCCTTTGTCTTTCAGATGCCGGAATGCAGCGCGAGGCGTTGGTGACAGCCGATGGACCAGGTAAGTGAAGAGCTGTCACTGAAGACCGTTATGCTAACCTGTTCTTTCTTGTCTTTATAGGTGTTGCTGAAGACTGGATTCAGGATGGTAAGCCTTTTTCCTTAGGCCCAGGATCAGATGCAGAAGACACGATGAGCGTTCTGCTGCAGAGGATGCAGAATAACGCAAAGCAAGATTCATCCATCGGGTGTGGTTTAAATAGCCTCCTGTAGTGCTTAGGTGTCTCCTTCCACAGCCACGTCTAGGTAAGAAAAGAGTTCCTGCTTTCCAGAAGAGTTCCAGTGTTCTGAATCTAGGGAGTGGCTCCTGCGCCACCCAACAGGAAAAGTAGTTCCAAACAGAAGAGGATCAGAGGCTCAACTGGCAGGCAAGTAAGCAGCATGGTCTGCTGCAGGTAAGTCCACCCAAGCATTATGAGCCCGGCGCTTCCAGCTCTGGGACTGGGCATATTTATGAGCCTGGTGCCACTTGCGCCAGGACTGGGTCCAAAAGGTTCCAATTGGGACTGGTTGGCACTCGGAACCTGGGTTATGGATCTGCTTCCAAGGGAGTTGGGAAAACCCTGACCTTTTGGAAGCACAGATCATGACAGTCTCTGAAAATTGTGTTTCACCCTTAAGAAAAATGGGATGCACTGTCTCCCCTTGGCCCTGTTTGAGCTGAGGAATCAGCCAAGCAAGGACCACCATTTGTCGCCCCATCAGTTTGTGACAAGGAGACGAATGCACACGGCACACTCACCCCTCCGTAGACATTCAGATGCACACAGAAGTGCTACTGTACTAGGAGAGGAATTCAACGACTACCTGACAAAACTCACTAAGGCAGCACGAATGATAGCCAGACAACTTGCACCACCATTCATAAGTGACAGGGAAAATGAAACACACACTCCAGAGAAAGAAAGCCCAACGGGTCAGCTGGAACCAGGTGAAATGGTATATGTTAGGAGCTTCGTACGTAGGTGGAATGCTCCAAGATTTCATGGCCCATACGAGGTGGTGTTTTGCACACCCACAGCGGTGAAAGTGAAGGGCTTGAGATATTGTATACATTTGACAGACGTCTGAAATGCCTATGACAGTGTGGGGCCAGTAGAAAGTGCAGAGGGCCCTGACAGGGAAAATGTGCAAGAATAAGACGGTAATTGTGTAAAAAAAACAAACAAAAAAAAAAAGACATTTACGCACCTGAGCATGCAAGGTTTACTAAAATGACCACTGTATTATAACAACGCTTATGACAAGATGCGAAACAGTATTAAATGAAAATGACCTGTCTCTCTCTCTTCTCTCTCTCTCTCTCTCTCTCTCTCTCTCTCTCTCTCTCTCTGTCTCTCTCTCTCTCTCTCTAGATCATCACTCCAAGGTGGACATACAAGAATGATTGCAACTATATGCTTAATGTAACCTTTTTATGTTTCAACATATAGGAGTAACCATGACAACGAACAGGCCGCATGCAACAATTAGCAATAGGGACGCTAGGAGTAGAAATGTTTTTGATTTGCGAACATACTCCTACGAATGCGGGTTGACTGTCTGTGATATTATATTTTTCACACTCATGTTTGGCTTAACAAAATATTGGATAATAGCATTTATCTGCATTGAGATAAATGAGGGGGGAGGTAATGGAACCAGCATGGAAAATGTAAGCAAACCGTTTAAGGAGGGTAACTATTTAAAATGGGATGGCTTTCAGCTGGTATGGGGGTATGGCCCACATCCAGACCAGGCAAAACGTCAGAACGATACTAACAACAAGTCGACCACTCCTCTGAAGCCCCAACGCAATGCTATAAATGTTAGTGTACATGAACCAAATGACCGGCATCCATCTGTTATATCATGGTTATATGACACCACTGCTACCCAGCCCACAACGACAACCGGTCCTCCCAGAGAAAATGACTACACCACAGAGAGAATGAAAGAGAATATTAAAATGGCTGATACGTTTATGACTCTGTACGAGGAGTGGGAGAAGGGGGGCCGGGAAGAGGGAGTCCCTGTTGCACACAGCCAGGCACGCAAAAACATTCCTTAAAAACAGGAGAAGGAGGTAGGCGGGTAGGAAGAGATATGACAAATACTATGGCCTGGGACTAGATACGATCCCAGGCATCCACACCAGTCGAATAAATGGGGCCTCATTACAACCCTGGCGTTGGACCATGGTGCTATTAGCACCATGGTCCATGCCGGATTCCGCCATGGTGGATGGCGGATTTACCGCCCCATTCCAAGGTTGGCGGGGCGGTAAATCCCCATTCACCATGGCCCCTTCCCCATTCCCATTTTTGGCCCATAGGGCTCAATGGGAATGGGGAAGGCTCTAATTACGGCACCGTAAATTACGGTGCCGTAATTAGCACCAAGGTCCCTTAGCGGGTTGGACTTTAACGCCTGCAAAAAGCAGGCGTTAAAGTGTGAATCGGGCGTTAAGGATTTAACGGCGCCGCAGCCTTTTACGGCACCGTTAAACCCTTAACGCCAGGGTTGTAATGAGGCCCGTGGTATGCAGACATGAGCTCCACAGCCAAACGAACAACTAATGAAAGCTGCTACATGTGCTCCCTGATCCCCCATGCCTCAGGCACACCTAAAGTTTTAAGTTTTAATGCCACAAGAATTGCCTCTTGCAGATGCCCAGTGTCTCCTCCATCTCACTCTGTGCAGAATTAAGAACACCTTCCAGGCACAAACAGTGTCTTTTGAAATGCTGCAGAACGAGAAAACGTGCTACTCAAGAGCCAAAGGAGTGGTATGTTTAAAACAACCATTCTTAGTAATAAAAGGAACACTATTTTCGGAAAACAAATGGAAAGATGATGTGGTAACCTGCAAGGCTGAAGCACTGCGAGGGCTGTCGAACAAAAAACTACAATGGATTGCAAAGACGTGTGCCGCAGTCTGGTCAGAACATGTGGCAAAATTGACCTGGGTGAGCGCTATAGAAAAAGCATTGAAACTACAGAAAGAAATCTCAAACTAACTTTGCTTCTTGGGAGAAGGGAAAATCGACATGGGAAGAAACACGAACTGCAGCAAAAGCCTAATGATCCCAGATATGAAGAAAGGAACAGCAGCCCTAATGGACACTTGCTGGGTCTGTGGCAAACGGGCGTATATGCACCTCCCACCATCATGGAGGGGCACGTGTTCCCTGGCGACACTGCACTCAGCTCTAATGGTAATACCAGAGAGCCACCTCGGAGAAGGGGGCCGGACGACGACCCAAGCTGCAGCCAACGCCTCACGCACTGAAGAGCCACCACTGTACGCCCTATCAGAAGGAAACGCCGACGGAATCGTATCCAGAAAACAGAGGTCATCAAACTATATCTCAAAGGCCTCCTCAGAACTTTTGGCACAGATCCCAGACAGGTACAGGTTATTCAGCTCAACGGAAAGCTTCTTCGCCTCCCTCATTCCAAGCATTCAGGCCCGGGCAAATGCAAAGTGG
Source organism: Ambystoma mexicanum (assembly GCF_040938575.1). Taxonomy (NCBI): domain Eukaryota; kingdom Metazoa; phylum Chordata; class Amphibia; order Caudata; family Ambystomatidae; genus Ambystoma; species Ambystoma mexicanum. The sequence goes on from NC_090936.1 coordinate 311,143,899, forward strand.
CTACAGATTACGCAGTGGGAGCTGATTCAATTGGCCAACGACACTGAAGAAGGGTTCAACGTGATCAAGGTGGAGCTAAGGGCACTGAGACCAATGACAATGCAAAACAGGTATGTCCTAGACCTGTTGACGGCAATGGATGGAGGTGTTTGCTGAAAAATCGGAAGTGCCTGTTGCACTTTTGAACCTGCTGAAGATGCTGATAATGGGACACTATCACATGTCATCGCTGCAGAGCACAACCTAGGGAAACGAATGAAGAAAGAAGGTGGCACAGACCCAAGCATGTGGTTCGACAACCTTTTTTCATGGGTACCTTCGTGAATGGGGCTCGCAGTGGAGCTACTAATGCCCCTCATCGTATTTTTACTTGTGATTTTTTGTGTATGCCAGTTGGGTCTTCGATGCTGCGCAAATGTAGTCCCAAATGAACAATGATGATGGTGACAATGGGCAACGCCAGAGGAGGAGCACGGGCGCAACAGGAAGCACACGTACAAACTGGTGAGAATTCGGAGTCCAAGTATAGAATGGTACCTATATATTATAACGGGGATATAGTGGATAGGTTATATAATACCACAATAAAAGAGCCCCGTGAACTAGAATGGTACACAGAGGTATGGGTGGACCTGGAGGGAGATGGGGGATGTATATATATGACCTGCACACCAGATGAGTATGCTAGAAGGGGGGAGAGCCTCCGGGGGGTTTGCAGAGCTTGGATGCCAATAAAGGGAACGCCAGCCTGGGAAGAGGCAGTGTTAGCTGAGAAGGAGCGTGAACGACTGGGGGAGCTAAGGTATTCGTTACTTAAATAATGAAAGGGGGGAAATGTAGGGGAGGGTAGGTCAATAGGACCCCCCCTCCCACTGCATGTCCCACCCTGGTGAAGAGCCATGACTTGTTGGGAGCCCACCGGCCCTCGGGCCCAGTCGGCAGGGCGGCTCCAGACCGACATGTGAGGCTGCACCACCACGTTATGTGGCAGAGCACAGACGCCATCTTGTATTAAGCCATCCACATCTTGCTAGAAATGTATAGATCTAACCCAGGTAGAGCAAACATGCACACTGAAAGCTGGAGAGTGACCCCCACTCGACCGCGCTCACAGAGGCCCACACTTCCCCCACCTCCCACTGCATGGCAGATCCGCTGAGGACTCGTTCTCACGAGCCACCAGACATGAGCAAACAACAAAATAAAACACTGTAGCTGTTGACCTTCCGCAGTACATCCTTGCCCCAGCCATGAACGGGAACATTAGGAAGTAACTGAGACCAGCCCAGACCCTGCAGGCCCTGACCCTGCACCAAGACCCCAACGTTAGACGGTGTGGTGCCTCACACCCATACCTACCCCGAAAACTCTTGCAATGTGTAGAAACCATTTATGTAATGTATGTCCTGTTGACTAACGTTCACTGCTAATGTGAAGGAGAATGAGTAAAGAGTAAATATGCAACTGATATTGTTTATAATGTAGAGATGTACAAAGACTGGCTAGCTGATAACAATATGTGATGTGTTGCCCTCTTTATACACACACCTGCCTAACACTACCTCATGTTCGTATGTCAACTATAGATGTGAATTGTTGTGCAAAAGGGTATGGTCCCTAGTTAGTATTCCTTCTAATGCAAATGCATACGAGTCCTTTCAGAAACCCCATGTGTTGTTATTCACCCCTCACCCACGGAACAGTATACAGCATTGTGCAACAGCCCGCGCACAGAGCTACAAGGCCATCTCCCCCTCCTCCTGCCCAGGCCCTCTAGAGATAGCTGGTGTTCAAACAGCACAGCTTTGCCTCCCCTCCCGACCCTGTTGGACCCATTTCAAGCATCCACCTCCCCCATGTCAGAGGCCGTCACCTCCTGTCTCTATGATTTACGAGCTACCTGGTCCTAAATCCCACTGTCTCTCAGGCACCAGTCACATGCCCCCCACGGGCCAGTGGTATCTCCATCGATCCCAAGTTAATGACCCTAAAAAGGGGGGCGCCCACATGTGTACCAACAGATCGTAATACCATCCATCACCTAAACTGCCAAGACAGGGCGGTCAAGCGACCCCTCCCATGCCCCTGACTATGCACATGAGACCAGATTGTTTGAACCTAAGGTATCCTCCAAACTGATGTATTGAGACACTCCAGATCGCATATCAATGTTCCTGTCCACATACTGATCTAAGGTCAGCGCTTACAAGAGTTTCAAACCAACGGAAAGTATAAAGTGTTACGAATGGGTGGGAATGTGTGGCCAAAAGGGCAAATGTTAGTTTAGTTATCAATAGTCGTTACAAGGCATTTCCGGCCTGGCACTCCACCCCGATGAGCCCAGCTGACCTTCCACTTCACATGGCGCAGCACCAACGTGCTGGAGAAGCAACTGTATTCAATGTATACCACCTAGCCATCACCACCTAATCCCTAAGACTATGTGCCCCCTATAGCTTGTGTCATGCGTGACGTAGTTCTGTAATAAGTAGGACTGTCTTTGCGATTGTCAGACAGAGCACTCTCGGAGTTTGAGAGTCCTTTGCATGCCCTATATTGATCTGTAGAAAGCTCTTTTGATCTCACCCTTGGTCCTGGCCTCATTCCCCTTCTGGGGTGTGTCCTTTATTGCCTCTCACTAAGGGGGGTGTGTTTCTGAGGACGCTTACATTCAGATGCTAAGATATACACTACAATTCTTGCCGCCCGGCTAGAGACATTCATGCCACACCTAATACATGCTAACCAGGTTGGCTTCATACTGGGTAGACAGGGCGCCGACACCATGAGGAAGACCTTGCATTTAATAAACGCGTCCGAAAACATGAACAACGACCCCGCCCTCCTGTCGGTCGACGCAGAGAAGACCTTTGACAGGGTTAAATGGGGCTTTCTGATGGCAGTCGTCCAAAAAGTAGGAATAGGCCCAAAATTCAGGGGAGGGATTTAGGCAGTGTATACATACACCAAAACCTCTGTCTTTGTAAATGGAGAATATTCCCACTGGTTTGAACTATGCAGGGGAACACGACAGGGATGCCCTCTATCTCTGATACTCTTCGCGCTCTCATTAGAACCCCTGGCTCAGAAATTAAGGGATGATTATCGGGTGGAGGGACTTCGACTGGGAGCGACAAAATACAATGTAACATTGTATGCAGATGACCTACTCCTCCACGTTTCGAAATCCCAGATTCTCTATACCTAGAGCATTCCAACTAATTAAAGAATATGGAAACCTTTCGGGTTTCAAAATTAAAGAGGCTAAATCAACTTTTTTTCCCTTGCACGAACCTACACAGGCAGATGTAGATAGACTCTCCCCGTTAGGTCTCATACTGGAAAATGTTAAGCTCAAACATCTAGGCATACAGGTCACGAGGGATCTCAACATACTCTACAAGGCCAATTCCCCCCCCCTCCTATCGAGGTTTCGTACTGATCTCGCCAAATGGGAAAAAATGACAATATCCTGGTTAGGTAGGCTTCGCCATCAAAATGGTATGACTCCCCCGATTCCTTTACCCCTTTCAGATGCTTCCCATCCAAATGCCGAGGCTCTTCTTTGATGAGATTAAAAGGGCTATTGTGAGGTTCCTTTGGCAGGGGAAAAGAGCGAGAGTAGCCTATGACACTCTGACATTACCTAAAGATATGGGGCAAATGGGGCTCCCGACCTGGAGAAGTACTATCAAGCTGCACAACTACAAGTCCTGACTCCCCATTTGCGAAATCGTACAGAACTGCGATGGATTGCAATGGACAATCACTATCTGGCCCCGGCAACAGTCTCTGAGAGTTGTGGATGCTGAGAGACAAATTGTTATGGAGACTAAGGGATCACCCGATAATCGGGAGGGGAAAAATTGGTGGGAGAGGAGTAACATGCCAAAAGTAACTTTGTGGCCGTCCCACCTGAGTCACTTATGGGCCCCCGGCATCAGAGAAATAATTCCCAATTTAGAGAAATTCCAACCCTGGTTTGAGGCGTGTCTGCAGAGGGTTGGTCAGCTGTGGAAGAATGGCTCTTTCATCACAATTTCAGAATTGGGCGAGAACCTGGGTCTGGGCCCCCTGTTCGTCTTCCATTTTTTTCAGATCAAGGGTGCTCTAACAAGGGATACATGGAAAGATAACGCAAGTAGAAAACTTTCCCCTTTTGAGAAACCTTTGAATTCCAGAACAGAAATTAAAGTATTGATATCTGCCATGTATAAGGAAGTGATTGAAGCTGGGAAGGGCTTCACGTTGTCTCTGAAGGGTAGATGGGAGAAAGATATGGGTAAGGAAATCGATCCGACTATGTGGGGAAGGTTTTGCAGGGCCGCCCCCAGGTCTCTATATCCAGCCAATATAAAGTTAATGCAATGAAACTGTTGCACAAATGACAAAATGAACCCCTTAGGCTTTCCAGAATGTTTTAGACATTGTGCACATTGTGTTGCCGTAAATGTTTTTTGAATATAAGATACATACTCTTTGGGGCCGAAAAGCTTTAATTGTTTGTAACTCATTTAGTTTTACTTTGAACACTGCTTTATAATGCATGTTTTCTATGCCTTTGAAACTCTTAATAAACTCAAATAAAAAAAAAATTAAAAATAAAGAAAAAGCATAGAAGCAGTTTTTGGGAATGTTACAAAAAATTATTCAGTTCAGTAGAACATTTAATGTTGAGCATATAAAACCCCCACATTTTATTTCAAAAAAGATTCTTTTAAGAACCACCATTTTTGAATAAAAACAAGTGAATTGATTTTAATTCTCCCATCCCATGCCTGGAATTTGGCAGTTGTCCACTGACTTGTGTGCTGCCGCGGACTATGCAAACCTCAAAAGGTCCTGTGATTTTTTATTTTTAGTTCTAATTTTTGACTGTGGAAGGTGGGACCTAACCCTTTTTTTGTATTTTCTGCCTTTTATATTTTGGGGGATTTTTTTTTTTTGTTGGTGAGTAATTAAGGTAGGACAGGCAAGGGAGGGAAGGGGCAGCAACCACAGATAGGGAGGGACAAGTGGACAGGGGAAGATGTTGGGTGTGCGTTAAATCTAAGGTCAGTGGCAGTGTTTCTCGTGCTCTTGAAAGAACTCTTACAGATAGAGTATTATGACCTTTGAAAAGTAAGGGTCAAGAGCGTTCTGTATGGCCTGCGAGGCAGCTTGTGGGATCCTCTTCCCCACAGGAGTAGCCAGTGTGGTAGCAGGAGCGGTTGAGGAAGATGGGGTAGAGGAAGATAACCTACTTCTCCCTGACAAAGGAACAGCCTTTCTCAGTGTGCCCAGGTTGTTGGAGCGAGTGTGACCTCGTATGGAGGTGGTCCCAAAAGAATACTGCCTAGGTTGTCTGCGACTGAGTACGACCCCACACTCAATGCACTGAACCTTGGCAGCCCGAGCATTTGGTACACCCCTAATGGTTTTAAAGAACCGGCATGACTCTGTCTGTGTGCTGGAGGTAGGTACTTCCTCTCCCTCATATTCCTATTCCTTGTCATCCTCTTCATTGTCATCACGTCTGTTCCCCTGTCCATGCCCTCCATGTGGTGATGGTGGTGGCCCCAGGGAAGGTAGGATGGCCATGGCAGGTGCCATTCTTAAACTACTGGAAGTCTCTTGGATGTAGATGTGAAAGGATGCTCTCTCCTGGTGTGCCAGATTGAGAATGACTAAAAGAAATAGGTCTTGTTAAGTTGCTAAAGATTGACAGATGAACAAAGAATGGGTCTAGTAGCTATGCAAGGGTAAACTTTGGACTTTAAACACCCTAGATTGGCTTAAAATGCAGTTTCTAACTGTCCGTGTTGACGGACACTATCTGCGGACAGGCCGTCATGCTGCATGGGCACTGTCACATGATGATGTCTGGGGCATCCATGGTGATGGCAGGTGTCCGTGGGCCTCGTCGATTGGGAGACGCAGGGCGCAATGTCTGCGGGTGCCCTATTGCGTAAATTGACCCTCTGAACAGTCTTGATATCCACAAACTATTAATTATGGTTTAAAAGAAAAAAATAAGAGTGTATTACACAATAATATACAAGATATTTATAGTAGAAAAAACATACATTTATGAAAGGGATGGGGTATTAGAATGGGAAACATAAATAGGAGAGTTTGAAATTTCAATAAAGTCATCATCTTGGGAGGGAGAGACATTTCATCAAAGCATCTTTGATTTCTGTTTTGTGAATTTGATTGGGGTGATTGCTAGGGGGACGGGGACAGGTACAAGTAGGAGAGTGATAATCAAAATTTCTAATAACAGACTAATGACTTTGCAGAGAGGCGCATGCTGATTTGATGTTTGAAAACGTGAGGTGTGTCATGATTTTAGAAACAATCGTCAGATTCGATGGGTGAATCATGGCCTTTGTCCGCACAGAGCGCAGCGAGGAAAAGACTTTTGGAAAATATTTTTGGGGTTATTTTGTGGATAAAAGAGGGCTTGGAAGGGTGGGAGACTGGAAAAAAGTTGATGTAGAGCTATTTTTATAGGCAAAAAAAGCTGTGCAGGTGCTGCCATGTATGCCATTCATTTTTCTGAACATAAACGTTTATTGGGATTGGGGGTGCCTGAGTGAGGCTTGTCATTTGTAAGGTGTATTGTACATACTTATAAATATATGGTTTAATTGTACTGTGATAGTTGTGGCCAGTGGCCAGATTCATGGGGGCATGGACATAGGTTGCACCCTCAAGGATCTGGTCACTGGCCACATACACTATAGCAATATGTGTACAGTTAATATAGGTACTATACGTGGCATATACCATATTTGTAATATGGTGGAATTATATAATTGAAGTGTATAGTGTAGAGGAGGAGCCAAGTACCTCTACTAGAAGTCCCGCCCCTATTTTCCCTATATGTTGGAAACTGGAAATTGCGACATGCACAACGCAATTAATGGTACCTACACCACGAAGAGTCTTCGAAACAAGGTATCCATTTCGGAAACCTTATATGATGTAACCGCATAGAAATTAGAGTCTTCTAAAGGAAGTGATTGAAGAAGTGTGAAGTGACAAATGCAAGATACTGGTGATCTCACATGAAGCAGCGATGACACACCAAGAAGAGATGCCAAAGAAGAAAATATATGAACCTTGTAGATTCTGATGAAGAAATAAAGAAGCAAGCAAACTTTCATGTGCGGGAATGAAGATTGCACATGTAAAAAGCACTGAAGAAAATGCAAAGTGCTTTATAACTGTACAGATGCTGAAACGCAAGTAGACTAAGCAAATATTAGGCTGGCTATATGAAGTGAATACACTTCAGGCAGTGCCTCCTAAATATATATATGTGTATATAGAATCTGGATGTTCCACAACATATTTTAGCAAAATAGGACCCCACGAATAGATGGGCTGAAAGTGTGGCGCAGCAGAAGAAAACAGCTGACATTGAAGGAAGACTCGAGAAAGCTTGTCTGGCCCAGTGTCAAGGAGCGAGGCAGCCAAGAAACTGGTTATCAATTCAAGAAGATACAATGAACCTGAGAAGCGAGGCAAGCTCCTGTTGCAGTGTAACGGAAAGACACTAGAAGTGTCAGGTTTTATTCATTTAATTTTATTAAAAACAAAGAAAAGGAGCTCAAACAGTGTCTTCTGTCACATGGTTCATTTGAAAATAGACTTTGGGCAAACCACATCGAGAGTGGAGATTAGGCCGTGCTCACACTCCTTTTTATTTATTCTCAGGCACAGTGAAACTTGCAAGGCCGAGTTCAAAGCTAATTTGAATGGCAGACAGCAGGAGTTATGATGGATGAGGGGCTAATTGTGTGGGGAGGCATGGTCAAAGCCAACCCACCAGCATCTGGGGAAGCAACTTGCATGCTGCTAGCAGGTGGAATATTCCAGAAGGGTACAAGCATGCCAACGAATCATAAAGGGCCACATAGCAAAGAGCTCTATAGTTTGAGACCCAATGAAACGTTGACACAGAAGATGACTTGCACTAGAGCTGGGCATAGTTGTCCATCTAATCTTAGAGACCCAAACACAATCCTATTCCCCATAGAAAGTATACCTAGATGTTCCCCTTAAGCCTATCATAAACCCCTGTAGGTTTTTAATTATTTTGCCATGTAGTATGACATCACATATGATGAGATTTTGCTATAAAAAATGTTTTTCATTAATTTGTTGAGAGACTTATGCTGGGGGTTGTCCGTTGATGCCCGTTGTACTCCCTGTTTTAGACAATTGCAATTAAAAACAGTTATGTTCGCCAACTTCCTGAGTCGTCTGATTATTCCTGCAAGAGTAAAATCTGCATCCACATCCATCCTATAGAGCGCTACCTCGCTTAAAAGGCCTACGGTTTCAAATGGTAGCAGAGGGAGGATGGTTCAGGCCCATTGACTAGTAGGCCTTTAGTGTTTTGCAAAATCGGAGACCCTACGCCATCTAGCCGAAGGATCGCAAGGTTTCCTGTGCAGAGTGGCCAATATAGAGCTTTTGCAGGCCAATCGATACAGGTGGGACGGGTCCCTCTTTGACAAAATCCCTCCTGGTTTCCACAGGCATTGAGCAGACTGACGGCGATGGTGGTCGATTGGAGGAGGGGGTCGATCCCAAAGGTCTTGAGCTGAAAAGCGACTGGTGAGTAGATTGAGGGGACTGGCAAAATAAGGGAATGGGATTGTGGTAATGTAGAAAAGTAACAGGGGGTTTGTTTAGTATAAAATGAGGAGTGTGTAAACAAGGAAGCATTTTATAGAGCTTGGTTCCCTACCTCAAAGAAGGTCTAGAAGGAGTCATAAAGGAGGGTAAATAGGTGGCACACAAATAGGTTTATGATAGGGAATGACTGAAACTCCAATCAGGGTATTTTAGGGGCTAGGAGAAAAGGAGTTCCAATGGTGTAAATGTGAAGAATCCATTAGTCTTTCTGTTTGTGTATTTTGTAATTGAAAAGAGGTGTCGAAGAGCGACGAGAGTAAACTGTGAGGTTAAAGAAGAGGTAAAAACATTGTTATCTATTTTTTAGTAATTGTCGGTGCCAGCTGAACAGATAGGTTGAGATAATTGAGAAGTAGAGGCTTTGAGCGGCAAGGTTGGAGCATGCTCATATTTGTTGTTTTTCTGAAACGTATCCATGTAACTAACGGTAAGTATTGACAGTCAATCGAGACTTGTCACAATGGAGGATGTTACTCCACTGATGCATTTGTGCAAAATGCTGCCAAAGCACTAGCCTAAACTTAAACAGTATGGTGCGGAGTGGGTAAAGGGCACAGCAGACAAGATGTTCATGCCATGGCCACAAGGGGGATCTCTGTCAAAAGCGGTTTAGCAACACATGACTACATACCTGCACGCTGCGTAAACAGGGAAGAAATTGGAAAAGAGGCTAGCTATTTTAGAGCTTTGGAAGATGTACAAGGAGGAGCGTGAGGATCCGCCTCCTGAGGATTGAATGCTTAATCAGTGTAGGGAGGAAGGTGTTGAGCCTTCAACTCTTCTTACCTCGCCTTAAGTAAACAGTGATAGTATAGAAGATGTAGGATTGTATTCATTAAAGGAACTAAAAGCGACTACAGGATATAATAATCCGATACATGAACTCCCTGCCTATTGCAGTGACGAGAGTCCAGGAGAGACTAAAAGAAAGGGGGAGATCTTTAAGATTGTACAGGACAAAGAGGAGAAAAGAGAACAACCAAATATATCAGCAGACATATAAAGAGAGATTAAGAGATGGAAACGAGAAAAGGAGAAAGCTGACAAGGTAATGCTCGTACAGAATGAATGGATGGGTGGACAGATATTGCTCAAGCTCGATGGGAAACGTCTCGGGGAAGTTAGCCAAAAGGTACATCAAGACAAAAAAGAATAGAAAAGACATGGAATAAAATAAAAGATTGAAAGAAGATGAGCACAAGAGAAAGAATAGGCAGAAATTAGAACAGATGTATCAGGAAGAACAACAGAGAAAGGAAGAAAGGTCAGAGGATCAAAGGAAGTTAGACAACAGGCAGAGAGCAATTGAAGAACGAGCTAGGTGAGAGAAGAAGAGGAAGTACAGAAATTATGGGATAAAACAATGCAAAGACGAACAGAATAAGTGCGTAGGTCAAATGAAAGAAGGGAAGAGAAAAGACAAGAAGAGGGAAGGGTTAGATGGGAAAGAAAACTAAGAGAATTAGATGAAGAAATGGAGTGAAAAAACAGAGACAAAGGAACAAATTATTGATCGCATTCAGAAAGTGTTAAAGGGGCAGAGTCCAGGCATATCATAGGGTCATATAGAGGAGTTCCTCCAGTCACAAGCAACATCAGGACCATCTAGGATAACCCTAGAGGAGAATTTGACATAGGAAGCATCAGGGATATGATCGATAAAGCTTATCAAGATTTAAGGGAAAGCAGCAAATTGGGAAGCCGAGGGAAGGGAGAACAATCCCTGGTCCTCCAATCACGAAGCGAGGAAAGAGACCCGTTCAGTCTCGAGCACAGAGCCTTGTCCTTAGCAGGATGACTTTGAATAAAGGTGATGGGGATGAAAGCCATACTAGTTGGGGACTAGAAATGTCAGTTGAAGAGAGAGAGAACCCTTCCATGGGGAGGAGGGAATGTGGTGCATGCGGTTCCGAGGGATGTCTGCAGACAGACAAGGAAGTGAGATGGTCTGATCTAGAGCAGCTTAAAGATAGGATGCAATATCCCATGGCATATACCGAGTAACCTAAAGGACAATCGTTTAGTGAGAAGGGAGAGTCACCACCATATGTGAATAGGCTGAGGTTATTTCCAGGAAGAAGGTGGTCAGGAACCATTGTCCCCACTATGGATAGGCATATGATGGGAGCCGATTGCGGATTTGGGTTCACACAGTTCCGTTTAATGGAGAAAGGAGGGGCCAGACCACAGTATATTCCCTGGCCACAAATGGATATGGATAATTTAAGATGTAAGCTCCCCAGCTTAACGGAAGGTGCGGTAAATGGATTTATGAGCTAGAAAAGATGACAGGAGTAAATACTCCAGCAATAGGGGATATTAAGGGTCTCCTAGCAGCCATTCTTGGGGAAAAGGCTGATGACATGTGGATGAGAGCAGGTTACTCAAGTGCCATGGCGCAGAACACAGTGTACAATGGAGCGCCATTAAATAATTGCAGAGCAGATGTCTGGAGAGCACTCAGGGTGCAGTGTCCTGATACGTCAGATATGGGTGCAATTATGGCACCTAAGATGAAAGATGACGAAAATCTGCTTGCTTATATTCAAAGCATTCAGGAATGGTAGACTCTTGAAATGAGGGAGCCGTGGGGGAAATCAGTGGCAGTATTTTACCACATTCTGTGTCAGGGATTACCAGAGCAGGTACAGAGACAGTTTAAGAAACTAGTGGGAATGGAAGCGAAGGCATGGGCAGAGATACAGTTGGCTATAGCGTATCACTGCCTGCTGTTACAAGAGAAAGATAAGAACAAGGATGCTAAAAAACTTGAGGAAGTCAACTTAGTTTAGAAGAAATTGTAGATGTACACCATGGAAGGGGCGGTACTAACAAGCAGAGAAGGATTGGGAACACAGCAAGCAGTCGGTGCATCTCAGGCGAATAATCAATGCCAGATGGATTAAAGAGGGAATGAGTTTATGTCACGAGGCAGGGGAATGGGTTAAAGAGAAAGGGGTGGTTTTCTGAACAACCAAGGCAGTTTTCAGAATACGCAAATGATAATCAGAATATGTAAGGGGGACAAATCATAAGATTCCCTCTTGTGTCTTGGACATGTGGAATGACAGGGCTTATTGTGCGCACATATAGGAGCCAAGGGCAATTCTCAAGAGGGGGGACAGCTTATCCTCCAGCCTATAGGGATGGGTTCCCCCAAGATCAGACAGTGTATCAAGCACAAGCACTACATATGCAACAGACATTGCAGCCACAGCAAGCACCATTGAACCCGCATCAAGGGCAGTCACAGCATGCACCCATGCACATACAGCAGAATGCAAACACCAGACAGCTATTGACACCTAGAGTAGGGGGTGTCACAGTGGTAGGGGGAATTCCTTTTACAGGTACAGTGATAAGCATGTACCCACAATAGGACAGCTCACAGGACGACTTGATGTGTTCACTACTATCGGTGACACCAGACCCTCAAGAGGAACCAAGGATTGATGTGATGATATGAGGCAAATCTTTTTCTTTTTTAGTAGACAATGGGGCTACTTGTTCATGTATACGAGAGGGCAAATACCCAATGTCGGGAAATGCCATGAATATGCAAGGTTTCTCTGGCGCTGCAAGCAGAGTTCCTTTTACTGATGAATTTCCTGTCTCCATAGGAGAGTGTGACATGTCTGTTCCATTATAGTATTCACGGCAGACACTAGTTAATATCTTGGGAAAAGATTTAATTACCAAGCTTAATATGACAATTTCTTTTACCGATGATGGCGAAGTGTGTTCTACTCCAGGGATACATTAAATGAATGTGGGTAAATTTATATTGGCATTTACAGGGCAAATGGCTCTGCGAGGAATGCCAATAGAGTCAGAAGTCTTTCTTTATAGGGTACGCATTTTGTTGACATAGCTACCTGGCTAAGTGGGAAAAATTATGAGAATACCGGATTAGTTTTTGTTCAGGCCACAAATACCTATGTACGAAGCGGGGGGACAGACTATTCCCCTAGAGTAGAATGCAGACATAGTGCGAGGGGAATTGGCCATGCTCGAAGGAACAGATGACGAGGGCATGCCATGGAAAACAGTGATTACCATTGGGGAAGGGTATAGATTGACCGAAGTCACAAACAAAGACATGTTCAGAGATAATCTATCAGATGATGAAGTGATATTCGAGATGAGTATTACATATTGGACCAAAATAGAGAAAAGGGAAATCACACAGCGAATGGTGATAGTGCGACAGCACCCAGCATTTCTTTTTGAAGATCTGGAAAAGGTGCCAAGTTCTTTATGGACTACAGGCCCCTATGACGTAGGCCTATTGAAGAGTATAGGGGAGGTTAAGATTAAGCTGGAGCCAGTAGCAATTTTACCTCAATCAAGGCGGTACCGAATCTCCCGAGAGGCGAATGAGGGTATTTTTAAGACTATTTCAGCCGTGATGGGTATTTTAGTGACGTCAGAGTCACTGCATAATACTGCGGTGTAGCCTGTGAAAAAATTGAAGGGGGGGTTCGTGGAGATGTATTCAAGATATGAGACCAATTAACCAAATTGGAGAGGCAGAGTTTCCTTTAGTTCCGAATCCAGTGAAGATACTATGTAGTTTCCCAGCAGAGGCACGATATTTCACGGTGATTGACTTGAAAAATGCATTTTTCTCAATCCCGTTGCATAGAGACTCCCAAGATCTCATGTCTTTTACATTTCATCAAACTAAGTTGAAGAGCACTTGTTTTATCCAAGGGTATTGTGAGTCCCCATTGATCTTTAATAGGGTCCTGTAGATGGTCCTAAGCAACAATGATTTGCAAAGTGTTGTGCTGCAGTACGTAGATTACATTTTAGTTTATAGCACGAAGAATATGAGTGTAGGCAATACTCGATCCAGTTAATGACTATTCTAGCAGACAAGGGATATAAAGTGGAGAAGGAGAAGTTGCTACATTGTCAAGAAGAGGTTTTGTATATAGGTCAGTTAATGTCACATGAAGAGAAGTAAGTCAAACCTGAAAGAGCTGAGGCGATTATGAAAACAGCAAAACTGCACACGATAAAGGGGTCGATTCATGGAATTAATGTGCGCTGAAAATTCCCGCGCAGAGGTGCCAAAACGTGCGAATCGCAGGAAAAGTGCGAAAATCGCAGTGCAAGTGCGAAAATCACAGGAAAACCAGCGCACATCGATTCATGGAAGTCCGTGCGCGAGAAAAACATTGGATGTGCGCTAAAAATGTGCGCCGCGCATGCCGGCGCACAGGTCATCCAACAGCGTGCGCCACGGCCAATGCGAAATCGCACATAGCGCGGCGCACATCACAAAAGTAGGCGGAACACGGGGCGTAACACTCGGAATGGGGAACAACGCGTGAAAATATGGGCGTCACGGGGGAAGTACAGGAGGCAAGTGCGCAGAACGCCCACACGCTCGCATACAACCCGTATTCATGGAATCGAATAGGGCAAACCAGCGCACGGTCAAAGACGCGCACAGGGCCAAACAAGTACGCCACAAGAAAGCAGGCGGTACCGCCCCTGCGACTGAAAAAAATGTGCGCCAAAATGTGCGCTAACAAAAAGCACCCATATACAGCCATGATGAATGGCCCATACAGTGCCCTCTAGGACAAATGAGGTGCAAAGGGGCACCGACAAACATGGACACCCGCTGTGCGAAAAATAGCGTGTGCGTGTGTTCCTGGGTGCGCGGGAAGTTCCACACGCGATTAGCCTGGGTACGTGTACTTCGGGGTGCACGGGAAGTTCCACACGCGATTAGCCTGGGTACGTGTGCTACGGGGTGCGTGGGAAGTTCCACACGTGATTGGCCTGGGTAGGTGGGGGTGCGTGGGAAGTTCCACATGCGATTGGCCTGGGTACGTGTACTACGGGGTGCGCGGGAAGTTCCACACGCGATTGGCCTGGGTAGGTGGGGGTGCGCGGGAAGTTGCACACGCGATTGGCCTGGGTACGTGTATTCCGAGGTGCGCGGAAGATTCACACGCGATTTCTGCAGGGTACGTATATTTCGGTGGTGCCTGGGAATGCTACACGTGATTTGGCCATGTGGGTCCCCCCAGGTGTTCCCTCTACACCCTCCACGGCCCCTGTAGGCAGCCCACACCACAGGGTAATACCCTGCACCCCTGCTCATGTCCCACAGGCAGCCCATCCACCATGGCCATGCCCCGCAGCCAACCCACATATCACCTTGCACTACTGATCACCAACACATGTCTCCCACCACCCCCACCCCCCAGCCACCAGGGGCAGCCTCCACCAGGCCCCCACTCATGTCTCCCACCACCCCCACCCCCCAGCAGTGCAGGGGCAGCCTCCACCAGGCCCCCACTCATGTCTCCCACCACCCCCACCCCCCAGCAGTGCAGGGGCAGCCTCCACCAGGCCCCCACTCATGTCCCCTATTACCCCCACCCCCCAGCAGTGCAGGGGCAGCCTCCACCAGGCCCCCACTCATTTCTCCCACCACCCCCACCCCCCAGCAGTGCAGGGGCATCCTCCACCAGGCCCCCACCCATGTCTACAACCACCTCCACCCCCCCAGCCACCAGGGGCAGCCTCCACCAGGCCCCCACTCATGTCTCCCACCACCCCCACCCCCCAGCCACCAGGGGCAGCCTCCACCAGGCCCCCACTCATGTCTCCTACCACCCCCACCCCCCAGCAGTGCAGGGGCAGCCTCCACCAGGCCCCCACTCATGTCCCCATGCACCCCCGCCCCCCAGCAGTGCAGGGGCAGCCTCCACCAGGCCCCCACTCATGTCTCCCACCACCCCCACCCCCCAGCAGTGCAGGGGCAGCCTCCATCAGGCCCCCGCTCATGTCCCCTATTACCCCCACCCCCCAGCAGTGCAGGGGCAGCCTCCACCAGGCCCCCACTCATGTCCCCTATTACCCCCACACCCCAGCAGTGCAGGGGCAGCCTCCACCAGGCCCTCACTCATGTCCCCTATTACCCCCACCCCCCAGCAATGCAGGGACAGCCTCCACCAGGCCCCCACTCATGTCTACCGTCACCCCCACCCCCAGCCACCAGGGGCAGCCTCCACCAGGCCCCCACTCATGTCTCCCACCACCCCCACCCCCCAGCAGTGCAGGGGCAGCCTCCACCAGGCCCCCACTCATGTCTCCCACCACCCCCTACCCCCCAGCAGTCAGGGGCACCCTCCACCAGGTTCCCACTCCTGTCTCCCAGGACCCCCACCCCCCAGCCACCAGGGGCAGCCTCCACCAGGCCCCCACTCATGTCCCCTATTACCCCCACCCCCCAGCAGTGCAGGGGCAGCCTCCACCAGGCCCCCACTCATGTCTACCACCACCCCCACCCCCCAGCCACCAGGGGCAGCCTCCACCAGGCCCCCACTCATGTCTCTCACCACCCCCACCCCCCAGCAGTGCAGGGGCAGCCTCCACCAGGCCCCCACTCATGTCTCCCACCACCCCCACCCCCCAGCCACCAGGGGCAGCCTCCACCAGGTCCCCACTCATGTCTCCCACCACCCCCACCCCCCAGCAGTGCAGGGGCAGCCTCCACCAGGCCCCCACTCATGTCTCCCACCACCCCCTACCCCCCAGCCACCAGGGGCAGCCTCCACCAGGCCCCCACTCATGTCCCCTATTACCCCCACCCCCCAGCAGTGCAGGGGCAGCCTCCACCAGGCCCCCAACCATGTCTACCACCACCCCCACCCCCCAGCCACCAGGGGCAGCCTCCATCAGGCCCCCACTCATGTCTCCCACCACCCCACCCCCCAGCCACCAGGGGCAGCCTCCAGCAGGCCCCCACTCATGTCTCCCACCACCCCCACCCCCCAGCAGTGCAGGGACAGCCTCCACCAGGCCCCCACTCATGTCTCCCACCACCCCCACCCCCCAGCAGTGCAGGGGCAGCCTCCACCAGGCCCCCACACATGTACCCTATTACCCCCACCCCCCAGCAGTGCAGGGGCAGCCTCCACCAGGCCCCCACTCATGCCCCCTATTACCCCCACACCCCAGCAGTGCAGGGGCAGCCTCCACCAGGCCCCCACTCATGTCCCCTATTACCCCCACCCCCCAGCAGTGCAGGGGCAGCCTCCACCAGGCCCCCACTCATGTTCTCTATTACCCCCACCCCCCAGCAGTGCAGGGGCAGCCTCCACCAGGCCCCCACTCATGTCCCAATGCACCCCCACCCCCCAGCAGTGCAGGGACAGCCTCCACCAGGCCCCCACTCATGTCTCCCACCTCCCCCTACCCCCCAGCAGTCAGGGGCACCCTCCACCAGGCTCCCACTCCTGTCTCCCAGCACCCCCACCCCCCAGCCACCAGGGGCAGCCTCCACCAGGCCCCCACTCATGTCCCCTATTACCCCCACCCCCCAGCAGTGCAGGGGCAGCCTCCACCAGGCCCCCACTCATGTCTCCCACCACCCTCACCCCCCAGCAGTGCAGGGGCAGCCTCCACCAGGCCCCCACTCATGTCTACGACCACCCCCACCCCCCAACCACCAGGGGCAGCCTCCACCAGGCCCCCACTCATGTCTCCCACCACCCCCACCCCCCAGCCACCAGGGGCAGCCTCCACCAGGCCCCCACTCTTGTCTCCCACCACCCCCACCGCCCAGCAGTGCAGGGGCAGCCTCCACCAGGCCCCCACTCATGTCTCCCACCACCCCCACCCCCCAGCCACCAGGGGCAGCCTCCACCAGGCCCCCACTTTTGTCTCCCACCACCCCCACCTCCCAGCAATCATGGGCACCCTCCACCAGGCCCCCACTCCTGTCTCCCTGCACCACCTACCCCCCAGCAGTCAGGGGCACCCTCCACCAGGCTCCCACTCCTGTCTCCCAGTGCCCCCACCCCCAGCCACCAGGGGCAGCCTCCACCAGGCCCCCACTCATGTCTCCCACCACCCCCACCCCCCAGCAGTGCAGGGGCACCCTCATGTCCAACTCATGTCTCCCACCACCCCCACACGCCAGCAACCAGGGGCAGCCTCCACCAGGCCCCCACTCATGTCCCCTATTGCCCCCGCCCCCCAGCAGTGCAGGGGCAGCCTTCACCAGGCCCCCACTCATGTCTACCACCACCCCCAACCCCCAGCCACCAGGGGCAGCCTCCACCAGGCCCCCACTCATGTCTCCCACCACCCCCACCCCCCAGCAGTGCAGGGGCAGCCTCCACCAGGCCCCCGCCCATGTCTACCACCACCCCCACCCCCAGCCACCAGGGTCAGCCTCCACCAGGCCCCCACTCATGTCTCCCACCACCCCCACCCCCAGCCACCAGGGGCAGCCTCCACCAGGCCCCCACTCATGTCTCCCACCACCCCCACCCCCAGCCACCAGGGGCAGCCTCCACCAGGCCCCCACTCATGTCCCCTATTACCCCCACCCCCCAGCAGTGCAGGGGCAGCCTCCACCAGGCCCCCACTCATGTCCCCTATTACCCCCACCCCCCAGCAGTGCAGGGGCAGCCTCCACCAGGCCCCCACTCATGTCTCCAGCCACCCTCACCCCCCAGCAGTGCAGGGGCAGCCTCCACCAGGCCCACACTCATGTCTACGACCACCCCCACCCCCCAGCCACCAGGGGCAGCCTCCACCAGGCCCCCACTCATGTCTCCCACCACCCCCACCCCCCAGCCACCAGGGGCAGCCTCCACCAGGCCCCCACTCTTGTCTCCCACCACCCCGACCCCCCAGCAGTGCAGGGGCAGCCTCCACCAGGCCCCCACTCATGTCTCCCACCACCCCCACCCCCCAGCCACCAGGGGCAGCCTCCACCAGGCCCCCACTCCTGTCTCCCAGTGCCCCCACCCCCAGCCACCAGGGGCAGCCTCCACCAGGCCCCCACTCATGTCTCCCACCACCCCCACCCCCCAGCAGTGCAGGGGCACCCTCATGTCCAACTCATGTCTCCCACCACCCCCACCCCCAGCCACCAGGGGCAGCCTCCACCAGGCCCCCACTCATGTCTCCCACCACCCCCACCCCCCAGCCACCAGGGGCAGCCTCCACCAGGCCCCCACTCATGTCCCCTATTACCCCCACCCCCCAGCAGTGCAGGGGCAGCCTCCACCAGGCCCCCACTCATGTCCCCTATTACCCCCACACCCCAGCAGTGCAGGGGCAGCCTCCACCAGGCCCTCACTCATGTCCCCTATTACCCCCACCCCCCAGCAATGCAGGGACAGCCTCCACCAGGCCCCCACTCATGTCTACCGTCACCCCCACCCCCAGCCACCAGGGGCAGCCTCCACCAGGCCCCCACTCATGTCTCCCACCACCCCCACCCCCCAGCAGTGCAGGGGCAGCCTCCACCAGGCCCCCACTCATGTCTCCCACCACCCCCTACCCCCCAGCAGTCAGGGGCACCCTCCACCAGGTTCCCACTCCTGTCTCCCAGGACCCCCACCCCCCAGCCACCAGGGGCAGCCTCCACCAGGCCCCCACTCATGTCCCCTATTACCCCCACCCCCCAACAGTGCAGGGGCAGCCTCCACCAGGACCCCACTCATGTCTCCTATTACCCCCACCCCCCAGCAGTGCAGGGGCAGCCTCCACCAGGCCCCCACTCATGTCCCCTATTACCCCCACCCCCCAGCAGTGCAGGGGCAGCCTCCACCAGGCCCCCACTCATGTCTACCACCACCCCCACCCCCCAGCCACCAGGGGCAGCCTCCACCAGGCCCCCACTCATGTCTCTCACCACCCCCACCCCCCAGCAGTGCAGGGGCAGCCTCCACCAGGCCCCCACTCATGTCTCCCACCACCCCCACCCCCCAGCCACCAGGGGCAGCCTCCACCAGGTCCCCACTCATGTCTCCCACCACCCCCACCCCCCAGCAGTGCAGGGGCAGCCTCCACCAGGCCCCACTCATGTCTCCCACCACCCCCTACCCCCCAGCCACCAGGGGCAGCCTCCACCAGGCCCCCACTCATGTCCCCTATTACCCCCACCCCCCAGCAGTGCAGGGGCAGCCTCCACCAGGCCCCCAACCATGTCTACCACCACCCCCACCCCCCCAGCCACCAGGGGCAGCCTCCATCAGGCCCCCACTCATGTCTCCCACCACCCCACCCCCCAGCCACCAGGGGCAGCCTCCAGCAGGCCCCCACTCATGTCTCCCACCACCCCCACCCCCCAGCAGTGCAGGGACAGCCTCCACCAGGCCCCCACTCATGTCTCCCACCACCCCCACCCCCCAGCAGTGCAGGGGCAGCCTCCACCAGGCCCCCACACATGTACCCTATTACCCCCACCCCCCAGCAGTGCAGGGGCAGCCTCCACCAGGCCCCCACTCATGTCCCCTATTACCCCCACACCCCAGCAGTGCAGGGGCAGCCTCCACCAGGCCCCCACTCATGTCCCCTATTACCCCCACCCCCCAGCAGTGCAGGGGCAGCCTCCACCAGGCCCCCACTCATGTCCCTTATTACCCCCACCCCCCAGCAGTGCAGGGGCAGCCTCCACCAGGCCCCCACTCATGTCCCAATGCACCCCCACCCCCCAGCAGTGCAGGGGCAGCCTCCACCAGGCCCCCACTCATGTCTCCCACCTCCCCCTACCCCCCAGCAGTCAGGGGCATCCTCCACCAGGCTCCCACTCCTGTCTCCCAGCACCCCCACCCCCCAGCCACCAGGGGCAGCCTCCACCAGGCCCCCACTCATGTCCCCTATTACCCCCACCCCCCAGCAGTGCAGGGGCAGCCTCCACCAGGCCCCCACTCATGTCTCCCACCACCCTCACCCCCCAGCAGTGCAGGGGCAGCCTCCACCAGGCCCCCACTCATGTCTACGACCACCCCCACCCCCCAACCACCAGGGGCAGCCTCCACCAGGCCCCCACTCATGTCTCCCACCACCCCCACCCCCCAGCCACCAGGGGCAGCCTCCACCAGGCCCCCACTCTT
This sequence comes from Ambystoma mexicanum, assembly GCF_040938575.1. Taxonomy (NCBI): domain Eukaryota; kingdom Metazoa; phylum Chordata; class Amphibia; order Caudata; family Ambystomatidae; genus Ambystoma; species Ambystoma mexicanum. Next base: position 311,164,472 of record NC_090936.1, read on the forward strand.
GTCTCCCACCACCCCCACCCCCCAGCAGTGCAGGGGCAGCCTCCACCAGGCCCCCACTCATGTCTCCGTACCACCCCCGCCCCCCAGCCACCAGGGGCAGCCTCCACCAGGCCCCCACGTTTGTCTCCCACCACCCCCACCCCCCAGCAGTCATGGGCACCCTCCACCAGGCCCCCACTCCTGTCTCCCTGCACCACCTACCCCCCAGCAGTCAGGGGCACCCTCCACCAGGCTCCCACTCCTGTCTCCCAGTGCCCCCACCCCCAGCCACCAGGGGCAGCCTCCACCAGGCCCCCACTCATGTCTCCCACCACCCCCACCCCCCAGCAGTGCAGGGGCACCCTCATGTCCAACTCATGTCTCCCACCACCCCCACACCCCAGCAACCAGGGGCAGCCTCCACCAGGCCCCCACTCATGTCCCCTATTGCCCCCGCCCCCCAGCAGTGCAGGGGCAGCCTTCACCAGGCCCCCACTCATGTCTACCACCACCCCCAACCCCCAGCCACCAGGGGCAGCCTCCACCAGGCCCCCACTCATGTCTCCCACCACCCCCACCCCCCAGCAGTGCAGGGGCAGCCTCCACCAGGCCCCCGCCCATGTCTACCACCACCCCCACCCCCAGCCACCAGGGTCAGCCTCCACCAGGCCCCCACTCATGTCTCCCACCACCCCCACCCCCAGCCACCAGGGGCAGCCTCCACCAGGCCCCCACTCATGTCTCCCACCACCCCCACCCCCCAGCCACCAGGGGCAGCCTCCACCAGGCCCCCACTCTTGTCCCCTATTACCCCCACCCCCCAGCAGTGCAGGGGCAGCCTCCACCAGGCCCCCACTCATGTCCCCTATTACCCCCACCCCCCAGCAGTGCAGGGGCAGCCTCCACCAGGCCCCCACTCATGTCTCCCACCACCCTCACCCCCCAGCAGTGCAGGGGCAGCCTCCACCAGGCCCACACTCATGTCTACGACCACCCCCACCCCCCAGCCACCAGGGGCAGCCTCCACCAGGCCCCCACTCATGTCTCCCACCACCCCCACCCCCCAGCCACCAGGGGCAGCCTCCACCAGGCCCCCACTCTTGTCTCCCACCACCCCCACCCCCCAGCAGTGCAGGGGCAGCCTCCACCAAGCCCCCACTCATGTCTCCCACCACCCCCACCCCTCAGCCACCAGGGGCAGCCTCCACCAGGCCCCCACTCCTGTCTCCCAGTGCCCCCACCCCCAGCCACCAGGGGCAGCCTCCACCAGGCCCCCACTCATGTCTCCCACCACCCCCACCCCCCAGCAGTGCAGGGGCACCCTCATGTCCAACTCATGTCTCCCACCACCCCCACCCCCAGCCACCAGGGTCAGCCTCCACCAGGCCCCCACTCATGTCTCCCACCACCCCCACCCCCCAGCCACCAGGGGCAGCCTCCACCAGGCCCCCACTCATGTCCCCTATTACCCCCACCCCCAGCAGTGCAGGGGCAGCCTCCACCAGGCCCCCACTCATGTCCCCTATTACCCCCACCCCCCAGCAGTGCAGGGGCAGCCTCCACCAGGCCCCCGCTCATGTCTCCTATTACCCCCACCCCCCAGCAGTGCAGTGACAGCCTCCACCAGGCCCCCACTCATGTCCCCTATTACCTTCCCCCCCAGCAGTGCAGGGGCAGCCTCCACCAGGCCCCCACTCATGTCTACTACCACCCCCACCCCCCAGCCACCAGGGGCAGCCTCCACCAGGCCCCCACTCATGTCCCCTATTACCCCCACCCCCCAGCAGTGCAGGGGCAGCCTCCACCAGGCCCCCACTCATGTCTACCACCACCCCCACCCCCCAGCCGTGCGATTTGCCTGGGTACGTGTACTTCGGGGTGCGCGGGAAGTTCCACACGCGATTGGTGGAAATCCACGTGTGCTCTGTCATCACGTGTAATGAGGGAAACACCAGCGCGCCTCACGTCACAGATGCGCTCACACGCTAAGGGCCTTTGGTCCAATGAAATCGCATATGCGTGCTGACGTGCATACGCGCTAAGGGCCTTTCCTCGATTTACACGCAGACGTGCAGGATTTTCACGTGCCAAATCACTCCGTATCAAGCTGGCCACGTGTAAGCACACGGAAGACCACGCTCCTGCCCAAAAGGCCGAATTACTGCCCCCAGAGCCCCGAGCAGCCTCCCACGAGCCATCTGGTGCTGCCTGCCTGCCTGCCTGCCTGCCTGCCTGCTGCCACCGTGCCCTGCCATTTGGTGCCTGCACATCAGCCATCTGCAGGGGTCCATTTGCGGTGTCCACCCCTGCTGGAACAGAAGACTCCCGACTGGGATACCATCGCTCCACAGCCCAGCCCCAGGACCGAGTTGCCCACCCACTCCTGCCTCTGGGGTTGCCATGTCGGGCACTGCAACATCTGGCACCACTGGCAACCCCCGGCCAGAGAGGCAGAGGGGCACCAGCTCCACTGCCACCGAAGTTGGTGTCCTGGTGGAGCAAGTCCTGGGGCAGTATGATGCCCTCTTCGGAAGTAAGCGCGCCAACAAGGAAGGACGGACTCAGATCTGGACGGACATCGTGACTGCCATCAACGAGGAGGGGGTGGCAGTCCGCGACTACCAACATGTCAAGAAGCGCTGGGATGACTGCAGGTCCAGGACCCTCTTGAAGGCCCGGCGCCTCGTGGAGGGGGGCCGGGGACGCATGAGTACCATCCAGATGAGGGTCGTGGAACGCGTAGGCCCAGCGCTCCACGCCCAGATCCTTGAGAGACAGACCCGTCTGGAGTTGAGCGGTAAGTGGCCAAGCATTGCTGTGTGAGACAGGGCATGTCGCAGTGTGATGGTTGTCTGATACTTGCCTGTATGTGTGACATAGGCCATGTATGCATGTGTGTGTGTGCAGGGACTTCATGCATGTGAGACCAGTAATGTGTGAACCACACGGTTAGTGCATGTGTTCAAATGCAACATGGGTTGCCCTATGCCGAATGGACACATGAAAGCATGCCAGTCTCTGTTCCTGGACATGGGTGAGGGATGGGTGCTGATGCCATGTACATGTATGCTGTCCATGTCTGTGTGTCTGACCTGCGTGTCTGTGACTTGTGAATGCCAGGGATGCATGACACATGTCTGTCGCAATGTTCAGGTTCAAAGTAAATGCAGTAGTGTTGGGGATTTTGCAACCAACTAAGTTAGAGCATGGGTATTTGATTATAGTTCATACACAAGACTCGTTTGCACGCTCTGAAGAAAGCAATAGTGAACAAGGAAAAACTAGAATGGACTGAGGGAATGGGTTTGAAGAATTAAAGAAAGCAATTTCTACAGCTTCAGTTTTAGGAATTCCCAACTATGATGAGGAATTATTTTTGTTTTTTTCGCACTCCATTGGGACAGTTATTACAGCAGTGCTTGCACAGAAGACAACGTTGGGGTATAAACCCCGGGGATATTACAGTGGAATTCTAGATCCAGTTATGAGAGGGCATTTTCCTTGTGAAAAATCACTGGCAGAAGCCGCCTTCGCAATAGAGAAGTCTACTAGTATTGTAAAGGAGTGTTCTGTGATGTTGTTTTTTTAACATGCTTTTTTTGCTGTGTTTGGAAAAACCTAAGGGTACATTGATATCTCAGATGGCTTCCGCATGTGAGGTAGTTATATCGAATCCAGCAATCAAAATAGTCAGGTGTAGAATAGTGAACCCTGCCACATTTGTAGCCGAACCTGTGGCAAGGGGTGAGCATGTGCATGATTGCGCCAACTACGAGGAGTTCTACGATGACATCCCACACGTAAAAGAAAATGTGCTAGCCCGGGGGAGATTCTCTTTGTTGATGAGTCTTCAAAAATGTATCAAACTGATGGGGAAAGGCATTCCGGTTCAGCTGTGGCTAGACACAAAGCCAATGGGGAATTTGAGGTTGTAACAAGTGCAAGTATATGGGCCTCATTCCGAGGTTGGAGGTAGCCATGGTGCTATTAGCAACATGACTACCCCCTTCCCGCATACCGGGTCCGGGTTCCCTGAATGGGGACTTACCGGGCCATTCCAACCTTGGAGGACCCGTTATTTCACCATTCAGAGAACCCATCCCCATTCCCATTTGAGCCCCCATAGGGCTCAATGGGAATGGGGACCATGCTAACAACGGGCCCTTTAAAAACGGGCCCGTGGTTAGCATGCTGGTCCTTTAGCGGCTCCCACTAAGGGCACCCGGTAAAACCAGCCACCCTTAGCGGGACCCGCTAAAGGACCTCGTAATGCGCCAGTAAGGGGTTAACGGCACCGGCACCCTTACCCGTGCTGTTAACCCCTTACCGGCAGGGTCATAATGAGGCCCTATGTCTCACTTCTCAGCACAAGCAGCAGAATTGGTGGCATTTATTGTTGCGCTCGAGAAACATGCAGGTCAGGAAGTGACAGTGTACAGTGACTCCACCTATCTGACATCAACCGTGCACGCAGGGCTAGTATGTTGGAAAAGGAGGGGCTACCTCAGAGAGGATGGCACGCCAGTGCAACATGCAGCAATATTGGACAGGCTTATTAAGGCACTACAAATCCCAGTAGCCATCGCAATAGTTAAATGCGCAGCACATACTAAGCAAACTGAAATGATCTCTCGTGGGAATGAAGCAGCAGTCAAAGAGACCAAAAGGATTGCATATTCACCAGATATTTCACGTTTCGATACTCCATATTTTAAAGAAAAAGTAGTCACAATTATGATTGTAAATGAAGGGTTTAATCATTTGTCAAGAAAACAGTTGATGGAGGTTCAAGGCAGTGCACCATAGGAAGAGCACTAATTATGGAAACGGAGGGTGTGTTCTTTATCTCCCTCTGAAACATTGTGGCAACAGGACAGCACGGGAAAGCCAGTGATGCATGTAGACTTGTTAAGGTTAGCACTTGACCAGCTGCACTACCCTGTACATGTAACTAGGGAAAGGCTCGCTCAGCTATTACAGAGGACTGGTTCATACCAACCCTATTAGAACAGTTTGCATTTTATGTAGTAAATTGCATCATATGTCAAGGTTTTACCACTGGGCATACACTGTGAACGATCAGAGGAGTGATTCCTCGACCGAACGGTCCTTTTCAGCATTTACATATTGTAATGCTCACCTGACTCCCACGGAGGCGCTGGTCTAGTCTGGGTTGCTGTGGCCTCTTCGAGCGTGATGCGCAGAATTCGGAACACCGACTGAACAGGACTCTCAAATCTTGCTTGTCTGGGCCGTAGGAATATCCTTCTGCAGATGAGAAAGGGGATTAACAGTCTGCGGAATAGTGTGCTTGCTCCCCCTGTTAAGACGGATTTCTGAACTCTGTCCTGGTGGCGCAGAAGTTCAGAAGGCCAACCTAATTACTTGGAACAGGGTAACCTCTGGACAAGCCAGACCAATCAAGGTAGCGATCGCGGCGGTCAAGACTAGGTCTCAAGAGGGGTGAGGGTGACTGAAAGCCCGCAATGAGCACACAAAGCAAGAGCGCGTACAAACTACTCCAAACAGTTGTTTATATCAAAAATAGATACACATTTATTATAAGGCCTTGAAACTAATAACCACAGTAAAAGCAGCAATATACAACGATATTAAACCAACACATACACTATCCACCCAATATATATACAGAATACACAGTTTCACAGCATTAGCAGCACGAAATATGTTATCCACCTGCAGGGGAAGGAAAACAGGCAGTGCGAACCAATGCGTGTGATATGTCCGCCTTCTGAGGCCCCTAACTAGATGGTAGTCCAATCCCTACGAAGAGTGGAGCCTAGCGCTCAAAAGTACCTGCACACGCCGGTGCCAATGGGCAGAAGGTGAAGCTCTTCGGAGGACGTTGGGCAGCTCTGTAGGGTGACCTAATGAAGGAGAACACGGTCCGCGACTCTAGCGCAGCCTCCACTGTGAGGCAGAAGCAGGGCGCGAGTACGGACAAGGGGTGCTGTATTTACAGCGGGGAAAAGCAAGAGGCACTGCAGGAGGGCGACCAGATCCTAGCTAATCTACTCACCGGTCCCCGAAGCAAGCAGGCCCGAGCTCCTCCTCGATAGATGCAGCTTCTGGCAGGTTCTGAAGAGCAGGGAACGTCTCGTCGTCGTGCAGAGTAAAAAGACGTCCCGATCGAAGAAACAAGCACAGTTTTGTCGCCACAGCAGGGCAACGGAACGGCCGGGTGTATTCAAGCCAAACGAGCACCGCTCACCTCTAGCTTAGGACTGCTAAGCAAACGAAGCGTGTGAGCATGCCCCGGACTCAGAACACCACCCAACCTGTCGGCGATTACAGAGCAGGCCTCCTTAGTAAGCTGGTCAGTCAACTGGATGGCCCAGAGACACTTCCGAAGGCTTACAGCAGGAGTTGATGAAGGTGCCGGGAATAGCTGGTCCTGCTATTCCAATAGGTCGAAGCGCCAGTACAGGCCTTCTTGTTCGATCTTAGGTGGAAAGGGCTTCACCGGACGACAGCAATGAGGAGCAGAAGTTCTTCAGGGGGTCACCAGTGATTCCTCGGTCCAGCCTCGTGTTCGCAGGATACTTGGCTCCTGTATCCCTGGGTTCGTAAGAACTCAGGAGATCGACATGGCAGTGGTGTTTCCAGCTCCCTCTTATCCACGGTTCCCTTCGTGCCAAAACGGAGGGGAGCCAATGGGAGATCCGCTCATCAACACACATACCATACGTGGACCAATCACGGACCACAGTGGTCCCAGGCATTCACACCACCCTAGACTCTCTGGCACCCAGGATGTGTATTGGGACCAGACAGCCCAGCCCACATCCTGGGGGCACTCAAACGACATGTAGAAGCCCGCGAAAGCAACCGTGTTTCGCGGGAAACTACATGCCCAAATAAGGAAGGCCCCGGGTCGCCTGACCTGGGGGAAGGTAAAGGGAGCAAGACGGACAGTGGACTAGACAAAGGAGCCTCGTGGTCCGGCCATTTTGTGTAGCCGGGCCACCCTTTTGTGTTCGCGGCAAAAACGTGCTCAGAACGGCAAAAGGAGCTCAAAATAAACCAAATGATCGCTGCCACCAGCCCAGTCCCTGAATGACTTGCACCGATCCAAAAACCATCCTACAAGAGTGTCTAGGGTCTGTAGAAGGCTAGAGACCCAAGAGAGCTGTAACTTAGCTTACAGTGCCCTCTTGTGTCGTGTTGCACTAAAATGGCGACACGATAAAAGAAACTACGGGAAACAGCGTTCCCCGGTACTGACTGTCTTAAGGGCATGTCAGTTTCCCCGTAAGAAAGGAGCGAAAGCCCAGAGGAGTACGGCAGAAGGCTGCACTTCTCTGGCAAAGTCAAGAAAACAGGTTGAAAACAATAGCAAAAAGGTTAGGGGTTGCCACATGGAAGGAAAGTTCCCTACAATAACGAAATCTTTCCTAACACTCGCCCCTCCCAGACTATGGACAGGGGGAACTAATCCACCCCTGGATGAGTCTCTTGTTCAGGTCGGTAAAACATTCTGGACAACCCATCAGCATTGCTATGTTGGACACCTGGCCTATGCTCAATAGTGAAGTCGAAGCCTTGTAGACTTATGGACCACCTAAGCAACTTTGGATTCTCCCCCTTCATGTTCATTAGCCACTTTAACGGCTTATGGTCAGTCTGCACAGTGAAGTGGGTCCCATAGATGTAGGGCCGCAGCTTCCTTAGGGCCCACACAACAGAGAAACATTCTTTCTCTACCGTGGACCATCTGAGCTCTCTGTCCTTAAGCTGGCGACTAATAAAACCGATAGGGTGTTCCTTACCCTTCTCATCTACTTGTGATAGTACAGCTCCTATCCCAGTGTCAGAGGCATCCGTCTGCACGATAAAAGGTCTTTGATAATCAGGGGCCCTGAGCACAGGGGCCTGGCACAAGGAGTCTTTCAAGCCATTGAAGGCCTTCTCACACTCGTCAGTCCAAGTTACCTTCTTGGGTTTCTTCGGAGTTGTGAGGGCAGTCAGAGGAGCAGCTATGGTGCCATAGTCTGCCATAAAATTGCGGTAATAACCTGTGAGTCCTAAGAAGGCTCTCACTTGGGTTTGTGTAGTGGGGGTAGGCCAGTCTTGTACTGCTTGTACTTTACTGGGGAGAGGCTGTATCCTTCCTCCACCTACTTCATGCCCAAGGTAAACCACTGAGCCTTGTCCAATCTGGCATTTACTCGCCTTTATGGTCAAGTGGGCTTTCTGAAGAGCCTGGAGCACAATCCCGAGGTGTTTCACATGGTCTTCCCAGGTGGCACTGAAAACTGCTATATCGTCTAGATATGCAAGACAGAATTCGTCCAACCCATTCAACACATGATTCACAAGCCTCTGGAAAGTGGCAGGTGCATTCTTCAATCCGAACGGCATTACCCGGAATTGGTAAAGCCCGTCGGGAGTTGAAAATGCTGTCTTCTCCTTGGCATGTTCTGCTAAAGCTATTTGCCAATAGCCCGCAGTCAGGTCAAACGTGCTGAGGTACTTGGAGGCACCCAAGGTATCCACCAGCTCGTCAGTTCGAGGCAAGGGGTGAGCGTCTGTCTTGGTGACAGCATTCAGAGCCCTGTAATCCACGCAGAACCTCAATTCAGAAGTGCCTGCTTTTGGAACCAGAACCACAGGACTGGACCAAGGACTACTAGAGGGTTCAATCACCCCAAGGTCTAACATCTTGTTGACCTCGGTCTTAATATAAGACCGTACTTTATCCGACATCCTGTATCCCCTACTTTTGGTAGGTACACTGTCTCCTGTGTCAATGTTATGTTTGCACCAAGGTGTCAAACCAGGCGACTGTGAAAACAGGGGGGAAAACTGCCTAAGCAAACTTTTCACCTCAGCCTGCTGATCAGAAGTCAGGTGAGGGGCCACTCGGACACCCTCAACGGAGCTATCTGAAGGACCGCTTTGGAACAGGTCGGGAAGAGGTTCTGACTCCTCTTCCTCAACGTCTGACGCCAGTAGCAGTGCTGCGATTTCGACTCTTGGGACGAAAGCCTTCAGCCTATTTACGTGGAACACTTTTGGAGCCTGTCCAGGCCTTCCAAGGTCCACTAAATAGTTCACCTCACCCAGGGGCTCCACCACTGTGTAAGGGCCTGACCATTTGTCCTGTAAAGCGCGAGGCCTTATAGGGTTCATGATCAGGACTTGCTGACCAGGGGTAAAGTGAATTAAGGAAGCTTTCTGGTCGTACCAATGTTTCACCAGCGCTTGTCCTGCCTTCAACTTTTCACTAGCCAAGCCCATCAGGAGTACCATCCGTTTTCTGAGCCCTAGCACATAGTCAACTACATTGGTAGTAACAGGGGGAGTGGGCATCTCCCATCCCTCTTTGACGATGGCTAAGGGTCCCCGTACGGGATGACCGAACAGAAGTTCGAAGGGGCTGAAGCCAACACCCTCCTGTGGTACCTCTCTGTAGGCAAACAGCAAGCATGGTAAAAGAAGATCCCATTTTCTTCTCTGGGGCTCCTCCAGAGCCCCAATCATGCTCTTTAGCGTTCTGTTGAAACGCTCCACCAGACCATTGGTCTGGGGGTGGTATGCAGAAGAGAACTTGTAGGTGACCCCACATTCTTTCCACATAGCCTGCATATACTTCGACATAAAGTTGCTGCCACGATCTGACACAACTTCTTTAGGGAAGCCAACCCTAGTAAATATGCCGAGTAAAGCTTTTGCAACTGACTTGGCAGTTACAGTCTTTAATGGGATGGCCTCAGGATACCTGGTTGCATGGTCGACCAGCACCAGGATAAACCTATTGCCTGAGGATGTTTGCGGGTCAAGGGGACCAACGATGTCGATCCCTACCCTTTCAAATGGTACCCCCACAACTGGGAGCGGTACCAACGGAGCTTGGATTGTCGCGCCAACCTTACCAGACAACTGGCAGGAGGCACAACTCCTGCAGTGACTTTCTACTTGCACCCCCATCTTGGGCCAGTAGAAGTGCATAGATAACCTTTGCTTGGTCCTCTTCATTCCAAGGTGACCAGCAAGGGGAACTTCATGCGCCAACTGCAGGAGGAAGGGTCTAACAGAAAGGGGAACCACCAACCTCCTATGGTCTCCTTCTGTAGACTCTGTGGGCTCACTGTACAGGAGTCCACCTTCCCAATAAATCCGATGCTTCCCAGGAGGTTCCCCCTCAAGCTGGGAGCAGGCCTGTCTCCTTAGGCCTTCCAGAGATGGGCACTCACGTTGGCCCTTACTGAAGTCGTCCCTATCAGGACCTCCTTCAACTAACAAGTCTTTTAGTTCAGGATGGTCATTGGGGTCGAACACTTCAGGCATCGCCACCTCCTCGTCAGGCTCGGGCGATTGACCAACTCCCTCCACCGCAGTGGTAGGCGAGCTCGGGGGAATATTCTCTTTCCCCCGTCGGGACTTGTTGACTCCTTTCGCCTTGGGTTTCCCCTTCGGCTGGGGCGGCGTATTGGACTTGGCCAATGCTTCCCGTGCTTGAGACCGTGTGTAGGGTCTTTCGGCAGTGTCTCCTACGAGCCCTAGAGCTCTGAGATCATTGCCCAACAAGACCTTTCCCGGGACGTTTCTCTGAATGCTCACTGGAATCCTAACTGCTGTACCATTTAAAGTTAGATTAACAGGGATCACGGGAAACATACGGAGGGGGCCGTCAGCCAACTTAGTGGGCATCAGAGGAGCTCTGGCAACTTCCTCTGAGTCTACCAAGGTAGAATCCACTACAGTTCGACTGCACCCACTATCCCTAAGAGCTGGAGTATCCACTCCATTGATCAGCACACTGTCTTTAAAGTAGTGCTTGGTATTATCCGGAATCCTAGCATACGCCTCTGCGACTTTAGGCTCCCAGGAACCCAGGGACACTAAAACTACCTCAGCCTCTATTCCGCTGGGAAATGAGTCTGAGGAGAAGGATGCTCCTGTAATCTCTTCTTCCTCGTAGGAGGAGAAGGCCAGATTAGCGGAGTGGACCCCCAAAGGTCTAACCTTACAACGGGGATCCCCCTTCACATGGTCAGTTGCTCCACAAGAAAAACAAGCCCCATTGGGTCTGTTTACGTAGGGAGGCTTATTATAACCAGAGTTCTGTTTCGGAGGCGAACCTCCACTACCCTGTGAGTTCTCGGATGGCTTACCCTTATTTTTCTTTTTGTGGCCCTTATGGGAAGAAGATTTAGCAGATTCCCCACCCGCCATATCTTTGGACTTTTTCCCTTCCTCCTGCTTACCAGGATGAGTTTTGTCCTTATGGGACACTCGATGTGACACCCATAAGTCTGCTGCAATGGCCAGCTTCTTAGGATCTATCTCCTTCGAATCGGCCAAATGCTGCTTAAGCTCCGGGGAAGAAGAAGCAAAAATGTGTTCCAGCATGACCAGATTGATCATGCCTTCGAAGGTAGAAACCTTATAACCTTCAACCCAGCCAGTCAAGTTTTTCAGGGACTCAGCTACATACGACACCCAAGTACCACCTTCCTTTTTCTTATACTCTCTAAACCTTTTCAAATATTGGGTCGGAGTCTTCCCAAACTTTAAAATGAGAGTCTGCTTCAACATTGCAAAATCAGCGCGCTCAGCCTTCGACATTTCCATAATGGCACTGCAACCAGAATGGGGCAGTCTGCTGAGTAACCATGCAATCTTATCCGCATTATCAACCTCTTGAACCTCGCATGCATACTCAAACGCATTTAACCAGTCCATAATGTCATTTCGTTCCTCATACACACTGAGCAGATCTTTTGGAAACCGTGGATGAGAGGAAGCCCCAGAACCATGTCCAGGACCCTTGGACCCATTTGCGAACTGAAGCTTGGCCAGTTCCAACTGGTGATCCCTGTCTTTTTGTTTTTCTGCCTGGTCGATTTTCAGTTTGGCTATGCTGAATTCAAGCTCCTGCTGCCTAAACCGCAGCTCTTGCTTCTTGAATTCAAGCATAGCCTCCCCATCAACACTGGCAGAGGAAACGTTAGACATTACATCCTCCCTGTCCTCGTGGTCGTGATGGATCAGTGCAGCGGCAGAACCGTCGGTTCTGCCAGTGAGAGCAGCCCCACCACCTTCTGCACTGTCCTCGGAAGTTATAGCGTCAAGCTGCGCTTCTTGCCACGCCACGATTCTCTGGATCATTTCCAATTTAGTGCCTTGAGAGGAAACCCCTCTCTCCGCACACATCTTCTTCAATGTTTCAGATTTCGAAGCATTTAAGGTTAATAAAGTATTCGTTTCCATACTGTTGATAGGACTATGGCCTTTTTAACGTTATATTCAATACTCTACTGCGTGTCCTGGTTGGAATAACCTGAAAACGCCTTAGCTCGTGCGCAACACTGGATACCTTCAGTCGTATCCCACCGCTGTACACCAATTTGTTAAGACGGATTTCTGAACTCTGTCCTGGTGGCGCAGAAGTTCAGAAGGCCAACCTAATTACTTGGAACAGGGTAACCTCTGGACAAGCCAGACCAATCAAGGTAGCGATCGCGGCGGTCAAGACTAGGTCTCAAGAGGGGTGAGGGTGACTGAAAGCCCGCAATGAGCACACAAAGCAAGAGCGCGTACAAACTACTCCAAACAGTTGTTTATATCAAAAATAGATACACATTTATTATAAGGCCTTGAAACTAATAACCACAGTAAAAGCAGCAATATACAACGATATTAAACCAACACATACACTATCCACCCAATATATATACAGAATACACAGTTTCACAGCATTAGCAGCACGAAATATGTTATCCACCTGCAGGGGAAGGAAAACAGGCAGTGCGAACCAATGCGTGTGATATGTCCGCCTTCTGAGGCCCCTAACTAGATGGTAGTCCAATCCCTACGAAGAGTGGAGCCTAGCGCTCAAAAGTACCTGCACACGCCGGTGCCAATGGGCAGAAGGTGAAGCTCTTCGGAGGACGTTGGGCAGCTCTGTAGGGTGACCTAATGAAGGAGAACACGGTCCGCGACTCTAGCGCAGCCTCCACTGTGAGGCAGAAGCAGGGCGCGAGTACGGACAAGGGGTGCTGTATTTACAGCGGGGAAAAGCAAGAGGCACTGCAGGAGGGCGACCAGATCCTAGCTAATCTACTCACCGGTCCCCGAAGCAAGCAGGCCCGAGCTCCTCCTCGATAGATGCAGCTTCTGGCAGGTTCTGAAGAGCAGGGAACGTCTCGTCGTCGTGCAGAGTAAAAAGACGTCCCGATCGAAGAAACAAGCACAGTTTTGTCGCCACAGCAGGGCAACGGAACGGCCGGGTGTATTCAAGCCAAACGAGCACCGCTCACCTCTAGCTTAGGACTGCTAAGCAAACGAAGCGTGTGAGCATGCCCCGGACTCAGAACACCACCCAACCTGTCGGCGATTACAGAGCAGGCCTCCTTAGTAAGCTGGTCAGTCAACTGGATGGCCCAGAGACACTTCCGAAGGCTTACAGCAGGAGTTGATGAAGGTGCCGGGAATAGCTGGTCCTGCTATTCCAATAGGTCGAAGCGCCAGTACAGGCCTTCTTGTTCGATCTTAGGTGGAAAGGGCTTCACCGGACGACAGCAATGAGGAGCAGAAGTTCTTCAGGGGGTCACCAGTGATTCCTCGGTCCAGCCTCGTGTTCGCAGGATACTTGGCTCCTGTATCCCTGGGTTCGTAAGAACTCAGGAGATCGACATGGCAGTGGTGTTTCCAGCTCCCTCTTATCCACGGTTCCCTTCGTGCCAAAACGGAGGGGAGCCAATGGGAGATCCGCTCATCAACACACATACCATACGTGGACCAATCACGGACCACAGTGGTCCCAGGCATTCACACCACCCTAGACTCTCTGGCACCCAGGATGTGTATTGGGACCAGACAGCCCAGCCCACATCCTGGGGGCACTCAAACGACATGTAGAAGCCCGCGAAAGCAACCGTGTTTCGCGGGAAACTACATGCCCAAATAAGGAAGGCCCCGGGTCGCCTGACCTGGGGGAAGGTAAAGGGAGCAAGACGGACAGTGGACTAGACAAAGGAGCCTCGTGGTCCGGCCATTTTGTGTAGCCGGGCCACCCTTTTGTGTTCGCGGCAAAAACGTGCTCAGAACGGCAAAAGGAGCTCAAAATAAACCAAATGATCGCTGCCACCAGCCCAGTCCCTGAATGACTTGCACCGATCCAAAAACCATCCTACAAGAGTGTCTAGGGTCTGTAGAAGGCTAGAGACCCAAGAGAGCTGTAACTTAGCTTACAGTGCCCTCTTGTGTCGTGTTGCACTAAAATGGCGACACGATAAAAGAAACTACGGGAAACAGCGTTCCCCGGTACTGACTGTCTTAAGGGCATGTCAGTTTCCCCGTAAGAAAGGAGCGAAAGCCCAGAGGAGTACGGCAGAAGGCTGCACTTCTCTGGCAAAGTCAAGAAAACAGGTTGAAAACAATAGCAAAAAGGTTAGGGGTTGCCACATGGAAGGAAAGTTCCCTACAATAACGAAATCTTTCCTAACACCCCCCTTCCTCCCTTAGTTCTTCTCTAACTTCCTCCGAAATCCCCGGTTGAAGCTCACCTTATGGTTTGAAAGGATGAACTCTCCATCCTGCTTCTGGTGCAGGGGCGCGTGTTTGTCCAGTTACTTCACTGGTTTTCAGAATGGCGCTGGCGAAATCCACTTGACTTTTCCGAACGGAATGCCGTAAGTATGAAGATTACAAAAGTTCAAGTGTAGAGCCTCCTTTTCTGTTGCCTTCCTAACCTGTGATCTGTCCTTTATTTCAGGTGCAGAATGAAGCCGATGCGTTGAGGGACTGAATTGCCGATGGTAAACTCAGGTGAGTTAGCGATGAGGTCGATCCCTCTTAATGTCTTTATATTCCTCCAGTAATGTCTTTTGTCCTTTCCCCATAGGGGCCGGGGTGCGGTACCTGCCAACGAAGCGGCGCCGACCCGAAATGAGGAATGGTCCGCCAACAGAAGACCGGTAAGTGTCATGGTGGAAAATTATGCTTTCCTCATATGTTCCTTCTGCTCACCTGTAGTCTCTTCTTCTCTCCCCTAGGCGCAGAGATGTGGTGACCGGTGCAGACAGTCGCGGTGGAGCCAGAAGAAATCCCGAGGACAGGTGAGTGAAGCGCGGCGCTGCAGCGAGCAACGCAGTGCTTTTAAATGAAAGTCTTTTCTCAGGAACGCTGGCGTGAAGGTTCCGGATGCAGGTAAGAAGTTTGATAAAATTCTTGGTTTTCACCTTTCTCTTCTCTTCTTTCCTTACAGGTGTTTCAGGATCGAGGCGGGCGTGGCTGGAGACCAGATGCAGGAGTAGACACGGTGAGCGTTCAGCTGCTTGGATGCAGAACAACGCGAAGCGTGAGCTACTGTCTGGCCGTGGCTTAAATAGCCCGCAAAGTAGTTCCAGGTAAGTATCCTTCCCCGGCCACGCCCGAGTGGCAAAATAGTTCCAATGAAAAAATAGTCCCTTTCAGGTCTCAGGGAGGCCTGAATTTTGCAGCATGGTCTGCATCAGGTAAGTGCACTAAACACCTTCCTTCATGAGCCTGGCGCCTATGGCGCCAGGACTGATGTCCAACATGAGCCTGGCGCCAACGGGGCCGCTGGGCTTTTACCTGGGGGCATGATGCCTGCTCCCGAGGGTGCTGGGCCTGGCCTGGTGCTCCGGGGGTAGGCATCTTGACACATATTGACATATTGACTATGTTGATATACTGCAAGTATGTAGTGGATACAGGTATATGATAGTGGCGGTGGGTCCCTTTTCTAAATAGATTGAAGCAGGTCCATGTACACACCCTGATGCCACTTGCACAGCAAAGTTTTTAGTCTGAGAAGTCTTTCCTAGGTGGGGGGTATGTGATGTGCTGAGATCCGACAATGGGCTCCATTTTGTTAATGAAGTATTTGAACAGCTTAGCCTATTGTTAAGTATAAAACACACGTTTTCTTCTGCTTATCACCCACAAGCGAATAGGATATGTGGGAGACTCAACAGTCTCCTTAAAGAGAGAATTGCCAAGTTGAAGTTGATATTGAAAAAGGAGTTGTTGGACTGCATGCCCCTTGAATTATATGCATTAAGAGATCAGCCAGGGTCGGGCCACCGCCTCACGCCCCACAAGCTAATAACATGGAGTACAATAATAATGCCTTTGTCTCCTCCATTACGGAGCAGAAGTGATGCCCAGAAGACTGCAGACATGTTAGGAAATGAGTAACGTGCTTATTTGACATGTATGACCGGTAGTATCCCTATCATTTCAGATCAACTCAAGCGCAAGGGTTGTCGGTCTCAGGACACAGATGAAGACCAATTAGCAACCAGACTTCAAGAACAATTTCCTGTACCTATAGTATTTGTGGGAGAATCAGTCCTACTGCATCACTTCACAAGGAAGTGGCAAAAGCACTGTTTTAGTGTTTCATTTATCGTCAAGAACGTGACTCCCGCAGCAGTAAAAGTCCAAGAGAGACATGCATGGATTCACTTAAATGATGTAAAGCCATATTATAGTGAGACCGATGCACCCGAACTGTTGATTCAGAAGCAAGACAAGAAGCAGAAGTTCAGCATGTGCAGACTCAATCGATGACGAGGAAGAAGGCAGCTAAGATTGCTTATTAAATAAATGCAAGTGTGCATTTGGACTGTGACTCACCCCAGGCACTCTTTATAGATATTATAGCAGGAGTGCAAAGCTAAGTCACAGGAATCTTTGAATTGGAGTTTAGAAAGTGTTGAAGTATTACAGTATGCCAAATCTGGAGTTCGAGTTGGACGAATGGAAACGTGAGCAGTTTCTAGATTCATTCCTCACTGAGTTTCTCTTTGGTTAACCTCATGGTGCTGTCAGATGTCGATGCCCATAAACTACTTCTCGTTGTCTTTGTATACATACTCCAAGCCTATCCTGCTCTTATTTGATGTAGTACTAATATACGTGTTTTTCTGCAAAATCCTAAAAATGGCCTGCAATTAGGAGGTTACTTGTGGCAATAGTTGAACAGATCTTGCTGCTACCTGATCATTTAATGGAGTTGCCAGATTAAAACGTTTTTTTCCTCCTTAAAGTAGTACACAGGTACAATGTGGACTTTCGAGAATGATACAGATCCGGGAAGTGAACAAACTCAACGACGTATAGAGAATCGAAAATGTTGGGGTCTAATCTACTGGTGCATAATTTATGCATGCTCATCATTTATTATTGCTTTTCTGATTTTGCTAATCCATACTGTCTACTTCATTGGCCCAAGTAAGATAGAAATCCCTTTGATTCTTACCACTCAAGTGACTTTTGCAGAATTATCTGTTGCAGAAAAACCAAGGCCATTTGTGATTATTCCTACACCAGTGACAAATGTAAGGTCACCTATTTCTATGACAAGTGTTCCTATGATTCCCCCTGTAGGAAGGTCTATTATTGCTATGTTTCATGAGCATTATACACAAGCTCACATTGCAAGAGGGAGACACAAGAGCAGCACAAGGGAAGATGAGTATGAGTTAAATAATTATCTAGACAGTACAGCACATTTGGGGAATAACATGTGGTATCAGCACATGGAAGAGGTGGGAGAAAGGACCTCTAAGGAGAGTTGCTAGGTCTGTGCTCTCCAACCTTATGCCCTGGTGAACTCTAAGGTATTCATAGCTATAGAAGTAGTAGTCCAGACAGCTCATTGCCTGACGCAACTTGCACCATGCCATACGAGAGGTCAATTGCAGTGTCGAACAGCATCCTTGTTATGGGTAACTGAATGGACAGCTCCAGAAAAAGATGATTATGTGCAATATTTAAAGACAAGAGAGAGACCACACACCAGAGATCATGTGATAAGATATGAACAGCCTAGAATGAAAGGAGCAGTAATCAGATGGGAAATAAATAAAAAGCTCAATTGTCAAGGAAAGAATCATAAAGAAATACGAAGATGCAAGGAGAGAGGCCAGATGCAAATCAGGGGAACAGTACTCTCTCTAGATGGTTGGGAGGACAGCCTGGTTGTGTGCAGAGTGGTAGCAGTAACAGAACATTACCAACCAGTTATAGATCGTGTAGAAAAGAGATGCAAAACTCTCTGGCTGAAGCTTGCAAAGTTGCTGACATGGGTTGATGATGAAGAAGGCCCATTACAGATATTGCCTCTGGCTAGTGCAGAGCTATTCTTCAGAAACAATGGCACAAGAAAAGTCGGAGAGAATCAGCAGTGTGGTCAAATTTTCGATGTACCAGGAATGAAGGATGGAACAGTAGTGATAATGAACCACTACTGGGCCTGTGGCTCCAGAGCATACATGAAGTTGCCCAATGACCGGTGAGGGCTGGGTTCCATAGTGATTGTCCATGTTCCAGCATTGGTGATTCCAAAGAGTGACCTGAATATTGGAGAATTTCCAGAAGCAGATGCTCACCTGAGAAAGAGGAGATCAGTTGGATTTCTCAATCAAACCAAGAGGGACCCAAAGAGCAGACAGATGAAGAAATCAGAAAGTACATGGAAGCAAGCATCCTAGCTCCTGAGGGAACAAAGTTTCTGTATCCAAGAAACCAGAAGCAGTATGTGGGAAGATGGATCTACTGCAGCCCGAATGGAGCGACCATGTGAAATCAGCAGGATCTCGGAAAGGAATAATGAAGATATGGACTCCAAAGAAGCACTTTTTCAGACAAGGATGCCTAGATTTGAAGACTGATGCGAGAGTGGTCGCTGAATCAACCAGAGGGGGGAGTGTAGAGGAGGAGCCAAGTGCCTCTACCGGAAGTCCCTCCCCTATTTTGCCTATATGTAGGAAACCAGAAATTACATGACACCAGTAATGATACCTATACTGCGAAGAGTCCTTGAAACAAGGTATCCATTGAGAAAACCCTACATGATGTATCCAAGCAGAAATTACAGTCTTCTAAAGGAAGTTCTGGAAGAAGTGTGAAGTGACAAAGGCAAGAGACTGGTGATGTCACATGAAGCAGAGATGACACACCAAGAAGACATGCTGAAGAAGAAAGTATATAGACCTTAGAGATTCTGATGACCAAGTAAAGAAGCAATCAACATTTCATGTGCGGGAATGAATATTGCACATGTAAAAAGCACTGAAGAAAGTGCAAATCACTTTATAACTGTACAGATGCTGTAATGCAAGTAGACTAAGTAAACATATGGCTGGCTATACGTAGTGACCAGACTGCCGGCGGTCCCGCCAATATATATATGTTTGTGTGGAATTTGGATGTTCCACAACATATTTTAGCAAACTAGGACACCATGAATAGAAGGGCTGAAAGTGTGGCACAGCAGAAGAAAACCAATGATATTGAAGGAAGATTCAAGAAGTCTTGTCTGACCCAGTGTCAAGGAGTGAGGCAGCCAGGAAACTGATTATCTATTCAAGAAGATACAATGAACGTGAGCAGTGAGGCAAGCTCCCGTTGAGGTGTAATGGAATAACACTAAAAGTGGCAGGTTTTATTCATTTAATGTATTAAATACGAAGAAAAGGAGCTCAAACACAGCCTTATGCCACATGGTCCAATTGAAAATAGACTTTGGGCAAACCACATTGAGAATGGAGATATGCCATGCTCACATTCCTTTTTATTCTCAGGCACAGTGAAAATTGCAAGGCTGAGTTCAAAGACTAATGTGAATGGCAGACAGCATGAGTTATGATGGATGATGGGCTACATGGGTGGGGAGGCATGGTAAAAGCCAACCCTCCAGCACTTGGGCAACCAGCTTGCGTGCTGCTAGCATGTGGAATATTCCAGAAGGGTACAAGCATGCCAACCAATCATAAAGGGCCACATAGCAAAGAGCCCTATAACCTGAGACCTAATGACACGTTGTGTATTCTATGACACAGAAGATGACTTGCACTAAGGGTGGGCATAGTTGTCCACCTGATGCTAAAGACCCAATCACAATCCTATTCCCCATAGAAAGTATGCCTAGATGTTCCCCTTAAGCCTATCATAAACCCATGTATGTTTTCACTTATTTTGCCACATAGTATGATGTCACGTATGATGAGTTGTTGCTATAAAAGAAATGATTAAGAAAATGTGTTGAGAGACTTATGCTGTGGATTGTCCATTGACGCCAGTTGTACTCCCTGTTTTAGACAATTGCAATTAAAAACAGTTATGTTTTGCCAACTTCCTAAGTCTGTCTGATTATTGGTGCAAAAGTAAGATATGCATCCCATCCGTCCCATATAGCACTACCTCGCGTAAAGGGCCTACGTGTCAGGAACGGTGAATGGAAGGTTTGGAAGCGCTGGAAGCATTGACTTGCGAGCGCTCTAGTCCTCACTCAATATGGTGGCCGTGCCTTTAAATTCTGGCTCCTCCCCCAAACTGGTGCATTGTAGCTGTACACATCGTTCCGGTTCGTGTGGAACTTCATTCGTAAATATTTCCTCCTTGCCGATCTTCATTTGCAGCTACCCTTTGCCTTCCTTGTGCTTACCTTCTGTGCTCAACTTAATTTCTTCCCGGGGTTCCTGCCTCCTGGGTCTTGCTACTTCATCTAGTGTTTCCTTCCTCTCCTCATCTCCGAAGCATTTTAGTTTAATCGTTCGGCGTTTTCTGCCTTTCATCTTCTCTGCACTCTACTTTCTCGTTTTCATACTTACTGTGCTCTGCAGGCATATTATTACTTTTCTGCTTATGGTTTCACTTGCACACTATTTCTATACTTATTCTTTTCGACAATCTTATCACTGTTAATTACGGGCATTTCTAGCTGTTCTTTCTTTCCTTAAGATTTATTTATTGGTTTATTTGGGTTCCTGTTTCTTTCCTCTGTGTGCCTCTTCCTACTGTCACCGCAGAGCTTAACTGGCTCTCTCCACCGGAGTTGGATGTCAACTTCCTTAGCCTTCTGCTGCAGCCAGACTTCCATTACTTGTGAAAGGAATTCACAACTCCTTATCAGAACCCATCTGGAAACAGGGTTTTTTCTGCCTTTGTGCTTTTTCCCTGAACTAGGACTGGCCCCCTGGGTGTCCCCGCGGACAGGGTTCCATCTCTGCTCCTCGATCTCTACTCAGTCAATCATTAAATGGCTATATGAGACCTTCAGCATCACAGACCGGCCACTGGGCTGGCTGACCTGTTTCCTCACTAAACAGCCTTTTCAGCTGCAACTGGGCTGCTTCTCCTCCACCTCCCTCTCTACCTACAATCCTATCAATGTGGCTCTTCAATTCCTATCTCATCCCTCTGGCTCACCTGACATCTTTCTTCTTTTCTCATTCCCAGTATTATGTCAATGACACACAGCTTTCCTTAAAACTTCTCTCTACTAATTTCACCTCCCCGTTTTTAATCCCTGATTGTCAGACCGCCAACTAGGAATGTGTGCGGCTAACGATCTCTGTCCCAATGCTAGTAAGACAGAGCTCCTTCTCATTGGGACACCTGTGCCTTACCCTCTGGCCACCCTCTTTGGGACCTTTACCCTCTATTCTCATCATGCTGTGAGGCCAAAAACCTTGGAGACATCTTTGTGTCCTCTCTCTCCTTTATTCCTTACATTTTGGAGCTTGTAAAAAAGGGCAACTTTCAGCTTCACCTCCTTACAGGCATTCTACTGTTCCTCACCTTCCACCTGAAGCTCAACATCTCTAGAGTCCTGGTCCTCTCTAGGCTGGACAACTGCAACAGCCTCATCCTCAACCTCCCCCTTTGTTGCCTTCGCCCCCTTTGGCTAATCCAGAATATGCTGAAGGACTTATCCTTGGCCTCAAGCCCAGGGATCGTATCTCTTCAGCCCTAAAATATGTACATTGGATTCTGGTGGCTGAGAGGATGAAAATCAAGAACCTCTGTATAATTGACAATGCTTTCTGGGGCCTGGAGGTACGCTATCAGCAACTTTGTCTCCCTAAATACTCCCCTGCTAGAGTCCTCTGCTCCTCTAACTCCAATACTCTGAAGTTCGAAATAGAGAGCGGGAGGCATGTCTCTCTCTTCGGCTGGTGCCTCTCTTTGGAACAGCCTTCCTGCTCCTCTTAGAATTGAGCTGAACTTCCTTACATTCTGGAAACTTCTCAAAACTCTGCTTTTCTCTTCCTGTTTCACTCAATACCTTCCCTGCTAACTCATATCACTGAGACTGGTGGCCTGGTCCCTCATGAACCTCACAGGTTCCAGGCCCTATATCTAGTCAACACCAATACACCTCACCCCCTTCAGCAGTGCCCTTGCGGGTCTACCGCCTGCCGGCTGTGTACCCCACCGTTGGGACCCCTCTGCCCCAGCAGTTAGCCAGAAACCTCCCACCTTGCTATCCCTTGGCACTTTCCTTCTGGCATCCTATCAGCACATGGCAATCCATACTCCCCCTTCCATTCATGCACGTCTCTTACTGCACAATGCATATGTGCATTTATAGCAGCATTGTGTACATTGTGTTTGATTCAGTGAGGGAAATGCAGATGCAAAAGATTTCTAGACTATTGTTAAGTGGCAGTTGGTTTGTAGATGTGGTGCCACTACACCCACTCACACCACCCAGGTACTCTGAGAAAGGATGTTCCTTTCTCAGAAAGTAGTAGGCTGTCTTCCTCTACCTCCTCGTCCTCAGCCACTACTGAAACCACACAGGCCACTCTTGTGGGGCAGACAGTCCCACCAGCTACCTTGCAAGCCATAAAAGAGGCTTTTGGTCTATATCTTCTCAAGACAACAGTACTCTGTATATATTGTAACACACCAATCAGCAGGGAGAAGCAGTTTCAAAGTGTTTTCAAGGCTGAAATCAAGGAGCATGAGAAATACTGCCTTATAACTTAGGTTTAATGTATGTCTAACATCTTCCCCTGTCAACCTGCCCCTCCGTATCTGTGGTTGTTACCACCTTTCCTTATTTCCCTCCCCCACCTTAATTCATGGTGTCTCCTGCAAAAAATATATAACACAAAACACCAAAAGTTCCTTTAGGAACCCCCTTTCACAGTTATAAAATACAACTGAATAAAATAATCTTATAGACTCTATCGACTTTGCATTTCCCATTAAAGTAGTTCGATTCAATAAGATTATCCAACATTGCCATTAGTATTTTGTATTATTCTATTGGAAATAATGGACATTTGTAAACTAGAGAAAATTGGTAAAGAACAGAAACAATTTTCTTTCTCAAATACTTTTCTCTTGCATACAACCAGGACAATAATCCATGGGCCTTTACAACTATCTGCGGTGACCGCAGTCCCCTTTCAAGGTCATGCATCATTAAAAGACCTGGGTGGCACATGCACACCATCACACAGGACATCCCTTCTAACCTTTTTGCTTTCATACTTTTCAACAGTCACACATCCATCCACCAATCACTTCCAAAAATTCTAAATATAACCCTATCAATATATTAAACTTCCACACACCAACTGACTGCCACCTAACAAATGCACATGTGCATTGTGCAGTGAGAGAGGTGAATAAAAAGAAGGGGCAATATGGATGGGCAAGTGCTCATGGGAGCCCTGGAGGGAAGTGCCAAGCAATGCCAAGGTGAGAGGCCACTGGCTAATTGTTGGGATCGAGGGGTCCCAAGGGTGGGATGCATCTTAATCACAGAGTACCTTTAACAATGTTTTTTTCTGTCAATTTAATAGGTTTTTATACATGAAAATGTTTCATGATGTTAGATCACTCTATATAAGTAATTCATAGTTCCTCTTTTAATATATATGAAAGAACTGAAACCCTCCTTTAACAAACATTTTTTGCAACTCAAACTTATGTCAATCATTATCAGCAGTGCATGCAGCGGATGCAAATCATCATTGACTTGCCTACGGCATTAGGCTCAATCATAACCCGAGCTCCACCAAACCACCCCTATTAATCACTGCACCCACCCTGCATCCTAGCTCAGAGTCCACTATACCATAAGAATGTGACCAATTTATTTTGATTGTTTTTTTTATAACATGCTTAATAACTGAGTTTGGATTCTAAGCTCAGATCCGGGATTCAAACCTCGGTTGCTTTGCATGGTCTTGCGTCTAAGACCAGCACAGTGCCCCTGTGCTATCCTCCATTCACAATGGCCAGTGCTCATGGCTTGCAGCCACGGCCAGTCTCCAAATCCATGGGGCATGGGCTTCAGCCATGCTGCATTCCCCAATAAACAAATCAAAGTACACATTTGCATTTGCCGAGGACCAGGCCCATTACCCAGACACCAAATTTATATCACAGGCTTTTCCACTTACATTCTGCCACTTTGGAAAAATAAAACACACAACAAATTTCCAAAACCTTTTTTAGGTCCTTGCTGATAATCGTCACGCAAGTTTTTTTGTACATTTCTTGGGGATTTCAGTTACAAAACGGGAGTAAGTCAGCACACTTCTCTCCTTGTTCTCAATACCATAAGACTTCAAATTCTTGGAATCAAGATTTTCAGCCAATCCACAATGCTCAGAACAGATCTTCATTCAATGGAGATTCCCCCAAAATCCATATACTCTGCCTCCTCATCACATAGCCATAGCCATCTTCAGTGCTCTCACCAAACAAAACTCTTGCTACCCTCTCTTCCTGTAGACCGCACCCAGGAAACCTAATTGGATGGTCCTCCTATATATGCGGACACTATCACTGTCAGCGGTCTCAGCAGCCCCCTTTATATGCCTTGCATCCTTAAATGACCAGGATGGCACGTTGCATCTGCGGGCTACCGCGGAGTCCGTTGACGGAACTTCAAATGGAAGGGGCTAAGGGAAGTTTTAACTGAACTTCAATTATTTATTCTTTATTATTGGCTCTGAAAATAACCTTGTTTTGGTGGGGGTTGTTAGCAAACACTTTTTTTCCTTGTCTTGCTTTTGTGTATAGTATTACTGTACCCTTTACATTTTTCCCTCCAATTTCTTACAGGAACTGTTTCAATGCATTCCTAACATTGTAAAGAAAAATCACATTTCTGACATATGTGAAATTAACTCCATCTTCACAAAAAAGATTCACACCATCAGACCTTATATTGTCAGTCTCATAAAATGACATTCCTGCAATGTAAAAAAGCAGATACAGCTTTATTGACAAGCTGTTGCGATTCTTCTATTTGTACACCGAAAAAGTGTGCACATCTCCATGTTTGTTCTGATTTATTTGAGAAAAAATTATCTTTGCAGCAGGAAATAGTTCCATTAGACTTTTGAAAAATCCTTTAGTGCAACGTGCAAATACATTGCAGTCACATACCTCAAAGTGTTCCCTCCACAATGCAAAAAATAATGTCTGGACATTTAAAGTGTGCCATACTCTGACAGAATTACAGCAAGCTTGCGCAGTTCAACCCACAAACTGCATGCCACAAAATGTCCACTTTTTGCAATCTGATACTTTCACAGATGCCATGATTTTCAGCATACACCTGAAATGACTGAATCGTAGAATCTCAGATAATTCATACACTCTGTCTCCTCAAAGACATTGCCATATCCATTTTCAGTGCTCTCACCAACAAAACTCCTGCCATCCTCTCTTCCTGTACACCACATCCACGAAACCGGAAAGGCTTATCTCCCAATGTCTGCGGATGTCCACAACTGTCCGTGGTCTTCTCAGTCCCCTTTCCATGCCAGACATCCTCAGAAGACCCGAATGTGGCAGGTGCTGTCCGCAGACTACCGTGGTGTCTGCGGACAGAACATTCAATTGAAGGGGGTGGCGAGGTTTACACTTAATTATCAGAAGGCAGCCCTTTTACCATTTTTATTTTGTATGTTTGTAACACTCCCTCATTGCCTGCTTTCAAACAGTCACATATCCATCCACCAATGACATCCAAAAACTCTACATGTAACCCTGTCGTCTAATTTCAACACTTCAGAAAGTGCATATCTTCTGTTAATCACTGCCATCTGAATCAAACACGATTTTAAAACTCTCCAAAATGTCTATTTTCAGATTCAACAACATTTGTACCTAACAAGACATAATACAGGTATGCTTATATTTTTGAAAAGTATTTTCTTCAACTCTTTTACAAATATATACAAGGCTCCTGCTACCTACCCTATAATAAGCTTCTCAATAAGCATATTCTCTTTTTTGACCACTCTAGCAATTGCCATCAATTGCAGCATTTCGCACCTCCTCACATCAAGTATCAAATACTTACAATGCCTATCCATTTAGAAATATTTCTTTTTAGGAGCACTTTTATGAAAGCTAAACAATGCATATGAACATTTATAGCAGTACATTGTGTAAATATTTTCTAAAATAAAAAAGGAGATGCAAGATAGTTAGAATACACCAACAGCCACATAAGTACTTTAAAAAATACCATTCATTGCAATATACTCAAAATATGGCATCACAATTCTTGTTACTACAAAACGTCTTCTAAAGTCTAATGTAGTTAGAATATACCAACAGGTATCTAACTACTTTAAACATCCCCTTAACAACAACACCACACTTCAAACAAACATACTATCACACTTACACTGACATACTTGCAGTAGGGTTGTTTTAATACTCTATGAATGTTTTTTTCCAATGGTTATTCAAGTCAAAACAACAACAGGGTAGCATGCACTAATGTTGTACCAAACATAGGACATTGAATGTACTGTTTATGAGGGTCATAAAAAAGTAAATGTATATGTAAATCCTGCTAAACAAATTATATATATTTTTTTCACAGAAAAACGTACCAGAGATTGATGTTTCACTACTGTATACAACTAAGTAACCATACAAAGTGTAAACAAATACATATTCCATAAGCACTATCCTCAATTGTACTACAATCATAAATACCACACACTTTCTAACCCCCCTACAGTACCTATAATGACTATGCACATATTACTATAATGGTTGTAGCCAGGGGCCAGATTCTTGGGGCCATGCCCTACAGCCATGCCCCCAAGAATGTGGCCACTGGCCACAACCAACACAATATAATTAAACAATATAACAAGTACATAACAAAACTCGCCCTTAAACCCTGTCATTAAAATGATGTCCACGGACACCAGAACTGACGTACTGCTCTGTCCGCGGACAATGGCCATTGTCCTTGGATCCAATATGAGGATATTTTTAAAAATGATGACACACCTCATGTTTCTGAACATCCAATCAGCATGTGCCTTTGATTTCCATGTACAGCAAGCCACCCACTGACAGGAAACGAGTCTGCGAACCGGACAAGACATCACAACATTTTTTTTGTGTGACCTACTTTTTGCCCATTTTTTAAAAAAATGACTGTATTTACACCAAATTTGTAAAAGTATGCTAAGAGGACCAAGCTGCCAGTCCTCGTGCAAATTTGATGAAAACCGTAAAGCGAGCACATTTTATTTCCTTTGCGTCTATGAGGATTTCAAAAAATGTGGGACCCCCTACACCTTTGCCCACCAGATGAAACTGCACCAATCTTCACAAGATCATTCTGAGGTGGCCATGACATTTTTCTGCAAAGTTTGAGGAGGATTTGTCAAACAGCACTAAATCTATAAGCCGCTCAATAAGTCCTCTTTCTCTGAGTTGAGTAACTTAACCATAACTAATTACTTGGACTGTGGTAGCAGCTGTGTAGTTATGGTTAAGTTGCTCAATGCATAGGAAGAGCACTTTTTGGGAGGCTTATAAGTTTGCCCCCCCCTGAACAAATCCTCACCAAACTTTGCAAATAATGCACATAGCCCCTTCTGATTGATTGTGCGTTGTTTGGTGATGTTTCATCCATGGGAGGGGGTGGGGCAAACTTATAGCAGGGGTCCCAAAATGTGTGGTCTTCCTCACAGATGCAATGGAAAAAAATGTTTGCTCACTCTTGCATCCCAACACGCTGGACATATTTTCACCAACTTGCGCCAGGAGCCACGGCTTGGTTCCAAATGTGTGGTTTTGTAAATCTGGTCTAAATCCAACAAGTACATTTTTAAAAAAGCAGACAAAAAGTAAGTAAAAAATATGAGTGATATCTGGGTTCGGTCCATGGACTCACTTCCCTATTTGCTCTGCAGACAGGCCTCTGGGCCAATCAGGGGGCGACGTGATGTCCGCGGACATTGGACGCCCCTGCTGATTGGATGGTGAAAAATGTGAGGTGCGTCAACACTTTTGAAACGGCTGCCATGTTGGATTCGCGGACAGTAGCCTTTGTACGCGGATAGCATTGTGGGGGAAAAAGTCTGGAAAACAAATTTTGTGTTATTTGGTGGGTGTAAGAGGGCCTGGAAAGGGTGGGGGAGTGGAATGAAGATGATATGCGGCTGTTTTAATAGGTGGAAAAGGGGCATGCAGGTGTCACCAAGTGCGCAGTCATTTTTACTGTCTGGGCACGTCATTGGGAGTGGGGAGGTACAGCGTGAGTCTTGGAGGTTTATTGTACGTACTTGTTGTATGGTTTAATTCTATTGTGGTGGATTGTGGCCAGTTGCCAGATTCTTGGGGGCATGACGAGAGGCCTTGCCTCCAAGAATCTGATTACTGGCAAAACATATTATAGTCATATGTGGATGGTATTTATCAGTACTGTAGGGATAGTATACAGCATTTGTAATATGATGGAATGATATAATTGCAGTGTATACAGTATTTATGATTGTCGCACATTTGACGATAGTTTTTATGGAATATGTATGAGTTTCTTTGTGAAGATGACAAATAGGATAATACTTGGTATGGTTACTTAGTTGGATAAATGCTGTGTTTGTGGTGCACTATTTTTTTTTAAAAAAAGGGAAACTGTGGCCTTGTGGTAATGCAATGGGAGATTGTAGTTGGAGATGTGTTTGGTGTTTTATAGTAATGGTTGGAAAAGAACAGTACACATAAGTAACTGCCAGTCGATGTGAGCAGGTGCAGAACGCTGCAATGCATGGCATTTGATAGAGTGGTTACAAAAGAGAATATGCTTATTGAGAAGCTTATTATGAGTTAAGTGCCAGCAACCCTGTATATATATGTTTGAAAAAGTTTTTAAAAAAATACTTGAAAAAACATAAGCATACCTGTACTATGTCTTGTTAGCTGCAGATGTTGTTGAATGTGCAAATAGAAATATTGGAAAACTTCACAGTATAATTTGATGGTGGTGGATGTGAGTATCAGGATATATGTACTCTGAGAGTTGAAAAGTACATCTGAAGTGTTGAACTGAGATGTCGGGGTTACATTTAGAGTTTTTGATGTGATTGGTAGATGGGTGTGTGACTGTTTGAGATCAGCCAATAAAGGAGTGTTACAAACATAAAAGTAAAAAAAAAGGTAGAATGGCTGCTTTGTGCTATGGACGTCTGTGGACATTGGGAGATTAGACAATCAGGTTTTCTGGTTAGCAAGAGTTAGTTCTGTTGTTTGCAGTTAAGATGGCTATGGCTATGGCTTTGAGGAAGGAGAGTGTCTGGATGATGGGCGATTATTGGATGCATTGGTTAAAGCTGTAGTATGAGCAGTGTGGATTACCTGTGAATCTCGGATTTGGAAAATGTGAAGTTTCCTGGTATAGAGTCCAAAGAATGGGTGGAATGGCTACTGTTTTATGAGATCATGGTTACTTTGAAGCATCCAGACATCATTGTAGGTTAATGTGGAGGCAACAGTTTGGACTATGGTACCAGGGTTTTCTTACAGTAGTTTGCTATGAATATTTTTGCAAAGTTAATGGAACTAATTTTATGTTTGAAAATTGTTTTATTTCAGATAGCTGAAAGACAAATGTGGAACGTTCTAATTTATTTTGTACACACATCGAGAAAGCAAGGCACAATGTAATTAAAACTGTATCTGCTTTTCTGAAGGATGTTGGAATGACATCTTTAAATTATGAAAACATCAAGTTTAATATTATTCTTATTTTTCGAGGCATGCATTTGACTGATGTTGGAAATTAGATAGTTGTACTAAATAAAAATGAAAAACAGAAAAAGAATTAGGTGCATTTTTTGTGAAAGTTAGAAAAAATTATTAAGTTCAGTACAACATTTGTTAGTTCATTATATAAAACCCCCCAAAAACAGAAAAGGTTCTTTTAAGAGCTGCCTGTTACTCACCACACTCGACAGCTCAGGGCGATGATTAGTCGACCCAGCAGGAAGTGTAGGAAATGATGCACCAACCAATCTCCAGTACTAAAGACCCATGAATACCAAGATTCAAGCTTCCTCTAAAAGGGACTCTTCTTTACGATACACCTCTCTGCTATTCCAAGATGGACAGACAGAGGAGTTGATCGCACAAAAGAGCGGGGAACTAGCGCACCACCAAACCAATGCTGCAGGAATGCATAGATATAATTAACAACAATAAACTTCAGTTGGCTCTCTTTATAACAGAAAAACCCACACCTGTGAATACCTGATGGCAAGATAGCTATGGCTTGGAATAGTGATTTCTGACCCTTATGTCGAGACCTACAAAAGAAGACCCACACTATAACCTCAACAACAGGTAGAAGAAGAGTTATCAACTGATATTAGTTCAATACTCACTAACCTGAGGGCAGACTGAATTGGAGTTAGAAATAATCCCAGTTGGATTGTACTAAGCAACGACAGGGAAAAAATAATAAACAGGAAGATTAGTACGGAGTAGTAACCCGAGTGGCATGAGGGACATGCTAGTGTCGGGTTGGTGCATAAATCAGCAGAGCATTCGAAATGCACAGTACTTGAGGAACTGGAAATAACAATATACAGGTCCGTTGTTGAAATCACAGTCAGAAAACAAGTGGTTTCCAAGACTTGCTTTAAGAAAAGAGACAGTGGAAACTGTATAGAATGGCAAGAAGGATGGCTCCTAGAAGGTTACACAACTCCCTAAATTGGTACGTAATAGAAAGCAGTACAAAAATAATAGCAGTTGCACTCACGTGGATATAGTAAGAAAGAACAGCTTTTCTCCGGTCACAGAGACGTGGATGGAATCAGACGGAAGAAAGCCGGAGGCAGTCCAGGGACGTTTCAGGGTTCGGAATCCAAGTAAGCAAAGTTTATGCAGATTTGCCAGGGGAGAAGGACGCAAGCTGTCCAGGGACGTTCCAGGGTTCAGAAACTAGATAAGCAGAGTTTACCAGAGGAGAAAGACGGAGGCAATCCAGGGACTTTTCCAAGGTCCGGAACACAAGGTAAACAAAGGAATATTCCGTTAAGGAGTCGGGAATACAGAATTGGAGTGAATAAGAAACGCCACAATTAGCAGCTTCGAGTTCTGCATCAGCGCCAGACTTAACCCCTAGGGAGAGGGCCTACCGCGTACATGCACTCTGGGTATGCACGTGACGTGTCACCTGACATGGGTGCGCTCTGCCTGTAAACAGTCTCCATGGCAACCAATGCCTTTGCCAAACAGACGCGGAAACGCTGCATTTCCAACGCGCAACATATGCTGTTGAAGAACCCTGTGGTCGAGGCATGACACTGTCATTATTTAATAAACAAAAATGTTTATTGATTTTAATTCCTCAACACCAAGCCTGGAATTCAGGCGATGTCCATGGACTAATTTACTGTCCGCAGACTATACAGACTGCAAAGGGTCCTGTGATTGGTATTTTTTAGTTCTATTTATTAACTGGGAAAGGTGGCTCTTAAAGGAACCTTTTTTGTCTTTCTAGCTTTTACATTTCATTTGGATTTTTTGGTAGGTTTTTTTGCAGGAGAGGTGAGGAGGTAAGGTGAGGAATGGAAAAGAGGGAAGGGAGGGAAGAGTCACCAACCACAGATTTGGAGGGGCAAGTGGACAGGGGACGATGTTGGGTGAGCCTTAAATCTACGGTACAGTTTGACGTGCTCCTTGAAAAAAGCCTTGAAAGCACACTGAAATGTCATCACAGTACAAACAGAATACTGTAACTATCGAAAGGTAAGGATCGACAGTGTCCTGTATGGCCATCGATGCAGCCGGTGGAATTCTCTGCCCCACAGGAGTACCCTTTGTGGTGGCAGGAGCGGTTCAGGAAGATCGGGTATAAGACATTAACCTCCTTCTCCCTGAGAAAGGAACAGCCTTTCTCATGGCACCCCAATGGTTGGATCGAAAGTGGCGGCACATGGAGGTGGTTCCAAAAGAATACTAACCAGGTTTCCTGTGACTGAGTATCACCCTGCACTCAATGCATTTCACCTAGGCAACCCAATCTTTTGGTATACCCCCAATGGTGGTATGAAACCACCACACCCATGACTCTCTCTGAGTGCTGGAGGTAGTCACTTCCTCTACCTCATCTTACTGCTCCTCATCATACTCCTCCGCATCACTGTGCCTGTTACCCTGCCCAGGTCCTCTAGTTGGTGGTGATGGTGGCCCCTTGAAGGACGGATGGCCATGACAGATGCCATGGGAGCAGGTTTGTATAATTCTGCAAATCAAGTCTTCTCCTAGTTCTCTCTCCTAGAAAGCCAGATTGAGAATGACTAAAAGTAATGGGTGGGACCCTTCAGAGGAACCATCCGTGGACCGCGTGATAGTCTGTGAAGTTCTGAGACGAAAATAGGAGTTGGAAAGTTGGAAAAAGTTTACAGATCAAGTAAGAATGCATCTTAGATTGCCTGAAACGGACATCGTCCGCGGACACATGATGACATCCAGGAATGTCTGCGGCAGCAGTGGGCATCCTCGGACACCCGTCATGCAGGAAATGCCTGGCGCATGCGTGTGGATGTCCACAATCAAGTGCACTGCTCGGGGACTAATTAAAAGTGCATCATGTGAGGCTGGACATGCTCTTTGGTAGGCAGACCTCCCAAGCAGTCGTATAGTCTGTGGACTATCAATTGGGTTTAAAAAAAAATATACATTATCACAGAATAATGTACAAGATATTTATAGTATAAAAAAATATTTATGAAAGGGATGGGGTATAGAAATGCAAAAAATGAATGGGAGGATTTAGACTTTCTAGAAAGTCATCATCGGGGAGTGTGGGAGAGAAGTTTCATCAAACCGTCTTTCATTTATATTTTGAGAATTTGATTAGGGTGATTGCTGGGGGTAAAAGGGACAGGTGCAGCTAGGGCATTGATAATCAACATTTTTAGTAACATCATGTTTAACTCAATTTAGTAGTTGCTTGAAGTCATTGCTAAGTTCATCCAATTTTGAAGACAAGATAATGATTTCATTATTTTGGGCATTTTTAATCTGGTAATATTGGCCATAGAGGATTACAAAAAATATACTGCATTTACATACAGTTTTTGGCATTTACATAGTTTAAAAGAGTATATACACAATATATGTGTGTGGTAGCATGGATATATTATATTATTGTAATTGTAATAGGAAGTTTGTGTGAAGTGTGTTGTAATTAAGCGCATGCTAAAAGTAGTTAGACATCTGTTGGCGTATTTTAACTATATCAGATTTTACAAAAAATATTGCAATAACAATCCGTTTGATGTACAAAAAAACAATATTTATTTGATGGGAAAGGGAAATAAAGTATTGATAGTAGAATGATAGTAGAATGTGTTGAGAACTACTGGTGTTAGTGAGTGCAATTTAGTGCATAGGCATCAGGGTTGTGTGGGTGTAATTGAAAAGAGGCGAAAAGAGGTGAAAAAGTGTGTGTATGTGTGCTAATGTGTGTTAGTCATAGGGGTAAATACATTGTAGAACAAGTGTGATTCCTTTATTTGTAATGTGTTGCCTCCATGACCACCAATCTGGATGTCGAGCAACCTGAGACATGAAAACTGCTCTCCTGAACACCTGTAAAGACATGCTCACAAATCTTGACTCTAACACTCCTGCTGTTTTCATTCTCCTCAATAGAGATCCTTCTCATTGAGACAGCTGCACCCTGTTTCCCTCGTACCGCCTGGCCACCTTCCTTGCACTCTATACCCTCCACATCGTGTGAGTCCCACTTGCCATTTCACCTCCCTCAAGGCACTCTCCCTTTCCTAACTTTTCCCCAGAAGTTCAAAGTCTCCACAGCTCTGGTCCTCTGCAGGCTGCAGCTAACCCAAAATAGGGCTGCAAGACTTATCTGTGGCCTCATGCCCAGGGACCATATCTCTCCAGCCTTAAATCTCTCCACTGGTGCCCAGTGGCTGTAAGATCAAATTCAAGACCCTCTGCATCATCCACAAGGTTTTCTGGGGTCTGGGACCATGCTATCTCCAACTGTGCCTCCCTAAATACCTCCCTGCTCGAGCCCTTCACATCTCTATCTCCAACTATTTGCTTGTCAAATGCTTCTTCAAGCAGAGAGTGGGGGACACGTCTCTCTCATCAGCTGGTGTCTGTTTATGGAACAGCCACCATGCCCCTCTCAGACTTGGGCCAGATCTTCTTAAGTTCCAGAAACCTCTGAAAACTCTGTTTTCCTCCACCTCTTTCCCTTCCCAGCTAATCACCCCACTGCTGTTGAGAATCTCACAAGTTACCAAGACCTCTACCCAGTTGACACCAAGCCTCCCCCAGCACTGCCCCTACGAGCCCCATGCCTGCCGTCTGTACATTCAACACATAGGATTCCTCTGGCGTAGCACTGAGCCAGTGGCCACCTCCATGGCACTGGCCTCTTGGGGCTTCCACCAGCACTTGCCCTTACCTACTTCTTCCCACCTCAAGGCACCCTCCCCTCCCTATCTACCGTACTTCACTTTACTACATTTACATGTCTGAATACCACAATACCTAGTAGGACCACAATTCTATATTTACTGTTTTACTATTATATTATTTACTTCCCTGTTCCCTCCCCTCTTAGCCTTGCGGTGGCTCAAAACACAATTCTGTTGTATATGTGCCTAACAAATGCCAATGAATAAATATATAAGTAGTAGTGATGTGAGGATAGGTTTTGTATATAGATACGTTGTCAGTATACACATATGTGTCCACAGGTGGAGAATGGTGGCACTATGAGGGATATAATGAGAAAGGTGGGCAAGTATGACAGTTATATGTGAGGAAACATGGAACATGCTGTGCATTTGAAAATGTTTCTTTTTTGGAGCATTTTGTTGAAAGTTAAAAAAAATGCATATATGCATTTATAACAGTAGTGTGTTCAATTGTTTTAAATACGTAAGGGAAATGCAGATGCAAAAGATTTCTAGAACATTGTTAAGTGGCAGTTAGTGTGTGGAAGTTTAAGTGGAAGTTTAATATGTGGATAGGGTTACAAGTAGAGTTCTTGGAAGTGATTTGTGGATGGATGTGTAACTGTTCAAAAGCAGGGAATGAAGGAGTATTACAAACATAAAAGTAAAAAGGATAGAAGGGTTGTCCTGTGCGATGGTGTGCGTCCGCCATCCAGGTCTTTTAATGATGCGTGGCCTGGAAAGGGGACCGCAGAGACTGCGGATATTCATGAAGGTACATGGATTATGGCCTTTTATGTATGCTACTGAAAAGCATTTGTGACACAAAATTGTTTCTATCCTTTTTTTCTTTTTCTCTATTATACAATTGTCTATTACTTCCATTAGCATAGTACAAAATGCCAATGGAAATGTTGGAGAATCTGATTGAGTCTTACTAATTCATTTAAAAATGGAAAGCAGATGGAGACTTTAAGATTAATACGTTTTATTTCTATTTGTTAACTGTGAAGGTGGCTTCAAAAGGAACCTTTTTTTGGTGTTTTTTCATTTTGTATTTTGTTTGCAGGAGAGGCCAGAAAGTAAGGCGGGGGAGGGAAATGAGGGAAGGGTCACCAACCACAGATACAGAGGGGCAGGTGGACAGGGGAAGATGTTGGACGTGCCTTAAATCTTAGGTAGGGGGCAGTGTTTCTCATGCTCCTTGAGTGCTGCCTCGAAAGGACTTTGAAACTGCTCCCCCCTGCAGAGTAGTGTGTTGCAGTATATATAGAGTATTGTTGTCTTGAAAAGATATGGATCAGCAGCCTCTTTTATACCTTAAAAGGTA
The DNA here is from genome assembly GCF_040938575.1 of Ambystoma mexicanum. Classification (NCBI taxonomy): domain Eukaryota; kingdom Metazoa; phylum Chordata; class Amphibia; order Caudata; family Ambystomatidae; genus Ambystoma; species Ambystoma mexicanum. The sequence continues at coordinate 311,200,295 of NC_090936.1, forward strand.
GCTGGTGGGATCTTCTGCCCCACAGGAGTAACCTGTGTTGGGGCAGGAATGGTTGAGGAAGATGAGATAGAGGAAGGCAGCGTACTACTTCCTTAGAAAGGAACAGCCATTCTCAGAGCACCCATGTGGTTTGCGCGGGTGAGGCGGTGCATGGAGGTGGTACCAAAAGTGCACTGCCATGTTTTCCGAAACTGAATATGATTTCACGCTCAATGCATTCAACATGGGTAGCCCAAGCCTTTGGTATCCCTTATATGGTCTTAAAGAACTGCCACACCCATGACCTTACCTGGGTCCTGGAGGTAGAAATGTCCTCTACTTCATCTTCCTGGTGCTCTTGATCCTCCTCTGCATCATTGCACCTTTTCCCCTGCCCAGGCCCTGCAGCTGGTGGTGTTGGTGGTATTAGCCCTTGGGGAGGAGGGATGGCCTTGGCTGATGCCATTTTTGAAGTTAAATAGCAAGTGTGCCAATATTCTTCCAAGCAGGTGCTCTCTCCTGGATTGCAGGTGGAAAATGAGCAAGAATGGGTCTAGGAGCTGTGGAAGGGTAAACATTCACGGATCTCTTTGCTGATAAGTCATCACATTGCATGCACAGGGTAATGTGACCCTGTCTGGAAGTCTGCGATGAAGACAGACATTAGCGAATTCAACCGAAGAAAAAAGTTGTTCAAAGTTGATAAAGTGTTAAGAATGTTGCTAGAAGGTGCGGATTGGCACCGTTTTCACTTGAAACTTCCTTGATTAGCTGAAAATGTTGCTATACTGGGGGTGAGTATGATATTAGAAAATTGTAGCAAATTAGTGTACCCTGGTAAAAACCTATGAAATTCAGTGAAACAACTTTGTTAAAGGGGCTTTATGGTTAAGTTGCACTAATAAAAACCTATGAAATTCAGTGAAAAACCTTTGTTAAAGGGACATTATAGTTACAAGTAAAACCAAAAACCCCCAGAAATTCACCAGTTATGGTAAGCTAAGCAACCATAACTCACACCACCACTGTTCACTGCTAAAAATAACACCCAGGACATTGAGTCCCTCCCTCATTTCTCTGCCAGAATCGAAGCAGATCCATCTTGCTTCCTGCAGGCCCCAGTGCCTCCTCCACACTGAGCAGCTTTCACGGAAGGTTAGCCCTAACTGGGGCGTAGATTTTGCCGGGCACTTCACACTTATGTCTCAATCTCATTTAAAACATTCTTCTCAAATCTGCATCAACTTTCATCGTGTGTTTCAAACACCTGTTTTTTTGAGAAATCATCAAAATTCCAAAGGGGAAACCAAAGCATTTATTTTTAAATCTGCCATTTCGGCATGCCACAAGCTTTTAGTGGCTAGTTTAAACTTCTTGTGCATTGTTGTGTGCTCAATGGGCTCTTTCCTAGAGGGCTGCACCAGACTGGTGCAGTAAACCCATCCTCTACACTACAGCACCGTGGGTTGGGAGCCCGCCACAACAATGAAGACCCTCAACTGGGCCCAGTCTGTGCCTGTCCGGGCCTGGCTGGGCATGTGGGCCCACATTCTGTTACAGCAGGCAAAGATATGGACAATGCTCGGCACGGCACATTAGCACCACTGGACTGTGGCATCCCTCATCTCTGCTTCCACCCTATGCCTTCCAGGCATTTCTCACTGCCCTATCTCTGTTAACGTATGTTCCCTTTACGGATTATCTACCTCTTAAATTGATTCCTTCCCTTCTGAAGCTCCCACCACACTGTCCACACTTCTGCACTACTGTGCTGTAATACCTGTGTCATAATAATCGATTTTGGGTGTGCTCTACACTTGCATTGACTGTGACAGTTTGTTTAAAAATCGAATTTAGGTGTGCTTTCCACTTGCATTGATTGTGACGATTTAGGTGTGCTCTCCACTTGCATTGATTCTGACAGCTTGTTATTAAAATCGAATGTAGGTGTGCTTTTCACTTGCGTTGATTGTGATTGTTTGTTAAAAAAAAATCATATTTAGGTGTGATTTCCACTTGCATTGATTGTGACTGTTTGCTAAAAAATCAAATTTAGGTGTGCCCACATCTTGAATTTGTTTGTTCTGCTGGCTAAAATCCTACTTACTCCCTTGCTCTTTGTTTTGTTTTTGTCCCTTGATCCCTTGTACACCCCTTCCCATTTAGCTTGCATTGTTTCTGCGCATTCCAATTGTGTTTCCTTGTTCACTTGTGCCTTCCTGTCAACTCCCTCCCTTGTGCCTCAGCTGCTTATACTGGTTGAATGTAGCACACTCTGTGCCCCCTCATGGCGCGCTCTATCTCTTCTATCTTCTAAACTGTTTCTCTATCTCCTACCCTTCACACCTCACCAAGTCTGGCAGGAAGAAACTTAAGAATTACACACTTGTCTCCAGCCCAGTAATTCCTATCGCTGACACATATGTCAGTGCTTCCGCTAGAAAGACTCTCACCAACATCCTCTTTGTCGTTCCGTTCCTTGACCTATGGACTCTTCATATGGTTGCTCTGCTCTCTCCCTACTCTTACTCACACATCAATGGAGGTATCCGCTGGGGAGCCTTCTTGTGTCCTCCTTGATTTCCTGGGTCATCATTAATGTCTATCGAAATGGTACTGTCTTGGTACAAGGGCCTCAATCCAACCTCCTTCTTTTTGAAAGGCTTCTCCCTCGCCTTATCAACTTTGCACCTTCCGTACCACTGGCTCCCTTGCCAACTACTCCAACAGCCTCCCTGGCTCCCTTGCCTGCACCTGACCACAACATCTGTCTCACTATGGCACCTTTGATGTCTTCTGCTACCCTCGCTCCCTTGCCCTCACACTCATCACTAACGTTCCTATCAGCATCGCCCACACTGGTGCCCTTGCCACTCACTGCTGATGCATCTTGGGCTCCCTCACCCTCTGTGGCAGCTCCTTCACTGGCTCCCTTCCCATCTACTACTTCGCACCTCTGTCTTCTCTTGCCCCTATCTCTTTGGCACACTCCCCACTTACGGAGGGGACCCCTGTCCCTTGTACCCCCCGTAAGTCCTTCAAAAATGGTAATCTGCTCCATGTTGCCACACTTAACTCTCATTCCACAGTCAAGCACTCCTCTGGCATCTGCCACCTCCTTGAACACCTGGACCTTGATGTTCTTGCTCTCACTTGGACCTGGTTTAAGGACAGCTCTGTCACAGGTTTTGACACACTTCTCCCTGAAGGCTCCCTGAAGCCTACAAGATCCTCTCTGAGCCCAGGCCTAACAGGCCGGGTGGGGTGTTGCCCTGCTCTTTCCAGTGTGGATCCCTGTTTCCACCATTCTGATTCAGGCCTATTCCTCCTTTGAATTCCTGATCTGCAGGCTCTCTCTCTCCCTGTCTCCTGTCTTACTCTGGCCACCTTCTATGGCGCACTTGGTCAGTCCACCCTCTTCCTCTCGGAATGGGCTGACCTGGCATCTTCTCTCCTTTCCTCTTGCTGGGGGATCTTAACATACATCTTGACTCTTTCCTCAACCTATGCGACTCGCTCTCCCTCTCTCCATTCTACCCTCTGGTCTGAAACACACAGCTGGCTATACCTTGGATGCTCTCATCTCCACAGGCATCCCTCTCTCTACCCTCTCACTACTGCACTTTCATGGACTCTTCACTATATTCTCCCCTCTCACTTGAAGCTCACTTCTCCTTTAGCACTGGCACACCCAGCACCGCCTCCAACCTACAAGGTCTTCCGACCCATGAAAAAAGTGTCAGTGGCTGCCTTTGCCTCTGCCTACTCCCCTCCTTCCACTCTTGCAGCTGACTCCCACACTGACACAGCCCTCTCTAACTTAGACATTTCCATCTCTAATACTCTCAAAATCCTTGCCCCTGTCATGAGTGTCCGACTGAAGCCTCCCAAAAAATGCAGCTCTTGGTACGTCTCTGATCTTGATGACCTACAACGCAAGTGCAGGGAAGCGGAACAGAAATGGGGATCTTCATGTGCACCCTTTGACAAGCTGGTATGCCGCCTTCTGCAAAGGCAATATAGACTCAGCATCTGGCTCAAGAAAAGAGTCCATATTCAAGCCTGCATCTCCGTGGCATCCAACAACACGGCCAAAATGTTCAAAGTCTGTAAGGAGCTGGCCAACCCTACTGCGACCGCATACTCTATTGCACCCACCGAGGCCCTTTGCAGGGCTTTGGCTGCACACTTCACAGCCAAAACACAGGACATCCTCTCCTCTCTCCCCTCTGCACTCACTCATGCACCATAGTCTCCTGGGCCCCTTTCAGATGCACCCACCACAACCCCCTTCTTCTCTCCTTCCTCTCCCCTGCCACACCTGAGGAGGTTACTAGACAAGGCTGGTCTATGAAAGCCTCCTCCAAACAGATGAACCCTTTCCCCTCCAGAACCATCAAGGACAACATTGGCTCTCTAGCTCCAGCCTTGGCAGACCTCTGCAACCTCTCCTTCGCCACTGGAGTTTTTCCCACTTCCCTCAAACATTCTCTTGTGCACCCTCTGCTCAAAAAACCCTCTGCCAACCATTCTATTCCAGCTAACTATCGCCCAATCTTCATCACTCCTTATGTGGGCAAACTCCTAGAGAAGCTAGGTATCGCTCAGCTCACCCTCCACACTGAATCTGTTGGTTGTCTCCATGACCATCAGTCTGGCGTTAGAGTATCCAGTGGCATGGAAACTGCTCTTCTGAACACCTGTGAAGTCCTGCTCTCAAACCTTGACTCTAACTCTCCCTCTGTCCTCATGCTCTTTGACCTTTCCTCTGCTTTTGATACAGTGAACCACAACATCCTGATCACCCATCTCCAGAATACCCTGAACATCACAGATCAGGCCCTGGTGTGGCTTGTGTCCTTTCTCTCTGACCATCATTCCAAGGAGGAACCTGGGTACTTTCTCTCCGCTATCACTCTCTCTACTTGTGGTGTCCCTTAGGGATCTAATCTATCCTCCTGCTTTTTCATTGTCTACATGGCTCCTTTTGGACCACATAATCTCTGCCTTCATCTCCAACTTTCAGTGTTATGCGGATGACATTCTGCTCTCTTCCAGGCTACCCTCGGCATCTTCCTCCTCCTCGCTCATTCCTCACTGTCTGTCCACAAATTAAGTCCTGGTGTGCTGCTAACGATTTCTGCCTTAATGCCAGAATGACAGAGATCGTCCTCATTGGGACCCCTGCCCCACTTTCCACTCTCACTCTGGCCAGCCTCCCTTGGTCCTGTGCCCCCTCCCACCGGTAAGGCAAATAACCTGGCGGTCATCTTCGACTCTACTCTCTCCTTCTCTTCTCACATCTCGGACATGTCCAAAATGTCTCACTACCAGCTTCACCTCCTCAGAGGTATTCTATCTTTTCTCACCTTCCCCCAGACGCTGACTGTCTCCAGAGCCCTGGTTCTCCCCAGACTGGACTACTATAACAGTCTCTTTCTCAATCTTCCTACTTCTACACTCCGACCTCTGCAACTTATTCAGAACAGAACTGCAAGACTTATTCTTGGCCTCAAGCCCAGGGACAACATCTCTCTGGCACTGAAATAACTCCACGAGTCCCTGTGGCTGCAAGGATCAAGTTCAAATCCCTCTACATATTCCACAAGGCTTTCTGGGGCTGGGACCATTACTATCTACAACGCCTTTTTCCCAAATACTCTCCTTCTAGAGTCTTCTGCTTGGCCTCCTCCAACTCTCAGCGGGTGAGCTGTTTCTCCAAACAGCAATTTGCGGGTAGATCCATATCCTCCACAGGTGTCTCCCTCTGGAACAGCCTACTTACCTCTCTACATCTTGAGTCGGACCTCCTTAAGTTCCAGAAACTCCTCAAGACCTACCTCTTCTCTTCCTCCTTCTCTCTCGCTCTCCCATGTTAACCTCCTTTATCCTCACTTCTTTCCCTCCTTCCTTCTCTTCCCCAACCTGCTCAGTTAGCTGACTGGTCCACTGGTGCACCTCCAGAGCCTCACAGATCAGAGGCTCCCTAAGCAGTCCTGCACTTGCCTCTAGGCCTCCGCACTCTGCCTGGCTTTTATGCAATATGCTCCATGAAGGGGGCACCCACTCTGCACTTAACCGAGTCCCCTTCTGGACTGGGTGTACTTGTCCCTCTTCCCCTCCCTCGCACTTCCTGTTATGCACACGTGCATGTCCTTAATCTTGAATGTTTTAGGCCTTGCAAGTCTGTCAGTACAGTCCTCCCTCTGTCTCCCCTCCATAGCTTGGGCATGCTTGAAATACTCATAAACTTCTTCTCTCATCTCTGACTGTCTGTCCGCTATCCAGGAGTGGTGTGCCACCAACAATCTCTGCATTAATGCCAGTAAGACTGAGATTCTCCTCATTGGCACACCTGCTCCCTCCTTTCCTCTGACGCTCTGGCCGACCTCTCTTGGCCCTCTTCCTTCTCCCACCTGTGAGGCTAAAAACCTCGGGGTCATCGACTCCACTCTCTCCTTCTCTCCTAACATCTCTGATGTCTCTAAGAAGTCACACTACCAGCTGCACCTTCTCATAGGTAGTCTTCCTTTCCTCTCCTTCCCCAGAAGCTCACTTTTTCCAGAGCTCTTGTTCTCTCTAGGCTTGACTACTGCAACAGCTTCTTTCTAAATCTGCCTGCTTCCACTCTCCGTCCTCTGCAACGCATCCAGAACAGCACCGTAAGACTTGTCCTTGGTATCAAGCCCAGGTACATATCTCTCCAGGACTGAAATCTCTGCACTGACTCCCAGTGGCTGCAAGGATTAAGTTCAAAACCCTCTGCATTGTCCACAAGGCCTTCTGGGGCCTGCGGCCTCAATACCTCCAACTCTCTCTTCTTAAATATCTTCCTTCTTGAGCTCTTCGCTCATCTGCCTCCAACTCCCTCAGGGTCAGATGCTTCTCCAAGCAACAAGTTGGTGGTAGATCTCTTTCTTTGGCTGGAGCCTCCACCTGGAACAGCCTCCCTGCCTCCCTGAAACTTGAGGAGAACCATCTCTGGTTCTGGGAGCACCTCAAGTCCTTCCTCTTTGCTTTTGCTTTCTCTACTCCTCTCCCCTGCTGAACTCCTGACTGAAACAGCACTGGTCAACTGGCTACCCTCTGATCTCTGACCCAGGTCCCCTCCCCCACCAACTACACACCTTCACTGCCTCCCGGGCAACGCCTGCACTTGGAGCTGTTTCTGTATCCCTTCAGTCCCCCCAGCTCTTGACATTTGATGTCTGCACTTACCCCTGCACTTGCCACAAGCTAGCCGCACTTTTACCTATTGTTTTTATTTATTCTTTTCTGTTGATCCTATGTATTGCACTGTCCCTTTCCCCTTCCCCCTGCACTTTCCCTTTCCCCCTCCCCTGCACTTGTGCGATCTCAATTTCATCTGGCCTAGTAAGATTGTTGTCTTTGTCTTCCCTCTGTTCCCCCTCCCTTGCCTTGTCGTGCCTTGAAACACTAGTGTATAGGCGCGTTATGAATGCTATATCATATATCATACCATAGACGCATTGGATGACTAACTACTAATCAACCTGAAATGTCGCCAGGCCAGTACTGTAGCTTATATATCTGTATGTTCCTCTCCCTCACCCCCTCTCCCTTCTACCCTCACTCTTTGTCAAGCACTTCACTAGTATTTTTGCCTCTGGCATAGCATGCTAGCTACTGTTGCAAATCATTCTGAATTTTCAAGGCCTAAGAATGATGACTGTACTCCCTTGTTCCCTTCCCTTCCCGCCTTGAAGCGATTTGAAGCACTTCACTTGTGTGTAAGCGCTCCACAAATCAACAATTACAATTACAATTTGACTTCAGACGTATTTACAACCTGAACATTTCTTCCTTTATCCACATTAGCCGTGTACACAGTTTTTTCCAATAGTACTTAATAAAGGCTCTCTTGATTTGATTCTCTTAACTATCGAAGAATTACCTAAACCACTTAATCAGATAGACACTGAAATTACTGAATTAACAGACCAATTAGCAGCACTAAAATCTAGGGAAGAACTACAATCTATGTTAGCTGACAATAATTCCACTGTTGACACACATAAAAGGCAAATCGAGCAGTGTAAGGTATGCACATTCCGTAGAGATGCTATTGATTATTCCCATGATACAGTGTATATATGGGAAGAGTATTATCAAGCCAATAGGAACAACAGACCCCTGAGACCTCCAACTAGGACATACACGCACGAGTAAATGGTGATTTGAGCAGTGACACAACCTCATGTGGGGCTGGGGGATAGAAACCTTTTAACTGGGGGATCATCACAACCTTTACCAGGGGATATAAGATCATCCACTTCAGACTCTTCTCCACTGAACATGCCATTGGGCCCACAGAGAACTGTCACACACTCCTTTTTTTTATTCTGAAAAACCAGATGAGGGCAGAAGAAGAGATCTATGATCAAAAATAAATCAAAGTGTGAAGCAACTGATAGTAAACTTCTCCAAGGGGACAATTACCAAAAATCAACTTAGTTTACTGAATCGAGGCCTCTCTTTCTGCCCCACACACGACGCATCTTTATTTGAGGAATGGGTACATCTGTTCAAAATCCTGCAGAAAAATTAGATATGGAGTATTTTTCGATCAGTAGCCTCTGCAAGAAGAACCATTGACCACTTTTGATTCCCTTGAACTTAGACCAAAAAGCTCATTTAACCCACCAGTCAACATCAGAATACAACGATATGAGCTGAGCAAGAATTTAACAGATGATAATACTATTATACTACACGCACCCCTGAAATCCACGTACCCGGCCAAATCGCGTGTGGGACTTCCCGCGCACCCCTGAAATCCACGTACACGGCCAAATCGCGTGTGGAACTTCCCGCGCACCCCTGAAATCCACGTACCCTGACAAATCGCGTGTGGAACTTCCCGCGCACCCCTGAAATCCAGGTACCCGGCCAAATCGCGTGTGGTAATTCCCGCGCACCCCTGAAATCCACGTACACGGCCAAATCGCGTGTGGAACTTCCCGCGCACCACAGAAATCCACGTACCCTGACAAATCGCGTGTGGAACTTCCCGTGCACCCCTGTAATCCACGTACCCGGCCAAATCGCGTGTGGAACTTCCCGCGCACCCCTGTAATCCACATACCCTGACAAATCGCGTTTGGAACTTCCCGCAAACCCCTGGAATTCACATGCCCTGCCAATTCGCGTGTGAGACTTCCCGCGCACCCCGGTATACACGCACACGCATTTTTTGTCAGCGGGTGTCCGTGTTTGTGGGTACCCCTTTGCACGTCATTTGTCCTGGAGGGCCACAGTATGGGACATTCATCATGGCAGTGTATAGGTGCTATTTTTGCCCGCACCTTTTGGCCCACATTTCTTACAGGCGCAGAGACGCTACCGCCTGCTTTCTTGTGGCGGTCGTGTTTGTGCCTGTGTGCTGGTTTCAGCGTGCGCTTTTTTGCCCTATTCTATTCCATGAATACGTGTTGTAGGCGAGCGTGTGGGCGTTCCGCGCACTTGTACCCTGTACTTCCCCCGTGACGCCCACATTTTGGCAAGTTGTTCCCCATTCCGAGTGTTACGCCCCGTGTTCCGCCTACTTTTGTTGCGTGCGCCGCGCTATGTGCGATTTTCGCTGTGGCCTGTGCGATTTTCGCTGTGACCTGGCGCACGCAGTTAGATGGCCTGTGCGCTAACGTGCGCCGCGCACTTTATTATCGCACATCCGATGGTTTTCTCGCGCACGGCCTTCCATGAATCGATGTGCGCTGCTTTTCGTGCGATTTTCGCACTTGCACTGCGATTTTCGCTATTCCACTGCGATTCGCACGTTTTTGGCCACTTGCGCCGCGCTAATTATTCCATGAATCGGCCTGTGAGTGTCTTTCCCTACTTATCCAAATGAACGGTGGTCATTTTGGCTCTGGTTTTTCCGACAAACCCACCACTGTGTGTTGACAACGATTTGGACCAAGGTAGGAAGCTGTTTCCGGAGATTGTATTGTTAGTGTTTGAGAACATGGATCTCCACTCTGGAAACTATGCTTACTAAATCATTATCAGTCAATAGGATTGACCTATCCTGTATCAACGTTGCTGTTTTGTCATTGTCTCCTCGTTTGAAAGATGGCAGCGTGAATCGCATTGGTTTGTGATTTCCATCTTACCCGACACTATCTACAGTAATGTTCTTTACGTTTTGGAACTGAACCCAAGAAGCGTGCAGGTTAGCTCCCTAGACAGTGTTTTCTGGAAATAGTTTTATAATATGTTCTAAAATAATGCTCCACTGTTTCTGTGATGTAGCATTTCATTTTTAATGAATGTATTCAATATTTATTTTTATTTTTATAATGCACCTAACACCATGCCTGAGTTTGGTTTCTAAGCACGGATCTGGGATTCGAACCTCTGTTGCTCTGCTTGGTCTTTCTTCCAAGACCAGTGCGTTGCCCTGTGCTATCCTCCGTTCACCTGGCATTATATTGACACAGGGACTGGTTATCTGACAGGAGAATCAATTGAGAAGAGGTATTAATCCTTACAGACCCAGACCACCAAGGAATAAGGAGACATTGTTCTCTCGTAAAGATGCAGGGAGTCAAACAGGCAGTTTAATGAAAAGGTGTGTGTAACCCACTCCCAAATAGCCTCTTATTGTGACATGAAGCATGGCATGTCCTCTAATATACCTTTGTCGTATTACAGGATTGAGTTTCATTGTTCTGGAATGACTGTTTAACTGAGTCCTCATAAAACATAAAGGGTTCGTACTTTCTAGGTATACAGGAAAGTAGGTGTTTAATGCACCTCTCTGGGAGTGGTGACTTCCCTGGGAAGCACACACAAGCATAATGATCACAGTGGTGAGAGCTGCGGTTGCAGTGAACAATCGTATTAACAGATTGTGGTGAAGGCACCCCCATAACTAATATTGTTCACCCATTGGTGGAAAATCAGTCATGGCGAATATCAGTGTTATTTTTGGAATTCACAGCCATTGGTAAACTAATACACTTACAGTCCCGTGTTTAGTCATTGGCATCTTGACGTGGAGAGGCTGGTATAACGCTATGACTTAACTAGTAAACTGGGATAAGTGAATCATTGCATGATATATCTGGTTTAAAAATGTGTGAAATTAATACTACTATCGAAAACCCTGATGTTGTGAATTAACATACTTACAGATTGTTGTTCCTGAGGAACGCGGTGGCCCGAAACACATTCAGCTATACAGAAATTGAAACTCTGTTGTTGGATTTTGAAAAGCATTGTTGTTGTATTATTATTTTGTTTTGTGTGTTGAATATAAACTTGTATTGTGAATTAATTATTCATGTATTAGTAATTGTTTCCTAAAATGTTTGATTTCAAACATTAGTAACTTACATTGAATTATACCTGCACAATGTACTGTCTTACAGTATATAGGTGTGCAGGGGATGAGAATGTCTCATACCTTAAGATACTTTCTGTTTTCTATTTGTTGTACAGCCTTTGTGCCAGGGTTGTTTCTGCCTCCCCTGCACCCATCGAATCTTGTTTTTGATACTTTTTGTATGTGGGTTTTGAATTATTGAATTACTCTGGGAGTGCACATATATAGTAGGATTGTGTGGGTATTCTTATCCAATGTCATTTAAACCATGGAAATATTAGCATGACAAAATCATATGACTGTAGGAGATATTATGGCTATCACTCACACGTCGGAGAGTGTACATGGCTGGTAACGATCCGCCAGCCTGAGCCTAGGTGAGGCATGTGGGCCATAACTAGCCATGTACACCACCTAACAAGGGCGTGATTGTTATTTGCACCCCAAGGCTCCATCCAGGCTGGCAATTTCTTTTTTTGTTGCTGCTTTGATGGGAGAACCAGGCTCTGCGCGTATTGCGCAAGCTCAATCACCCATGAAAATCACCCATGAAAACATACATAGAATAAAGATGGCCCCACCATAGCAAATAGAAGAACAAAAAGGAACACAGTCCCTTTTCTATTTTCATGGTGGGCACAGAGGACGGGAGGGAGCACCAGGACCGGAGCACAAAGCTTTGGTCCAGCACTTACAGTCTGGACCAGGGAGAGACAGGAGTGGAAGAAGGGTGTTGGATGTAGTGAGGCCTTATGTTGCCTCTCCAGTGACAGTACCAACAGGCAAACCAATTTGAAGGACATTATTCTGTTGGTACAACCTCTCACAAACGCGTGATTTGCATTTCCTAAGCATGAGCAGCTTTCAATAATTAATTGTCAATTTAAATAAACTTGGGAGTCAAAATAGTCACTAAAAAGATACACATAAACGTGAGTACTGTACAACAAGATACTAATTATGACTATAAGGAAGCACAACCCTTCACCAGATAAAATATAAAATGAATGTTAAAGTAAAACTAAAAAAACAACAACCCAATTTCCCATAAACAACTGAGGGAGAAATTAAATCAACAGAAATAAAACGAGTCAAAACAAATAATTTTGAAATATGTTATGCAATGGTTACAGGAGTGTTGCAATTGCCCCCGCTTTACCAACAGAAGACCACCAAAAGCAGCTGCGTATAAATTTATATGACGGTGTATGTGTGTGTATCAGAGAGAGAGAAATTTAGTTTGTTTTTTTGCAAAAGCGATGCATGCATGTGTTTGACAGTGGGGCGCAAATGCCTTCCTGAAAATTATTTGACAATGCTGTCTTCTTTTTAGTGTGCAACGACATCAAAGTGCTAAATTGGGAATTCTGATATAGATTGTGGAAGCAATTGCATTAGAGTGATTTACAGTGGCCATACTGGCATAGATTGTGGCCACATGTAAATGTAGTGATTTACAGTGTCAATGCTGGCTTGCAGCTGGATTTGGTTCGATATTGAACTTACATCTTTTATATGGTTAAGTGTGTGAAGTGCACCTGTGTGAGCATGCACATTATGCACATTGTGCATGCATGGTGGAACAGGCTAGGGTATAATTCTGTTGTGTAGCCTTCACTTTGCAAAGGAACTTCGATGGCCCATCAGCAGGGCTCACAAGGGGTACCCTCTCTTTTTGTGTTACACCACTGCACCTTGTGCACCCCAACTGTGCGCTAGGTGGGAAGGTGAAGGTTCCTGTATGTATACATAACATTTGAGTGATGGGTTAAAATTAGGTAAGGGCTCCACTTTGGGGACTCCTGGCTCTCCAGTAAATGTATTTAATGACAGCTCAAACCCACTACTGCCGAGTCCCCAACCCTCTGGAAAACACCTATGTCTCTGAAAGCTGTACATGGATAGCAAGACTAATAGTGTCATGAGCGTAGACCCCTGCCAGGGAAAAAGCTCTGGGCAAAATGGTCCCAGGCCATGGGAGCATGCTTCGTGAGGTGTTGCCATTGTAAGGACCTGTGGACACTATTGTTGGCCTCTGCATATGAATTCTGGGGACATGTCATGGCACAGGTGTCATGTGGGATTAGGCCCTTCACTGTGTGTTCTATAAGTAAGGAGGTTCTTGAGAGGGTTTAAAAGGGAGGATGGAAGCATCTGTGGTTTTTTTTGTTCCGATCATCTGCACCAGTCAAGTAAATTACCTCTGTTTTCCATGCATTAAGCTGGAGCCAATTTCCGCCCATCCACCGCCACCACACCATGTTGAATCACAGGCCATTTTTTTTGTTTCTGTGTCAAAGAGGCCAATACATCCACAGAGAGATGACATCATTCCTCTAATTCCTTCTTCACATTACCATATCGCAACTATTCTCTAAATCTAGCCACATCAAGAACGATATTGGCGAGAAATGATTTCGGCTGTATTTGGTATTTGGGGAACTATCAATGCGCCTCATGTGAGGGATGAGTGGATGTTCGTGAGCAATTCCGTTCCCTAAGGAAAGCAACTAGGGGTAGTTTTACACAGCCACAATCAACATACACGGCTGTAAAACACGACTCTGTGCAAGTATGATAGATTAATTGTACAACCAGAGAATCCATCAGTCTTGAAACAGTTGCCTCCACAGCAGCCATATCGGACTTCAGAGACATGTAAAATGTAAAACAATTTTGTGGGAGCAATGCCCTTTGGGATAAATGAGTTTCTACCGGCTTCTGCCATCACAAAAAAGTTCACTTAGAGATGGTCGCTGCGCATGGCTACATTCTTTCATCCCTCATACCGCCCAACGCGGGTAGCAGCAACTTCTATAAAGACTATTTTCAATAAAATATGGTTTCTTGTACTTTAAAGTCGGGATGTAATTTCTTTTTGCTGACTTCCAGGCCTGCCTTGCTGCAGTAAACGAGCTCCCATTTCAAACGCTTTCCCGGATTGATATCAGAAACGAGAAGCAAAATGACAGCCGCTGGCTTGCCCTTTAGCCCCGCTAACAGGACTGGTGGCAGCAATGAAGCATAATCAATGCAATGGAAGTGACATTTCACAGTCAAATCAAATTAAATGGATTTGAAAGGAAAATGTGAGGTCCAACCTAAAGGCTGTTCCTCTTGCCACGGAGGTCATCGCCATAGCAACTAAATGCTACAAATGTGAGAGCAAATCCTTGTCGAATCTGCAGAAAGCATGCCCAATTGTGTCTGCTGGGAGCTGTCACTGTACTTTAACTCTTCAATTTACAGCCGTGGTTAGAAAAACATAGAGTAACTTCGGTCACATGCAAAGGCCTGGCCAGAACCTCTTCTGAAGAGAAAGCCTTAAATCGAGTGATCTGGCGAAACAACTTGCACAGGTCGAATTTTAAGACTACATTTGTGGGCCTCATTGCGAGAAGTGCACGGTAAAAACATTACCGGCATGGAGGAACTAGCGGGTCCATGCTCGTATGACGCCGCTAATAGCGGGTGATAACGAGTGCACGAGCACGCGCGAACCCCCATGCCGGTAATGGCCATACCGCCATAGCGCTAAAGGCCCTCCAACCCCCTCATAGCGCCATCACGGAACCCGCTGATACCGCCTCCGCCTAGGAGGCACCCCTTAATACCGACCCGGTAATAAGAGCATGTTAATACCGGGCTCGTAAGATCGGACCCGGAAGTAACGTCATTGCATCGGAACGGGAAATGGGCTGGCGCCCATCTTTAAAAACACAATCCATTGCAATCCCCCCAAACCACCAGTTGTTTTCAGGAGAGACCAGTGCCAATCCCTTCACAATGTCAAAGGCACCCAGAAAACTACCCCCCGCCTGCACAAAAAGCATTTTTCCGATGAAGAACTTAACATGCTGGCAGACACCCTTGCCGCACATGCAGACGAGATAAATCAGCATAACATGAAGCATGAGGCGCAGCAGCGCAAAAAGGAGATCTGGGAGGAGGTAGCCCGCAAGGTCTCGGCTGTGGGCACCACCCCACGGACAGTGAAGGATTGAGTGACCTCTGCCTCAGGATGCGGATTATCCTGGCAAGCAACAGGAGGGAGGCCATGGCTACAAGCGGAGGTCCCCACTCACCTGCCAAGCTGTCCCCCTGGGAGGAGACGGCAAGCACGTTTATCCAGATGGAGTCCGTCAAGGGATTTGGGGAGATGGAGACGGGTGCCGCAACATCTGCAGATAGAAGTGAGTGACCCTGCAGATCCCTGTAGGGGAAAGCTTGATGTAATACAAGTGATGTGGAAGAGAGTCCAGGCAAGGCAATGCATGTCCCAACACACACATGAACATATCCATGTCCAGATGGAGGGCCAAACCCTGCCACACTGAAATGCATGCTGAGTGCCAATCAGTTGGATGTGTGCAGTCTGGTGGGTGAACACCCAGACTGGGTTCTGGCTGTGTTAGGCCTGAGGAACACCTATGTGAGCAGCTAGGCCGGAATGTGCTCAGCTAGCTGCGTTTTATTAGGGTGATGAGGTAGGCTGAATTATCAGGGGTATAGCAGTGTTCTAGTTGAATGATGGTGTATAGTATAGAGTAAGCGTAGTGGTGTGATATGGTGGTTATCTGTAAAAGCGCCTGAGGCAAGGTACGTGGACAGGGTGGTGGGGACATACATAGTGACATACAGATATTTAGCGACAGGGTCGATACCGGTATGTAAGGGAATGCAGATGTATATGGGGATGGGAAAGTGGGGATATACATAGCGACATACGGATATATTGCAATTGGGTTGATACGGGTACATAATGGGAATACAGATATATACGGGATACAGATATATAGCATATATAGGTGGATACGGGTATTATGGTAACAATTCCATCCACTCTGTCCAGTTCCATCTACTCTGTCCAGTTCATCCACTCTGTCCAATAACATCCACTCTGTCCAGTTCTATCCACTTTGTCCAGTTCCATCCTCTATGTCCAGTTCCATCCACTCCATCCGTTTAGTCCACTCCATACTTTTCGTCTACTCTCTCCGTTCCATGCACTCTATCCGTTCCATCAACCCTATCTGTTCCATCCACTATATCCGTTCGATTCACTCTATCCGTTCCATACATTTTATCTGTTCCATCCACTCTATCCGTTCCATGCACTCTATCCGTTCCATGCACTCTATCCATTCCATCCACCCTATCCGTTCAATCCACTCTATCTGTTCCATACATTTTATCTGTTCCATAGGTTCTGTCCATTTCATATATTCTGTCTGTCTGTCCACTCTATCCGTTCCATCCACTCTATCCGTTGCATCCACTCTATCCATTCCATCCATTCTATCCGTTCCATCCACTCTGTCCGTTCCATCCACTCTATCTGTTCCATCCACATCTGTCCATTCCTACCACTCTATTCGTTCCATCCATTCTATCCGTTGCATCCATTCTTTCCATTCTATCCACTCTGTCTGTTCTATCCATTCTGTCTGTTCTATCTATTCTGTCTGTTCCATCCGCTCGGATTGTTCCATCTACTCTATCCACTCCAGATGGTGTGTCTGTTCCCTTTACTCTTTCAGTTACATCCACTCTGTCTGTTCTGTCAACACTATCTGTTCATCCACTCTTTTTGCTCCATCTATTCTGTTTGCTCTTTCTACTCTATCTGTTACATCCGTTTTATCAGATCCATCCGTTCTATTCATCTGATCCATTCAATTTATTCCATCCGTTCTATCTGTTTTATCCACTCTATCCGTTCCATCCACTGTAATCTTTACATTGAACCTATCCGTTCCACCTATTCCATTCACTCCATCCACTACGTCCAATTCCAATCGCTCCTTACAGTTGATTTTTCACTCCATCCACTCCATCTACTCTATTTATTCTATCAGTTCCATCTGCTTCACACACTCTATTCGCTCTTTCGCTCCTTCTGCTCCAGCTACTCCTTGTACTCCATTCACCTCATCCAATCATTCCATTAATTCTACTCATTCCATTCGATCCACTCCATACACTTCATACAGTCAATCCTATTCCAGCTAGTTCCATCTACTCCATCTGATTCCATCTACTTCATGCACTTCCATCCATTCATTCGATCCACTCTGTATACTCTATTAATTCTATCTAATTCTGTCCATACTATACATTCCATCCACACTATCCAATTATATCCATCCGTTCATTGGGTTCCATCTGCTCTATTGAGTCCATTTACTCCTTTATTCCTTCTACTCCATCGCTATGTCAATTCTGTCTACTCAGTCTACCTGCTCCGATTACTCCATGCATCAACTCGGTCCATTCCATCTATTCCAATCATTCTATCCTATCTTGTGGGTAGGATCGGAGGTTTTGAACACCAGGTAGATTAGTTTCATTGTGTGTTTCATTGTTGTCTTGCTGGGGGATTCAGACACATCTTGGGTCGTCATTGGTGTTATGGGAAGAGACACATTTTTAGTAGCTTGCGGAATGACAAATAGTCTTCGGTGTGTCGGATGTGAGGTGGAAGCGGGTTCCATAGTGTGGGCTCCAAGGCTGAGAACGAGGATCCTCCTATCCTGACCGAGTTGGTGGTTGGGATCACTAAAAGGAGGGCAGAGCTTGGTGGTTGGGATCACTAAAAGGAGGGCAGAGCTTGATCTTAGGGTGCGGGGTGGGAAGTAGGGTTTTAGCTTGTCTTGCAGGTATAGAGGGCCGGTCTTGTGCACTGCGTGGTGGGTGATGCACAGGGTCTTGAAAGTGGCCCTTCGTCCAACTGGGAGTCATTGGAATATTCTGAGAGCTGGGGATGTGTGGTCTCTTGGGCCCAGTGCTAGTAGCATTTTGGCAGCAGCGTTCTGTGTTCTTTGCAATTTAGTAAGGTGGTATGCCCGGACTCTGAGGTAAAGGGAGTTGACATAGTCCAGTCTTGACATTACAATAGCCCTAACAGTGGTAAGTATATTAGGAAAGGAGAGGTAGGGAAAAATGCATCTGAGAATTTTGAGATGGTAATGACAAGACTTAGAGACTTTTTTGATTTGATGAGAGAGGGTTAGGTCAGAGTCCAGAGTGCATCCAATGTTTTTTACTGTGGCAGAGGTGGTGGGTGGTTGGCCCATGAATGGGGGCCAAGGTAGAGGAGGGGGAGAAGCAAAGTGTTGCCACACACCATGATTTTAGTTTTAGTGGGGTTTAGGAGGAGGTGGTTTGTAGTCATCCAACGGTCGATGTCAAGGAGGCAGGCTGTGAGGTCGGGCTGAGAGTTGGAGTCTGACTTGAGGAGTTTTAGGATGATTTGTGTATCATCCGCGTAGTTGTAGCACAGGATATTGTGTGAGGGAATGATTCCAGGGAGAGTGAACATATAGAGGTTGAATAGGAGGGCTGATAGGCATGCTCTTTGTGGTACTCCGGTATTGACTGGGCGAGTGGCCGAGGCAAAAGTGGAGAGGATGGTTATT
This sequence comes from Ambystoma mexicanum, assembly GCF_040938575.1. Classification (NCBI taxonomy): domain Eukaryota; kingdom Metazoa; phylum Chordata; class Amphibia; order Caudata; family Ambystomatidae; genus Ambystoma; species Ambystoma mexicanum. The sequence continues at coordinate 311,219,039 of NC_090936.1, forward strand.
TGTTTCCTATTGTTGAGGAAGGAGGCTATCCATTTGAGAGCGGTTCCATGGATTCCAAGAGAGTGGAGGTGGTCATGTAGGATTGAGTGGTTAATTGTGTCGAAAGCAGCAGAGAGGTCTTGGAGGATTAGTGTAGCGCATCCTGCAGAGTCAGCGGAGATCTTAAGATCCTCCCAGATTGAGGCCAGAGTGGTTTCGGTTCCGTGTCGTGGTCTGAAGCCTGATTGTGCAGGGTGAAGGAGGTTGTTGGATTCGACAAAGGCATTTAGTTGGGAATATGCGGTTCGATCAATGAGTGTGCAAGAAACCTCGTGTTCGAGGTGGGGCAGTAGTTTCTCGGGTCAAGGGGGTCGACGGATGTTGTTTTTTAGAAGAGGCTTGACATGTGCAATTTTGAAGGCATCAGGAAAGATTCCAGAGCTGTGGGAGTCATTTAGGATGGTTCATGCGTATTCTCCTGCGCAGGGGGATGAGAATATATCTTTGAGGACTGAGGCGGACAGGGGTCAAGGGGGGAGCCAGATGGTTTTCGAGCTGAGAAAAGGTCGAGAAATTCATGTCTTTAGATTGGTTTGAAGGAGTCTAAGGTGGGTTTGAGTTTTTGTTGCGGTGGCGGGCAGGGGGTGGACGATAGGGCGGATGGATTTTGTTGCAGTGATAGGAGGGTCAGTTTGTTGTTAAGAGAGGTTGTTCTGTCGAGAGCTGTGGTGTAGAAGTGGAGCGAGAGCGGGTCGCTGAGTGATTGAGATGGGATAGATTGGGCTGAGGTACAGGTTGGTTTGACAAACTCAGAAATGATTTTACGGAGTTCTTTGCTGCGGTTTTCACAGTTAAGAATTTGATTGTTGTAGTGGGCTTTTTTGGCTTTCCGGATTTCAGCTTTATAGTTAGAATGGTGCAAGGTGAAAGTGGATCTACTCAGATTGGTTGTTCTTTCCCACCATTTGAGTTCCGGGGATTTATTTAGCTGTTTGGCTATCTTCAGCTCAGGAGCAAACATTTGCGAAAAGGATCAAGGCGTGAGTAGGAACGGCATGAGGGGGTGAGTGGGATTAGTGAGTTATTGAGCCATGAGTCGAAGGAGTCGATGGTTAATGGTTTATCATGGGGATGGTTGTGGGGGGTCTTTGAAGCTAGGATTTTGCTAGGTCTGGGAGGATCTTTAGTTTCTTCCAGCATTTGCGGATTAAGGGTGCAGCAAGTTCATGGTTGGGTGCAGTTGCAGGAGATCGGATGGAGAAAGGGACGATGAAGTGATCAGACCAGATGAGAGGTACGGGCGGAGCTAGATGTATCTGGTTGTGGCTAGATGAATCTGGATGTGGGAGCTGAAGATGGCATCTAGGGTGTGTCCTTTAGAATGAGTTGGGCCGTTCATGTGAAGGGAGAGGTTAAGTGCATCGAGGCAGTCGACCAGTGGGTGGGTCATGGGGGTGGTGGGAATGTCTAGCCAGATATTGAAATCTCCAAGAAGGGTCACAGAGGGGTGGTTTACTTGGATGGTGGCTATAGAGTCACAGAGGTTGGTTGTGAAATTTCTGTCATAACCGGGGGTCTGTAGATGATTAGGAAGCTGTGGGAGAATGTTGGGGCAGTGAGAGTTTAACGAGAAGGGATTCTCATGAAGGAGTGTATGTCTGGGAGTCAACGAGTGAGACGGAGAAGTGAGATTTGAAAGCGACTGCCACTCTGCGTCCTATAGAGGGTCTGTTGTGTGGGATGAGAGAGTAATCAGGGGGAACGCTTCATGAGAAACAGGGGCAAAGTCATCGAAAAACTATGTTTCTGTGATAAAGACTGGGTCAGGATTGTCAGAGGAGAGGAGGTCAAAGATGCTGTGTGTGTTTTTTGCTACAGAGCAGGCATTAAAAAGGATGCATCTGACTTCGGAGGGGGGTTGTCCTGGAGGTTGTAGGGGTGAGGAAGGAGGGAGTAGCAGGAGTGGTGGGGGAGGGTGCCAGCGGTGGGTCTGGGGAAGGAAGGAAAGGGACAGGGTAGGGTGGTAGTGAGTTCTGGTTGAGGTTGCAGACTGCTTGATGGAGGTTTGGAAGAGTAGGCGGGCGGAGGAGGGTGTGAGCGGTGGCGGGACGGGGTTGCAGGGCAAGTTCGGATGGGCAGTTGGTCAGAGGGTTGGAAGGGATTTGGGACTGGCGATTCATGTGTGAAACTCGTGGGGCTGGGTGTGCCAGGGGTGCTTGGTGAGAAGTCGATGGAGAGGGGTTTGAAGTAGGGTGGGAGGTGTGGGGAGTGTGGTGATGGTAGGGGGTGAGATATTGTAGGGATGGGTCGAGTTAGGAGGGGTGAGGAGTAGATAAATAAATAAGGGGACCACGGTTGTTTTCTCCTTTCCAGGGTTTTCAGTGCAGTCGGCGTGTGAGAAAGGGTGTGGGGGTCGGAGGGTGATGGAGATGATGCTACTGTTCTTGCCAGGGCGACACGTGCAGTTTTTAGGGAGGGGAAGGGATATGGCGGGTGGGGAATGTTGGTTGGTGTCGGCGGGAGGATAGGGCAGGGGTGGGGGAGGTGGGGTTGGGTCTGCATGGGCAGGAGGGTAATCAATTGTATATGGCACAATTCTGATGCATATATGGACTGGAAGAGCACAAACATGGTTATGCCTTCCTTTCCAACATACACGACTGTCCGTAGCAGGTGAAATAACTAGCAGCAATTCATTGGGCTGCCAAGCAGACCTCAGTTGTGCATTTACCGCTCAACCAAGAGACAAGGTGTCACAAATGTACTGTTATATGTTCTCCATGCACAGTGGCTTAACTTATTCAAACTCTGTGGTTGCGCTCAGATAATTAATATTCACTTTGTTTAAATCCTATAGGCACCCTGGTAGGAGCCCTGCCTGGCAATCATAGACCTTCAGCGGCAGCAATAAATGCGGATGTGCCACCCAGTCATTGCAAAATTCATAAATACACTGTGGTTTGCGCAGGTAAGCCACCATTGATTAAAATGCGGCATTGACAAATTATGATGCTGCACAAGACCACTGCCATAGACAATTGGTCCTATAGATTGGACTTCAACATTTAAAATTATGAAAGTATGAAATCCAGACGAGAGGACATCAAATTTGATGTAAATATCCCACCATCCCCTTCCAATTACTGAACCGTGCAGAGTTATTTGATACAACACGATAAGAATAAATTGAGCACTAAACGTTTTTCACAAAGAAATAATGATTCCCTCTTGCCTATCCAAGAATTGAGCTATAAATATCTCAAGAATGTATATTCTACAATATCATGTATTTGGTTCATGTTCAGCCATCAATGAAAAGTTCGGTGAATTTTGTGTGCTATTAGACCATTAGGGCTCCCATTTTTTAATATAAACATCCATTGAAAAAAGGTTTGTCTATTATGTTGTATTAATGATACTCTGGGGATAATCGAATAGGCAAGACTGACCCTGTTCATTTGTTTATTGATCATCGAGCTGTAGGATATTTTGTGTAGATTTGGGGTCTGGCCGTATTTTCTTACTGCAAAAAATAATGGTAATTTGGTGATGACTACTCCTTGCATTTAGATTGGGTTTGGCCTTATTTCCTTTCAGTGACCATTCCTTATTACATTATATGGGATGATTTAGTGGTATACATTATTGTTGGTGGTTTAGTGTGAGCATAATTTTTCTGTTTTATTTGTGGCCCCAATATACACAAAACCCTTCTTATTCTTAGACTGTTCTTGTGATCTATAGAGGCCTCGGACCTACATTCAGAAACACCACAATTTCACTTATAGCATTCTCAATAACCTGTGGTATTATCATTAATTTATATGCATTAGTGAACTATGTTTCCATAGGCCTCTTTGCTGGTTCATGGAGCCCCAGCAATGTCTATTGTATTAAATTCCACTCAGACACCATGCACTGAGTGGACACACACACACAGCTATTTATCACTGCTAGTGCTATTATTCTCTGTATTGGAAACATGACACATGTATTACCTAAAAATCTTCCCCCCTTTTGCGAGATATTATTCTAAATGCACCAAGAAAAGACAAAAGCAAAAACACTACACGATTTGTGTACATATCATTTGTATTATAAACAGTTGCATTTCAAAATAACGGGGGTAATTCATAAAATATCGCGCACAAATGGCACACGTGGCTGGCGCACAGTGTGCGCGTGCAAATTTCTGCGCCAGTGGCGTGCGCTAAAATCCATTTCTGCGCACAGCGTATTCATGGATTTTAGCTACCAAAACCAGCCGTGGCGCACAGTGGTGCAGCGACCCTGCAGCAGCGCCAGTTACGCCCCCAAGAACGCCCCTATCGCAAGGAAAAGCCATCAAAATCCCCAATCCAGTGCAAAGGGCTGCGCTAACCCTGGACCAGTTTACAGGGCTGCCAAACAGCAAACGCCAAGCAGGGAACGTGTATTACTGGGGTTCGTGTGAAGTTTCACACGCGATAGACCCTGTGCGAGTGGGGTACATGTATTACTGGGGTTCGCGTGAAGTCTGACACGTGATTGTATCTGAGTACGTGTATTTCGGGGGTGCGCGGGAAGTTTCACACGCGATTGGCCGAGAGCGAGTGGGGTACATGTATAACTGGGGTGCGCGGGAAGTCTCACACGCGATTTGAGCATGGTGCGTGTATTTCGGGGGTGCACGGGAAGTATCACACGCGAATGGCCCTGTGCGAGTGGGGTACGTGTATAACTGGGGTATGCAGGAAGTTTCACACACGATTGTCCCTGTGCGAGTGGGCTACATGTATAACTGGGGTTCGCTGGAAGTTTCACACGTGATTGGCCCTGTGCGAGTGGGGTACATGTATAACTGGGGTTCGCGTGAAGTCTCACACGCAATTTGAGCATGGTACGTGTATTTCGGGGGTGCGCGGGAAGTTTCACACGCGAATGACCCTGTGCGAGTGGGGTAAGTGTATAACTGGGATTCGCAGGAAGTTTCACATGCGATTGTCCCTGTGCGAGTGGGGTACGTGTATAACTGGGGTTCGCGGGAAGTTTCACACGCGATTGGCCCTGTGCGAGTGGGGGACGTGTATAACTGGGGTTTGTGTGAAGTCTCACACGCGATTTGAGCATGGTACATGTATTTCGGGGGTGCGCGGGAAGTTTCACACGCGAATGGCCCTGTGCGAGTGGGGTACGTGTATAACTGGGGTTCGCATGAAGTCTCACATGCGATTTGAGCATGGTTTGTGTATTTCGGGGGTGCGTGGGAAGTTTCACACGCGAATGGCCCTGTGTGAGCGGGGTACGTGTATAATTGGGGTTTACGTGGCGTCTCACATGCGATTTGAGCAGGGTATGTGTATTTCTGGGGTGCGCGGGGAGTCCTACATGTGAATTGGCAGTGTGGGTCCTGCCAGGTGTTCCCTCTACACCCTCCATGGCCCCTGCAGGCAGCCCACACCACAGTGGACTACCCTGCACCCCTGGTCATGTCCCGCAGGCAGCCCATCCACCATGGGCATGCCCCCCAGCCAGGCCACATGTCAGCTTGCACTACTGATCACCAACTCATGTCCCCCTGCACCCCCACCCCCAGAAGCGCGTGGCACCTGCCAGCAGGCCCCCACTCATGTCCCATCCATGTCCCCCTGCACCCCCACCCCCAGAAGTGCGGGGCATCTGCCAGCAGGCCCCCACTCATGTCCCCCTGCATCCCCACCCCCTCAGCAGTGCGGGGCACCTGCCAGCAGGCCCCCACTCATGTCCCACTCATGTCCCCCAGCACCCCCACCCCCCAACAGTGCGGGGCACCTGCCAGCAGGCCCCACTCATGTCCCCCTGCACCCCCAACCGCCAGCAGTGCGGGGCACCTGCCAGCAGGCCCCCACTCATGTCCCACTCATGTCCCCCTGCACCCCCACCCCCCAGCAGTGCTTGGCACCTGCCAGCAGGCCCCCACTCATGTCCCCCTGCACCCCCACCCCATAGTGCGGGGCACCCGCCAGCAGGCCCCCACTCATGTCCCCCTGTACCCCCACGCCCAGCAGTGCGGGGCACCTGCCAGCAGGCCCCCACTCATGTCTCCCTGCACCCCTACCCCCAGCAGTGCTTGGCACCTGCCAGCAGGCCCCCACTCATGTCCCCCTGCACCCCCACCCCATAGTGCGGGGCACCCGCCAGCAGGCCCCCACTCATGTCCCCCTGTACCCCCACGCCCAGCAGTGCGGGGCACCTGCCAGCAGGCCCCCACTCATGTCCCCCTGCACCCCCACCCCCCAGCAGTGCGGAGCACCTGCCAGCAGGCCCTCACTCATGTCCCCCTGCACCCCACCCTCCAGCAGTGTGGGGCACCAGCCAGCAGGCCCCCACTCATGTCCCACTCATGTCCCCCTGCACCCCCACCCCCCAGCAGTACGGGGCACCTGCCAGCAGGCCCCCACTCATGTCCCACTCATGTCCCCCTGCACCCGCACCCCCAGCAGTGCGGGGCATCTGCCAGCAGGCCCCCACTCATATCCCCCTGCACCCCCACCCCCCAACAGTGCAGGGCACCTGCCAGCAGGCCCCCACTCATGTCTCCCTGCACCCCTACCCCCAGCAGTGCGGGGCACCTGCCAGCAAGCCCCCACTCATGTCCCACTCATGTTCCCATTGCATCCCCACCCCCCAGCAATGCGGGGCACCTGCCAGCAGGCCCCCACTCATGTCCCACTCATGTCCCCCTGCACCCCCACCCTCCAGCAGTGCGGAGCACCTGCCAGCAGGCCCTCACTCATGTCCCCCTGCACCCCCACCCCCCAGCAGTGCGGGGCACCAGCCAGCAGGCCCCCACTCATGTCCCCCTGCACCCCCACCCCCCAGCAGTGTGGGGCACCTTCCAGCAGGCCCCCACTCATGTCCCACTCATGTCCCCCTGCACCCGCACCCCCAGCAGTGCGGGGCACCTGCCAGCAGGCCCCCACTCATGTCCCCCTGCACTCCCACTCCCCAGCAGGGTGGGGCACCTGCCAGCATGCCCCCACTCATGTCCCCCTGCACCCCCACCCCCCAGCAGTGCGGGGCACCTGCCAGCAGGCCCCCCTCATGTCCCACTCATGTCCCCCTGCACCCCCACCCCCCAGCAGTGCGGGGCACCTGCCAGCAGGCCCCCACTGATGTCCCCCTGCACCCCCACCCCCCAGCAGTGCGGGGCACCTGCCAGCAGGCCCCCACTCATGTCCCACTCATGTCCCCCTGCACCCCGACCCCCCAGCAGTGCGGGGCACCAGCCAGCAGGCCCCCACTCATGTCCCCCTGCACCACCACCCCCAGCAGTGCGGGGCAACTGCCAGCAGGCCCCCACTCATGTCCCCCTACACGAAATAAAGATGCACAATCATGGCCCACTTCTACACCAAAAAACCATATGCCGCCACCCCATTCTTGAGACGCAATGATTTCCGAATCCACCCCACACTGACATGTCCATCTCAAGACACAAACCAAAACTCAACTATGTACATCAACATATGTCCATCACACACATACAATGGTTGGCATTGCTTGTGTAAACCCACATTTTCACATTCATCAACCCAATGAGCGAATCTACCACATGGAACTAACATATGAAAATGTATTATGTACATAAATAAATAAATGAAATGAAAGCATACCAAAATATCAAACATGAAATGAAAAGCATGTGAAAAAGATGAGTGAATGAAAATGATAACCAATCCAAAAAAATGTGAAAGAAAAACAGTCATAACTCTCCCTCCACCAACGCAAATCCAAAGGAAAGGTAAAAAAATGATATCCATTTTTTCATGTTCATAATGAAAACTAAAAAAGAGAAATCAATCCATAGTCCAACTATTTACAATACATTGTCCGGAAAACAAAATCCATTTCTCCATGTCCATAATGAAAAAAAAAATTCCAAATTAATCCATGATCAAACTGTATACAATCCAGGGTCCAAAATAAAAATCCATTAATCCATATGCAAAATTCCAAAAAAGATATCAAAGGAATCCATTGTCCAACGATGTAAAGGGTCCATGAGCCCAACCAAACAAATGAAACCTACCTAAGAAACTACCTAAAAATAAAACTATATACAAATGTGTGTGGCATTGTCCATTGACCACAAATAAAAGGAAAAGGAAAACGAAACCTAACTCTAAAAACTATTTACAATGGCAGCGGGCTAGTCCGACGGCTCACTTTTGATTGTCCCGGGCCAGGGCATCATCGAACTCCCGCTCAATATCCTGGAGGCTGTCCTCTTCCATGGCCCTGAGGGTTCGCAGGGACAATGACATGTTCTCCTCCTACTCCCTGCGAATTTCCTCGAGGCACTCGGCCCGCCTCAGGGCCCTCCGCATGGAGTTCTCCGCCCTGACCATTGTGAGCCGTGCCTCTTCCGCCCGCTGCCGCTCCGCATCTATGGCGTGGCCCAACCACTGCCACACGGAAGACACTTGAAATCCAGGGTCCTCCTGCCCTATGGCCGATGCCTGCCCCTCCGATGTTGAAGACCCCGAGCCATCATGGCTCCCACCTTGTTGCTGCTGCTGCTGTGCCTCTGCCTGTGCCCTGGCTCTTGCTGCCTGCACATCCTCCTCCGGCTGGGGTGCAGTTGTTGAGGTGGCCACCCCTGCTGGATGTCCGACTCCCGACTGTGGCAGGGATGTGTCCTCCACCAGCCTGGCCACAGGGTCAGAGGCAGCTCCACAGGGTACCCAGGTGATACATGGGTGGAAGGATGGCATGGATTATGACTGGCGCATAGGGGGTTCAGGTCAGGAGGGGGTCGGAACAAGGTCCAGCAAACAGAGGAATCCGGCCCTGGTGAGCTGTCCCAGTAGGTCAACGCGGTCAACGAGCCATTTGAGATGACGTGCAGTCTCCACATGAAAAGGCTGCAGGTCACCTCGCATGGCCTGTTGACGCAATGCCACCCCATCCAGGACAGGCTCAACCCGGTCCCGGATAGCCACGTCCACAGGGAGAGGAAGGCCAGTTGTGCCTCATCCCCTCCATGAAAACGGGTCTGGATGTAGGCATCCCTGCTGGAGCCAGATGATGCAATGACAGGATCAGGGACATGATTGCACACAGGCACCTCCGCGGCGGCCTGTGCTGCCTCTTGTCTCTGGTCCTGCACTGCACCACTAGCACCAGTGGAATCCCCACCTCCAGACCCCTTGTGTGTCCCTTCCACGGCCTCCTCCTCCACCAAACCCCCCACCAACCTGGATGACTCCATGCCATCTTCCTCCGTCGGACCCTGTGGGGTCTCAGCTGCCCCTTCTGCTGCCGAGGAATCCACCTCCAACCTCCGCCTCTTGGATCTACCCTCGGAAGCTGCGGCCTGGGATGCGACACCAGACTCCTCACTCCCCGAAGAGATGACAATCTGGGAGGGGAGCCGGGCCTTGCGTCTCCAGCTGGTGGTGCAAACCCTGCCGCTGTGATCCACAGCACCCTCTCCGCCCTCTTCATCAGTCGACGCTGCAGACAGGGAGAGATAAAACACAGGCATCAGGGCACAGTACATTGGACTGATACACACATGACAGTTGTACATGAGTGGCATAGTCAAAATTCAGACACGGCATCACACTCCACGACACACATGTAATTTTAACTCACACACATGAGCATTTCCACAGCAATATTGCACCAGGCAGCAGCATCCATACACATTCAACAGCATGTACAGCCAAAGGTGAGTCGGACATCATCACATGAAACAATGGGAGTGCGCTAGACATGCACACAAGCCACCACACTTATATGCATGTGCACATATCCAACTGTTGCAGTGATGAGATCGCCATATATGTCACATCTGACATTCAGCCTTCTACATATCAGTGTCACGTGCATCCATGTTGCATCACAGTTGCACACTTGTCAAATACACATACATGCACATGTACACAGTGCAGATACATGCATAATGAACCAACATCTATGCCACAACCATGCCAATGTACATACACAGAAATTCAAACGTGTGCTCTCCCACCTGCATTTGCCCAGCATGCTTACCAACACATACACCATTGATGTGCCTCACACCTGAGAGGACTCACATGTGGCAGCCTCACCCCCATGTTCATACACATCCCTACATGGCCCTACAAAAACACATGGGCAACCTGCACACTACAGGCACACCACGACACGCACATCGTCCAATTACCATGCATGTACACTTACCGCTCCACTCCAGACGGTCTGCCTCTCAAGGATCTGGACGTAGAGCCCTGGGCATATGCGTTCCAGGACCCTCATTTGGTGGTCCGACAGCTGGACCCAGCGCCCCTTGGAATCCGCTGCCTTAGCGAGGCGCCGGGCCTTGTTGAGGGTCCTGGACCTGAAGACCTCCCAGCGCTTCTTGACATCATGTAAGTCATGGACTGCCACCCCCTCCGCGTTGATGGCAGTCCCAATGTCCATCCAGATCATTGTCCTTCCTTCCTTGTCGGCACGTGAACTTCCAAAGAGGGCATCATACTGCCCCAGGACTTGCTCCACCAGGACACCAACTTCCCTGGCACTGAAGCTGGTGGCCCTCTGCCTCTCTGGCTATGGGATGCCAGTGGTGCCAGATGGTGTTGTGCCCGACATGGCAACCCCAGAGGCAGAAGTGGGTGGGCAACTGGGTCCTGGGGCTGGGCTGTGGAGAGGTGGTATCTTCTAAAATCTTGCATGTCAGCGTGTAATTCGAGGAAAGGCCCTTTGCGCGTAAGCGTGTCAGCACATGTACGCGGTTTCATTGGACCAAAGGCCCTTAGTGCGTAAGCGCTTCTGTGACGTGACTGGCACGGGCGTTTCCCTCGTGACATGGCATCGCGCGTGGAAAAACTGCATTTCCACGTGTGAATGCTTGTATTCCGAGGAAAGGGCCTACGCACGTAAGTGATGTGACGCGCTCTGGCGTTTCCATCAACATGTTCATCGTACACGTCCAAAAAATGCACGTCCGAGTATCATCTCGTGTAATTGGAGGAAAGGGCCTTAGCGCGTACACGCATATGTGATGTGTACGTGTGGCCCGGTTTAAAAGCTACGTGTCGGACGCCATTTCCTTGTACGTGCTTTTCATGGAGAGCGAGTGGGTGAATTCTGTACTTCTTGTCGGTTCACACGCGATTACTTCACAGCGTTTCAAGTTCGTACTCCCTGTTACCTCTGACAGCTTTTTTCTGATTTTTTGTTGGGCATGTTTCCTCAAACAGCGTTCAATTCTTCTTTTGTCCTGTCTCCTCAGACAGCGTACAATTCTTCTTTTGGCAGGGGTGTTGCCAACGTGCACACGCTCATATTTTTCACGTTCTTTTTCCAGGCAGACGGTGGTGAGTCGCGCACGTATTTACCAACTGTGCTTGCCCCGTGTGTCGCGTACCCCTTCAGAGGTCATTGTAGGCTGCGTGTATTACGCGTACGCTTATTTTTGTGTTTCTGGGTGCCACAGCGTAGTGCGGGTACATTTTGTCATGCACGTGGTCTACGAGGGGTTACGTGCACGTTATTTTTTTATTTTGGGCTGCCTGTGCGTTGCGTGACCCGTCATCTTCCCCCAGGGGTCACAGACAGCCCTGTTAGAGCACTAGGGTACGAATTCCATCTAGTACCCTACCCCTTTGACCCCCAATTGCCCAGGACAATTGTTTACTGCAACTCCCATATGCACAACAACATCAGTGCCATGGTTGGGAGGCGACCAAGCGGTATGGAAGGCAAAGGTGGCCGACCTTCAAAAGGTGGCCATGGTGGGCGCGGTAGGGGACGTGGCCTTGTTTTGCAGGGTGTGCCTATACCCCCATCTGTGGAGGACCAATCAGGGACACCCATGCCCCCCCCATGGTTGAGGGAAACGTGGTTGACACCATCCCAGCTCAGCCCTTGTTGTACCAGCCCATTGTGGCACCTGACCTGGCACAGCATGACTCCCAGGCTGACTTCCAGGTCGGCAAGTCTAGGCCACGTGTGGCGGTGCAAATTGTCACCAAGCCACGTGGATCTGGGGCAGCTATGTCATCTGCTGCCCCGAGTAGGCAGGGTGGGGAGGCTGCAGGGGCAGCTGCAGCTCCATCCGCCCCAGCTCTGACTCTCCCAACCAGGACAGTGTTGGTCCAGGTACATCAAACTGACGTTCCCCCTGCCAATATTACCCTGCAACCAATGCCTGCAACAAGACCTATGGTCATTGTGCATTCCCACACTCCTACTACCCAGTCCACCGGTGCTTTTGCACCTACTGACCAGAGTGGCGTAAGCCACTCTGGCTCCGATCCACCTTTAAAGAAGAGGAAGAAGGGTGCTCGGGCACGACAGGCTGAGACCCCAGTCACGGCTACACACTCCGGCACGTCAAGGAAGCCTTGCTTTAATGACCCGGAACTTGATGCACTTGTGTCCTATGTGTCGGCACATAGCCACGAAATGCTGGTGACTGCAGGGTCCAAGACCAAAACTGGTCAACGTAAGGCACACTGGCAGATCATCGCCGACCGCATACGTGCCCTTGGATTTATGAGGCGCACAGCTGATGATTGCTACAAGTGGTGGAATGACCTGAAACACAGAGCAAAGAACAAGCTGGCCTCAAATCATGCCGCTACTCTGGTGACTGGCGGTGGGTCTCGACCAGAAGACAACGAACTCGCTGAACATGAGTCTGTTGCTGGGGACTTCGTCACAGAGGAACAGATCCAAGGCGTGCGAGAACTACCTGATTACGATGCATTGTCCAGTGAGTGCCCATGTATGTGTGTGTAATCCTTGTGTATGTTGTTTGGGTGACGGGTTCAGATGCAGTGCCAGGTGAGGGTGTGTGCACCTGAGTGGTATGGGTCACCCATGTGCTTCCTCCCATACATTCACATGCCTTGGATTTGGGTATGACTGTATCCCTTCTGGCCACAGTTGCCTATTAAGCCCACATTTGTGCACTTTACCTTGAACAGTTGTCTTGCAAGTACATTGGTCTGATTTAGTAAGTCTTCATTCAGGCTGATTGTTTGCACTCTCCCCTTTTTGCTAGACAATTTTATGCCCCATTGCGACATATGTGATATGCTTCGGTCATTGTTTACAGGCCACACTGGGGCACTATTATTACCTGGTTATGTTAATGATTACACCATTCAGGCGGATGGAGTATTGGCCTACATAAAAATTATTATAAGGGGCTGTTTGCATGTGGAACATGATAGATGTTTCCTGTGATGTCAAAGTGACCAACATTTGATCAGCCCACAATGACAGTATTTTTGTACACTGGATGTGTTTCAGTGTGTGGCACACGCATATTTTGAAACACTATTCAACATTAATCTTCTCATCATGTCGATGTCACATGGATGTGTGACAGTACTCAATCACTGACATATTGCTGTAGTTTTGTACTTTACCGTGGATATGCTACATGACATCTGTGTGGTGGCATGTGTCATGTATGTGTATTGGACATGCCACTCACAGCCTGATATGTGATGTCTGTGCTACCCAACATGCTACAAATGTGTTGCTTTTCCATCCTGCTCTCCCCAGTGTCTGCCTTTTTGACTCCACTTCCAACTCTTTGACAGTGCATACATGGCAGGGTTATAGTCATGTGGGACATGTGTTGATCATGTACTGGATCTGTGGCTTGTCACGGCCTATGTGTGTTCTATGGTGCTCATGCCTGTTTCCATTTGTTGTCTTTCATGTTTTTGAAGGTGATGACGCACTTGATGCCGTTGAGGTTGAGGAGATGGTGCAGACCCAGGAGGAATCTCTGGCACGACCGGGCACCAGTGGGGGACGTGGTGTGTGGTGGGTGAGAACCCAATGTTACTGCAGGCCATACTCTCCAGGGGTGTCTCTGGGTGTACCTCGCCAGACCTCTATTCGGGTGCTGAATCGGATGATGAGACTTTTGTGCCGTCGCAGGTAAGTGTTTCTGGCAGGGATTCTGTTGTGTCCAACCCACCTGCACCAGGGGGAGAACCCTCTATTGGGATGTCAGTGTTGGTAGGTCCACCTTTGGCGGTTACGGATGCAGGGTCACACTCCACATCATCTGATCCTGTTCCTGGGCCAGCAGATCAGAGGGGGACTGCAGTCTTCAGACTCAGGCAGTGTCAGCACAGAAAGGTGCAGATCACCTTGCCCCAAACAGGTGTGGTGCCCGTCGACGCGGTGGCCGTGCACCACCAGGCAATACTGTATGGGAAAACCCCATGTAAGGTATTGCAACCCAACAGGCAGCATCAGTAGAAATGATAGCTCAGGCAATGGAGAGGGTGGCTACTTCCATTATCCCCCCTGAATGGCAGATGGAGCAACAACAGCAGGCAACAGACTCCATTTGCCAATCACTCAGGGAAGACATGTTGGTGTCCAACAGGGACCGACGGGCGGCACTGTAGACTCTGCGCCAATCGATATCAATAGAGTCCCAGGCCCATAGGGATGCCCTGAGGGAAGAACTACATACCCTCCAGCAGACTCTGGTTGACCGTGGGGCTTCCACTAATCTTAGGGCAGAACAGCAGCTGGAGCAGCTCACACGTTCGCTCTCAGCTGAGATGCAGGCAACACATGAGGAGATCCGGACATCATGCGAGGCCATGCGTGTAGAAATGCAGGCAACCCGTGAGGTGCTGCAGGGGGATCCCCGCACATTAATCCTCCAGAATCAGACCTTCCAGATCCGCATGCTTGCTGCCATGGAGGACCATACCCGGGCTTTGTGTGAGCTGCCTCCCATAGTGCCACCGCCTCCTGATGCAGCAGCAGAGAGTGAGGAGAGCGACAGCAGTTCTCCCACAATGGCATAGCCGTGCAGGCCATGAGCCCAAGGAGGTATTTTTTTTCGCAACATCCACGCAGGTGGGTGTTGGTGTGCACTCTGTCCTCGAACCTCCTGGGTGGCCTCCCCCAGCCCCCCCGACCCTCACATGGCCACTTTTGATGGTTTTTTTTTTTTTTTACAGTGTGTTGCCTTGTGTGGCTCCCATGGGCATCCACTGTATTCCGGATGGGCACATGCAGGCTTGTCCTGAGTTTGGGTTAGATGCTTGGGTTCGTGAGACACACACCCCTCCTGCTTGCCGTTACAATGGGCTTGCAAAGGGTGTGACAAAGTGACAGTGAATTACACAGTGACGTTGGGCTCCCATGAGCTGTGTGGGCAGTCTGTACTCAATACTGTGTAGACATTCCTAGTGGATATTGTTGTTGTTTTCTACACTGCATGGTGTATTGATATGTGCTTGTGCATCCTTGTCTTCCTCCTAATTTGCAGGTTCCTTCCTCATGTCTTCACAAGGCCGCCTACTTTGCAGATGGAGTTCATGTTGTATGCAGTACACTGAGACATTTGCGTGGCAGTAACACTGTACAGATGGAAGGGGTTGATGTGCTGGCATATTCAGGTTGTAAGACTTGCACTACTTTGAATTTGTACTGTCATATTTTGCCACTGTTTCATCCTGTGTTTCTGTATTGTGTTGCTGGTAAGTATTTGTTCATGTTTGCTGTTTCTTATTGATTACTGGGAGCATATTGTCTGTGGCCTGTTTCCATTTTGGACAGTGCACTTTGTGACACTTGCGTCATGTGTTGTGCATTCATTTGGTTGCTTTCACATTGCATGACATGCCATGGTGTGTTGGGTAGCTGAGATGGGGAGGGGTTGGGTGACATGGCACTATTTTCATGTTGTGTGTTGCAAGGGGGTAG
Organism: Ambystoma mexicanum; assembly: GCF_040938575.1. Taxonomy (NCBI): domain Eukaryota; kingdom Metazoa; phylum Chordata; class Amphibia; order Caudata; family Ambystomatidae; genus Ambystoma; species Ambystoma mexicanum. Next base: position 311,234,726 of record NC_090936.1, read on the forward strand.
TCATTCATGCAGCATGAATGTGTGTCTTTTTTATCACACATCATTGGTTGTGTTTAAGTAGGTAGGGATGCACACAATGTAGCACTTCCAGGTGACCAATCTCAGGCTGGTATTGTAGTGACAGTTGACTGTCCCTTATGTCATCATCATTGATTGTCAGCTGGTATGTGCCAGGGCTGTGTGCACTCTGCAGGGGTGTGATTTTAGGTGAAATAATTGGCCACCAGCTGCGTACGGGCTGCCTCACCACATGCCCTTTCCCCTCCCATGCGCAGCGGGCGTGCATGTGGTTGGGGATGTGGGGGCACCACCATGTCCACCGGCAGGCCCCGGTGTGTTGCAACGTTGTGCAGGACACATGCTGCCACTATGATCCTGCACACTACTGGGGGAGCGTATAGTAGCTGACCACCAGAACTGTCAAGGGAGCGAAAGCGTGACTTGAGCACTCAGAATGTGCACTCCACTATGCCCCGGGTTGCAATATGGGCTGTGTTGTATCTTACCTCGGGTGGCGTGGTGGGGTTCCGAATTGGCGTCATCATGTGGGTGCTCAGAGGGTAGGCACTGTCCCCTGGGGAAGTGATGATGGGTATCATTAGTGGGGTTGTGACATTACTCAGTATCTGACATGCATGCATGTGCAGAGGCATTTATACTCACCGAGCAGCCATGTATCGCCATGCCGCCCAGCTTCTAGGTCCCGGTTTAGGGTTGACATTCTGTAAATGAAACTGTCATGGCTGGGCCCTGGATAGTTGGCATATACTGAGGTGATGATTCCCTTGGCATCACATACTACCTGGACGTTGATGGAATGCCAGTGCTTGCGGTTTCTGTAGATGTGCTCTGATGCCCTGGGGGGACGTAGAGCCACATGGGTGCAATCAATGGCATCTAGCACTTTGGGGAATTGTGCCACCCCATAAAAATCCTGGACAGCAGCCTGCCTTTCTGCAGGTGTTCTGGGCAGTTATGTGTGCCTGCGGACTGATGGGCGTGCAGTCATGATGGCCAACACCTGGTGTAGGCAGCGTGACTGAGTGGCCTGTGACACCCCCCCCACTATAGCAGTTGTCCGCTGAAATGATCCAGTGGCCAAGAAGTGCAATACATTGAGGACCTTCTCCAGGGGGCTGAGTGCCTGGGAGCACAGGGTGGGTGATGTGAGTTAATCATCCCACTCACTGACCAGGTCGAGTATTATGTGAGGTGGAAACCTGTGCCTCCCATACACCTGGTCATCAGGCATCCCAAAAAGGCTGGTTCTGGGTGTAAAACTTCTGGGCCTGACTATCCTCCTCCTCCTCCTGCGGAATCCCACGACCACTGCTGCTAGCAACGGTATATTCATCCTGGCGTCTGAGCTTGTTTGTTGTTTGCGCGCACTTTTATGCTGCGTGGGTCCACGAACGCCTGCTTCCTGCTGGCGTACGTGTTTCCACATTAGCGCGTATTTTTCAGCGCACGCGTTAGCCCCATTCGATTCCATGAATACGTGTTTTGAACATGTGTGTGGGCGTTCCGCGCATTTGCCTCCTGTACTTCCCCCGTGACGCCCACATTTTCACGCGTTGTTCCCCATTCTGCGTGTCACGCCCTCTGTTCCGCCTACTTTTGTTGTGTGCGCCGCACTATGTGCGATTTTGCTGTGTGCGTAGCGCACGCTGTTTGGAGACGTGTGTGCAGCGTGCGCACCACAGAATTTTGGCGCACATCCTGGGATTTACACGCGGACGGACTTCCATGAATCGCTGTGCGCGGGTTTCACTGCGATTTTCGCACGCTTGCGCCAAAAATGTCAGCGCACATTAATTCCATGAATCGGCCTGAACATCTTACCCTCTTTACTGCTGCATTATCTATAATAAACAGAAGAGAAAAAAATACAGCAACAAGACGAAATTCACTCCGATTTATTTGTAACAAGAAGAAGAAAAAAATTACAGCAACAGAACAAACTTCACTTTGTCAATTAAACACAGGGTATTCCCTTGGCTACTCTCCCTGCCTGATATTTATAGAAGGTCATCCGTACAGCACACAATAATCTCAATTCACTTGGATAATTACCAATTTTCTGTCCCCCACGCGACCTCTCTTCGCTCGCCTCCAAGGAATGGGCCCAGGCTTGTCTTCGTAATCTTGAAGGCTTGAAGTGCACAGCGAGAACATGCAGTTATCTGCAGTTCTCAAGCTGGTGCTAAGTGAGACTGAGAATGCCTCCTCACAGCCCAGTCTCAGATGGTCCGTGTCAGCAGCTCAGGAAAAATCAATCTGAACTTTTTTCTGTCAGACCTTTGCAGCAAACCTCTGTTGCTTACGTGGAACCACTGTAGATACATTGCACCAATCAAATTAAAAAGACTGTATCACCCTACCCTTTCTTCCACAATAGCTCAATTTTTACAGTAAGAAACTGTAGCTAAAATCATTTCCTGGCATGTAGATTCTGCTTTCTGCAAACACAGTGAACAAAGAGAGAAGAAAATAAAATCCAAGTGCACGTTTGAAAAATGAATTTCAGAACATATACCTGTCTTCCACTTCCTGTAACACACATAAGAAGTGCAAATTCTTACTGATTTCAGGGCTCACCTTTCTCAGGCCTTTTTCACTTTTGGCTAAGCACATTGGTAAATAGAAAAATGTGTTTCCCTCCTTTCTGTCCATTTCTGTGTGAGAAACTTTATTCATTTCTCCATGTTCAGAGGTTTTTTGGAGTGTGGCCACTGTTCGCCCATCCATCCAGGTATCATCAGAGGTCACATTACAATCCTCCAACTGAACATGTATAACAACATCACTTGGCAATTTGTCATTGTCTAATTCTGTGCATGTATAGTTACTTAGTATGGTACCAGTCTTTTTAACTTCTTCAAAAATATGTGGCTCAAGGAATTCTTCAGGTGATTGACCTGTACCCTCCTTTTGAGTATTTATTTTTTCTGCCTGTGTTTGGTTATTGTTCTGATTGCCCAGGGAAGGAGTTCTAGCATCCCCACTTACTCCATGTTCACTGGTATTCCCCATGCATGAGTCATTTTTTTAAAATCTGTCCCTTTGTTCTTTTGGAAGTTTAGGTTTTCCTGTTTCATTTGTACAAATCTCCGTTTGATTTTGCTCTAGGTTAAACCGAACTTCTTTTTTAAAGGTTTTTGCGCTTTCTGTCACATGTTCATTTACCGGTATCTTTATTTTTGAATCTTTAGACATCTCTGAGTCGTTATGCAAACACATCAGAACAATCTGTTTTCTTGGCACTGCAGGTATTATAAGTACTTAGTCACTTTTCAGAAACCACCCGGTCATTGCTCTGGCCTTCTGCCCCCTCCTTTGATGACTGTTTTTGTGCTGCACAGAGCTTTCCTATTTGCTCATCCTTAGCCTCGGGACACTGCAATCTTTCCATCTCTCTAGAATCCTCTCTCTAGATCGATATTGGTTGTTTTCCCCCTGATTGGATCTATTCTGATACCTCTCAGGGGAATGATTTCTACTGGGATTGTTCCTGAACTCTTGATTCATATGTGGAGGGGAGAGGGGTGCACCCATTCTTTGATTGGAATCCCCTGGTGGGAAATCATTGTACTGATGGGGAGTGTAATTCATATTCTGTCTCATGTCCAGTCTCTCATGTTGTGGGTACTGGCCCCTACGTTGAACCCATTATCAGTAAATCGATGCACATATCGGGGTCTATCCTGATTACCATATATCATGGTGTTGGGCTCAAATCTACTCTGCATCCCCAATGTCTGGTAGGGACCATTATGTCTTTGATCCTTAATTTGTCTCTGGTTATTGTTCATAACTGACATATCAGGCCGATAGCCTGCCCGGAGTCTAACTCCTAAGTACCTAGGGCTGATGTAGCTCTCTCTATTACTAGGATCATGTGATTGAACCATTGGTACATGAAGTGACAACCTTTGTTGATTACCCCTTTGTTCAGGTATCAAATTATTTTTACCTGGACTTTGAGCAGACTCAAGGGACATTTTGGGTGACCTGATTTCCATCACTGTTGCTGAGGGTTCTTCAGCTTTTGGTCTAGTGTCTTTCATTTTTATCACTTTCTCTACCCTGAAAATAGAGTACTTCATATAGTTTTGTGCTTTGGTGTACAATCCACTCAAGGGACTTGTCACGATCAAATTCACGGACCAACTGTGATATGATGTCTTTCTGTAGCCCATAGAAGTAGGCGGTTTTAAATTCATTAGAATTGAGGTGAAAAGATACATCAAAGCGAGAAAAGGCTATTTTTAAGTCTTGTAAAAACTAGCAAGGGGATGTATTAGGCCCAGCAGTGATTGTGTAAGCAACTTTCTTTGCCTCCTGCAATGACTGGAAAGGAGAAAAATGATGCCTAATCTCTTTTTCTAACTCTGCCCATGTCCAATTCTGCTGTTCATTCAATCCCCTTATGATACTGGCTGTGGGAGCATCTAGAGTTAAATGAAAATACTGTCTGTATTGTTCCTTAGGTATCTGGAGGGCTTTAAATATGTCATGCACTGCCTCTAAGTGATCCTCTATGCAGCATTCCCCTCCCTTTTTAAATGGTTTGATCAGGGCTTTGATGGATTTCATTATCTGTATGGGGCTACTTGTTGCAATGCACGGAATTGCGCTACTTGGTGATTCAACCCTGGTTTCAGGTGTATGGGATTGGTGGCGGCCCCCAATGGGTATATCAAATCCCCCAAGGGCGCTGCAACCAAGTTCAGTCACCGGCCCAATCACTGGGGCACTAGCTCTTTGGGTAGAAATAGGATTCACCTCAATTCCATTGAATGTGGTGCCCTGCCGTCTATCCTGGGACCTGAGAATGCACATTTGCCGTTCCAATTCCTTAAACTTCTTAAGGAGCCTATCTGCCTCTTTTTGCAAATAGTTGTTTTCATCACTCATTTTATTAATTACCTCCTGCATGTCGCACATTTGCATTTGGCATTCATTGAATTCTTTGTTTCTCTTGTCTCTTTCTTGAAACATTTTAACCATTTCCTGTTCTGCATTTTGGAGATCACTTTCTTTTTCATAATGTTCTTTTTGTAAAGTCTGCATTTCCGAAACAATCTCAAACTGTTTCTTGCTTTTGGACAATTGAATATCAAGATGCCTACATTTTAACTGCATGCCGTTTTGATATCCTTCTAATTCTGCTCTTAACATTTCCTTTTTACTTGCCCCATCTAGGTCGGCCTTTAACCTGTTAATCAGCTTAGTATCATTTTCTTGCATTCGCAGGGACCTATTCAAAATAAACCAGGTCTTGGCGCATAGCCGTATCAGACAATCTTTCTCTGCATGTTTATCAGCTGCATTTCATAATCTCAGAAGGCAGACCTGAATTATGCTGCCTTCTGCAAAAATGTTGTCTAGTGGTTCTTTCTGCACTTCATCATAAATGCAGTCGTGCCATTCTGTGGCATTATTCGATGACCACGTCCCATGTGCATATAACGTTGCCTCCGGATATTGCACTAGTTCTGAAAATGTGGCCTCTGTTTGAGACATTCTGAAATTTGATTTTTAGTGACACACTACTATTATGAAATGGGTTCCCTCTAATGTACAGATGGTAGTATGAGACACACTTGCCATGCCCAGTAGGTGCTCTATGGTCACTTTCCCGGCCTGCAACGCACCATAAATATGCAGGATATTTTGTGTAGATTTGGGGTCTGGCGGTATTTTCTTACCGCCAAAAATAATGGTAATTTGGTGATCACTACTCCTTGCATTTAGATTGGGTTTGGCCTTATTTCCTTTCAGTGACCATTCCTTATTACATTATATGGGATGATTTAGTGGTATACATTATTGTTGGTGGTTTAGTGTGAGCATAATTTCTCTGTTTTATTTGTGGCCCCAATATACACAAAACCCTTCTTATTCTTAGACTGTTCTTGTGATGTATAGAGGCCACGGACCTACATTCAGAAACACCACAATTTCACTTATAGCATTCTCAATAACCTGTGGTATTATCATTAATTTATATACATTAGTGAACTATGTTTCCATAGGCCTCTTTGCTGGTTCATGGACCCCCAGCAATGTCTATTGTATTACATTCCACTCAGACACCATGCACTGAGTGGACACACGCACACAGCTATTTATCACTGCTAGTGCTATTATTCCACCTGCATTGGAAACATGACACATGTATTACCTAAAAATCTTCCCCCCTTTCCGAGATATTATTCTAAATGCACCAAGAAAAGACAAAAGCAAAAACACTCTACACGATTTGTGTACATATCATTTGTATTATAAACAGTTGCATTTCAAAATAACATCTTACCCTCCTTACTGATGCATTATCTATAATAAACAGAAGAGAAAAAAAAATACAGCAACAAGACGAAATTCACTCTGCATTATTTCTAACAAGAAGAAGAAAATAATTACAGCGACAGAACAAACTTCACTTTGTCAATTAAACACAGGGGATCCCTTGGCTACTCTCCCTGCCTGATATTTATAGAAGGTCATCCGTACAGCACAAAATAACCTCAATTCACTTGGATATTTACCAATTTTCTGTCCCCCACGCGATCTCACCTCCGAGGAATGGGCCCAGGGTTGTCTTCGTAATCTTGAAGGCTTGAAGTGCACAGCGAGAACATGCAGTTATCTGCAGTTCTCAAGCCGGTGCTAAGTGAGACTGGGAATGCCTCCTCACAGCCCAGTCTCAGACGGTCTATGTCAGCAGCTCAGCAAAAAGCAATCTGAACTTTTTCTTTCAGACTTTTCCAGCAAACCTCTGTTGCTTACGCGGAACCACTGTAGATACTTTGCACCAATCAAATTAAAAAGACCGTATCACCCTACCGTTCCTTCCACAATAGCTCAATTTTTACAGTAAGAAACTGTAGATAAAATCATTTCCTGGCATGTAGATTCTGATTTCTGCAAACACAGTGAACAAAGAGAGAAGAAAAACAAATTCCAAATGCACGTTTGAAAAACTAATTCCAGTACATGTATTTCTACCTCATTTTCCACAAGGAGAGCACATTATAGTGTTAATGAGTTAGTACTAGTGATCAGTATTTGGTAATTAAGTCAGTCAATTAGATAGCTAATGTAGAATCCTATGAATCAGGCATTTCAAGTTAGAGAAAAAAGAAATATATATATATATATATTCTGGTATACTTTTAAACCTGCAGCCTGTCTCCATTTGCATACCTATATGTTATGCTAGCAACATAGGGCTGGCTATAGGTGTGCAACATTATTGCTGGCAATAGGTGTTATCACATACAGTAAAGTGCTATAAATTATACTACAGAGCCCTCCTGAGCAGAATAGGGTCTCAACCAGGAGCCCTTACATATTTAATTCACAAATAGACTCCAACACCGTAACTTTTAGAGGACGCTCAGTGTTGTTTGACCACACTATCTAGATGCAGAGTTCAACACAGTATAACTTTTAGAGGACGCTCAGTGTAGTTTGGCCACAACTAGACTCCAACACAGTAACTTTTAGAGGATGCTCAGTGTTGTTTGTTCACACTGTCTAGATGCAGAGTTCCACAGAGTATAACTTTTAGAGGACGCTCAGTGATTTTTGGCCACAACTAGACTCCAACACAGTGGGCCTCTTTCCGAGTATGGCGGTAAGGGATAGCGGCCACCGGTAACGAGACCGGTGGCGGTAATCCCTTACCGCCATACTCCGAGTTCCCTTTGCGCCCTCGCCCTTAACGCCTGCTTTGAGCAGGTGTTAAAGTCGAGGGCGCAAAGGGGCCTCCAAGCCAATAACGGTGACCGTAATAAACGGTCACCGTTATTTGCATCTTCCCCATTCCCATTGAGCCCTATGGGGGCTCATTTGGGAATGGGGAAGAGCCTTGGTGAATGGGGAATTACCGCCCCGCCAACCTTGGAATGGGGCGGTAATTCCGCCATCCACTAAGGCGCTGCCGGTCCGGGTACGGCGTCAACCAAGGCGTTAATAGCGCCATTGGTTAGCGCCGTACTCGGAATGAGGCCCAGTATCTTTTAGAGGACGCTCAGTGTTTTTTGTCCACACTATCTAGATGCAAAATTCAACACACTAAAACTTTTAGGGGATTGTAAGGTTATTTAGCGTGTTACAACACAGAGTGCAGCACTACTGCACAGGATCAATGTGTAGCATGTTTTTTTTTATGCAGTACCACTGCATGGGTTTGGTGCATTGCTATGATGCAATTGTTTCAAGCTATGTGTTGCCAGTGTAACATGGACATATAAGTGAGGGCAGGTTATTCAGTCAAAAACGATTTTTAGATATAAAATGTAAATCATTTTTTTTTTCACAGTTAAAAGCACACATGTGTACATTCAAAATGCGCACTATTTTTCACCTGAATTGCCTATGGTGCAAGAGACACATTTGAAAATTAATAAACTAACATCATTAACAACTAACCTGATCATAACCCACTAATAATAATGTGTTCTTCAGTGCAACATGAATGGAAAATGACAGGCTCTGAAAGTCATTATTTAAATGCACATTCAGTTTTTTTTTCTTTTTGCTCTGCTGTTCTGTCCACAGTAACTGCAGGAAGCAAAGACCTCGAAAAAGCAGGAAATCAGTTTGTTTACAGTTGCAACTGTATAAGCCAAGCCATTGTGTGCAGAGGGTGGTTAGGGCATGATACAATTTTATTGGTTAGGATCCTTTGGTAGTAGGTAATCAAAGTTTTCTTGTTTAATCTCGAGGAAGGAGCTAGAGAGAGACATCTTGACACAGCTCGAGGAAGGACTGGGTTGATAGCTGGGGATGCCTGATTCCTAAAGCAGATTCAACTTGGTTGCAGAGACTGGGATTTCCAGTCAACAAGTCCCAGTTTGAGTGACAGTAAATGCTTGTCCTTGCTGGGTGAATCCCTCCAGAAGGCGAACAGCCAAAGAAGTTACATGTTGAATAAGCCTGGTAATTATCTCGCTGCGGTGTGGGGGCTGAGTGTGTACGGAAATATTCAGTCAGTGTAGGAAAGGAGATTTCTGTGCTTTACCCACGTGTTTAATGTTGCAAATTGAATTCTTGTTCCCTGCCACTCTCTTTTCAGTGTATCACAAATAATGCTGTTACTGTGCTATTTCATTTATTTCTGTAAAGAGTGAGATTGTGTTTAAATGCAACTTTTATAATACACAAAAATATCTGAAAGCAGACGGGTGGTGTGTTTTATATTTACCAATACAGTGCTGATGATGTGGGGAGATGTTTAGACAGTGCAATTGTCATTTTTAAGGTAGCTAAAAATAAGATTTGGCTGCAGCTGTGTGCATGTCATTCAGTATGAGCAATTATAAATAACTGTGTGTGTTGTAGTCTGCCGGAGGTCTATGAGTCGGCAGAAAGGGAGGCCATGGGACATAGTTCACTATCGTATATAAGTTAGTGAAAAATACCACATGTAGCTCATTGTTGTAGATAATTCAGTGAGAATTGCCCATGGTGGAACACTAAAAATGAAAATGTGGTATTTCTGAAATGTAGGCCTGAGGTCTCTCTAGTGATCATAAGAACAAACTAAACAAAAACAAGGGGTTCTGGATATTGGTGCCACAAATAAACCAAAGGAATTATGCTCACCACCATACCAACCAACCACGCAAACCAACCACGCATACCAACCACGCATACCATCTAAATAGGTCTGTGTGCTGAAATAATGCATATCCACTGTGTTATTGTTGTACATGGCCCAATCTGAATGTAGGGAGTGATCGTTACTAAATTATTATTTTTGGCGGTAAGAAAATACCGCCAGGCCCCAAATCTACACAAAAAACAGCAACAGGATGCTCAATGTTGTTTGGCCACATTATCTAGATGCAACTTTTAGAGGATGCTCAATGTTGTTTGTCTACACTATCTAGATGCAGAGTTCAACACAGTATATCTTTTAGGGGATGGTCAGTGTTTGGCCACAACTAGACTCCAGCACAGTAACTTTTAGAGGATGCTCAGTGTTGCTTGTCCACACTATCTAGATGCAGAGTTCAACACAATATAACTTTTAGAGGACACTCATTGTTGTTTGGTCACAACTAGACTCCAGCACAGTAATGTTTAGAGGACGCTCAGTGTTGTTTGTCCACACTATCTAGATGCTAAATTCAACACAGTATAGCTTTTAGGGGATGCTCAATGTTGTTTGGCCACACTATCTAGATGCAAAATTCAACACAGTAAAATATTTGGGCACACACAATATTCCTTTTTTCTCTGTCTAGATGCCAAATTCAACACAGTAAACTTTTAGAGGACGCTCAATGTTGTTTGTCCACACAATCTAGATACAAAATTCAAAACAGTAAGACTTTCGATTATATTGAAATACTGAAACTGCCCCATGCTTTTCCTCTTATAGGCAGCACACACACTCAACAGGCCTCACCACGAGTCTTTCCATCCTGCTGAAGGCCCGTGCAAGATAGGCTCATACAGTAGCCTGTGATGGCCGAAACACACCTGTGTAGACTCTCCATACTCCATTTCCTGTGTCACTTGTCAACACTGTCCACCATTGTTCCAACACTGTGTCTCGAAATTGTATTAACTGTTGTAACCCCTGTTGTTGCTATCCTTTACAAAAGTAGGTAACCTATTATTTTAAGTCAACATGTATTAAGAATTGAGCTATAAATATCTCAGATCAACGCCATCTCATCCGCCACTGCTTACACTTGTAACCTCATCAATGCCAGCAGACCTTACCTCTCACACTCCAACTGCACCACCTTAGCTAGAGTGCTAGTCCTTTCCAAAGTCGATTATTGTAACGCTCTATAACTGGGCACCAGCCAGAAAAACATTAATAAGCTGCAAGTTATCCAAAATAACACCCTTCGAGCAGCCCAAATCACATCTCCGACGTCAGACGCTCATGCCAATGGCTATCTATACCGCAGAGAATTGAATATAAAACCCTCTCACTCACTCACAAATGCCTATCTAACCAAGCGCCCAGATACCTATCCGACAACTGCACTCACCACACCCCATCTCGTCCAACCAGATCAGCTCAAACACACTGCTTAAATATCCCCAGATACAAACTCCAAAAAGCAGGAGGCTCGATCTTCCCTGTGCTTGCCACTAAACTCTGGAACGCACTACAACTCGATCTTAGATCTGAGCCGTCCTTTCATAGATTCAGACACAGTGCCAAAACCTGGTTACTGACCAAAGAAGCCTAGAACGCCCAACTCTACCCTAATATCGCACCTACTGCCTGCAATCTGTGTAAATTCTGCCTTGTTTGCAATACCTGCACATTACCTGTAACTGTTTGATAATGCTCTAAACTTTCTGTGGTGTCCACCTACGGACCATGCTGTATTATATTGTTATGTTGTAATCACTTCAAGCACCTGGATGCCCCAGGGCCGGGTGGCGCTGTACAAATAATAATAATAATAAACTAAGTATGTATGTTCTACAATACCATCTATTTGGTTCATGTTCAGCCATCAATGAAATGTTCTGTGAATTTTGTGTGCTATTAGAACATTAGGTCTCCTTTTTTTAAATATAAATATCCAATGAAAAAAGTTTGTCTATTATGTTATATTAATGATACTCTGGGGATAATCGAATAGGCAAGACTGACCCTGTTCATTTGTTTATTGATCATAGAGCCCTCCTGGGCAGAATAGGGTCTCAACCATGAGCCCTTACATATTTAATTCACAACTAGACTCCAACACAAAACTTTTAGAGGACTCTCAGTGTTGTTTGTCCACACTATCTAGATGCAAAGTTCAACACAGTATAACTTTTAGAGGACGCTCAGTGTAGTTTGGCCACAACTAGACTCCAACACAGTAACTTTTAGAGGATGCTCAGTGTTGTTTGTCCACACTAACTAGATGCAGAGTTCAACACAGTATAACTTTTAGAGGACACTGAGTGATGTTTGTCTAAAACTAGACTCCAACACAGTAACCGCTAGAGGACGCTCAGTGTTGTTTGTCCACACTATCTAGATGCAAAATTCAACACACTAAAACTTTTAGGGGATGCTCAATGTTGTTTGGCCACACTATCTAGATGCAACTTTTAGAGGATGCTCAATGTTGTTTGTCCACACTATCTAGGTGCAGAGTTCAACACAGTATAACTTTTAGAGGACGCTTAGTGTTGTTTGGCCACAACTAGACTCCAACACAGTAACTTTTAGAGGATGCTCAGTGTTGTTTGTCCACACTAACTAGATGCAGAGTTCAACACAGTATAACTTTTAGAGGACACTCATTGTTGTTTGGTCACAACTAGACTCCAGCACAGTAACTTTTAGAGGACGCTCAGTGTTGTTTGTCCACACTATCTAGATGCAGAGTTCAACACAGTATAACTTTTAGAGGACACTCAGTGTTGTTTGGTCACAACTAGACTCCAGCACAGTAATTTTTAGAGGGCGCTCAGTGTTGTTTGTCCACACTAACTAGATGCAGAGTTCAACACAGTATAACTTTTAGAGGACGCTCAGTGATGTTTGTCTACAACTAGACTCCAACACAGTAACTTTTAGAGGACGCTTAGTGTTGTTTGGCCACAACTAGACTCCAACACAGTAACTTTTAAAGGATGCTCAGTGTTGTTTGTCCGTACTATCTAGATACAGAGTTCAACACAGTATAACTTTTAGGGGATGCTCAATGTTGTTTGGCCACACTATCTAGATGCAAAATTCAACACAGCAAAACTTTTGGGTATGCTCAATATTCCTTTGTTCACTGTCTAGATACCAAATTCAAAACAGCAAACTTTTAGAGGACGCTCAATATTGTTTGTCCACACTATCTAGATGCAACATTTAACACAGTAAGACTTTCGATAATATTGAAATACTGAAACTGCCCCATGTTGTTCATCTTATAGGCAGCACACACACTGAAGAGGCCTCACCACATGTCCTTCCGTCCTGGTGAAGGCCTGTGCAAGATAGGCTCATAAAGTAGCCTATGAGGGCCGAAACACACCTGTGTAGACTCTCCATACTCCATTTCCTGTGTCACTTGTCAACACTGTCCACCATTGTTCCAACACTGTGTCTCGAAATTGTATTAACTGTTGTAACCCCTGTTGTTGCTTTCCTTTACAACAGTAGGTAACCTATTATTTTAAGTCAACATGTACTAAGAATTGATCTATAAATATCTTAAGTATGTATGTTCTACAATACCATGTATTTGGTTCATGTTCAGCCATCAATGAAATGTTCTGTGAATTTTGCGTGCTATTAGACCATTAGGTCTTCTTTTTTTTATATAAACATCCAGTGAAAAAAGGTGTGTCTATTATGTTATATTAATGATACTCTGGGGATAATCGAATAGGCAAGACTGACCCTGTTCATTTGTTTATTGATCATAGAGCCCTCCTGGGCAGAATAGGGACTCAACCAGGAGCCCTTACATATTTAATTCACAACTGGACTCCAACACATAACTTTTAGAGGACGCTCAGTGTTGTTTGTCCACACTATCTAGATGCAGAGTTCAACACAGTATAACTTTTAGAGGACGCTCAGTGTAGTTTGGCCACAACTAGACTCCAACACAGTAACATTTAGAGGACGCTCAGTGTTGTTTGTCCACACTAACTAGATGCAGAGTTCAACACAGTATAACTTTTAGGGGATGCTGAATGTTGTTTGGCCACACTATCTAGATGCAACTTTTAGAGGATGCTCAATGTTGTTTGTCCACACTATTTAGATGCAGAGGTCAACACAGTATATCTTTTAGAGGACGTTCAGTGTTGTTTAACCACAACTGGACTCCAGCACAGTAACTTTCAGAGGATGCTCAGTGTTGTTTGTCCATACTATCTAGATGCAGAGTTCAACATAGTATAACTTTTAGAGGACAGTCATTGTTGTTTTGTCACAACTGCACTGCAGCACAGTAACTTTTAGAGGACGCTCAGTGTTGGTTGTCCACACTATCTAGATGCAAATTCCAACACAGTATAGCTTTTAGGGGATGCTCAATGTTGTTTGGCCACACTATCTAGATGCAAAATTCAATACAGTAAAACATTTGGGTACACTCAATATTCTTTTGTTCACTAACTACATACCAAATTCAACACAGCAAGCTTTTAGAGGATGCTCAATATTGTTTGTCCACACTATCTAGATGCAAAATTCAACACAGTAAGACTTTCGATAATATTTAAATACTGGAACTGCCCCATGTTTTTCATTTTATAGGCAGAACACACACTCAACAGGCCTCACAACAAGTCTTTCCTTCCTGGTGAAGGCCGTGCAAGATAGGCTCATACCGTAGCCTGTAAGGGCCGAAACAAACCTGTGTAGACTCTCCATACTCCATTTCCAGTGTCACTTGTCAACACTGTCCACCACTGTTCCAACACTGTGTCTCGAAATTGTATTAACTGTTGTAACCCCTGTTGTTGCTTTCCTTTACAACAGTAGGTAACCTATTATTTTAAGTCAACATGTACTAAGAATTGAGCTATAAATATCTCAAGTATGTATGTTCTACAATAACATGTATTTGGTTGTTCAGCCACCAATGAAATGTTCTGTGAATTTTGTGTGCTATTAGAACATTAGTCTCCCTTTTTTTAATATAAACATCCATTGAAAAAAGGTTTGTCTATTATGTAATATTAATGATACTCTGGGGATAATCGAATAGGCAAGACTGACCCTGTTCATTTGTTTATTGATCATAAAGCCCTCCTGGGCAGAATAGGGTCTCTAACAGGAGCCCTTACATATTTAATTCACAACTAGACTCCAACACATAACTTTTAGAGGACGCTCAGTGTTGTTTGTCCACACTATCTAGATGCAGAGTTCAACACATATAATTTTTAGAGGACGCTCAGTGTAGTTTGGCCACAACTAGACTCCAACACAGTAACTTTTAGAGGACGCTCAGTGTTGTTTGTCCACACTATCTAGGTGCAGAGTTCAACACAGTATAACTTTTAGAGGACGCTTAGTGTTGTTTGGCCACAACTAGACTCCAACACAGTAACTTTTAGAGGATGCTCAGTGTTGTTTGTCCACACTAACTAGATGCAGAGTTCAACACAGTATAACTTTTAGAGGACACTCATTGTTGTTTGGTCACAACTAGACTCCAGCACAGTAACTTTTAGAGGACGCTCAGTGTTGTTTGTCCACACTATCTAGATGCAGAGTTCAACACAGTCTAACTTTTAGAGGACACTCAGTGTTGTTTGGTCACAACTAGACTCCAGCACAGTAATTTTTAGAGGGCGCTCAGTGTTGTTTGTCCACACTATCGAGATGCAGAGTTCAACACAGTATAACTTTTAGGGGTTGCTCAATGTTGTTTGGCCACACTATCTAGATGCAACTTTTAGAGGATGCTCAATGTTGTTTGTCCACACTATCTAGATGCAGAGTTCAACACAGTATAACTTTTAGAGGACGCTTAGTGTTGTTTGGCCACAACTAGACTCAACACAGTAACTTTTAAAGAATGCTCAGTGTTGTTTGTCCGTACTATCTAGATACAGAGTTCAACACAGTATAACTTTTAGGGGATGGTCAATGTTGTTTGGCCACACTATCTAGATGCAAAATTCAACACAGTAAAACTTTTGGGTATGCTCAATATTCCTTTGTTCACTGTCTAGATACCAAATTCAACACAGCAAACTTTTAGAGGACGCTCAATATTGTTTGTCCACACTATCTAGATGCAAAATTTAACACAGTAAGACTTTCAATAATATTGAAATACTGAAACTGCCCCATGTTGTTCATCTTATAGGCAGCACACACACTGAACAGGCCTCACCACTAGTCCTTCCGTCCTGGTGAAGGCCCGTGCAAGATAGGCTCATACAGTAGCCTGTGAGGGCCGAAACACACCTGTGTAGACTCTCCATACTCCATTTCCTGTGTCACTTGTCAACACTGTCCACCATTGTTCCAACACTGTGTCTCAGAATTGTATAAACTGTTGTAACCCCTGTTGTTGCTTTCCTTTACAACAGTAGGTAACCTATTATTTTAAGTCAACATGTACTAAGAATTGATCTATACATATCTTAAGTATGTATGTTCTACAATACCATGTATTTGGTTCATATTCAGTCATCAATGAAATGTTCTGTGAATTTTGGGTGCTATTAGACCATTAGGTCTTCTTTTTTTTAATATAAACATCCAGTGAAAAAAGGTTTGTCTATTATGTTATATTAATGATACTCTGGGGATAATCGAATAGGCAAGACTGACCCTGTTCATTTGTTTATTGATCATAGAGCCCTCCTGGGCAGAATAGGGACTCAACCAGGAGCCCTTAAATATTTAATTCACAACTGGACTCCAACACATAACTTTTAGAGGACGCTCAGTGTTGTTTGTCCACACTATCTAGATGCAGAGTTCAACACAGTATAACTTTTAGAGGACGCTCAGTGTAGTTTGGCTCAACTAGACTCCAACACAGTAACTTTTAGAGGACGCTCAGTGTTGTTTGTCCACACTAACTAGATGCAGAGTTCAACACAGTATAACTTTTAGAGGACGCTCAGTGATGTTTGTCTACAACTAGACTCCAACACAGTAACTTTTAGAGGACGCTTAGTGTTGTTTGGCCACAACTAGACTCCAACACAGTAACTTTTAAAGGATGCTCAGTGTTGTTTGTCCGTACTATCTAGATACAGAGTTCAACACAGTATAACTTTTAGGGGATGCTCAATGTTGTTTGGCCACACTATCTAGATGCAAAATTCAACACAGCAAAACTTTTGGGTATGCTCAATATTCCTTTGTTCACTGTCTAGATACCAAATTCAAAACAGCAAACTTTTAGAGGACGCTCAATATTGTTTGTCCACACTATCTAGATGCAACATTTAACACAGTAAGACTTTCGATAATATTGAAATACTGAAACTGCCCCATGTTGTTCATCTTATAGGCAGCACACACACTGAAGAGGCCTCACCACAAGTCCTTCCGTCCTGGTGAAGGCCTGTGCAAGATAGGCTCATAAAGTAGCCTGTGAGGGCCGAAACACACTTGTGTAGACTCTCCATACTCCATTTCCTGTGTCACTTGTCAACACTGTCCACCATTGTTCCAACACTGTGTCTCGAAATTGTATTAACTGTTGTAACCCCTGTTGTTGCTTTCCTTTACAACAGTAGGTAACCTATTATTTTAAGTCAACATGTACTAAGAATTGATCTATAATTATCTTAAGTATGTATGTTCTACAATACCATGTATTTGGTTCATGTTCAGCCATCAATGAAATGTTCTGTGAATTTTGTGTGCTATTAGACCATTAGGTCTTCTTTTTTTTATATAAACATCCAGTGAAAAAAGGTGTGTCTATTATGTTATATTAATGATACTCTGGGGATAATCGAATAGGCAAGACTGACCCTGTTCATTTGTTTATTGATCATAGAGCCCTCCTGGGCAGAATAGGGACTCAACCAGGAGCCCTTACATATTTAATTCACAACTGGACTCCAACACATAACTTTTAGAGGACGCTCAGTGTTGTTTGTCCACACTATCTAGATGCAGAGTTCAACACAGTATAACTTTTAGAGGACGCTCAGTGTAGTTTGGCCACAACTAGACTCCAACACAGTAACTTTTAGAGGACGCTCAGTGTTGTTTGTCCACACTAACTAGATGCAGAGTTCAACACAGTATAACTTTTAGGGGATGCTGAATGTTGTTTGGCCACACTATCTAGATGCAACTTTTAGAGGATGCTCAATGTTGTTTGTCCACACTATTTAGATGCAGAGGTCAACACAGTATATCTTTTAGAGGACGTTCAGTGTTGTTTAACCACAACTGGACTCCAGCACAGTAACTTTCAGAGGATGCTCAGTGTTGTTTGTCCATACTATCTAGATGCAGAGTTCAACATAGTATAACTTTTAGAGGACAGTCATTGTTGTTTTGTCACAACTGCACTGCAGCACAGTAACTTTTAGAGGACGCTCAGTGTTGGTTGTCCACACTATCTAGATGCAAATTCCAACACAGTATAGCTTTTAGGGGATGCTCAATGTTGTTTGGCCACACTATCTAGATGCAAAATTCAATACAGTAAAACATTTGGGTACACTCAATATTCTTTTGTTCACTAACTACATACCAAATTCAACACAGCAAGCTTTTAGAGGATGCTCAATATTGTTTGTCCACACTATCTAGATGCAAAATTCAACACAGTAAGACTTTCGATAATATTTAAATACTGGAACTGCCCCATGTTTTTCATTTTATAGGCAGAACACACACTCAACAGGCCTCACAACAAGTCTTTCCTTCCTGGTGAAGGCCGTGCAAGATAGGCTCATACCGTAGCCTGTAAGGGCCGAAACAAACCTGTGTAGACTCTCCATACTCCATTTCCAGTGTCACTTGTCAACACTGTCCACCACTGTTCCAACACTGTGTCTCGAAATTGTATTAACTGTTGTAACCCCTGTTGTTGCTTTCCTTTACAACAGTAGGTAACCTATTATTTTAAGTCAACATGTACTAAGAATTGAGCTATAAATATCTCAAGTATGTATGTTCTACAATAACATGTATTTGGTTGTTCAGCCACCAATGAAATGTTGTGTGAATTTTGTGTGCTATTAGAACATTACTCTCCCTTTTTTTAATATAAACATCCATTGAAAAAAGGTTTGTCTATTATGTAATATTAATGATACTCTGGGGATAATCGAATAGGCAAGACTGACCCTGTTCATTTGTTTATTGATCATAGAGCCCTCCTGGGCAGAATAGGGTCTCTAACAGGAGCCCTTACATATTTAATTCACAACTAGACTCCAACACATAACTTTTAGAGGACGCTCAGTGTTGTTTGTCCACACTATCTAGATGCAGAGTTCAACACATATAATTTTTAGAGGACGCTCAGTGTAGTTTGGCCACAACTAGACTCCAACACAGTAACTTTTAGAGGACGCGCAGTTTTGTTTGGCCACACTAACTAGATGCATAGGTCAACACAGTATAACTTTTAGAGGACGCTCAGTGATGTTTGTCTACAACTAGACTCCAACACAGTAACTTTTAGAGGACGCTCAGTGTTGTTTGTCCACACTATCTTGATGCAAAATTCAACACACTAAAACTTTTAGGGGGATGCTCAATGTTGTTTGGCCACACTATCTAGTTGCAACTTTTTGTCATGATCTCTGCTTCCAAAAGATCAGGACTTGCCCAACTCCCTTGAAGCAGACCCATAACCCCGGTTCCGAGTGCCAGCCAGTCCCAATTGGGACCTTTTGGACCCTGTCCTGGCGCCAGTGGCACCAGGCTCATAAAGATGCCCAGTCCCAGCGCTGGAAGCGCCGGGCTCATAATGCTTGGGTGGACTTACCTGCAGCAGACCATGCTGCTTACTTACCTGCCAGTTGAACCCCTGATCCTCTTCTGTTTGGGACTACTTTTCCTGTTGGGTGGGGCAGGAGCCGCTCCCTAGGTTCAGAACACTGGAACTCTTCTGGAAAGCAGGAACTCTTTTCTTACCTAGGCGTGGCTGTGGAAGGAGACGCCTAAGCACTACAGGAGGCTATTTAAACCACACCCGATGGATGAATCTTGCTTTGCGTTATTCTGCATTCTCTGCAGCAGAACGCTCATCGTGTCTTCTGCTTCTGATCCTGGGCCTAAGGGAACAAAGGCTTACCATCCTGGAATCCAGTCTTCAGCAGCACCTGTAAAGACAAAGAAAGAACAGGTTAGACTACGGTCTTCAGTGGCAGCGCATCTCTTACCTGGTCCATCGGCTGTCACCAACGCCTCGCGCTGCATTCCGGCATCTGAAAGACAAAGGCTTACCTACTCTTCGCATGCTCCGGAGGTCTTCGCACTGCATTCCGGCATCTGAAAGACAAAAGCTTGCCAGCTCTTCGCACGCTCCGGAGGCCTTCGGCGCTGCATCCCGCATCTGAAAGACAAAAGAAGGTGCGTTTAAAGACATTGCGCAACTTTATTACTCACGTGCCATTACTCCTTCCCACGCCGAATCCAGTGGGTATTCCAGCACCCTTCAGCTTCTCTAAAGCTCCGAACTTGTACCTGCAAGATAAAAGGGACAGTTAGTGCGCATCGTGAAGCAGGCTACAAGCGCTTACTTACGTGCTTCCAGGCGCTTCTATTCCTCACGCGGGTTCGATCCTCAACTCTCATCAGCCTGCTATCCGCCATCGCCGGAACCCTGCAAAACAAGAGATATCATTACAAAAGACTTTTAAGACATTTGAAGTGCCCAGAAATTACCGTTCGTGCAGTTAACGACGGACAGCAGTCCTCTGAGGTCAAGAGGCCTGCACCCTTATCCAGTGAAGAAACTGGTTACGGCACCCTGCCCCGAGGCAGATGGAGAGCTCGGTGTTCACTTACCTAAGGTGAGGGCGTTAATCTTTGGGGTTCTACAGGAGAAGAGAAAGGGAAGAGGAGAGAGGCACCCAATAACCCCAGTTCATTAATCCCATATTTTCTATCTGCAGACATCTTACTCTTCGAGTCAGACATACAGTGCACAGAGGTCCAGCCCAAAGAGCCAACCGTGTGTTACACATCACCTTTGAAGATACGGCATTCATCCAGTCAAGACCGGCGCCTCTGCGGGAATCAGGTGAGCGTTACACTTTTAGAGGATGCTCAATGTTGTTTGTCCACACTATCTAAACGCCGAGTTCAACACAATATAACTTTGAGAGGACACTAAGTGTTGTTTGCCCACAACTAGACTCCAGCACAGTAACTTTTAGAGGATGCTCAGTGTTGATTGTCCGTACTATCTAGATACAGAGTTCAACAAAGTATAACTTTTAGGGGATGCTCAATGTTGTTTGGTCACACTATCTAGATGAAAAATTCAACACAGTAAAACGTTTGGATACACACAGTATTCCTTTGTTCACTATCTAGATGCCAAATTCAGCACAGTAAACTTTTAGAGGACGCTCAATGTTGTTTGTCCACACTATCTAGATGCAAAATTCAACACAGTAACACTTTTTGAGGACACTCACTGTTGTTTGTTCACACTATCTAGATGCAAAATTCAACACAGTAAAAACTTTTTGAGGACACTCAATGTTGTTTGTCCACACTGTCTAGATGCAAAATGTAACACTTTAAAACTTTCAGAGGATGTTTAATGTTGTCTGTCCACACCATCTAGAAGCTACTACCAGGGACTACTAGGCGCACTCAATGTTGTTCAACACAGTGAAACTACTAGGCACATTTCATGTTGTTGGGCAAACTGTCTAGACGCAATATTCAACACAGTAAAACATTTAGAGGACACTCAATATCGCTTGACTATAATATTGAGCTGAAAATTCAACAGTAACACTTTAGAGGATGTTCAATGTTGTTTGGGGACACCATCTAGATGCGAAATGCAACACAGTGAACCTGTCGGGGCCAACTCAATATCGCACAACTGGGGCACGCTCAATGTCGTTTGGGCACACTTTCTAGATTCAAAATTCAACACAGTAAAAACTTTTTGTGTACACTCAATGTTGTTTAGTCCCACTGTCTAGTAGCAGAATTCAACATAGTAAAACTATTAGGGCACACTCAATATCGCTTAACCATAATATGTAGCAGCAAATTTCAACACAGTGAAACTATTGGGCACTCTCAATGTAGTTTGGGCACACTTTCTAGATTCATAATTCAACACAGTAAACCTTTTAGGGGACTCTCAATGTTGTTTGGTCCCACTATCTAGAAGCAGAATTCAACACAGTAAAACTATTAGGACACACTCAATATCATTTAACCATAATATGTAGCTGCAAAATTCAACACAGTAAAACTATTGGGGCACGCTCAATGTTGTTTTGTCACACTAGCTAGAAGCAGAGTTCAACACAGTAAGACTTTAGAGGATGCACAAAGTTGTTTGGGTACACCATCTAGATTCAAAATCCAACACAGTGAAACTGTCAGGGCACACTCAATATCGCTTGACCATGGTATGTAGCTGTAAAAATTCAACACAGTGAAACTACTGGGACACGCTCAATGTCGTTTGGGCACACTTTCTAGATTTAAAATTCAACACAGTAAAACTTATAGGGGACGCTCAATGTAGTGTGGCCACAACTAGACTCCAACACAGTAACTTTCAGAGGACGCTCAGTGTTGTTTGTCCACACTATCTAGATGCAAAATTCAACACACTAAACCTTTTAGGGGATGCTCAATGTTGTTTGGCCACACTATCTAGATGCAACAGTTAGAGGATGCTCAGTGTTGTTTGTCCACACTATCTAGGTGCAGAGTTCAACACAGTATAACTTTTAGAGGATGCTCAGTGTTGTTTGGCCACAACTAGACTCCAGCACAGTAACTTTTAGAGGATGCTCAGTGTTGTTTGTCCATACTATCTAGATGCAGAGTTCAACATAGTATAACTTTTAGAGGACACTCATTGTTGTTTGGTCACAACTAGACTGCAGCACAGTAAATTTTAGAGGACGCTCAGTGTTGTTTGTCCACACTATCTAGATGCAAATTTCAACACAGTATAGCTTTTAGGGGATGCTCAATGTTGTTTGGCCACACTATCTAGATGCAAACTTCAACACAGTAAGACTTTTTGAGGATGCTCACTGTTGTTTGTCCACACTATCTAGATGCAAAATTCAACACAGTAAGACTTTTTGAGGACGCTCAATGTTGTTTGTCCACACAGTCTAGATGCAGAATGTAACACTTTAAAACTTTTAGAGGATGCTCAATGTTGTCTGTCCACACTATCTAAATCATACTACTAGACACTACTAGGCACACTCAATGTTGTTCAACATAGTGAAACTACGAGGCACATTCCATGTTGTTGGGCACACTGTCTAGATGCAAAATTTAACGCAGTAAAACCTTTGGAGGAGGCTCAATGTTGTTGGTCAACCCATTCTTTTTTTTCATCGTTTTTTTATTGTGTTTGGTTGAAACAACCTTTTACAAAAACAAGGTGCGACTAAATACAATCTTTGAACAAATAAAAGAATGAAAGGACAATTTGAGAAAACAACAATACCAAAGAAAAGACAAACAAAAGATACAACATATTACCACCAACAAACATCTTATATACCACTCATTATCACATATGAAACCATTCATATGTTTTGTCCCGACTATCTAGATGCTACTACTAGGCACCACTAGGCACACTCACTGTTGTTGAACACAATGAAACTGCTAGGCACATTCCATGTTGTAGGGGACACTGTCTAGATACAGGATTCAATACAGATATAGTATTAGGGCACACTCAATATCGCTTGCCTATAATATTGAGCTGCAAATTCAACAGTAAGACTTTAGAGGATGCTCAATGTTGTTTGGATACACCATCTAGATGCAAAATACAACACAGTGAAACTGTCAGGGCACACTCAATTTCGCTTGACCACGGTATGTAGCTGTAAAAATGCAACACAGTGAAACTACTGGGGCATACTCAATGTCGTTTGTGGATACTTTCTAGATTCAAAATTCAACACAGTAAAACTTTTTGGGTATGCTCAATGTTGTATGGTCCCACTGTTTAGAAGCAGAATTCAACACAGTAAGACTTTAGAGGATCCTCAGTGTTGTTTGGGTACACAATCTAGATGCAAAGTCCAACACAGTGAAACTATTAGGGCACACTCAATATCACTTAACCATAACATGTAGCTGCAACATTCAACACAATGAAACTTTTGGGGCACGCTCAATGTTGTTTTCTCACACTAGCTAGAAGGAGAGTTCAACACAGTATGACTTTTTGAGGACGCTCAATGTTGTTTGGTCCGGCTATCTAGAAGCAGAATTGAACACAGTGAAACTATTAGGGCACACTGAATATCGCTTAATTATAATATGTAGCTGCAAAATTCAACACAGTGAAACTATTGGCCACGCTCAATGTCATTTGGAGACACTTTATAGATTCAAAATTCAACACAGTAAAACTTTTAGGGGACGCTCAATGTTGTTTGGTCCCACTATCTAGAAGCAGAATTCAACACAGTAAAACTATGAGGACACACTCAATATTATTTAACCATAATATGTAGCTGCAAAATTCAACACAGTGAAACTATTGGGGCACGCTCAATGTTGTTTTGTCACACTAGCTAGAAGCAGAGTTCAACACAGTAAGACTTTAGAGGATGCTCAATTTTGTTTGGGTACACCACCTAGATGCAAAGTCCAACACAGTGAAACTATTAGGGCACACTCTCAATATCGCTTAATCATAATATGTAGCTGCAAATTTCAACACAGTGAAACTATTGGCCATGCTCAATGTCCTTTGTGGAAACTCTCTGGATTCAAAATTCAGCACAGTAAAACGTTTAGGGGACACTCAATGTTGTTTGGTCCTACTATCTAGAAGCAGAATTCAATGTAGTAAAACTATTAGGGCACACTCAATATCACTTAATCATAATATGTAGCTGAAAAATTAAACACAGTGAAACTATTGGGCACGCTCAATGTCATATGGGGACACTTTAAGGATTCAAAATTCAACACAGTGAAATTATTGGGCACGCGCAAAGCCGTTTGGGGATACTTTCTAGATTCAAAATTCAACACAGTAAAACATTTAGGGGATGCTCAATGTTTTTTGGTCCCACTATCTAGAAGCAGAATATAACGCAGTAAGAATTTAGAGGATGCTCAATGTTGTTTGGGTACACCATCTAGATGCAAATTCCATCACAGTGAAACTATTAGGGCACACTCAATATTACTTAATCATAATATGTTGCTGCAAAATTCAAAACAGTGAAACTATTGGGCACGCTCAATGTTGTTTGGGCACCCTTTCTAGATTAAAAATTCAACACAGTAAAAACTTTTTGGGTACGCTCAATGTTGTTTGGTCCCACTGTCTAGAAGCAGAATTCAACACAGTAAGACTTTAGAGGATGCTCAATGTTGTTTGGGTACACCATCTAAATCCAAATTCCAACACAGTAAAACTATTAGGGCACACTCAATATCGCTTAATCATAATATGTAGCTGCAAAATTCAACACAGTGAAATTATTGGGCGCGCTCAATGTTGTTTGGGCACACTTTCTAGATTAAAAATTCAACACAGTAAAATCTTTTTCGGTACGCTCAATGTTGTTTGGTCCCACTGTCTAGAAGCAGAATTCAACACAGTCAAACTATTAGGGCACAATCAATATCACTTTAATCATATTATGTAGCTGCAAAATTCACCACAGTGAAACTATTGGGCACGCTCAATGTAATTTGAGGACACTTTTTAGATTCAAAATTCAACACATAAAACTTTTAGGGGACGCTCACTGTTGTTTGGTCCCACTATCTAGAAGCAGAATTCAACACAATAAAACTATTAGGACACACTCAATATCACTTAACCATAATATGTAGGTGCAAAATTCAACACAGTGGCCCTCATTCCGACCCTGGCGGAGAACCATGGTGCAATTTGCACCATGGTCCATGGCGCAAAGCTGCCAACTCCGCCATGGGGGTTGGCGGACTTACCACCCCATTCCGACCTTGGCGGGGCGGTAAGTCCCCAATCCCCATTTTACCCTTCCCCATTCCCATTTTTGCCCCATAGGGCATAATGGGAGTGGGGAAGGCGTTAATTACGCCACCGTAAATTACGGTGGCGTAATTAACATCTAGGTCCTGTAGCGCCATGGATTTTTCCGCCCGGAAAAAGCAGGCGAAAAAAGCTCCATGGCGCTACGGGAACTCGTAGTAAGGCGGAAGGGTACGCCATGATTTACGCTGGCGTAAACCCTTTCCGCCAGGGTCGGAATGAGGGCCAGTGAAACTTTTGGGGCACGCTCAATGTTGTTTTCTCAAACTAGCTAGAAGCAGAGTTCAACACAGTAAGACTTTAGGGGATGCTCAGTGTTGTTTGGGTACACCATCTAGATACAAAGTCCAACACAGTGAAACTATTAGGGCACACTCAATTTCGCTTAATCACAATATGTAACTGCAAAATTCAACAGAGTGAAACTATTGGGCATGCTCAATGTCGTTTCGGCACCCTTTCTAGATTCAAAATTCAACACAGTAAAACTATTAGGACACACTCAATATCACTTAACCATAATATTTAGCTGCAAAATTCAACACAGTGAAACTATTGGGGCACGCTCAATGTTGTTTTGTCACACTAGCTAGAAGCAGAGTCCAACACAGTAAGACTTTGGAGAATGCTAAATTTTGTTTGGGTACACCATCTAGATGCAAAGTCCAACACAGTGAAACTATTAGGGCACATTCAATATTGCTTAATCGTATTATGTAGCTGCAAAATTCAACACAGTGAAACTATTGGGGCACGCCCAATGTTGTTTTGTCACACTAGCTAGAAGCAGAGTTCAACACAGTAAGACTTTAGAGGACGCTCAATGTTGTTTGGGTACACCATATCGATGCAAAGTCCAACACAGTGAAACTATTAGGACACACTCAATATCACTTAACCATAATATGTACCTGCAAAATTCAGCACAGTCAAACCTTTGGGGCATGCTAAATGTTGTTTTCTCACACTAGCTAGAAGCACAGTCCAAAACAGTAAGACTTTTTGAGGGCGCTCAATGTTGTTTGGTCCCGCAATCTAGAAACAGAATTCAACACAGTGAAACTATTAGGGCACAATGAATATCGCTTAATCATAATATGTAGCTGCAAAATTCAACACAGTGAAACTCTTGGGGACGCTCAATGTCATTTGGGGACACTTTATAGATTCAAAATTCAACACAGTAAAACTTTTAGGGGACGCTCGATGTTGTTTGGTCCCACTATCTAGAAGCAGAATTCAACACAGTAAAATTATTAGGACACACTCAATATCACTTAACCATAATATGTAGCTGCAAAATTCAACACGGTGAAACTATTGGGGCACGCTCAATGTTGTTTTGTCACACTAGCTAGAAGCAGAGTTCAGCACAGTAAGACTTTAGAGGATGCTCAATGTTGTTTGGGTACTGTAAGGATATTTGGCCTGTTACAGCACAGAGTACAGCACTACTGCTCAGGTAGTATTTTTTTTGATGCACCACCACCACATGGGTGTGGTGCATTGCTATATGTGTTGCCAGAGTAACATGGACATATAAGTAAAGACAGGCTATTCAGTCAAAAACGATTTTTACATATAAGATGCAAATCTATTTTTACAGTTAAAAGCACACATGTACACATTCAAAATGCACACTATTTTTCACCTGAAATGCCTATGTTGCAAGAGACACATTTAAAAATTAATAACTAACCTTATTAATAACTAACCTGACTAATAAAACTTCATTTAACATAACCCACTAATAAAAATGTGTCTCCACTGCAGAATTAGGTCTACTCTGAAAGTGAACTTTTAAACGCACATTCATTTTTTTTTCTCTGCTGCTATGTCCACATAACTACAGGAAGCAAAGAGCTCGAAGGAACAGGAAATCAGTTTGTTACAATTTTTACCGTAGAAATGAGCCATTGTGTAGTGAGGGAGGAGATGACATGATTGATTCTGATTGGAGCAGCATCATAGCAAGTATCATGCTAGAGGTTGTGATTAGAACTTTGCTGGGAAAGCTTGAGGGGAGGGAGAGAACAATCGAGATCTTGCAGAGCTGGGAGAAGGACCTGTTTCCTGGCTGAGGCATTCCTTCTGCAAAAGCTGAGAATTTCAGGCACTTACAATAACCCCAGTTTGAGAACGGCAGACGCTTGTTTTCACTGGGGTTAATCTTCAAGGGAGCCAAATTCAGAAAGAGAATAGCCGGAGAAAACTCATGCTGAACAGATCAGGTAATTACAGAAGCATGTGGGAGCTGTGCGAAAGTGTGCGAAACTGTTCAGTCAGTGTTTTCGAGGGAGTCCCAGTCACTTATCAGCATATTTAATGTTACCAATTGAATATATTCTCGCAGCTCTCTGTTCATTTTATCACAAATAATGTTGTACCATTTCATTTATTTCTGTAAAAAAAAGTTAAACTGTGTTCATTTTCTCTCTGCACATGAACCATGAGCTTCCAATATATATATTTATTTATTTATTTACTTATTTTATATTATATATTTTTACATATATTACAGTGTTTATGTGCCATTATAACAATCAACTTTTTAACTTCTCTGTCACTGACTCCTGATTGTACCCATTTATTTTCTCTTTTTGTGTTCAAGGGACTTTATCTGTTTCTACATGCTCAAGCTGCCTGATCTCATGTCTGGGATGGCATGGTTTGATTTGATTTACATGGACGAACTGCTCTATTGCCGTTTCACCTTCATTTTTCAAAATTTTATAAACTACAGGAGAGACCTTATCTATAATTCGAAATGGCCCCTGCCAGGCTGCTAGAAATTTAGAATTTTTCTGTTTACTTTTTCCAAAATGAAACTTGTACACCTGATCCCCAACACTGTATTCTCTCACTGATGTTCTTTTATCATAGTATGTTTTAGCACTGTCAGCAGCCCTTTCCAGATTTCTCTGCACAAAAGCAAATGCATGTTGCAAATGCTTCCTCAGTTCATCAATGTACTCATGAACTGTGGATGCACTCACAAGTGTCCTCTCATGTGTTCCGGATAGTAGGTGTTGTGGTAACACCATTTTCCTACCTGTCAAAACCTCATGGGGGCTAACACCAGTTGCTTTGGCAGGAGTTGATCTGATTGCCATCAAAACCAACGGTAAACGTAAATCCCAGCTGGAACCTGCTTCTGACACGAATTTCTTTAAAATATCCACAACAGACCTATTGCTCCTTTCAACTGTACCTGAAGACGCTGCCCGATATGCGATATGTAGTTTCCTTTTCACACCTAGTATTTGCCATACCTTACACATTAGAGTACTTGTGAAATGACTTCCTCTGTCTGACTCAATTCTTTGTGGCAACCCAAACCTTGAGAACACATGGTTCACCAGCAATGTGGCTGCTGTTTGCGCACTACAATCTGGTGCAGGAATGCATTCAATCCACTTTGACATCAAACATACCGCACTTAAAATATAACGGTTTCCCCTGCTCGACCTTTTTAAAGGACCTACATAGTCTATTTACAAAACTGACCATGGGAGAGTTAGGCCTCTTTTCATCAATGGTGCTCTATGCATTGGTGAAGCAGGTTTAAATTGGGCGCATACTAGACATCCTCTAGTATATAATTCCACATCTTGGGACATATGTGGCCAGTAAGCATAATCTTTTAGTATTTCTAATGTTTTTTGTGAACCTCTATGGCCTGCAGTTATGGCATCATGTGCATGGTGTAGCATTAGCCCTCTGAATGAAAGGGGTACCACCCACTGTATTTGTCCTCTTATGGACTCTCTAATCATGAGTCCATCCTGTAATCCAATTCGTGTTTTGTTCTTTAATAGCACCCTCAACTCTTCTTTTCCCATACAATCATTTTCTGTTAAAGGATTTTGTTCAGGATCTATCAAATGATTATAATAGATTCCCAAAATTCGATCATTCTTTTGTGCCTCAATCAAATCTTGGTCTGGCGTGTCATGACTCCACTGTACCACTGGT
The DNA here is from genome assembly GCF_040938575.1 of Ambystoma mexicanum. NCBI lineage: Eukaryota > Metazoa > Chordata > Amphibia > Caudata > Ambystomatidae > Ambystoma > Ambystoma mexicanum. Next base: position 311,264,353 of record NC_090936.1, read on the forward strand.
TGATCTACCTCCTTTGGTGCTTTAGAACGTGTCCCTGCATCAGTTTGTATTTCACCCATTAAATAATCAATAGGTAGCGATTCTCCCATCACAGCCCCAATCTTAGCCAGGTCGTCTGCCTTATCATTTCCCTCCTTAGCCTCTCCTGGTGTTTTTAAATGCCCACGAATTTTTCTCCAGTATATTGTTAAATTATTCTCTGACACCAATTTGTCTATGGCTTGTATCATTTTTCCATGTTTAAGTGGCTTTTTGTTGTATGTTACCATGCCTCTTGCTTTCCAACCAGGCAAATACTCCACAAAGCTATTCCGTGCATAGTCAGAATCAGTCACCAGGACAATTTCACTGAACTTTTTATCAACTGCAGTAGCAATTGCTTTATAAATGGCTGCCAATTCCGCCACCTGACTGCTCCTATCTCCAATCCTCATCCCTATACTGGGGATGCCTTCACACTTCAACCAGACATTTCCTATTCCTGCCACTAATTGTTTATTACTGTCATTTTCAATGTGAAAAGCACAACCATCCACATATATAGTTGGCAAATCCTTGCATGTTTTTTCATCAAAAGCTTTGTGTGGTGATTGTTCAAATTCCTGCAAACTAGTTTCAACTTCCATTTCATTTGGTATTTGTTCAGCTGCGCAGTCATGTAAGTCAGCTAACCCTTGAGCAATTGGGTTCTTTTTATTTTGTCCATATCTCACTTCTACGGGAAAACCTTGTAATGCCAGCGTCCACGAAGTGATTCTGGACTGCGCTAGATTACCTGATCTAATTCTTTTACTCTCTAAAAATTGCAAAGGTTGATGATTTGTTTCAATAATCACCTTTTCTCCCTGAACAATGGGGCGGAAATGTTGTAGCGCCCACACAGTGGTTAATAGGGCCTTTTCACATTCATTAAATTTCATTTCAACTTGGGAAAATGCCTTATTTGCATAGGCAATGGTTTTGTGATTCAAATCGTGTTTTTGTGATAACACTGCTGACATACAATGTTCAGAAAAACCTATTTCTATAAAGAAATCCCTGTCCTTTATGGGATATGCTAAACATGGTGCCTTTACAAGACATTCCTTTAATTTAGCCACTGCATCAGACTGCTCTTTTTCCCATTTCCAGGGAGTATTCAGTTTAAGCAGTTTAGTCAATGGTTGAGTGATTTCTGCATTATTTTCAATGAACTTTCTGTTATAGCCTGTCATCCCTAATAAACTTTTTACTCCTTTCACATTTTTAGGATCTTTTAATCTTTGTATGGCCTATATTTTCTTCTTTTGTGGATTTAGCCCATGTTCAGTCACTTCATGCCCTAGAAAGATCACTTTTTTCTTGCACCATTGTGCTTTTTGCAAAGATACTTTGGCGCCTGCTTTCTGCAATTGGCCAAGCACATGTCTTATTTCATCAAAATGGCTTTGCAGGCTTTCATTTTTTATCAGGACATCGTTCACGTAAACTATTGTTACTCTTTCCGCTGCATCCGGCATGGCCTTTCTCAAAAATATGCCAAATTCACTCCCATTATTGATGTACCCGAACGGAGCTCTAAGCCAGGCGTATTGAGTCCTGTCAAATGTAAAGGAAAATAATGTTGTATCTCCTCTGCCAATGGCACGCACCAATATCCAGAGGTGAGATCTAATGTGGTAAATACATTTGAACCATGTACCTGAGCTAGGCCCTGATCAATGAATGGCAGTGGCCATCTAGATACTGGTACTCTTTTATTTAACTCTCTCAAGTCTGCACATAGCCGCCATTGACCATTTGGCTTTAACACACCTAAAATAGGTGTATTAGATGTGCTATGAATGGGTCTGATGATTCCCCGCGATTCCAAATTTGTAACAATCTCTGCCAATGATTCTAAACATGCCAGCGGTAGTCTATACTGGCGTACAAAACACTGGACTTCTGCTACACCCTTCTGGTAGTGTGGCTACCTCCTTCCCATTAAAGTTATGCACTGGACCTTGATTTTCCTTCACTGTGATCTGACTCTGTGGGGGTCTCCCTTCATTGATACTCTTTACCAGCTCCTTGGACATAATTGTGGCCTGTGCGCCAGTGTCAATCATAGCAAAGGTGTGGCATTTTTCTTCTACAGTGATGGGTGCATAATATCTGTCCTCAACTTCCTCTAATACACATAAGAAGTGTGAATTCTTACTGATTTCAGGGCTCACCTTTCTCAGGTCTTTTCACTTTTGGCTAAGCACATTGGTAAATGGAAAGACATTTTTCCTTCCTTTTTACCCATTTCTGCGCGAGAGACTTTATTCATTTCTCCATGATCAGAGGTTTTTTGGAGTGTGGCCACTGTTCGCCCATCCATCTGGGTAACATCAGAGACCACATTACAACCTTCCAACTGAACATGTGTCACAACATCATTCAGCAATTTGTCATTTTTTAATTCTGTGCATTTGTGATCATTTAGTGTGATACCAGCCCTTTCAGCCTCTTCAAAAATATGTGGCTCAAAGAATTCTTCAGGTGATTGACTTGTACCCTCCTTTTGAGTATTTCCTTTTTCTGCCTGTGTTTGGTCATTGTTTTGCTTGCCCAGGGAAGGAGCTATAGCATCCCCACTTACTCCCTGTTCACTGGTATTCCCCATGCATGAGTCATTTTTCTTAAATCTGTCCCTTTGTTCTTTTGGAATTCCTAATGTTTCTTTTTCATTTGTGCAAATCTTTACTGTTTTATTTAGCTCTAGGTTAAACCGTACCTCTTTTTTAGAATTATTTGCACTTTCTGTCACAAGTTGATTTACTGGCACTTTCATTTTTAATCCATTAGGCATCTCAGAGTTGTTATGCAAAATTATATCAGAGCAATCTGTCATTTTGGCACTGCAATTATCATGAGTACTTAGTCACTTTTCGGAAGCCCCCTGGTCATTGCTATGGCCATCAGCCCCCTCTTTGGAAGATTGTTTTTGCGCTGTATTGAGCTTTCCTATTTGCTCAGCTAACATTTTCACTTGGGCCTCAAGGCACTGGAACCTTTCCATCTCTCTAGAATCCTCTTTCTGTGGCCTAGGTCGATATTGGTTGTTTTCCCCCTGATTGGATCTATTCTGATACCTCTCAGGTGATTGATGTCGGTTGGGATGGTTTCTGAACTCTTGATTCATTTGTGGAGGGGAGCGGGTTGCACCCATCCTTTGATTATAGTCCCCTGGTGGGGAATCATTGTACTGACGTGGATTGTAGTTCACGTTTTGCCTCATGTCCTGTCTCTCAGATTGTGGGTACTGGCCCCTATGTTGATTTCCATTATCAGTAAATCGATCCACATATTGGGGTCTATCCTGATTACCATATATAATGGTGTTGGGGTCAAATCTGCTCTGTGTCCCCAATCACTGGTAGGGACCATCATTTCTTTGATCTTGATTTTGTCTCTGGTTATTGTTCATACCTGCCATATCAGGCCGATATCCTACCCGGGGTCTGTCCCCTAAATACCTAGGGCTGATGTAGCTCTCTCTATTACTAGGATCATGTGATTGGAACATTGGTACAGGAAATGGCGATCTTTGTTGATTACCCCTTTGTTCAGGTGTCACATTATTTTTACCTTGGCTTTGAGCAGACTCAAGGGACATTTTGGCTGACCTGATTTCCATTGCTGTGGCTGAGGGTTCTTTAGATTTAGGTCTAGTATCTTTCATTTTATCACTTTCTCTACCCTGACAATAGAGTACCTCATATAGTTTTGTGCTTTGATGTACAATCCATTCAAGGGACTTGTCACGGTCAAATTCACGGACCAATTGGGATATGATATCTTTCTGTAGCCCATAGAAGTATGCAGTTTTAAAGTCATTGGAATTTGGGTCAAAAGATACATCAAAGCGAGAAAATGCTCTTTTTAAGTCTTGTAAAAATTGGCGAGGGGATGTATTAGGTCCATCAGTAATTGTGTAAGCGACTTTCTTTGCCTCCTGCAATGACTGAAAAGGAGAAAAATGACGCCTATTTCTTTTTCAAACTCCAACCAGGTCATATTCTGCTGTTCATTTAATCCCCTTATGATACTGGCCGTCGGGGCATCTAAAGTTAAATGAAAATATTGTCTGTACTGTTCCTTAGGTATCTGGAGTGCTTTAAAAAGTCATGCACCGCTTCTAAGTGATCCTCAATGCAGCATTCACCTCCCTTTTTAAATGGTTTGATCAGGGCTTTAATGGATTTCATTATTTTCATGGGGCTACTTGTTGCAATACATGGAATTGCACTATTTTGAGATTCAATCCTGTTTTCAGGTGTATGAGATTGGTGGCTGCCCCCAATGGGAGTATCAAATCCCCCAATGGCGCTGCAACCAACTATTGGGCACGCTCAATGTCATTTGGGGGCACTTTATAGATTCAAAATTCAACACAGTAAAACTTTTAGGGGACGCTCAATGTTGTTTGGTCCCACTATCTAGAAGCAGAATTCAACACAGTAAAACTATTAGGGCACACTCAATATCACTTAACCATAATATGTAGCTGCAAAATTCAACACAGTGAAACTATTGGGCACGCTCAATGTTGTTTGGGCACACTTTCTAGATTAAAAATTCAAACAGTAAAAACATTTTGGGTATGCTCAATGTTGTTTTCTCAAACTAGCTAGAAGCAGAGTTCAACACAGTAATTCTTTAGGGGATGCTCAATGTTGTTTGAGTACACCATCTAGATGCAAAGTCCAACACAGTGAAATTATTAGGGCACACAATATGAGGCTGCAAAATTCAAAACAGTGAAACTATTAGGTGCGCTCAATGTCATTTCGGCACACTTTCTAGATTCAAAATTCAACACAGTAAAACTTATAGGGGACGCTCAATGTTGTTTGGTCCCACTATCTAGAAGCAGAATTCAACACAGTAAAACTATTAGGGCGCACTCAATATCGCTTAATCATATTATGTAGCTGCAAAATTCACTACAGTGAAACTATTGGGGTACGCTCAATGTTGTTTTGTCACACTAGCTAGGAGCAGAGTTCAACTCAGTAAGGCTTTAGTGGATGCTCAATGTTGTTTGGATACACAATCTAGATGCAAGGTCCAACACAGTAAAACTATTAGGGCACACTCAATATTGCTTAATCATAATATGTAGCTGCAGAATTCAACACAGTGAAACTATTGGGCATGCACAATGTCATTTGGGGACACTTTCTAGATTCAAAATTCAACACAGTAAAACTTTTAGGGGACGCTCAATGTTGTTTGGTCCCGCTATCTAGAAGCAGAATTCGACACAGTGAAACTATTAGGACACACTCAATATCGCTTAATCATAATATGCAGCTGCAAAATTCAACACAGTGAAACTATTGGGGCACGCTCAATGTTGTTTTGTCACACTAGATAGAAGCAGAGTTCAGCACAGTAAGACTTTAGAGGGTGCTCAATGTTGTTTGGGTACACCATCTAGATGCAAAATCCAACACAGTGAAACTATTAGGCCACACTCAATATCGTTTAATCATAATATGTAGCTGCAAAATTCAACACAGTGGGCCTCATTACGACCCTGGCGGAAAGTGACTGACCGGACCGCAACAGCGTAAATAGCGTTTCCGCCATTGCACGAAGGAGCAAAGTGCGGCCAATCACGACCCATCGGGCACGAGCATTACGCCATGGCGGAATCCGAAAGGCTGCGATGGCGGAAATGACCCCAAAACGGCCCTTACCGCCGCCGTACGCTGCACCAGGTGCAATACCGCCACCCATCTTAGCGGTCACCGTAATGAGCGGTCACCGTAACGAGCGTGCACCGCAAATTACGGCCACCGTAAATATACGGAAACGGAAGTAAAAGCATGTGGCCGGAACGGGAAACAGCACGCCGCACAACTATAAAATCCGAATCCCAACACAACCATAAAAAATCCGACCCTGACACACATCCCAACCCGTTAGCAACCCCAGTTAAAAAAATAAATATGGGAAAGGTAGCCAAGAAAGCGTGTGACCGCAAGCGGCAGGTACACTTCTCCCGAGAGGAACTGACCGTGCTCACCGAGACCCTCCAGGAAAATTCCGCCGTCGTCTTCTCCAGTCAAATGACCAGGACGGCCCTTGCCAACAAGAAGGCCATATGGGCCCTGGTGGCACAGCGCGTAAGTGCGGTGGGGACAACACCCCGCACGCCACAGCAATGTCGCAAGCGGTGGGACGACCTGCGGATCCGCGTACGCAGCATACTTTCTGCGAACAGGAACATCGCCACAGCTACCGGGGGGGGTTCAGAGTCGCCCATCAAGTTGACCCCCTGGGAGGAAATCTGCGCCTCCACCATAGGAATGGAGAGCATAGAGGGAGTCGGAGGGATGGAGAAAGGAGTGCCGACATCCGGAGAATCAGGTAGGTTGGCCAAGAGAAACAATGCGAAATCCACAAACCACGAACATGTGCAGTACCATGTGACCCCATAGTGCAATACATACTTTGCCCTGACAGCGCCCTCTAAAAGTCAGAATGAACAAACAAATCAATCAAGAAGCCATAAACAACCCCTACATGTGCAGCATGCACCCCCTAACTGCAGGCAGCCAAATGAATGCATCCTCAATCCACACGAAAATGAGACCACCTCCAAGGCCCAGTCCCAAATCAGCCACATGTACCACCCCAATGCATTTGATACGTTGCCATTCCAAATCCGACAGACCCATAACTAACGCTCGCCCCTCTTTACTCCACCACAGGGTCCGATACCAACGACGAGCTGCAGGACACCCCTACCAGCACGCCTGCAAAGAGGGCCAGGACCAACGTCCCAAGAGCCTCCACCTCAGGTGCAAGGATCAAGACACGGCAGCAGCAGGAATCAAGTGGCAGCACACTGGAGGGGACTGCAACAGGCACCCCAGCAGCCAGCAAGTCCACAACCTCAGCACCACAGGTCCCCCCAAAGAACGTATCTGATGGCACTGCCTCTGGTGGTAGCAGCACCATAGGTGACACAGCTGTCATGCCAGCATGCTCCGACACGGAAAACAGTGCTGGCGACGTAGGTACCATCCATGACCTTTCCCAATCCCCCTGCATGTTCCATCCCCTACACCATGACGAAACCACGCAGGGGCACCCTGAAGACGACGACTGGCCAACCCCCACAAGTCCTGTGCCAAGGCAACATGTGTTGAGCAGCCCCCCTGTCACACCACCGCAAATGTCCATGGCCCAGCAGAGGCAACAGTCCCTCGACCTGCTGATCGAGCAACAGCAGGAAGCGTCCACGCTACTCAAGGACCATGCAAATGAATGCGGGGGTTCCAGGGCAGCCATGGAAACATCCACCGAGACACTCAGGGCACAAATAGAGAAAAGTAGTGAGAGCCTCAGGGGAGAAATGGAGAGAAGCACCGAGAGCCTGAGAGCACAAATGGAGAAAAGCACCGAGAGCCTGAGGGGGGAACTGCATGCGACGTCCAAAGACGTTTGTGCTGAACTTGCTGCTGTGCGCCGTGTGCTCTCGGAGCTCTCACAAACCCTCAGAGACATGCATGGACGCGAGCAGGCAGAGACATCATCCGTGGCAAGTTCCGTCCAGGGCAGCCCCCAACGCAGATCTGGCAGGAACCTGCGCTCCACGGGCAGGGGTGCCCCTGATACCCGTAGAGGGGGCTTGCAATAGCGTCTACCCACGGACAGCATGCATATTTGGACACTGGTGTTGGGGGGGGAGGTAGTAGGGTGGAGGGGGTGTGTTGGGCTTCACTGGGTGGCGGGTCCATAGGGTGTATAAATCAAATCACATTAACAATACAGCACCTCATTATCATCCAATGACATGTGTGGACATTGATATTTGCGTACGAGGCCTTCATAGGCGTACAGTCCACAATGTGCCTGTACTACACACACACAGTGCCACAGGTCCCCTTTCCGTGTAATAGGCACCATGCGTGGTTGCTAGAAGCATGCATCTATGATGCTCTGTCGGATTGCACGTACATCCTGTGCCTCATGGACTCGTTGAGGTGCCTCCACATCCCCACCCTCATCACCATCATCATCTTCAGGTGCATGCAGTACAGCGTCAGGGGGCATGGGCACATTCCTACGTATGCACATGTTGTGCAGCATGACACATGCCATGACCATCTTAGAAACCTTCTCATGGCTGTACATGAGTGCCCCGCCAGACCTGCTGAGGCTGCGGAAACGAGCCTTCAGTAGGCCGAATGCCTGTTCAATGACCACACGGGTACGTGAGTGGGCATGGTTGTAGTCCTCCTCATGCTCGTTCTGAGGGTTCCGGATTGGTGTAAGGAGCCATCTCTTCAGTGGATACCCGGCATCACCTGTATGAGACGAATTAAGGGTGTCAGTGGAATGATAGTGCTAAGTAGCCCCCCCCCCCCCTGCAAGGTCATTGACGCATCAAATGGGCCACGATGTCATGCATGGAATGAGACTCACCGAGTAGCCAGGATCTGTGCCCTGCGTGTCGCTCCATGTAGCGTGGTATTCTTGTGTTCCTCAGGACCATAGAATCATGGGTAGATCCTGGAAATCTGGCACAACAATGCGTAAAGATCTTGTTGGAGTCACACACCATTTGCACATTGATTGAATGAAATTGTTTCCGGTTGCGGTACTGGACCTCCATGGCATGTGGGACAACCAATTCTACATGGGTGCAGTCGATGGCACCAATGCAACCCGGGATGCCGCCAAGTGCATGGAATCCCACTTTAGCGTTGGTAATCTCCTGGTACGTGCGTGGTAGTGTGATGTGGTCGTCGGCGTGCTTCAGGAGGGCATCGTGCACTTGGAAGAGTGTCCGTGAGAACAGTGGCTGTGAAATGCCATGCAACTGTCCCACTGTGTGCTGGTAGGTGCCTGTGGCCAGGAAGTGGAGTGCAGACACCACCTTCAGTAGGGGTGGGATGGCGGTTGGGCTATCTATCATGCTCACGAGGTCAGCATGTGTCATGTCCACAATGGCGATTATGGTGTCCCGGTCCAAACGGTAGAGGGTGTGGATCTGCTCAGCAGTGAGGTTGAACGGATCGGCTCGGAGGCGTGGGATTGCGGGCCGCCTGCGTGGTGGTAGTGGCAGTGCTTGTGGGCCTTGCTGACCCTGCCTTGCCCTCCTCCTCCTCCTTCTCCTCCGTCTCCCCTGTGCGCCCGGTTGTTGTACCTGTTGTTGTTCGTCGTCTTCTTGTAGTTGTAGCACTTGCAGTGCTATCTGGTACCCCAGGCCCAACATCGCTAGTCCTGCCGGTAGCATTTTGGAGTGGGAGTGGTTGTGGGAGGGGTTTGGGTCTGCAATATATGTGCTGTCGGCCTGTATGGCCTCCACCTGTGCTGATTGAATGAATCTGTGGCAGATGCAATCCCTTCTGGCCGAGCACGTCCCGCACGTAAGGCTGAATTTGGCCGCATGGCATCTTGGGATTTGAATCATGTATCAAATCCCGATGGCAGTGTGATGTACTTTGACTGATTTTCATGCTATGCTCCCATTGTTACACATGCTATGATTGCAGCCGCTTCCATACCTGTGAAGAGTCAGTGGTATGTAGGGCTCGATCGATGGCCGACCCTCATGCAGCACAGTAACGTACTTCACCGACGGGCGTGGCGTCCCATTTGTGATTGCAGCCAGTTAGCATTATGACACACAGCCGCACTACATTGATGTAATTGTGAATGCAAGCGTTCACAGAAGCCTTTTCGACGTAATGTTGCAAGTGAGGAATTCGAAGGCCAGCATTTTGGGTTTTGAAGTAGCGGCGAGGATACGCCCACAGGTCTGGCTGGAAATGTAACGTTCTATTGTAGTATGTCCTTGGGACATGGCCCATAACGAGCAGGCAATGAATGATATGAATTGAATGGGATGCGCAACAGCGTAGTGGACGATAAGGCAGGACGTTCCCAAATCCATCTTGCCTCACAACACTACAGATCCGGCCAGGGGCACAGTGGTTTTTGCGGACTGCATTACGCACAGACGCGATGGAAGTTTCACATATTATGTGAGTGAATATTCATGCGTTTTCATTGCGGGATGAGGGAATGATGTGTGGATGCATGGACTGATGATTCCGTTTAGGGTCTGCCATGTACATGGGTTTTTTGATTCACTCCCCTTCCCCTGCGTTATGTGATGCAAGGCTGCCATAGTGGGACATACGTCTATCTGCCCTTGTCGGATCCTCCCTGTCTCGACGCGCCTTCATACACTTGTGTCTAGGCACGTTACTAATCCCATGTCATGGGTTCTATCTTGACGGACGCATGCACAGTAACCGACGTTGACAATGGTGTATTTAGCTCGATTGGTTTCGTTATGATTCGATACTGATTTAGGGGTGTGTATATTCCTTTGGAGTGGGCTAGCATGCATATGGGTGTGGATTTGGTGTGTAGAATGAAGATTGTAATGCATCATGAGTCCCGTAATGCAATCGGTTGATTTGTGTTTCTTTTGGGTGACAGGTATCTCCTGCCCTATTGCAGATGCCATCTCTACGCCACTCCTCCAGATGGTTTTTACTCTCGACTCCTGCAGCTTCGGGTGAATCAGTGGAGCACCATTTCGATCATATGGGACGATCGCCAATGGGCCACATGCCCTTACGCTGTACTGGTGGCTAGGTGCAACATTTCGGCCTTTCAGCTCGACTAGTGCCTGCCTCATGGGACGGACCTGCGGTTCTTGCCGCTTCCATGGTGCCTTTTGGAACGTTGATGTAGGCCCTGTGTGCCATGATGGTACAGGGCGTCACACAAGTGGAAGCCGGTCAATTATTGCAGATGCAGCCCTCGGTGATGATGGTTGTTTTGGTGGTATTTTGCAAATTGCTGTGGGGCCTTTGTCATTTGGATGTGCATTTAAATTGTATTCCGATATTTGTCGTGTTGCGTTGTTCTTTGCAGGTGATGTGGCGATTTTCGCTTTGTGGCGGTATGTATTGCGTGATGATCTGCATTGTGTTCCGCCTTCTGAGTTGAGTTGCGTGGTACAGTACTGGCCGCGTTTGCCTACGTAGCACAGTATGGTCACGGATAGGGGCTGCCATTGTGACTGTTTACATGATGTGCTGTTCAGGGGCGGGGGATTGGCTTTTGGCCGACTGGTGCCTGTCAGCCAGGTCGATTGGTGGAATGATGGGTTGTTCAGAATGTGGCTGGTCACAGGTGACTGTGTTTGCGTGCGTTTGTTGGAGGGGGACTGGGGTCATGTCCATTGGAATAGCTTCTGTATTGATGCCATCTGTGCCCTGCTGCTCCCATCGGCCCCTCTTGGGATGTGCCTGGCTGCTCAGTCACTCTGCCGACTTGTGTGGTACATGCTTCTGCTGATGGTTGGTTTGTTTACTGGCATGAGTACAGGGCTGGTGCAATCCCCCTCAGGATGCTGTTTTGGATGTTGCCTTGCGCTGGTGGCAAGCGATGGGGGACTACTGTTGTTTTGTGTCATGTGTTCTTGATTTTCATTTTGATGTATTGTACCTTCACATGCCTGTGCTGCGTCAGTACGGCTATGGTGACATGCCGTACATGGATGCCCACTCACGGGGCGCTTTGAGCCCCTGCATGCTTTTCTACGTTGGCATGCATGGGTGAATTGTGGATTTCACTGGTTGCATAGTGTGAGTACATTGCGCCTGCCAGGAGTTGTGCAATGAGGCCAGGGAGTGGAGTACAGGCACTCAGTGGGCCATTTACGGTTGGTTCGCGTTGCCGTATTTCTCGCCATGGCGGAATGGTACTTTACGACGTGCTTGATGGCGTTCAGTACATGTCCGCTAGGGTCAGAATTCGCGTACCGTTGCGCCATGGCGGTGATTCCGGTTTTGCAAGGCGCGCGTGCGCGTACTTGGTGCAGTTAGCGTTGCCGTTCACTGCGGTGTCGCTAATGGCATCGTACTTTACGGTGACGGGTCATGATCGCAACGAGCGGTGTTCGATGGCGGTATTGCATTTCCGCCATCATTTTTCCATTTCCGCAAGGGTCGTAATGAGGCCCAGTGAAACTATTGGCCACACTCAATGTCTTTTTTGGACACTTTCTAGTTCAAAATTCAGCACAGTTACACGTTTAGGGGACGCTCAATGTTGTTTGTTCCCACTATCTAGAAGCAGAATTCAACATACTGAAACTATTAGGGCACACTCAACATCGCTTAATCATAATATGTTGCTGAAAAATTCAACACAGTGAAAGTATTGGGCACGCTCAATGTCATATGCGGACACTTTCTAGATACAAAATCGAACACAGTGAAATTATTGAGCACGCTCAATGTCGTTTGGGGACACTTTCTCGATTCTAAATTCAACACAGTAAAACGTTTAGGGGACGGTCAATGTTGTTTGGTCCCACTATCTAGAAGCAGAATTCAACGCAGTGAAACTATTAGTGCACACTCAATATCGCTTAATCATTTTTTTTCTTTTTTTTTGTTTTTTTTTTTCTCCTGCCACACTGCTGTCTCGGCCTCCGCCCATTTCTGTAGGTCATTCCACCACACCTCAACCCGTGGCTTGCTACATTTTTTCCAGCCCATGGCTATTCTCCGTTTGGCCAGCACATACGCCAAGTCTTTCAGTTTACACACATGTTTCTGCTTCCTAGGTCTGGAAAACCCACCCAGCAGGCATGCCCAGGCGGTGTCTATGGCAAGCGTGACCCCTTTCTCTCCTAGCTTGCGCGCCACCTCCCTCCAGAACCCCTCGATCACTGGGCATGCCCAGAACATATGCGTCATGTCCGCATTTTCTTCGTCGCATTTAGGGCACGCCTGTCTGCCCGCATTCCGGAATTTGGATATCCGCAGTGGGGTCATATACGCTCTGTGCGTGACATATAGCTGTACCTGCTGCAGTCTGGCATTTCGAGATACTTTCCTGTGGTATCTTAGAGCCCGTTCCCACATCCCATCTCCCATCTGGGTCCCCACCTCGCACTCCCATTCCGATCGTAGGCCTGTCAATTCCTTCCCAACCTTCAACATCACCATCTCATACAACCTAGAGATCTCATGTCCCCCTTCCGTCGTGTCGTATATCCCTTCCAGCGTAACCTCCGATTCGTCTGCCAAGGTAAATTCAGGCCATAGTTCCCGAATTTTCCTCCCCAATCTGTGGTATGTTACATATTGGCCTCCATGTAATCCAACCTCCCCGCTAAGTTCCTCAAACGCTCTGATGGCACCCTCCTGCCACACATCACCCAATGTCACCAACCCCACAGATTCCCAATAGGTCCTAATAATCCCCCTCAGCTGTCCGTCTACCCCCGCCAGGGCAACTAGTGGAATCTGCGGAGAACACGGGAGTGGGTCTCCCATCAGTTTGCATGCTCGTCTCCACATCTTCCATCCCAGCCTCACCATCGCCGGGTACTTTCTCGTAACAGTTTCTGGCAACCAAATGACTTCCTTCAGGAAAAATGGGGCACAATCATGCCCGAATAATCTAAGTTCTGGGGTCTCTTCGTCGGAAAGCCATTTGGATACAAACTGTAGTTGGCTCGCTATGTAATAAGCCTCAAAGTTTGGGAGTCTAACTCCCCCTTTTTCATGAGAGTTCTGCAACTTCCAGAGTGCTACCCTGTTTCGAGTGCCATGCCACAGGAACTCTCTGCAAACCCCATTTATTTTAGCAAAAAAACCCTTAGGGATCATATATGGGATGTTACTAAAGTAGTGTAGCAGCCTAGGCAGAACCACCATTTTAATCATTGCTCCACGCCCCATCATCGCCAGGGGCAACTTCTGCCAGAAACTCATGCATGCGCGTATCTTCTCAACAGCCATCTCAGTGTTACACTTATGTTCTTTCTCTACCGTGTGGTAGACATCTATTCCCAGGTAACGAAACGTGTTAACTGCCCAGGGCACCTGTAGCACCGGCAGCCTCTCTATGGGGACACCCGTATAGCAGCCCAATGGGAAAATGTTCGACTTCTGGGGGTTGACCGCTATGCCTGACAACCTCGCATATCTCCCCATCACGTCCAGGATATACTGTAAATTCTCCTCCGGATGACTCAGGTACAATAACAAGTCGTCCGCATACAGGGATATCAGATGCTTTTCCCTCCCAATCTCAATACCCACAATGTCGTACTGCTGCCGCAGGTACAGTGCCAGGGGTTCCAGGGCCAGGATATACAGCATCGGGGACCAAGGACACCCCTGTCTAGTGCCTCTGCTGAGTTGCCATCTCTCGGATATGATTGCCCCCGTCCGGACCCTGGCCAGTGGAGCACTATACAGCAGCTCCGCCCATCTAACGTATCTTGGACCCAGTCCGTATTCTCTCAAGGCCGTCAGCAGCCACCCCCAATTAACCGAATCGAAGGCCTTTACAGCATCCAACGACACTATCGCCATTTCCCCGTCGCTAATGGATCCCATCTCTATCACCCGGTGGAGGCGTCTGTGGTTTTGGGTAATATTCCTCCCCGGGACATACCCTGTTTGGTCCGGGTGTACCAGTTTGCCTATCACCCTCCGCAGTCTGTTTGCCAGGACAGCCGTTAGTATCTTGCTGTCCTGATTCAGCATAGATACTGGCCTGTACGACCCACAACTATGCCTGGGTTTATTGGGCTTAGGGAGCGGTACAATGACCGCCTCTCTGAGCGATTCCGGCAACCTCCCCGTCTCGAACGCCTCATTGAGCATATCAAGCATCGGGGGGAGCACTTCCGCTCCAAAGGTTTTGTAAAATTCGCTGGGCAGGCCGTCCGTCCCTGGGGTCTTACTAGTGGGTAGTTGCCGGACAACCGCCTCCAACTCCTCCAATGTTATCGGGGCATCTAATTCCTCTCTTTCTTCCGTGCTTATCCTGGGCAGCCCAATATCTTGCAGGGTCTCCAGCATATCCTCCCGGTCACCGCCACCCGGATCCCCGTACAATTCCCTATAGTAATTCACAAATTGTTCGTTTATGCCCTCTTGGGTATCTATCTGCTTCCCATCCTCTCTAGTAATCGTCCTAATCGGGGGTCTCGGGGTTTCTTTCTTATATAGCCATGCCAGGAGACGGCCCGTTTTGTCTCCTCCCGCGTGTTGTCTCTCAATATATTTTTTATAGTTTAGGTTACAGAGCCTCCCCCAATGTTCCGTACACTGCTGTTGCAGTTTAAGCACCAGCTCGTTGTCTATGGGCTCGCTCTTCAACGCCCGTTCCAACTGGCTTTCTGCCCTCTGTAAATCAACCAGGACCCCATTCTGCAAGCCTTTCGATTTGGCAATCGCCACCCCTCGCATCACAACCTTAAAAGCCTCCCACAGAGTTCCCGCCGAATCAACGCTGCCAGTATTGGTATCGAAATAACTAGCTATTTCCTCCCGCATATCTTCCCTGAAAACCTGGTCTTTAAGCGCCTCTGCGCGCAGACGCCACGTCGGGATCCGCGCTCTGGGGCGGCCATATTGCCAACCCACCACCAATGGCGAGTGGTCCGATAGGACCCTCGCTTTATATTCCGCCCTGGACACCTCTGTCAAGACATCCGATGTGGCAAAGATATAATCAAGCCTGGTGTGCAACTGCTGCGGGGCCGAGTAGTGTGAGTACTGTCTCACATTGGGGTGCTTAGTCCTCCACACATCCTCGAGCTCGAAGTCTCGCAGCAGCGTCCGCAGCGCCCGGGCTGCCGGGGCGGGCCTAGTCACTTTATCGTCGGATCTATCCATCCCCGGCTCCAACACACAGTTAAAATCCCCTCCCCAGAACACCGCACTCCCAACACACCAGCTCAGGCTGGCACTCATAGTCCGATAGTACTCTGCCGTGCCCTGGTTCGGGGCATACGTGTTCACTACACACATCTCTTTATTCTCGATTGCCCCTCTTACCATAGCCAGGCGCCCCTCAGTATCCAAGATTTCCTGCCTCAGTTGAAACGGGACATGTGGCGCCACCCAGATCAGTACACCTCTGGCATAAGCCGAGTACGTGGATCCCACCACCGTTCCACCCCACTTTTTCTTTACCAGCTCCAGTTTATCTCGGGTCAAATGCGTTTCTTGCAACAATGCGATGTCTATCTTTTGCCTTCTCAAGTATAGCATGACTTTATTCCGTTTTAGATAGCTATTGAGACCCCTGACGTTCCATGTTAGCAATTTTAGCTCCCCCATAATTCACTGGTATCCTGCCCACTCCCCCCCAACCCACCCCGCTCATCCGTGCCGTCCAGATATCTCATCCAAAATGTACTCCCAGGGCTCGCGGTCAAACTTAAACTCCCCAACGCTATGTACACCCCAACTTTCCCCGCACCCCCCATTCTCCCCACCCGTCCCCCCAACACCCTCCCCAACTGTTGCCCAGCTCCACCTCGGGAACTCAGGCCCCCCCACATCTAGTTCTGGCTGTTACACACAGAGCCCAGTAGGGTAAAGTCGCCCTAACGGCCACTTAACTAAAAAACACTAAATGGGGGTGAATGGACTAGCCCCGAAAGGCTCCTTCGTATAACCACAGGTACGGTGCAAACAGTGCATTGATCATTCAGTTCCAGGCCCGACCTCCCCCGGCCATAACAGTAACTATATTCAAGTCCCATAGTCTTCTGGCTGCACTCTTTATCGTCGTAGCGCACTTAACTCTTATTGCCACCTTCATCAGCCTGGACCTCCGGCTCCTGGGGGCTGCCCTGCATGTCCAACCAACCCATGGCTTCCTCAGACGACTCGAAAAACAAGGATCTGTTGTTGTGGATCACCTTCAATTTGGCCGGGTAGAGGAGCATATACTTCTTCCCCGCCTCTCTAAGTCTCCTTTTGACCGCTGCAAAGTTCATCCGACTCCTCTGCACCATCATGGTGTAGTCTGGGTAGGCCGTTATGGTGGCCTCCCCCCTCTTGATGGTTCCTCCTTTGCGAAAATGCTCCAAAATCCTCTCTCTGTCTCGGTAGTTAAGGATTTTGGCTATCATTGGCCTGGGCGGACCGCCCGGCGGAGGCCTCCTGGCCAATGCTCTATGCGCTCGCTCCACCGCAAAACCCTGCGACAGCACTCCCCCAGTGATCTCTTGGAGCAACATATTCTCAATGAAGTCCGTGGGGTTGTGACCCTCCAATCCTTCCGGGATGCCCACTACACGGATATTATTCCTCCGGGCGCGCCCTTCTGCTTCTTCGGCCCTGTTCTCCAGGTTGCGCACTTTCTGTTCCAAGACATGCAGGTCGGCCTTGTGTGAGGCGCAATCTGCCGTGTTGGCGCTCCCCTCCTTTTCCAGGCTCTCCGTGCGCTCCGACAGAGTCCTCACATCTTGTCGAAGTAGGTTCACCTCCTCCCGAACTTCTCCCACTTTGAGGTCAAGCACTGTTTTCAGGTCCGCCACCACCATTTCGAGCTTGGCTTCCCAAGCGGTTTTCAAATCCGCTTTCAATTCTGCGAGCGCAACTAACACGTCCTGATTTGGGCTAGCGGCGGCCATGCCGCCTGCAGATGGCTTCTCCTTGCTCCGAGCACTTTCTGGGCCTGGTGGTGTCTTGGTAAACTCATCCAATGTGGGTTGTTTCACTTTCTGTCTGACGGATTTATTCGCCATTCCACCACCACTGTATGTCGCGGGCCCGTACACTCCCGCCTCACCCCCACCCCGGGAGAGAGGAGCCCACCTTCCGCTCGCAATGGAGCGAGTCGCTTCTCCCGCACCAAGTGTACCTCCGCAGTCACTCCTTCCGCCACTCGACTGGGTCCCTACCAGCGAGTTCCTACACAATGTGGGCCCTCCGTCCCAAGGCTGCCGCTTGACCAGCACGCGATGCTCCGGCACCCAAGGCGGGTGGTCAGCTCGGGTGGGTCCTAGTGCCGACCACTGACCGTCACTGTCCAAAGCCCGTGATAAGTAATCGGTGCCCACCGAGACTCGCCGGTTCTCTCCCAGAGGCCATTCTCACACTTCACAGCTTACTTTGCCACCGATCACTACGAGAATGCCTCTTCATCGCCCCGCATGTATCTCCTCCGTTGTCCGGCATGGCCGCCATCTTCCCTCCGTCCGGGCCGTGACTCCCGGATCTTCGATCGCAATTTTTCTGTTGTTGCCGGGCTTACGAAGGATTCAGCTCCTCAATATTTATGCAGCATACATTCATGGACGGGTTCCTTCGTTCCTGACTCGCGAAAGTTAGTCTCAATGCACTTTTACACAGGATAAATGCAGGATCTTCAGGAGCTCTTCCAAGAGCGCGTCCTCTCACATGGCTTCCAAGCCACGCCCCCTCAATATCGCTTAATCATAATATGTAACTGCAAAATTCAACACAGTGAAACTATTGGGCAGGCCCAATGTCATATGGGGACATGTTCTAGATTCAAAATTCAACAAAGTAAAACTTTTAGGGGACGCTCGATGTTGTTTGGTCCCACTATCTAGAAGCAGAATTCAACACAGTAAAACTATTAGGGCACACTCAATATCACTTAACCATAATATGTAGCTGCAAAATTCAACACAGTAAAACTATTAGGACACACTCAATATCACTTAACCATAATATGTAGCTGCAAAATTCAACACAGTGAAACTATTGGGGCACGCTCAATGTTGTTTTGTCACACTAGCTAGAAGCAGAGTTCAACATAGTAGGACGTTAGAGGATGCTCAGTTTTGTTTGGGTACACCACCTAGATGCAAAGTCCAACACAGTGAAACTATTAGGGCACACTCTCAATATCGCTTAATCATAATATGTAGCTGCAAAATTCAACACAGTGAATCTATTGGCCATGCTCAATGTTGTTTGTGGACACTTTCTAGATTCAAAATTCAACACAGTGAAATTATTGGGCACACTCAATGTCGTTTGGGGACACTTTCTAGATTCAAAATTCAACACAGTAAAACGTTTAGGGGATGCTCAATGTTGTTTGGTCCAACTATCTAAAAGCAGAATTCAACACAGTAAGACTTTAGAGGATGCTCAATGTTGTTTGGGTACACCATCTAAATGCAAATTCCAACACAGTGAAACTTCTAGGGCACACTCAATATCGCTTAATCATAATATGTAGCTGCAAAATTCAACACAGTGAAACTATTGGGCACGCTCAAAGTTGTTTGGGCACACTTTCTAGATTAAAAATTCAACACAGTAAAAACTTTTTGGGTATGCTCAATGTTGTTTTCTCAAACTAGCTAGAAGCAGAGTTCAACACAGTAATTCTTTAGGGGATGCTCAATGTTGTTTGAGTACACCATCTAGATGCAAAGTCCAACACAGTGAAATTATTAGGGCACACTCAATATCGGTTAATCATAATATGAGGCTGCAAAATTAAAAACAGTGAAACTATTAGGTGCGCTCAATGTCATTTCGGCACACTTTCTAGATTCAAAATTCAACACAGTAAAACTTATAGGGGACGCTCAAAGTTGTTTGGTCCCACTATCTAGAAGCAGAATTCAACACAGCAAAACTATTAGGGCGCACTCAATATCGCTTATTCATATTATGTAGCTGCAAAATTCACCACAGTGAAACTATTGGGGCATGCTCAATGTTGTTTTGTCACACTAGCTAGGAGCAGAGTTCAACTCAGTAAGACTTTAGTGGATGCTCAATGTTGTTTGGGTACACAATCTAGATGCAAAGTCCAACACAGTGAAACTATTAGGGCACACTAAATATTGCTTAATCATAATATGTAGTTGCAAAATTCAACACAGTGAAACTATTGGGCACACACAATGTCATATGGGGACACTTTCTAGATTCAAAATCGAACACAGTGAAATTATTGAGCACGCTCAAAGTCGTTTGGGGACACTTTCTCGATTCTAAATTCAACACAGTAAAACGTTTAGGGGACGGTCAATGTTGTTTGGTCCCACTATCTAGAAGCAGAATTCAACGCAGTGAAACTATTAGTGCACACTCAATATCGCTTAATCATAATATGTAACTGCAAAATTCAACACAGTGAAACTATTGGGCACGCTCAATGTCATATGGGGACACATTCTAGATTCAAAATTCAACAAAGTAAAACTTTTAGGGGACGCTCAATGTTGTTTGGTCCCACTATCTAGAAGCAGAATTCAACACAATAAAATTATTAGGACACACTCAATATCACTTAACCATAATATGTAGCTGCAAAATTCAACACGGTGAAACTATTGGGGCACGCTCAATGTTGTTTTGTCACCCTAGCTAGAAGCAGAGTTCAACACAGTAAGACTTTAGAGGATGCTCAATTTTGTTTGGGTACACCATCTAGATGCAAAGTCCAACACAGTGAAACTATTAGTGCACATTCAATATCGCTTAATCATATTATGTAGCTGCAAAATTCAACACAGTGAAACTATTGGGGCACGCCCAATGTTGTTTTGTCACACTAGCTAGAAGCAGAGTTCAACACAGTAAGACTTTAGAGGATGCGCAATGTTGTTTGGGTACACCATATTGATGCAAAGTCCAACACAGTGAAACCATTAGGGCACACTCAATACTGCTTCATCATAATATGTAGCTGCAAAATTCAACACAGTGAAACTATTGTGCACGCTCAATGTCATATGGGGACACTTTCTAGATTCAAAATTCAACAATGTAAAACGTTTAGGGGATGCTCAATGTTGTTTGGTCCCACTATCTAGAAGCAGATCTCAAACAGTAAAACTATTAGGCACACTCAATATCACTTAACCATAATATGTAGCTGCAAAATTCAACATAGTGAAACTTTTGGGGCACACTCAATGTTGTTTTGTCATACTAGCTAGAAGCAGAGTTCAAGACAGTAAGACTTTAGATGGTGCTCAATGTTATTTGGGTACACCATCTAGATGCAAGGTCCAACATGGTGACACTATTAGGGCACACTCAAGATCGCTTAATCATAATATGTAGCTGCAAAATTCAACACAGTGAAACTATTGGGCACGCACAATGTCATATGGGGACACTTTCTAGATTCAAAATTCAACAAATTAAAACTTTTAGGGGACGCTCAATGTTGTTTGTTCCCACTATCTAGAAGCAGAATTCAACACAGTAAAACTATTAGGACACACTCAATATCACTTAACCATAATATGTAGCTGCAAAATTCAACACAGTGAAACTATTGGGGCACGCTCAATGTTGTTTTGTCACACTAGCTAGAAGCAGAGTTCAACACAGTAAGACTTTAGAGGATGCTCAATTTTGTTTGGGTACACGATCTAGATGCAAAGCCCAACACAGTGAAACTATTAGGGCACACTCAATATCGCTTAATCATATTATGTAGCTGCAAAATTCAACAGAGTGAAACTATTGGGGCACGCCCAATGTTGTTTTGTCACACTACCTAGAAGCAGAGTTCAACAAAGTAAGACTTTAGAGAATGCTCAATGTTGTTTGGGTACACCATCTCGATGCAAAGTCCAACACAGTGAAACTATTAGGGCACACACAATATTGCTTAATCATAATATGTTGCTGCAAAATTCAACACAGTGAAACTATTGGGCACGCACAATGTTGTTTGGGGACACTTTCTAGATTCAAAATTCAACACAGTAAAACATTTAGGGGACGCTCAATGTTGTTTGGACCCGCTATCTAGAAGCAGAATTCAACACAGTGAAACTATTAGGGCACACTCAATATTGCTTAATCATAATATGTAACTGCTAAAATCAACACAGTGAAACTATTGGGGCACGCTCAATGTTGTTTTGTCACACTAGCTAGGAGCATAGTTCAACTCAGTAAGACTTTAGAGGATGCTCAATGTTGTTTGGGTACACCATCTAGATGCAAAATCCAACACAGTGAAACTATTAGGGCACATTCAATATTGCTTAATCATGATATGTAGCTGCAAAATTCAACACAGTGAAACTATTGGGCACGCACAATGTCATTTGGGGCCACTTTTTAGATTCAAAATTCAACACAGTAAATCTTTTAGGGGACGCTTAATCTTGTTTGGTCCCGCTATCTAGAAGCAGAATTCAACACAGTGAAACTATTGGGAAACACTCAATATCCCTTAATCATAATATGCAGCTGCAAAATTCAACACAGTGAAACTACTGGGGCACGCTCAATGTTGTTTTGTCACACTAGCTAGAAGCAGAGTTAAGAGGGTGCTCAATGTTGTTTGGGTACAACATCTAGATGCAAAGTCCAACACAGTGAAACTATTAGGGCACACTCAATATCGCTTAATCGTAATATGTAGCTGCAAAATACAACCAAGTGAAACTATTGGGCACGCTCAATGTCATTTGCGGACACCTTTTAGATTCAAAATTCAACACACTAAAACTTTTAGGGGACGCTCAATGTTGTTTGGTCCCACTATCTAGAAGCAGAATTCAATAAAATAAAAGTATTAGGACACAATCAATATCGCTTAATCATAATATGTAACTGCAAAATTCAACACAGTGAAACTATTGGGGCACGCTCAATGTTGTTTTGTCATACTAGCTAGAAGCAGAGTTCAAGACAGTAAGACTTTAGATGGTGCTCAATGTTGTTTGGCTACACCATCTAGATGCAAGGTCCAACATGGTGACACTATTAGGGCACACTCAAGATCGCTTAATCATAATATGTAGCTGCAAAATGCAACACAGTGAAACTATTGGGCACGCACAATGTCATATGGGGACACTTTTCAGATTCAAAATTCAACAAAGTAAAACTTTTAGGGGACGCTCGATGTTGTTTGGTCCCACTATCTAGAAGCAGAATTCAACACAGTAAAACTATTAGGACACACTCAATATCTCTTAACCATAATATGTAGCTGCAAAATTCAACACAGTGAAACTATTGGGGCACGTTCAATGTTGTTTTGTCACACTAGCTAGAAGCAGAGTTCAACACAGTAAGACTTTAGAGGATGCTCAATTTTGTTTGGGTAGACGATCTAGATGCAAATTCCAACACAGTGAAACTATTAGGGCACACTCAATATCGCTTAATCATATTATGTAGCTGCAAAATTCAACACAGTGAAACTATTGGGGCACGCCCAATGTTGTTTTGTCACACTACCTAGAAGCAGAGTTCAACACAGTAAGACTTTAGAGGATGCTTAATGTTGTTTGGGTACACCATCTCGATGCAAAGTCCAACACAGTGAAACTATTAGGGCACACACAATATTGCTTAATCATAATATGTAGCTGCAAAATTCAACACAGTGAAACTATTGGGCACGCACAATGTTGTTTGGGGACACTTTCTAGATTCAAAATTCAACACAGTAAAACTTTTAGGGGACGGTCAATGTTGTTTGGTCCCGCTATCTAGAAGCAGAATTCAACACAGTGAAACTATTAGGGCACACTCAATATCGCTTAATCATAATATGTAGCTGCAAAATTCAACACACTGAAAGTATTGAGGCACGCTCAATGTTATTTTGTCACACTAGCAAGAAGCAGAGTTCCACACAGTAAGACTTTAGAGGATGCTCAATTTTATTTGGGTACACCATCTAGGTGCAAAGTCCAACACAGTGGAACTATTAGGGCACACTGAATATCGCTTAATCATAATATGTAGCTGCAAAATTCAACGCAGTGAAACTAGTGGGCATGCACAATGTCATATGGGGACACTTTCTAGATTCAAAATTCAACAAAGTAAAACTTTTAGGGGATGTTCAATGCTGTTTGGTCCCACTATTTAGAAGCAGAACTCAAACAGTGAAACTATTAGGACACACTCAATATCACTTAACCATAACATGTAGCTGCAAAATTCAACACAGTTAAACTATTGGGGCACGCTCAGTGTTGTTTTGTCACACTAGCTAGAAGCAGAGTTCAACACAGTAAGACTTTAGAGGATGCTCAATGTTGTTTGTCCACACTATTTAGATACAACAGTTAGAGGATGCTTAGTGTTGTTTGTCCACACTATCTAGATGCAGAGTTGTACACAGTATAACTTTTAGAGGACACTCATTGTTGATTGGCCACAACTAGACTTCAGCGCAGTAACTTTTAAAGGACACTCAGGGGCTGATTCATGGAATAAACGTGCGCCGAAAATCCCAGCACAAGCAGGCGCACGGTGGCGCAAGCGTGAGAAAGCAAGCGCACGCGTGCGATTCAAGGAAGGTGCTGCGCGTGTATACCACTGGTTGTGCGCCAAATCAATGCATAGTGCACGCGGGCGCACATGTCATCAAACGGCGTGCACTACGCGCACAGCGAAAGCGCACATAGCGCGGCGCACACAACAAAGTTGGGTGGAACAGTGGGCGTAACACACGGAATGGGGAATAACGCATGAAAAAGAAGGCGTAACTGGGGAAGTACTGCAGAGAACTACACGGAACGGCCACACGGTGAATACGGGAAACCTGCGCACGGCAAAAGACGTGCATAGGCGTCAACGCATCCGCCACAGGAAGGACCAGGAAGGCAGGCGCAAGCGACCCTGTGCACAGTATAAAAGTGTGCGCAAACAACAAACAAGTATATACCACTACGATGAATGCCCCATTTGTCACAGCACTGATCGTGGGACACCGCAGGAGGAGAATAATAGCTAGGGCACGCATTTTTTCACCCCAGACAAGCCTTTTTGGGATGCCTGACGACCAGGTCTATGGCAGGTATAGGTTTCCACCTCGTTTCATCCTGGACCTGGTCAGGAAGTGGGAAGATGACCTTACATCCCCCATCCTCTGCTCCCAAGCATTGAGCCCCTTGGAGAAGGGGCTCAATGTCCTGCATTTTTTGGCCACTGGGTCATTTCAGCGGACTACTGCCATAGTGGGGGGGGTCTCACAGGCCACAAAGTCACGCTGCCTACACCAGGTCTTGGCAATCATGACAGCATGCCCCTCAGTCCGCAGGCACATAAACATGCCCAGAACACCCGCAGAAAGGCAGGCCGTTGTCCAGGACTTTTCCAAGGTGGCATACTTCCCCAAAGTGCTTGGTGCCATAGATTGCACCCATGCGGCCCTACGTCCACCTAGGTCCACTGAGCACATCTACAGAAACCGCAAGCACTGGCATTCCATCAACATGCAGGTGGTATGTGATGCAAACGCAATCATCACATCTGTCTATGCAAACTACCCTGGCTCCACCCATGACAGTTTCATATACAGAATGTCCACCCTGAGCCGGGCCCTGGAAGCTGGGCAGCATGGCGACACATGGCTCCTAGGTGAGTACAAATGCTTGTGCACATACATGCATGTCACTCACACACACAAATACACAAACCCAATAATCACAACCATCATCACCTCTCCAGGGGACAGTGCCTACCCTCTGAGCAACCACATGATGACGCCAATCCGGAATCCCATCACACCACCCCAGGTAAGATAAAACTCTGCCCATATTGAAACCAGGGCCATAGAAGAGTGCACATTCGGAGTGCTCAAGTCACGCTTCCACTCCCTTGACCGCTCTGGCGGGCAGCTACTCTATGCACCCCCAGTAGTGTGCAGGATCATTGTGGCAGCATGTGTCCTGCACAATATTGCAACACGGCAGGGCGTACTGGTGAACATGGTGGTGCCCCCACATGCCCAACTACAGGCACAGGCGCTGCCCATGGGAGGGGACAGGGCACGTGGTGAGGAAGCCCGGACCCAGTTTGTGGCCTCATTTTTCACCTAAACTCCCAGTCCTGCGGAGTGCACACAGTCCTGGCACATACCAGGTGACAATCGATGATGACAAAGAGACAGTCAACTGTCACAACCTTATCCCCCTGAGAATGTTGCCATGGAAGTGCCACATTGTGTGCATCCCTAGCTACTTAAACATAAGCAATCCTGTGTGACCAAAAGGCACACATGCAAGGTGGAATCACACAGACCTGCAAAACAGGCCATGACTATCACTGGTATGTCACCCAAATCCTCCCAAACCACATCATGACATGGCAAGCAATAGCTATACACCAACACAGTACCAATAAGGTACACATTGACATGTGAAAAATGTAAAGTGGCATCACACAATGATGCCTAACATGGAATCAGATGAAATGACTGACCAACAACCTCCCACCCAAAAGAAGTCATACCCAAATGCATTCCAACAGTTGTAGATGTAACATAACAATGAA
Organism: Ambystoma mexicanum; assembly: GCF_040938575.1. Classification (NCBI taxonomy): domain Eukaryota; kingdom Metazoa; phylum Chordata; class Amphibia; order Caudata; family Ambystomatidae; genus Ambystoma; species Ambystoma mexicanum. Next base: position 311,290,422 of record NC_090936.1, read on the forward strand.
TGCCTGTCTACATGCACATTGTGCATTGCAAAAGCAACACTGCAGCTTCTGTGTGCCGTGCCCACCTCCTGCAACTCACTGCTCAGCACACAGCATAGTGAACAGCCATTGTGTGTGACGCACACAATGAGCATCACATCTAAACAACAAACTACATCAAAAAGCAAATTACGCATGTACAGGATCCACAATTGGTCATAGATCATGTGCTGCAGGGACACATTGGGCACCAGAAGGCAAACAGAGTGTACATGTGGACATGGAAGGGTGGTTGTACATGTAGTGGATCATAGTGCGAGTGTGTGGGTCAGTAGGGACATGCACTCAATATATGCATTTGCAATCAAGTGACCATCAGTTTCCTCTACACATCACATGTGAACATTCACCATGTGTACACCCCAGCATGTCAAGCCACAACTATTCCCTCACACCTGAAAGGTAAACACAACACATGAACAGGCATTGATCAGCAGAATACATCATGTACATAGGATACTGAAATTACAATGCCAGGGTGTGCATCACAGTGTAGGCAAGGCAACTGTCAACAACAAAACACCCTCTCTCCCTCACAAATCACCATGACCCACTGACCAACTGCACCTGGGTTATGTAGCCTTCATCCTTGATTTTCACCTGGACACAGGATCACCCTTCCCCTTTGTCACCATCTCCCAACTTGTGTGCAAAGAGCGTCCAGTACCCTCATAGGCCACCTTGACTTGCAAAAACACTGCATCAAAGAGAACTCAAAGCAGGCCAACACAGAAGCCAAGCAAAAAGCCTGCAGGCAGCAACACAAACCAGAAGAGCCTCCAGTAGATTACTTGAAGTAGCAGTACGTCACATAGCCCAAGTACTACCACAATGACGTAACAACCAAGGTAGGACGGTAAAACAATGTCACAAAAGGATGTGTACCATGTGTGGTACATAACACAGAATGATGCACCATGAACTGATGTGTACTGTCACAGCTTCTGTGTACAGGCGCAGGTGTGGCACGAACCAACCACTCCCACCGTGGTCTGGGTGCCTGCAAGGTCAAACTCACACAGGCCTCTGAGACCCTGGTGGGGAAGGAGGGTCAGGGATATGCAGTCGGGACAGGCATTGCTATACTGGATAACCAGAATGCGGGGCAGGAGAGGGGAGTAGGATTGACATGGGAAAGTAAGAAAATGCACAAAACTGTACTACTCACATTAACACATACACAAGTACACCAAACTTGATCATCATGCACATAGCAACAAATTACTCAAATGGAAGACACAGAGAAACTTATCTCTGGGGTGAGTGCTGGCCTCCTGTCTGCGCACTCTCAGGTCCGGTAACAGGAGCAGTTCAATGCTGCAAAGGGAGCCACAGTTACTAATCTGTGCATGCCCATAACACACAAACACACCACCATATATACCCCAAACTAACAAACTACTCTACAAACCAACAATCTGGTGTGGATGCTTCGTACCCATACGTAACATTACCCCTGTGATGGTTCATACACAGTCAATGCAGTAAGTCAGGCGCCGGTGGGTGCATGGCAAATAGAAGACCAATGTGTCACGATTTACACAACATGCAATGTTCCCTGGGTAAGCATCCAGACGCATATAGCAAGGTATGACTTCCGAACAAGTCGTGTTCCACCATGACCGAAATAAACTAGGTAGTGCATATGTCAAATTCGACATGGAAATGAAATGCACTGCACACAAGTCTGTCCCTTGCTGTCTGTCCCTGTGAGCTGCTTATTTCTATGTCTCGCAACGCTACATGGCTAATACAAGTGCCTCAATGGACCATGGTGGACCGGAGGGTATGTGCCACTGCCCCTGCAGGTGCCCCAGACAACTTTCACATCAACTAGCCATTAGTCCACCAACACATCTCAGCTGTATTGTGCACTTCAACACCAATATTTGTGCAAGCTCACCGTCAGTGCTGCTAATAAGCATCCATGTGCAAGTGGCGAGGTGGACGGTTTGCTGTGTTGTGGCCCCCCTGTGCTGCTCACCTTGCATGGAGTCCCTTGAAACACGTCAGCTGTTTTTGGATGTATGAGCGCAATCCCTGTGCCTCTGCTTGCGCACACATGCGCATGTCTGCACCACCAAACGTGTCCAGCTTGCAGACGTCCAATGGCCCATGTCTGCTGGCAAAGGTGGTCTGGAGGCTCATCCCCCTGCAGAAAGGGCATGAAACACATGATTAATGCTTTAAATTCATCTGTGTGTGTCTCTTCAGGCATTTCATGACTGGACCATGTCAGAGACGTACATCAGAAATCACACCATCAGTCCGTCTTTCACAGGCAAAGTGTGGAACACACTATCTACGGCATGAATTGCAACAAGCACATGTACAGTAAAGATAAGAAACATACTACACAATGCATAGCAATTAATGTACACATGAGTCATGAAACCCCACATCTAGCTAAAGAAGAACAGTGGTCAATAACACCCCTATCATCCCCACTAGGGGTGTTAACACAAGTTCGACAGCAGCAGACATGCCACAGATATGACAGACCAAAGCCCTTGTGTAATAGGCTGTTACACCGAACCATCCTTGCGAGCCCATGGATAAGGGAAGCAGGAGTGGCATATGTGAGTCAAGGACCCCAAGCTGCAAACACATACACAAGACAAGCTTGAAGGGCCCAGCTGGAACAGACAGTGGATGCTTTGAAAAGCCACAAAGCACCACACCGTCACATGAAAGCACAATAGACAAGCAATTTTAAACTATATTAACTAATTACACTAACTATGAAAAACCTACATTACCTATTTAAACTAACTATCAAATAGAAACTTAACTAACTAAACTAAAAGAAAAATCAAAAATGGCCACATACGACCCGGGAGGGGAGGCACTGAGGAGGGGGGAGGTACAGGGTGCTGCTCAACACCCACATGCAATGATGTTGAGGAAAAAAAAACCCTCCATGGGCTCAAGCCTGCACAGCCGGACCTATGTGGGAGATAGATTGTCGTCCACGTCTGGCTCTTGCTGGAAAGGAGGACTTGACACAGGAGCATGACCACGCCTAGCTGCAGCTTGCCCCTCGTCGGCAGCAAGTCTGCCGGACGGGTGAGCCTGGTTTTGTCCGGCGATCTCACGTAGGACTGCATGCAGGACCTCACGAGATACGCGTGCTTCCTCTTGCAAGGTAACACGTGTAAGACGGAGTTCCTCCTGCAAGGCCTGGCTGGACAACTGTTGCACCTCCCGGCAAGCAGGTAGCTCAGCCGAGATGGTACGCTCAAGCTGTGCAAACCTCTCCTCTGCCCGCTCCCTCTGGGACATCATAAGGACACCCAGAGTGGATCTGAGGGAAGCATTCTCCTCCCTTGGGCCTCCATGTGTGCCTCTCTGTGAGCAGCAGTTGCTCGACGCAAAGACACCATCTCAGCCTGGCGTGCCCTGTCTGAGGCCGCCATGCCCAGCCTGAGCGAGCGGGCCATGGACCGTGCTACCTGCTGCTGGAGAAGCACCTGCATAGCAGTGGGGAGCACGGATCGGGCCACATGCTCCATGCACACAGCGATGTTCTCCATTGCTGCCCCCTGGCGTTCAGAATTGGCAGTCATGTCTTGCTCCCACTCAGTATACAGCGGTTGCGCGCGACGACCGCATTGCTGGGTGTTAGGCAGAAACCTGTGCAGTTCCCTTAGGGAACACTACAAAAGATTTAAGACTATAGGTGTTGGCAGTAAACCCAATTGTAGCAGTCTGTACCACCCAGATTTACCTGGTAGCTGTGGCTGAGAAGTCAGACTTCCCTCAAGAAGAGTTAGGCAGTATGCACAGTATACACAATAGGCACTCAGATACAATAATACAAGCAAACATTGACCAGAGCTTTGGTATCAAAGTATATAATTATTTATTTAAAAACACACACTTGAAACAATCCAGCACTCTTATTGTGAAATATCCTAAACACAGTTACTATTATGATATATACACCCCTTTTTCCCTATTAGATAAATCACAGTAAAACACCACTTATTTTCATACAGAGGTGAGCGCTTAACTAGATTGCGCTCTAATAAGTTTGTGAGAAAGGGAGGGAAAAAGACAGAATATGAAGAAGTACACCACTCTATGATCCAGGAACACTGTTAGCAAGGCAGAGAGCAAAAAGTCACTGGTGAGCCAAAGTCCAAAGGCTGGGCCCACTCATAGAGAGAGCAGAGCACAAATGCGCCCAAGATCACACAGTTACACTAGGCTTAGAAAGTCTTGCAGAGGGTTCAAAAAGAGTTTAGAGAGGCTTTAGAAAAGTTTAGCCAAGGTGTCCCAGGCTAACCCAGGTTGGAAAGCCGGGGGCTAAATCTACCCCGTACAGTCGGTAGCAAGGGAAGCCAGGCGGGACACAGTCCCTTAAGTGGGAAGGATCCTCCAGCGGTGGCAGTTTTTCCTGGTAGTGGGTGCAAGTTGGGTCGTCGTCTAGGGGAAGAGAAGATCTCGTCTTGGAGGAAAGATGAAGGTTGTTGCACTACCAGGGAAGAAACCAGCCGCAGAGTTTTCCGGTTAAAGGTGGTACCTTGGTTTCGCGGTCGTGGTAAAACGTGGTATCCCGGTTGCCGGGGTGCTTGGCACGGGCAAGGCGGCCACGAGGTGTGTCGGGAAAGCGAAAAGACGGTGAAACTGGTTATCCCCACCAGTCAAAGGAAGAAGACTCTCCGGCGGGAGATCTCCTCTGTCTTTGGGAAATGTGGTGAGGCAGTCCAGCAGGGCTCCACCAGTGGTGGTGTCGTGGCAGGTCGGCTCAGCTTCTCCCTCGTCGGATTCTTAGGTCCTGTGGTGACTTCTGAAGTTCCAGTCCCCAAAGCCCTGCTTTTATGCAGCAAACCCCATTCACTCAGCCTATCTGTCACTCAAACATGCTAACTGGTGAGCCGGCCGGCTCACCACTTGGGCCAATCAGGATGGAGTGCAACTTGAGTTGCCTAGGCAACTCAGTCCAGGGTGCCTAAATTCCCCTCCACCCCTCCTAAGTACCCCAGACATAGTGGCACCACTTTGGAGGGCTTCTGTGGAGAAGCCCGCCAAAAAGTGGAACAAAGGGCTTCACTTGGGTTGGAGTCACAGAAGAGAACACAAACGCCATTTTAGAATCAAGTTTTGGCAAAAAATACCAACCGGAGAATTAATATTAATTAAATAAACCGGCGGTATGTTCGAGGCTACCGTAAATAATTAAATAAAGATAGTAGCCTAAAACAATGGGAAATCCCATAGGAAAATATTCGCGGTTGAATATAAAAAGTAGTATCCACTGCCACCAGCCAAAACTCGATCAGGGTGGACGGAGACGTGCCCCCTCGACTAACAGACCCTGGGGCAATCGAATTGCCCCAGCCAGTACGTCCACAATATGATGGTTTGTACTGGTTCTGTTCAGAATTTAAGACTAGTAAAGTCAATGGTGACTTTATATGCCCTGGGAGACAGTAGTCAGTCCCAGTGTATGGAGTCTATACTGGGGGGTCACTATGACACCCCTGTGTCACTGCACTGAGGGTGCTGTGTAACACACATCACAAAAACACATGAAGCCCTATGGAGTAAAAGACCCCATAGCCCATTAAACACATCTAGATTCAAAGAAACACACTCAAATCATGCCCAAGAGTGAGGGAAAAAGAGTCTCACTCTTGGCAGGAGAAAGAAATAAACCCCAAAAATCCAGCAAAGCTGCTGGGGGACTCACTAGGTTAGGAAATGCAGCCTAAACAGAGAATTCTCCCTAACACTCGCCCCCCCCAGACTAAGGGTCAGGAGGATTTAATCCACTCCTGGATGAACCTCATACCTCTAGTCGATGACATACATCCTAGAGAGTCCATCAGCATTTTGATGGTGACACCCTGACCTGTGCTCAATGGTGAAATCAAACCCTTGCAGGCAGATTGACCATCTCAATGGTTTTGGATTTTCCCCCTTCATTTGCATTAACCATCTCAAGGGTTGGTGGTCAGTCTGAATGACAAAAGTAGAACCATACAAGTATGGCCTAAACTTCTTCAGTGCCCACACAATAGCAAAGCATTCTCTTTCTATTGTTGCCCACCTTGTCTCAGGATCCTTCAGTTTACGGCTGATGAAGCAAATGGGGTGCTCCCTACCCTTCTCATCCAGTTGGCTTAGAACTGCACCTATACCTACATTGGAAGCATCAGTTTGTACAATGAAAGTTTGGTGGTAGTCAGGAGCTCTCAATACTGGAGCTTGGCAAAGAGCTTTCTTCAGTTTTTCAAAGGCCTGATTGCACTCCTCATTCCATTTGACCTTTTTAGGGAATTTTGGAGAGGAGATTACATTCAGTGGAGATGCTATGGTCCCATAGTTCTCAATGAAATTCCTGTAGTACCCAGTGAGGCCTAGGAAGGCTCTCACTTGGGTTTGAGTAGTAGGTGTTGTCCAATTTTGCAGAGCTTCAATCTTGCTGAGCAAAGGCCTTATTTATCCACCTCCTACCTCATGCCCAAGGTAGACCACCTTACTTTGACCTATCTGGCATTTACTTGCCTTGATAGTCAAATTGGCCTGTCCAAGAGCCTGCAAAACATGTCCTAGGTGGTTCACATGTTCCTCCCAGGAGTGGCTGAAGACTGCAATGTCATCCAAGTATGCCATGCAGAAGTCCTCCATCCCAGCTAGAACTTGGTTCACCATCCTTTGGAATGTAGCAGGTGCATTTTTTAATCCAAAAGGCATGACCTTAAATTGGTACAAGCCAGCTGGGGTGGAAAATGCAGTTTTCTCCTTGGCATGGTCTGTCAAGGCTATTTGCCAATAGCCTGACGTAAGGTCAAATGTGCTGAGGTACTTGGCTGCACCAAGTTTATCCACCAACTCATCTGTCCTGGGTAAAGGGTGGGCATCAGTCTTGGTGACTGCATTAAGAGGTCTATAGTCCACACAGAATCTCAAGTCTTTGGATCCTGCCTTTGGTACTAACACAACTGGGCTAGACCATGGACTAGTAGAGGGTTCTATTACCCCGAGATCAAGCATCTTCTTGACCTCCCCCTTGATATGGGTTCTCACATTTTCTGACATTCGGTATCCTCTGCTTTTGACTGGCACACAGTCACCAGTGAGTATCTCGTGCTGTCCCCAAGGGGTCAAGCCTGGTGAGAGTGAGAACAGGGAGGCAAACTGATTTAACATAGATTTGCACTCCTCTTGTTGCTCAGGTGTCAGATCTGAAGAGAGATTGACTCCTTCATTTTTTTCATCTAAAGGTACACCTCTGAGGAGATCAGGGAGAGACTCACTCTCTTCTCCCTCTGCTGCTGAAGCTAGAAGCAAGGCTCCTACTTCAGGTCTGGAGATGTACGCTTTCAGTCGGTTGGTGTGGAAGACTCTAGGAGCTTCCCTGGGTCTGCCCAGATCCATTAGATAGTTGACCTCTCCAGGTTTTCCCACAACTTTGAAGGGTCCCATCCATTTGTCTTGCAAGGTCCTCTGCCTTGTTGGGAGCATAACGAGAACTAGCTGGTCTTGAGTGAACTCAACCATGTTAGCCTTTTGATCATGCCAATGCTTGACCAAAGCTTGTCCAGCTTTCAGGTTATCACTAGCTTCTGCCATCATGTGTGACATTCTCCTTTGGAGACCTATCACATAGTCAGTCACTCTGACTGGCTTGAGGGGAGGAGCGCCTTCCAACCCCTCCTTAATCAGGGCCAATGGACCTCTGACCGGATGGCCATAGAGAAGTTCAAAGGGAGAATAACCTCTCCCTCCTGAGGAACTTCTCTATAAGCAAAGAGAAGGCATGGCAGTAGAAGGTCCCACTTTCTTTTCAGAGGTTCCTCTAAAGCAACTATCATGCTCTTCATGGTTCTGTTAAATCTTTCCACCAGCTCATTGGTTTGGGGGTGGTAGGCGGTTGAGAACTTGTAAGTAACTCCACAGGTTTTCCACATGGCTTTCATGTAGTGGGACATAAAGTTTGACCCCTTGTCGGATATTACTTCCTTAGGAAACCCAACCCTGGTAAAAATACCAAGGAGGGCCTTAGCCACAGCCGGATCTGTAACAGTTCTCATAGGTATTGCCTCAGGGTATCTAGTAGCATGGTCTACTACAACAAGGATAAACCTGTTGCCTGAGGAGGTAGGGGGATCAAGGGGACCAACAATGTCAATCCCTACCCTCTCAAATGGGACTCCCACAACTGGGAGAGGCACTAATGGTACCACATTCTTGGCGCCAACCTTACCAGAAGTTTGGCAGGTGTGGCAGCTCTTGCAGAACTTATCTACTTCGGCCCCCATTTCTGGCCAGTAGAAGTAGAGTGAGAGGCTTTCATTGGTCTTCTTGAAACTCAAGTGACCAGCCAAAGGAATCTCGTGGGCTAAGTGCAAGAACTGTTGTCTGTTTTCTTGAGGTACTACAAGGTGTTTGTAGTCTCCAGGTTCAGACTCAGTTGGTTCACTGTAGAAGAGGCCATCTTCCCAGTGCAACCTATACTTCCCAGGCTCTTGCCCATCAGCCTGAGCAGCTGCCTGTTGGCGGAGACCCTCCAGAGTTGGACATTCTCTTTGTCCCTTACAGAAAGCTGGCCTGCTGGGTCCACCTTCTGCCAGTAAAGACTGCAGCTCAGGATGGTCCTCAGGGTCTAGATCTCCAATAAGTTCTTGGCCTCCCACTAGCTCTTTTTCAGAGTCTAGTTCAACCATACAGGGTTGTACCTCCCTCTCAGCCTCAGCTGGAGGTGGAGCTACAGGTGTATCTGTTGGAAGCACTGGAGTGCTTGCTGCTGACTTCTTCCTAGGAGTCTTGGGTTGCCCCTTTGCTCCTGATCTGGTAGTTACTGCAGTGAGTTGCTCCAGTGCTAAAGGAGTGATCGCTGTCATCATCTCCTGAGATAACCCTCACAGGGTTTTCTCTCTTGTAGGTTTTGTGAGCTCTTGTAACCTTTTACTAGGTGGTATGGGGGTATGTGACACAACTCCAAGAGCTTTTAGGTCATTACCCAACAGAACCCTACCTGGCACTTCACATTGTACACTGACAGGTATTTTTACAGCCATGTCATTACACTGGATGAGAACTGGTAACTGGGGACACATCTGCACAGGCCCTCCAGCTCACTTGGTGAGGCATTTGGGTGCCTTAGAAACATCCTCTGCCTTGAAAAATGATTCATCCACCACAGTTATGCTGGCCCCAGTGTCTCTAATGGCAGGAGTCTCCTGACCATTCACCTGGACACAGTCTTTATAATACTCTTTAGTATTATCTGGGATAGAATTATACACATCTAGATTCTGTTGTTCCCACAACCCCAGAGAAACTAAAGAAACACTAGCTGAGACTCCAATGGGTTCATCAGCCAGCAGTAGAAAGTTTCCACTTGCCATTGGGACTTCCTCTTCTGGAGCGAAGGCTAAGGAGGCAAGTTGGATCCCTGAAGGTTTACCCTTGCATCTGGGATCTCCTTTCACATGGTCAGTAGAGCCACAAACAAAGCATTTACCAAATGCCTTCTGGAATGGAGGCTTGTTCTGACCTCCCTCTGGTTTGGCACCAGAGGAGACACTATTCTGCTGTGGTTTCCCTGGTAGCTTACCCTTCTGGTTTTGTTTGGGGCCCTCTTTGGAATTTGCAGTATTAGAAATCTCTTTGGAGTCCTTTTTAGGCTGTTTCCCCTCATCCTTTTTCTGAGTTACCCCAGAATCCTTGTGAGTGGCCCTGTTGGCAACCCACAAGTCAGCAGTTTTAGCTAGCTTTCGGGAATCTAATTCCTTTGAATCAGCCAAGTGCTGTCTGAGCTCAGGAGAGCAGGCATCATAACTTGACTCCAACATAAAAAGATTATTCATACCTTCATAAGTGTTCACTTTATAACCCTTAATCCATCCCTCTAAGTTTTTCAACCCTTCACTCACCCAGGTAGCCCAAGGGGTACCATCATGCTTTTTGAGGGTTCTAAACCTCTTAAGATACTGGGAAGGGGTCTTCCCAAACCTAGCTATCAAAGCTAGTTTTACACATTCATACTCCCTCCTATCCTCCTCCCCCAACTCCATTACCACATCAGTTGCAACAGGGGGAAGCCTAGAGAACAACCAGGTGAGTAAGTCATTTCCTGTGATGTTCTGGAGCCCATGATTATATTCAAACAGAGACAACCAATCCAACACATCCAACTTAGGCTCATACATACCAACCAATTCTTTAGGCATCCGGGGTCTTTTAGGACTGGAACTTCTAGAGGAGCCAGAGAGAGAAGCATTTTTCGACAGATAATATCTTAATTTCTAGCTCATGCTTGAGCTCCATTTCCCTTAGCCTTAGTTCTTGATTCATTTCCTGATGTCTCTGTTCAGCCAGAGTATTCAGTCTCTTGAACTCTAGTTCAAGTTTCATTTTCTCTAATTCGAGATATTGAGGACTTAGTGTGGGACTTGGTAAAGGCCCAGTAGGTACAGCAGGTAGAGCAGACAGAGGCCTAGGGGGGACAGTCACAGCAGCCTCACCCTCCTCTTCTGACTCTTCCTCAAGATTATCAACATTTTGATCAATATCAATTTCTATACTGTTATCTACATTTTCTGGCATGTTAGGTTCCTCAGACCCATCATCCAGACTTTGGTTAGCTAACAACCTTTCTATTAACTCCATTTTCTTGCCTTTAGTCAGGAGGTTCTTATGCTTACATGATACTCTTAAACAATCAGCAGTTTTTGTAGCAAGGGACTCTTGACTATAAGTTTCCATAGTTGACATGTTAGAAAGATTACTTTTTCAGTGCTAAGCTTTGTGGTTAGTTGTACTAAGGTATCCTCAAGCACTCTAAAGTGTATACTCAATACAAATCCCACCGCTGTACACCAGTGTTAGGCAGAAACCTGTGCAGTTCCCTTAGGGAACACTGTGAAAGATTTAAGACTACAGGTATTGGCAGTAAGCCCACTTGGTAGCAGTCTGTACCACCCAGATTTACCTGGTAGCTGTGGCTGAGCAGTCAGACTTCCCTCAAGAAGAGTTAGGCAGTATGCAAAGTATACACAATAGGCACTCAGATACAATAATACAAGCAAACACTGACCAGAGCTTTGGTATCAAGGTATATAATTATTTATTTAAAAACACACAGTTGAAACACTCCAGCACTATTATTGTAAAATATCCTAAACACAGTTACTATTATGATATATACACCCCTTTTTCCCTATTAGATAAATCACAGTAAAACACCACTTATTTTCATACAGAGGTGAGTGCTTAACTAGATTGCACTCTAATAGGTTTGTGAGAAAGGGAGGGAAAAAGACAGAATATGAAGAGGTACACCACTCTATGATCCAGGAACACTGTAAGCAAGGCAGAGAGCAAAAAGTCACTGGTGAGCCAAAGTCCAAAGGCTGGGCCCACTCTTAGAGAGAGCAGAGCACAAATGCGCCCAAGATCACACAGTTACACTAGGCTTAGAAAGTCTTGCAGAGGGTTCAAAAAGAGTTTAGAGAGGCTTTAGAAAAGTTTAGCCAAGGTGTCCCAGGCTAACCCAGGTTCGAAAGCCGGGGGCTAAATCTACCCCGTACAGTCGGTAGCAAGGGAAGCCAGGCGGGACACGGTACCTTAAGTGGGAAGGATCCTCCAGCGGTGGGATTTGTTCCTGGTAGTGGGTGCAAGTTGTGTCTTCATCCAGGGGAAGAGAAGATCTCGACTTGGAGGAAAGATGAAGGTCGTTGCACTACCAGGGAAGAAACCACCCGCAGAGTTTTCCGGTTAAAGGTGGTACCTTGGTTTCGCGGTCGTGGTAAAACGTGGTATCCCGGTTGCCGGGGTGCTTGGCACGGGCAAGGCGGCCACGAGGTACGTCGGGAAAGCGAAAAGATGGTGAAACTGGTTATCCCCACCAGTCAAAGGAAGAAGACTCTCCGGCGGGAGATCTCTGTCTTTGGGAAATGTGGTGAGGCAGTCCAGCAGGGCTCCACCAGTGGTGGTGTCGTGGCAGCTCGGCTCAGCTTCTCTCTCGTCGGATTCTTAGGTCCTGTGGTGACTTCTGAAGTTCCAGTCCCCAAAGCCCTGCTTTTATTCAGCAAACCCCCATTCACTCAGCCTAGCTGTCACTCAAACATGCTAAGTGGTGAGCCGGCCGGCTCACCACTTGGGCCAATCAGGATGGAGTGCAACTTGAGTTGCCTAGGCAACTCAGTCCAGGGTGCCTAAATTCCCCTCCACCCCTCCTAAGTACCCCAGACATAGTGGCACCACTTTGGAGGGCTTCTGTGGAGAAGCCCGCCAAAAAGTGGAACAAAGGGCTCGACTTGGGTTGGAGTCACAGAAGAGAACACAAACGCCATTTTAGAATCAAGTTTTGGCAAAAAATACCAACCGGAGAATTGATATTAATTAAATAAACCGGCGGTATGTTCGAGGCTACCGTAAATAATTAAATAAAGATAGTAGCCTAAAACAATGGGAAATCCCATAGGAAAATATTTGCGGTTGAATATAAAAAGTAGTATCCACTGCCACCAGCCAAAACTCGATCAGGGGGGACGGAGACGTGCCCCCTCGACTAACAGACCCTGGGGCAATCGAATTGCCCCAGCCAGTACGTCCACAATATGATGGTTTGTACTGGTTCTGTTCAGAATTTAAGACTAGTAAAGTCAATGGTGACTTTACATGCCCTGGGAGACAGTAGTCAGTCCCAGGGTATGGAGTCTATACTGGGGGGTTACTATGACACCCCTGTGTCACTGCACTGAGGGTGCTGTGTAACACACATCACAAAAACACATGAAGCCCTATGGAGTAAAAGACCCTATAGCCCATTAAACACATCTAGATTCAATGAAACACACTCAAATCATGCCCAAGAGTGAGGGAAAAAGAGTCTCACTCTTGGCAGGAGAAAAAAATAAACCCCAAAAATCCAGCAAAGCTGCTGGGGGACTCACTAGGTAAGGAAATTCAGCCTAAACAGAGAATTCTCCCTAACACTGGGCTTGACCCCTGCGGGACCCAATGACTGGGTGTTCTCGTTGTGTTGGCACCGCCCGCAGCTGCACGACTACATGCTCCTGTCGACGTGATGGCCCAGGCACATCAGTGACTGGTGTGGAGGGTGACCCTGCGTCCCGATCCACCACAGGCAGAGGTTCCAAGACTGTTTGACCCCTCAGTGCAGGTGTCACGGACAGAGGAGTGCTCACATCAGAATCACTCACCCCTGACATATGGCCCTGATGCTCATCCAACTCGACATGGACGTCAGAGTGGTCATCAGGGCTGGACTCATTGCCAGCCAGAGACAAGATGGACTGTAGCACATGTGGGTTTTCGTGGCCTACCACCCCACAACCCCCACTTGTGCCGGGCTGCTGTAGTGATAACAACCCTGTGCCTGGCATGACAACACCATCCTCTGGCTCCATTCCGTCATCATCTGAAATGTAGAGTGAAAAAAGGTCACTACACATGTTAGAAGCACACAACACACACACAGAAATCGCACAGACAACAAACACATCAAGCAGCCATGTCACACACGAAAGAGAACCTGCCATGCATGCTGGGTCAACTTGACACTGCTTATGTGATTAGCCATGTAGAATGGTGTCATTTTGCACAGAAGTGGGTCGATGCAGTGCAGCAATTTTGTATGTTACTCGAACTTCATGATGTGTATCTGAAAATGTGAAGGCAGTGTAAGGTGAACTTCAGGCATCACGTGCCATGTGCATTCATGGCTACAAGTAAACCACCCCTCCCCCCAGGTGCAAATGCAGGGATGCCTAGCATGGTATCAAAAGGCTGACCATAGACCTGTGTATTGACAGACAGTGTAGACTAGCATCAACTGCATCATGTGAGTCAAGTGACAACACAGCAAATGATGATGGGACAGTAAGCAGGACACATGATGAAACCTCCGGAGTACACCCACGTGTGAAGAAGACATTACATCAGGTGGACAGAGTCATTGGCCATTAAACAGGCTGAGGTCTGTGACCCACACAGACTTTCACACCCCAAACAAGTGTGCGATGCAGGACTGAGCCACAGTGGAAATGGGAAGGTTGATGAAGTGCCATGCAATGTAGGTGCCCCTGGACTCCTACTACAATGATCATCCAGTCAAGGACACATAGGGGCATGAGTGGAATACACATGGAGCATGAATGGGCACTCATGTCCCTGCGGGGCATCTGACCTCTGCACAGTCCAAGTGAGACACCCTTCATCAAGTACAAAGGATGTACCACACCGCATATGCATGGCAGATTGGCTGCTGGAAGTTAGCATGTACACAGGACGCATGAACAGGGAAGTACTCAACGGCAAAAGTGAAGCATACCAGTGTTAAGGTGGAATTGGGGTGCAGAGGGGGGGTGGAGGGGCAAGGGAGCATGCATACCTGGAGTACCTGCATGCAGGAAGAGGACATATGCACTTCAGTCATTCTATGACCTAGTCCCTGGGCTGAGAGGAAGGTCACCCCACACTACATGCAGAAGGGCCAGTGAGCTTTAACATGGACTTCAGGGGTATCCTGGTGACCAGCATGTGAGTAGGGTGCAATAGTGGTGATGCGGACAGTCCCCGTCCGCTCCACATGTCCACCATCCAGCAGAGCAGACATGCATCAGGGAAGCATTGCATTACTTGCACATCAGAACCATGTACACGTGACATGTAGTGATAGTCATGCACAACACATCACACAAGTAAAACACACATGTCCACAACAAACACGCAGCAACACTCACTGGACTGGGCATCAAAGTCCGCTATCTCTCCCACTCCTTCGACCGATTCAGATGGTATGAACTCCGCAACGAGTGACTCATGCGGAGTGAGTTCTTCCTCCTCAGGTGCAGGCCCACTGCCAGTCACCAGAGTCAAGTTGTAATTTGAGGCACGCTTAGCCTTAGCGCTGCGTTTCAGGTCATTCCAATGCTTTTTGCACTCTTGCGCCGTGCACACCTCATGGCCGAATGCACTCACATGTTCCGTAACTTGCTTCCAGTGGGTATCACGGTGGGCAGCCGTAGTCTGACAATTAGGACCCACTACCATGTCACGGCTGTGGCCCAGCACGTAGTTGACGAGGTAGTCCAGTTCCTGGTTACAGAAAGGCTTCTTCCTTGATGTGCTGGAGGTCGTGGCTGTGTGTGGGGTCCCAGCCTGTGCTGCAGGTGCAACCTTCCTCCTCTTGGATTGTGGCGCAGACCCTGGCTGCAAATGCCGCCCTGATCACTATGGCCAGTAGCACCGGTGGATTGAGCCAAGGGAGTGGCAGGTGGAGGGACGTCCAAAGGCCTGACTTGCGTCACTGGCAGCTGGGTGCCCTCTAATTGACCCTGTGCAGCAACATCCACTGTGGCAGGGTCATTAACCGCGACTGTCCTGGTTGGCAGACTCACAACTGGGACGTTGTTGGCTGCATCTGCCCCTGCACTTGCCAACACCCGGCTGTTCGGGGAAGCAGATGACATTACTGCCCCAGGGACACGTGTCCTGGTCAGGGCAGCCCTGGGTGCACCTACGGTTTCCCTCCTGGCCTGTAGGAAATCTTCCAAGGGCTCTTCAAGTGCCAACGCAGCGTGCGCTGGTAGACGCTGAGCCTGGGTGGTGGTGTCCACAGCTGCACCTCCAGCTACCACTACCCTTGAGCATTTGGCAGTCGATGAAACAGACTGCCGAGTCACACGGGCACCAGTGCCAGATGCAGAAGCTGCATCTCCCGGAACCACAGGGGGTGGTGGCATGATTGCACCGACACATGGCACAACATCATGCTCAAGTGGCGCACCCCTGCCTCTTCCCCCTCTGCGGCCACCCGGGACACCCTGGAGTCCCCCTACTCCCTGGTCACCCCAGCCACGTCCCTCACCATGCCCGCCACAAAGAGGACACCAAGCTGAGGCTCCCCTCACCTTTGGTGGTCTCCAACCAAGGCACAGATGGAGTAGTGCCGGCACAGATGGAGTAGTGCCAATGGGAGGTGTACACCACAATTGTCCTGGGCAATTGGGGTGAAGGGGGTGGGATGCAAGATGTTAACAGCCCCCCTGCACCTGCAAGGCTGTATGTGACCCTGGTGATGTAGTGATAGGTCACACAATTCTCAGGCACCCCAAAACTGCAGTAAAACTGTGCACGCAACCCTGCAGCCTACGTGCGTGGAATCAACCTCCCGCAGTACGCTGTGGCACCCAGTAACACGAAAAACGCGTACGCGTGGGACACGCAGGCTACAATGACCTCGAAAACGGGTGTGATACACAGGGGCACACACAGTGGGAAAAATAGCGTGCGCGACTCACCGTTTGACTAGCATGATAATGAAAAACACACGTAGCCAATACCCCGCTAAAAGAAGCTATACGTCCTTGATCAGCTGGGAAGTTGTGATGGCGCGTGAAACAACACGAAGTAACAAGACATGTCGGTCTCCACAAAAGGCACGTACAGTGAACTGCTAGCCCCGCTCACCTTTAACCCGTGCTGAGGGAAATGCCCGCGCATTGTTAGGGAGAATTCTCTGTAAAGGCTAATTTCCCAAACCTAGTGAGTCCCCCAGCAGCTTTGCTGGATTTTTGGGGCTTATTTTTTCTCCTGCTAAGAGTGAGACTCTTTTACTTCCACTCTTAGACATGATTTGAGGTGTTCCTTTTTTTTTCCATGTGTTTTATGGGCTATGGGGTCTTTTACTCCATAGGGTCTCATGTGTTTTTGATGTGGGTTACACAGCACCCTCTGTGCCGTAACCCAGGGGTGTCGTAGCGACCCCCAAACATAGACTCCATACCCTGGGACTGACTACTGTCTCCCAGGGCATGTAAAGTCACCATTGGCTTTACTAGTCCCAAATTATGAACAGAAACAAGTACAAACCATCATATTGTGGACGTACTGGTCGGGACAATTCGATTGCCCCGGGGTCTGTTGTTCGAGGGGGCACGTCTCCATCCCCCCTGATCGAGTTTTGGCTGGTGGCAGTGGATACTACTTTTTATATTCGACTGCAAATATATCTCTAAGGGATTTTCCCATTGTTCGAGGCTATCAACTTTAATTATTTAATTCTTATAGCCTCGAATATACCGCTGGTTTCTTTATTTAATATTAATTCACCAGTTGGTATTTTTTGCCAGAGTTCGATTCTAAAATGGCGTTTGTGTTCTCTTCTGTGACTCCAACCCAAGTCGAGCCCTTTGTTCCACTTTTTGGCGGGCTTCTCCACAGAAGCCTCCAAAAGTGGTGCCACTCTGTCTGGGTACCACAGGGGGTGTGGGAGTGGATTTAGGCACCCTGGACTGAGTTGCCTTGACAACTCAAGTCGCACTCTTGTGTGATTGGCCCAAGTGGTGAGCCGGCCGGCTCACCACTTAGCATGTTTGATTGACAGCTAGGCTGAATGAATAGGGGTTTGCTGCATAAAAGCAGGGCTTTGGGGACTGGAACTTCAGAAGTCGCCACAGGATCTAAGAATCTGAGGAGGGAGAAGCTGAGCTGACCTGCAACGACGACACCACCGGTGGAGCCCTGATGAAACGTCTCACCACTTTTCCCGACGACAGAGGAGATCTCCAATCTGGAGAGTCTTCTTCCTTTGACTGGTGAGGTAACCAGTTTTGCTTTCTTTTCACCTTCCTGGAGTATCTTGTGGCCGCCTTGCCCGTGCCAAGCAGCCTGGCAACTGGAACACCACGGTTTACCACTACCGCAAAGAGAAGGGTAGTACCTTTTAACTGAAGAACTCTGCGGCTGGTTTCTTCCCTGGCAGTGCAACGACCTTCATCTTTCCTCCACGGCGAGACCTCCTCTTCTTCTGGACGAAACACCAACTTGCACCCGCTGCCAGGAACAACTGCCCCCGCTGGAGCTTCCTTCACACTTAAGGTACTGTGTCCTGCCTGGCTTCCCTTGCGACAGATCGTTCGGGGTGATAGTAAAGCCTCGACTTTCTAACCTGGGCTAGCCTGGGACAACCTAGCTAACTTTTCCTGACTTTCATTTCATTCTTTGTGTGCGAACTATCTACAAGACTCTTTGGGCATAACCCCACTGTGTGAACCTGGACCCCTTCTGCTTACTCTCTCCAGGAGTGGGCCTTGCAATTGACTTCCTTGCTCTCCAGTAGAACTCTTCCTATCCTGCCTTACTGTGGTTCTTTAAAAAGTATTGAAATGTGTGTGCTTCCATAACTCTGCCTTTTTCCCCTCCCTTTTTAATAACGTATTAGAGTGCCATCTTATGTTAAGCGCTCACCTCTGTCTGAAAATAAGTGGTGTTTCTCACTAAGTCTTGTCTAATAAGTAATTAGGGTTGTATATATATATAATATTGACTGTGTGCTGAATTTACTTTTATTTTTATGCTAGTGTAATTTACAAGTGTGTCTTTAAATAAATAATTATATACTTTTACACCAAAGCTCTGGTCAGTGTTGGCTTGTGCCACTGTATCTCTGTACCTATTGTGTATATTCTATATACTGCCTAACTCTTCTTGAGGGAAGTCTGACTTCTCAGCCACAGCTACCAAGTGAATCTGTGCGGTACAGACTGCTACCAAGTGGGTTTACTGCCAAACACCTGTAGCCTTAAGTCTTTTGCAGTGGTCCCAAAGGGAACTGCACAGGTTTCAGCCTAACACTGGTGTACAGCGGTGGGATTTGTATTGAGTATACATTTAATGTGCTTAAAGATACCTTAGTGCAACTAACCACAAAGCTTAGCACTAAAGAAGTATTTTCTAAAACATGTCAACTATGAAAAGCTATAGTCAAGAGTCCCTTGCTACAAAAACTGCTGATTGTTTAAGAGCTCTCTGTAATCATAAGAATCTCCTGACTAAAGGCAAGAAAATGGAGCTAATAGAAAGGTTGTTAGCAAACCAAAATCTGGATGGTGGTTCAGAGGAACCTACCACTCCAGCAACTGTAGATAACAGAAATGATATTGATATGAATGTTAGTATTGATAACTTTGAGTCAGAAGCAGAAGAGGAGGTGGAAGATGATAGAGTTGTCTCCCCTGGGCCTCTATCTGCCCTGCCAGCTGTACCTACTGGACCTTTACCAGGTCCCACACTTAATCCTCAATATATGGAACTAGAAAAAATGAAGCTCGAATTAGAATTCAAAAGAATTAATGCTCAAACAGAACAACGTCACCAAGAACTAAGGCTCAGAGAAATGGAGCTCAAACTTGAGCTAGAAATGAAAAAATTGTCTGTGGAAAGTGCTACTCTCTCTGAATCCTCTAGGAGTTCCAGTCCCAAAAGACCCCGTATGCCTAAGGAGTTGGTGGTTATGTATGAGCCTAAGTTGGATGTGTTGGATTGGTTGAGTTTGTTTGAATATAATCATGGGCTCCAGAACATTACAGGAAATGAGTTACTTTCTGGGTTGTGCTCTAGGCTTCTCCCTGTTGCAACTGATGTGGTAATGGAGTTGGGGGAGGAGGATTAGAAGGATTATGAATGTGAGAAACCAGCTTTGATAGCTAGATTTGGGAAGACCCCTTCCCAGTACCTTAAGAGGTTTAAGACCCTCAAAAAGCATGATGGTACCTCTTGGGCTACCTGGGTGAGTGAAAGTTTGAAGAACTTAGAGGGATGGATTAAGGGTTACAAGGTGAACATGTATGAAGGAATGAAGAATCTTGTGATGTTGGAGTCAATTTATGATGCCTGCTCTCCTGAGCTCAGACAGCACTTGGCTGATTCAAAGGAATTAGATTCCAGAAAACTAGCTAAGGCTTCTGACTTGAGGGTTGCCAACAGGGCTACTCACAAGGACTCTGGGGTAACTCAGAAAAAGGATGAGGGGAAACAGCCAAAAAAGGACTCCAAAGAGAATTCTAATAATTCCAATCCCAAAGAGGGCCCCAAACAGAACAATAAGGGTAAACCACAAGGGAAACCAAATCAGAGTAGTGTACCCTCTATGGTAAACCAGAAGGAGGTCAGAGCAAACCACCATTCCAGAAAGCATTTGGTAAATGCTTTGTTTGTGGCTCGCCTGACCATGTGAAAGGAGATCCCAGATGTAAGGGTAAACCTTCAGGGGTCCAAACTGTCTCCTTAGCCTTCGCTCCAGAGGAGGAAGTACAAATGGCAAGTGGAAACTTTCTACTGCTGGCTGATGAACCCATTGGAGTCTCAGCCAGTGTTTCTTTAGTGTCTCTGGGTCTGTGGGAACAACAGAATTTAGATGTCTATAAATATCCCAGATAATACTAAAGAGTATTATAAGCACAGTGTCCAGGTGAATGGTCAGGAGACTCCTGCCATTAGGGACACTGGGGCCAGCATAACTGTGGTGGATACATATTTATTTCAGGCTGAGGATGTTGCTAAGGCACCCAAATGCCTCACCAAGTTAGCTGGAGGGCCTGTGCAGATGCTTCCCCAATTACCAGTTCTCATCCAGTGTAATGACATGACTTAGAAGATACCTGTTAGCATACAAAGTGAGGTACCAGGAAGGGTTCTGATGGGAAATGACCTAAACACTCTTGGAGTAGTGTCACATACCCCCAGACCTCCTAGTAAAAGGTTACAGGAGCTCACCAGACCTGCAAGGGAGAGAACCATGAGAGGTACTCCCAAGGAGATGATGAAGAAAGATATCACTCCTACTCCACTGGAGTTACAACTTGCTATCACGGAACAAACAGAAGCAAAGGGGAAACCCAAGACTTCCAAGAAGCAGCCAACAGCAAGCACTCCAGTGCTTCCAACCAGGACTTCCCCTAGGTTGTCCAAAGTTACACCTGTAACTCCACCTCCAGCTGAGGCTGAGAGGGAGGTACAACCCTGTATGGTGGAACTAGACTCTGAAACTAGTGGAAGGCCAAGAACTCATTGGAGATCTGGATCCTGTTGACCATCCTGAGCTGCAGTCTTTACTGGCAGAAGGTGGACCCAACAGGGCAGACTTCAGTAAGGGACAGAGAGAATCTCCAACTCTGGAAGGTCTTTGCCAACAGGCAGCTTCTCAGGCTGATGGGCAAGAGCCTGGGAAGTATAGGTTGCACTGGGAAGATGGCCTCTTCTACAGTGAACCAACTGAGTCTGCACCTGGAGACTACAAGCTGCTTGTAGTACCTCAAGAAAACAGACACCAGTTCTTGCAACTAGCCCGTGAGATTCCTTTGGCTGGACACTTGAGTTTCAAGAAAACCAAGGAAAGGCTCTCACTCTACTTTTATTGGCCAAAGACGGGGGCTGAGGTAGACAAGTTTTGCAAGAGCTGCCATACCTGCCAGACTTCTTGTAAGGTTGGGTCCAAGAATGTGGCACCTTTAGTGCCTCTCCCAGTTGTGGGAGTCCCATTTGAGAGGGTAGGGATTGACATTGTTGGACCCCTTGATCCCCCAACCTCCTCAGGCAACAGGTTTATCCTTGTTGTGGTAGACCATGCTTCTAGGTACCCTGAGGCAATTCCAATGAGGACTGTTACAGCTCAGGCTGTGGCTAAGGCCCTACATGGTATTTTTACCAGGGTTGGGTTTCCTAAGGAAGGAATCTCTGACAGGGGGTCACATTTTATGTCCCACTACATGAAAGCCATGTGGAAAACCTGTGGATTTACTTACAAGTTCTCTACCGCCTACCACCCTCAGACAAATGGATTGGTAGAAAGGTTCAAAAGAACCATGAAGAGCATGATAGGTGCTTTAGAAGAACCCCTTAAAAGAAAGTGGAACCTCTTATTGCCATGCCTTCTCTTTTCTTATAGAGAAGTCCCTCAGGAGGGAGTAGGTTATTCTCCCTTTGAACTTCTCTATGGCCATCCAGTCAGAGGTCCATTTTCCTTGATCAAGGAGGGGTTGGAGAGTGCTCCTTCAGAGTGACTGACTATGTGATAGGTCTCTGAAGGAGAATGTCACAAATGATGGCAGAAGCTAGTGATAACCTGAAAGCTGGACAAGCTCTGGTCAAGCATTGGCATGACCAGAAGGCTAACATGGTTGAGTTCACTCAAGACCAGCTAGTTCTAGTTATGATCCCAACAAGGCAGAGGGCCTTGCAAGATAAGTGGATGGGACCCTTCAAGGTTGTGGGTAAACCTGGAGAGGTGAACTATCTGGTGGACTTGGGCAATCCCAAGGAGGCTCCCAGAGTCTTCCACACCAACCGACTAAAGGCGTATGTCTCCAGACCTGAAGTAGGAGCCTTGCTTCTAGCTTCAACAGAAGAGGAAGAAGAAAGTGAAGCCCTACCTGATCTCCTCAGAGGCTTACCCTTGGATGAAAAGATTGAAGGAGTAAAGCTCTCTTCAAATCTGACACCTGAGCAACAAGAAGAGTGCAAAGCAATGTTAAATCAGTTTGCCTCTCTGTTCTCACTTTCACCAGGCTTGACCCCTTGGGGACAGCATGATATACTCACTGGTGACTGCCTGCCAGTCAAAAGCAGAGGATATAGAATGTCAGAAAATGTAAGGACCCACATCAAAGGAGAGGTCAAAAAGATGCTTGATCTCGGGGTAATAGAGCCCTCTAGTAGCCCCGTTGTGTTAGTACCAAAGGCAGGATCCAAAGAATTGAGATTCTGCGTGAACTTTAGAGCTCTTAATGCAGTCACCAAAACTGATGCCCACCCTTTGCCAAGGACAGATGAGTTGGTGGATAGATTTGGTTCAGCCAAATTCCTCAGCACATTTGACCTTACGTCAGGCTATTGGCACATAGCCCTGACAGACCATGCCAAGGAGAAGACTGAATTTTCTACCCCAGTTGGCTTATACCAATTTAAGGTTATGCCTTTTGGACTGAAGAATGCACCTGCTACATTCCAAAGAATGGTGAACCAGGTTCTGAATGGGATGGAGGACTTCTGCATGGCATACTTGGATGACATTGCAGTATTCAGCCAAACCTGGGTAGAACATGTGAACCACTTAGGGTATGTTTTGCAGGCTCTTGGACAGGCCAATCTGACCATAAAGGCAAGTAAATGCAAAATTGGTCAGAGTAAGGTGGTCTACCTTGGGCATGAGGTAGGAGGTGGAGACATAAGGCCTTTGCTCAGTAAGATTGAACTGTGCAAACTTGGACAACACCTACTACTCAAATCCAGGTGAGAGCCTTCCTAGGTCTCACTGGGTATTACAGGAATTTCATTGAGAACTGTGGGACCATAGCTTCTCCACTGAATGTGATCTCCTCTCAAAATTCCCTAAGAAGGTCAAATGGAATGAGGAATGCAATCAGGCCTTTGAAAACCTGAAGAAATCTCTTTGCCAAGCACCAGTATTGAGAGCTCCAGACTATCACCAAACTTTCATTGTGCAGACAGATGCTTCTAATGTAGGTATAGGTGCAGTCCTTAGCCAACTGGATGAGAAGGGTAGGGAGCACCCCATTTGCTCCATCAGTAGAAAACTGAAGAATCCTGAGACAAGGTGGGCAACAATCGAAAGAGAATGCTTTGCTATTTTGTGGGCACTGAAGAAGTTTAGGCCATACTTGTATGGTTCTACTTTTGTCATTCAGACTGAACAGCAACCCTTGAGATGGTTAATGCAAATGAAGGGAGAAAATCCAAAACTATTGAGATGGTCAATCTGCCTGCAAGGGTTTGATTTCACCATTGACGCACAGGTCAGGGTGTCACCATCAAAATGCTGATGGACTCTCTAGGATGTATGTCATCGACTAGAGGTATGAGGTTCT
Organism: Ambystoma mexicanum; assembly: GCF_040938575.1. NCBI lineage: Eukaryota > Metazoa > Chordata > Amphibia > Caudata > Ambystomatidae > Ambystoma > Ambystoma mexicanum. The sequence continues at coordinate 311,314,109 of NC_090936.1, forward strand.
TCCAGGAGTGGATTAAATCCTCTTGTCCCTTAGTCTGGGGGTGGGGGGCGAGTGTTAGGGAGAATTCTCGGTAAAGGCTAATTTCCCAAACCTAGTGAGTCCTTTAGCAGCTTTGCTGGATTTTTGAGGTTTATTTTTTCTCCTGCCAAGAGTGAGACTCTTTTACTCCCACTCTTAGACATGATTTGAGGTGTTCCTTTGTCTTTCCATGTGTTTTATGGGCTATGGGGTCTTTTACTCCATAGGGTCTCATGTGTTTTTGATGTGGGTTACACAGCACCCTCCGTGCCGTAACCCAGGGGTGTCGTAGCGACCCCCAAACATAGACTCCATACCCTGGGACTGAATACTGTCTCCCAGGGCATGTAAAGTCACCATTGGCTTTACTAGTCCCAAATTATGAACAGAAACCAGTACAAACCATCATATTGTGGACGTACTGGTGGGGGCAATTTGATTGGCCCGGGGTCTGTTGTTCGAGGGGGCACGTCTCCGTCCCCCCCTGATCGAGTTTTGGCTGGTGGCAGTGGATACTACTTTTTATATTCGACCTCAAATATATCTCTATGAGATTTTCCCATTGTTCAAGGCTACCAACTTTAATTATTTAATTCTTATAGCCTCGAACATACCACTGGTTTATTTATTTAATATGTATTCACCGGTTGGTATTTTTTGCCAGAACTCGATTCTAAAATGGTGTTTGTGTTCTCTTCTGTGACTCCAACCCAAGTCGAGCCCTTTGTTCCACGTTTTGGTGGGCTTCTCCACAGAAGCCTCCAAAAGTGGTACCACTCTGTTTGTGTACCACAGGGGGTGTGGGAGGGGGTTTAGGCACCCTGGACTGAGTTGCCTTGGCAACTCAAGTCGCACTCTTGTGTGATTGGCCCAAGTGGTGAGCCGGCCGGCTCACCACTTAGCATGTTTGATTGACAGCTAGGCTGAATGAATAGGGGTTTGCTGCATAAAAGCAGGGCTTTGGGGACTGGAACTTCAGAAGTTACCACAGGACCTAAGATTCCAAGGAGGGAGAAGCTGAGCTGACCTGCAACGACAACACCACCGGTGGAGCCCTGCTGAACCATCTCACCACTTTTCCCGACGACAGAGGAGATCTCCAGTCCGGAGAGTCTTCTTCCTTTGACTGGTGGGGATAACCAGTTTTGCCTTCTTTTCACCTTCCGGGAGCATCTCATGGCCGCCTTGCCCGTGCCAAGCACCCCGGCAACCGGAACACCACGGTTTACCACTACCGCGAAGAGAAGGGTAGTACCTTTTAACCGAAGAACTCTACGGCTGGTTTGTTCCCTGGCAGTGCAATGACCTTCATCTTTCCTCCATGGCAAGACCTTCTCTTCCTCTGGACGAAACACCGACTTGCATCCGCTGCCAGGAACAACTGCCCCCGTTGGAGCTTCCTTCACACTTAAGGTACTGTGTCCTGTTTGGCTTCCCTTGCGACAGATCGTCGAAAGTCGAAAGCCTCGACTTTCTAACATGGGCTAGCCTGGGACAACCTAGCTAACTTTTCCTGACTTTAATTTCATTCTTTGTGTGCGAACTATCTACAAGACTCTTTGGGCATAACCCCACTGTGTGAACCTGGACCCCTTCTGCTTGCTCTCTCCAAGAGTGGGCCTTGCAATTGACTTCCTTGCTCTCCAGTAGAACTCTGCCTATCCTGCCTTATTGTGGTTCTTTAAAAAGTATTAAAATTTGTGTGCTTCCATAACTCTGCCTTTTTCCCTCCCTTTTTAATAACTTATTAGAGTGCCATCTTAAGCTCTCATCTCTGTCTGAAAATAAGTGGTGTTTCTCACTAAGACTTGTCTAATAAGTAATTAGGGTTGTATATATATATAATAGTGACTGTGGGCTGAATTTACTTTTCTCTTTATGCTAGTGTAATTTACATGTGCGTCTTTAAATAAATAATTATATACGTTTACACCAAAGCTCTGGTCAGTGTATGCTTATGCTACTGTATCTCTGTACCTATTGTGTATACTCTATATACTGCCTAACTCTTCTTGAGGGAAGTCTGACTGCTCAGCCACAGCTACCAAGTGAATCTGTGTGGTACAGACTGCTACCAAGTGGGTTTACTACCAAACACCTGTAGTCTTAAGTCTTTTGCAATGGTCCCAAAGGGAACTGCACAGGTTTCTGCCTAACTCGCATCGCGTCACTTACGCGAGTAGGCCCTTTCCTCGGATTACACACATTCACACACGGACGTGCAGTTTTTTAACGCACGCGCTGAGCCACTATGCACACGTTACGAGGGAAACGCGTGCGCGCGTCGCGTCACAGACGCGCTTACGCGCTCAGGGCCTTTCCTCGAATTACATGCTGACGTGAAATTTTTTCACGTGCCAAATCACTCCGTACCAAGCTGTCCACGCGAATACACACGGAAGACCACGCTCCTGCCCAAAAGGCCATTTTCCTGCCCCCAAGAGCCCCGAGCACGCTCCCACCAGCCATCTGCTGCTGCCTGCCTGCTGCCCACTTGCCCTGCTATTTGGTGCCTGTACGTTAGCCATCTGCAGGAGTCCAGTTGCTGTGTCCACCCCTGCTGGACAGAAGACTCTTGACTGGGATACTATCACTCTACAGCCTAGCTCCAGGGCCCAGTTGCCCACCCATGCCTGCCTCGCGGTCGCCATGTCAGGGCAAACACCACCTGAGACCACTGGTGACCCCCAGTCAGAGAGGCAGAGGGCCACCAGCTTCAGTGAGAAGGAAGTTGGTGTCCTGGTGGAGTATGTCCTGGGGCATTATGATGTCCTCTTCGGAACATCACGCTCCAACAAGGAAGGACGGTTGAGGATCTGGGAGGACGCAGTGGTTGCCATCAACGCGGAGGAGGTGGCAACCCGCAACATCAAGCATGTGAAGAAGTGCTGGTAGGACCTGAGGTCCAGGACCCTCTACAAGGCCCGGGGCCTGGCGGAGGGGGGCGGGGCAGCATGAGTAACATCCAGATGAGGGTCCTGGAACAAGTAGCACCAGCGCTCCACGCCCAGATCCTTCAGAGGCAGACCTGTCTGGAGTTGAGCAGTAAGTGGCCAAGCATTGGTGTGAGACAGGCCATGTTGCAGTGTGTTGGTAGTCTGATACTTGCCTGTATGTGTGACATAGGCCATGTATGGATGTGTGTGTGCAGGGACATCATGGTCATGCATGTGAGACCAGTAATGTGTGGACCACATGGATTGTGCATGTGTTCCAATGCAACATGGGGAGCTGTATCCGGAATGCACACATGAATGCATGCCAGTCTCTGTTCTTGGACATGGAGGGGGGGTGAGGGATGGGTGCTGCTGTCATGTACATGTATGGTGCACATGTGTGTGTGTCTGAGAAGTGTGTGTGTGTGACTTTGAAACGCCATGGATGCATGACACATGTCCGTGATGATGTGTAGATTCACTCATGCAGTGCCGTCAGCGTTGTATCCACTGTGTCTATCCACCGTGTCTGTGGTGTACAAGCCATGATGCATGACCCTCCGGTGATGTGTGTGCATGGGACCAGTGTGAGCCATGATGCATGTGAGTTTGAAGGCTACATTTTTTTTTAACAGAGGCCCTTGTACTTGCATGCTGATGTTGATTGTAGGCGCCTGGACTGTTTCTGCTTGTGTGTTGCGTGCATTCACCCATATGTTGTGGAAGGACAGGATGGAAGTGACATTTGACAGTGTCACTCATGTATTATTGCTTCCTGTCTAGGGGAATATTGTACCGCACCCTGATGCTTGTGTTCTATGTCTCCCTCTATGCAGCTTCAAGTGAAGAAGAGGGCGGAGACGGCGCTGTGGAGCCAAGCGGCGGGGATGCCTCCACCGGGCGGCGACACAAGGCCCAGCCACCCTCCCAGGAATTGCCAACATCTGGGAACGAGGGGGCTGGTGCCACGACTTCCACTACGGCTGTAGCGGAAGGGCCGGGTGAGCCCCCACAGGGGCTTGCAATGGCGGAACACGATGTGGAGACATCCAGGTTGGCGGTCTCCATAGAGGAGGAGGAGCCCACTAATGAGCCGCACATGGAGCCTGGTGGGAGTAGTACCACTGGTGCAAGTGGTGTCATGATGCCTACCCCCGGGCATCAGGACCAAGGCCCTCAGTTCCGGGAGCAGGCATCGAGACATTTGTTTAAACCTCAGCAGCCCCGCCTAGGGGCTGTCTGGGTTCTGTCCTGGCGCCTTAGGTGCCAGGCTCATCATAGAAATCAGTCCTGGCGCCATAGGTGCCAGGCTCATAGACTTTACTTACCTGATGCAGACCATGCTGCAAAAGAGTCCAAGCCTACATGAGGCCTGGATGGGACTATTTTGTTACAGGGACTATTTTTTACTCGGACGTGGCTCTAGGGAACTTCTTACCTGGAACTACTTTGGAGGCTATTTAAACCACACCCGAACAGCAGCACATGCTTTGCATCCAGCAGCGTGACGCTCACCATGCCTGCAGCCAGCATCCAGTCTTCTGCCACGCCCGCCTCGAATCCGGAGCTCCTATAATAAAGAAGAAGATAAGGACAAGGTTAGAAAACAAACTTATTTCAACTTCCTCACTTAATTCCAGAACCATTTCATCTCTGGACCTGGAAAGTACATGAGTCCTGCACGCGTCGCTTCGCCAGCTCCAGCACGGCGCCATACTCACCAGTTCTCACAGCATCTTTCGATCCGGCACTGTCTCCATCATTTCTTCGCCGTAATCTGGCACCTAGGGGACACAAGAAAAAACAAGGTGAGCCAAGGGAATCAACAAATACAACCTCTTACCACCATAGACTTACCTGATTTACCACCGGCGGTATTATTCCATAACTCTCCACATTTTCTTATGCCGCATCTGTAAAGAGGAAGAAAAACAACACGTTAACGCATGCAATAGTTACCGGACACCGTTGGGTAACACAGACTCTTACCTGAACGCCAGCAGCAACTACGAGACCTTCTTCTCACAAACTCAGTTGCAACTTAAGGAAGGAAGGGGACAAGAGTGAACATTGGGCACATGGAACTCTTTGAACTTGATACTTACCAATCCCGCCAGGGACTTCAGAGTCAATACTTACCGGAACTCTCCCAACGCCTTCAAACCAGTGAAGTAACTGGTATCTAAGAGCCCCTGCAAGACACGCAGGATGGAGAGCTCATCTTTTACGAACATAAGGCGAGGTTACTAAGGGGATATTGCAGGAGATTAGTGGGGGAGAGCGATAAACGTTGGGAGGCCATCACTAAAACCCACAGGTGGTTAATCCCTGTCTCCACTTGCAGGAAAATACTTCTTCAGGTTCAGCAGACAAGACTAGGCAGGCCAGTCCAGACAGTCATCTCTGCACTACGCATCACGTTGAAGGAGACCACAGCTGTCCGGGTCCGATCGACACCCCTCTGGGGTCCAGGTGAGTGTAACAGTGGTGCAGTCCAGGGCCAGGGTCAGGAGGCAGCACAGGTCACCACGGAGGGGCCTGTGCATGTCACTGTCCATGACCCTGTGACGGCACCACCATGCACCAGCAGGGATGCCCCATCCCAGGCCCGTCCGCAGGTAGGTGGGAGTGCCACGTCATCTGCCTCTCCACTTCCTGCGGACGAGGGGTCCCACGACCATATGGGCTCCGTCCTGATGGGTGTCGCGTTGCGCACGCGTGACATTCGTGAACAGCAGCGTCACGACATGGCACTGTTGGGAGCGGCCCTGGTCGGTAGGTTCCTACATGTGTCGCGCACTCTGGCAGACCTCTCCTCCTCTGTGGTGACTATGCGCCAGTCATTCTCCCTGCCGTGTTCCGGCCCAGATTCCACCAGGGCCCCCTGTGGACCTTGCCTGACCAACACAGCAAACTTGGTGGAGATCCCTTCCCGGCCACAGTCTGGAGTCGGCGGTCCAACAGGGGTGGACACCCCAACAACTGGAGTCCAGTAGATGGAGGTTTTGCAGGCATCGGACAGGGCACATGGACAGCAGCACCAGCAGCAGGCTCTAGGTGGGAGCAATGATGGCTCAGGGCCATTGACATCAGAGGGGCAGGCATCGGCCAGAGGGCAGGGGAACCCTGGAATGGGAGTGTCTTCCGTGTGGCTGTGGTTGGGCCAGCGCATAGATGCAGAGCGGTGGGGGGCGGAAGAGGCGCGGCTCAGCATGGTCAGGGCAGAGTTCTCAATGTCATGTGTCGGGCGTTGAGGCGGGCAGAGTGCCTCGAGGCAACTCGCAGGGAGTTGGAACAGGCCATGAATGCATCGTTGCAAGCCCGGGACATCACAGAGAGAGCCGCAGGACTTGCCCACCGCCATTGTATATAGTTAGATAGTGTTAGGTTTCCTTTGTTCTTCTTTTAATTTGGAGTTAATGGACATTGCTCCACTTTGTGTGTGTATAGTTTTTCCTTCCTAGTACTTTTTTGTAGGTTTCCTTTTGTTTGTGGATCATGGACCATTTGGACTTACATTGTATATAGTTGCAGGCTTGTACATACTTTCTTTTTCTATATTCCCAAGGATCAATGTTTTTTTTTTTTTTGGATTATGTTTTTATTATGGACATTGGCAATGGACCACTTTTTTATTCTACGTTATTTTTCTTTTTTTTAACTTCATTCGATTTGCAATAATTCTTTTCTACATCGGTCATTGTACACTGATTTTCAGTTTACTATTCATCAAAGTCAGTTCTTTATGTTTTTAATAAATTTTTTATTTCTTCAGAATTGGTGTTGTGTTCTGTAATTGGTTTTGTGCATGTCTCATTGAACATTTCCTCAGTCATGTGTTGCCACTGTGTGGCTACGTTGTGCATTCCTGCATGGGCATGGTGGTTCATTTCATCTATCATGGCATGGGTAATTTGGGAGTGGGTTCTGTGGATGGTTGCATGCTTGGATTTGGGGGCAAGGGGGATTAGGGTTGGATTTAGGGACATGGATCTGTTTTGTTAGGACATGTTGTTTATTGGGACATGAGTCTGGGCCTGAGGCTCACTGCTGGGGGTTGGGGGTGCTGTGGGACATGAGTCGGGGCCTGCTGGCAGGTGCCCCTCACTGCTGGGGGGTGGGGGTGCTGGGGGACATGAGTCAGGGCCTGCTGGCAGGTGTCCCTCACTGCTGGGGGGTGGGGGTGCTGGGGGACATGAGCCTGGGCCTGCTGGCAGGTGCCCCTCACTGTTGGGGGGTTGGGGTGCTGGGGGACATGAGTCGTGGCCTGAGGCTCACTGCTGGGGTGTGGGGGTGCTGGGGGACATGAGTTGAGGCCTGCTGGCAGGTGCCCCTCACTGCTGGGGGGTGTGGGTGCTGGGGGACATGAGTCGGGGCCTGCTGGCAGGTTCCCCTCATTGCTGGGGGTGCTGGGGACATGGGTTGGTGATCACTAGTGGAAGGTGACATGTGGGCTAAGTGTGGGAAATGACCAGGGGTGCAGGGTAGTCCCCTGTGGTGTGGGTTGCCTGCAGGGGCCGTGGAGGGGGTAGAGGGCACACCTGGGAGGACCCACACTGCCAATTCACGTGTGAGACTCTCCGTGCACCCTGCTGGAAACACATACCCCGCTCTGACAGTGAAATTGCGTGTGATACTTCTCGCGTACCCCAGTAATACACGTACCCCGCTCGCACAGGGCCAATCGCGTAAGAAACTTCTCACGCACCCCTGAAATGCACGTACACTGCTCGCACAGGGCCAAACACGTGTGAAACTTCCAGCGCACCCCAGTAATACACGTACCCCGCTCGCACAGGGCCAATCGCGTGTGAAACTTCCCGCGCATCCCCGAAATGCACTTACCCCGCTCGCACAGGGCCAATCGTGTGTGAAACTTCCTGCACACCCCTGAAATGCACATACCCCGCTCGCACAGGGCAAATCGTGTGTGAAACTTCCCGCGCACCCCTGAAATGCACGTACCCTGCTCGCACAGGGCCAATCGCGAGTGAAACGTCCTGTGCACCACAGTGATACACGTACCCCGCTCGCACAGGGCAAATCGCGTGTGAAACTTCCCGTGCACCCCCGAAATGCACGTACCCTGCTCGCACAGGCCCAATCCCATGTGAAACTTCCTGCACACCCCAGTAATACACGTACCCTGTTCACACAGGGACAATCGCGTGTGAAACTTCCCACGCAGCGGGGTACCTGTATTCGGAGGGGTGCGCGGGGAGTTTTACAGGTGTTTTTTCGTGGTTAGGGCCCTGTGCGCCATGTACGGGATTTGTGCGCTGTACATGGCGCACGGGGAGGGGTTGGGGGCATAACTGGCATTGCTGCAGGGTCGTTGCGCCACTCTGTGCCACGGCTGGTAATGGATGATAAAATCCATGAATACGCTGTGCGCGAAAATTGATTTTGGCGCATACGGCTGTTGCAGACTGTCACACGGGCACACTGTGAGCCAGCTGCGTGTGCCACTCGTGTGCTGGATTCTATGAATTACCCCCTCAGTGTTGTTTGTCCTCACTACCTAGATGCAAAATTCAACACAGTAAAACTTTTAGGGGATGCTCAATATTCTTTGGTTCACTATCTAGATGCCAAATTCAACACAGTAAACTTTTAGAGGACGTTCAATGTTGTTTGTCCACACTACCTAGATGCAAAATTCAACTCAGTAAGACTTTTTGAGGACGCTCAATGTTGTTTGTCCACACTGTCTAGATGCAAAATGTAACACTTTAAAACTTTTAGAGGATGCTCAATATTCTTTGGTTCACTATCTAGATGCCAAATTCAACACAGTGAACTTTTAGAGGACGCTCAATGTTGTTTGTCCACACTACCTAGATGCAAAATTCAACTCAGTAAGACTTTTTGAGGACGCTCAATGTTGTTTGTCCACACTATCTAGGTGATACTACTAGGCACTACTAGGCACACTCAATGTTGTTCAACACAGTGAAACTACTAGGCACATTTCATGTTGTTGGGCACACTGTCTAGATGCAAAATTCAACGCAGTAAAACTTTTAGAGGACGCTCAATGTTGTTTGTCAACACTATCTTTTTTTAATTATTTTTTTATTGTGTTTGGTTGAAACAACCTTTTACAAAAACAAGGTGCAACTAAATACAATCTTTGAACAAACAAAAGAATGAAAGGACAATTTGAGAAAACAACAATACCAAAGAAAAGACAAGATAAGATACGACATATTAAAACCAACAAACATCTTACATACCACTCATTATCACATATGAAACCATTCATGATTATGGTTTGTCCACACTATCTAGATGCTACTAATAGGCACTACTAGGCAATACTAGGCACAACTGTTGTTGAACACAGTGAAACTGCTCGGCACATTCCATGTTGTAGGGGACACTGTCTAGATACAGGATTCAATACAGAGATAGTATTAGGGCACACTCAATATCGCTTGACTATAATATTGAGCTGCACATTCAACAGTAAGACTTTAGAGGATGCTCAATGTTGTTTGGGTACACCATCTAGATGCAAAATCCAACACAGTGAAACTGTCAAGGCACACTCAATATTGCTTGTCCATGGTATGTAGCTGTAAAAATGCAACACAGTGAAACTACTGTGCACACTTTCTAGATTCAAAATTCAACACAGTAAAACTTTTTGGGTACGCTCAATGTTGTTTGGTCCCACTGTCTAGAAGCAGAATTAAACACAGTAAAACTATTAGGACACACTCAATATCACTTAACCATAATATGTAGCTGCAAAATTCAACACAGTGGCACGCTCAATGTTGTTTTGTCACACTAGCTAGAAGCAGAGTTCAACACAGTAAGACTTTAGAGGATGCTCAATGTTGTTTCGTTACACCATCTAGATGCAAAGTCCAACACAGTGAAACTTTTAGGGCACACTCAATATCGTTTAATCATAGTATTTAGCTGCAAAATTCAATACAGTGAAACTATTGGGCACGCTCAATGTCATTTGGGGAGACTTTTTAGATTCAAAATTCAACACAGTAAAACTTTTAGGGGACGCTCAATGTTGTTTGTTCCCACTATCTAGAAGCATAATTCAACACAATCAAACCATTAGGACACACTCAATATCACTTAACCATAATATGCAGCTGCAAAATTCAAAACAGTAAAACTTTTAGGGGACACTCAATGTTGTTTGGTCCCACTATCTAGAAGCAGAATTCAACACAGTAAAACTATTAGGACACACTCAATATCACTTAAGCATAATATGTAGCTGCAAAATTCAACACAGTGAAACTTTTGGGGCACGCTCAATGTTGTTTTCTCACACTAGCTAGAAGCAGAGTTCAACACAGTAAGGCTTTAGAGGATGCTTAATGTTGTTTAGGTTCACCATCTAGATGCGAAGTCCAACACAGTGAACCTATTAGGGCACACTCAATATTGCTTAATCATAATATGTAGCTGCAAAATTCAACACAGTAAAACTTTTAGGGGACGCTCAATGTTGTTTGGTCCCACTATCTAGAAGCAGAATTCAACACAGTATTACTATTAGGACACACTCAATATTGCTTAATCATAATAAGTAGCTGCAAAATTCAACATAGTAAAACTTTTAGGGGACGCTCAATGTTGTTTGGTCCCACTATCTAGAAGCAGAATTCAACACAGTAAAACTATTAGGACACACTCAATATCACTTAAGCATAATGGGCCTCATTCCGACCCTTGCGTTAACCCTGTCACTATTAGCGCCATGGTTGACGCCGGTATTTTTCCAACTCCGCCATGGTGAATGGTGGAATGACCGCCCCATTCCAAGGTTGGCTGGACGGTAATTCCCCATTCACCATGGGCCCTTCCCCATTTTTGGCCCAAAGGGCTCAATGGGAATGGAGAAGGTGCTAATTACGGCAACGTAAATTACGGTGCCGTAATTAGCTCCTAGGTCCCTTTGCGGGTTGGTTTTTTAATGCCTTCAAAAAGCAGGTGTTAAGTACCAACCCGCAAAGGGAACTCGGAATAGGGTGGTAAGGGTTTAACGGCACTGGTCTCGTTACCGGTGACCGTTAACCCTTACCGCCCTACTCGGAATGACCCCCAATATGTAGCTGCAAAATTCAACACAGTGAAACTATTGGGGCACGCTCAATGTTCTTTTGTCACACTAGCTAGAAGCAGAGTTCAACACAGTAAGCCTTTAAAGGATGCTCAATGTTGTTTGGGTTCACCATCTAGATGCAAAGTCCAACACAGTGAACCTATTAGGGCACACTCAATATTGCTTAATCATAATATGTAGCTGCAGAATTCAACACAGTAAAACTTTTAGGGGACGCTCAATGTTGTTTGGTCCCACTATCTAGAAGCAGACACTCAATATCACTTAAGCATAATATGTAGCTGCAAAATTCAACACAGTGAAACTATTGGGGCACACTCAATGTTGTTTTGTCACACTAGCTAGAAGCAGAGTACAACACAGTAAGACTTTAGAGGATGCTCAATTTTGTTTGGGTACACCATCTAGATGCAAAGTCCAACACAGTGAAACTATTAGGACACACTCAACATCACTTAATCATAATATGTAGCTGAAAAATTCAACACAGTGAAACTATTGGGGCACGCTCAATGTTGTTTTGTCACACTAGCTAGACGCAGAGTTCAACATAGTAAGACTTTAGAGGATGCTCAGTTTTGTTTGGGCACCCCATCTAGATGCAAAGTCCAACACAGTGAAACTATTAGGGCACACTCAATATCTTTTAATCATATTATGTAGCTGCAAACTTCAACACAGTGAAACTATTGGGGCACACTCAATGTTGTTTTGTCACACTGGCTAGAAGCACGGTTCCACACAGTACGACTTTAGAGGATGCTCAATGTTGTTTGGGTACTTGTTATGCTTGAACTAAAATGGTGCCGGTGCGCAATGCATTCTGGGAGCGCTCTGAGCCATGATGGATATTTACTTCATGCCGCAGTGAAAAGCTGCACACATTTTGCTGAGTGTTAGATTCATGGTGCTGAGAAAAACATGCTTTCCAAACCTGTTATGCGGTCAAGGACATTTCTGCTGGGAAAGCTAACTTTGTTATGGTTTGTTACTGTTCTCCGCGGAACGTGTTTTTAGAGAAGGGAGGCACTCTGCTCCTTGAGGGTAGCTCTCGATTGACCCAGCTGGCAACCGACGGCTGCTCATCAACTGCGCAAGTGCAATTTCCAGAAGGTTCGAGAATTGACTCCCCTTTGTGGAGTGTGTATATATGCGGAAACCCGGAGGTGGTCAGGTGAGACTTTAGCCGGAGAAGGACGCTTACGTCCGGCACTCCTGAGAGCTGTGGTGCTCTCGGCCTGGCTGTTCCCGGGGTCTTCCAGCCGCTTCTGGGCGAGATGAGGAATACTGTTACGCTCACAGTGATGTATTTCCTTTTGAATTCTTTACTTCTTCTGTGATTTATGTCTATATTACTTCTGTGAGTTATTTCTATGTTATTATTGGTTGCTTGTAAGCTTTGAATAAATAGCCTTATAAGAGCTGATTATCTTCTAAGAGTGTGTGATTGTGAGTTATTGCGTCTGTCTGCGTTCAAAGTATTTGCTCTGTAATTGCATTGGTGATTTATGTTTTTCCGTGTACTTTGGGGAGAGCAATACATTTTTGGCATCACAAACAGGATGCTTGTGATGAGTTGTTCGAGTATTCAAGAATCTGTTGGAACGTAGATAGGATTCGGTTGTCTTGCAAGTGAAGTTTTTGAGTAGTGAAGTTTTTCCTTTGTCAGTGTATGAGTGCCTGTGGGAGTGATTACAGCGTGGAGAGAAAAAATATATAGATATAACAAGGTTTTTTTTTTGTTGTGATAATGAGTAGTTTGTTCAGGAAGAAGAGCGTTACCACTGGCGGTGACTGTTCTGATGTTGCTATTCTAGGCTGGACTAAGAGTCTATATGATAAGTTGGCCCAGGCGTGGGCATGTGGTGCAGGTCTAAGTGAAACATGGGATCAAGGATTGGGAGATGCCGATCCGGCTGATGTAATGGCATGCTTGCAACAAGTCCTAGTAGAACGTGGCAAAGAATGAGCGGCATTAGGTAGGCGAGGTTGGGTTCTTTTGCATGCTTATAGGAAAATACATCAAATGAAGGTGGAAATGAAAAATGAGGTTTTGCGATTAGAAAGAGTGCTAGCTGCAGAATGGCAGACTGCGTTAATGCAGCAGATTCAAATGAAACTGTTTAAAGATAAGGCCGACACATATCAGGCGGTGGCCGAGAGGGCAGCAGTCAGAGTAGCCCGGTATAAGTATAGGAAAAGACGGGGAGGGGTCAACAAAAGAAAGGTGGCAACTGTAATCGCTACCGCTGGTGTGGACTGGGATCCGGATAAGTGGGATGGTGATATTTTGGATTCAACCATTCTAGAAAGTAGTTCCACAAATGAGTCGGACCCCAAAATGGAAGTGAAACAGAAAACAGTGGCGACTAAGCCAGTTAGGAGACGGCGAGCCGGACCCCACCAGCAGAATCCTGCCAGCGGAATGGTGGAATTAACTACGCTGGAGGATTACACACAACAGGAGGTTGGGGAAATTATTACCCGTTTGAGGCAAAAATCAGGGGAAGCTTTATTGACATGGATGGTGAGATTACTAGATGGGGGTGCTGCAGGGTTGTTGGTAGATTCTACGGATTCACTGTGTTTTTTACCACTGTCAATTAACATCAATGTACAGGAGGTCTTAAGGGCAGGACCACCCCCTGATGCAAATGGTCAAGATACTCAGGTGTCTTTGTTGCACCTGGTAGCCCAAGCATGTAACCGTAAATACCCCATTACCACAGATTGGCCCAGTGAAGAAACAAAGTTGTATACTTTGAGAGAAGCAATTTAAAAAGTCAGGGAGCATGCTATGAAAGAGGCTATTCACATAGATGCTCCTGATCACATGGGAGCCGTGCTGCTCTCAGTTTCAACTCGAAACATGGTGATTAGAAATGCGCCACCCGCATACAAAAGTGTCATTATGACTTTGCTCGTAGGTATGACGGGCAAAGCTACGGATGAGGTAGCAGATGCCATTTTAGCAACTTGCAGAATTGGTGGGAGTGGGATAACAGCGATAACAAGCCACGGGAGAGAGAGGGGCATAGTGAGAGAAGAATCGAAGGCAGGCGGCAAGATAGTGGAGACTCCCGAGTGTCCCGAAAAGACATGTTTTTGGCTTTGTTAAAAGATGGTGTGCCACACGAAGAAATTGATGGCATTGAAACCAGAGTAATGTATGAATTATACAAAAAATGAGGACTTGCAGCCAAAGAGCGCTATAAACAGGTTAAGAAACAGGTAGTCACCACGCCACAGGGGGACACCTCACCTTCTGCTCGCCCTGCGGAAGAACAGGAAGAAGGGTCTATTGGGACACCTTCCCCATACCAGCCAACATACGCTGATTTGAGAAAAGTGGTGAGTGCAATGTTAGAGGCGGAGTCGAGTCACACTCATTTGAAGTTTGACTAGGGCTTCGGCCAAGCTCCGGCAGCGTCTGCCCGCATAAAAGTGGATAGGCGGCCTCATGTTGATGTTAAGATTTTCTGGGGTCCAGGAAATACACAAGGGGTGCGAGCATTGATAGACACTGGGGCGGACGCCTCTTTGATTCATGGTAATCCAACACGATTTAAAGGCAAACAGTTTACTATTACAGGTCTGGGGGTAAAGGAGACCTCCGCAGTACAAACGAAAGTGGAGATGAAAATAGGCAATTTGAATAGGCAGAAATACCAAGCGTTGATTGTCCCGATACCTGAATATATAATTGGCTTTGACATTTTGGAAGGGTTAACCTTGGGACTTGGCGGCAAAACGTTCCAGTTTGGGGTGAGTGCATTGATCTGCACACCCAATACCGCAGGCAAATTGAATATGCCCCCAGTGCAAGTGCCAGCGGCAACCAAGCGGGTAGCAATGAAACAATTCCGCATCCCTGGGGGGCACAAGGAAATTTCAGACACCTCAAAGAGTACGTGGAGGCGCGTGTATTACGCCCTATTACCACCGCATGGAACAATCCTCTCTGACCTATTAAAAAGGGAGATGGGTCGTGGAGGATGACGGTGGATTACAGGGAGTTGAATAAACACACTCCTCCCTTAGTGCCCGCAGTCCCAGATGCCATTACCTTGATTGAAAATGTTCAAAATTTTGGGGGGACTTGGTATGTAGTGATCGATTTAGCCAATGCATTTTTCTCCGTGTCAATTGCTGAAGAGTGTCAAGAGCAGTTTGCATTTTCGTGGAGTGGACGTCAGTACACTTTCACAAGGCTACCTATGGGGTACATACACAGCCCGACTATCTTCACCGGCTGGTGGCAGAGCACTTAGACAAGATACCGTATAAACCTGACATACAAATCTCTCATTACATTGATGATATTTTGATCCAGGGCAAGGATGAGCACAGTGTGCAAAGCCAGTTGGATGTCATTATGGAAGGATTGAAGAAGGAAGGGTGGGAGATTAACCCGAGTAAAATTCAAGGTCCAGCTGAAACCGTGATATTCCTAGGGATTCAGTGGCATCATGGGCATCGGGAAATGGTGCCAAAAGCCCGACAGAAAATACTTGAATTCACCACTGCAATGAACCAAAAGCAAGCTCAGCAGTTTATAGGGCTGTTTGGGTTTTGGAGACAGCACATTCCCCATTTAGGGCAGATATTGGCCCCCCTCTACAAGGTGACACGAAAGAAATATGAGTTTTGGTGGGGGGAGGAGTGGCAGAAAGCCTTTAAGATGGCGAAAGACACCGTGCAGCAGGTGCTTGATTTATGGCCCTTGAAGGAAGGCGAAGTGGAATAACATGTGTCTGTACAAGACAATTATGCTAACTGGAGTGTGTGGCAGAAACAAGACAGGAAACACGTGCCATTGGGGTTTTGGAGTTGTAAATTGCCTGACGCTGGTAACTCATACACTCCGTTTGAGAAGCAATTGCTGGCGTGTTATTGGGCCCTTGTTGATACCAAGCAAATGCCGGTGGGCCATGATGTATTCATGAGACCAGAAATACCAATCATGCAATGGGTACTGAGCTCTCCTAAAATGCATAGAATAGGACATGCTCAAAAAGCCAGCATAATTAAGTGGAAATGGTATATTCAAGACAGAGCCAAATCAGGAAAGGGTGGAGTGGCAAAATTACATGAGCAAGTAGCCAACATACCGCCCTCAGATTACATACCACTGGAAGTGCCTGAAAAACGTGAGTCTCCCGTGAAATGGGGAGTACATTTACAGCGATTTGACCATGGAGCCTACAGAGCATGCTTGGTTCACGGATGGTTCAGCTCGATATGTGGGAACTGAGCGGTACTGGAAAGCAGTGTCGTACAATCCCAAAATAAAAAAGATGTTGACAACGACCGGGAAAGGGAAGAGCAGTAAGTTTACAGAGCTTTACGCAGTTTACCAAGCATTGAACCAAGAGACCCCTGGTCAATGTTATGTGTACACAGATTCATGGTCAGTGGCGAATGGATTGGCAGTGTGGTTGCCAACGTGGCAAAAGAATGGGTGGAAGATTCATTCAAAAGAGTTGTGGGGAAAAGAACTATGGCAAGATATTGCAGAAATGTTATTACAAAGTGAAGTCACTGTATATCATGTGGACGCGCATTGTGCCACAGACTCATTAGAACGTTGGTTTAATTCTGCTGCAGATGAGTACACCACGATTACATCTGTGGATGTAGAGGCTCAGGAAGACGATTTGCAGGGTTTGGCCAAATGGGCCCATCAGAAATGTAGGCACCTTGGAGAAAAAGCTACTATCAGGTGGGCACAAGCTCGAGGAATCAGTCTTCCTTTAGAAGTAGTGAAAACAATCATTTTGCAATGTCCAGTGTGCCAACATCAACTGCATAGACCTATCCCTCAAATTGTTTGAGGCACATTGAGAAGAGGTGAATTACTAGGTCAAATTTGGCAGATTGATTATATTGGTTAAATGCCAATCAGGAGAGGTTGTCAGTATGCATGCACTATTGTGGATACATACTCAGGATATTTGATGGTTTTGCCGTGCAAACGTGCAACACAACTGAACACCATCAGGTTGTTAGTGCAGATCACATTACATTATGGAGGGCCTTTGCAGATTCAAAGTGACAATGGGTCACATTTCAAAGGCAAATTAATCCTGGAATTTTGTCAGGAAAAGAGCATTGAGTGGCTGTACCACGTTCCCTATTACCCAGCTGCTTCAGGGTTAATTGAATGAATGAATGTGTTATTGAAAGAACAGTTGCGCAAATCTGGAGATGGCAGTTTGGCAGGCTGGCGTGATCGTGTGTTTGAAGCGGTGCAAGTATTAAACAATAGGCCTGTGTATGAACATGAAACTCCTTTGATGCGATTAATGACTCCTATTTTACAGGTTCAACCCAATTCAGTCAGAGAAACACTATTGTACTAGGAAATTACTCCAGGTTCTTTAGCTCCCTATCGAGCAACTCCAGAGTCAGCAGGGGTAGAATTGCATTCCCATGAAGAAATCAGATTAAACCCAAGAGGGATAGTTGGAATTGAAACAGGGATTGGAGTACAAATTCCCCGCGAGCATATGGGATGGATTGTCCCTAGATCTGGCCGAGCATTGAAGGGAGTTCAAGTGTTGGGAGGGGTAATTGATACTGATTACCAAGGTGAGATCAAAGTCATCCTAATGAATAGTGGAGACCAATTTTTGTCAATCCACAAGGGTGATCGAGTGGCCCAATTGATCATTATTCCCATTAAATTGTCCATGATTAAGAAGGGGGAGCCTCCTACAGTGTTAACTACCCTTGGGGACCGCGGTTTTGGCTCTTCAGACAGTATGGTGTAAGAGGATTCAATTCAACACTACAGCTAAGTCAATGCCTAGTCTGGGATAATGAATGGAAACCCTTATTAATATATCTTTATGTCCAGTTCATGCGTTCTGGATGACTACCCCTATATAACACCCCTCCCTTGGAATCCCCCTTGACCCCACTGAGCCAAGAAGTAGTTCTGTTTTGCAAGTTAAAAGGTTTATTTGATAATTTAAACAATATATATATATATCACGCTTTATAATAAATTAATAATTGGATATCACACTTAATCTGATATGATAAAGATTAACAACGGAGAATCTGGCACTAGCACACTTGTGAATAGGAACAGAAGAATAAGGTGGTAGAGAATGCTTTATATAAGTCAGATGGATGTAATGTTGAATGAAAATGCAATACAGAAAATAACTTGATAGGATTTCAGCAAAAGACAATGTAATCACTTTCTTGGACAATTCACCCCCCCCCCTTTTTAGGCAATGCAAGGAAATGGAAGGAAAGCACACAGTTCTCAGAAATGCAATCAAATGTCACTCAGTTCATCCCAGCAAGCTTAGATTACAGATCAGAGTTTTAAACACAGGCCCAAAATGCTTTTATATGTGCTGGCAATGAAGTGAAAAATATGCTAAAATGCTTTTAATTCCCTCTTGAGGTTCAGGGAGAGTGGTATCTAGTTAATATTAGTCCAGACTCACACTAGCAATGATTCAGGGATGATTAGCAGGTTAAATGAACTTTTCTTTAACAGAAGGCAAGCAGCAGCAGATTTTTACACGTGGAGAAACTTGCAAGTCTCTAGCACAAACGGTTACGGAGATATGGGCGATTAAATAAAGGTAGTTTTTCAGATTTTAAATTTTAAAGTTCAAAAAGACAAGTGCAGCTTGCAACTAGAAAATGACAGGTGACAGCTTTACAAATGACAGGTGACAGTTAGGAGGCAGTTCTACTTAGATTAAAATAGATTGAATTATATTATTTTAACTAAGAGATTGGTTCTGCACAGTTCTACTAGGTACTCACAATATATTTTAAAATATGCCTCGCCACGGATCTGGTCAGGTTTTGGACTGGACTCCGGTCTGGTCTGGGTCTCTTCACAGTGATCTGGGTCAGCTCTGCTCTCTCTCTGGTTCTGGAAATTTGATAGATTTGAAGTCTCCATGTCTGCTCTCTGAAGGTTGAGGGAGGTAAAGTATGGATTTTCCCGGCAGAGCTTCCAGCTGCAAATGGATTTGAAGGTCTCTATCTGTCCTGTCTGTCTGCTTTTATCTGTTTTTAAAATGGGTGTGTGTGCAGCATCACTAGCCCCTACCCCTCTCCACTTGTCATTGGCCACTTCATCCGCTTCCACTTGATTGGGGGAATGAAATGAAGTGTCATCATGATGAGGTCTGTTTATGATACAGAGAACCCACCCCTGTCAACTTTACACACAATCTATATTTGCTCAAAAAACATATTTGCACAGGTACACATTTGTTTAAAATTACACGCACCCCTCACATATCACAGGAGGTATCCCCTGTTCAAACTCTGCTCTTCCTGGGGGCTTGCATTCAGAAATGGCACATATTTCACTTTTTAACTGATTTTGCAATGTCGGACATTAACCCAAATTTACACACATGTGCGCAAGGAGTATGGACATTAGTTGATGAAGTGTCAGATTTTTCACATGCACACATTTTGAGTAATATCCTCTTTTCCACCAAAACCCCCCTGAACATACCACCGGGTCCTAACACGTCTTAAAATGTGGGCAGAAAAATCACAAGAATTATGGTATCATTTAAATAATTTTCACAAGTCCGCTCTATGAATGATCCATCTTTTTAGAGTTATGTTCTGGCCCCAAAGGGGTGTGGTTTCCCCCCAGCACAAGGTTGAATTTCTGGTTTTTCCAGTTCTGCCAAGCCAGCTTGCTCTCACAGGCAGTGCTCCTCCCCTGTCCTTCCAGGAGGAAGCTCCATTTACGACTCCCGCCAATAAAACATTTGCCTGAGTCAGGACAGGGCTTTGTTCAGAGCTCCTGTATTCTGTGGGGGCTCCCCTTAATTCAATTATCAGAGAGATGGCATATCCTTAGTGTGGCCAGCAAAAGGCAGATAGGCCTGGGAACACAGCTGTGACTCAAGTTTCATCTCCTGTCGGGGGTAGCTGGTGGGCAGAATTCAGTTCCTTAATCCAGGTTTCAGATAAAATGTCACTTTTTGTTACCCAGTTTAAGTCAAGACAATGTTTACATATGCAGCTAGAATGCTGATTCTAAGTTTAAAACTATGACATTTAAACAATTGCAACCTATGTGACACTCAAAAGTAGGTCACTCATTTCTTTTAAACATTTAGATTTTTAGTGTCTTTCAGTCCAAATTTACTTAAACTGCTGAAATCCACAGCTCAGCCAGTCTTGTTATAAACCTTCAAGTCACTTCAGAATATAACTTTACATTGGATCCACCTCTCAGTAAGTCTTTCTTTGGCTTGCTTTGGGTTCATTTATTCAGTTTTCTACAAAAAGTAAAATCTGGTGGTTTTAAAACGCCGGCTTTCTGATAGTGGTGAGTACTGGTACTGTACCCCTTTTTGGGATTTAAGAAAATGAATTCCCAACAGTTATGGGTTTGCTTTTGGCAATCAGCATTGCCATTCCCAATGGTTTCAGACTACTGTGTGGGTAGTCCAATGGTGGTTTTAGGCAGTGTCCTTCTGTGCCCATAACATCGGCAAAAATGAGTGGCAGCCTATTCTTCATGCACTTCCCTGGGCATTTCCTGGGAAGCTCTGGCCATCATGATGTTTTCCATGTCAGTACTGCACAGTTTTGAGGTAGGGCTTGGATGCGTGGATAAAAACATCCCACAAGCCCCCCTCTTGCGATGGCCATTCTGTTTCACTGATGGGACTCGCAAGACCTGGGATGTTTCCTCATCTTCTTCCAATAGATGGCACAGTTCAGCATCTTTTTCTCCATCCGGTCGGATCGATCGGTTCTCCTCGCCGGTCCTGATGGGAATATTGGGCGGTACACTGGGCCCCTTGTGTCTCTGCTCCCGGTCTCCGGATCGTCCTCCTTGGCCCGTCTCCCGGTTTTCTTTCTCCTAGGATGACAAAGGAAGAGCGGCAATACCTATTCATAGACATTTTTCCACCACTGTTGAGATAGTGGGGTGGCAAATAAATTTCATCATAACGAAACATTACATTCTTATTTTGAAAAAAAAAAACAGTATAACTAAGAGACAGTTTCATGCAAATCACAAAATTTTAGAGACTAGATGTGGTATGTTTTATGGTTGGAACTGAATTAGTCTGAGACAGTACCCGCTAGGATTCCAGAGGATTCCTCCAGTTGTTGTAGAGTGTGCCTGGGATGGCAACATTTCAATTGGTTAATGTGGACCCACTTGTCTTCCCCCTCTGCCAAACCGCCTTTGGGGATGTGGATTTTGTAGGCCACAGGGGAGATTTTGTCTATAATCTCAAAGGGTCCCTTCCATGTAGGCAAGAATTTCCGCTGTTTTGCCTGGTTTCTTTGGAAGTTGTATAGATAGACCCGGTCCCCCACCTGATATTCCTTCCTGGAAGTCTTCAGGTCATAGTGGGTCTTCATGCTATCAGCTGATCTTTCTAGATTCCGCTGAGCATAAGCAAAAGCATGTTGGAGGTGTTTCCTTAAATTCTCCACGTACTCATGAGTAGTGGAGGCATTTATCAGTGTCTGCTCTTGGGTCCTGTAGAGCAAATGCTGAGGAAGCACCATCTTGCGTCCAGTCATCAACTCAAATGGTGACATTTTGGTTGCAGATGAAGGGGTAGATCTGATGGCCATTAGGACCAGAGGTAATCGGATATCCCAACTTGGCCCAGAATCTGCCACAAACTTTTTTAATATGCTCACAATGGTTCGGTTATATCTCTCTACTGCCCCAGAAGAAGCTGGCCTGTAAGCAATATGTAACTTCCTTTTGACCCCCAGTATCTCCCACATCTTTGTCATTACTTCACTGGTGAAGTGGCTACCCCTGTCTGACTCAATCCTTTGAGGTAGACCAAAACGGGAAAAGATGTGGTTAATCATCAAGGCAGCTGCCGTTTCTGCCTTGCAATTTGGGGCTGGGAGACATTCCACCCACTTGGTGAACAAGCATGTGACGGTCAACATGTACTTATTCCCCCTCGCGGAGCGAATCACGGGGCCTACAAAGTCGATTTGTAAATCTGACCATGGCAGTGTCATCCCCCTCTTTTGGAGAGGCGCACGGTGCGTGAGGGATGATGGCTGAAATTGTGCACACACTCAAGTATTGGTTGAGGTCCTGCCCCATGTGTGGCCAGTATGCAACCTCTCTTAAGATTTCCAATGTTGTGTGAAACCCCCTATGACCGGCGGTGGCTGCATCATGGGCGTGACTTAACATCAGGCTTCGGAATGAGGTAGGAACCACCCACTGATCGTGGCCAGCTTTGGATTTCCTTACCAACAAACCGTCTTGGATCCGGAACATTTTTGGACATTTCATCAACACTCTTAGGTCCTCTTTCCCAATGTAATCGGTATCCGTCAGGGGAAAGTTCTCAGGGTCCTCAAGGTGTTGGTAAAACTTACCAATAATTGGATCCCCCTTCTGAGCGGTAATCAAATCAGCATCAGGGGTCTCCTTACTCCATTGTGCAATTGAAAGGTCGTTGTGAGCATTTGTCTGGGACCTAGTGATAGCAGTGACCTGGATTTCCCCCAACAGGGACTCAATCTCAATTAGATCCCCTTGAATGGCCCCAGTTTTGGCCAGCTGATCAGCTAAGTCATTTCCAGTTTTGTCTGGTCCCTCTATTTTGGAATGACCCTTGATCTTTTTCCAATAGATGGTCATCTCATTCGAGGTGACCAGATCATCAATGTTTTGGATCAACTTCCCATGTTTCAAGGGTTTGTTGTTAGCACATAACATGCCTCTGGTTTTCCAATTAACCAGGTGCTCCACGAACCCGTTCCGTACATAATCCGAATCTGTGATTATGACCACTTCGTGGAGTTGATGCTGGACAGCAGTGAGGATGACCTGATGCACAGCCATCAGTTCTGCCACCTGACTACTTCGGGGACCAATTTTGTATCCAGCGGAGGGTTCTGGGGACTCATTCACCCATGCATTCCCTACGCCGGCCACCAGTTCTTTCTCCCCGTCGTTGTCAACATGGTAAGAGCATCCATCCACGTACACAGTGGGCATTCCCTCACACTTGTCTTCTTCAAAGACTTTGTGTGGGGAATTAAGGTATGCCTCCGTGTTGTCCTTGATTTTTAGACTTTCGTCCTCGAGACAGTTTTCTCGGGCACAATCATGCAAGTCAGCCAGACCTTGCACGAGGGGACTCTTCTTGTTTTGGCCATATCTGACCTCCACAGGAAAGCCTTGCATTGACAGAATCCAGGAAGTAATTCGGGAATTACTCACATTTCTGGCCCGGATTCTATCACTTTGGAGATATTGCAGAGGCTGGTGTGGAGTCTCCACTATGATGTGTTCCCCCTGGATAAACGGGCGGTAATTCTTCAATGCCCACACCGTTGCCAGGAGTGCCTTCTCACAATCGTTGAATTTTTCCTCCACAGAGGATAAAGTTTTGCTCGCATAGGAGATTACTTTATTGACCTTGTCATGCTTTTGGTATAATACTGCCGTCAAGCACGTATTAGAGAACCCCGTCTCCAGGAAGAACTCCTTGTTTCTGACAGGGTAAGCTAGGCAAGGCGCTTGTGAGAGGCTTCTTTTGAGTTGTCTTACTGCCTCGGCTTGTTCTGGACCCCATTCCCACTTGACCCCCCCCCTTCAAGAGATGAATCAGGGGTCTGGTGATCTCTGCGTAGCCCTCAATGAACTTTCTGCTGTAATTAGTCAGTCCAAGGAGGCTCCTTAGTTCCCGCAGAGTTGTGGGGTCTTTCAGTTTCTGAAGTGCTTCCACTTTCTTTTCCTGGGGACAGAGACCCTGAGGAGTAATCTCATGCCCCAAGAAATTAACATGGGTTCTACACCACTGTGCTTTCTGAAAGGAAAGTTTTGCTCCGGCGGCCCTCAACTGGGTCAGAACATAACGGATCTCCGCTATGTGTTCCTCCACAGATGAACTTTTGATGAGGACATCATCTACATAAGCCAGGTTACCCCTCGCACCCAGGTCGGGCATGGCCTTATGTAGGAAGATGTTGAATTCATTGCCGGAGTTAAGGTATCCGAAGGGAGTCCGGGTCCATGTGTACTGCTGGCCCCCAAAGGTAAAAGCCAGCTTGTATTGGTCCTCCCTAGTGACAGGCACAGTCCAGTATCCATTGGTCAGGTCTATTGCAGTGAATACCTGTGACCCCTGGATCTGGGCCAGCCCTTGGTCAATGTAGGGCAGAGGCCATCGGGAAGTATGGACCCGTTTGTTGAGCTCCCTGAGGTCGGCGCAGAGTCACCACTGGCCGTTTGGCTTCAATATTCCCAGCACCGGATTATTGAAAGTGCTGTGGACTGGACGGATTATTCCCCGGGACTCAAGGTTCTTAATTATTTCAGTAAGGGACTCCATTGATGCGAGAGGCAAACGATATTGCTTCACAAACACAGGAGTCATGCCAGGGTCCGTGGGGATTGTTGTTGTGTGGATGTCAGTGCGACCACAGTCATATGAGTCTACCGCAAAGAGATCTTGGAAATCCAAGAAAACTTGTTTCAACTTTTGCTTTTGTTCCAGAGTCACACAGGCATCAGCTAGGTTGACTCTCTCTTCCACCATCTGCCTGAAGCCTGGAAGGACTTCTGGTTTGGCTATCTCAGCGGCCTCCTCCAGCTGGGTGGAGAAGTCCCTGGTCAGAGTGCTGATTTGGACCGGAGGCTTCAGGTGGGAAAGGCAGCCCTCATGGACCTGGAAAATCACCTCACTCCCTCTGAAGTCACAAGTCACATCTTCCTTACCATAAGGGCAAGAAGTGTACACCAGGAAGTTCCCCCCATGCCGGGTAAAAATCCTGTCTGGTGTTGCATTGTCATCACTGTCACTGTCAAAGCATTCCTTGGGGATTGGCCCTAACAGTTCATTACCTAAATCTATGGAAAAATGTCGGTCATCAACCGCCATTCCAATAATGGTGCCTGCGGCTAGAGTAATACTCTTTAAGTCGCTGTTATCCACCTCTATTAGAATGGTGTCATGTTCTATGTTGACTAATGGTGTTGGGTTTACCCCCAACCCTTGCTGTTGGAGAGAAGCGTTTAGATGTATGTAAGCATCAGGGTTTTTCAAATGTTGTCCTCTTTTAACTTTCACTTCCAGGGAGAATTGTCGGGTCCTTTCTGGGATGGTGACTTCCTCTTTGATCTGAATTTCAACTGCATAAGGTAGCAATTGAGCTGACATAAATGCTTTTTCTGGATCATCAAAGCCCATGGGATTATCCGCTAATCAGGACCAAGCTTTGAAGTTTATTAGGTCCAAACTAATGGCAAAGCGATTGAGAATGTCACTGCCTAAGTAAAAGGCGGCAGTAACGTCTCGCACGACCCAACAATTATGGACTATGCTCTTGTTGCCAATGGAGATTTTGAGCATACACCGGCTTGGCAGGAGATGTTTGGAATTAGGTGCTTCCAGGTCCATTTCCCATTTGTCTATCAGTTTGAATGTGGGAATGGCTGGCTCTTTTGGGAGTTGGCGGAACATGGCTTCGCTGATGAAGCTCTTACCGTTGTTCACACACACTCGAGCGAGAACAGAGTCCTTCCCATCATTTAATTGGACAGGGATGAACAACTGCTCTCCAATTTGCTGAATATCAGCCAGGCTCTGAGCTGATTTCACATCTTTCTGGACTATAGGAGTGGGAGTTTCTGATTGTGGATTAGTATAGAATCTCAGAGTGTTTCCTTCCAGCGTGGAGTACCACTTTAGACTGGAAGGAAGTTTGATTTTCAGAAATAGAGAGGACCCTCCATCACCAGTCTGTTGTCCTACTGCTATTACTGTCACGTCTGGAATTTGGCTATTCTGGAAGTGAAATTCTACTTGGTCAGGTTTTTGTTCAACCATGTGGCAGGTGCCGTTTAAACTAACATGGTTGACACTCTGTTTTAAATTTATTGGTCGGCTAGTCTGGGTCCAGAGGACCTTGTTTACACAATCTATTAGGGGTGACAACCTTCTCAGGAGGTCATTCCCCAGTAAACAAGGGGTGCCCTCTGGAGTCACAACTATGACCGGGTGTTTCAACTTGTGTCGCCCAATTTTAATGTCCAAGTCTGCCGTCCCCTCGACGGGAATTTCCTTCCCGTCAAAGTTCTGGAGTTGTCCCGGAAGTGAGGTGAGAGGAATTTGGTAATTCTCTCCCCTTCCTGCATTCAGTTCGTCAAAGGCCCTTCTGGACAGAAGGGTAGCTTGAGATCCAGTGTCCACCAGTGCCAAAATTGTACCCTGTCCCTGTACTTGTACCGGGGCATAATATCTTCCCTCCTCCTCCTCAAGGGGGCACAGATAATGCACATTTTTGGACAACTGGTGGGCTAACTTTCTGGTTTTGGACATCGCTAGCGAAGAGATTTGGGCAGAATTCTGTGGAGAGCCTTGAGAATCTGAAAGAAAAATTTGGCAACTGGAGATCAGAGCCATTGTGGGTTCCCCTGGCTCCGGTTCTGGGCCGCCCCCCCCCCTTTTTGGAGGCAGTCATCAGGATGGGTTTGAACCAGGGGATTTTCTTGCTGTTGGTTCTGGGATGAGATGGTGGGCGGCGGTAGCTCAGTCTCCACATCTCCCCAGTCTGGATTTGCATCCCTAGGGACCCATTTTTCTTTGGGAGGAGTTCCCCCCTCTCTGAAGGAGAAGATCCTTTTACCAGGATCCTCTGAGGATCCCTCTCCCTCAAATTGGAAGATCTGTACCTCCTCCTCAAACTGAGTCTGTTTGGGTCTTTTGTTTCTCCTACCACCCCTCTGCTCCTTAGGAGGCAGACTTTCAGGGGCAAGAGATTTTGTTTCCGGTTCCTGGGTTTCCAGGGGCTGTTTACAAGTGAGGAAGGAAGCTTCCTCCAAGGCTTTACACCACCCTTCCCTTTGTGCCTCCTCCCTGGGAACCGGTGAGTTATCAGGGTGCTGCCCCGTCATTGTTCTGGAGCACCAGGTCCAGAATTTGGGGCATTCTGCGGTGGCACGCTCATCTGAGGGTTCTGTTGAGCCCTCAGTATGTGACCCAGATCCCGTGCCATATTTTGGACCTGGCGCTCTAACTGGGAAACCCGCTCAGGCTGATACGGGGCCCTGTTTTCTCCCCTGGGCTGATCCCGGGAAGGGTAGCTGTCCCTTCTTTGGTAGTACCCCTGCTTGGGAAGATTTTGGTACCCCTCCACCCTTGGCCTCCCCTCTCTCGGATTAGGTTGTCTGGGCTCAGGGAATTGGGGAAAGAAGGGTGGAGGATTTTGGGGCTGGAAATTGGGTGGATACCTGGGGAAGAAGTTCTGCCCAGGGTTTGGTGAGTTTCTGCCCTCCTGTGAGAAGTTAGGAGGGAAGTTCCCTGGGTTAGGTGCTTGGCTGGACCCCCCCCCTTGGGCTGGAGGAGTCCACACATAACCCAGGATGGGTCTGTTTCCCTTGTAACGGGGGCTTACATAATCAGGAGAGCGAGGGAGCCCATTTGTGGGGCTGCCTCCCTGGCTCCCTGTCTGTGACTGGCCCGAGGACCTTCTGGGCCTAGCATTATTAGGTGCAGGTAGGTTTTTAGGCCCCCCCATCTCTAACTCTAAAACGGGGGTGACCTTTACCTCTGCCACCTTGGCAGCAGCAGGGGTGCTGTTAGTTTTGGGGTTTTTTGGCTGGTTTTTGTTTTCCACCGGTTTCTGCACCTCGTAGATGCAGGTGGCTTGTTCAATGACCCATTCAAAAGATCTTTTCTCATGAAAATCTCTCACGAGCTGGGTCATTATGTATTTGGGCAAGGCATGGAAAAACGTATTAACAAATTCTCTGCTGTCTGTGCGCACCCTTCTGGTGGTCTGCGCAAAGGCACGTTTCAGTTCTTGCACAAACTCTTGTGGGGCCTGATCCTCCCCACACTGCAAATTGTAGGCTGCCTTGCGAGCCTCTTGGGGATTTCTGTGAACAGAAAAATGTTTTAATATGGCCGCCCTATAGGTGGACCACCTGGAATGATTTTGGTCCTCCAGCCCTGCAAAGAAACTGGAGTACTCTGGGGAGAATGTCCACTTTACATATTGGATACAGCTTTGGCTGTCCTTCAAATGAAAAGTCTCCATCATTTGCTCATAGAGCTCCAAGTGTTCCCATACGGAATACTTGGCGTTCTTATGATAGGGCGTGATAACACTCCTTATTGCCTTTATTTGCTTCAATGGGTCCTTAAGCAAGGCCCTTTTTGCCTTATTGGCCTTTTTGGTTCGGGTAACCCTGGTCCATTCATCCTCTGACTCAGAGGCACTGCTCCCAGAGGTTCCTGTCTGATCTTCCAGGTTTTCCCGGATTCTGCGAGCCTGGGAATGGCTGGCAGAATGTGGGGACCTGGTCTCCTGTGTCCTGCGCCGTTCAGAGGAGTCTTCAGATTCCTCTTTGCTGCCAGGATTTGATGGGTACCCCCCCACTGACCTGACTGGGCAGAAGTTTTCAGGATGCTCTTAATGGGCCTACTCTCCTGGGGTTCCCCATCAAATTGCACTGTGCTTGGGTGCCCATACCCGGATGCCCGCCCCTCCATTCCTGGGTGGTACTGGCCTATGAGCCCCATGCTTCTGGCTGGATAGTAATCTGCCATCCCTGTGGCCCTGTGCTCATGTGCGCCAGGGGACATGGGGGTGGCAGAGTCCAGGGACTGAGAGGAATGAGGGCCTCTGGTACTAGGGCTCCTGAGGTTATGCTCCGGAGTTTCCCTTTCCCAGCGAACCTCATCTCTATCCGCCCTGCTCCCTGTTGCAATGCAAGAGCCTGCATTTGTGCCTTCAGTTCCTCAGTTAAGGCCTTACTAGACTCTATCAGTCTCTCCTGCATCGCTACCTGTTGTTGGAGCCTATCATTGTGTTGACAGAGGGCCTCATTTTCCCTCTGTGCTTCCTGGTTGGTCCTGGAGAACTGGGCCAGTCTTTGCTGCAGGAGGTTTACCTCCTGAGTCCCATCCCTACTGGCCTGCTCCTTTCTTGCCAGAGCCTCTTCCACCCTTCTGGTGTGCTCTACCAAGTTCTGGTTTTCTTTTTGGAGGTCACCCAGCCCCTGGAGGGCCAGGTGATTTTCTTCAATTTCCTTTTTTAAGTGGCAGACTTCCTGGCCTAAAGTGTCTCTTTCCTGACTGAGAGCCTGCATCTGTGCTGCCAGGTCGTCCCTCTGCCGTTGAAAGGCATCAGCTTTTTGGCGCTCCTGATCAAACTCTGCCTGGGTATCCAGGTCTTTCAGAATTAGTTTGTTTCTCTCTGCCTTCTCCCTATCTAGGTGGCTTTGCAGGGTGACTACCTGCTCAGCACATGCCCTATTGAAGTCTAACTGTTGCTCCAGCTTTTTCTGGCTCTGCAGTAGGGAGTCCAAACCTTCTTGGTACTCCTTCTGCAAGGCCAGAAATCTGGTATCCTGGTCAGCCTTTTCCTGTTGCAGGATGTCCATATCCCTCTTTATTTTAATGATGTGCTGTCTACTCTCATTTTCTGACTCCTGGCTCCCCTGCAGCCTCTGCTCAGAAGAGACCAGGTCAGATTGGACCTTCTCTAACGCCATCTGTCGCTTATTCGCCGGATCTTGGCTTTCAGTACATTTATCCTGCATGTCTCCCATATATAGGTACAGGTATGCCGCTATCCTAACCATCTTGTCTTGTTCATCCTTAGCCTTAGGAGCCATGTATAGTTCACTCAGGGCCACATGTAAGGGACCCTGATCTCTCCATATATCTGACCCTGTTTCCGTGACCTGTTGCGTGATGGCCTGCAACCAGACAGTCTGGTCCTGGTGAGTCCACTCACCTCTCACAAATAACTTATGTAAGAAGTGCTCTCTGGCTATTTTCATGTCTACTAAGGTCGTCATTCTGGAATTTGAGTTCCTTCCTGACTTACAGAAGTTTGTATTTTATTTTTGCAAAACAGACCTTTTTCTTAGAGCGTTCCTTTGAGGAGTGCTTTACAGCGTAACACAGCGTGTGATCCGACCAGATATGTGTATCTGGTCAGCTGGCACGCTGTATTAATCTGCACAAGTGATAGATCTAATCCAAACGTCCGGCACGAGCCCCCAATTTGTAAGAGGATTCAATTCAACACTACAGCTAAGTCAATGCCTAGTCTGGGATACTGAATGGAAACCCTTATCAATATATCTTTATGTCCAGTTCATGCGTTCTGGATGACTACCCCTATATAACACCCCTCCCTTGGAATCCCCCTTGACCCCACTGAGCCAAGAAGTAGTTCTGTTTTGCAAGTTAAAAGGTTTATTTGATAATTTAAACAATATATATATATATATATCACGCTTTATAATAAATTAATAATTGGATATCACACTTAATCTGATATGATAAAGATTAACAACGGAGAATCTGGCACTAGCACACTTGTGAATAGGAACAGAAGAATAAGGTGGTAGAGAATGCTTTATATAAATCAGATGGATGTAATGTTGAATGAAAATGCAATACAGAAAATAACTTGATAGGATTTCAGCAAAAGACAATGTAATCACTTTCTTTGACAATTCACCCCCCCTTTTATGCAATGCAAGGAAATGGAAGGAAAGCACACAGTTCTCAGAAATGCAATCAAATGTCACTCAGTTCACCCCAGCAAGCTTAGATTACAGATCGGAGTTTTAAACACAGGCCCAAAATGCTTTTATATGTGCTGGCAATGAAGTGAAAAATATGCTAAAATGCTTTTAATTCCCTCTTGAGGTTCAGGGAGAGTGGTATCTAGTTAATATTAGTCCAGACTCACACTAGCAATGATTCAGGGATGATTAGCAGGTTAAACGAACTTTTCTTTAACGGAAGGCAAGCAGCAGCAGATTTTTACACGTGGAGAAACTTGCAAATCGCGGCAAAATTTGCGAATGCGCCGGGCGCGATTACAGAGGAACTACAAGGGCTAGCAATATCGTTTTGAGGTCCTAGGAAAGCCTAGGATCTCAGCTTCCAGATGAAAGTTACTGCAAGTCTCTAGCACAAACGGTTACGGAGATATGGACGATTAAATAAAGGTAGTTTTTCAGATTTGAAATTTTAAAGTTCAAAAAGACAAGTGCAGCTTGCAACTAGAAAATGACAGGTGACAGCTTTACAAATGACAGGTGACAGTTAGGAGGCAGTTCTACTTAGATTAAAATAGATTGAATTATATTATTTTAACTAAGAGATTGGTTCTGCACAGTTCTACTAGGTACTCACAATATATTTTAAAATATGCCTCGCCACGGATCTGGTCAGGTTTTGGACTGGACTCCGGTCTGGTCTGGGTCTCTTCACAGTGATCTGGGTCAGCTCTGCTCTCTCTCTGGTTCTGGAAATTTGATAGATTTGAAGTCTCTATGTCTGCTCTCTGAAGGTTGAGGGAGGTAAAGTATGGATTTTCCCGGCAGAGCTTCCAGCTGCAAATGGATTTGAAGGTCTCTATCTGTCCTGTCTGTCTGCTTTTATCTGTTTTTAAAATGGGTGTGTGTGCAGCATCACTAGCCCCTACCCCTCTCCACTTGTCATTGGCCACTTCATCCGCTTCCACTTGATTGGGGGAATGAAATGAAGTGTCATCATGATGAGGTCTGTTTATGATACAGAGAACCCACCCCTGTCAACTTTACACACAATCTATATTTGCTCAAAAAACATATTTGCACAGGTACACATTTGTTTAAAATTACACGCACCCCTCACATATCACAGGAGGTATCCCCTGTTCAAACTCTGCTCTTCCTGGGGGCTTGCATTCAGAAATGGCACATATTTCACTTTTTAACTGATTTTGCAATGTCGGACATTAACCCAAATTTACACACATGTGCGCAAGGAGTATGGACATTAGTTGATGAAGTGTCAGATTTTTCACATGCACACATTTTGAGTAATATCCTCTTTTCCGCCAAAACCCCCCTGAACATACCACCGGGTCCTAACACGTCTTAAAATGTGGGCAGAAAAATCACAAGAATTATGGTATCATTTAAATAATTTTCACAAGTCCGCTCTATGAATGATCCATCTTTTTAGAGTTATGTTCTGGCCCCAAAGGGGTGTGGTTTCCCCCCAGCACAAGGTTGAATTTCTGGTTTTTCCAGTTCTGCCAAGCCAGCTTGCTCTCACAGGCAGTGCACCTCCCCTGTCCTTCCAGGAGGAAGCTCCATTTACGACTCCCGCCAATAAAACATTTGCCTGAGTCAGGACAGGGCTTTGTTCAGAGCTCCTGTATTCTGTGGGGGCTCCCCTTAATTCAATTATCAGAGAGATGGCATATCCTTAGTCTGGCCAGCAAAAGGCAGATAGGCCTGGGAACACAGCTGTGACTCAAGTTTCATCTCCTGTCGGGGGTAGCTGGTGGGCAGAATTCAGTTCCTTAAGCCAGGTTTCAGATAAAATGTCACTTTTTGTTACCCAGTTTAAGTCAAGACAATGTTTACATATGCAGCTAGAATGCTGATTCTAAGTTTAAAACTATGACATTTAAACAATTGCAACCTATGTGACACTCAAAAGTAGGTCACTCATTTTTTTTAAACATTTAGATTTTTAGTGTCTTTCAGTCCAAATTTACTTAAACTGCTGAAATCCACAGCTCAGCCAGTCTTGTTATAAACCTTCAAGTCACTTCAGAATATAACTTTACATTGGATCCACCTCTCAGTAAGTCTTTCTTTGGCTTGCTTTGGGTTCATTTATTCAGTTTTCTACAAAAAGTAAAATCTGGTGGTTTTAAAACGCCGGCTTTCTGATAGTGGTGAGTACTGGTACTGCACCCCTTTTTGGGATTTAAGAAAATGAATTCCCAACAGTTATGGGTTTGCTTTTGGCAATCAGCATTGCCATTCCCAATGGTTTCAGACTACTGTGTGGGTAGTCCAATGGTGGTTTTAGGCAGTGTCCTTCTGTGCCCATAACATCGGCAAAAATGAGTGGCAGCCTATTCTTCATGCACTTCCCTGGGCATTTCCTGGGAAGCTCTGGCCATCATGATGTTTTCCATGTCAGTACTGCACAGTTTTGAGGTAGGGCTTGGATGCGTGGATAAAAACATCCCACAATGGTACCGGGTACAAAGGTGTGGGTGGAAAAGCCAAGTGGCCCACCAGTACCCGCAGATCTCATTGCATCAGGCAAAGATCAAGTAGTTTTAGTTATGGAGCCTGGTAGAAAGAAATGGCAATATGTACACACAGACAAATGTTACCTGTGAGAGTGATGTGCAACACTGATATCTCTTTTCTGGGTTTGCCTTGTAGATCCTGTGTCTGGCTGGTGTAATTGTGGTACTAAATGGACTCCATTTGGGAGAGTTAAACAGTCTGCTGTTACCAACGAAAAATGTCACATCTGTGCCAGTGATCAAGGGGATACTGATAGTGATGAATAATGCTGTCCCAAAGAAGCCTTATGCCGATGCCGAAAAGCCAGCCAGACTGAAGACATGGATTCGTGAAATGCGACAAACACATCAGGAGCAAGTGAAAACAACCTTGATGCCAGTCGTGCAAGACATATTTTCAGGAAGGCAAAAACATTCTCCTATGATCACCCAAACGGAAAATATGTGGATATATCTGGCAAAGCAAGTACTCAACATATCACACTTTTGTCTTACTGATGTGCCCAATGCTGAAGCTTTATTGACTACATGTTTAGTAGCAGTGCCAACACCTGTTCCGGTTTTAAAGCATATCTTCGGCGTCACCCACAATGATTCTTTAGTTCAAGACTGAGATATTAGGCAATCTTTTTCAGTTTACGAATATTGTAGATTCTGCCAAGAGACCGACCGTAATTGGAGAAATTTGACACATGTTATTACTTATAATATAACCCTAGGTGATGTATGTTATTTTATGACCTGCGATGCACAGGAAATTGGCAAATGTCGACAAATCGACTTAACCAACCAGCATAATCATACAATGTTTGAGAGACGACTATGTTCGTGAGTGCCAAGCACATGAACCAGTGTAAATAATACTATGTCTTGTAATCATACAATGAAAGCTGCCAGTCATTTGAATCATGTGAAACTTCCAACAGGATGTCTCTTTTCATGTGGTAATATCACATATACTTATATTCCAGCTAACATTTCCGGAGGTCCATGTGCTTTAACTCGATTAGGACTAATGATGTTTCCTTTACACCCAGCGATAACTCGAGGTAAAAGGTCAACTTTCGAATCTGAGGTTTTATCTCCTGATTGTGATTCACATGTACACTTGTTATCAGAAGCTGAGGTTCTAGCATTAACCCTTTCATTAGTGGGAGTTTGGGGTTTAGCTGCTGGAGGTTACAAATCTTTGATGAAATTAGCATGTTTAGTAGTAAAAAGCCTTAATCATACTTCTCAGGCATTAGAAGAATTACTCCTTGATAGTCAAGTTATTAGAAAAGCAACTTTGCAGAACAGAGCTGCTGTTGGTTATCTATTGCTAAAGCATAATTTAGGGTGTAACGCATTTGAAGGTATGTGTTGTATCAATTTAAGTGACCATTCACGATCTATTGAAAGTCATATTCGAGGTTTGAGGGATCTCATTTCTCAAGTGTCTCAAGATCGTACTGGGAATTGGTGGAATTGGTTATTTTCATGGATACCTGATATTGGGGGTACACTACGTTACGCTTTTGCTTGCATTTTTATTATATTGTCTATCATAATAGCTTGTTGTTGTTGTATTCAATGTATTCCCAATTTAGTTTTAATGTTTCGTAGGTTACAGAGACCGGCTCCTTTGCCACCGGGCTATGGAAGGTAAATATCCAAGGGTGGAATTGTTATGCTTGAACTAAAATGGCGCTGGCGCGCAATGCATTCTGGGAGCGCTCTGAGCCATGATGGAGATTTATTTCATGCCGCAGTGAAAAGCTGCAAACATTTTGCTGAGTGTTAGATTCATGGTGCTGAGAAAAACATGCTTTCCAAACGTGGTATGCGGTCAAGGACATTTCTGCTAGGAAAGCTAACTTTGTTATGGTTTGTTACTGTTCTCCTCAGAGCATGTTTTTAGAGAAGGGAGGCACTCTGCTCCTTGAGAGTAGCTCTCGATTGACCCAGCTGGCAACCGACGGCTGCTCATCAACTGCGCAAGTGCAATTTCAATTTGTGGAGTGTGTATATATGCGGAAACCCGGAGGTGGTCAGGTGAGACTTCAGCCAGAGAAGGACGCTTACGTCCGGCACTCCTGTGAGCTGTGGTGCTCTCGGCCTGGCTATTCCCGGGGTCTTCCAGCTGCTTCTGGGTGAGATGAGGAATCCTGTTACGCTCACTGTGATGTATTTACTTTTGAATTCTTTACTTCTTCTGTGATTTATGTCTATATTACTTCTGTGAGTTATTTCTATGTTATTATTGGTTGCTTGTAAGCTTTGAATAAATAGCCGTATAAGAGCTGATTATCTTCTAAGAGTGTGTGGTTGTGAGTTATTGCGTCTGTCTGCGTTCAAAGTATTTGCTCTGTAATTGCATTGGTGATTTATGTTTTTCAGTGTACTCTGGGGAGAGCAATACAGTACACCATCTAGATGCAAAGTCCAGCACAGTGAAACTATTAGGGCACACTCAATATCGTTTAATGATAATATGTAGCTGCAAAATTCAACACAGTGAAACTATTGGGCACGCTCAATGTCATTTGGGGACTTTTTATAGATTCAAAATTCAACACAGTAAAACTTTAGGGGAAGCTCATTGTTGTTTGGTCCCACTATCTAGAAGCAGAATTCAACACAATAAAACTATTAGGACACACTCAATATCGCAGATCATAATATGTAGCTGCAAAATTCAACACAGTGAAACTATTGGGGCATGCTCAATGTTGTTTTGTCACACTAGCTAGAAGCAGAGTTCAACACAGTAAGACTTTAGAGGGTGCTCAATGTTGTTTGGGTACACCATCTAGATGCAAAGTCCAACACAGTGAAACTATTAGGGCACACTCAATATCGTTTAATCATAATATGTAACTGCAAAATTCAAAACAGTGAAACTATTGGGCATGCTCAATGTCATTTGGGGACTTTCTATAAATTCAAAATTCAACACAGTAAAACGTTTAGGGGTAGCTCATTGTTGTTTGGTCCCACTATCTAGAAGCAGAATTCAACACAATAAAACTATTAGGACACACTCAATATCACTTAACCATAATATGTAGCTGCAAAATTCAACACAGTGAAACTATTGGGGCACGCTCAATGTTGTTTTGCCACACTAGCTAGAAGCAGAGTTCAACACAGTAAGACTTTAGAGGATGCTCAATGTTGTTTGGGTACACCATCTAGATGCAAAGTCCAACACAGTGAAACTATTAGGGCACACTCAATATCGCTTAATCATAATATGTAGATGCAAAATTCAAACAGTGAAACTATTTGGCACGCTCTATGTCGTTTGGGCACACTTTCTATATTCAAAATTCAACACAGTAAAACTTTTAGGGGACCCTCAATGTTGTTTGGTCACACTATCTAGAAGCAGAATTCAACACAGTAAAACGATTAGGACACACTCAATATCACTTAACCATAATATGTAGCTGCACAATTCAACACAGTGAAACTAATGGAGCACACTCAATGTTGTTTTGTCACACTAGCTAGAAGCAGAGTTCAACACAGTAAGACTTTAGATGATGCTCAGTTTTTTTGGGTACACCATCTAGATGCAAAGTCTAACACAGTGAAACTATTAGGGCACACTCAATATCGCTTAATCATAATATGTAGCAGCAGAATTCAACACAGTGAAACTATTCAGCACGCTCAATGTCGTTTGCGGACGCTTTCTAGATTCAAAATTCAACACAGTAAAATGTTTAGGGGATGCTCAATGTTGTTTGGTCTCACTATCTAGAACCAGAATTCAACACAGTGAAACAATTAGGGCACACTCAGTATCGCTTAATCATAATATGTAGCTGAAAAATTCAACACAGTGAAAATATTGAGGAACGCTCAATGTTGTTTTGTCACACTAGCTAGAAGCAGAGTTCAAGACAGTAAGACTTTAGAGGGTGCTCAATGTTGTTTGGGTACACCATCTAGATGCAAGGTCCAACACAGTGAAACTATTAGGGCACACTCAAAATCGCTTTATCATAATATGTAGCTGCAATATTCAACACAGTGAAACTATTGGGTAGGCTCAATGTTATATGGGGCACTTTCTAGATTCAAAATTCAACAAAGTAAACCTTTTAGGGGACGCCCGATGTTTTTTGGTCCCACTATCTAGAAGCAGAGTTCAACACAGTAAGACTTTAGAGGATGCTCAATTTTGTTTGGGTACACCATCTAGATGCAAAGTCCAGCACAGTGAAACTATTAGGGCACACTCAATATCGTTTAATGATAATATGTAGCTGCAAAATTCAACACAGTGAAACTATTGGGCACTCTCAATGTCATTTGGGGACTTTTTATAGATTCAAAATTCAACACAATAAAATGTTTAGGGGAAGCTCATTGTTGTTTGGTCCCACTATCTAGAAGCAGAATTCCACACAGTGAAACTATTAGGGTACACTCAATATCGCAGATCCTAATATGTAGCTGCAATATTCAACACAGTGAAACTATTGGGGCACGCTCAATGTTGTTTTGTCACACTAGCTGGAAGCAGAGTTCAACACAGTAAGACTTTAGAGGGTGCTCAATGTTGTTTGGGTACACCATCTAGATGCAAAGTCCAACACAGTGAAACTATTAGGGCACACATAATATCGTTTAATCATAATATGTAGCTGCAAAATTCAACACAGTGAAACTATTGGGCACGCTCAATGTCATTTGGACACTTTTTATAGATTCAAAATTCAACACAGTAAAAAGTTTAGGGGAAGCTCATTGTTGTTTGGTCCCACTATCTAGAAGCAGAATTCAACACAATAAAACTATTAGGACACACTCAATATCGCAGATCATAATATGTAGCTGCAAAATTCAACACAGTGAAACTATTGGGGCATGCTCAATGTTGTTTTGTCACGCTAGCTAGAAGCAGAGTTCAACACAGTAAGACTTTAGAGGGTGCTCAATGTTGTTTGGGTACACCATCTAGATGCAAAGTCCAACACAGTGAAACTATTAGGGCACACTCAATATCGTTTAATCATAATATGTAACTGCAAAATTCAAAACAGTGAAACTATTGGCCATGCTCAATGTCATTTGGGGACTTTCTATAAATTCAAAATTCAACACAGTAAAACGTTTAGGGGAAGCTCATTTTTGTTTGGTCCCACTATCTAGAAGCAGAATTCAACACAATAAAACTATTAGGACACACTCAATATCACTTAACCATAATATGTAGCTGCAAAATTCAACAGAGTGAAACTATTGGGGCACGCTCAATGTTGTTTTGTCACACTAGCTAGAAGCAGAGTTGAACACAGTAAGACTTTAGAGGATGCTCAATGTTGTTTGGGTACACCACCTAGATGCAAAGTCTAACACAGTGAAACTATTAGGGCACATTCAATATCGCTTAATCATAATATGTAGACGCAAAATTCAAACAGTGAAACTATTCAGCACACTCAATGTCGTTTGGGCACACTTTCTAGATTCAAAATTCAACACAGTAAAACTTTTAGGGGACCCTCAATGTTGTTTGGTCACACTATCTAGAAGCAGAATTCAACACAGTAAAACTATTAGGACACACTCAATATCACTTAACCATAATATGTAGCTGCACAATTCAACACAGTGAAACTATTGGAGCACACTCAATGTTGTTTTGTCACACTAGCTAGAAGCAGAGTTCAACACAGTAAGACTTTATATGATGCTCAGTTTTATTTGGGTACACCATCTAGATGCAAAGTCCAACACAGTGAAACTATTAGGGCACACTCAATATTGCTTAATCATAATATGTAGCTGCAAAATTCAACACAGTGAAACTATTCAGCACACTCAATGTCGTTTGCGGACGCTTTCTAGATTCAAAATTGAACACAGTAAAATGTTTAGGGGATGCTCAATGTTGTTTGGTCTCACTATCTAGAACCAGAATTCAACACAGTGAAACTATTAGGGCACACTCAGTATCGCGTAATCATGATATGTAGCTGCAAAATTCAACACAGTGAAACTATTGAGGCACGCTCAATGTTGTTTTGTCACACTAGCTAGAAGCAGAGTTCAAGACAGTAAGACTTTAGAGGGTGCTCAATGTTGTTTGGGTACACCATCTAGATGCAAGGTCCAACACAGTGAAACTATTAGGGCACACTCAAAATCGCTTAATCATAATATGTAGCTGCAAAATTCAACACAGTGAAACTATTGGGTAGGCTCAATGTTATATGGGGCACTTTCTAGATTCAGAATTCAACAAAGTAAACCTTTTAGGGGACGCTCGATGTTGTTTGGCCCCACTATCTAGAAGCAGAGTTCAACACAGTAAGACTTTAGAGGATGCTCAATTTTGTTTGGGTACACCATCTAGATGCAAAGTCCAGCACAGTGAAACTATTAGGGCACACTCAATATCGTTTAATGATAATATGTAGCTGCAAAATTCAACACAGTGAAACTATTGGGCACTCTCAATGTCATTTGGGGACTTTTTATAGATTCAAAATTCAACACAATAAAATGTTTAGGGGAAGCTCATTGTTGTTTGGTCCCACTATCTAGAAGCAGAATTCCACACAGTGAAACTATTAGGGTACACTCAATATCGCAGATCATAATATTTAGCTGCAATATTCAACACAGTGAAACTATTGGGGCACGCTCAATGTTGTTTTGTCACACTAGCTGCAAGCAGAGTTCAACACAGTAAAACTTTAGAGGGTGCTCAATGTTGTTTGGGTACACCATCTAGATACAAAGTCCAACACAGTGAAACTATTAGGGCACACATAATATTGTTTAATCATAATATGTAGCTGCAAAATTCAACACAGTGAAACTATTGGGCACGCTCAATGTCATTTGGGGACTTTTTATAGATTCAAAATTCAACACAGTAAAACGTTTAGGGGAAGCTCATTGTTGTTTGGTCCCACTATCTAGAAGCAGAATTCAACACAATAAAACTATTAGGACACACTCAATATCGCAGATCATAATATGTAGCTGCAAAATTCAACACAGTGAAACTATTGGGGCATGCTCAATGTTGTTTTGTCACACTAGCTAGAAGCAGAGTTCAACACAGTAAGACTTTAGAGGGTGCTCGATGTTGTTTGGGTACACCATCTAGATGCAAAGTCCAACACAGTGAAACTATTAGGGCACACATAATATTGTTTAATCATAATATGTAGCTGCAAAATTCAACACAGTGAAACTATTGGGCACGCTCAATGTCATTTGGGGACTTTTTATAGATTCAAAATTCAACACAGTAAAACGTTTAGGGGAAGCTCATTGTTGTTTGGTCCCACTATCTAGAAGCAGAATTCAACACAATAAAACTATTAGGACACACTCAATATCGCAGATCATAATATGTAGCTGCAAAATTCAACACAGTGAAACTATTGGGGCATGCTCAATGTTGTTTTGTCACACTAGCTAGAAGCAGAGTTCAACACAGTAAGACTTTAGATGATGCTCAGTTTTTTTTGGGTACACCATCTAGATGCAAAGTCCAACACAGTGAAACTATTAGGGCACACTCAATATCGCTTAATCATAATATGTAGCTGCAAAATTCAAAACAGCGAAACTATTGAGGCACGCTCAATGTTGTTTTGTCACACTAGCTAGAAGCAGAGTTCAAGACAGTAAGACTTTAGAGGGTGCTCAATGTTGTTTGGGTACACCATCTAGATGCAAGGTCCAACACAGTGAAACTATTAGGGCACACTCAAAATCGCTTAATCATAATATGTAGCTGCAAAATTCAACACAGTGAAACTATTGGGTAGGCTCAATGTTATA
Source organism: Ambystoma mexicanum (assembly GCF_040938575.1). NCBI lineage: Eukaryota > Metazoa > Chordata > Amphibia > Caudata > Ambystomatidae > Ambystoma > Ambystoma mexicanum. The sequence continues at coordinate 311,355,041 of NC_090936.1, forward strand.
TGGGGCACTTTCTAGATTCAGAATTCAACAAAGTAAACCTTTTAGGGGACGCTCGATGTTGTTTGGCCCCACTATCTAGAAGCAGAATTCAACACAGTAAAACTATTAGGACACACTCAATATCACTTAACCATAATATGTAGCTGCACAATTCAACACAGTGAAACTATTGGAGCACACTCAATGTTGTTTTGTCACACTAGCTAGAAGCAGAGTTCAACACAGTAAGACTTTAGATGATGCTCAGTTTTTTTTGGGTACACCATCTAGATGCAAAGTCCAACACAGTGAAACTATTAGGGCACACTCAATATCGCTTAATCATAATATGTAGCTGCAAAATTCAACACAGTGAAACTATTGAGGCACGCTCAATGTTGTTTTGTCACACTAGCTAGAAGCAGAGTTCAAGACAGTAAGACTTTAGAGGGTGCTCAATGTTGTTTGGGTACACCATCTAGATGCAAGGTCCAACACAGTGAAACTATTAGGGCACACTCAAAATCGCTTAATCATAATATGTAGCTGCAAAATTCAACACAGTGAAACTATTGGGTAGGCTCAATGTTATATGGGGCACTTTCTAGATTCAGAATTCAACAAAGTAAACCTTTTAGGGGACGCTCGATGTTGTTTGGCCCCACTATCTAGAAGCAGAGTTCAGCACAGTAAGACTTTCGAGGATGCTCAATTTTGTTTGGGTACACCATCTAGATGCAAAGTCCAGCACAGTGAAACTAATAGGGCACACTCAATATCGTTTAATGATAATATGTAGCTGCGAAATTCAACACAGTGAAAATATTGGGCACTCTCAATGTCATTTGGGGACTTTTTATAGATTCAAAATTCAACACAATAAAATGTTTAGGGGAAGCTCATTGTTGTTTGGTCCCACTATCTAGAAGCAGAATTCCACACAGTGAAACTATTAGGGTACACTCAATATCGCAGATCATAATATGTAGCTGCAATATTCAACACAGTGAAACTATTGGGGCACGCTCAATGTTGTTTTGTCACACTAGCTGGAAGCAGAGTTCAACACAGTAAGACTTTAGAGGGTGCTCAATGTTGTTTGGGTACACCATCTAGATGCAAAGTCCAACACAGTGAAACTATTAGGGCACACATAATATTGTTTAATCATAATATGTAGCTGCAAAATTCAACACAGTGAAACTATTGGGCACGCTCAATGTCATTTGGGGACTTTTTATAGATTCAAAATTCAACACAGTAAAACGTTTAGGGGAAGCTCATTGTTGTTTGGTCCCACTATCTAGAAGCAGAATTCAACACAATAAAACTATTAGGACACACTCAATATCGCAGATCATAATATGTAGCTGCAAAATTCAACACAGTGAAACTATTGGGGCATGCTCAATGTTGTTTTGTCAAACTAGCTAGAAGCAGAGTTCAACACAGTGAGACTTTATAGGGTGCTCAATGTTGTTTGGGTACACCATCTAGATGCAAAGTCCAACACAGTGAAACTATTAGGGCACACTCAATATCGCTTAATCATAATATGTAGATGCAAAATTCAAACAGTGAAACTATTTGGCACGCTCAATGTCGTTTGGGCACACTTTCTAGATTCAAAATTCAACACAGTAAAACTTTTAGGGGACCCTCAATGTTGTTTGGTCACACTATCTAGAAGCAGAATTCAACACAGTAAAACTATTAGGACACACTCAATATCACTTAACCACAATATGTAGCTGCACAATTCAACACAGTGAAACTATTGGAGCACACTCAATGTTGTTTTGTCACACTAGCTAGAAGCAGAGTTCAACACAGTAAGACTTTAGATGATGCACAGTTTTTTTTGGGTACACCATCTAGATGCAAAGTCCAACACAGTGAAACTATTAGGGCACACTCAATATCGCTTAATCATAATATGTAGCTGCAAAATTCAACACAGTGAAACTATTCAGCACGCTCAATGTCGTTTTCGGACGCTTTCTAGATTCAAAATTCAACACAGTAAAATGTTTAGGGGATGCTCAATGTTGTTTGGTCTCACTATCTAGATCCAGAATTCAACACAGTGAAACTATTAGGGCACACTCAGTATCGCTTAATCATAATATGTAGCTGCAAAATTCAACACAGTGAAACTATTGAGGAACGCTCAATGTTGTTTTGTCACACTAGCTAGAAGCAGAATTCAACACAGTAAAACTATTAGGACACACTCAATATCACTTAACCATAATATGTAGCTGCACAATTCAACACAGTGAAACTATTGGAGCACACTCAATGTAGCTAGAAGCAGAGTTCAACACAGTAAGACTTTAGATGATGCTCAGTTTTTTTGGGTACACCATCTAGATGCAAAGTCCAACACAGTGAAACTATTAGGGCACACTCAATATCGCTTAATCATAATATGTAGCAGAAAAATTCAACACAGTGAAACTATTTGGCACGCTCAATGTCATTTGGGCACACTTTCTAGATTCAAAATTCAACACAGTAAAACTTTTAGGGGACCCTCGATGTTGTTTGGTCACACTATCTAGAAGCAGAATTCAACACAGTAAAACTATTAGGACACACTCAATATCACTTAACCATAATATGTAGCTGCACAATTCAACACAGTGAAACTATTGGAGCACACTCAATGTTGTTTTGTCACACTAGCTAGAAGCAGAGTTCAACACAGTAAGACTTTAGATGATGCTCAGTTTTTTTTGGGTACACCATCTAGATGCAAAGTCCAACACAGTGAAACTATTAGGGCACACTCAATATCGCTTAATCATAATATGTAGCTGCAAAATTCAACACAGTGAAACTATTGAGGCACGCTCAATGTTGTTTTGTCACACTAGCTAGAAGCAGAGTTCAAGACAGTAAGACTTTAGAGGGTGCTCAATGTTGTTTGGGTACACCATCTAGATGCAAGGTCCAACACAGTGAAACTATTAGGGCACACTCAAAATCGCTTAATCATAATATGTAGCTGCAAAATTCAACACAGTGAAACTATTGGGTAGGCTCAATGTTATATGGGGCACTTTCTAGATTCAGAATTCAACAAAGTAAACCTTTTAGGGGACGCTCGATGTTGTTTGGCCCCACTATCTAGAAGCAGAGTTCAGCACAGTAAGACTTTAGAGGATGCTCAATTTTGTTTGGGTACACCATCTAGATGCAAAGTCCAGCACAGTGAAACTAATAGGGCACACTCAATATCGTTTAATGATAATATGTAGCTGCGAAATTCAACACAGTGAAAATATTGGGCACTCTCAATGTCATTTGGGGACTTTTTATAGATTCAAAATTCAACACAATAAAATGTTTAGGGGAAGCTCATTGTTGTTTGGTCCCACTATCTAGAAGCAGAATTCCACACAGTGAAACTATTAGGGTACACTCAATATCGCAGATCATAATATGTAGCTGCAATATTCAACACAGTGAAACTATTGGGGCACGCTCAATGTTGTTTTGTCACACTAGCTGCAAGCAGAGTTCAACACAGTAAAACTTTAGAGGGTGCTCAATGTTGTTTGGGTACACCATCTAGATACAAAGTCCAACACAGTGAAACTATTAGGGCACACATAATATTGTTTAATCATAATATGTAGCTGCAAAATTCAACACAGTGAAACTATTGGGCACGCTCAATGTCATTTGGGGACTTTTTATAGATTCAAAATTCAACACAGTAAAACGTTTAGGGGAAGCTCATTGTTGTTTGGTCCCACTATCTAGAAGCAGAATTCAACACAATAAAACTATTAGGACACACTCAATATCGCAGATCATAATATGTAGCTGCAAAATTCAACACAGTGAAACTATTGGGGCATGCTCAATGTTGTTTTGTCACACTAGCTAGAAGCAGAGTTCAACACAGTAAGACTTTAGAGGGTGCTCGATGTTGTTTGGGTACACCATCTAGATGCAAAGTCCAACACAGTGAAACTATTAGGGCACACATAATATTGTTTAATCATAATATGTAGCTGCAAAATTCAACACAGTGAAACTATTGGGCACGCTCAATGTCATTTGGGGACTTTTTATAGATTCAAAATTCAACACAGTAAAACGTTTAGGGGAAGCTCATTGTTGTTTGGTCCCACTATCTAGAAGCAGAATTCAACACAATAAAACTATTAGGACACACTCAATATCGCAGATCATAATATGTAGCTGCAAAATTCAACACAGTGAAACTATTGGGGCATGCTCAATGTTGTTTTGTCACACTAGCTAGAAGCAGAGTTCAACACAGTAAGACTTTAGATGATGCTCAGTTTTTTTTGGGTACACCATCTAGATGCAAAGTCCAACACAGTGAAACTATTAGGGCACACTCAATATCGCTTAATCATAATATGTAGCTGCAAAATTCAACACAGTGAAACTATTGAGGCACGCTCAATGTTGTTTTGTCACACTAGCTAGAAGCAGAGTTCAAGACAGTAAGACTTTAGAGGGTGCTCAATGTTGTTTGGGTACACCATCTAGATGCAAGGTCCAACACAGTGAAACTATTAGGGCACACTCAAAATCGCTTAATCATAATATGTAGCTGCAAAATTCAACACAGTGAAACTATTGGGTAGGCTCAATGTTATATGGGGCACTTTCTAGATTCAGAATTCAACAAAGTAAACCTTTTAGGGGACGCTCGATGTTGTTTGGCCCCACTATCTAGAAGCAGAATTCAACACAGTAAAACTATTAGGACACACTCAATATCACTTAACCATAATATGTAGCTGCACGATTCAACACAGTGAAACTATTGGAGCACACTCAATGTTGTTTTGTCACACTAGCTAGAAGCAGAGTTCAACACAGTAAGACTTTAGATGATGCTCAGTTTTTTTTGGGTACACCATCTAGATGCAAAGTCCAACACAGTGAAACTATTAGGGCACACTCAATATCGCTTAATCATAATATGTAGCTGCAAAATTCAACACAGTGAAACTATTGAGGCACGCTCAATGTTGTTTTGTCACACTAGCTAGAAGCAGAGTTCAAGACAGTAAGACTTTAGAGGGTGCTCAATGTTGTTTGGGTACACCATCTAGATGCAAGGTCCAACACAGTGAAACTATTAGGGCACACTCAAAATCGCTTAATCATAATATGTAGCTGCAAAATTCAACACAGTGAAACTATTGGGTAGGCTCAATGTTATATGGGGCACTTTCTAGATTCAGAATTCAACAAAGTAAACCTTTTAGGGGACGCTCGATGTTGTTTGGCCCCACTATCTAGAAGCAGAGTTCAGCACAGTAAGACTTTAGAGGATGCTCAATTTTGTTTGGGTACACCATCTAGATGCAAAGTCCAGCACAGTGAAACTAATAGGGCACACTCAATATCGTTTAATGATAATATGTAGCTGCGAAATTCAACACAGTGAAAATATTGGGCACTCTCAATGTCATTTGGGGACTTTTTATAGATTCAAAATTCAACACAATAAAATGTTTAGGGGAAGCTCATTGTTGTTTGGTCCCACTATCTAGAAGCAGAATTCCACACAGTGAAACTATTAGGGTACACTCAATATCGCAGATCATAATATGTAGCTGCAATATTCAACACAGTGAAACTATTGGGGCACGCTCAATGTTGTTTTGTCACACTAGCTGGAAGCAGAGTTCAACACAGTAAGACTTTAGAGGGTGCTCAATGTTGTTTGGGTACACCATCTAGATGCAAAGTCCAACACAGTGAAACTATTAGGGCACACATAATATTGTTTAATCATAATATGTAGCTGCAAAATTCAACACAGTGAAACTATTGGGCACGCTCAATGTCATTTGGGGACTTTTTATAGATTCAAAATTCAACACAGTAAAACGTTTAGGGGAAGCTCATTGTTGTTTGGTCCCACTATCTAGAAGCAGAATTCAACACAATAAAACTATTAGGACACACTCAATATCGCAGATCATAATATGTAGCTGCAAAATTCAACACAGTGAAACTATTGGGGCATGCTCAATGTTGTTTTGTCACACTAGCTAGAAGCAGAGTTCAACACAGTAAGACTTTATAGGGTGCTCAATGTTGTTTGGGTACACCATCTAGATGCAAAGTCCAACACAGTGAAACTATTAGGGCACACTCAATATCGCTTAATCATAATATGTAGATGCAAAATTCAAACAGTGAAACTATTTGGCACGCTCAATGTCGTTTGGGCACACTTTCTAGATTCAAAATTCAACACAGTAAAACTTTTAGGGGACCCTCAATGTTGTTTGGTCACACTATCTAGAAGCAGAATTCAACACAGTAAAACTATTAGGACACACTCAATATCACTTAACCACAATATGTAGCTGCACAATTCAACACAGTGAAACTATTGGAGCACACTCAATGTTGTTTTGTCACACTAGCTAGAAGCAGAGTTCAACACAGTAAGACTTTAGATGATGCACAGTTTTTTTTGGGTACACCATCTAGATGCAAAGTCCAACACAGTGAAACTATTAGGGCACACTCAATATCGCTTAATCATAATATGTAGCTGCAAAATTCAACACAGTGAAACTATTCAGCACGCTCAATGTCGTTTTCGGACGCTTTCTAGATTCAAAATTCAACACAGTAAAATGTTTAGGGGATGCTCAATGTTGTTTGGTCTCACTATCTAGAACCAGAATTCAACACAGTGAAACTATTAGGGCACACTCAGTATCGCTTAATCATAATATGTAGCTGCAAAATTCAACACAGTGAAACTATTGAGGAACGCTCAATGTTGTTTTGTCACACTAGCTAGAAGCAGAATTCAACACAGTAAAACTATTAGGACACACTCAATATCACTTAACCATAATATGTAGCTGCACAATTCAACACAGTGAAACTATTGGAGCACACTCAATGTAGCTAGAAGCAGAGTTCAACACAGTAAGACTTTAGATGATGCTCAGTTTTTTTGGGTACACCATCTAGATGCAAAGTCCAACACAGTGAAACTATTAGGGCACACTCAATATCGCTTAATCATAATATGTAGCAGAAAAATTCAACACAGTGAAACTATTTGGCACGCTCAATGTCATTTGGGCACACTTTCTAGATTCAAAATTCAACACAGTAAAACTTTTAGGGGACCCTCAATGTTGTTTGGTCACACTATCTAGAAGCAGAATTCAACACAGTAAAACTATTAGGACACACTCAATATCACTTAACCATAATATGTAGCTGCACAATTCAACACAGTGAAACTATTGGAGCACACTCAATGTTGTTTTGTCACACTAGCTAGAAGCAGAGTTCAACACAGTAAGACTTTAGATGATGCTCAGTTTTTTTTGGGTACACCATCTAGATGCAAAGTCCAACACAGTGAAACTATTAGGGCACACTCAATATCGCTTAATCATAATATGTAGCTGCAAAATTCAACACAGTGAAACTATTGAGGCACGCTCAATGTTGTTTTGTCACACTAGCTAGAAGCAGAGTTCAAGACAGTAAGACTTTAGAGGGTGCTCAATGTTGTTTGGGTACACCATCTAGATGCAAGGTCCAACACAGTGAAACTATTAGGGCACACTCAAAATCGCTTAATCATAATATGTAGCTGCAAAATTCAACACAGTGAAACTATTGGGTAGGCTCAATGTTATATGGGGCACTTTCTAGATTCAGAATTCAACAAAGTAAACCTTTTAGGGGACGCTCGAAGTTGTTTGGCCCCACTATCTAGAAGCAGAGTTCAGCACAGTAAGACTTTAGAGGATGCTCAATTTTGTTTGGGTACACCATCTAGATGCAAAGTCCAGCACAGTGAAACTAATAGGGCACACTCAATATCGTTTAATGATAATATGTAGCTGCGAAATTCAACACAGTGAAAATATTGGGCACTCTCAATGTCATTTGGGGACTTTTTATAGATTCAAAATTCAACACAATAAAATGTTTAGGGGAAGCTCATTGTTGTTTGGTCCCACTATCTAGAAGCAGAATTCCACACAGTGAAACTATTAGGGTACACTCAATATCGCAGATCATAATATGTAGCTGCAATATTCAACACAGTGAAACTATTGGGGCACGCTCAATGTTGTTTTGTCACACTAGCTGGAAGCAGAGTTCAACACAGTAAGACTTTAGAGGGTGATCACTGTTGTTTGGGTACACCATCTAGATGCAAAGTCCAACACAGTGAAACTATTAGGGCACACATAATATTGTTTAATCATAATATGTAGCTGCAAAATTCAACACAGTGAAACTATTGGGCACACTCAATGTCATTTGGGGACTTTTTATAGATTCAAAATTCAACACAGTAAAACGTTTAGGGGAAGCTCATTGTTGTTTGGTCCCACTATCTAGAAGCAGAATTCAACACAATAAAACTATTAGGACACACTCAATATCGCAGATCATAATATGTAGCTGCAAAATTCAACACAGTGAAACTATTGGGGCATGCTCAATGTTGTTTTGTCACACTAGCTAGAAGCAGAGTTCAACACAGTAAGACTTTATAGGGTGCTCAATGTTGTTTGGGTACACCATCTAGATGCAAAGTCCAACACAGTGAAACTATTAGGGCACACTCAATATCGCTTAATCATAATATGTAGATGCAAAATTCAAACAGTGAAACTATTTGGCACGCTCAATGTCGTTTGGGCACACTTTCTAGATTCAAAATTCAACACAGTAAAACATTTAGGGGACCCTCAATGTTGTTTGGTAACACTATCTAGAACCAGAATTCAACACAGTGAAACTATTAGGGCACACTCAGTATCGCTTAATCATAATATGTAGCTGCAAAATTCAACACAGTGAAACTATTGAGGAACGCTCAATGTTGTTTTGTCACACTAGCTAGAAGCAGAGTTCAAGACAGTAAGACTTTAGAGGGTGCTCAATGTTGTTTGGGTACACCATCTAGATGCAAGGTCCAACACAGTGAAACTATTAGGGCACACTCAAAATCGCTTAATCATAATATGTAGCTGCAAAATTCAACACAGTGAAACTATTGGGTAGGCTCAATGTTATATGGGCACTTTCTAGATTCAGAATTCAACAAAGTAAACCTTTTAGGGGACGCTCGATGTTGTTTGGTCCCACTATCTAGAAGCAGAGTTCAACACAGTAAGACTTTAGAGGATGCTCAATTTTGGTTGGGTACACCATCTAGATGCAAAGTCCAGCACAGTGAAACTATTAGGGCACACTCAATATCGTTTAATGATAATATGTAGCTGCAAAATTCAACACAGTGAAACTATTGGGCACTCTCAATGTCATTTGGGGACTTTTTATAGATTCAAAATTCAACACAATAAAATGTTTAGGGGAAGCTCATTTTTGTTTGGTCCCACTATCTAGTAGCAGAATTCCACACAGTGAAACTATTAGGGTACACTCAATATCGCAGATCTTAATATGTAGCTGCAATATTCAACACAGTGAAACTATTGGGGCACGCTCAATGTTGTTTTGTCACACTAGCTGGAAGCAGAGTTCAACACAGTAAGACTTTAGAGGGTGCTCAATGTTGTTTGGGTACACCATCTAGATGCAAAGTCCAACACAGTGAAACTATTAGGGCACACATAATATCGTTTAATAATAATATGTAACTGCAAAATTCAACACAGTGAAACTATTGGGAACGCTCAATGTCATTTGGGGACTTTTAATAGATTCAAAATTCAACACAGTAAAACGTTAAGGGGAAGCTCATTGTTGTTTGGTCCCACTATCTAGAAGCAAAATTCAACACAATAAAACTATTAGGACACACTCAATATCGCAGATCATAATGTGTAGCTGCAAAATTCAACACAGTGAAACTATTGGGGCATGCTCAATGTTGTTTTGTCACACTAGCTAGAAGCAGAGTTCAACACTGTAAGACTTTAGAGGGTGCTCAATGTTGTTTCGGTATACCATCTAGATGCAAAGTCCAACACAGTGAAACTATTAGGGCACACTCAATATCGTTAATCATAATATGTAACTGTAAAATTCAAAACAGTGAAACTATTGGGCATGCTCAATGTCATTTGGGGACTTTCTATAAATTCAAAATTCAACACAGTAAAACGTTTAGGGGAAGCTCATTGTTGTTTGGTCCCACTATCTAGAAGCAGAATTCAACACAATAAAACTATTAGGACACACTCAATATCACTTAACCATAATGTGTAGCTGCAAAATTCAACACAGTGAAACTTTTGGGGCACACTCAATGTTGTTTTGTCACACTAGCTAGAAGCAGAGTTCAACACAGTAAGACTTTAGAGGATGCTCAATGTTGTTTGGGTACACCATCTAGATGCAAAGTCCAACACAGTGAAACTATTAGGGCACACTCAATATCGCTTAATCATAATATGTAGATGCAAAATTCAAACAGCGAAACTATTTGGCACACTCAATGTCGTTTGGGCACACTTTCTAGATTCAAAATTCAACACAGTAAAACTTTTAGGGGACCCTCAATGTTGTTTGGTCACACTATCTAGAAGCAGAATTCAACACAGTAAAACTATTAGGACACACTCAATATCACTTAACCATAATATGTAGCTGCACAATTCAACACAGTGAAACTATTGGAGCACACTCAATGTTGTTTTGTCACACTAGCTAGAAGCAGAGTTCAACACAGTAAGACTTTAGATGATGTTCAGTTTTTTTGGGTACACCATCTAGATGCAAAGTCCAACACAGTGAAACTATTAGGGCACACTCAATATCGCTTAATCATAATATGTAGCTGCAAAATTCAACACAGTGAAACTATTCAGCACGCTCAATGTCGTTTGCGGACGCTTTCTAGATTCAAAATTCAACACAGTAAAATGTTTAGGGGATGCTCAATGTTGTTTGGTCTCACTATCTAGAACCAGAATTCAACACAGTGAAACTATTAGGGCACACTCAGTATCGCGTAATCATAATATGTAGCTGCAAAATTCAACACAGTGAAACTATTGAGGCACGCTCAATGTTGTTTTGTCACACTAGCTAGAAGCAGAGTTCAAGACAGTAAGACTTTAGAGGGTGCTCAATGTTGTTTGGGTACACCATCTAGATGCAAGGTCCAACACAGTGAAACTATTAGGGCACACTCAAAATCGCTTAATCATAATATGTAGATGCAAAATTCAACACAGTGAAACTATTGGGTAGGCTCAATGTTATATGGGGCCCTTTCTAGATTCAGAATTCAACAAAGTAAACCTTTTAGGGGACGCTCGATGTTGTTTGGTCCCACTATCTAGAAGCAGAGTTCAACACAGTAAGACTTTAGAGGATGCTCAATTTTGTTTGGGTACACCATCTAGATGCAAAGTCCCGCACAGTGAAACTATTAGGGCACACTCAATATCGTTTAATGATAATATGTAGCTGCAAAATTCAACACAGTGAAACTATTGGGCACTCTCAATGTCATTTGGGGACTTTTTATAGTTTCAAAATTCAACACAATAAAATGTTTAGGGGAAGCTCATTGTTGTTTGGTCCCACTATCTAGAAGCAGAATTCCACACAGTGAAACTATTAGGGTACACTCAATATCGCAGATCATAATATGTAGCTGCAATATTCAACACAGTGAAACTATTGGGGCACGCTCAATGTTGTTTTGTCACACTAGCTGCAAGCAGAGTTCAACACAGTAAGACTTTAGAGGGTGCTCAATGTTGTTTGGGTACACCATCTAGATGCAAAGTCCAACACAGTGAAACTATTAGGGAACACATAATATTGTTTAATCATAATATGTAGCTGCAAAATTCAACACAGTGAAACTATTGGGCACGCTCAATGTCATTTGGGGACTTTTTATAGATTCAAAATTCAACACAGTAAAACGTTTAGGGAAAGCTCATTGTTGTTTGGTCCCACTGTCTAGAAGCAGCATTCAACACAATAAAACTAATAGGACACACTAAATATCGCAGATCATAATATGTAGCTGCAAAAGTCAACACAGTGAAACTATTGGGCACGCTCAATGTCATTTGGGGACTTTTTATAGATTCAAAATTCAACACAGTAAAACGTTTAGGGGAAGCTCATTGTTGTTTGGTCACACTATCTAGAAGCAGAATTCAACACAATAAAACTATTAGGACACACTCAATATCGCAGATCATAATATGTAGCTGCAAAATTCAACACAGTGAAACTATTGGGGCATGCTCAATGTTGTTTTGTCACACTAGCTAGAAGCAGAGTTCAACACAGTAAGACTTTAGAGGGTGCTCAATGTTGTTTGGGTACACCATCTAGATGCAAAGTCCAACACAGTGAAACTATTAGGGCACACTCAATATCGTTTAATCATAATATGTAACTGCAAAATTCAAAACAGTGAAACTATTGGGCATGCTCAATGTCATTTGGGGACTTTCTATAAATTCAAAATTCAACACAGTAAAACGTTTAGGGGAAGCTCATTGTTGTTTGGTCCCACTATCTAGAAGCAGAATTCAACACAATAAAACTATTAGGACACACTCAATATCACTTAACCATAATATGTAGCTGCAAAATTCAACACAGTGAAACTATTGGGGCACGCTCAATGTTGTTTTGTCACACTAGCTAGAAGCAGAGCTCAACACAGTAAGACTTTAGAGGATGCTCAATGTTGTTTGGGTACACCATCCAGATGCAAAGTCCAACACAGTGAAACTATTAGGGCAAACTCAATATCGCTTAATCATAATATGTAGATGCAAAATTCAAACAGTGAAACTATTTGGCACGCTCAATGTCGTTTGGGCACACATTCTAGATTCAAAATTCAACACAGTAAAACTTTTAGGGGACCCTCAATGTTGTTTGGTCACACTATCTAGAAGCAGAATTCAACACAGTAAAACTATTAGGACACACTCAATATCACTTAACCACAATATGTAGCTGCACAATTAAACACAGTGAAACTATTGGAGCACACTCAATGTTGTTTTGTCACACTAGCTCGAAGCAGAGTTCAACACAGTAAGACTTTAGATGATGCTCAGTTTTTTTTGGGTACACCATCTAGCTGCAAAGTCCAACACAGTGAAACTATTAGGGCACACTCAATATCGCTTAATCATAATATGTAGCTGCAAAATTCAACACAGTGAAACTATTCAGCATGCTCAATGTCGTTTGCGGACGCTTTCTAGATTCAAAATTCAACACAGTAAAATGTTTAGGGGATGCTCAATGTTGTTTGGTCTCACTATCTAGAACCAGAATTCAACACAGTGAAACTATTAGGGCACACTCAGTATCGCTTAATCATAATATGTAGCTGCAAAATTCAACACAGTGAAACTATTGGGCACACTCAATGTCATTTGGGGACTTTTTATAGATTCAAAATTCAACACAGTAAAACGTTTAGGGGAAGCTCATTGTTGTTTGGTCTCACTATCTAGAAGCAGAATTCAACACAATAAAACTAATAGGACACACTCAATATTGCAGATCATAATATGTAGCTGCAAAATTCAACACAGTGAAACTATTGGGGCATGCTCAATGTTGTTTTGTCACACTAGCTAGAAGCAGAGTTCAACACAGTAAGACTTTATAGGGTGCTCAATGTTGTTTGGGTACACCATCTAGATGAAAAGTCCAACACAGTGAAACTATTAGGGCACACTCAATATCGCTTAATCATAATATGTAGATGCAAAATTCAAACAGTGAAACTATTTGGCACGCTCAATGTCGTTTGGGCACACTTTCTAAATTCAAAATTCAACACAGTAAAACTTTTAGGGGACCCTCAATGTTGTTTGGTCACAATATCTAGAAGCAGAATTCAACACAGTAAAACTATTAGGACACACTCAATATCACTTAACCACAATATGTAGCTGCACAATTCAACACAGTGAAACTATTGGAGCACACTCAATGTTGTTTTGTCACACTAGCTAGAAGCACAGTTCAACACAGTAAGACTTTAGATGATGCTCAGTTTTTTTTGGGTACACCATCTAGATGCAAAGTCCAACACAGTGAAACTATTAGGGCACACTCAATATCGCTTAATCATAATATGTAGCTGCAAAATTCAACACAGTGAAACTATTCAGCACGCTCAATGTCGTTTGCGGACGCTTTCTAGATTCAAAATTCAACACAGTAAAATGTTTAGGGGATGCTCAATGTTGTTTGGTCTCACTATCTAGAACCAGAATTCAACACAGTGAAACTATTAGGGCACACTCAGCATCGCGTAATCATAATATGTAGCTGCAAAATTCAACACAGTGAAACTATTGAGGCACGCTCAATGTTGTTTTGTCACACTAGCTAGAAGCAGAGTTCAAGACAGTAAGACTTTAGAGGGTGCTCAATGTTGTTTGGGTACACCATCTAGATGCAAGGTCCAACACAGTGAAACTATTAGGGCACACTCAAAATCGCTTAATCATAATATGTAGATGCAAAATTCAACACAGTGAAACTATTGGGTAGGCTCAATGTTATATGGGGCACTTTCTAGATTCAGAATTCAACAAAGTAACCCTTTTAGGGGACGCTCGATGTTGTTTGGTCCCACTATCTAGAAGCAGAGTTCAACACAGTAAGACTTTAGAGGATGCTCAATTTTGTTTGGGTACACCATCTAGATGCAAAGTCCCGCACAGTGAAACTATTAGGGCACACTCAATATCGTTTAATGATAATATGTAGCTGCAAAATTCAACACAGTGAAACTATTGGGCACTCTCAATGTCATTTGGGGACTTTTTTTAGTTTCAAAATTCAACACAATAAAATGTTTAGGGGAAGCTCATTGTTGTTTGGTCCCACTATCTAGAAGCAGAATTCCACACAGTGAAACTATTAGGGTACACTCAATATCGCAGATCATAATATGTAGCTGCAATATTCAACACAGTGAAACTATTGGGGCACGCTCAATGTTGTTTTGTCACACTAGCTGCAAGCAGAGTTCAACACAGTAAGACTTTAGAGGGTGCTCAATGTTGTTTGGGTACACCATCTAGATGCAAAGTCCAACACAGTGAAACTATTAGGGCACACATAATATTGTTTAATCATAATATGTGGCTGCAAAATTCAACACAGTGAAACTATTGGGCACGCTCAATGTCATTTGGGGACTTTTTATAGATTCAAAATTCAACACAGTAAAACGTTTAGGGGAAGCTCATTGTTGTTTGGTCCCACTGTCTAGAAGCAGCATTCAACACAATAAAACTAATAGGACACACTAAATATCGCAGATCATAATATGTAGCTGCAAAAGTCAACACAGTGAAACTATTGGGCACGCTCAATGTCATTTGCGGACTTTTTATAGATTCAAAATTCAACACAGTAAAACGTTTAGGGGAAGCTCATTGTTGTTTGGTCACACTATCTAGAAGCAGAATTCAACACAATAAAACTATTAGGACACACTCAATATCGCAGATCATAATATGTAGCTGCAAAATTCAACACAGTGAAACTATTGGGGCATTCTCAATGTTGTTTTGTCAACCTAGCTAGAAGCAGAGTTCAACACAGTAAGACTTTAGAGGGTGCTCAATGTTGTTTGGGTACACCATCTAGATGCAAAGTCCAACACAGTGAAACTATTATGGCACACTCAATATCGTTTAATCATAATATGTAACTGCAAAATTCAAAACAGTGAAACTATTGGGCATGCTCAATGTCATTTGGGGACTTTCTATAAATTCAAAATTCAACACAGTAAAACGTTTAGGGGAAGCTCATTGTTGTTTGGTCCCACTATCTAGAAGCAGAATTCAACACAATAAAACTATTAGGACACACTCAATATCACTTAACCATAATATGTAGCTGCAAAATTCAACACAGTGAAACTATTGGGGCACGCTCAATGTTGTTTTGTCACACTAGCTAGAAGCAGAGTTCAACACAGTAAGACTTTAGAGGATGCTCAATGTTGTTTGGGTACACCATCCAGATGCAAAGTCCAACACAGTGAAACTATTAGGGCACACTCAATATCGCTTAATCATAATATGTAGATGCAAAATTCAAACAGTGAAACTATTTGGCACGCTCAATGTCGTTTGGGCACACATTCTAGATTCAAAATTCAACACAGTAAAACTTTTAGGGGACCCTCAATGTTGTTTGGTCACACTATCTAGAAGCAGAATTCAACACAGTAAAACTATTAGGACACACTCAATATCACTTAACCACAATATGTAGCTGCACAATTAAACACAGTGAAACTATTGGAGCACACTCAATGTTGTTTTGTCACACTAGCTCGAAGCAGAGTTCAACACAGTAAGACTTTAGATGATGCTCAGTTTTTTTTGGGTACACCATCTAGCTGCAAAGTCCAACACAGTGAAACTATTAGGGCACACTCAATATCGCTTAATCATAATATGTAGCTGCAAAATTCAACACAGTGAAACTATTCAGCACGCTCAATGTCGTTTGCGGACGCTTTCTAGATTCAAAATTCAACACAGTAAAATGTTTAGGGGATGCTCAATGTTGTTTGTTCTCACTATCTAGAACCAGAATTCAACACAGTGAAACTATTAGGGCACACTCAGTATTGCTTAATCATAATATGTAGCTGCAAAATTCAACACAGTGAAACTATTGGGCACACTCAATGTAATTTGGGGACTTTTTATAGATTCAAAATTCAACACAGTAAAACGTTTAGGGGAAGCTCATTGTTGTTTGGTCTCACTATCTAGAACCAGAATTCAACACAGTGAAACTATTAGGGCACACTCAGTATTGCTTAATCATAATATGTAGCTGCAAAATTCAACACAGTGAAACTATTGGGCACACTCAATGTAATTTGGGGACTTTTTATAGATTCAAAATTCAACACAGTAAAACGTTTAGGGGAAGCTCATTGTTGTTTGGTCTCACTATCTAGAAGCAGAATTCAACACAATAAAACTATTAGGACACACTCAATATCGCAGATCATAATATGTAGCTGCAAAATTCAACACAGTGAAACTATTGGGGCATGCTCAATGTTGTTTTGTCACACTAGCTAGAAGCAGAGTTCAACACAGTAAGACTTTATAGGGTGCTCAATGTTGTTTGGGTACACCATCTAGGTGCAAAGTCCAACACAGTGAAACGATTAGGGCACACTCAATATCGCTTAATCATAATATGTAGATGCAAAATTCAAACAGTGAAACTATTTGGCACGCTCAATGTCGTTTGGGCACACTTTCTAGATTCAAAATTCAACACAGTAAAACTTTTAGGGGACCCTCAATGTTGTTTGGTCACACTATCTAGAAGCAGAATTCAACACAGTAAAACTATTAGGACACACTCAATATCACTTAACCACAATATGTAGCTGCACAATTCAACACAGTGAAACTATTGGAGCACACTCAATGTTGTTTTGTCACACTAGCTAGAAGCAGAGTTCAACACAGTAAGACTTTAGATGATGCTCAGATTTTTTTTGGGTACACCATCTAGATGCAAAGTCCAACACAGTGAAACTATTAGGGCACACTCAATATCGCTCAATCATAATATGTAGCTGCAAAATTCAACACAGTGAAACTATTCAGCACGCTCAATGTCGTTTGCGGACGCTTTCTAGATTCAAAATTCAACACAGTAAAATGTTTAGGGGATGCTCAATGTTGTTTGGTCTCACTATCTAGAACCAGAATTCAACACAGTGAAACTATTAGGGCACACTCAGTATCGCGTAATCATAATATGTAGCTGCAAAATTCAACACAGTGAAACTATGGAGGCACGCTCAATGTTGTTTTGTCACACTAGCTAGAAGCAGAGTTCAAGACAGTAAGACTTTAGAGGGTGCTCAATGTTGCATGGGTACACCATCTAGATGCAAGGTCCAACACAGTGAAACTATCAGGGCACACTCAAAATCGCTTAATCATAATATGTAGATGCAAAATTCAACACAGTGAAACTATTGGGTAGGCTCAATGTTATATGGGGCACTTTCTAGATTCAGAATTCAACAAAGTAAACCTTTTAGGGGACGCTCGATGTTGTTTGGTCCCACTATCTAGAAGCAGAGTTCAACACAGTAAGACTTTAGAGGATGCTCAATTTTGATAGGGTACACCATCTAGATGCAAAGTCCCGCACAGTGAAACTATTAGGGCACACTCAATATCGTTTAATGATAATATGTAGCTGCAAAATTCAACACAGTGAAACTATTGGGCACTCTCAATGTCATTTGGGGACTTTTTATAGTTTCAAAATTCAACACAATAAAATGTTTAGGGGAAGCTCATTGTTGTTTGGTCCCACTATCTAGAAGCAGAATTCCACACAGTGAAACTATTAGGGTACACTCAATATCGCAGATCATAATATGTAGCTGCAATATTCAACACAGTGAAACTATTGGGGCACGCTCAATGTTGTTTTGTCACACTAGCTGCAAGCAGAGTTCAACACAGTAAAACTTTAGAGGGTGCTCAATGTTGTTTGGGTACACCTTCTAGATGCAAAGTCCAACACAGTGAAACTATTAGGGCACACATAATATTGTTTAATCATAATATGTAGCTGCAAAATTCAACACAGTGAAACTATTGGGCACGCTCAATGTCATTTGGGGACTTTTTATAGATTCAAAATTCAACACAGTAAAACGTTTAGGGGAAGCTCATTGTTGTTTGGTCCCACTGTCTAGAAGCAGCATTCAACACAATAAAACTAATAGGACACACTAAATATCGCAGATCATAATATGTAGCTGCAAAAGTCAACACAGTGAAACTATTGGGCACGCTCAATGTCATTTGGGGACTTTTTATAGATTCAAAATTCAACACAGTAAAACGTTTAGGGGAAGCTCATTGTTGTTTGGTCACACTATCTAGAAGCAGAATTCAACACAATAAAACTATTAGGACACACTCAATATCGCAGATCATAATATGTAGCTGCAAAATTCAACACAGTGAAACTATTGGGGCATGCTCAATGTTGTTTTGTCACACTAGCTAGAAGCAGAGTTCAACACAGTAAGACTTTAGAGGGTGCTCAATGTTGTTTGGGTACACCATCTAGATGCAAAGGCCAACACAGTGAAACTATTAGGGCACACTCAATATCGTTTAATCATAATATGTAACTGCAAAATTCAAAACAGTGAAACTATTGGGCATGCTCAATGTCATTTGGGGACTTTCTATAAATTCAAAATTCAACACAGTAAAACGTTTAGGGGAAGCTCATTGTTGTTTGGTCGCACTATCTAGAAGCAGAATTCAACACAATAAAACTATTAGGACACACTCAATATCACTTAACCATAATATGTAGCTGCAAAATTCAACACAGTGAAACTATTGGGGTACGCTCAATGTTGTTTTGTCACACTAGCTAGAAGCAGAGTTCAACACAGTAAGACTTTAGAGGATGCTCAATGTTGTTTGGGTACACAATCCAGATGCAAAGTCCAACACAGTGAAACTATTAGGGCACACTCAATATCGCTTAATCATAATATGTAGATGCAAAATTCAAACAGTGAAACTATTTGGCACGCTCAATGTCGTTTGGGCACACATTCTAGATTCAAAATTCAACACAATAAAATGTTTAGGGGAAGCTCATTGTTGTTTGGTCCCACTATCTAGAAGCAGAATTCCACACAGTGAAACTATTAGGGTACACTCAATATCGCAGATCATAATATGTAGCTGCAATATTCAACACAGTGAAACTATTGGGGCACGCTCAATGTTGTTTTGTCACACTAGCTGCAAGCAGAGTTCAACACAGTAAGACTTTAGAGGGTGCTCAATGTTGTTTGGGTACACCATCTAGATGCAAAGTCCAACACAGTGAAACTATTAGGGCACACATAATATTGTTTAATCATAATATGTGGCTGCAAAATTCAACACAGTGAAACTATTGGGCACGCTCAATGTCATTTGGGGACTTTTTATAGATTCAAAATTCAACACAGTAAAACGTTTAGGGGAAGCTCATTGTTGTTTGGTCCCACTGTCTAGAAGCAGCATTCAACACAATAAAACTAATAGGACACACTAAATATCGCAGATCATAATATGTAGCTGCAAAAGTCAACACAGTGAAACTATTGGGCACGCTCAATGTCATTTGGGGACTTTTTATAGATTCAAAATTCAACACAGTAAAACGTTTAGGGGAAGCTCATTGTTGTTTGGTCACACTATCTAGAAGCAGAATTCAACACAATAAAACTATTAGGACACACTCAATATCGCAGATCATAATATGTAGCTGCAAAATTCAACACAGTGAAACTATTGGGGCATTCTCAATGTTGTTTTGTCACACTAGCTAGAAGCAGAGTTCAACACAGTAAGACTTTAGAGGGTGCTCAATGTTGTTTGGGTACACCATCTAGATGCAAAGTCCAACACAGTGAAACTATTATGGCACACTCAATATCGTTTAATCATAATATGTAACTGCAAAATTCAAAACAGTGAAACTATTGGGCATGCTCAATGTCATTTGGGGACTTTCTATAAATTCAAAATTCAACACAGTAAAATGTTTAGGGGAAGCTCATTGTTGTTTGGTCCCACTATCTAGAAGCAGAATTCAACACAATAAAACTATTAGGACACACTCAATATCACTTAACCATAATATGTAGCTGCAAAATTCAACACAGTGAAACTATTGGGGCACGCTCAATGTTGTTTTGTCACACTAGCTAGAAGCAGAGTTCAACACAGTAAGACTTTAGAGGATGCTCAATGTTGTTTGGGTACACCATCCAGATGCAAAGTCCAACACAGTGAAACTATTAGGGCACACTCAATATCGCTTAATCATAATATGTAGATGCAAAATTCAAACAGTGAAACTATTTGGCACGCTCAATGTCGTTTGGGCACACATTCTAGATTCAAAATTCAACACAGTAAAACTTTTAGGGGACCCTCAATGTTGTTTGGTCACACTATCTAGAAGCAGAATTCAACACAGTAAAACTATTAGGACACACTCAATATCACTTAACCACAATATGTAGCTGCACAATTAAACACAGTGAAACTATTGGAGCACACTCAATGTTGTTTTGTCACACTAGCTCGAAGCAGAGTTCAACACAGTAAGACTTTAGATGATGCTCAGTTTTTTTTGGGTACACCATCTAGCTGCAAAGTCCAACACAGTGAAACTATTAGGGCACACTCAATATCGCTTAATCATAATATGTAGCTGCAAAATTCAACACAGTGAAACTATTCAGCACGCTCAATGTCGTTTGCGGACGCTTTCTAGATTCAAAATTCAACACAGTAAAATGTTTAGGGGATGCTCAATGTTGTTTGTTCTCACTATCTAGAACCAGAATTCAACACAGTGAAACTATTAGGGCACACTCAGTATTGCTTAATCATAATATGTAGCTGCAAAATTCAACACAGTGAAACTATTGGGCACACTCAATGTAATTTGGGGACTTTTTATAGATTCAAAATTCAACACAGTAAAACGTTTAGGGGAAGCTCATTGTTGTTTGGTCTCACTATCTAGAACCAGAATTCAACACAGTGAAACTATTAGGGCACACTCAGTATTGCTTAATCATAATATGTAGCTGCAAAATTCAACACAGTGAAACTATTGGGCACACTCAATGTAATTTGGGGACTTTTTATAGATTCAAAATTCAACACAGTAAAACGTTTAGGGGAAGCTCATTGTTGTTTGGTCTCACTATCTAGAAGCAGAATTCAACACAATAAAACTATTAGGACACACTCAATATCGCAGATCATAATATGTAGCTGCAAAATTCAACACAGTGAAACTATTGGGGCATGCTCAATGTTGTTTTGTCACACTAGCTAGAAGCAGAGTTCAACACAGTAAGACTTTATAGGGTGCTCAATGTTGTTTGGGTACACCATCTAGGTGCAAAGTCCAACACAGTGAAACGATTAGGGCACACTCAATATCGCTTAATCATAATATGTAGATGCAAAATTCAAACAGTGAAACTATTTGGCACGCTCAATGTCGTTTGGGCACACTTTCTAGATTCAAAATTCAACACAGTAAAACTTTTAGGGGACCCTCAATGTTGTTTGGTCACACTATCTAGAAGCAGAATTCAACACAGTAAAACTATTAGGACACACTCAATATCACTTAACCACAATATGTAGCTGCACAATTCAACACAGTGAAACTATTGGAGCACACTCAATGTTGTTTTGTCACACTAGCTAGAAGCAGAGTTCAACACAGTAAGACTTTAGATGATGCTCAGATTTTTTTTGGGTACACCATCTAGATGCAAAGTCCAACACAGTGAAACTATTAGGGCACACTCAATATCGCTCAATCATAATATGTAGCTGCAAAATTCAACACAGTGAAACTATTCAGCACGCTCAATGTCGCTTGCGGACGCTTTCTAGATTCAAAATTCAACACAGTAAAATGTTTAGGGGATGCTCAATGTTGTTTGGTCTCACTATCTAGAACCAGAATTCAACACAGTGAAACTATTAGGGCACACTCAGTATCGCGTAATCATAATATGTAGCTGCAAAATTCAACACAGTGAAACTATGGAGGCACGCTCAATGTTGTTTTGTCACACTAGCTAGAAGCAGAGTTCAAGACAGTAAGACTTTAGAGGGTGCTCAATGTTGCATGGGTACACCATCTAGATGCAAGGTCCAACACAGTGAAACTATCAGGGCACACTCAAAATCGCTTAATCATAATATGTAGATGCAAAATTCAACACAGTGAAACTATTGGGTAGGCTCAATGTTATATGGGGCACTTTCTAGATTCAGAATTCAACAAAGTAAACCTTTTAGGGGACGCTCGATGTTGTTTGGTCCCACTATCTAGAAGCAGAGTTCAACACAGTAAGACTTTAGAGGATGCTCAATTTTGATAGGGTACACCATCTAGATGCAAAGTCCCGCACAGTGAAACTATTAGGGCACACTCAATATCGTTTAATGATAATATGTAGCTGCAAAATTCAACACAGTGAAACTATTGGGCACTCTCAATGTCATTTGGGGACTTTTTATAGTTTCAAAATTCAACACAATAAAATGTTTAGGGGAAGCTCATTGTTGTTTGGTCCCACTATCTAGAAGCAGAATTCCACACAGTGAAACTATTAGGGTACACTCAATATCGCAGATCATAATAT
Organism: Ambystoma mexicanum; assembly: GCF_040938575.1. Lineage (NCBI taxonomy): Eukaryota > Metazoa > Chordata > Amphibia > Caudata > Ambystomatidae > Ambystoma > Ambystoma mexicanum. Next base: position 311,378,271 of record NC_090936.1, read on the forward strand.
GTAGCTGCAATATTCAACACAGTGAAACTATTGGGGCACGCTCAATGTTGTTTTGTCACACTAGCTGCAAGCAGAGTTCAACACAGTAAAACTTTAGAGGGTGCTCAATGTTGTTTGGGTACACCTTCTAGATGCAAAGTCCAACACAGTGAAACTATTAGGGCACACATAATATTGTTTAATCATAATATGTAGCTGCAAAATTCAACACAGTGAAACTATTGGGCACGCTCAATGTCATTTGGGGACTTTTTATAGATTCAAAATTCAACACAGTAAAACGTTTAGGGGAAGCTCATTGTTGTTTGGTCCCACTGTCTAGAAGCAGCATTCAACACAATAAAACTAATAGGACACACTAAATATCGCAGATCATAATATGTAGCTGCAAAAGTCAACACAGTGAAACTATTGGGCACGCTCAATGTCATTTGGGGACTTTTTATAGATTCAAAATTCAACACAGTAAAACGTTTAGGGGAAGCTCATTGTTGTTTGGTCACACTATCTAGAAGCAGAATTCAACACAATAAAACTATTAGGACACACTCAATATCGCAGATCATAATATGTAGCTGCAAAATTCAACACAGTGAAACTATTGGGGCATGCTCAATGTTGTTTTGTCACACTAGCTAGAAGCAGAGTTCAACACAGTAAGACTTTAGAGGGTGCTCAATGTTGTTTGGGTACACCATCTAGATGCAAAGGCCAACACAGTGAAACTATTAGGGCACACTCAATATCGTTTAATCATAATATGTAACTGCAAAATTCAAAACAGTGAAACTATTGGGCATGCTCAATGTCATTTGGGGACTTTCTATAAATTCAAAATTCAACACAGTAAAACGTTTAGGGGAAGCTCATTGTTGTTTGGTCGCACTATCTAGAAGCAGAATTCAACACAATAAAACTATTAGGACACACTCAATATCACTTAACCATAATATGTAGCTGCAAAATTCAACACAGTGAAACTATTGGGGTACGCTCAATGTTGTTTTGTCACACTAGCTAGAAGCAGAGTTCAACACAGTAAGACTTTAGAGGATGCTCAATGTTGTTTGGGTACACAATCCAGATGCAAAGTCCAACACAGTGAAACTATTAGGGCACACTCAATATCGCTTAATCATAATATGTAGATGCAAAATTCAAACAGTGAAACTATTTGGCACGCTCAATGTCGTTTGGGCACACATTCTAGATTCAAAATTCAACACAGTAAAACTTTTAGGGGACCCTCAATGTTGTTTGGTCACACTATCTAGAAGCAGAATTCAACACAGTAAAACTATTAGGACACACTCAATATCACTTAACCACAATATGTAGCTGCACAATTAAACACAGTGAAACTATTGGAGCACACTCAATGTTGTTTTGTCACACTAGCTCGAAGCAGAGTTCAACACAGTAAGACTTTAGATGATGCTCAGTTTTTTTTGGGTACACCATCTAGCTGCAAAGTCCAACACAGTGAAACTATTAGGGCACACTCAATATCGCTTAATCATAATATGTAGCTGCAAAATTCAACACAGTGAAACTATTCAGCACGCTCAATGTCGTTTGCGGACGCTTTCTAGATTCAAAATTCAACACAGTAAAATGTTTAGGGGATGCTCAATGTTGTTTGGTCTCACTATCTAGAACCAGAATTCAACACAGTGAAACTATTAGGGCACACTCAGTATCGCTTAATCATAATATGTAGCTGCAAAATTCAACACAGTGAAACTATTGGGCACACTCAATGTCATTTGGGGACTTTTTATAGATTCAAAATTCAACACAGTAAAACGTTTAGGGGAAGCTCATTGTTGTTTGGTCTCACTATCTAGAAGCAGAATTCAACACAATAAAACTATTAGGACACACTCAATATCGCAGATCATAATATGTAGCTGCAAAATTCAACACAGTGAAACTATTGGGGCATGCTCAATGTTGTTTTGTCACACTAGCTAGAAGCAGAGTTCAACACAGTAAGACTTTATAGGGTGCTCAATGTTGTTTGGGTACACCATCTAGATGAAAAGTCCAACACAGTGAAACTATTAGGGCACACTCAATATCGCTTAATCATAATATGTAGATGCAAAATTCAAACAGTGAAACTATTTGGCACGCTCAATGTCGTTTGGGCACACATTCTAGATTCAAAATTCAACACAGTAAAACTTTTAGGGGACCCTCAATGTTGTTTGGTCACACTATCTAGAAGCAGAATTCAACACAGTAAAACTATTAGGACACACTCAATATCACTTAACCACAATATGTAGCTGCACAATTAAACACAGTGAAACTATTGGAGCACACTCAATGTTGTTTTGTCACACTAGCTCGAAGCAGAGTTCAACACAGTAAGACTTTAGATGATGCTCAGTTTTTTTTTGGGTACACCATCTAGCTGCAAAGTCCAACACAGTGAAACTATTAGGGCACACTCAATATCGCTTAATCATAATATGTAGCTGCAAAATTCAACACAGTGAAACTATTCAGCACGCTCAATGTCGTTTGCGGACGCTTTCTAGATTCAAAATTCAACACAGTAAAATGTTTAGGGGATGCTCAATGTTGTTTGGTCTCACTATCTAGAACCAGAATTCAACACAGTGAAACTATTAGGGCACACTCAGTATCGCTTAATCATAATATGTAGCTGCAAAATTCAACACAGTGAAACTATTGGGCACACTCAATGTCATTTGGGGACTTTTTATAGATTCAAAATTCAACACAGTAAAACGTTTAGGGGAAGCTCATTGTTGTTTGGTCTCACTATCTAGAAGCAGAATTCAACACAATAAAACTATTAGGACACACTCAATATCGCAGATCATAATATGTAGCTGCAAAATTCAACACAGTGAAACTATTGGGGCATGCTCAATGTTGTTTTGTCACACTAGCTAGAAGCAGAGTTCAACACAGTAAGACTTTATAGGGTGCTCAATGTTGTTTGGGTACACCATCTAGATGCAAAGTCCAACACAGTGAAACTATTAGGGCACACTCAATATCGCTTAATCATAATATGTAGATGCAAAATTCAAACAGTGAAACTATTTGGCACGCTCAATGTCGTTTGGGCACACTTTCTAGATTCAAAATTCAACACAGTAAAACTTTTAGGGGACCCTCAATGTTGTTTGGTCACACTATCTAGAAGCAGAATTCAACACAGTAAAACTATTAGGACACACTCAATATCACTTAACCACAATATGTAGCTGCACAATTCAACACAGTGAAACTATTGGAGCACACTCAATGTTGTTTTGTCACACTAGCTAGAAGCAGAGTTCAACACAGTAAGACTTTAGATGATGCTCAGTTTTTTTTGGGTACACCATCTAGATGCAAAGTCCAACACAGTGAAACTATTAGGGCACACTCAATATCGCTTAATCATAATATGTAGCTGCAAAATTCAACACAGTGAAACTATTCAGCACGCTCAATGTCATTTGCGGACGCTTTCTAGATTCAAAATTCAACACAGTAAAATGTTTAGGGGATGCTCAATGTTGTTTGGTCTCACTATCTAGAACCAGAATTCAACACAGTGAAACTATTAGGGCACACTCAGTATCGCTTAATCATATTATGTAGCTGCAAAATTCAACACAGTGAAACTATTGAGGAACGCTCAATGTTGTTTTGTCACACTAGCTAGAAGCAGAGTTCAAGACAGTAAGACTTTAGAGGGTGCTCAACGTTGTTTGGGTACACCATCTAGATGCAAAGTCCAACCAGTGAAACTATTAGGGCACACATAATATCGTTTAATAATAATATGTAGCTGCAAAATTCAACACAGTGAAACTATTGGGCACGCTCAATGTCATTTGGGGACTTTTTATAGATTCAAAATTCAACACAGTAAAACGTTTAGGGGAAGCTCATTGTTGTTTGGTCCCACTATCTAGAAGCAAAATTCAACACAATAAAACTATTAGGACACACTCAATATCGCAGATCATAATGTGTAGCTGCAAAATTCAACACAGTGAAACTATTGGGGCATGCTCAATGTTGTTTTGTCACACTAGCTAGAAGCAGAGTTCAACACAGTAAGACTTTAGAGGGTGCTCAATGTTGTTTCGGTACACCATCTAGATGCAAAGTCCAACACAGTGAAACTATTAGGGCACACTCAATATCGTTAATCATAATATGTAACTGTAAAATTCAAAACAGTGAAACTATTGGGCATGCTCAATGTCATTTGGGGACTTTCTATAAATTCAAAATTCAACACAGTAAAACGTTTAGGGGAAGCTCATTGTTGTTTGGTCCCACTATCTAGAAGCAGAATTCAACACAATAAAACTATTAGGACACACTCAATATCACTTAACCATAATGTGTAGCTGCAAAATTCAACACAGTGAAACTTTTGGGGCACACTCAATGTTGTTTTGTCACACTAGCTAGAAGCAGAGTTCAAGACAGTAAGGGGCCGATTCATGGAACAAACGTGCGCCGAAAATCTACGCGCAAGCAGGCGCAAGCATGCGCAAGCATGCGCAAGCGGAAAAAAACAGGCGCACGCGTGCGATTCATGGAAGTCCCTGCGCGTGTTCACCGCGGGATGTGCGCCAAACCCGTGCATGGCGCACAAGTCACTGCAACATCGCGAAAGGCGTGCGCGACGCGCACAGTGAAAGCGCACAACCTCAGCGCACACACCAGAAAGTGGGCGGGACATGGGGCGTAACGCGCGGAATGGGGAACAACACACGAAAATAAGGGCGGAACTGGGGATGTACTGCAGGGAAGCAGACGGAACGCCCACACGCACTCGAACCACACGTATTCATGGAATCGAATAGGGCAAAGCCACGCACAGCCAAAGACACGCACAAGCTGAAACAGGGCCGCCACACGAAGGCAGGCGGTAGAGTCCCAGCGCATCAAAAAAGTGGCGCGCGGGAAGTCAAATACGCGATTGAGCGGGGTACGTGGATTTCAGGGGTGCGCGAGAAATTCTACACACGATTGGCCTGGGTACGTGTATTACAGGGGTGCGCGAGAAATCCTACACGCGATTGGCCTGGGTACGTGTATTTCAGGGGTGCGCGAGAAAATCTACACGCGATTGGGCTGGGTACGTGGATTTCAGGGGTGCGCGAGAAATTCTACACGCGATTGGGCTGGGTACGTGGATTTCAGGGGTGCGCGAGAAATTCTACACGCGATTGGCCTGGGTACGTGTATTACAGGGGTGCGTGAGAAAATCTACACGCGATTGGGCTGGGTACGTGGATTTCAGGGGTGCGCGAGAAATTCTACACGCGATTGGCCTGGGTACGTGTATTACAGGGGTGCGTGAGAAAATCTACACGCGATTGGGCTGGGTACGTGGATTTCAGGGGTGCGCGAGAAATTCTACACGCGATTGGCCTGGGTACGTGGATTCCAGGGGTGCTGTGAACTTTCACACGCGATTGGTTGAAATCCACGTGTGTTCTGTCATCACGTGCAATGAGGGATACACCCTCTCACATCACGTCACAGACGCGCTCACGCGCTGAGGGCCTTTGGTCCAATGAAAATGCGTATGCGTGCAGACGCGCTTACACGCTAAGGGCCTTTCCTCGAATTACACGCTGACGTGCAGATTTTTCACGTGCCAAATCACTCTGTATCAAGCTGGCCACGCGTAAGCACACGGAAGACCACGCTCCTGCCCAGAAGGCCGAACTACTGCCCCCCAGAGCCCCAAGCACGCTCCCAACCGCCATCTGCTGCTGCCTGACTGCCTGCTGCCCACGTGCACTGCCATTTGCTGCCTGCACATCAGCCAGGGGTGCTGTTGCTGTGACCACCCCTGCTGGAACCGAACACTCCCGACTGGGATTCCATCGCTCCACAGCCCAGCCCCAGGACCCAGTTGCCCACCCACTCCTGCCTCTGGGGTTGTCATGTCGGGGCAAACACCATCTGGCACCACTGGCAACCCCCGGCCAGAGAGGCAGAGGGGCACCAGCTTCAGTGCCACCGAAGTTGGTGTCCTGGTGGAGCAAGTCCTGGGGCAGTATGATGCCCTCTTCGGAAGTTCCCGCGCCGACAAGGAAGGACGGACTTGGATCTGGACTGACATCGTGACTGCCCTCAACGCGGAGGGGGTGGCAGTCCGTGACTTACAACATGTCAGGAAGCGCTAGGAGGACTTCAGGTCCAGGACCCTGAACAAGGCCCGGCGCCTCTTGAAGGCAGCGGATGCCAAGGGGCGCCGGGGCCACTTGTCGGAAGAACAGATGAGGGTCCTGGAACGCATATCCCCAGCGCTCCACGTCCAGGTCCTAGAGAAGCAGACCCGTCTGGAGTCGAGCGGTGAGTGTACATGCATCCTGATTGTGAGCAGTGCGTGTGGTGATTATTCGGTAGTGTGCAGGTTGCACATCTGTTTGTATGGGGTCGAGTATGGGTGGGGGTGTACAGGGCCGTGGGGCTGACACATGCGAGGGCTGGAATGTGTGAGACATGGATGGTGCTTGTGTGTGTAGGCTTGCATGCCAAATGCAGTTGTGTGGGCACACATGTTTGGATGAATGTGTATGTAAGTAGACATGTCCGTGATATCACGCATGTATGTTGTTTTCGGCTGCATGTATCAGCACTGTGTACATGTGCATGTGTGTGTATTTGACAAGGGTGCAACAGTGATGCAACATGGATGCATGTGACAGCGGTATGTGGAAGCCTGATTGGCAGATGTGACATGGATGCCCGTCTGAACAGTGCGACACTTGGCAGAGGTGTACACATGCATGCAAGTGTGGTGGTGTGTGTACATGTGTGGTGCACTTCCTGCGTTGCATGTGATGTCTGGCTCACCTTTGGCTGCTCATGCTGTTGTATGTGTATGGATGGTGGTGGCAGTTGCGATATGGCCGTGGTATGGGTCATGTGTGCGAGTTGTAATGACATGTGTGTTGGGGATTGTGATGACATGTCTGAGGTTTGCCAATGCCACTCATGTGCAACTGTCATATGTGTATGTGTCCATTGTACAGTGCCCTGATGCCTGTGTTTTGTTTCTCCCTGTCTGCAGCGTCAACTGATGAAGAGGGCGGAGAAGGTGCTGTGGAGCACAGCGGCGGGGATCCCACCGCCAGCCGGAGACGCAAGGCCCGGCTCCCCTCCCGTGTTGTCATCTCGTCAGGGAGTGAGGAGTCCGGTGCCGCGTCCAAGGCCGCAGCTGCCGGGGGGAGGTCCAAGAGGCGGAGGTTGGAGTTGGACTCCTCTGCAGCAGAAGGGGCAGCTGGGACCCCACAGGGCCCAACAGGGGAAGATGGCACGGAGTCATCCAGGTTGGTGGGGGGTTTGGTGGAGGAGGAGGCCGTGCAAGCACCAGAGACGGGGTCTGGAGGTGGGGATCCCACTGGTGCTAGTGGTGCAGTGCAGGACCAGGGACAGGAGGCAGCACAGGCGGCCGCGGAGGTGCCTGTGTGCAATCCTGTCCCCGATCCTGTCCCTGCATCATCTTGCACCAGCAGGGATGCCTACGTCCAGACCCGTTTTCAGGCAGGGGATGAGCTGACGTCAACTGGCCTTCCTCTGCCTGCGGACGTGGCTATCCAGGTCCGGGTTGAGCCTGTTCTGGATGGTGTGGCGTTGCGTCAATAGGCCATGCGAGGTGACCTGCAGTCTTTTCATGGAGAGACTGCACGTCATCTCGAATGGCTCGTTGACCACGTCAGCCTGCTGGGACAGGTCACCCAGGCCGGATTCCTCCGTCTGATGGGGCTTGCTCCGACCCCCTCCTCAACTGGACCCCCTACGCGCCAGTCGTCCTCTGTGCCATCTTCCCACCCATCAGTCACCTGGGTGCCCTGTGGAGCTGCCTCTGACGGTGCGGCCAGGCTGGTGGAGGAGGCATCCCTGCCACAGTCGGGAGTCGGACGTCCAGCAGGGGTGGCCACATCTACGACTGCACCCCAGCCGGCGGAGGATGTGCAGGCAGCAGGAGGCAGTGCACGGGCAGAGGCAGAGCAGCAGCAGCAACATGGTGGGAGCCATGAAGGCTCGGGGCCTTTGACATCGGAGGGGCAGGCATCGGCCGGAGGGCAGGAGGACCCAGGACAGAGAGTGTCTTCCGTGTGGCAGCGGTTGGGCCACGCCATAGATGCGGAGCGGCGGCGGGCGGAAGAGGCGCGGCTCACAATGGTCAGGGCGGAGAACTCCATGCGGAGGGCCCTGAGGCGGGCCGAGTGCCTCGAGGCAATCCGCAGGGGGTTAGAGGAGGACACGGCGTTGTCCCTGCGGACCCTCGGGGCCATGGAACAGGACCGCCTCCGGGACATCGAACAGGAGTTCGATGATGCCCTGGCCCGGAACACCACGGAGTGAGCCGCTGGACTTGCCCGCCGCCTTTGTATATAGTTCTTTAGTTTTAGGTTTCCTTTGTTTGTTCTTATGATTTGGATTCGACGGACACTGCTCCACTTTTTGTATATAGTTGCATTTTAGTTAGGGTTTTTTGTAGGTTTCCTTTGTTCAGTTGGGCTCATGGACCCTTGGAAGTTTTGTACATAGTTCTTCATTGGATTGATTTTATTTTTCATTTGACTTTGGACAACATTTTTTTGGATTAGGATTTGGTGTTTTTATTTTTTTAAACGGACATGCAGCTTATCTTTTTTTCATTGCCATTGTAGTTTGTTTCATTTCTTTTGCATTCTTTTTTTTTTAATACAATTTTGTTTTCATACTTCACTGTGTGGTATCATCTCATTGGTTTCATGCATGTCATGTTGGGTGTTTTCCCATTCAATTGCAACCATTGTGTGTGACGGACATGGGTTCATTTGCTTTATGAACATTGGGGGTGTAACATGTAATTTCCATTTCCATGTGGGTGAATGGGTTACTTGGTAGGGCTTTTTGGCTGTGGAGGCTGACCATAACGCACATGATTGGGGATTGTGAGGACCTGGTGGAGGCTGCCCATGGTGGCTGGGGGGTGGGGGTGATAGGGGACATGAGTGGGGGCCTGGTGGGGGCTGGCCATGGTGGCTGGGGGGTGGGGGTGGTGGGAGACATGGGTGGGGGCCTGGTGGAGGCTGCCCCTGCACTGCTGGGGGGTGGGGGTGGTGGGAGACATGGGTGGGGCCTGGTGGCAGGTGCCCCACAGTGCTGGGGGGTGGGGGTGGTGGGGAACATGAGTTGGACATGGGGGGGGCCTGGTGGCAGGTGCCCCACAGTGCTGGGGGGTGGGGGTGGTGGGGAACATGAGTTGGACATGGGGGGGCCTGGTGGCAGGTGCCCCACAGTGCTGGGGGGTGGGGGTGGTGGGGAACATGAGTTGGACATGGGGGGGGCCTGCTGGCAGGTGCCCCACAGTGCTGGGGGGTGGGGGTGCAAGGGGACATGAGTGGGGGGCCTGCTGGCAGGTGCCCGACAGTGCTGGGGGGTGGGGGTGCGAGGGGACATGGTTGGGGGCCTGCTGGCAGGTGCCCCACAGTGCTGGGGGGTGGGGGTGCAAGGGGACATGAGTGGGGGCCTGCTGGGGGGTGGGGGTGCAAGGGGACATGGTTGGGGGCCTCCTGGGGGGTGGGGGTGCAAGGGGACATGGTTGGGGGCCTGCTGGGGGTGGGGGTGCAAGGGGACATGGTTGGGGGCCTGCTGGCAGGTGCTGGGGGTTGGGGGTGGTGGGGAACATGAGTTGGACATGGGGGGGCCTGCTGGCAGGTGCCCCACAGTGCTGGGGGGTGGGGGTGCAAGGGGACATGAGTGGGGGGCCTGCTGGCAGGTGCCCCACAGTGCTGGGGGGTGGGGGTGCAAGGGGACATGGTTGGGGGCCTGCTGGGGGGTGGGGGTGCAAGGGGACATGGTTGGGGGCCTGCTGGGGGGTGGGGGTGCAAGGGGACATGGTTGGGGGGCCTGCTGGGGGGTGGGGGTGCAAGGGGACATGGTTGGGGGCCTGCTGGCAGGTGCTGGGGGGTGGGGGTGGTGGGGAACATGAGTTGGACATGGGGGGGCCTGCTGGCAGGTGCCCCACAGTGCTGGGGGGTGGGGGTGCAAGGGGACATGAGTGGGGGGCCTGCTGGCAGGTGCCCCACAGTGCTGGGGGGTGGGGGTGCAAGGGGACATGAGTGGGGGCCTGCTGGGGGGTGGGGGTGCAAGGGGACATGGTTGGGGGCCTGCTGGGGGGTGGGGGTGCAAGGGGACATGGTTGGGGGCCTGCTGGCAGGTGCCCCACAGTGCTGGGGGGTGGGGGTGCAAGGGGACATGGTTGGGGGCCTGCTGGCAGGTGCCCCACAGTGCTGGGGGGTGGGGGTGCAGGGGGACATGAGTGGGGGCCTGCTGGGGGGTGGGTGTGCAAGGGGACATGGTTGGGGGCCTGCTGGGGGGTGGGGGTGCAAGGGGACATGGTTGGGGGCCTGCTGGCAGGTGCCCCACAGTGCTGGGGGGTGGGGGTGCAAGGGGACATGGTTGGGGGCCTGCTGGCAGGTGCCCCACAGTGCTGGGGGGTGGGGGTGCAGGGGGACATGAGTGGGGGCCTGCTGGGGGGTGGGTGTGCAAGGGGACATGGTTGGGGGCCTGCTGGGGGGTGGGGGTGCAAGGGGACATGGTTGGGGGCCTGCTGGCAGGTGCCCCACAGTGCTGGGGGGTGGGGGTGCAAGGGGACATGGTTGGGGGCCTGCTGGCAGGTGCCCCACAGTGCTGGGGGGTGGGGGTGCAGGGGGACATGAGTGGGGGCCTGCTGGGGGGTGGGGGTGCAAGGGGACATGTGGCTTGGCTGGGGGGCATGCCCATGGTGGATGGGCTGCCTGCGGGACATGACCAGGGGTGCAGGGTAGTCCCCTGTGGTGTGGGCTGCCTGCAGAGGTCGTGGAGGGGGTAAAGGGGAGACCTGGGAGGACCCACACTGGCAATTCACCTCTTCAACTTCCCGCACACCCACGTAATACACTGCCCCACTCGCACAGGCCCAATCGCGTGTAGGATTTCTCGCGCACCCCTGAAATCCACGTACCCAGGCCAATCGCGTGTAGAATTTCTCGCGCACCCCTGAAATCCACGTACCCAGCCCAATCGCGTGTAGATTTTCTCGCGCACCCCTGAAATCCACGTACCCAGGCCAATCGCGTGTAGAATTTCTCGCGCACCCCTGAAATCCACGTACCCAGCCCAATCGCGTGTAGATTTTCTCACGCACCCCTGAAATCCACGTACCCAGGCCAATCGCGTGTAGAATTTCTCGCGCACCCCTGAAATCCACGTACCCAGCCCAATCGCGTGTAGATTTTCTCGCGCACCCCTGAAATCCACGTACCCAGGCCAATCGCGTGTAGAATTTCTCGCGCACCCCTGAAATCCACGTACCCAGCCCAATTGCGTGTAGATTTTCTCGCGCACCCCTGAAATCCACGTACCCAGGCCAATCGCGTGTAGAATTTCTCGCGCACCCCTGAAATCCACGAACCCAGCCCAATCGCGTGTAGATTTTCTCGCGCACCCCTGAAATCCACGTACCCAGGCCAATCGCGTGTAGAATTTCTCGCGCACCCCTGAAATCCACGTACCCAGCCCAATCGCGTGTAGATTTTCTCGCGCACCCCTGAAATCCACGTACCCAGGCCAATCGCGTGTAGAATTTATCGCGCACCCCTGAAATCCACGTACCCAGCCCAATCGCGTGTAGATTTTCTCACGCACCCCTGAAATCCACGTACCCAGGCCAATCGCGTGTAGAATTTCTCGCGCACCCCTGAAATCCACGTACCCAGCCCAATCGCGTGTAGATTTTCTCGCGCACCCCTGAAATCCACGTACCCAGGCCAATCGCGTGTAGAATTTCTCGCGCACTCCTGAAATCCATGACCCAGCCCAATCGCGTGTAGATTTTCTCGCGCACCCCTGAAATCCACGTACCCAGGCCAATCGCGTGTAGAATTTCTCGCGCACCCCTGAAATCCACGTACCCAGCCCAATCGCGTGTAGATTTTCTCGCGCACCCCTGAAATCCACGTACCCAGGCCAATCGCGTGTAGAATTTCTCGCGCGCCCCTGAAATCCACGTACCCAGGCCAATCGCGTGTAGAATTTCTCACGCACCCCTGAAATCCACGTACCCAGCCCAATCGCGTGTAGATTTTCTCGCGCACCCCTGAAATCCACGTACCCAGGCCAATCGCGTGTAGAATTTCTCGCGCACCCCTGAAATCCACGTACCCAGCCCAATCGCGTGTAGAATTTCTCGCGCACCCCTGAAATCCACGTACCCAGCCCAATCGCGTGTAGATTTTCTCACGCACCCCTGAAATCCACGTACCCAGGCCAATCGCGTGTAGAATTTCTCGCGCACCCCTGAAATCCACGTACCCAGCCCAATCGCGTGTAGATTTTCTCGCGCACCCCTGTAATACACGTACCCAGGCCTATCGCGCGTGGGAACACCCGCACACCCCTGAAATACACGCTCCCCGATCTGCGTTTGCTGCTGCCCTTTGCGCTGGATTGGGTATTTTGATGGCTTTTCCCTGCGCGAGGGGCGTTCTTGGGGGCGTAACTGACGCTGCTGCAGGGTCGCTGCGCCACTCTGCGCCACGGCTGGCTGGTAGCTGCACAATTCAACACAGTGAAACTATTGGAGCACACTCAATGTTGTTTTGTCACACTAGCTAGAAGCAGAGTTCAACACAGTAAGACTTTAGATGATGCTCAGTTTTTTTTGGGTACACCATCTAGATGCAAAGTCCAACACAGTGAAACTATTAGGGCACACTCAATATCGCTTAATCATAATATGTAGCTGCAAAATTCAACACAGAGAAACTATTGAGGCACGCTCAATGTTGTTTTGTCACACTAGCTAGAAGCAGAGTTCAAGACAGTAAGACTTTAGAGGGTGCTCAATGTTGTTTGGGTACACCATCTAGATGCAAGGTCCAACACAGTGAAACTATTAGGGCACACTCAAAATCGCTTAATCATAATATTTAGATGAAAAATTCAACACAGTGAAACTATTGGGTAGGCTCAATGTTATATGGGGCACTTTCTAGATTCAGAATTCAACAGAGTAAACCTTTTAGGGGACGCTCGATGTTGTTTGGTCCCACTATCTAGAAGCAGAGTTGAACACAGTAAGACTTTAGAGGATGCTCAATTTTGTTTGGGTACACCATCTAGATGCAAAGTCCGGCACAGTGAAACTATTGTTGTTTGGTCCCACTATCTAGAAGCAGAATTCAACCCAATAAAACTATTAGGACACACTCAATATCGCAGATCATAATATGTAGCTGCAAAATTCAACACAGTGAAACTATTGGGGCATGCTCAATGTTGTTTTGTCACACTAGCTAGAAGCAGAGTTCAACACAGTAAGACTTTAGAGGGTGCTCAATGTTGTTTGGGTACACCATCTAGATGCAAAGTCCAACACAGTGAAACTATTAGGGCACACTCAATATCGTTAATCATAATATGTAACTGCAAAATTCAAAACAGTGAAACTATTGGGCATGCTCAATGTCATTTGAGGACTTTCTATGAATTCAAAATTCAACACAGTGGGCCTCATTAGGACCCAGGCGGACTTCGCGGTGCTAAATGCACCGCGAAGCATGGCGGAAAGCCGCCGATAGCGCCATGGGGGTTGGCGGATTTACCGCCCCATTCCGACCTCGGCGGAGCGGTAAATCCCCAATCCCCATTCTGCCCTTCCCCATTCCCATTTTTGCCCCATAGGGTATAATGGGAGTGGGGAAGGAGTTAATTACGCCACCGTAAAATACGGTGGCGTAATTAACAACGAGGTCCCGTAGCGCCATGGTTTTCTCCGCCTGGTAAAACCAGGCGGAAAAGGCCGCCATGGCGCTACGGGAACTCGTAGTATGGCGGAGAGGTACGCCATGCACTACGCTGGCGTAACACCCTCTCCGCCAGGGTCCTAATGAGGCCCAGTAAAACGTTTAGGGGAAGCTCATTGTTGTTTGGTCCCACTATCTAGAAGCAGAATTCAACACAATAAAACTATTAGGACACACTCAATATCACTTAACCATAATGTGTAGCTGCAAAATTCAACACAGTGAAACTTTTAGGGCACACTCAATGTTGTTTTGTCACACTAGCTAGAAGCAGAGCTCAACACAGTAAGACTTTAGAGGATGCTCAATGTTGTTTGGTTATGATATGCAGATGATCTGGTACTCCTTGATTGCACGGCCAAGGGCCCCTAAGAACAAGTTAATTTACTTGCTTCTTGATCTGTAGTAAAAGGCTGGATCACCCAAATACAAGAAAATAAGATTATGATTTTTCAGGAAGGAGCGGGATCGGTGAGGAAGAACTCCACATGAAAACTGAATAGCACCAAAATTGACAATGTTCAACAATTTGACTATTTAGAAGTCACTATAGGCAATAAACGAAATGTGATGCACACTTTGAAAAACTTCAGATTTTGCCACATTGCTATTGGGTGGAAAAGGGAGAAAGATACAATAACATTCCTACTAGGCCTTGTGACATTCGGATCGTGCAAGTGCTATAGGCGTGGTGGGTGCTGGTCTTTGCAAAAGCAAGTGCTATGGTGGAAAGGAAAAGAGTGAGGAGGCAAGTGCTAAAGGGGGGGCCAAAGTGCAAGTGCCAGGGAATGCAGGTAAGAATTGTTTCATTTGCAGAGAGTTGGAGCTAGAAGACCTAAGGGCTCTAGCAAGGAGATATTTAGGGGGAGAGAGTTGGATGCAGCAAGGTCCCAGGCCACAGGAAGCCTCGTGGATGATTCAGCCGGTCTTAAATTTGATCATACCAGTAACTGGGAGGCAGTAGAGAGAAACTAAGGCAGGAGAGATGTGGTCCCTCCGCTTGAGGTCAAGAATAAGTCTTGCAGTCCTATTCTGGATTAGTTGAAGGCGATGAAGGGAGGAAGAAGGAAGATTGAGGAAAAGGATGTTACAGTAGTCGCGCCTAGAGAGGACGAGTGCTCCGAAGACAATGAATTTCTGGGGGAAGTTGAGGAAATGGAGAATACCTCTGAGGAGGTGCAGCTGATAGTGGGTCTTCTTGACAAGGTCCGCACTTTGAGGAGAGAAGTAGAGAGAGGAATTAAAGATGACACCAATGTTTTTTGCTTTACAAGAGGGTGAGGGAGGGGACCCTTAGAGGGCGGCCAGAGAGAGGGATGGAAGGTGGGAGCTGGGCTCCCAATGAAAAGGATCTCAATCTTACTGGCATTATGGAAGAGATCATTGGCAGTGCACCATGACTGAATAGCAGTCAGGCAGTCAGGGATGATACGGGGAGGAGGAGAAAGAAGAGTGTGATGCTGGAAATGCATCTGAGGGACAGGGCCTCTGAATCCTTGTCCTGTACTGTTTTTTTATCATGTGTTCTGTCATGTTTTCTGCCCAGGAGTCCATGTGGGACTCCTGGCAGTGCAGCTCTCTCTTTTGGTTTGGTGAACAGACCCATGGGATACCCTTATGGCACCCATGGGTAGGGGTACAACCCTGTGCCCCTAGTGTATGTTTTTGGGCACCTTTGGGTGGCCCACAGAGCAGGGTATGGGCTGGTGGCAGCTCCATGCTGAAGTTGTCAGGTGCTCTGGGTGTCCTCCATTTTGGGATACCCAGGCCCTGCCATTGGGATCAGTTGATTCCTGATAGGGAACAAGATGGCCCCTGTGGCCTCTTGCTTTCTATTGCCTGTTACCTTGTTTTCCCAAAGTCCTGGGAAGCCCTGACTCTGTCCCTTCCCCCTGACTGGCTGTTGGGTGGAAGTTCCATATATGGTGTTGTTGTGAAGGCCCAGCTAGACTGACTGGAGCCTTCCCAGTGACTGTATGTTGTGGGTACCTCCTGTGGGTGGGACCTGGGTGAATGGAGTGTGTGACCAATATGCACTCCTTGTTGTGGTTGTCT
Organism: Ambystoma mexicanum; assembly: GCF_040938575.1. Taxonomy (NCBI): domain Eukaryota; kingdom Metazoa; phylum Chordata; class Amphibia; order Caudata; family Ambystomatidae; genus Ambystoma; species Ambystoma mexicanum. The sequence continues at coordinate 311,394,170 of NC_090936.1, forward strand.
GGTTTCTGGCATGAGAGACAAAGACTGAGACAGCCCTGGCCGAAACTGGCCTGAATGCAGTGTGTAGTGTTGAATGGCTGGGTACTTGTCCCAATCCACATTCCTTGTTGTGAGTGTCTGAAAGGGAGGAGTGTGGCCTGAATGCACTGTGTGCCTGATTGGCTGACTGACTGCATGAATGCCCCTCTGTATGATTGGCTGCTGAGTGTGTGCCAGCAGTGTGGATGAGAGACAGAATAGTATATCTGGGGACCTCTCACCACTGTTCAGGGGGTTCAGGAACGTTCAGAAGCGTTCAGAAGATTTCTGGAGCTGATTCTCCACTCTAAGAGTAACTGGAACTGCTGATCCTCGACGTCCAGCTGGAGGAAGAAGACTTGCTGTGGCCTTTGCTTTGACCGATCCGAAGGCTGCCGAAATCGTCGAAGACTGACCCGAGAGAGGACCTGGTAAGGCGGCCTCTTCCCGTGCTCCGAGGGACCATCGAGCACCGCTCCATCTTCGCCGAAGCGCCCTGGAAGACAGACCCTCGAAAGGCTGCTGAGTGTGTGCCAGCAGTGTGGATGAGAGACAGAATAGTATATCTGGGGACCTCTCAACACTGTTCAGGGGGTTCAGGAACGTTCAGAAGCGTTCAGAAGATTTCTGGAGCTGAGTCTCCACTCTAAGAGTAACTGGAACTGCTGATCCTCGACGTCCAGCTGGAGGAAGAAGACTTGCTGTGGCATTTGCTTCGACCAATCCGTAGGCTGCCGAAATCATCGAAGACTGACCCGAGAGAGGACCTGGTAAGGCGCCCTCTTCCCGTGCTCCGAGGGACCATCGAGCACCGCTCCATCTTCGCGGAAGCGCCCTGGAAGACAGACCCTCGAAAGGCTGCCGACCCGAGACGGGATCGCCGGGGAGATCGAAGTGAAGCACCCGGACATCGACGCCGTCGAAGTCCATTGCCGTCGACCAGGGTTCGCAGGTTTGTGTAACCGCTGGAGGCCCGTCGAAGTTGTGTTGCCCAGCCGTGGGAACCACTTGACGCCGTGCCGCCGACGACCGGAGCCGTCCGCTCCTTTGCCTAAGAACATTCGAATCGAAGGACTACCTCGTCCGCCCCGTCGACCGCTTTGTCCTGCCGGAGAAAGTCGAGGACGACCAACGCGCCGAGGAGAAACCTGCCCGTGGGTTTCCTGCCACCCGAAGACCACAAAGACTCGAACGACTCGACGCCCTTGCTGGGCCTCCGTCTCCACAATCTTTGCGGTCCAGAACTATTGTCACCGAGGTGCCCCGCACGCCTCTGCCTTGCAGGACGCCGACGCTCCGACGCCGACGAGCACCGCTCGGACGAAGCTGCCGCCTCATCCTTGTTTGTTGACGGACGTTCGACGCCCCGTGCCTCCCGTTTGAGAGGGAAGGCATTCAAGAAGGGCCGTCGATTCCCCGTCGCCGAACACCGAGTTCCTCGACGTTTCTCGACGCCTCTCGACGATCCGTGACTCCCGCTTGAAAGGGGGGTCACTCAAGAAGGATCTTTCGACGCCTCTTCGAAGAACTCGACTCCACCAGGTACATTGGGGGGGTAAAAACATTATAGGAGGGAATAAGACTTGCAGAACAATATATGGACTGGGCTTGTGCTATATCTTTATTTTACAGGTTGCCCAGGTGGGGAGATCTCCACACAGAACTGTACTAGTGGTAGGGGCCAGTATTCTGCCTATTGCTCAACCATCTTATTTTCTCTCCTCTCTCTATTGCTGGTTTCACTCTGTTGATCTGTGTGATATTGTGACAGTATTGTTGATGCACTTTAATAAGATCTAGTTGTAACGCTCACCTGATTCCCGTAGAGGTGCCGGTCTTGACTGGGCGTATACCGTATCTGCAAAGGTGATGTGTAACACACGGCTGGCTCTTTGGGCTGGACCTCTGTGCACTGTATGTCTGACTTGAAGGGTAAGATGTCTGCAGATACAAAATATGGGATTAAGGAACTGGGTTATTGAATGTCTCTCTCTTCTTCCCTTTCTCTTCTCCTGTAGAACCCCAAAGGTTAACGCTCTCACCTTAGGTAAGTGAACGCCGTGCTCTCCATCTGCCTCGGGGCAGGGTGCTGTAACCAGTTTCTTCACTGGATAAGGGGAGCAGGCCTCTTGACTTCAGAGGACTGCTGTCCGTCGTTTACTGCACGAACTGTAAGTTTCGAGTAATTCTAATGTCTTTAAAGTCTTTAGTAATGATGTTTCTTGTTTTGCAGGGTTCCGGCGATGGCGGATGACGGGCTGAAGTGAGTTGAAGATGGAGCCCGTGTGATGAATAAAGCGCCTGGAAGCACGTAAGTAAGCGCTTGTTGCCTGCTTCACGATGCGCTCTAACTGTCTTTTTATTTTGCAGGTACAAGTTCGGAGCGGCTGCAGGATGCCGGAATACCCACTGGGTTAGATGTGGAAAGGAGTAATGGCACGTGAGTATTAAAGTTCCCCAATGTCTTTAAACGCACCTTGTTTTGTCTTTCAGATGCGGGATGCAGCGCCGAAGGCCTCCGGAGCGTGCAAAGAGTTGGTAAGCTTTTGTCTTTCAGATGCCGGAATGCAGTGTGAAGACCTCCGGAGCGCACGAAGAGTAGGTAAGCCTTTGTCTTTCAGATGCCGGAATGCAGCGCGAGGCGTTGGTGACAGCCGATGGACCAGGTAAGTGAAGAGCTGTCACTGAAGACCGTAATGCTAACCTGTTCTTTCTTGTCTTTATAGGTGTTGCTGAAGACTGGATTCAGGATGGTAAGCCTTTTTCCTTAGGCCCAGGATCAGATGCAGAAGACATGATGAGCGTTCTGCTGCAGAGGATGCAGAATAACGCAAAGCAAGATTCATCCATCGGGTGTGGTTTAAATAGCCTCCTGTAGTGCTTAGGTGTCTCCTTCCACAGCCACGCCTAGGTAAGAAAAGAGTTCCTGCTTTCCAGAAGAGTTCCAGTGTTCTGAATCTAGGGAGTGGCTCCTGCCCCACCCAACAGGAAAAGTAGTTCCAAACAGAAGAGGATCAGAGGCTCAACTGGCAGGCAAGTAAGCAGCATGGTCTGCTGCAGGTAAGTCCACCCAAGCATTATGAGCCCGGCGCTTCCAGCGCTGGGACTGGGCATATTTATGAGCCTGGTGCCACTGGCGCCAGGACTGGGTCCAAAAGGTCCCAATTGGGACTGGTTGGCACTCGGAACCTGGGTTATGGATCTGCTTCCAAGGGAGTTGGGAAAACCCTGACCTTTTGGAAGCAGAGATCATGACAGTACCCCCCCTCAAGGCCCCTCCCAAACCGGGCTTCTCCGGGGGTTTTGGCTTGTCAGGAAATGTTCGGTGAAATCTTTTGATTAGGCGAGGAGCGTGGACATATTCAGCAGGTTCCCAGGATCTCTCTTGGGGGCCGTAGCCTTTCCAGTCAATTAGGTAAAATAGTTTAGATTTGGAGATCTTGGAGTCCAGAATGCTTTTGACTTCAAACTCGAGTTCTCCATCAACTAGGATAGGTTTTGGAGATTTAGTTAGTCGGGTTTGAGGTTGCACGGGTTTTAATAGAGAGACGTGGAAGACCGGATGTATCTTCATGTGCGGGGGCAAGTCCAACTTGACCGCTACTGGGTTTACTATGGTAGTGATGGAATAGGGACCAAGGTATCTTGGGTTGAATGTGCGTGGCCCTTTTAGAGGTAGATATTTGGTGGATAACCAGACTTGATCCCCTACTTGATATTGAGGGGCTTCCTTCCGATGTTGATCTGCTCCTTTCTTGTATTGTTCTTTAGCCCTTTGAAGGTGAGAAACAGCTTCCTTAAAGGCTTGGGTGATTGTAGAATGCAGGTAGTCTACTGCTGGTGTTTCAAGATCTTGGAGGGGATCCAACTCCGAGGTTCGAGGGTGACTGCCGTACAAAAGAAAAAACGGGGTTTTCCCAGTTCCCGAATGGACAGAGTTATTGTAGGCATATTCGGCTATCCAAGGGATGTCTTTCCAAGTTTTTTCAGTTTGTTGCAGCATGCAGCGTAAATACTGTTCCAGAGTTTGATTGGTCCTCTCGGTTTGTCCGTCGGTCTGAGGGTGGTGACTGGTCGATAGTCTCACATCAATTTGAGCCGACCGACAGCAACTTCGCCAAAAATGAGAAATAAATTGACTACCTCGATCCGAAATTAGAACCGAAGGAAAACCGTGCAATCGGACGATGTTTTCGAGAAACTCTCGGGCCAGAGTTGCTGCTGTTGGCAAGCCTTTGAGCGGAATGAAATGCGCCATCTTGGAGAATAAGTCCACGATTACTAGAATCGTATTGTATCCGGAGCATGGAGGTAGATCGGTGATGAAGTCCATAGAAAGCGTATGCCAAGAGCGAGGTAGGATGTCAATAGGGCGTAAGAGGCCTGCTGGTCTTTCCTTTTGACTCTTGTTTTGGGCGCATACTCCACAGGACATTATAAAGTCTCTGATATCTTTTTTCCAAGACGGCCACCAGAAGTAGCGCTTGATCTTTTTTGAGGTCTTGGCCATACCGGGATGTCCTTCCATTAAAGAATCGTGATAACAAGAGATTACTTTTTTCTGTAAATCTGTGCTGGGTAGGTATAATCGTTCTTGGAAATACAATAAGTTGTCCTTTACTGCAAAGTCCTTTCCCTGCAGATGCCAATTCTGTATGTCTGCTGGAGTTACAAGTTGCCTGGCCTTATCCTTCACTTCCTCTATGGATTCTGTGGCGATTACACCCAGAATTCTTTGTTCGGGAATGATTGGTATAGGTTTAGGGTTGATCAAGTGTTCTTCCACTCCCATCCGAGAAAGGGCATCAGCTTTACCGTTCTTTGTACCAGGTCGATAGGAAATTATGAAGTCAAACTCGGCAAAGAATAATGCCCAACGGAGTTGTCTAGAGGATTGGGCTTTTGCGGTTTTCAAATATTGCAGGTTTCGGTGATCCGTAATCACAGTAACGGTGTGTCGGGCCCCCAGCAGATAATGCCGCCAAGCCTTAAAGGCAGACTTGATAGCCAGAAGTTCCTTGTCAGTAATCGTGTAATTGATTTCAGGAGGCGAGAATTTGCGGGACCAAAATGCCACAGGATGCAACTGATTGGTTAGCGGGTCCTTTTGTGATAGAACTGCCCCCATGGCAAGGCTTGAAGCATCAGTTTCCACGATGTAGGGGAGTTCGGGGCGAGGGTGTTTTAAGATTGGTGCAGAGATAAATTTAGTCTTCAAATCCTGGAAAGCTTGTTCCGCCTCGGTAGACCATTCAAAACGTTTGTTTTTCTTTAACAAGGCAGTGATGGGCTGGACTATTCGAGAGAATTCGGGGATAAACCTGCGATAAAAGTTAGCGAAGCCTAACATGCTTTGCACACCTTTTACGGAGGATGGTGATGGCCATTTGAGAACTGCATCGACCTTCTTTGAATCCCTACGCACTCCGCCAGGTGATAATATGAATCCCAAGAATTCAACTTCAGTCACGTTGAAAACACATTTTTCCAACTTAGCGAAAGGTTTGTGTTGACGCAATCTTTCGAGGAGCATTTTCACGTGTTTCCGATGTTCAGATTCCGATGAAGAATAAACGAGGATGTCGTCAATGTAAACAACAACACACACATCTATGAGCTCTCTGAGGACATCGTTCATAAAATATTGAAAGGCGGCCGGGGCATTGCAAAGTCCGAAGGGCATGACCTGATATTCAAATAGTCCATACTTGGTGCGGAAGGCTGTCTTCCATTCATCGCCCTCTTTTACTCGTACCAAGTGGTACGCTCCTCTAAGATCCAGCTTTGTATATATGCATGCTTTTCTGACTTGGTCCAGGAGTTCAGGGATCAAAGGTAACGGATATCTATTCTTAACGGTGATCTGGTTCAGGGAGCGATAATCTATACAAGTTCTAAGGTCTCCTTCCTTTTTTGGAACGAAGAACAAAGCTGAAGAAGCAGGGGACTTGGAAGGACGAATAAACCCATTTGCCAGGTATTGATCCAGGTATTGTCGAAGGTGAAGGTTCTCATGCTCGGTGAGGGCATAAATTCTACTACAAGGAGGAGTAGATCCAGGTATCAGGTCTATCTGGCAGTCATAAGACCTATGAGGAGGTAGAGAGTTAGCCTGATCCTTCCGGAAAACATCTTGGTATTCTAGGTATTCGGGAGGTAACTGGGGAGTCTCTGAAGAAATTGCTGCCAGTGCAACACCAGGTGGAGGGTGACAAGTAGAGACACATTCTGGAAACTGGACCGTTCTTGCTCGCCAATCGATCAGAGGATTGTGTTTCTCTAATCAAGGTATTCCTAGAATAATCTGAAACTGAGGGGCCTTGATCACATCGAACACGATCTTCTCATGGTGTCCATCTTGACTTACTAGCGTCACCTCTTGAGTGGTATGCGTTACTGGCCCGGAGGCTATCTCCGTACCATCCACCGTAGTAATGACGTCCTTTACAGCCTTGGGACAAAGAGTTAGATTCATCCTCAAAACCATTTCATGATCCACATAATTGCAGATGGCACCGCTGTCGACGTAAGCTTCAATTGCATGTAATCGATTCGGATTATCAGGGCTAATGAGGACCATAGGTATCACGAAATGCGAGGTCACGGAACTGGTTTTCACGCTCGGCAAGAGGACCTCTATTCTTGTCGGGCGAGGTTGTTTCCCTGCTCAGAGTTTGTAACTTTGGTAACTGCAGCTCCTACTGCCTTCTTGGCAGGTTTCACCGGACAGTCTCGAAGAAAGTGCCCTGAGTTTCCGCAATAGAGGCATAATTGCAACTGTTTTCTCCTTTCCCGCTCCTTTTGTGTTAGAGGACCTTTCAGACCCCCTATTTGCATGGGTTCCCCGGAGTCTACTCCTTTGGAAGGAGTTGGCGGTTTGGAAAATACTCGAGCATCAAACTTGGAACGATCGGCCTTCCTGTTCTGCAGTCTGTGATCTATTTGAACGACTAAGTCTATATAGTCCGAACAATCTTGTGGGGGATTCACTACTTGGGCTAACCCATCTTTGAGCTCTCCACGTAGACCTCTATAAAACAGCGTAATCCTTTTGTCCTCAGGCCATTGAGTTTCCACTATCAGTCTGTTGAAAGACGCAATATAAGCCAAAAGGTCTTGATTACCTTGTCGCAACGAAAGAAGCTCATTGTCCAAGACCTGCCCCTGTGAATGTCTTGCGAACAGTTTTTCCATACTGAGCTGAAAAGCTTGAAAATCATGGAGGACCAGATCATCTTGATTTACTAGAGGGATCGACCAGTCTGCCGCATTGCCACTAAGGTACGAAAGCACAAAAGCTACTTTAGCTTGATCAGTTGGAAAGGCTGCTGGCCGGCATAAGAAATGCAACGGCACTGATTGATAAATACTGCAAACCTCTTTGGGTCACCAGAAAAAATCGTTCGGGCGGAGCCAGAGGTACATTCCCAGGTAGGTTGATCTGCACTGGATTCATAGAGGATGTAGAAGGAAGATTTCCCCCAGATGCGGGTAACGGGGTCTGTCCGGCTTGTGACTGTAGCAATTGTCTAGCGAGATCATCTGTTCGCTCCTTGGAAATAATCAGTTCCCTTCTTAGAGCGTTCGTTTCCTGACGGGCTGCATGCACTTCTGCCCTTAGTTCCCCAAGTAACTGGGCTAGCTGGTCGGTATCCGAGGTTTCCATAGCGCCTGGACGGGAGTTTTGTGGTAGGCTTTGCGTTCTGTAACGCTCACCTGATTCCCGTAGAGGCGCCGGTCTTGACTGGGCGTATACCGTATCTGCAAAGGTGATGTGTAACACACGGCTGGCTCTTTGGGCTGGACCTCTGTGCACTGTATGTCTGACTTGAAGGGTAAGATGTCTGCAGATAGAAAATATGGGATTAAGGAACTGGGTTATTGAATGTCTCTCTCTTCTTCCCTTTCTCTTCTCCTGTAGGACCCCAAAGGTTAATGCTCTCACCTTAGGTAAGTGAACGCCGTGCTCTCCATCTGCCTCGGGGCAGGGTGCTGTAACCAGTTTCTTCACTGGATAAGGGGAGCAGGCCTCTTGACTTCAGAGGACTGCTGTCCGTCGTTTACTGCACGAACTGTAAGTTTCGAGTAATTCTAATGTCTTTAAAGTCTTTAGTAATGATGTTTCTTGTTTTGCAGGGTTCCGGCGATGGCGGATGACGGGCTGAAGTGAGTTGAAGATGGAGCCCGTGTGATGAATAAAGCGCCTGGAAGCACGTAAGTAAGCGCTCGTTGCCTGCTTCACGATGCGCTCTAACTGTCTTTTTATTTTGCAGGTACAAGTTCGGAGCGGCTGCAGGATGCCGGAATACCCACTGGGTTAGATGTGGAAAGGAGTAATGGCACGTGAGTATTAAAGTTCCCCAATGTCTTTAAACGCACCTTGTTTTGTCTTTCAGATGCGGGATGCAGCGCCGAAGGCCTCCGGAGCGTGCGAAGAGTTGGTAAGCTTTTGTCTTTCAGATGCCGGAATGCAGTGTGAAGACCTCCGGAGCGCACGAAGAGTAGGTAAGCCTTTGTCTTTCAGATGCCGGAATGCAGCGCGAGGCGTTGGTGACAGCCGATGGACCAGGTAAGTGAAGAGCTGTCACTGAAGACCGTAATGCTAACCTGTTCTTTCTTGTCTTTATAGGTGTTGCTGAAGACTGGATTCAGGATGGTAAGCCTTTTTCCTTAGGCCCAGGATCAGATGCAGAAGACACGATGAGCGTTCTGCTGCAGAGGATGCAGAATAACGCAAAGCAAGATTCATCCATCGGGTGTGGTGTTTAAATAGCCTCCTGTAGTGCTTAGGTGTCTCCTTCCACAGCCACGCCTAGGTAAGAAAAGAGTTCCTGCTTTCCAGAAGAGTTCCAGTGTTCTGAATCTAGGGAGTGGCTCCTGCCCCGCCCAACAGGAAAAGTAGTTCCAAACAGAAGAGGATCAGAGGCTCAACTGGCAGGCAAGTAAGCAGCATGGTCTGCTGCAGGTAAGTCCACCCAAGCATTATGAGCCCGGCGCTTCCAGCGCTGGGACTGGGCATATTTATGAGCCTGGTGCCACTGGCGCCAGGACTGGGTCCAAAAGGTCCCAATTGGGACTGGTTGGCACTCGGAACCTGGGTTATGGATCTGCTTCCAAGGGAGTTGGGAAAACCCTGACCTTTTGGAAGCAGAGATCATGACACTAGTACAAAGGGTGGTACCACTTTAGAATTGTATATATTTGCCATTGTTGATTTTCCGGAGTACAAAGTGAGTTATTGTGATAAGTGTACATAACCTTGACTATTGATTATATAAAGACTGTGTTCTAACCAATACAGTGTGTGGACATTCCTTTGTGGGGGCTTGGGGTACACTGTACTTAAGAACCAGCCTGCATCACCTCCTGAGAAGCTAGGCCTTGATTGCTCGTCCATTGCTACCGTATTAGAGAATCTTGGCCGGGGTCCTCTGTGCCTCCCCTCTACCATATAGAGAGCAGAAGTACAGACACCCCCCACCGGTTGTTTTTCTCTTCACAAAGAGGGAAGCTTGAAGGAGAGCTGAATGTTGTCTGCATAACACTGGAAGTAAGAAGAGAAGTAAGAGATCAAATGGGCCAAAGAGGCGAGGTAGTTGTTGAAAAGCCATCTCAAGGGGATAGAGCCTTGAGGGAATGCCACAGGTGGTGTGTGTGATAGGGGAGTGAAAAGGGCCAAGTTTAACCTGTGAACGTCGGCTGGAGAGGAAGGAGGTCACCCAGTCCAGTGCCAGGCCCATGATGCCCAGCGTGTCACTGAGCCAATTTGTCAGGATGGCATGATTGAGAGTGTCGAAGTCCGAGGAAAGATCCAGGAGGATAAATACGGATGTACAGTTAGAGTCAAGATTAGAGAGCACGTTATCATCGGTGTTCAGTAGAGCAGTTTCCGTGCCTCTGCCAGCTCTTAAGCCAGACTGGTGGTCATGAAGACAGCCGACAGATTTGGTTTGTTGGGTCAGTTGGGAAATGCGTTTTCCCAGGAAGGGGGTGATGGAGATGAGGCGATAGTTAACAGGGCATGAGGGGTCAGAAGAGGCCTTTTAAAGGGGGTTATGCATAAGGGAGTGCTTGAGGGGGAAAAGGAATGAGCCGGTGGCAAAGGATTGGTTACAAAAATCTGCCAGGCAAGGCGCAAAGGAGGCAATGCTGTTCTTGATAGTTCTGGAAGATCAGGGGAGTGCCTGTTTGGAGGAGACTTTCATAGAGAGGACCAGTCTAGAGACCTAATCTGGTGCTTTGGGAGAGAAGGAGGAGAGGGGAGGAATGACAGCTGGGAAGGTAGGAGGGAGGGATGGCGGGAGGGAGGAAGATGAGAGTAAGGACAGAATGTCCTGAGTTTTGTAAAGGAAGTGGGATGCTAGAGAGGTACAGAGGATCAGGGATGGCAGGGGGGATGTGGAGACTCCAGAGGGATTGGCGAGTTCCTTGCAGATTTTAAACAGTTCTTCGATCAGATGGAGAGTCTGTATTGCCATTAGAGCAGTCAACAAGCAAATTTGGCAGAGGATTTCTCTGATGCCTGCCACTTCCACTCAGCCACTCTGCACTTGCATTTCAGAGAGGCTAGGTCAGACTTGTACCAGATGTTGTGCTTGGAGGCAAGGACATGGGCAAGGATATCAAGGGTATTGACGATAGGTGACGATTAGCAAGGACAGAGTCAGAGTGGGAGTCTGTGGCAGGAGTGGGAGGGGGAATTAAAGTGGCAGCAAAGGCAGCACCCAACACTTGCTTCATCAGTCAAATGACAGAGAAGGAGACAGGAAGTGCAGAAAGAGGCTTGGCAGCGGGACCAAATAGACCCAGATGAGAAGACAGGAGGGAATGTTCAGACCAGGAGAGAGGTGCAGTGAAAGGGATGGAGATAGGAATGTCTGAGGAGATGGGAGCATCCGACGTGTGTCCAGCAGAGTGTGTCAGACCAGAGAGATGAATGGTGATGAAACTATGTAGCATAGGCTGCAGAAGAGATGATTGGCCGCCTCCAGAGAGTCAAAGTGAATATTGAAGTCACAGAGGGGAAGAGGTTTGGAGGTAGAGCCAAGGTGTGGTCCAACCACTCAGAGAGGAAGAGGGCGACATGACCAGGGGTCCTGCAGAAAGTGATGAGAGTCTGCAAAAGGGTTGGAGAGATGCTGAGGCTATAGACAAAGCATTCAAAGCTGGAGTAGGATTGAGTGGAATGATAGTAGCAGGGGTCCAGTCAGGGAAGATCAAGACCACCCTGCCTCCAGATCGGTTAGGCATGTGCATGGAGAGGATATTGTAACCCTCAGGCAGGAATGTGTCAAAAGCAGTGACAGAGCTGGCAGTGAACTACGTCTCAGTGAGGGCAAGAACATCTAGGTCAAATTCTTCAGAAGGAGCCAGATATCAGAAGAGTGTTTGATGGCAGAGCAAGAGTTGAGGGTAGCTACGTGGACCTAGTTACCACCTTTGCAGATCTTCTGAGGAGGGGTACAGGGATGTGGTATGCCCATCGGAGGTGGAGAAGGGGCAAGAGGGGTGGCCACCAGATGAGTGGCGGTAGAGGGGAGGAGGTTGATGAGAGACAGACGATGCCTATCAAGAAGGAGACGTTTGGGCTGCAAGTTCAGGGACATGACAGCGCCATTGTAATAGCCATTAATGATGCATCTAAAAGATGAGAAGCCTGCAAGAGTACCTCCAACAATGGGACACAAGGAGAAAGAAGAGAGGACAGAGACCATGTGTGGAGTCCATAGCTCCGGGGAGGGAGAGACAAAGAGGATGTCAGTGACAGTCTGCATGGAAGAAGCGTTGACGTAGGTGTCCGCGATGGGCAGGCCTGGATTGGAGACCAGGGAGATCTTTTTTGAACTTTTCCCTCCAGTTCTTTGAAAGGAAGATAGGATAGGTGATAGAGTAGCAGGTGAAGTAAATAGGCGAGATGGAGCGCACCATAGAAGGAGGGAAAGAGGAAAGAGATGGAAGGAAAGAGGGGAGGGAGATGAAGAATTATACAAAATACAATTAACTCATCAGGTGGCCTAGCAGCAGACAGATGCCGATAGACAGGAGCAGGCAGTGTCCTTTCTGGACTCTTCAGGGATGCATCTGGCCAGTCAGCCCTTCCTTCCAACGGGACAGATGCACAAATGCAGTGGTCGTATGCCTTAGGTTCTTAAGTCAATGATGCTCAATATGGTGCTCATGGTCGTAGAAGTCATCCCCCATGTTCAGAGTTTTCGAGGAGGAGAAGCTGCTGATTCATGGAGTCCAGACAAATCCAGCATGGAAGAGTGACGAGTTAAAGCAGAGACGCCGAGACATGATAACATTGATAATTCAACAGTCACCCCTCACCCTTTCCTGGTTCCCACAGGGTCAAGTTGGGGACAGAGAAAGGTCTTTGCAGGAAACGGGCAGCATCATCCTTTGCCTTCAAACACAGTGGATATTCCCTTAATTCCATCATCCAGATATATAAAATCAAGATTCTTCACACAATGCTATCTGACATAGAAGCCTGGGAACATAAGCATATCAAGAAGCTAATGCCGTTACAAAGCTATTGCTTAAGAAAACTGACTACGTTACCTCCAAACCTTCCAATTGAATACTTTTATTTGGAATTTGCACTGATCAGTCTTAGCTCTAACATTCTTAAATGGGTATTGAATCTCTATTGGAGGTTATACAACCAAACATCTAATACTTTATTAGAAATTATCTTTAATAGCAACAATTTCAAGCTCTTGAGTGCCACCTATATGGTTTTCTTATACATAATACTTGAGGCATAAGGTTGATGTGACTCATTCATTGTCACAGGGTAACTTTTAAATCTGTAATTTCAAGAGGAATTGCTGTGGATGATCATGAACAACTCTTAGTAGATGTAGCCAGTAAAAGCCTAAGCGGTGAGTTTGTATTTAATATGTGCAAAGTGTGACACCACAATACTGTAATGAATTCCGTGATAATATGTTTGCACATAATACCTAAGAATTAAATGTAATTTAGTAGAACCCCATAAAATTACAGGAGGTAGGAGTTATCTACCAAGACGTGTTCGCAACTGTCAATTATGTGGCCCCTCTGAGGCAGAATCTATTGAATATCTCATTCTAGACTGTGGGAGTTTACAATACATACATAGAAGAAATGCAATGGACTATGGGAGTTTGGAAATTATACTGCCCATAAGGAAGCGATTTGGGAGACTATTTTTGGGCAGTGATGCCTCTCTGATGTATCACTTGACGAAACTGGTGCACTATAGAGGACAATTCTTAATCTTTTATGTGATTCAATCTATAATATATTCTGATGCTCTATTTTTATTTTTATGACCACCTTAATTGGCTGTGATATACAATAACAAATGTCTTTTAATCTGTTCTCCAGACCAATTATTTACCTTTTTTCTTTTTCAGTGGCACTGCCTCCGACATTGAGGCATTCTTCACACGGATGAGAATGTAAGAGCAGCAACTGTGGCAGATGTAGAGACCCTCCTTTGTCTCAAGGGTGGCACATGCACCAAACAGGTTAGTAATCAACTCTTAATCTGAGTACTCTTGGAATTCAGATAGAAGTGAGATTGGTTCTGGGCTTTGGTGGAGTGTGATTATGAATACTCTGCCCAGGCATTGGCACTGTTTTGTTTCCCACTTATTTAACTTATTTATTGTTCGCTTGTTAGGTCCCTATTCAGGAAGTAAATACTGTTTCAAGCGTCCACAGGGCAACAGGGAGGGGACAAGTGATAAGTCACAATTAAAATACATAAAAAAATATGTAATACAGTGCAGGTTTCTGGGGGATGGACCTACTATGCCTGGTGAATGTTCAGAAAGTGCAAGTGCAGAAGTGAGAGGGAATCAAATAGGTGCCGGGGGGCTCATGGGTGAGCAACAGGTGAAGTGCAATGTAAGGTAAGTGCAAGCCACCAAGTGTGGAGGGTGAGCCGAGGCAAGTGCTGAGGAAAGACGGAAGCTGGGGTGATTCGGTTCGGGAGGTCAGGGCCCTGGCGATGCATATGGGCCCTGGACACCAAACAAGCAACTTTGAGATTAGCAGAGGAGAGAGGGAGGAGGTAAAGAGGAAGGTCTTGAGGATCTTCTGGAATGTAAGACAGTCCTACTCAAGATGAAGAGGGAGGGGGAGGCTGTTCCAAAGAAGGGAGCCAGCTGCGGAAAGCAATCGACCTCCTGCCCTCTGTTTAGTGAAACACTTTACACACAAGGAGTTGGTGCCAGAGGAGCGTAGAGGTCTAGAGGGGGGGTATTTAGTACGAGAGATTTGCAGATTTGCAGATAGTGTGGTCCTTGGGCCCAGCAAGCCTTGTGGATGGTACAGAGGGATTTGAATTTAATCCGTGAAGCATCCAGGAGCCAGTGAAGACTTTTTATGGCATGCAAGATGCGGTCCCTTGGCTTGAGGTCAAGGATATGTCTTGCTGCCCTATTCTGGATTAGGTAGAAGGCCTCGCAGAGTGGCAGAAGGTAGATTCAGGAGTAGGCCATTGCAATAGTCAAGCCTAGAGAGAACCAGGGCTAAATTAACATTGAGCTTCTGGGGGAAGGTGAGAAAAGGTAGAAAGGTAGAATTCCTTTGAGAAGGACGAGCTGAAAGTGGGACTTCTTGGCAATGTCCTGAGTGTGAGGGAGGAAGGAGAGAGAGGAGTCGAAGATGACTCAGGGGTTTCTGGCTTCAGAGGAAGGAGCAGGGGGCAGGCCCATGGAAGAAGGCCAGAGTGAAGGGAAGAAGTCGGGTGCAGGGGTCCCAATCAGAAGGATCTCCATTTTGCTGCATTAATGCAGATATTGTTGGAAGTACACCAAGCCTGGATGGCAGAAAGGCAGTCAGGGATGATGGAAGGTGCAAAAGGGTCAGCAGGAAGTTTGAAGAAAAGTTGTGTGTTGTCAGACTAGAAGTTGGGGGAGAAGGAGAAGATGAGGAGTGCCAGCTGAGTAAGGTAGATGTTAAAGAGCCAAGGTGAGAGAATAGAACCCGAGGGACACCACAGGTGGAGAAGGACTAGGAGAGGAGAATGACTAGGGGTGAGCAGTCTATTAGGAGGGAGGTCAGCCAGTCCAGTGACCGCTCCGAGATACCAAGAGTGTCAAATGCACAGGGGAGATCAAGAAGGACGAGGACAGCCGGGGAGTTGGAATCCAGGGATGAGCGCAGTTCTTCACAGGTGTTCAGAAGAGCAGTTTCTGTGCCCCTGGATGTGCGGAATCCAGATTGATTGTTGTGGAGACCACCAATATATTCAGTGGGAGAGTTGAGTTGGGATAGGGCCAACTTCTCCAGCAGTTTCCCTAGGAAGAGAGTGATTGAGATAGGGTGGTAGTTGGCTGAACAGGAAGGGTCTGCTGATGGTTTTTAAGGAAGGGGCACACAAGGGAGTGCTTGAGGGAGGAGTGGAAAGAAGCCAAAGCAAAGGAGTGGTTACAGAGATCAGCGAGTGCAGGGGTGAGAGGGCTAATGCTGTCCTTGATGGTTCTGGATGAGCAAGGGGTAACCTGTGTGGAAGAGACCTTCGGGAAACAGACAACTCTGGTGACTTCTTCTGATGAGACAAGGGCGAAGAAGGAGAAGGAGGAAGGAAGAGGGTGAGTGGCCAAGCATGAGTTACCTAATCATCATTTGGTGAGGTAGGGATGAGATAGCAAGCACCTCCATTCACTTTGGTTCTCCTATGGACCATGTTATTTGCAACAGTCTTGTGCAGTGGGTGAACATATTCGTTTTGTGTTCACTCGGGCTGTCATCCCTATTAAGGAAGGAGGATGCATCTGGTGACATGGGTGAATTGAGCGCCACCTGTTGCCACCATGGTATGCCGTATGGAGCCTCTTCCCTATTTAAGATGCTGCTAACATGCTATAGACTAGGGTCAAATGTAATTTAAATATGCTTTGGGTCTTCCTTCCTCAGGGCCAAAAATCGGCATGGTTCCTCCTCAGTATAATATGGGGAACACTCCCTGTACACTGAGATGTGTGTGAGAGGGAAGTTGGCTGGGACATACGGATGTTTCTTTCCTAGATAGGATTTCATACATTATACATCCATGCATCCCAACTGCTAGTTAAGACAACGCAGGAGAGGGTAGTTGCTTTTACAGTGGTGTGTTCCTTAGTTAACTCTTTTTTGTTATGGCTGTAATTAGTAGTTGATATACTTTAAGCAATATGTTTCCCACGTTATCTTCCCTCTTAGGTTCCTCTCCTCACTTCCCTGTACCCCTACTCTTCTGCTTGGCTCAGTTTGGGTGGTCAAAAAGCATGCAAGCGGTCTGGAATCACTAAAGCCTGGCACCCAGAATATGACTAGTATGAATGAAGCAGTGAAAAGGGTGATGTGCCTACTACCTGTGGAGAGGCTTGCAGTGGATATAGGCATGTTGCAAGAGACCGACCTGCCTGAGGGGAAAGCCAAGAGACTGGAGAAACAGTAGGGGGACATTTAAGATCATAACTGCTTCACTGCAACCTCAAGAGAACTCTGTATTGTGGTTAGGAAGAAATGTAAACTGCAAGTCAACAGAGAACTGAAAGACTCTAATGATAGATATCTGGTGCTCAAGTCACCAAATGGCTGATTTTCAAAGAATATCTGCCCAATGTGTAGTCCAAACAGGCTTTTTACACCCTATTCAAACTGATGGCTCAATATTGAGGCATCCAAACCATCTGTTGAGGGATTTCAATCTCCCTCCTGACCCATTGCTTCACTGAAACGTGAGTGTGAGGTCGAATTACAAATGATACATAAAGTCAGTCCAGAAACTGAATCAAGATATGGCCTACTGGTTGTATGGTAGCTATTGAATCAGATTGTAAGGAGTTTTTACTGTCTCTCTTCTCTTGGGTTGACAGTAGCTTTTCTACAATTGACTTCTCCCTATGCTCTAAGTCCCTAACCAACTGTGTGTCCCTCTCTGTGATTGCGAGTCAGTATATTTCTGACCATGTGCTCGTTGTCTTAACTTTGGATCAGAAACAAGGCACACTCATCAAGTCATAGTGACATTAATGTGTTCTGTTCTTAGAGACCTAGAGTTTGTGTAGTTTTTGTGGTAGGACATTGAGAAGTTTGTTGCTCAAAACAAAGGTTCAGATCAGAACTTTTGGATAGTCTGGCAACCCTAAAGCCCCATCTTTGGCAGAGGTTCGCAGCTCAACCTTCCCGAATGAAAAAAGAGCAGGCAGCAGAAGTTGCTGCCATGTAATGCACCTTGAAAAGCGCTGGCATATGCATACAATTAAGAGAACAGAACAACAAAGTTAAAGATGAAAGTTGAAAAGGCCAAGTATTAGGTGAATAAACACTACACAGAGATGGCATAATATGCAATGTTCAGGCTCAACCAAAAATATTTTGAGCAAGGAGACATTTACTGGCAACTTTTGGCCTATAAATAGGCAGTGCAGAAAAATAGTGAGATCTATAAAAGACAAGCATGGAATCTTCAAATGCGCTGATGTGCTGATAAGTGAGGCCTTCTGATGAATTCCCAAGGAACCTTATGAGAAAAATGATAAGGATGTAGCAGAGATAGCTGAAATCACGTGGAACCTATACATGTACTTATAAAGGCCCTGTAAGTGAGAGTTTTTGAACATGGGAGAGGTGAAGGCAGAGATAATAATGTCAGTAAAAGGCACAACACTACGAAATCACCTATAATGGATGATTATCAAGTGTCCTCCATCTACTAAAAAGAAAATGTAACGTTGCCAGATAAAGTCTCTTCAAGGCAGCCAGTGGACCTACAATATACCTTGGGATTGACTTCTGTCGGTCAGGGAAAGGAAGGCTCATGAGGAGCACCCAAGGCCTAAAGTCAAGTATGACCTTTGTTTTTGAGAATTGGCTGGCTCTCAAGCTGAACCTCTTGACCAGAATAAATGTTATCAAAATGGACATCTTTTCAATGATATTTTATGTCCTCAAAACTGTGTGGGCAACTATTCCTCTGAGAGTCTATGTAAAGGATATAACCTGTCTGAAAAGTTCATCTGGTGCTCATGGAATCCCTTAATGTCATTCCAAGGACTATATACAGCATCATCCCTAGAGGGTTTCAGCTCAGAGTACATTGAGAGATATCAGACAAGTTTCCCGCTTCTACAATTACAGTGATTTTTTTACTCAATCAGATCATGCTCAAAGCTATGGGTAGGAACAGAGTCTGAATAACTTAATGAGAGACACCTGCCACTCCTACTCTGATGATGTAACCAGCACTAGTAAGCACAGTCAGGTTGACCAACAGTAGGATCTGCAAAATGAGCTAGATAAACATAATTGACAACTCAAGGCTGTGAAAAGCCGAAATAATGTTCCACTACAAAGGATAGCAGGAAAGAGTTGTATGTGTGGTGGCATAGCTGGTCTCTGGGGTTCAGTGATATGCCCATTTAACAATCTAATTGCAATCTAGGGGCTGCAAAATTCAGCAATCTGGATGTACATTCAGTTCAGGTGGCGACTGGAGGTTGTCTTGCTATGATTCGCAAGTCGTGATGTGGACCTCGTTCCCAACTCGAATAATGATGGTGTGCAATGCCTGATGGAGAACAAGGGATTTGTATAGAATGATTATGAAACCTAACCCTGTCCAGGTTGAAACATTCAGGCTGGACTTGTGCGAAAAACGTGGGATCACTCAAAGGGAAAAAAGTAGTGTGTCTGTTGTCAAATAGCAGAGAAAGCATAGAAATGCAGACATGCTTAATGCAGCAGAAGATCTGATACTACCTCTACTGGTCAATTGTAGAGGTAGTAGCCTAAGATGACCAGCCCTGGAATTCTACTAAGAGAAAAGTAAGATTTGTTCACATGTTCATAGACTGTGAAAATATTAACGCCTTCTAGGGGGAGCGGGGTCTCTAACCAAATCCACATTATCTACAGTCATACCCAGGAACCTGAAAGAATATTGATCCTGATTAACAAAAACCTTTCAATTCTGAGAGGGGCAGGGCAGTCAGTCAGAAAATGGGTAACTCGATAAATTATGGTGGCCTAGAAACTGACCCTGCGCCATTGGAAGAAGAGATCATAACTGAGAACTAAGGGATGGATGAGATGATGACCAAACTGGCCAATATGGGTGGCGAGGGGGGACAACACAGGCAACAAGTCAGTTAGATCTCTTCAAAGAGACAGGCGATTCTGGAGCTCTGTGCATAAAGGTTGCATGATTAATTATACAGGATAAGCATGTCATTCATCTCTGTGAAGCCTTTTGAAAAAGCCTGGACACATCTTTAGAACAGTGGCCCAGTGGGAACCTCAAATATTTTGGGAAAGATTTCCCTATTGCAGGAATTGGACTGGTTTTTGGTAATGATGAATCCTGGGTCTTACACTATGATTCATCATCCAATTATGAGCCTAGGATCTTGAGTTGAATCATGCGTTTATTCTTCGGGTTCAGCCTGCCACAGAGAGCCATCTTGGGCTAAATCATCCAGTTCATTAAATTTCATTCAGAAAATCAGGTCTCTGGCCTGTCCTAAAGGATGGTCGGCCCGCTAAATAAGGTCCAGGTCACTTAATGTTCCTTTGTGGGTTGTGCTAGGCTGTGAGGGAAAATGTGTACAGGACAGGCTTACACTTGCAGGGTGTTTGGGTGGGTCTTGGAAATTGGTGCAAGGAGCAGAGGAGTTTTGAGGTACTGTAGCTGTTCAGTGCTTGTTTTTGTCTGGTTTCTAGGTTTTTAGTCTGTTATTTTAGGGGTTTGTTGGCCTTTCTTTTAGTGTTTGTTCTGTTGTTTATAGTGTGATGTTAGATTACCCCATGAAAAAGGCTTTGCCCTTTCCTTTCTATATATTTTCCCTTTTGTGTCCAGCTGAGGCATTGCAGGGCCTCAGGATGAGGATTCAGAGAGGAGACAGGGTCATCAGAGAAGGGCCTTACTAGTAGCACAGAGGTGGACGTGGCAGGACCACTTGTGAACACTGTCATGGAGGCTGGGGAGGCTGAACCTCGAGTGAATGGCACCACAGAGGCAGGGGAAGTATGACTTCTTTTGGATTCCCCCATGGAGGCCTGGGATGCAGGGCTCTAGGGCACATCCCCTAATAGGCAGCGCTAGTGCAGGAGAAGAAGTGTGTGTTCCTCATATATGAGGAGGCGATGACACTGCAATAACCCAGAGGGTGAGTGTGGGCGGGGGGGCTGCTGTCTGAGTGGCAGCCTTGAGGTGGAAGTTATCTTTACTCAGCAAGCAGGGTAAGGGTGCTGCTGAGGACAACAGAGGAATCATCAAGATGAGGTTCAGTCGAAGGACCAGCCTATGGAAGTACCAATACATTTTCAATAGAATTCTGGAACCAGGGATTTCACAAACAAACTAGGGCAAGAGGTCTATGGCCAACATTGTAGACAGGTTGGAATTGAGCAGGTGTTATGTGCCATGCGGAACAAGACAAGAAGTGGGCACATAGATGTTGAATCTGCTGCTGCAACACAATGGGGGACATTCCGAAGTGGGCGGTAAGGGTTAACGGTCACCGGTAATGATGCCGGTGCCATTAACCCCTTACCGCCCAATTCCAAGGTCTGACCACATGTCCTTTGCGGGTCCCGCTAAGGGACCAGGGCGCTAATAACGGGCCCGCTATTTGCAGGCCCGTCATTAGCGCCTTCTCCATTCCCATTGAGCCCTATGGGAATGGGGAATGCTTTACTGAATGGGGACTTCCTGGGTCCTCCAAGGTCGGAATGACCTGGTAAGTCCCCATTCAGCCAGACCGGATCCGGACCCAGTTTTGTAGGCAGCCATGATGCTAATAGCACCATGGCTACCTCCATCCTCGGAATGACCCCCAATATCTATGAAAATACAATATAACTAATCTGCTGCAGGTGATAGTGCCAATTGGGTCCCTGTGGCCAACTTGACCCTTGATGAAACAAATTTGTAATCATGCGCTATCACACTGTGTGGATTGACTAGAAAAGTAATCAAAACACACAGTTGACACATGTTTCGACCTTCACAGTCTTTTTCCAGGCTGAATATGTCAATGTCACACATGACCACCAATATGATTCAAAAATAGATACGTTTGTAATATGTACAATAATAATTTGAAAAATGTCCAAACCCATATATGATTCCATTACAAACAGACCCATAATCATCCATAAATATACCAATTCAATACAAGTGTAACTGTGTTTTCAAACAGTCATTGAGTTTATCAACCATTGTTGGTGATGATTCATATACATCAAGCCAGGGCATCAAATTCAGTTATGTTTTGAGATAAGGAAAAATGCAATATTGTACCAAAAAATAATAAAAGAACAGAGGCAAATACAGGAAAAGACAACACAAAAAACACACCATTACTATGGTTCTAATATATACAAATCAATTCCATGTCCATTACCCTAATATAGTTTAACACCTGTGCCAATGCCATGTCCTCCGTGTTCATGCATAAACATGTTCTATGATGGCTAATTAGTACCACCACCTTTTATTCCTGAGTAAAATTACACCATCACTCTTCCCGTCTTCCCGAAAATGTAAGGTGTCCATCTATTATGGGTCATAATTCAATTGGCCAATTCCCTCTCTGAATCAAATATAGTCAAAAGTCAGGTGACACCCCCACCAATAACTCTGGTAGTGGTGCCTACCGTTCAGTACAAAATAAGCTGGTCTATAGCAATTATTTCCAACCTTATGATAACTGTCGGAAAAAAAACCTATATGAAAATTACACCACCAAGACAAGTCCCCCTATGTCTTGTCCTCAACATTGAATAAAATCATACCTCCAAAATAGAAAATATTAATTGAGGTATCCAATACATTCAATGAATAATCCCTAAATGTTAAAACTAAAATGAGCTTCAATTACTTGCCATACATTGTGGTCTCATGATGCTATCTGCCATGGCACTTGTGATATTTGTGAACACTCTAAAATGCTTCTGTAACACTGCCTGACATGATTGGGGATCACTACTATACACATCTGAGGCATGCGGGGTAAAAGCTGGTGTCCCACTCCTAAGTGTGCAGTAACACAGATGCAGTATTTTCAGGGGTAATTATGTCGAATGGTGAAGGTATGCTGCTTGTCTGATTGAATGGGGGGCATTGCACCTCAGATCCTTTGACCCCTTTGAATGTCTGTGCATGGGATGTTGCATATGGGAAGGGATAGATGTGGTTCCCAAGATGGTCCTTGACGTTACTCAGCACACTTGTGTGAAGTACTGACTCACTTTAAACTAACATTTTAACCTTGCACATAGGCTGGGTTTATGTGGACCCAATAGTGGTGGCCGTGATTGTGTTGGTAGTCTTCTGGATGCCACGTAATGATGTTGATGTGATTTCTCGCTGCAACAGGAAGGCTGTTTCTCAAAGAGTCTTCTTACAGGAGAAGGCCAAGCTTTTATCAATATTACATCCTTTGTATCTGTTATGTCATTCTCCTCATTCTCCTCAGTATGTTTGCTTTCCAGCAATCATGGTAATTCCCATCCAGATTTGATTGATCATAATAATTTCCACTGTGGTGCAATACTTGTTTATCTACTGCATTCAATACAGAGTTAATTGTCATGTGGGTGTGGTGAACCAGAGTTGGATGAGCCCTTCTACTGACTATACACAATTGTGGCCTCCCCAGTGCACAATTAAGTGTTGCTCCATGAGTGAAAAGACCGAGAGCACTGCATCTCCCAGTGCATCTGGTGCATATTAATGCTGACATCTTAAATCGGTTTTGCACTCACTTAATGATGAATCCCCTGCCTTCCTGAATCTCATTTGCTAACTCCCAGAAAAATCAGGTTGTTGTGTCTCATACAAGCTGCCCTGAGGAATTCCTGGCTCCTCCTGCTCCTCTCCCCAAGTGTCACCTTATGGGACATATCATCAACTCGCTTGAAGAGTGTAGGGAGGTTGTGTGCCAATAATTTAGACATATACTAATAGTGTAGCATATTTTGTGTTCTTTGTGGTGTATTGCATGGGTTGCTAGCATGAATCACTCATATGGTTCACAATGGTGATTAGGGAATGAAATGGGGGGGATTGTGACCAAAGCAGCTAATGTAGGGGTAAAATGTGCAGCCTGCAGGCATTAACATTACAACATTATGGTATGGACAAAACAGATTCATAAAATAAAAGCAGAAATTAAAGGGTGAACAGCTTGCTTTGCGATGTGAAATGTGCTAGATATCAAGGGATGACAGGCCTTGGAAAATATAAATGGTCATTTATTGGTCAGGAGCGTAGGAAGAGAGAATGGGATGTATAATTTTTCTCCCCATCACAGAAAGAAATGGCTGGCACGAGTGCAGCTTGCCAAAAACCAGAGGGCCGAGCTGGAAAATTACACACAATAGGTAAACCGAGGAAAATGTGGAACTTTCTCGAAGGCTCTGACAAGTATTAAAGTTGGGAGTGACACAAGGGGCTGGAGTGAAGGAGGTAACATTGGCAGATAGGTGTGTAAGAATCCCCAGAATCTAAATGTGCTGGCCTGTGATCTGGAGAAAGGCTTATAATGGGCTGTCAGCTGGAAGGCAGGGCTTTTGGGCACTGAGTTTTTGACCTGGGCTTTTTACATGGGTCTGTGGCTTGGGATTTTGCTGCATGAGGGAGTCTGCCTGCGGCTGTGACAGAGCCTGCTCTGGGCTTTGCCTGGCTGAGACTTTAAAGTGGGGCTGAGATTTAACAAGCTCTGATTTTGAGCAAGGCTTGGGGCTGTGGCTTCTGAATTTTGAAAGAGATCATCGAGCGTGAAAGCCGGCCTGCCTCATTTGTGGCTCTGTTGTTCTAGTATAAAGGCATCTTGCCAAATCTCGCTGGGGCCTTGAAATGGGACTGTGATCAAAGGCAATATCTTGGTAGCTGGCAGCATTGACAGGGTTCCCAGCTGCAGTGTCACAAAGAGTCCGGAGATGACTGTTGAGGGCAAGTGTTGAGATAGCAAGCAGACCAGAAGGACTGATGTTACAACAGTCTCAATGGAGTATTAATAGGGATCAAAGTAACTGCAATCTCTTGCAAGGGTGATTTGGCCAGGTCAAACAGACCCAAAAGGCATAACTCCCTCCATCTCTAAGGTACCCAGGGATAGAGGTAATTGCCTAAATCAAAATTGATAATGGGAAGTGTTCTGCTATGCCGTAAAGTCCATAATTTCTAACCTCATACTCACCCGACCTAAGCTTGAAAGCAGTGGGTAAGTGTGAGTTGAGGTTGTGCCTAAAATGCATTTGCTTTTATAAAAACCAACTAAAGTGCTTACCAGTGTGCCTCCTAATTCCATCCCCAATCTATTAATAGTAAACAGGGGGGAATCAATTAAGGGTGTCATGCCGTGTTACACATTATCAATGAATGCCAGTTAGTATTTTTTCATAATTCAAAGAAAACCGTCAGTGTAGAATTGCATGTTTTGTTTTCTTCTCTCCAACACCATGCACTATCGAATGTATGTTTTGCTGGTTGATTGTGGAACGTGCTTAATTTTGTATGGTTAATTTTCTTATCTATAACCAATGAAAATGGAAATGTTTATCACCTTGTTAAAGGCTCTAAAACTCTTCATGGATCTGTAAGCCCACGTGGTGGTCTGTTATTGTGTGGCCTATTCAATTTACAATATACAGTGTTAACATATGGTGTGTGCCAAGTGCAGTACTAAGCCTTCTGATGTCTATCCAATAACCCACAATCTAATATAACTGTGATAACAGAAAAGAAAAGTGGATGGTTATATATATATATATATATATATATATATATATATATATATATATTATTATTTTTTTTTTTCCAAACTTTAAAATCTTTTTTACAAATATGAAATGACCAACAGATTACATAATGTTCTTTTATTTCTCTTCAGACTATCTAAAAGACTCAAATTGTTTTGTTTTTTCACTTCAGTTCTGTAGCTTTTTGATCATCTATTCCAGATATAAGGTTAATGCAAATGTCAATTTATTCTATGACAAGACAGGAGGCTCGCATTATGCGTATTCTTTCTTTAATACTGCCATCTCAGCACTTTAACACTTTAACTTAACTTAATTTTTAATATTTTCTGATGTAACATAAGAAAAAATAAACAGTAAGTTCAAGTTCAACATATCGCAAAATCTCATAGGAGTGTCCTGAACCACGACTCCCATGATCCTCATGCCTTCTGTAGTCCTGAGCCCTGTCTGTCCACCTATCAGTACCCAGCGTGGGCTATAAGCACTCTGAACCCAATGTCCTTTCCTCTTTCTTTTGGCTGCCATTTCAAGATAAGTTCTAATTATGCGTTACTGAGTAAATATTCTTATTTAGTTATTGTCATGGTAATCATGAGGAAAGTAATTAATGTGTTATAGCAGAGTTGCTCTTATAAGATTATTATTGGTAATGATATATTTTAACTTACTGCGCAGCGTCTCAGAAGCGCTGAGGTATTTCAGTAAAGAGTGTGCGCGCGCGTTGGAGATTATACTTTACTTTTTTCCCCGCTTTCATTGTGAATCACGGCGTACTGTAATCCGAATGTTTCTGTGCAAGGGGAAAGGCGGGGCAGAGCCACTGGCAAAGCCACTCGCAGTAGGCAACCGTCCATGCTCTCCACATTACGCCAAGCGCCAGCTCGCGCCGGCAAACACAGCAGGTTTTAGGACCCAGGGGAGCTAAAGTGCATGAAAGCTTTCCCAGCATGCTCCGGCTCCCTCTAACGCTTGTTTGTTACAAATAATACAACTAACGGAGCAGATTAGCGGCTGGCAGTGTCCTTGAGAGGAATTGAAAAAATATATATATATGTTTGAATTTTGAAAAGACTCTATTCAACAGCTATACAACATTGCTAGAAGGGCAGAGTCTCTGTCTTCACAGACTGAGTTTAGAGCCTGATTACTGTTGACTCCCAGAAGTTTGCCTTGCTGACAGTGAATTATGGCTCAGAAAGCACACAGAGAATCCAAATCCACCACGCCAGAGTGGAGCGAAGAAGAGTGGAGGAGGAACTCTCATTGCAGGATTCTGATCTATCCCTCAGCTTTAAGAAGGTGCTGGGAGACTCCCTGACCCAAGTAGTTTCCCAGGGAGTGCAGCCTTTGGCACAAAAGTTGGAAATACTAGAAGCATTCATGGCTGAGCAACAGGAACAGCTAACAATCAGAAAAAGATGGGCAGATAGGCCTGGAGAAGGGACGTCAGCAGGACACTGTGATGCTGGAAATGCATCGGAGGGACAGGGCCTCCGTATCCTTGTCCTTTACTGTCTTTTATCATGTGTTCTGTCATGTTTTTCGTGCAGGAGTTCATGTGGGACTCCTGGCAGTGCAGCTCTCTTTCTTTTGGTTTGGTACAACCCTGTGCCCCTAGGGTATGTTTTTGGGCACCTGTGGGTGGCCCGCAGAGCAGGGTATGGGCTGGTGGCAGCTCCATGCTGAAATTGACAGGTGCACGGAGTATCCTCCGTTTTGGGATACCCCGGCCCTGCCATTGGGATCAGTTGATTCCTGATGGAAAGCAAGATGGCCTCTGTGGACTCTTGCTTTCTATTACCCATTACCTTGTTTTCCCAAAGTCCTGGGAAGCCCGACTCTGTCCCTTCCACCTGAATGGCTGTTGGATGGAAATGCCATATATGGTGTTGTTGTGAAGGCCCGGCCAGACTAGCTGGAGCCTTCCCGGTGATGTATGTTGTGGGTACCTCCTGTGGGTGGGAACTGGGTGAATAGAGTGTGTGACGAATATGCATTCTGTGTTGTGGGTGTCGAGTATCTGGTGGTTGACACAATGACTGAGACAACCCTGCCCGAAACCGGTATGAATGCAGCTTGGAGTGTTGAATGGCTCGGTACTTGTCCCAATACACATAACTTGTTGTGAGTGTCTGGAGAAAAGTGAATGGCCTGAATACCTCATGTGCTTGATTGGCTGCCTGCCTGCATGAATGCCCGTAGTCGTGATTGGATGCTCGAGTGTGACCCAGCGGAATGAATGGGAGATCAACAGTATATCTGGGGTCCTCTCACTGCTAGGAAACGTGTTCCGAAGCTGAAGTCCACTACGACGAGTAACTGGATTAACTGACGCTTGACCTTGAAGCCCTGCTGGACGAGAAGAATTGCTGTTGCTCTCCTTCACAATCTGAAAGCTGCTGTGTTTCCAAGGACTGACCCAGAGAGGACCTGGTAAGGCGCCTTATTCCCGAGCTACGAGGGACCATCATGCACAGCTGATCTTTGCCAACGCTCCCTGGTAGAAAGACCTTCGACAGGCTGCTGACCTGATACGTGGACTGCTGCGGAACTCCAAGGAGAAGCATTCGGACTGTTGTCCGCCACTGTCGATGACCAAATTCGCCGACCGGAGCCGCGGTGTTCCCGTTTGCCTAAGAACTTCCATTGATCATTGGACGCTCTCACCTGCATCGTCATCCCCTTGTCTCCCGCTGGAGAAGGCCCGACCGTCGACCCGCCGAGGAGCATCCACCGGTGGGTTTCCCACCACCTAAAGACCACAGAGACGCCGATGACTCGACACCCTTGCTCGGCCACAGTTCTTCAGCATCTCTTTGCGGTCCAGAACTATCCTCACCAAGGTCCCCCGCACGCCTCTTCCTTGCAGGACGTCTACGCTCTGTCGTCGACGAGCACCGCTAGGAACGAAGCTGCCACTTCCCTGCCGTAGTTCACCCTGTTCACCATCGGACGTTCGACGACACGTGACTCCTGCCTTAAAGCGAGGGCACTGAAGAAGGGCCGTCGATTCCCCGACACTGATCGCCAAGTTCCCCGACACCTCTCGACGATCCGTGGTTCCCGCCTGAAAGGGAGGCACTCAAGACGCCGTGGTCGACGCCGCGTCAGAGAACTATACTCCACCAGGTACATTGGGGGGGTAAAACCTTAATAGGAAGAAATGAGACTATTGAACATATGGACTGGGCTTGTGCTATATATCTTTATTTCCAGGTTGTCCAGGTGGGGGGATCTCCACACAGAGCTGTGTCTAGGTAACGGGACAACATTCTTCCTACTGTTTCAACCATCTTGCGTTCCTTCCTATCTCTATTGCTGGTTTCCTCGTTATTAATCTGTGTGACATTTAACCGTACAGTTGATGCACTTTAATGAGATTTGATAACACTGGTGGTACCACTTTAGAATTGTATATATTTATCATTATTGACTTCCGAGTACAAAGTGCGTTATTGTGATCATGTACATACCTTTGAATATTAACTATATAAAGACTGTGTTTTCAGTAATACAGTGAGTGGACATTCCTTTGTGGAGGTTCGGGGACTACAGTGTACTTAAGAACCAGCCTGCATCACCTCCTGAGAAGCTAGGCCTTGATTGCTCGTCCATTGCTACCCTATAGAGAATCTTGGCTAGGGTCCGCTGTGCCTCTCCTCTACCATAAAGAGAGCGGAAGTACAGACACCCCCTACCAGTGTCTACACTGAAGGCAGCGGTGGGATGCTTATGGTTTTAAGAATCAGTGTATAACCGTGCCACTTACAAAATATCTGAACTTTATTAGATTATGGTTTGGGTGTGTACAAAATAACTGCATTACAAGCAATGTAGTCTATTGCGAATGGTAAATTGACTCGGATGAGCTTAGATGCTCTCCAGAGTGCTTGTGAAGCCAGGGAGTTAGACTTTGTGGATAAGTCTAGGGCTGAGCTGATAGCTGCCCTGGTGGACTACCAGACCGATGGTGAAACTCTTGATGAAGGAGGGAATGCAACCAATGAGGACTCTGCCCCTGGGGTTTCTACTGAATCTGTTTCTGGGAATGCCGCCATTCCTGCTGCCTCTGTTCTGAACCCCAGCAATTCCTTGGAGCTTGAGTTATTAAGGATGAAATTGGCCTTTGAATATTGCAAGTTGGAAATAGATGCTGAGCTTAAGAAAGAGGAGCTGGCTCAACAAGTTGAACACAAGAATAGGGATCTTGAACTCAAAGACAAGGACACTGAATGTCAGAGAATCCAGCTAGAGAAAGCTTGAGTGGAGACTTCAGCGAAACCCAGTGAGGGTGTCAGGTCCCCAGCAACTAAATTTATGAAGGATTTGGTTGGTGAGTTTTCGGAGGGTTCTGATATCCTCCAATGGATTGAAGCATTTGAAATGGCTTGTTCAATTCATGATGTTGACAAAAGAGATTGGGCTAAGTCTTTGCTAAGCAGAGTGCCTCAAACTGGACATGAATGTATTCTGAAGCTGAGTATGGAAGAAAGGGGGCAGTATGAGTGTATGAAATCTGCTTTGATTGCCAAGTTTGGCAAGACGCCTACCCAATACCTTAAATACCCAATAACATGAAAGAAATTAGACAGAAAAACAAGGATGGGCAAAAGGGAAGGGTTCATGGGTGTAGAAAAATAGGCAAACATATCATAATACATGTATTATGATATGTTTGCCTATTTTTCTACATTTCTTTCATGTTATTATGCACATTTTGTGGTCACGATATTTGAAAACTGGAATTATGTTATACTTTATGATGCCGTTCATACAAATTGTTCTTTGACTATGATATATTGTATGTCCTATATTATAATTATGGGTAGCCCGGATTTGAAAAAGGCTCAGTGGAGCCGAAACATGTTATCAATTATGGGCTCAATGGTCATTGATGATCAATAAATCATAATCTAAGATTTAAACTCAACTTTAGTTGTTGGCGCAGAGTCCTGTATTTTCATTAATTAATGTCTTCAACGTATGGGACCGTTAGGCTTTTTACCGTCCTTATACAGTTGACCTGCGACTTCATTGACCGGATTTTGAAACTTTTAATCTTGTACGTATAACCATCGGGATTGTAAGGAGTCGCCCTGGTGGAGCAAGGTTCTTCAAAGCCACAGTTTTTCATAACTTTGGTTGACAAGTGGGTCTCCCACCGGGTGTCCCCTAAGGACTCCAGTGGGAAGGACAAGGACAAAGAAAAGGGGGCCTCTCAGAAAGCTGAGGAGTCCCAAAAGCAGTCACAGTCGAATAAACATAAACCCTCCTCTCCTAAGACCCAAAAATCTAGTGGGGATAAGTCATCTGTGGGTGGGAATATGAGTAGTGGTCCACCTGCTGCAAACCAGGCTCCCGGTGGTTCCAGTACCGTACCCCTCACTCCCGGCACTTGTTGGGACTGTGGGGCTGTGGATCACAAAAGGGGTGACTCCAAGTGTAAAGGTAAGGCACTCGGAGTACAGGCTGTCAGCCTGACCTACCCTTACCCCATGTCTGAGGTGGAGACCACTGTCCTCCCCTCCTCTACAGGGATCACATTTGGTGCTCCTGTTGAGATTTCCTTAGCCTCCCTTGGGGCCTGGGACCAGTACGCGGAAGTACTGGCGACTATCCCACAGAACACCCGCAGATTTTTGAGAAGTGTCCTCCTGAATGGCCAGCCTTCTACTGGTTTGAGAGACACTGGGGCAAGCATGATTGGTGGACAGGACCCTGCTCAAGCCAGAGGACTATGTAGATGCTCCTCTGAGAACCACCAGGTTAGCTGGTGGGCCTCCCAAATTATCGCCTGTAGCCCGAGTCACGCTCGTAATTGGAGACAAGACAGCAAAGCTTCCTGGCCTGGTTCAGGACAATGTCCCTGCTAACATTCTGTTAGGTAACGATCTAGTAGAGTTGGGGTTAATCGCGGATGGTCTTCCCATGACTGCTGCCGCGGTCACTCGATCACAGGTGACACTGGGTCTGGCTGTGAGTCAGGTACACGAGCCTAAGGCACAGCCTAAGGCAAGACGAAGGAAGAGCAAGAAGGCCACCTCTGTGGAGGGAGTTCCTTCTCTTCCTGCTGTTCCTACAGCACCCATTGGGATCCATGCTCCGGACGGGCTGGGTTCAGTGGTAAACCCTGTCTCAACTCCTGTGGGAGAAGAGCCAGAAGACTCTCCTGTGGGAGAGTTTCTCAACCCTGAGGATCATCCCGATCGTCAATGCTTATTAGCTGAAGGGGGACCCACCCGGGCAGACTTCTGTAAAGGACAGAGAGAGTGTCCCTCTCTCTCGAGGGTCTGAGGAAACAGGCCCTGTCCCAGGCACGAGGAGAAGTGCCTAGGACATTCCGGATTTATTGGGAGGGTGAGCTCCTTGTCAGTGAGCCCACTAAGCCTGAACCTGGTGCCCTCAAGAGGTTGGTGGTACCCCAGGTTTACAGGCCCTTCCTACTGCAGTTGGCGCATGAGGTTCCCTTGGCTGGTCATCTTGGTACCAAGAAGACTAAGCAGAGGCTCTCTGCCCATTTCTACTGGCTTCGGATGGGAGTAGAAGGGGAGTCCCACTGCAGGACCTGCGCAACTTGTCAGTTGTCTGGCAAGACTGGAGGCAGTGTCATCGCCCCACTGCAGCCATTGCCAGTGGTTGGCACACCGTTTGAGAGGGTGGGCATCAACATCGTCAGTCCCCTTGACCCTCCCACATCAGGTGGACATCGGTTCATCCTGGTTTTGGTAGATCATGCCACCAGGTACCCTGAGGCTATACCCCTTCGGACTGTTACTGCCAAGGTGGTTGCCCGGGCCCTCCTGGGCATTTTCACCCGTGTTGGATTCCCCAAGGAGGTTGTCTCTGACCGAGGATCCAACTTCATGTCTAGTTACATGAAAACCATGTGGAAAGAGTGCGGGGTAACCTACAAGTTCTCCACTTCTTACCACCCCCAGACCAATGGTCTGGTTAAGAGATTTAATAAAACTCTCAAGGGCATGCTAGGTGCTTTGGAAGAGCCCCTAAGGAGGAAATGGGATCTCCTCCGGCCATGCCTGCTGTTTGCTTACAGAGAGGTACCTCAAGAGGGTGTTGGTTTCAGCCCCTTTGAGTTACTCTTTGGACATCCCGTGAGGGGGCCCCTCGCTTTGATCAGAGAAGGTTTGGAAGCCACCCCTCCCAGTCCCGCCAAACAAATGGGGGACTATGTGTTAGGCCTCAGACGGAGGATGACACAGATGATGGGTCAAGCAACGGCGAATCTCAAGGCCAGCCAGGAATTGAACAAATACTGGCATGACCTTAAGGCATCGCAAGTGGATTGGACTCCGGGACAGGAGGTCCTCGTGATGGAGCCTACCAAGCCTCGGGCATTGGCAGCTAAATGGACTGGACCCTTCCGGATAATCTCCAAGATGGGCGAGGTCAATTATCTGGTCGACATGGGAATCCCAGGGGTGGCCCCTCAGGTATTCCATGCCAATAGGCTCAAGCCTTTCCACAGGCGAGCAGAAGTCTCATGTCTCTTGCTAGCTTCAGAGCAAGAATAGGATGAGAGTGAGCCCCTGATTTGCTGCATAGCAACCCTCAGGATGGCTCAGTGGAGGGAGTGCAGCTCTCTCCCGATTTGACAACCGAGCAGCAGAGGGCCTGCAGGACTTTGCTCCAGCCATATGCCTCTCTGTTTTCGCTGATGCCAGGCCTTACACCGTGGTGTAAGCACGAGATTGACACTGGTGACAGCGTGCCTGTCAAGAGCAGGAGCTACCGAGTGTCAGACACAGTTAAGAACCACATCCAGGCTGAGGTCGCCAAGATGTTGGATCTGGGTGTTATTGAACCCTCAACCAGCTCCTGGTCCAGTCCCGTGGTCCTTGTCCCCAAGGCAAGTTCCCAGGCAGGTACCAAGGATTGGAGGTTCTGTGTGGACTACAGAGGAGTCAATGCCGTCACCAAAACTGACGCGCACCCATTGCCCAGGGCTGATGAGCTCGTGGACACCATAGGTGCTGCCAAATTTGTGAGCACCTTTGACCTCACCTCAGGCTATTGGCAAATAGCTCTGACGGACCATGCCAAGGAAAAGACGGCGTTCTCAACACCAGAGGGACTCTACCAGTTTAGGGCATGCCTTTTGGGTTGAAGAATGCCCCTGCCACCTTCCAGAGATTGGTCAATCATGCTCTCAGTGGGCTGGAAGCCTTTTGTGTGGCTTATTTAGACAACATTGCCGTCTACAGTTCCACTTGGGAAGAGCAATTGACACATCTGGGTAGAGTGTTGCAGCCTTAAAGAGGGCTAACCTCACTATCAAGGCCACCAAGTGCCAGATAGCTCAGGGGAAAGTCACGTATCTTGGTCATGAGGTAGGAGGGGGTTAAATCCAACCTATCCCAAGTAAGGTACAGGATGTACAGGACTGGGAGACTCCCACTAATCATACCCAGGTGAGAGCCTTTTTGGGCCTGACCGGGTATTATCGCAATTTCATGGCGGACTATGGAACCATAGCTGCACCACTGACAGCTCTGACTTCACCCAAGCAGCCTAGGAAGGTCAATTGGACTGAAGATTGTCAGAGGGCCTTTGATGGCTTGAAAGAAATTCTGTGTCGGGCACCCGTGTTGTGTGCGCCTGACTACAGCCGACCCTTTATCGTCCAGACGATGCCTGCGACACCGGAATTGGAGCTGTCTTGTCCCAGTTAGATGACAAAGGGAGAGAACATCCTATCATATTCATCAGTAGACAACTAAAGGGTAGAGAACTTAGGTGGGCTACTGTTGAAAAGGAATGTTTTAGTATAGTTTGGAGCCTTAGGCGTTTTAGGCCCTACCTTATGGGGTCTACCTTCAAGGTCCAAACAGATCATAAGCCCCTGAAGTGGCTTATGCAGATGAAGGGTGAAAACCCAAAACTGCTCAGGTGGTCCATTAGCCTGCAAGGGCTAAACTTCACCATAGAGCAAAGACCAGGGAAGAGTCACGATAATGCAGATGGCCTTTCCAGAAGGTATGTTGACCGTCTGGATGAGGGTGTCTATCCCGTGGGAGATTAGGCACCCTCCACCTCAGTCTGTGGGGGGCGACTGTGATGCTGGAAATGCATCGGAGGGACAGGGCCTCCGTATCCTTGTCCTTTACTGCCTTTTATCGTGTGTTCTGTCGTGTTTTCCGCGCAGGAGTTTATGTGGGACTCCTGGCGGTGTAGCTCTCTTTCTTTTGGTTTGGTGAACGGACCCGTGGGATACCCTTATGGCACCCATGGGTGGGGGTACAACCCTGTGCCCCTAGTGTATGTTTTTGGGCACCTGTGGGTGGCCCGCAGAGCAGGGTATGGGCTGGTGGCAGCTCCATGCTGAAATTGACAGGTGCGCGGAGTATCCTCCATTTTGGGATACCCCGGCCCTGCCATTGGGATCGGTTGATTCCTGATGGAAAACAAGATGGCCCCTGTGGCCTCTTGCTTTCTATTACCCATTACCTTGTTTTCCCAAAGTCCTGGGAAGCCCTGACTCTGTCCCTTCCCCCTGACTGGCTGTTGGGTGGAAATGCCATATATGGTGTTGTTGTGAAGTCCTGGCCAGACTAGCTGGAGCCTTCCCGGTGATGTATGTTGTGGGTACCTCCTGTGGGTGTGACCTGGGTGAATAGAGTGTGTGACGAATATGCATTCTGTGTTGTGGGTGTCTAGTATCTGGTGGTTGACACAATGACTGAGACAACCCTGCCCGAAACCGGTATGAATGCAGCTTGGAGTGTTGAATGGCTCGGTACTTGTCCCAATACACATAACTTGTGGTGAGTGTCTGGAGAGAAGTGAATAGCCTGAATACCTTGTGTGCCTGATTGGCTGCCTGCCTGCATGAATGCCCGTAGTCGTGATTGGATGCTTGAGTGTGACCCAGCGGAATGAATGGGAGATCAACAGTATATCTGGGGACCACTCACTGCTAGGAATCGTGTTCAAAAGCTGAAGTTCACTACGAGGAGTAACTGGATTAACTGACACATGGAGCCCTGCTGGATGAGAAGAATTGATGTTGCTCTCCTTCACAATCTGAAAGCTGCTGTGTTTCCAAGGACTGACCCAGAGAGGACCTGGTAAGGCTCCCTCTTCCCGAGCTACGAGGGACCATCGTGCACAGCTGATCTTTGCCAACGCTCCCTGGAAGACAGACCGTCGACAGGCTGCCGACCCGATACGGGGACTGCTGCGGATCTCCAAGGAGAAGCACTCAGACTGTTGTCCGCCACTGTCGATGACCGCCGTGGCCGACCGGAGCCGCCGTGCTCCCGTTTGCCTAAGAACTTCCATTGATCATCGGACTCTCTCGCCTGCATCGTCATCCGCTTGTCTCCCGCTGGAGAAGGCCCGACCGTTGACGCGCCGAGGAGCATCCACAGGTGGGTTTCCCGCCACCTAAAGACCACAGAGACGCCGACGACTCGACGCCCTTGCTGGGCCACAATTCTTCATCATCTCTTTGCAGTCCAGAACTATCGTCACCGAGTTGCCCCGCACGCCTCTTCCTTGCAGGACGTCAATGCTCTGTCGTCGACGAGCACCACTAGGAACGAAGCTGCCACTTCCCTGCCGTAGTTCACCCTGTTCACCGTCGGACGTTCGACGACACGTGACTCCTGCCTTGAAGGGAGGGCACTCAAGAAGGGCTGTCGATTCCCCGACACCGATCGCCAAGTTCCCCGACACCTCTTGACGATCCGTGGCTCCCGCCTGAAAGGGAGGCACTCAAGACGCCGTGGTCGACGCCGCGTCAGAGAGCTCTACTCCACCAGGTACATTGGGGGGGGTAAAACCTTAATAGGAAGAAGTGAGACTATTGAACATATGGACTGGGCTTGTGCTATATATCTTTATTTACTGGTTGTCCAGGTGGGGGGATTGCCACACAGAGCTGTGTCTAGGTAACGGAGCCAGCATTCTGCCTACTGTTTCAACCGTCTTGCGGTCCTTCCTATCTCTATTGCTGGTTTCCTCGTTATTAATCTGTGTGACATTTAACCGTACAGTTGATGCACTTTAATGAGATTTGATAACACTGGTGGTACCACTTTAGAATTGTATATATTTATCATTATTGACTTCCGAGTACAAAGTGCGTTATTGTGATCATGTACATACCTTTGAATATTAACTATATAAAGACTGTGTTTTCAGTAATACAGTGTGTGGATATTCCTATGTGGGGGTTCGGGGACTACAGTGTACTTAAGAACCAGCCTGCATCACCTCCTGAGAAGCTAGGCCTTGATTGGTCATCCATTGCTACCACAATAGAGAATCTTGGCTGGGGTCCTCTGTGCCTCTCCTCTACCATATAGAGAGCGGAAGTACAGACACCCCCTACCAGTCTTTACACTGGTGGCAGCGGTAGGATACTTATGGTTTAAAGAATCAGTGTATAACCGTGCCACTTACAAAATATCTGCACTTTATTAGATTAAGGTTTGGGTGTGTACCAAATAACTGCATTACAAGCAATGGAGTCTATTGCGAATGGTAAATTGACTCGGATGAGCTTAGAGGCTCTCCAGAGTGCTTGTGAAGCCAGGGAGTTAGACTTTGTGGATAAGTCTAGGGCTGAGCTGATAGGTGCCCTGGTGGACTACCAGACCGATGGTGAAACTCTTGATGAAGAAGGAATGCAACCAATGAGGACTCTGCCCCTGGGGTTTCTACTGAATCTGTTTCTGGGAATGCCACCATTCCTGCTGCCTCTGTTCCGAATCCCAGCAATTCCTTGGACCTTGAGTTATTAAGGATGAAATTGGCATTTGAATATCGCAAGTTGGAAATAGATGCTGAGCTTAAGAAAGAGGAGCTGGCTCAACAAGTTGAACTCAAAAATAGGGATCTTGAACTCAAAGACAAGGACACTGAATGTCAGAGAATCCAGCTAGAGAAAGCTTGAGTGGAGAGTTCAGCGAAACCCAGTGAGAGTGTCAGGTCCGCAGCAACTAAATTTATGAAGGATTTGGTTGGTGTGTTTTCGGAGGGTTCTGATATCCTCCAATGGATTGAAGCGTTTGAAATGGCTTGTGCAATTCATGATGTTGACAAAAGAGATTGGGCTATGTCTTTGCTAAGCAGAGTGCCTCAAACTGGATATGACTGTATTCTGAAGCTGAGTGTGGAAGAAAGGGGGCGGTATGAGTGTATGAAATCTGCTTTGATTGCCAAGTTTGGCAAGACGCCTACCCAATATCTTAAAAGGTTCAGGGATTTTAAGAAAAGAGAGAATGTGTCTTGGGTTGACTGGGTGAGTGCTGCGCACATGAATATGATCGGATGGATTGATGGTCACAAGGTGAAAACTTTTGTTGAATTGTCCCACCTGTTGTTTTTTGAGCATTTTTCTGAAGCCTGTTCACCGGAGCTGCGTCAGTATGTTGCTGACCAGAACATTTTGGATCCCTTTAAGCTGGCTAGGTTGGCTGACAAGTGGGTCTCTCACTGGGTGTCCCACTCCAGTGGGAAGGACAAGAACAAAGAAAAGGGGGCCTCTCAGAAAGCT
Source organism: Ambystoma mexicanum (assembly GCF_040938575.1). Lineage (NCBI taxonomy): Eukaryota > Metazoa > Chordata > Amphibia > Caudata > Ambystomatidae > Ambystoma > Ambystoma mexicanum. The sequence continues at coordinate 311,431,461 of NC_090936.1, forward strand.
GAGGAATCCCTAAAGCAGTCACAGTCGAATAAACCTAAACCCTCCTCTCCTAAAACCCAAAAATCTAGTGGGGATAAGTCATCTGTGGGTGGGAATAAGAGTAGTGGTCCACCTGCTGCAAACCAGGCTCCCGGTGGTTCCAGTACCGTACCCCTCTCTCCTGGCACTTGTTGGGACTGTGGGGCTGTGGATCACAAAAGGGGTGACTCCAAGTGTAAAGGTAAGGCACTCGGAGTACAGGCTGTCAGCCTGACCTACCCTTACCCCATGTCTGAGGTGGAGACCACTGTCCTCCCCTCCTCTACAGGGATCACATTTGGTGCTCCCTTTGAGATTTCCTTAGTCTCCCTTGGGGCCTGGGACCAGTACGCGGAAGTACTGGCGACTATCCCCCAGAAGACCCGCAGATTTTTGAGAAGTGTCCTCCTGAATGGCCAGCCTTCTACTGGTTTGAGAGACACTGGGGCAAGCATGACAAGCCAGAGGACTATGTAGATGCTCCTCTGAGAACCAACAGGTTAGCTGGTGGGCCTCCCAAATTATCGCCTGTAGCCCGAGTCACGCTCGTAATTGGAGACAAGACAGCAAAGCTTCCTGTCCTGGTTCAGGACAATGTCCCTGCTAACATTCTGTTAGGTAACGATCTAGTAGAGTTGGGGTTCATCGCGGATGGTCTTCCCATGACTGCTGCTGCGGTCACTAGATCAAAGGTGACACTGGGTCTGGCTGTGAGTCAGGTACCCGAGCCGAAGGCACGGCCTAAGGCAAGACGAAGGAAGAGCAAGAAGGCCACCTCTGTGGAGGGAGCTCCTTCTCTTCCTGCTGTTCCTACAGCACCCATTGTGATCCATGCTCCGGACGGGCTGGGTCCAGTGGTAAACCCCATCTCAACTCCTGTGGGAGAAGAGCCAGAAGACTCTCCTGTGGGAGAGTTTCTCAACCCGGAGGATCATCCCGATCTTCAATGCTTATTAGCTGAAGGGGGACCCTCCCGGGCAGACTTCTGTAAAGGACAGAGAGAGTGTCCCTCTCTCGAGGGTCTGAGGAAACAGGCCCTGTCCCAGGCACGAGGAGAAGTGCCTAGGACATTCCGGATTTATTGGGAGGGTGAGCTCCTTGTTAGTGAGCCCACTAAGCCTGAACCTGGTGCCCTCAAGAGGTTGGTGGTACTCCAGGTTTACAGGCCCTTCCTACTGCAGTTGGAGCATGAGGTGCCCTTGGCTGGTCATCTTGGTACCAAGAAGACTAAGCAGAGGCTCTCTGCCCATTTCTACTGGCCTCGGATGGGAGTAGAAGTGGAGTCCCACTGCAGGACCTGCCCAACTTGTCAGTTGTCTGGCAAGACTGGAGGCAGTGACATCGCCCCACTGCAGCCATTGCCAGTGGTTGGCACACCGTTTGAGAGGGTGGGCATCGACATCGTCGGTCCCCTTGACCCTCCCACGTCAGGTTGACATCGGTTCATCCTGGTTTTTGTAGATTATGCCACCAGGTACCCTGACGCTATACCCCTTCGGACTGTTACTGCCAAGGTGGTTGCCTGGGCCCTCCTGGGCATTTTCACCCATGTTGGATTCCCCAAGGAGGTTGTCTCTGACCGAGGTTCCAACTTCATGTCTAGTTACATGAAAACCATGTGGAAAGAGTGCGGGGTAACCTACAAGTTCTCCACCTCTTACCACCCCCAGACCAATGGTCTGGTTGAGAGATTTAATAAAACTCTCAAGGGCATGCTAGGTGCTTTGGAAGAGCCCCTAAGGAGGAAATGGGATCTCCTCCTGCCATGCCTGCTGTTTGCTTACAGGGAGGTACCTCAAGAGGGCGTTGGTTTCAGGCCCTTTGAGTTACTCTTTGGACATCCCGTGAGGGGACCCCTCGCTTTGATCAGAGAAAGTTTGGAAGCCACCCCTCCCAGTCCTGCCAAGCATGTGGGTGACTATGTGTTAGGCCTCAGACGGAGGATGACACAGATGATGGGTCAAGCAACGGCGAATCTCAAGGCCAGCCAGGAATTGAACAAATCCTGGCATGACCTTAAAGCATCGCAAGTGGATTGGACTCCAGGACAGGAGGTCCCCGTGATGGAGCCTACCAAGCCGCGGGCATTGGCAGATTAATGGACTGGACCCTTCCGGATAATCTCCAAGTTGGGCGAAGTCAATTATCTGGTTGACATGGGAATCCCAGGGGTGGCCCCTCAGGTATTCCATGTCAATAGGCTCAAGCCTTTCCACAGGCGAGCAGAAGTCTCATGTCTCTTGCTAGATTGAGAGCAAGAAGAGGATGAGAGTGAGCCCCTGATTTGCTGCATAGCAACCCTCAGGATGGCTCAGTGGAGGGAGTGCAGCTCTCTCCCGATTTGACAACCGAGCAGCCGAGGGCCTGCAGGACTTGCACCAGCCATATGCCTCTCTGTTTTCGCTGACGCCAGGCCTTACACCGTGGTGTAAGCATGAGATTGACACTGGTGACAGCGTGCCTGTCAAGAGCAGGAGCTACCGAGTGTCAGATACGGTAAAGAACCACATCCAGGCTGAGGTCGCCAATATGTTGGATCTGGGTGCTATTGAACCCTCAACCAGTCCCTGGACCAGTCCTGTGGTCCTTGTCCCCAAGGCAAGTTCCCAGGCAGGTACCAAGGATTGAAGGTTCTGTGTGGACTACCGAGGAGTCAATGCCGTCACCAAAATTGACGCGCACCCATTGCCCAGGGCTGATGAGCTCGTGGACACCATACGTGCTGCCAAATTTGCGAGCACCTTTGACCACACCTCAGGCTATTGGCAAATAGCTCTGACGGACCATGCCAAGGAAAAGACGGCGTTCTCAACACCAGAGGGACTCTACCAGTTTAGGGTCATGCCTTTTAGGTTGAAGAATGCCCCTGCCACCTTCCAGAGATTGGTCAATCATGCTCTCAGTGGGCTGGAAGCCTTTTGTGTGGCTTATTTAGACGACATTGCCGTCTACAGTTCCACTTGGGAAGAGCAATTGACACATCTGGGTGGAGTGTTGCAGCCTTAAAGAGGGCTAACCTCACTATCAAGGCCACCAAGTGCCAGATAGCTCAGGGGAAAGTCACATATCTTAGTCATGAGGTAGGAGGGGGTCAAATCCAACCTCTCCCCAGTAAGGTACAGGGTGTACAGGACTGGGAGACTCCCACTAATCAAACCCAGATGAGAGCCTTTTTGGGCCTCACCGGGTATTATCGCAATTTCATGGCGGACTATGTAACCATAGCTACACCACTGACAGCTCTGACTTCACCCAAGCAGCCTAGGAAGGTCAATTGGACTGAAGACTGTCAGAGGGCCTTTGATGGCTTGAAAGAAATTCTGTGTCGGGCACCCGTGTTGTGTGTGCCTGACTACAGCCGACCCTTTATCGTCCAGACGATGCCTCCGACACCGGAATCGGAGCTGTCTTGTCCCAGCTAGATGACAAAGGGAGAGAACATCCTATCATATTCATCAGTAGACAACTAAAGGGTAGAGAACTTAGGCGGGCTACTGTTGAAAAGGAATGTTTTAGTATAGTTTGGAGCCTTAGGTGTTTTAGGCCCTACCTTATGGGGTCTACCTTCAAGGTCCAAACAGATGATAAGCCCCTGAAGATCATATGCCCCTGAAGTGGCTTTTGCAGATGAAGGGTAAAAAACGGAAACTGCTCAGGTGGTCCATTAGCCTGCAAGGGCTACACTTCACCATAGAGCACAGACCAGGGAAGAGTCACGATAATGCAGATGGCCTTTCCAGAAGGTATGTTGACCATCTGGATGAGGGTCTCTATCCCGTGGGAGATTAGGCACCCTCCATCTCAGTCTGGGGGAGGCGACTGTGATGCTGGAAATGCATCGGAGGGACAGGGCCTCCGTATCCTTGTCCTTTACTGCCTTTTATCGTGTGTTCTGTCGTGTTTTCCGCACAGGAGTTCATGTGGGACTCCTGGCGGTGCAGCTCTCTTTCTTTTGGTTTGGTGAACGGACCCGTGGGATACCCTTATGGCACCCATGGGTGGGGGTACAACCCTGTGCCCCTAGTGTATGTTTTTGGGCACCTGGGGTGGACCGCAGAGCAGGGTATGGGCTGGTGGCAGCTCCATGCTGAAATTGAGAGGTGCGCGGAGTATCCTCCATTTTGGGATACCCCGGCCCTGACATTGGGATCGGTTTATTCTTGATGGAAAACAAGATGGCCCCTGTGGCCTCTTGCTTTCTATTACCCATTACCATTGTTTTCCCAAATCCTGGGAAGCCCTGACTCTGTCCCTTCCCCCTGACTGGCTGTTGGGTGGAAATGCCATATATGGTGTTGTTGTGAAGGCCCGGCCAGACTAGCTGGAGCCTTCCCGGTGATGTATGTTGTGAGTACCTGAGTGTGGGACCTGGGTGAATAGAGTGTGTGACGAATATGCATTCTGTGTTGTGGGTGTCTAGTATCTGGTGGTTGACACAATGACTGAGACAACCCTGCCCGAAACCGGTATGAATGCAGCTTGGAGTGTTGAATGGCTCGGTACTTGTCCCAATACACACAACTTGTTGTGAGTGTCTGGAGAGAAGTGAATGGCCTGAATACCTTGTGTGCCTGATTGGCTGCCTGCCTGCATGAATGCCCATAGTCGTGATTGGATGTTTGAGTGTGACCCAGCGGAATGAATGTTAGATCAACAGTATATCTGGGGACCTCTCACTGCTAGGAATCGTGTTCAGAAGCTGAAGTCCACTACGACGAGTAACTGGATTAACTGACGCTTGACATTGAAGCCCTGCTGGACGAGAAGAATTGCTGTTGCTCTCCTTCACAATCTGAAAGCTGCTGTGTTTGCAAGGACTGACCCAGGGAGGACCTGGTAAGGCTCCCTCTTCCCGAGCTACGAGGGACCATTGTGTACAGCTGATCTTTGCCAACGCTCCCTGGTAGACAGACCTTCGATAGGCTGCCGACCCGATACGGAGACTGCTGCGGAACTCCAAGGAGAAGCACTCGGACTGTTGTCCGCCACTGTCGACGACCGCCATCGCCGACCGGAGCCGCCGTGCTCCCGTTTGCCTAAGAATTTCCATTGATCATCGGACGCTCTCGCCTGCATCGTCATCCGCTTGTCTCCCGCTGGAGAAGGCCCGACCGTCCACGCGCTGAGGAGCATCCACCGGTGGGTTTCCCACCACCTAAAGACCACAGAGACGCCAACGACTCGACGCCCTTGCTGGGCCACAGTTCTTCATCATCTCTTTGCGGTCCAGAACTATCGTCACCGAGGTGCTCCGCACGTCTCTTCCTTGCAGATCGCCAACGCTCTGTCGTCGACGAGCACCGCTAGGAACGAAGCTGCCACTTCCCTGTCGTAGTTCACCATGTTCACCGTCGGACGTTCGATGACCCGTGACTCCTGCCTTAAAGGGAGGGCACTCAAGAAGGGCCGTCGATTCCCTGACACCGAACGCCAAGTTCCCTGACACCTCTCAACGATCCGTGGCTCCCGCCAGAAAGGGAGGCACTCAAGAAAGATCGGTCGACGCCGCGTCGGAGAACTCTACTCCACCAGGTACATTGGGGGGGTAAAACCTTAATAGGAACAAGTGAGACTATTGAACATATGGACTGGGCTTGTGCTATATATCTTTATTTACAGGTTGCCCAGGTGGGGGGATCTCCACACAGAGCTGTGTCTAGGTAACGGGGCCAGCATTCTGCCTACTGTTTCAATCATCTTGCGTTCCTTCCTATCTCTATTGCTGGTTTCCTCGTTATTAATCTGTTTGACATTTTAACCGTACAGTTGATGCACTTTAATGAGATTTGATAACACTGGTGGTAGCACTTTAGAATTGTATATATTCATCATTATTGACTTCTGAGTACAAAGTGCGTTATTTTGATCGTGTACATACCTTTGAATATTAACTATATAAAGACTGTTTTCAGTAATACAGTGTGTGGACATTCCTTTGTGGGAGTTCGGGGACTACAGTGTACTTAAGAACCAGCCTGCATCACCTCCTGAGAAGCTAGGCCTTGATTGCTCGTCCATTGCTACCACAATAGAGAATCTTGGCTGGGGTCCTCTGTGCCTCTCCACTACCATATAGAGAGCGGAAGTACAGACACCATCTACCAGTCTTTACAGACACCCCCAGAAAGGGGTTGATTATAAGGGGTGTAAGAAAGCCCGGAAGATCGCAGACTCTCTGACCCCTGCGGGCATGGACGAAAGGGTTAACTCTGTTCCCCAAAGAGATAGCGACCCTGTCGCAAGGTTGAAAGAAGCCTTTCTAGCAAATTTATTTTATTTATTTATTTATTGCATTTATTACTCACCCAAACCCTTGGGTACCACGGCGATGTTACAGACAGCTTGGTTAAAACATTTCTTAGAAATTGCCAATCGGGCGCAGTGCATGTGAATACAAAATAATCATACACAAAGACATTTAATGCAGGGCTTCAGTACAGTGATATTTCCTGACGCATGGAAGGGGATTTTAGTCTTGGTTAAATAGCCACGTTTTCAGGGATTTCTTGAAGCCTGAGAACGTTTGCTCATTTTTGATGGGGAGGGGAAGAGTGTTCCAATATGTGGGTGCGAGGTATTGGAAACTACTGCCTCCTACGCCTTGGTTGTCTTGTAGCGGGGGATGGCTAGGAGTAGTTGACTGTTAGATCTGAGGGGCCTCTTTGATACTTTTTTGGTGATGGCGTGGTTGAGGTAGATGGGGACACAAGAGTGGATGCATTTGAATGTGACGCACAGGGCTTTGAATGTGACCCTTGCTTTGATGGGGAGCCAGTGATGGTTTCTTCTAATATTTGAGATGTGATCTGACTTCCTTAATCCAAGGGCCGCCCGAAGGGCTTTATTTTGAATAAGCTGTAGTTTGTTTAGATTGGCTTTTGAGGTACCCAGGTAGAGTACGTTGCAGTAGTCGAGCCTGGATAAGATTAAAGCTCTTGCCAGCGTTATACAGTTGGTGGGTGTCAAGAATTGGCGACTGAGAGCAATAAGTTTTGCGGTGTAGGAGGTAGAGGAAGAGAGGGCGTTAATGTGCTTGGTCATGGTGAGGTTGGCATCTAGGTAGACACCTAGTGTTTTTACTTGTTTGAGTACTGATATGTTTGTGCCATCGATGTTGATGGATGAGTAATCAGCATGTAATGCTTCTATTTTGGATTGGGAGCCCACAATGAGAACCTCAGTCTTCTCATCATTGAGACAGAGGCTATTTAGTGCCATCCAATTTTGGATTATGGCATATATTTTGTTGATAGTGTCGGTGTCTTGAGTGTAGTCTCCCGATAAAGGGATGAGGATCTGGGTGTCGTCTGCAAAGTTGGTGTAGATGACACCCATGTGGCAGATTGCAAAGACAGACCCCCTGCCCCAGGGGTTGACAATTCAGGGGAGTATGAAGAGGAGTACACACCCGACGATGAAGGTGGCGAAGAGGAAGACATAGTAGAGCCAATTAAGACAAATGTTCCCGAAGAAGAGGAAAACATATTAGACATGTTTGATCCGTAAGCCATTAGGCACCCAAAATCATCTCAATGGGTGCCTTCACCTAGTGTGGCGATATATATGGCCCAACATATTAGGAAGCCACTGGACAGGGAAGTCCGATCACGTATGAGGGCAGAATGTCCAAGACCAGAGCTTCCAGGGAAGCTCGCTGAGATGCCGGATCTGGATTCTAAAATGGTCACATTTGTTGCCAAGTCTGCACGAGACATCAGAAAAGGTGTTGATCGTGCCTGGAAAGGCTGTCAGGATAACGCAGACCCTCCAGAAAATTGCGGCATTAAATGGAAAATTTTGCGGCACAAAAAAGAAAATAATTGCGGCACACAACTGGGTTTTTTGCGCCATTTTCTAACGTTGAAAAATATATCATTTAACAGCTTTTTTAGCCTAAAACCAAGTAATTGCAAGGCTTTTGTTAGTGAGGAACAAAATGTTGTGTTCTGTCTGGCCACGCTCTGTAGGACAGCCAGGTCGAGTCACCACAGCTTAACATTTTGGATTGTGGTGGGGGAGAGGGGATATTGCCTGATCAGCTCCATGGAAATGGTGCTGTGCCACTACTTCCAGCAGACAAGTGGAAAGCAAATAAACAGATAGGCTTGAATTCAAAAGTGTAACCCTGGTTGAAGCCCATAGGTTTGCTTTTTGCTTGTCCTATGACCCCAGGAGAGGGGGAACAACTCTCCACTTCTCCATGGAAGGAATCCATGAGGCCCAAGACACAGGGGCAATGCAGTGGCAGTCACTGCAAGCCCATAATACCTAGCCAAACAATGAACACTCTTGGGTGGTCATCATTCCTTGGATATGCCACCCACACATGGTGACTTAACACACCCACAAACAGAAATGAAACATCACAACACTACCAGGGGTCAAGTCCTACAAATTAAAGGGGGGGACTCAACAAATGCAATGGCATGTGATGTCATCAGAAACTAGCATATCAAGGTGAAATATGCATATATCATTAAATTGGCTTTGCATAACCACCAAAATTGCACAGGACAAATGGCCTTTGCCTTTCATAAATTTAAACACCCAATTTTGTGCGTAATTGGTGTCATACAGCCCAGCCTTGATTGAAGGCTGGGCTGCATGATACAAACGCTCGTAGCTGTATTTGTTTCAAATTGCTTTACAATTATTGTAAAGCAATTTGAAATTAATACAGCTACGAGAGTCTTCAATTGGAATCATGCAGCCCAGCCTTGATTCAAGGCTGGGCTGCATGATACAAACGCTCGTAGCTGTATTCTTTTTCAAATTGCTTTACTATTGGTATCATGCAGCCCATGATACCAATTGTACAAAGCTCTCAACCATTTGAGTCCCAAAAGCCGGTGAAAACACCCGATTTTGTTTTTGGCGGGTGAGAGGCCCATTGAAATGAATAGCCCTGCAGGAGGCTTGGCGGGTGAGTTCACTCTTTACAAGGCGGGTGACACCCGCCAAAAGCGTGTGAGTTGAGAGCTATGAATTGTAAAGCAATTTGAAACGGATACAGCTACGAGCGTTTGTATCATGCAGCCCAGCCTTGAATCCAGGCTGGGCTGCATGATACCAATTGAAGACTTGTAGCTGTATTAATTTCAAATTGCTTTACAATAATTGTAAAGCAATTTGAAATTAATACAGCTACTAGAGTCTTCAATTGGTATCATGCAGCTCAGCCTTGAGGCTGGGGTGCATGATACCAATTGTAGACGAGCGTCAGAAAGCATTAAGTTTATGCTTTCTTTTCTGGTACTCGACAGGAAAGTAATTTACTTTCCTGTCGAGCGCCAGTAATGAAAACAGTCCAGTGGCCTCTTTGGGTGCTCTGAGTTGGGGGCAGATGAGCGGACAGGCCAGTGCTTGCCTGGCTACGCTTCACCAACTCTGTCAGCTCAGCAGGGCGGGCACTCAGAGCCTTGGAGGTGCCTGGGGTCACAGCCAAATGCTATGCATCTCCCAGGCCTGCGTGACCCTCCCCCAATCCTGGGCCTGCAACGCAGAGCCAGAGGTGTTAACCCTCAAGCTGCTGCAATCAGCAGTCAGCTGTGTTCTCTCTAAATCATTAAATGAGTGCGAAAAAAGACACACTAATCTAACATGTCTTTTTCGCGCTCATTTAATGATTTATAGCGGCAATTGCGGGAAATGGCAAATTTAGCGATTTTTTGCAAATGGCAAAATCGCCATAAGGTGGATGGTCTAGATAAGGTCCTGGACTTGGCGGGACCATTAGCTAAAATTATTGATTTGGTGGGAAAATTTAAAGACACAGGAGTCCCTTTAGATACCCAAGCGTTAGGTAACTGGGCACAGAGGGCAGTATGCCTCTTGGGAAATGGTAACTGTGCTCTCTCTTCAGAGAGAAGGAGAGGTGTCTTCCGAAAAATTGACAGCAAACTTAGCGACCTAGCCACTTATGAGGCGGGAGAAGGCGCCAAAGGTCTTCTCTCCGGGGAAGCCTTCGCTAAAGAAATGTTGCAGTTTGTAGGAACATATTCCGCGCTAGAGAGAACCCAGAGCTCCATAAGGAAGATTTTCCCAGGACGTGTTTTTGCTGGGACCGGACGCTTCAGAGGTTGTTTGTCTGGTCGATTCAATTATCAACGCAGACCTCAAGGCACACGCGCCCAACATTGGGAAGGACGCCAGCAGGATACTTTCTTTCCAGTCAGGGGAAGGAATACGAGAGGCCGCAGAGGGAGAGGCTCATATCGTCAGCCCAGTGCAGCAGGCGGTGAGTACACCAACTATACATGTAGGAGGGAGAACTCTCCACTTTGTGGCACAATGGCAAGCTTTATCGAGCGATGCTTGGGGTTTGGAGGTGGTGACAGGCCTCAAACTGCAGTTCATAGGTGACCCAATTCAGGTGACAGAGCTGCACCCCATCTGCATGCCGCGAGAGGAAAAAGCACTTTTGCACAGCAAGCTAGTAAAATTAGTACAAAACAATGTGATAGAGCGCGCATCTCTAGGAGGACAAGGATTCCTCAGCAACATGTTCTTAGTTCACAGAGGGGACAAGATCCGACCCGTCATAAACTTGAAAAACATAAACTGTTGGCTTGCGTGCAATCATTTCAAGATGGAGGGTATCCACCTCCTTCGAGAACTATTATGCACGGGAGATTGGTTAGCGTGCCTAGATCTCAAAGATGCGTATCTCACGATTCCGATAACGACAGCATTTCAGAAGTACCTTCACTTCCGATGGGAAGGGGAGATATGGTGTTTTACATGCCTACCATTCGGTCTGGCGTCAGCCCCTTGGGCTTTTACGAAATTAATGAGACCAGTAGCAGCAGCTATCAGAGAGAGAGAGATTTGCATGATCATCTACCTAGATGATATTCTGGTGATAGGAGCCAGCAGGGAAATCCTAGTGAGAGACGTGCAATGGATCTTCAAGTTCATATCCTCCCTAGGATTCTTAGTGAACTTGGAGAAATCTCAGCTCATACCAGTTCTGAGAATAGAATTTCTGGGCTTCACCGTAGATACAGTGAAAGCGATTCTAGAACTCCCCGGGCACAACGTGAGGGCGATAAAGAAGGAACTCAGATCATTGATTGCAAAAAGAGCTATTTCGCTTCGGAATCTAGCCAGAGTAGTGGATCTACTAGCAGCCTCCATTCAAGCTATAACTCCAGGGCCATTACATTAGCGAGTGTTACAGGGTCTCAAAATCAGACATTTGCGCACAGGTTTACCTTACCATTACATAGTGATCTTGGATCTCAAAGCCATTATGAACTTCAGTGGTGGCTAGAGAATATGGAGGCATGGAGCTATATTTGGAGATGTTCCAGATCTGGTCATAGAATCAGACACGAGCAGGTCAGGTTGGGGAGCAAGGTGCGATCAGATTCAGACAGGAGGAAAGTGGTTAGACGAGGAATTAAACCTGCACATAAATTGCCTCAAGCTTCTAGCAGGCTCCTTCGCAGTCCAGGCATTTACAAAAGACAAGATAAGATGCTGCATGTTGCTCAAGATGGACAACATTTCAGCGGTCCGCTACATCAACAAATTAGGAGGCACAAGGTCCAAGATGTTAGCAGAGCTAGCGAAAGACTTTTGGCACTATTGCCTGCAGAACAAGATTGCAGTCACTGCGGAATATCTTCCTGGGAGTCAGAACAGTATAGCAGACTGGAACTCTTGATATCTTGCAGACTCCAGCATTTGGAGGCTTTATCTTCAGGTATTCAGACACTTGCAAGCATTATGGGAACCCCTAGACATAGATCTGTTTGCATCCAGACTGAATGCGCAGACGCAAAACTAATACAGTTGGAGGATAGATCCGGGGGCAGCGGGTATAGACGCATTTCTACACCCGTGGAATGGAGCAGTCCACTATGCCTTCCCACCATTTGTGATGATCACGAGAGCCCTGGCGAAAGACCGCGGGGACAAAGCTGAGCTGGTGATGGTGCTGCCTTGTTGGAAAGCGCAGCCCTGGTTTCCAGCAGCGATGGAAATTTTTTTTGATTTTCTGAGAATAGTTCTGAGTCTGCCGGACCTTCTACTCGACCCGACCAGTCACGTCCATCCGATGATAGTGCGGGCACGTTGCAGTTGATAGCATGCAGGGTTTCAGGAAAAGATGGCAATTGCCAAGAATTTTGGAGCTTGCTGCAGATTGCATCCTAGATTCCTGGGCGCCTTACACTATTAGGAGCTATATCACTGCTTGGAACGGTTGGACACTGTGGTGTACGGAACACAGTTTGGATCCCATTTCAGCTCCTCTAGTACAAGTCCTCAACTTCCTAGCTTCGAGGTTCCAAGCAGGTAGTGCCTACAGAACGATAGGAGTTTACAAATCAGAGATCTCAGCAGGCAATGATAAAGTGGAAGGGACTGTGGTCGGAGCACATCCAGCAGTCTTTCGGCTCCTCACAGGGATCAAATTGAGAAGACCGCCAGAGCCTAAGTACGCGGTCCTGTGGGACATCAGGGACATTTTTCATTTGTTCTTGAGGTGGCCTGAGAATGAAGACTTATCCCGATCCCAATTATCAGGTAAATTAGCTATGCTTCTATGCCTAGTGGTGTGCCGGAGAGTGTCAGACGTTAAGGTGCTAGAGTTAGACAGGAAGATTTTTTATCCGGAAGGAGTAGCATTTTCTATTGCCAAGTGAACAAAGACCGATTCTAGAGTGATTTCCTACCCTTACTTTACTGAGAATAAGAAACTGTGCGTAGCACAATGCATTAAAGATTACGAGGCAGTGACAGCGCAGATTAGGCCTCACACAGTGACCCAGCTGCTTATAACGCATAGGAAACCATACCATGAAGTAGCAACAGTGACTATAGCTAGATGGGTAAGAGAGGTGATGCAGTGGGCTGGCATAGACTTATCCTTATTTGGCGCGCATTCTGCTAGAGGGGCAATGGCTTCTAGAGCTTTTGCAGCAGGGGTGTCACTTCAAGACATTATGAAATCAGCAGATTGGTCCTCTGAGTCGACATTTAAGACATTTTATTTCAAACCAGTGTCAGATATACAGAACAGGGTGGTAGCAAGCTTTGAACAAGCATAATGCAAGCCTCCTGTCTTGTCATAGAATAAAGATTGCCCACTCTGATAGCTCAGGAAGACTTCATTCTACTAAAAACAAGGAGGCGAGCATTATATCCCGCCCTGAATGACAAAGAAATGAATCTTGTGATATATTGTATGCCAAGCTTTGTTCATCCCCACCCTCATGGTACCTTTTCTATTCTCGCAGGAGATTACCAGAAAGCGCCTTGAAAAAGATGTTGACAAGAGAAAGAAAAAGTTGTCACAAGTTGTCCTCGTTGGACCAAAGAATTAGCGCAACAGAGGAGCAGTTACAAGTTCTTATGGGCTCCAGCGTTTAATGACTGTACATGTGCAGAAATAGAACTCTAATGGCAAAGAAAGAGGAAAGTACATTGGGTTCAGAGTGCTTATACCCCATGCGGGCTGCTGATAGGTGGAAGACGGGGGTCAGGACTACTGAAGGCATGAGGATCATGGGAGTCGTGGTTCAGGACACTCATGAGATTTTACTATATGTTGAACTTGAACTTAGTGTTTATTTTTTCTTATGTTACATCAGAAAATATTAAAAATTAAGTTAAGTTAAAGTGTTAAAGTGCTGAGATGGCAGTATTAAAGAAAGAATAAGCATAATGCTCGCCTCCTTGTCTTTAATAGAATGAAGACTTCCTGAGCTATCCGCACGGGCAATCTTTATTGTCACTTCACTCAGACATTACACACCACCATTCCTCCCTAGGTAGTTCTTTTACTAATCTCAGTTCCAAAGTACTTCAATCTTTCTGGTTGTATTTCACAACAATAGAACACCAGATGTTTCAGGTTTTCTTCAGCTTCATTACACAGGTGACAGACATTCTCTAGAGTTTGATCTCTTATCCTTACATTTAGTATCTCTTTTGTCTCAAAAAGATTTTATCTAAATTTTAAGAAGGTATGCCTTAAACGTCTTGAGGGAAACTTTGTAAGGTATTTTGGCAGTTCGTTGTAAGCCTTCACTTCAAAAGGCTCTAATTGTATACATCTATGTCTATTTCTCTGGTCTGATATTTCTATCCAGTCGGATCTCCATTATTTTTTCTTTATGGCATTCAGATTTTCTCTTAACATCTCATTTGTGGTGTTTATCTGTCAAGATGTCCTCACAATTTATTTCCCATTGGCCCAGTAGCGAGTTTCTTTTTTCGACGACTCCTGTATTCAGGATCTTAAATTGTGGCAAGTTGTCTGTACCGATCACCTTTCTGTACAAAGAAAGTGTGCTCCAAATGACTCTTGCATTTATCGACATCAAACTTAGCTCCTACCTGATGCACACTGTTGGAGTTCTGTAAGGTAAGTTTAGTACTTTCTTCCAAAAAATCTGTTCGAAAAGTGGCAGAGAACATTTCTTATAAGAGTGAGACACTGAACAGTGGGTCACTCGCCAGCTCTCATTACCTTTACCCCTACACAACTACTCTAACATTTGTGAACCCTTACCTTAATTTCTAAGCCTGTCTGCAACAACAACTGTCTGCCTCGATGATAGCTACCTGAGACTGAAATGGAGCTCTCCTGTTATAATTCCCGTTAAGCCATTTGGCTTCCCCCATAATAGACAGCTATCATACACCCCAATTTAGTTCCATCTTCTGCAAGTAAAGAATCTGAAAAATTGACAGGTATAGCCACTTTTGAGGAAGTAGCATTTTGAGTTCTCAAACCTGTCTTTTTATTACTGCACACCCCATTTTTTTCAAACTCTTGTAGAGATGCACTACATAAGGTATATTACTGTAATGGTCACCCTTTCTGCTGGGGCCTTGTAGGGATGTCGTGAAGCCCTCACCACTTCCTCTGGGAGTCCCAAGGTACCTGTTAAATGGCCTTGTGAAGGAAAGGAATGAGGTTAGTATGCCAAATTCCTTCCTACTCGTTTAGGCATGAGCATGAGGGAAGTTTCAAATATTCTGACTCTGTACTGGCAAAGGCAATCTCCCATAGCACTCTCTTTTGCTCCACTCCCAACCCACATTCACAATGGTTTACCTTATGGGGTAGTGGATGAGGATCGAGAGCACCATTGGCTAGTTCCTTCATTGCCCAACAGTGTAGTCCTGATTGTGGTGGCTTATTTTGCCATGTAATATTAAAGTCCATAATGTTGCGGTTTCCAAGATGGTGCCCGTATGGAGAGGATGCACATAAAAGTCTCTCCCTCTGGGCCGCAACTTTGAAGCTTGACAATAAAGAAGATTAACGATCCAGCCATAGAGCGAACCCCAGCTGGTACACTCCCTAAACATGAGACAGCTCCTGGGAGAGATTTGCCAGCTCCAGTGGAAGGGAGTCTTCCCACACAACTGGAGAAGGTCAGTGAGGAGGCGCAAACAGAAGCCCCGGGGGACTGAGAGGATTCTGCTGCATCCCCCCCCCCCCCCCCCCCCTGGAAGCACGCCACCACTAACGAGGTGTGCGGTCCCCGCAGGATAAAATAAACATGCTGGGCAGAGGCCAGAGAGAAGGAAGCAGTGACTGGGGTCATCCCAGGCCCCCCGTGACAGGAATACATTGAAGAGAGGGCTGTCGGAGGAAAAGAGGAAATGTAACAACATGCCGAAGTGAAAGAAAAGAAAGGGCACAGACCTCCAGACCGCAGCGGCTTGTGACGGCAGGCTGTAAACCCATCAGAGCGTGAAGAGTGAACGGTGTGGAAACGGGAGATCTGGAGCGGCCCCATCGGGAGGAGAGAAATCAGTGAGGTTTCCCCAACAGATCTAGAGGAGGGGAGAAACGGAGGGGCGGAGCGAGAAAGGAGGAGCAGCATCTGGGACTTCCACCTCCACAACAAGGTACCGCACTCTCCCCAGACCCAAACGGACAGTGCAGCATCCAACAACCAGCACTCCATAAGCCCAGAGCAGCACTCTCCTCGCCCACCGTATCTCTGCAAAGGGGGCTGTGTACCCTGCACGCTCCGAAAAGGCTAATTAGAGTCAGAGCCACGCCGGCAAGGCAGCAAATGAACATAGTCATTGGGGGTCAGCAAAGACGGCAGTGGGAATTTCTCCCCAACACCCATACAATTCATAAGCCGAAAAAAGGAGGGGACATGCATTCATACCGCATCAGCAGCCAGTGGAACAGCTCCACAGGGGGAAACACCAGCAAAGAAGGCACAATAAGACTTCATATTGGCAGGTCCTCCCCGCAGCACCAGGTAGCACACAAAGTGCATGAACAAGCCACAGAACAACCATCCCAGGCAGAGGAAAATCCAATTACCCCCCCACTCTGACACAAAAGGGGCCTGATCCACCCTTGAGGCATTCCCATAGGACCCAGTAGGACATCACAGCATCGTAGCAATGCAGAGACCAGGCCACCGAGAGAGGACCAGCCCATTCTCCAGGCCTCACAAGTCCCAGAAACACTCAAGGTGAGACAAAGTGCCCAAGCTCCAGGAAGTGAGGATGCTAAGCTCACACATCCACGCCCAGCACATAAACATTTCCCCATGCAAGGGGAACCGCACAACATCCCTTCTAAAGATAAATAGTACCCCACATCTGTCCACCAAGGGGCCCTAGATACCCCCACGACCCGAAGGGAACAGCCGACACTCCAGGAAAGCCCACATGTCCAAATCAAGGGCCAAAGCTGCACAACAGACAAGACAAAATCCCAACCCCAAACAGGTCGCAAACCTCTTACAATTGTGGAGCGCCGACACAAACACCCAAATGAAGGGGAAGGGACAGGGAGACCCACATTTAACCCTGGACCAAGCCCAACACAGACGGGGAAGGCCACGAAAGAGGATATGCAATTGGGGTTTAAGGAATTTCAGGAGCAATTCATGGCTCAGACAGAAGCAGTTTGAGTCATTAAAGAAAGATATGAAACAGACGGTACAGGAGATAAAAACAGACGTAGCTAATCTTGAAGAAAGAACAGACACAATGGAGAGAGCTCTACAAAATGTGGAGGAGGAGGCGCAGCAGAGTGGAGAAACACAGGAACGCCTGGTCCATCTCACACACAACCTGGAACTCCAGTGCGAGGATCTAGCAAACAGCTCCCACAGATCCAATATAAAGATCAAGAACATGGTGGGATCAGTGGAAGAAAAGGACCCCCTAACAAGGGGTGCAGCAAGTATTTAAAGACATACTTTCAAATGAAGATGAGGCAGAGATTCAGATTGACCGAATCCACTGAGTGGGCCCGCGAAGAATGGGGGAACGTGGGACACGCCCCCGGGATGTTGTGGTTGCACTCACGTCATGCCCACAGAAGGAGCAAATCCTCCGCAAAGCAAGGTGTATGGGACACATCAGAATGAACAGGGTAGACATACAATTATACCAGAAGAAAACCAGAAGGGATAAGCTAGAGCCGAAAAGGGGACATAGGAGAGACTGGCGTGGAAAGAATGGAAGATGGAATGGATACAAATATTGACTTTCAATGTACAGGGACTGAATACCCTGGTAAAAAGAAAGAAACTAGAACATTTATTGCAAAGGGGGACATTTGACATCGTAATGCTACAGGAGACACAGTTCAGGTGGAAAGACAAGGGGAAAGTACATCTGAGAGGGTACAATCAAATAATCCAATCTAATGCCCAAGAGAAAAAGGCTGGGGTATTGCTGGCATTTCACAAAAACCTGAAGATACAACTACAGAACACACAGTCAGACAACTCATGGAGCTTCATATTTACAAATGTACAACTCTCACTCTGGCCACCCTCCTTGGGTCCTCCTCCTCCACCTTCCTTTGAGGCAAGAAAGCTTGGTGTCATCTTACACTCCACCCTCTCCTTCTCTCCACACATCACAGACCTTGCCAAGAAGTCCCACTACCAGCTGTGCCTCCTCAGAGGTATTCTTCCTTTTCTCACTTTCCCCAGAAGCTCACTGTCTCTAGAGCCCTGGTTCTCTCTAGGCTGGACTACTGCAACAACCTCTTTCTAAATCTGCCTTCCTCTATTATCTGCCCTCAGAAAATAATCCTGAACAGGACTGCAAGACTTATCCTTGGCCTCAAGCCCACAGACAGTATCTCTCCAGCCTTGAAATCTCTCCATTGGCTTCCAGTGACTGCAAGGATGAAGTTCATTATCCTTGCATCATCCACAAAGGTTTCTGGGGCCGGGGCCTGCATTACATCCAACTCTTTGAGAGTCAGACGCTTCTCCAGGCAGAGAGTGGGGGGTATATCTCTCTCCTCGGAAGGTGCCTCCCTCTGGAATAGTCTCCCTGACCCTCTCAAATTTGAGCCGTTCCACCTGAAGTTCTGGAAGCAGCTGAATGCCTTCCTTCCTCTGCTTTCTCTCTCCTCCTCCCCTGATGGCCTACATGTCTGCAAAGCCGACTGGTTGCCTGGCTAACCTCAGAGTCTCACTGGGTATCAGGCTCTTCCATGATCAGTCTCCCATGCACTGCCTCCAAGCCTTCCACACAACTGTAACCTCTCCATTCCCCTGCCTCCTTGCACTTACCCAGAGCTCCACTGTCCTGGATGCAGTTACTCAGAGCATTGCTGCTTTCATTGCACTTCCTTCTTCCTTCTCTCTGGAAGATAGCTCAGTGGCAACATGCTTGCCTTGGAAGCAAGACGACACAGAGCAACACAGATTCAATCCCCGGGTCCAGGCTTAGAAACTTCTGGGCATTAAGCACGTTATAAATAACCTATCATATCATATAATATCATTTCCCCTTCTCCCTTATCAGTTGCTTCATTGGTGTGAAATCTGACACACAAAGAGAACCTATCATACCGATTCCAGACTACCCCTTCCAGCTAATGAAAACAGCTGAAAAATGCCTCACTTTGAATAATTTAACATGAGTTATCGTCAGACCCACCTCATTATGGTGGTGTTTAAATACATCCTCTAGCTTATCGGGTGTAATGTAGGATCAAAACATGAGTAACTTTTTTTTATGTGTTTGTTTTGGCTGAGAGATTTGCTTCACAAGATGCACTATACAAGAGCTATATGTTTTTTTAACTGTGAAATTCTTTCCTTCTGCTTTCCTTTCAGCATAACTGCTGTAAGATTGGACCTAGATGTCTTCCATTTCTAAGGGTTAATTACTTTTTTAGTTGAAATAAGCAAATATGTGCGTTTGTGTAGGAAAACAGAAAAATAAAAATACACTCCCACCTATGCGGCATTCCGGGGTTAGGTATTCAGTCCACAAAGCCAGTCCTGGCCTCTTCAGGTCTGGGTAGACCTCCCTCGGTGGCAGCATTCCGCTGCCTCAGTTCATGAGCGTTCTTCCTCATAACATGCCCTTGAAGTAGAGCGCACTCCACTTCACTTCTTCTTTTCCAGCACAGATAACAAAAATAAGAAACAGAAAAACAAACATGTCGCCCCTCGTTGGCGGCGTTCCGCATAGGCTCCCGCTCGTCTGTCGGGCCCTTCTGCTTCTGTCAAACTTCCTTTCCAGGCGTTCCTGGACCTGAGCTACCTTTCCGATTCCGGCTCCCGTCTGACCGGCCTCGGTTCCTCTTAATATGCCTATGCACACGCCTCCTCACCGGCAGCCGATTCCGCTTCCCTCTCACTTGTCTCCTCCTCCAGATTCCTCACCGCCGTACACCTCAAGCCCGCCTCCTGAACACAGAAAAAAACAGTCCTTTTATTAGGCTCCCGCCGCATGCCTGACTGGAGACCTGTTCCTCCTTTCTCCCTTCTCCGACTGCTGGTCCGCACCTCCTCCTTCTTCATCACCCTCAACTGTCGTCTCATTAGGCCCTTGCTCCCTGACGTCCCTGGAAGTTCCCTGCAGGCACATTCTCCTTCACATGGAGTATTCATTAAGTGGGCCGGTAGAAAGTAAGCTTCAAAAGAGGCACAGAAGTAAAAAGAGGAGTTTTGGCTGCCGAAAGAGGGAGAAGGAAAATCGCAAAAAGAAGAGGTAAATTGGGCATGATTGGAAGCAGACACACTAGGCTGACCATGACTGAGAGGCCTTCTGCAAAAGAGAAATGAAGGAAGGAGACAGGGAATTCAAAGTAGAGCTGAGACCGAGGGCACAGTGCCTGTCCTTCGCTGGCTGTGCTAGCGCAGATCCTTCAGGCATGTTGGTAAGCATTCAAGTAACACAGTGAGAACATTACATTGCGTTTTTTTGTGATAGAATACAGTGGGGTGAGTTTTGTGGGTGGGTAGTCTGCTGCAAGCTGGCAAAAGTATTGAAAGTAGGTCAAAGTTCCACAGATTATTATGGTTTCCCCTGCCAAACTTCATGTGGGAGGCTTTAAAAAAAAGGATTTCCGAATACTCCGAATACTTTTGCTTTGAATGTGTGCAGTATGAATTGACTTTGTTTCCTTCTAAATGTTCTTTCTCTCTGCATTCCTAATGGCACATTGTAAACTGTGTTTGTGCATTGTCCATATTTTGAGAAAATATAGATAAACCTGAAGGGCACGGTTTTAAAAAGAAACGTATGTGGCTGTTCATTGTGAGTATATTTCCATAATAAAGATGTTACATGTCCAGCACTGTGTCAGAACCTGAGTCTCTCTCCAAGAGGCCCCAGATAGAGTGAGTTTAATTGCAAGCGGATCCCCCATGTTGTGAATACATCATTTTACAAGTAACTTGGTAATACTGTGCTGGGTAATTACCTAGCAATCCAATATAAATAAGGTAGAGAAATTGTGTACCTTTTGCAGCACTAAGTTCTGTTTTTGGTTTCAACAAATGGTTGTAGTGTAAGAAAAACATTAGCTAGACCTCTGTTTTGTGGCAGCTAAAATAGACTACAATCCCCGCTAACTATCTTCATCGTCCTGTGGGTATGCCTGCTCCAATGTCCCTGCTGATAACATCTGGTCCCACTCTGCTCTAGGACCCTCTCATTCATGCTTAAACCCAATTAGATGGATGCTCCTCAGTCCTGTACATTCAGTTGCCTTCCCTCTCTCTACTTTTGACCATGCCTCATCCCTTGGTAGTAACGGGCTGCACTGGTTGTGGTTAATAGCCTCTCCTGCATCTTCCCTAGCCATCTTGCCACTCCAGGCCATACATCTGTGAGTCCCTGGGCGCTAACCTCACTATATAAATAAATGCAACAATAGTACCTGTATTGTGGACCCACTTGTGTACCAATAATGATAGACACTAAGGGCCCAATTCATAGAATCGGGTGCAAATAGGTGCAAAAGCCCCACGCTGAGAAGGAGCCTGCGCTAGCTGTGGCGCAGAGAAATCTTTGCGTGGCACGCATTTTCATGGATTCCCAGAGGCATCAGTAGCCATTGTGCAAGTAACAGCAAGCTGTCCCCCAACATGCCTCCAGCACAGTAAAAAGCAAGCGAAATACCCAACACGGCGCAAGCCTCCGTGTCATTCCTTGGCCAGCATACAGACCCCATGAGGCCAAATCACACGCCAACACCTCACAATGCCCAGCCGAACCCCAGTGTAAACGCGCAAAAACAACCCGTGACCCCCAGCCACACCCCAGCGTAATTGCGTGAAAACACCCCGCGATCCCCATCAGCACCACAGCGTAATCGCATGAAAACAGCTTGCAATCCGCAGAAGCACCCCAGTGTAATCGCGCGAAAACACCCCGCGATCCCCGTCCGCACCCCAGCATAATTGTGCGAAAAACACCCTGCGATCCCCGTCTGTACCGTAGCGTAACCATGCAAAAACACCAGGAAATCCCCATCCGCACCCCAGTGTAATTGTGCGAAAAAACCCTGCAAATCCTGTGCGCCCCCCATAGAAAATGTGTGCCCTCCCACGCAAGGCCTGGCCCACCACCATCCAAATGGCACCCCAACACCTTGTAATCCGCGGCATGCAGCCCCCTTCAGTGGGACACTCCCACCCCATCACCCATGACCCCACTCTGCAGGCAGTCCCCTCCACATTACATACCTCCACCCCATCACCCGTGACCCCACTCTGCAGGCAGCCCCCTCCACATGGGATTCCCCAGCCCACATCAACTGGGAGCCCACACTGCAGGCAGCCCCCTCCACATGAGACACCCCAGCCCCCAACAACCATGACCCCACCCTGCAGGCAGCCCCCTTCACATAGGATACCCACTCCCATCACCCATGACCCCACCCTGCAGGCAGCACCCGCCACATGGGAGAACCCAGCCCATCACCCGTGACCCCACCTTGCAGGTAGCCCCTCCACATGGGATACCCCAACCCCCATCACCCGTGACCCCACCCTGCAGGCAGCCCCCTCCACATGGGATACCCCTGCCCATCACCCGTGACCCAACCCTACAGGCAGCCCCCTCCACATGGGATACTCCAGCCCCCATGACCCCACCCTGCAGGCAGCTCCCTCCACATGGGCTACCCCAGCCCCCATCACCCGTGAACCCACCCTGCAGGCAGCCTCCTCCACATGGGAAACCCCAACCCACATCACCCATGTCCCCACCCTACAGGCAGCTCCCTCCACATGGGATACCCCAACCCACATCACCTGTGATCCCACCCTGCAGGCAGCCCCCTACACATGAGATACCCCAGCCCATCGCCTGTGACCCCACACTGCAGACAGCCCCCTCCACATGGGATACCCCAACCCCCATTACCCGTGACCCCACCCTGTAGGCAGCCCTCACCACATGGGATACCCCATTCCATCACCCATTACCCCACCCTGCAGGCATCCTCCTCCACATGGGACACCCCAACCCCCATCACCCGTGGCCTTACCCTGCAGGCAGCCCCCTGCACGTGAGATACCCCAGCCCATTACCAGTGACCCCACCCTGCAGGCAGCTCCCTCCACATGAGATACCCTAGCCCCCATCACCCGTGATCCCACCCTGCAGGCAGCCCCTTCCACATGAGATACCCCA
The DNA here is from genome assembly GCF_040938575.1 of Ambystoma mexicanum. Classification (NCBI taxonomy): domain Eukaryota; kingdom Metazoa; phylum Chordata; class Amphibia; order Caudata; family Ambystomatidae; genus Ambystoma; species Ambystoma mexicanum. The sequence continues at coordinate 311,454,375 of NC_090936.1, forward strand.
GCCCATTACCCGTGACCCCACCCTGCAGGCAGCTCCCTCCACATGGGATACCACACCCCATCACCCGTGACCCCACACTACAGGCAGCCACCTCCACATGGGATACCCCAACCCCCATCACCCATGACCCCACCCTGTAGGCAGGCCCCTGCACGTGGGATACTCCAGCCCACCACCCTTGACCCTACCCTGCAAGCAGCCCCCTCCACAGGGGATAACCCACCCTATCATCCATCCCCCATCACCCAAGACCCCAACCTGCATGCACCCCCCTCCACAGGGGATAACCCACCCTATCATCCATGACCCCACCCTGCAGGCAGCCCCCTCCACATGGGATACCCCAAACCCTATCACCCATGACCCCACCCTGCAGGGAGCCCCCTCCACATGGGATACCCCAACCCCCATCACCCGTGACCCCACCCTGCAGGCAGCCCTCTACACATGGGATACCCGAACCCCCATCACCCGTTACCCCACCCTGCAGGCAGCTCCCTCCACATGGGATATCCAAACCCCATCACCTGTGACCTCACCGTGCAGGCAGCCCCCTCCACGTGGGATACCCCAGCCCATCACCCATGACCCCACCCTGCAGGCATCCCCCTCCACATGGGATACCCCAACCCCCATCACCCGTGACCCCACCCTTCAGGCAGCCCCCTCCACACGGGATACCCCAGCCCCCATCACCTGTAACCCCACCCTGCAGGCAGCTGCCTCCACATGGGCTACCCCAGCCCCCATCACCCATGAACCCACCCTGCAGGCAGCCTCCTCCACATGGGAAACCCCAACCCACATCACCTGTGTCCCCACCCTACAGGCAGCCCCCTCCACATGGGATACCCCAACCCACATCACCTGTGATCCCACCCTGCAGGCAGCCCCCTACACATGAGATACCCCAGCCCATCGCCCGTGACCCCACATTGCAGGCAGCCCCCTCCACATGGGATACCCCAGCCCCCATTACCCTTGACCCCACCCTGTAGGCAGCCCCCACCACATGGGATACCCCATCCCATCACCCATGACCCCACCCTGCAGGCAGCCTCCTCCACATGGGACACCCCAACCCCCATCACCCGTGGCCTTACCCTGCAGGCAGCCCCCTGCACTTGAGATACCCCAGCCCATTACCCGTGACCCCACCCTGCAGGCAGCTACCTCCACATGAGATACCCTAGCCCCCATCACCCGTGATCCCACCCTGCAGGCAGCCCCTTCCACATGAGATACCCCAGCCCATCACCCGTGACGCCACCCTGCAGGCAGCTCCCTCCACATGGGATACCACACCCCATCACCTGTGACCCCACCCTGCAGGCAGCCCCCGGCACATGGGATACTCCAGACCACCACCCATGACCCCGCCCTGCAGGCAGCCCCCGCCACATGGGACACCCCAAACCTCATCACCCGTGAACCCACCCTGCAGACAGCCCCCTCCACGTAGGATACCCCAGCCATTCACCCTTGACCCCACCCTGCAAGCAGCCCCTTCCACATGGGATACCCCAACCCCCATCACCCGTGACCCCACCCTGCAGGCAGCCCCCTCCACATGGCATTCCCCAGCCCATCAACCATGACCCTACCCTGCAGACAGCCCCCTCCATATGGGATACCCCAGCCCCATCACCCATGACCACACCCTGCAGGCAGCCCCCTCCACATGGGATACCCTATCACCCATCACCTGTGACCCTACCCTGCAGGCAGCTCCCTTCACATGGGATACCCCAACCCACATCACCTGTGATCCCACCCTGCAGGCATCCCCCTACACATGAGATACCCCAGCCCATTGCCCTTGACCCCACCCTGCAGTCAGCCCCCTCCAAAAGAGATACCCCAGCCCCCATCACCCGTGACCTCACCCTGCAGACAGTCCCCTCCACATGGGAAAGCCCATCCCCTATCACCCATGTCCCCCACCCTGTAGGCAGCCCCTCCACATGAGATACCCCAACCTCCATCACATGTGACCCCACCCTGCAGGCATCCCCCTCCACAAGGGATACATCAGCCCATCAACTGTGACCCCACCCTGCAGGCAGCTCCCTCCATATGGGATACCCCAGCCCATCACCTATTACCCCACCCTGCAGGCAGCCCTCTCCACATGGGATACCCCAACCCATCACCCATGATCATACCCTGCAAGCAGCCCCCCTCCACATGTGATACCCCAACCCCCATCACCCGTGACCCCACCCTACAGGCAGTCCCCTCCACATGGGATACCCCAATCACCATCACCCGTGACCCCACCCTGCAGGCCACCACCCTCCACAAGGGATACCCCAGCCCATCACCCATGAGCCCACCCTGCAGGCAGTCCCCTCCACATGTGACATCACCTGCATGATGTACCCTGACATAGTGACACATCATCACTGCATCGATTGTTTGTCGTTCACCTTGACTTCCATGTTGTGACAGCAGCCGAAGGAACATGTATCCTGCAAACCAAAATTAATGCATTCACCTGAGCCACATCCATGAGAGTGGCAGCTGGCCAAACAGAATTGCTGTACGCAACCATCTCCCAACATACCCATGTAACAAGTTAATGTAAAAGTGAGGTCCTGCTGGCCATGTGAAAATGTCATGGCATCAATCCCCAGGGACAAATTGTTCACCAATGACAGAATCAAAACCACCTTCAATGTGTGCCACATGAACAAAGACTTGGCAGGTATCTCACAGCCTGAGCCTCATTGAGCTGCTATTATTAGGAGAGAATCCCTAATAAATACATCGCTGGTTTACCCATGTATGAAAGACATGGCAATCAGACAGTGCACCACGCACCGAGACAGCTGCATTGGGCAGACAATGTGTATATACAAAGAAATGCCAATAGTGTATCCCAGTGCAAGAGTTTGACCAACACCGGAATGATGATAACTGTACAAGCACATGCTGGTGAAGGGGAAAGCACCAGCTGTGTGTTACACAGCATCAAGCAAATCATGTGCAAATGTCCTGACCATGTAACACTCACAAAGTCACGCCACCCAATTCACTCACAAACAGAGTGAGGATAAATACACAGTGATACTTCACATGTGAAAGGAAATGCCATTTGCCCATGCACACACAAAATCCCACTTCACACACCACCACCAGTCCGTCCCATGTGCATACTCACCCCGCAAATAAACCACAAACATAACAAATGCAAGTAAGCAACCACACACATGACTAACAATGGGCAGGATCAGGGCTACTAAATGGACTACCAAACAGGCACAATGCAAACATGACTGTGAGAGTAAAAAATAAATATATTCAACAGTTGTATTTTCTGCATGCATACTGTAACTAAAATCATAAAAGATGTCTATGTAAATAAGGAAAAATAAAAATGTCCATGTGTTTAAAAATATTCACAGTAAAAAATCACAAAAAATGAAAATTAAACATGGTCACCAGGAACCCCCAAACCCCCAAAAAACTGTGTACAAGAAAACATGGAGGATAGTCCAGAGTCCACTCCAAATAAAAATATAAATAAAAGGAAACATACAGCTACAGAACTATGTACAAAACGAATGGAGTAATGTCTGTGATCCAAGCTCCAAATAATAAGGAAAAATGAAAGGAAACGTATATCTACAAAAGAATGTACACAGGAAGCAGGCTAGTCCTCCTCATCACCAATGTCACTCAATGTCTGGACCAGGGCATCATGGAACGATGCGTCCACTTCCCCCAGGCTGGCCTTCGCTCTCTCCTTGAGGGCTTGCACGGCCACCAGCATGGACCTCTCCATCCCCTCCCACTCCCTGCAAGTATCCTCGAGGATGGTAGCCCGCCCCTTGCCCGATGCAGTGCAATCTCCGCCCTGGCCATGGTGACTCTCGCCTCCTGAGCCCGCTGCCTCTCTGACCCGAATTCGCTGCCCATATCGTATAAACATGGAGGTCCACATTTGCGTCCTGCCTGATGCCAGATACCTTCCCCCTTGGGATGGTATGCCCTGAGTGCATAAGCCTCATCCTCAGAGCTTGTGGCTGCCATAGCGCCCGGTGCCTGCTTTGTATGGGCACCCTCTGGCCTGACGGCACTAGCTGGGGGTGTCTGGCTGTGTCCTGCTCCTAGATGCCTGCTCTCCCTCCATTGCCATTGCACCTGTCATTGCCTGGATCAGCATGGTGACCACCTCAGCTGATCCACTGTCGACTCCCAACTCATGCAGGGATGTTTGCCCCACCAAACAGGCCAACTTGGGTGATACTGGTGCACAGGGGGCCCTGGTGGTATCTGGGCCAGATGGCACCCGGGAGAATGACTGGGGCATAGAGGAGCAAGACGATGGGGGGGTTGCAATAGTGGTCAGCCCATGTAGAACACACGAGACAAGGAATGCTACTAGCCAGTTCAGGAGATGCCAGGCATCATTGGGAGGATGTGCAAGCACATGAGTGCAAACCTGCACATCATCACGAATGACGCTGGTACGCTTCCCTATACCGACTAGCAGGGGTACCACTCTGTCCTGAATGGCAACATCCACTGACATTGGAGTGTCAATCTGGGTGGAAACATCCGACACCTGCGGATGCGTTCAGCCTGCGGCATGCCAAGAGGTGCATACTGCTGCAGGCGCTGACACAGGGGCATGATTTTGAACAGGCACCTCCGCTGTGATCTGCACAGCCTCATGCCTGTGGGTCAGGATTGCAGCAGCCACACCCACCTCACCACCCCCACCATCCAGGATGCCTCCTGAGCATCTTCCGTAGTGGAAGGCCCCTGTGCCTGCTCACCTGCCCCCCGCTGCTGATGAGTCCATGCCCAGCTTCGCCCTCTTGGACTTCCTGTCAGCAGCTTTGGCTGTTGGTGCAGGTGCAGCACCAGCCTCCTCACTTCTCGATGATGGTGTGTCGAGGGAGCGTGACTGGGCCTTGTACCTATGCCTGGTGGGGGCATCCCTGCTGCCTTGCTCCACAGAAAAATGTCCTCACTCTTCTTCCAACGCAACTGCAGATAAGCAGACATAGAACGCAAACATCAGATTACTGCACCAATGTGTGCTTGAAACAAAATGTGTGCATGAAGTACACTGCTAAAGAGTACAAATACCATCACCCTCCACAACACGCAGGTACATGCAATGTACATACAAACACATACATGTCAGTCCTTCACACCAGACAATTACATCTGGGGACATGGCACTGTTACAACCTATCAATGGCGCATGCTACACACATATGCATCATGGGCTCATACACATGTCATGCACACAAATCACCTGACAGTCCTCAAGCAGTGTATTGAGCAATCACATCAGAGTCCCCTCAACAGCAATCACGCAACATGACTAGGTCACACATTGAAATCCACCTGTTACATCCATCCAGGAGTGATGACCAGTCACATCTTAGACACATACACATGAACACCATGCATGCACATATGGTTGCCAACACTGCCTCATCTGTCACACTTCTCACATGGCCACGTCTCAGACACATGTAACAAACAAAGTGCACATAGTAAAAGGCTGCAGTACAACATACATTGCAAATGTAACACCATTGAAATAAATCACACATGGTTCACTGAACACATGTAGAGCACTGTCGGGGACATACACACAGACATCCGTACAAGAGGCATACTTGCTCTAAGCCCAAGGTACACACTCCCACCATACATGAAAAAGCACATGCACTGTGGAGCCCAGAAACACATGGCCACTCACCTGATGACTCCAGATGTTGGTGCAAATCGCTGACCTGGCTGTACAGCGCCAGGTAGAACTTCTCCAGGACCAGCATGTCGGTGGTGTTGCCCGGCCCCTGCGTCCCCCTTGGTTGGCACCAGCCTGGAGGAAGCACAGGGCCTTGCTGTGTGTCCTGGGTTTCAGGTCCTCCCAGCGCTTGTGCACGTGGTCAGTCCAAGATCAGCTTCTGTCCTTCCTTGCCAAATTGCATTGGTGGGTTGTTGGGGGGTTGTTGAAGAGGGCATCATAATGCCCCAGGACATGCTCCACCAGGATTTTAACTTCCCTGGCAGGGAAGTTGACAGCCCTCTGCCTCATTGCCACAGGGTTGCCAGGTTTGGGTGGGCAAGGTGGTCCTGGGGCTTGGCTGTGGAGCGATGGTGATGTTCTGGCGTGTTGGGAGTCTTCTGAATCAGCTGAGATGGTCACAGCATCAAGGACAGGGGCACTGGCAATGGCTGGATGGCAGGCACTCAAATTGCAGGGAAGGTGGGCAGCAGGCACAGACAGTGGGCAGACAGCAGCAGATGTCTCAAAGGAGGCAGCTCAGGACAGTAGGAGGCAGGTAAAAAGACACATAGGCAGGAGCAAGGGTCTTCTGTGTCTCTCGTGTGGGCAGCCGGAAACAGAGTGATGGGTACTTTCGAAATTAGCACATACACGTGAAATCAGAAGAAAGGGCCGAATCGCATAAGTTACGTGACACGCGTAGGGCATTGGGCATTAGCGTTCTGATTCTGGATAAAGGAGTGCGTAGGAGAGCATTAAACTGCACGTGTGAATTGGAGCAGATGGACATGTGGACTTCAGAGATTTTTGGAATGCCACATAATTTTGTCACTACTGTGACAGTGCGAACTTCTTATTTTGGAGGGGAATTTGCCTCTGCACACACACGTGTGTACTTTCCTTTTTTCTGAGGCTAACAGTGAGTCACATATGCATTATTCATACTCTGGGTGCCCCTGTGTACCGCATACCCCCATTCTTAACTTCACAGTTGCATTCCTGGGCTTTCCGTATGCATTTTTTGAGTTGCTGGATGCCACAGCATACCGAGAAATGCTTTTTCTTTTCACAGGAGCTACCGAGGGGTCGCGCATAAGCATTTTTGATATTTGGGGTGCCTGTGCGTTATGTGTCCAATTAATATCTTCACCAGGGGTTAATGTTGAGCCTTGCTGGACCAAACTAGTACGTTTTATATCACGTACCCTACCCGATCACTCCAATTGCCCAGGACAATTGCTTGGTGTGCCTTCGATTGTACAAATCCATCTCTACCATGAGTGGGAAGGCCACAAGAGGGAAAGGTGGCAGAGGTGGCTGGGGTCGGGGACTTGCAGAGAGAGCTGTGCCCCACCCCCAACAGGGTCAGGGAACTGCAGGGTCATCTGCTCTCCCCATCAGCCAGATTCAGGCATCTGCAGATGCAGCTCCTGTCCCCAGCACTCAGGGTCAGGGATCTTCAGCGATAGATGTAGTTGTGCCAGACCAAGTACACCTACACGCAGGGGCAGATGCTGTACGTCCCTCTAAGGGTGTATTGAGCAATCACATCAGAGTCCCCTCAACAGCAATCACGCAACATGACTAGGTCACACATTGAAATCCACCTGTTACATCCATCCAGGAGTGATGACCAGTCACACAGTCACATCTTAGACACATACACATGAACACCATGCATGCACATATGGTTGCCAACACCGCCTCATCTGTCACACTTCTCACATGGCCACGTCTCAGACACATGTAACAAACAAAGTGCACATAGTAAAAGGCTGCAGTACAACATACATTGCAAATGTAACACCATTGAAATAAATCACACATGGTTCACTGAACACATGTAGAGCACTGTCGGGGACATACACACAGACATCCGTACAAGAGGCATACTTGCTTTAAGCCCAAGGTACACACTCCCACCATACATGAAAAAGCACATGCACTGTGGAGCCCAGAAACACCTGACCACTCACCTGATGACTCCAGATGTTGCTGCAAATCGCTGACCTGGCTGACCAGCGCCAGGTAGAACTTCTCCAGGACCAGCATGTCGGTGGTGTTGCCCGGCCCCTGCGTCCCCCTTGGTTGGCACCAGCCTGGAGGAAGCACAGGGCCTTGCTGTGTGTCCTGGGTTTCAGGTCCTCCCAGCGCTTGTGCACGTGGTCAGTCCAAGATCAGCTTCTGTCCTTCCTTGCCAAATTGCATTGGTGGGTTGTTGGGGGGTTGTTGAAGAGGGCATCATAATGCCCCAGGACATGCTCCACCAGGATTTTAACTTCCCTGGCAGGGAAGTTGACAGCCCTCTGCCTCGTTGCCACAGGGTTGCCAGGTTTGGGTGGGCAAGGTGGTCCTGGGGCTTGGCTGTGGAGCGATGGTGATGTTCTGGCGTGTTGGGAATCTTCTGAATCAGCTGAGATGGTCACAGCATCAAGGACAGGGGCACTGGCAATGGCTGGACGGCAGGCACTCAAATTGCAGGGAAGGTGGGCAGCAGGCACAGACAGTGGGCAGACAGCAGCAGATGTCTCAAAGGAGGCAGCTCAGGACAGTAGGAGGCAGGTAAAAAGACACATAGGCAGGAGCAAGGGTCTTCTGTGTCTCTCGTGTGGGCAGCCGGAAACAGAGTGATGGGTACTTTCGAAATTAGCACAGACACGTGAAATCAGAAGAAAGGGCCGAATCGCATAAGTTACGTGACACGAGTAGGGCATTGGGCATTAGCGTTCTGATTCTGGATAAAGGAGTGCGTAGGAGAGCATTAAACCGCACGTGTGAATTGGAGCGGATGGACATGTTGACTTCAGAGATTTTTGGAGTGCCACATAATTTTTTCACTACTGTGACAGTGCGAACTTCTTATTTTGGAGGGGAATTTGCCTCTGCACACACACGTGTGTACTTTCCTTTTTTCTGAGGCTAACAGTGAGTCACATATGCATTATTCATACTCTGGGTGCCCCTGTGTACCGCATACCCCCATTCTTAACTTCACAGTTGCATTCCTGGGCTTTCCGTATGCATTTTTTGAGTTGCTGGGTGCCACAGCATACCGAGAAATGCTTTTTCTTTTCACAGGAGCTACCGAGGGGTCGCGCATAAGCATTTTTGATATTTGGGGTGCCTGTGCGTTATGTGTCCAATTAATATCTTCACCAGGGGTTAATGTTGAGCCTTGCTGGACCAAACTAGTACGTTTTATATCACGTACCCTACCCGATCACTCCAATTGCCCAGGACAATTGCTTGGTGTGCCTTCGATTGTACAAATCCATCTGTACCATGAGTGGGAAGGCCACAAGAGGGAAAGGTGGCAGAGGTGGCTGGGGTCGGGGACTTGCAGAGAGAGCTGTGCCCCACCCCCAACAGGGTCAGGGAACTGCAGGGTCATCTGCTCTCCCCATCAGCCAGATTCAGGCATCTGCAGATGCAGCTCCTGTCCCCAGCACTCAGGATCAGGGATCTTCAGCGATAGATGTAGTTGTGCCAGACCAAGTACACCTACACGCAGGGGCAGATGCTGTACGTCCCTCTAAGGGGATGGGACATCCACCCAAAACACCTGTCCCCAGCACCCAGGGTCAGGGAGCTGCAGATGCAGTTGCTGTCTCCAACTGCCAGAGTAAGGGTGCTACAACAGTATCTGTTGTTGCCCCCCAGGTACATGCACACACATGGGCAGATGCTGTCCGTGCGTCCAAGGGGAAGGGACGTCCATGCAAGACACCTGGCCTCAGCACTCAGGGTTCAGAAGCTGCAGGGGCAGCTGCTGTGCCCAACACCCAGGGTCAGGGATCTTCAGCTATAGCTGTAGTCATCCCAGCCCAGGTACATGGACACTCAGGGGCAGATGCTAACCATGCGTCCAAGAGGAAGGGACGTACAGTTAAAGGTCCTTGCCCCAGCACCCAGGTACAGGGACCTGCAGGGGCAACTACTGTCCCAACATCAGTGGGTGATGTCATGTCCCAGGCAACTAGTGGTCCAGTATCTGGTGCCCTGAATGGTGCCAGCCACACAGGGTCTGCACCACATGCCAAGAGGCAGAAGCATGCAGAACAGGGAAAGGCTCAATCCCAAAGCATGGCAAAGGACACCGCCACATCGAGGAAGAGGAGCTTCAGTGATGAAGAACTCTGCATCCTCGTGGACTACGTACGTGACCACCACTGTGGCATGTGCACTCAGCCAGGGAGCACACATACGCCTGCTCAGCGTATGGTCCAATGGAGGCGAGTCACGGATGACCTCAACCGTAAAACCAAATCGAAGATGGGTGCCAACCTCGCTTCTGCTCTGGTGACTGGAGGTGACCACATGAATAGGCCATGAGCAAGTTAATTTGTGTGGTTCAGCTGCAAGGCGTGGGTGGCCTGCCAGATTACGAGGAAATGTCCGGTGAGTGATGAAGCGTGTGCACCCTGAATATGTATGTAGATAAAATAAATGTGTATGATTGGGTAGCACTTCCAATCCGGGGCATGACTCAGAATGAGTACGACTCCAATGAAACCAGAATCTGATGGTGAACCGGATGACAATTCCTCTATGCTGTTGGAGGTGAGTGCATCAAGTGTTGCAGCTGCTGGAGACTGTGTGTCTGCAGGGTGTCATGTCCCCTCACAGGGCCAGTCAGTGTTGTCTCATCCATCTGTGGTGGCTACGGCTGCGGGGTCACGCTCCACAGTATTGGTTTCTGGTCCTGTGACAGATGACCAAGGGAAGGATGCAGTCCTGCAGCCACAAACAACGGCATCACATCAAGGGCCATGCTCCTTTGGGTCAGGCATGCGTGGGGCCCGCCCACGTGGTGGACGTGGTGGACGTGTGGCGGCTGGGCAGGCAGTGTGGGAGCAGTCCATGTATAGTATTGCACAACAACAGGGTGCTTCCAATGAGATGTTGGCTCAGGGCATGGATAGGGTGGCCAATTCCATAAGCCCCCCAGCAACACAGGTAGAGCACCAGTTGCAGGTATTGCAGTCCACATGCCCCTCACAAGGCTGCCCATGGAGGGCAGTAACAGGAGCCGATGGGCCAAACTGAGGTCCCTGCGGGCATCCCTGCTTGCAGAGGGTCGGGCCCACAGGCAAGCCCTGAGGCAAGAGTTTCTGGCCCTCAGAGCTTCGATGGAAGTGCTAGGGGCAGCCCGCAATACACAGTACTAACAGCAGATGCAACTGTTGAGTCATACCATCTCGGAGGAACTCTTTGCATCCTGTGAGGTGTTGCATGTGGACCACTGAGGCTTCATGTTGCAGATGCATTAATCTGAGTCCAACCTGGCCGCTGCCAGGGCTGGGCCAGGGCTCTATGTGGTCAACCTCTCTTACCACTACCACCTTCGGATTCTACACAGAAAGGTGGCCACAGCAGCAACACCCCTCCCAATCCTTGATAGCCGTGATCACTGATTATGATAAGTGTGCGTTCTAACTGTGTGTCCGGCTTTCATGGTTGTTTGAGAGTGTGTAGCATGGTCAACAGTTTGCGGACTGTGGCAGGAGCAGATGTTTAAGCTGAGGTGTGGCTCATTCAAATTTATCCGGTCTAATGAGTGGCACATCTAATCCTTATCAGGGTTGGTGGGATTAGGGATGTTTCTCAGATTTGCCGGGTCAAATTTAAGGTTCATCTATTAGTGTGTACTACGGCATTGTGAATCGACAAACATGTTGCTATGTCTGCTGGTATGTGGGCTATTTGGTGTTATAGCACATGAGGTTTTGTATCGTTAGTAGGTTTTCTTCCTTTTCTCAGGCATGTGGCAAGATGGTGTATGCAGCTTCTAGTGTAACGCATCTGGGTGCATGATGGTGAGGCATTGGAATAGATGCAGCAATACACCATAGGTATGCAGTGACAATGGCGTCTGCATTTACTTTGTTCTGGTGGTTTACAGTGTACTTTTACCATTATTTGAATGATTAGGTTTTCACATGTTTGCTTGTTGTCTTCCCTTGACGCTTCATCAGTGTGCAGGAGTACTTTGTGCCATCAAGCAGGGCTCTGATGGAGGAGCAAGAGGTGAGTGGCTTATTTATTGTGAAGACGTCCACTGTATATTCTTCTAGGCCACCTTCACAGTACCTTTTTCATGCGCACCACATATTTTTTGATAATACACGTCACTGAATGAACAAACTACTGATAGAAACGTCATATACAATCCTCCACACCTTTACGCACCATGGCACTCATCATCATCATTATTCATTTTCCTCATTCACTCATGTCTCCCCTGAAGTACTCAACCAAGTTCACAAGTACATGAATATGCCATCCCTATTGTTGTACAGCTGCTCCTACAGAACCATCATCACACACTTATCCTCTAGGTCTAATGCTCTTGCTGATCTATGCATACTCTCCTTTGCTACTGTTTTGTTTCAATCCTCCATCAGGCACTCATTACTGCACAACATTGCCAGTGTGACATATGCACAGCCTTCCTGACCTCCAACATACTGGTGAATAGCTTGATAGCCTTCTGGGAGAAACTGCTAGCAAAGTTGGTCCACACACAAATGTATGCCCATTAGGGCATTCTTGTGGGTGTACGTGAACACCAGTGTGCATTGTAACAGTCCAGAGCAACAGTCACTAGGGTCACATGATTAATGGCGGCATCCCTCCATTCATAATGCCCTGCTGTCCTCATCATCCTTGATGTCTCATTTGCTTTTCACACAGTGATGCATTCCATCCTCATTTTGATGATCCATGAATGGACAGTGGACTTGTTTATGTCATTCCTGAAAATATATTCCATGAAAACCCCCATACTTTGTCTATTCTTCTGCCCTACTTCAGCCGCCACCTGTGGCATGATGCAGGTGTCCATTCCCTTACCATCCGTCTTTGACATGTACATTTTCCTGCTGCTATGAATATTTGGAACATTTTCATTATGATTAATGTGCTATGATTAGGACAGAGTACTCTTCAGCACTATTCCTAGTGACACACTGGCACCCTTATTCACCATGTCTGTCACACAGCCATCCTGGGCTGGTACCGCCAAAATTACCTTGGCTTATTCACCATTTACAAAATTGCATATCCCTATTGACTCCACTGCATCCCACTTGTGCCATTGACTCAGCCCTTCCTACATGTTCTCACTCCATGCACACTCATACCAAGGCAGGAATGTTACTTTAATGTCCAACTACATTACTGCCACATATTCATGTGATTGTGAAGGAGTCCGACTTGCAGGTCTTGATGCACACAGTTAATGTACACTACCACAACATCACGCAGTGGTGCAATGTTACATGTGCTGTGTTACTTTCCAGGCTACTCTAGCATTACTGCCTATTGCACCAACTCCATGCTTCTTATCCACACCCTGTGTAATTTATTCGGGACAAGAGCGCAAGTATTATGCTTGACGTCAAGGCCATGGAACACATCTGTCTGCCACTGATTGTCCTCCACTGGCTAGCCACGGCAGACAGCGTTGAGTCATAGGAAGTATGCATTGTGTACTGTGATTTGTAAGGCCCAGTGGTCGAAGTGAGCGGGAGTGGTCGGCAGCGGTGCTCCTATATTTATTTTAATTAAGTTTTACCGTTCCTATACTTTCATTTTAAAAAGAAACCGTTACGGAACGGTTTCTTTTTAAAATGAAAGTGCAGGAAGAAGTTGAAACTTGCACTTTCAGTGCACTGCACAGGAAAGACGTTTCCTTAAAGAGCAGGCACATGTTTTTTGGGTTTTTTAATGTGCATGGGAGGGGGCGCGGTGATGGGGTCTGTGGGGAACACTATAGGCCAGTAGGGAACATAGTTTCACTACTTCTTTTCGTACACTTCGACCACTGGTGAGGCCTGCTTACTCCATATCTTCTAATGTTCTTTCCTCAAAGCTGTCTTCCAGAGACATTTCATCATGTTACTCTGACCTTCTTCAGGTGAACCAGTAATTGATAGAGATTTTTTTCAGGGGATCTTTATCGTCAGCTGGGACCAACCTCTGTGATACACATCCTGCCGCCCTCTGTTTGGGGACTCATTTCCATCCTTTACATGAACTACTCATGTGTTTCATCTTCTACTCTGCCTTCTCTCTGCCTCTTCCCTGCTAAGCAATCCCTCTGCTCTCTCACTATCTCCAATCCTTTTGTCCTTTCTGCTTGATGACTGCCTGCTTGATGTGCCTCAAGGTCTCACATGCCCCTGTCAACCCCAGCAATTTGTGGGTCAGTTGCCTCCGTGATGTGGACTAGTGTCATCATCACTGCATTTGGTGAATGACCCGAGAGAGTTGCATCTCTCTGCACTTACCCAAGCATCCTCTGACTGGCTGCACTTGAGCCACCCCTGAACTTGTTACCACCCTCCGAATACCACATCCCTCTGAACACCTGTGCACTTGCTCCTTCGGATTGCACCATGCAGGTACAGTGTCTGTCTGTTCCACCCAGCCCTCAGGCCCTGCATAATGGCACATTGATGCACTTGTGAAAATATGATGGATCATTGTCCGACAGATTCACTGTTACATCTACTGTTGATAGTATAGTATAGTATGCAATTACTGTTCTTGTCCAGAATATTATGGATCTCTATGAGCGGGTTTCATTTTTGTACTTGTTCCAAACATGGTTGAGTGCTTTAAGAAACTTGTATTATGTATTGGCCATTTATCTATCTCCTTTGACATTACATGCCATAGCACACTCTTGTGATGATTTTTCATGACATATGGGACGGTTTATGTGACACACAGGCAGTTTGATGTCTAGTTTGGCATGGTGGTAGTGGCATACTCCCTCTTCTATGTGTTTCTTTTGGAAACCCACAATAAAATTAGTTTTAGTTCTAAGGGATTCACACAATGTTGCACTTCCAGGGAAACATTCTCAGGGTGGTTTGGTGGGCACAGATGATTGGCCCTTTGTCATCATTGAATGGCACCTGGAATGTGCTAGGGCTGTGTACACTCCAGAGGGGTTGGATTTTAGGTGAAAAATGTAGCCACAAGCTGGATACGGGCAGCCTCGCTATGTGCCCTTTGACCTGCTATGCACAGGTGGCAGGCATGCAGATGGGGATGTTGGGGGCACCACCATGTCCACAGGTATGCCACGCTGTGTTGTAACATTGTGCAGGACACATGCTGCCACAATCATCCTGCACACTAGTGGTGGTGCATATTGCAACTCGCCACCAGAGTGGTCAAGGGACCGGAAACGTGACTTCAGCATTCCAAATGTGCACTCCACTGTGGCCCGAGTTGCAATATGGGCTGTGTTGTATCTTACCTGGGGCTGTGTGGCAGGGTTCCATGTTGGCGTCATCATATAGGTGCACAGAGGGTAGGCAATGTCCCCTGTATAGGTGGAAATGCTTGTCATCGGTGTGTATTTGTCTGTGTGTGACATCCATGCATGTGCAGGGGCATTCATACTCACCAATGAGCCATGTGTTTTCATGCCTCCCAGCTTCCAGGGCCCGGTGTAGGGGTGACATTCTGAATATGAAACTATCATGGGTGGACACTGGATAGTTCACATATACAGAGGTAATGATGCGCTTGGCATCACACAACCTGCGCGTTGATGAAATGCCAATGCTTGCGATATATGTGCTCTGTAGTCATAGGTGGACGTAGAGCCACATGGGTGCAATCGATGGCACCAAGCACTTTAGGTAAGTGCGACACCCCTTTCTGCAGGTGTTCTGGGCATGTAGATGTGCCTGCGGACTAATGGGCTGTGAAATGCCCCCAACTATGGCGGTTTTCTGCTGAAATGACCCAGTGGCCAAAAAATGCAGTACATTGAGCACCTTTTCCAAGGGGCTCAGTGCTTGGGAGCACAGGGTGAGTGATGTAATGTATCTTCTGACTCCATGACCAGGTCTAATATGATATGAGGTGTAAACATATCCCTGCCATAGACCTGGTCATAAGGCATCCCAAAAAGCATGGTCCTAGGTAGAAAAATCCAGGCCCTGGCACCCCCCTCCTCCTCCTGCAGTGTCCCACGATCACTGCTGCGACATATGGTACATTCATCGTAGCTGTATATGTGTGTTGTTTGATCACACTGGCTTTTTATGCATTCGTTTTTGTGTGCATTGACGTTTACGCCAGCTATCGCGTGGCGGATGTGTTTAAAGATTTACATGTATTTTTGTGTGCACCGGCGAGCCCTGTTCACTTCCATGAATATGGGTTTTTAGCGCTTATGGGCATTGAGAGGATTTTACTGTGGTACTTCCCTCGTTACTCCCATATTTCTGCATGTTGCTCCCCATTCCACGTGTTCCGCCCCCTTTTTAGGTAACTGTGCAGAAACGGGCGGGCCTTCGCTTGGAGTCTCGCGCAAGGCGTTTGTAGTGTCGCAGTAACGTGTTCGACCGGCGCGGATTCCCTCGCAAGTCCCTGGTAAGGCCAGCACATTGTGTTCCATGAATCAACAAACAAGTGCGATTTCGCGCGCAAGCCCCCTATTTTCCACGCAAATAATTCCATTAATCGGGCCCTATATATGCAACCATTTATTAAGATAACCTTAATCACAATCCAAGGTAATCTAAGCCTGACGATCATACCTTCTTCCACTGGTCTATGAAGTGTGCGTATTACTATTATTCTCAAACTACCCATCAGAACTAGGCATGTGCCAGTGATTTAATAGGATTCACAATGAACACTAACACATCCATGGTGCTGTAAAGAGTTCAAATGAATGGCTGAAACTGTTAGACTATGAAAATGGGTAACTCAAACACAATCAGACATAAGCACCTCAGCAATGTTGGGTCTCCCTCTAGGCACTACTGGAATGTTCCTAAATGGTTTTCCTCTGTGCATGCACTTTTATTGTGATGTCACCCTATGTGGTCCCAGTCTGTTAAATCTATTTTGCATAACAAAAACCGGTGACAGGTCAGTTCCACATTATTTGATAATAATGTATCAGCATTGCATTGTGAGAATCAACAGACAAAATGTTTTAATATGTTGGTTTAAAAAAGTGTATTTTATGTCTATGGTGACAGGAAAATCCAATGGGAGTGAAGGTGAACTCTACAAATGCCCTTTATGTGCAAAGTATATGTTATGTTATTAGTGGAGTGAAGCCTCTGGTTGAAATAAGCCAATGGTGGTGGTATCCACTGCGATGGGCCCTAGAGCGATTCAGTGCTAAACCTTGACCTGTAGCAGGTAAGACGGATTAGCATATTACATTAAAAAGTTGCTTACTAATTATTATTATTGATTTATTTGTTTTGATTCTAAAAGAACCTTTACAAATTTAACATCAAAATTACACAATCATCATTTTAAGCAATATAGAATATAAAATAATCCAAACAATCTGTCAATCAGACACTCTTTTAGTACTAGTGGTGGTTGCCCTATTTTACATAACATTTCATCATCATTAAAATTGCCGTCATCATTTCATCATCATTAAAACATTGACAAAAATATAGTCAAATAAAATCGACCAGCCCTTTACCAGTTAAATTCTTAGGACTGTGAGTAGCTATTGTGCTAATAGTAGGGTAATACCAACCACCTATCTTAAGCAGTTACCTGCTGCTAACATCTAGATTCATTCATTATGATTTTGTCAAGAGTTTAACAGATTGACGGCATACCCAGTACAGAGCTAAATGCACTTGTTGAAGCAGTAACCACAAAATGCGTTGCTTTTAATAGATTCATAGTGGTGCACATATGTTCCCAGTATAGTCATGTGTGCGACACCCGGTGCTTTACATTCCGTGAATATATGCCTGGGGGTCTCTATTTTCCCTGGTAATTTACAGAAACAACATATCCTTTGGGCCAAGACTGACGGGCTAGAGCTCTGTGTCAGATAGCTTTGTATGTTTAGGAATGCATGTGTGACCTTTGTGACTTGTTGATAAGCCATTAACAATGAAAATCGGGTGTAATTATTGGCCCAATTCCAAAGCTTCACTTTTCTAATGAATAGGCCTTTCAGACTACCAAACGATGTGCCCAGTCAAAGTTAGGATGCCAGTTTATAATACAAAATATTTTTTCAATTAACAATTTAAAATCCCTGCAGCTGTTTTCTGCGGCTGGCCCCAAGTCACACTCCCCTACTGCCAAAAATTGGCATTTGGGGTTTGATTGAGCTTTTAGGTGCAAAACACCCTGACGTTCCCGTAACAGGCCCTTAAGGGACACCGGCCCCAGTGCAAGCCTAAAATATTCAACAGGACTGGAAGGAGGGAGTTTCAATACTTTTCTCCTGAAATAGCCCTCCAGTTTACCTAGCCAACCTCAGGGCCAAGGCGTCTAACCAATACAAGATCATTGTTATTTGTAACTTTGGCTATCATTTGTGTCAGTCGGTACGCCTTATTCCTCTTTTCTTTAATTATATTTATATATCCTCCTCATAAGGCCCAAATAAAGGTATTTATTAACGTAATCCAAGTTGCCCAGGCTTGTGGAAAATATGGGTCTATCAACATTTTGGGCCGTTATAAGCATGACCTCAGTTTCTTTCCATGTTTATGGTCATATCATGTTCTGCTGCATACTTAACCAGTTCCTCAAACATCTCCCTTGCTCCACAATAAGTGTGGTTGAGGATAACCAAGTCGTCTGCGTAGAGCATACAAGACATAGGGATACCACTAATTCTAGGGCAGCATACCATAGTGGCTTGGAGGTTTCTGGGGAGATCGCCCAGGTATAAATTGAATAGCAGGGAGGGGGGCAATATACATCCTTGCTTGACCCTCATGCGAATTGCAATTCTAGCCAACAATTTACCTGTGTCGTCCAATCTCACTTTCCCCACTGTATTGTGGTGTAAGCCCTTTAAGATCAATTACAACCACTCTGGGCATCCCCATTCCTCAATTTTTTTCCAGAGCTTAGCTTGATTTACGCCATCAAAAGCTGTCCGGATATCTACAAAGATTACATATAATGGGGTCCGCCTGGTGTTGCCGCCCTGGTTAACAAGGTGTCTAGGATCCTAAGGTTGTGGGTAGTCGAGCTCCCGAGGCGAAAACCTGTCTGCACAAATTGAAGCAAGTGGAATTTCTCAACCCAAGTCTGTAGGGTCCTCGGCACGAATGTGGAGAACATTTTGCCCATCATATCTAGTAGTGACAGGAGCCTATAATTTTCTGGTTTCATCCGATCTCCTTTTTTGTAGACCAAGAGCAGGATTGATTGCTGCCATGAATCTGGGATCATCTGTGATTGGCATACCTTATCAAATAAGATCTCCAAGATATTAGCCCACCCCCTTGGGTAATGTTTCAGTACTATACTTGCCGCCCCATTTGGGCCAGGGCCTCTGGAGTTGTTAAGTTTAGCAATTGTATCCTCAATATCGCTCTGTGTATATGGCAGTAACCATCCCCCGGGCAATGCTGTGAGCCTGATTCCTGAAAATCAACTTTGGTGTAAAGGTTTTCCAGCCACACTTGTTCCCGAATTGGTTTTAAAATGTGTGCTTTACTGTCAACATTGGCCCATGCTAGGTTTGTGCATTGACTTCTAGTGTTCTTACTTTTGATGACACATATCATATTTTGCTATTTCTTTTTATTAATCAATAATCTGCAACGCTTTCCCCATTATTGCTAACTAATGTATGGGGAGTTATGGCACAGAGGCTGTTATTAACCTTGGAACTTGGTGACTTTGCTTTAATTCCAGTTGAGTACCCAAACTATGAATGCTTCTAGGCAACTTGTTTGATCTCCCCGTGCTCCAACTGTGCAGTCTAGTAGTAGTATAGTAATTGCATGCCTAACACATATTGCTTTCAATTGAACACCGCACACCATTTATACAAGGTCAGATATGAGAAGTGATGTGACTTCTGTTGACTGGATGAGCCAAAGTCGCCAGAAACGTGGCACCTTTTTCGGTACACGTGAGGGGACAGGAAGTCAAGAGCGAATGATCAAAGGAAAATTCTTACTAGATATTTTGTTTAATAAATATGTTAGAATTAGGCACACGTGGTCGTGGGGAGGTATGACAGAAACGATGCACTGGTCCAAGTGTAATTGGCAGTACAGCAGAATGTGCCTTAGTGCAGAAAACATTGTTTCAATGCATGGTTGTACCAGGGCAAAGGAGTAACCCTATGGGAAACATTGACTTCGTGCAAACATTCATTGAAAGATACGTTTTTTTTTACTAAGGCAATTTCTGCAGTACTGCTTTTTGCACTTGCACTGCTGGAAACTTTCTGTAATACAGTTCAATCTATAGTGCATCCACATTCAGAGTGCCTACACGGTGCCAGCTCTGGTTCCAGTGTTTATTCTTTTACAGCATACCATAGCTCCTTGAAGTTAGGTAGGACTGTTCTATGTCAAATGCTTGCAAATATGTGCTTGCAATTAAAACTCTTTGGACTTAGGACACTGATGTTGTGAATGGAGCCAGAGGGCACTAACCACACGACAACAAAAAACGAATCGATATAAATATTACAACACTGAACAAATATTGTGGGTGTGTTTTTATGTAGTGCGCCCTTGAAAAGCACTTAAATGCCAGGATTTCTGTCTATAACACCCATCATACAGGATAAGATTGGCAGCCCTTATCAAAGGATGGCAACAAGCAGCAGCTGCCGGGCTCTTACAGCGAGAACCACTACAGTTTAGAGGGATGGACAAGGCTTCAACACCAAAACTTAGATGCAATATTCCATTTGCACCCACACGCAGTTTCAATTAAGCCAAAGAAGAGAACGTTATGAGGGAATTAACAAAGGGAACCTGTTTCAGCCTTTTAACATTTAAGTAACAACATGACAATCGTGATTAAAACTAGTACCTTCATCAATTCACGACCTACAGATCTAACGAGCAGCTAACGACGTCTAATAAATATCTGTGTTCATTAACCAAAAATAAACTCCGACTTTGTGTCTCTATCGTGTCAGCGTTCACCAAACTATTCTCATTTCAGTACAACTACAAAGCGAATATCGTAGTGTACAATAGCACGTGTTTTGATCATGCTAATTAACCACCATTTTGTTTAACATAAACAGATACGACTTTAATTGCCTTTTTTACATAAGAAAGGAAAGCGCTGTAAAGGGAACACAGGCGAAGGGAAAGATCACACAGGTTTCTTTGACAGGAAACTCCGTGTGATGTGAGCCCACAGGATCTCGGAGCCGTCCCCAGACTGAACGCCACAAGAGCAGAGAAAGGAAAGGGCTGCAAAAGGTGAGCATGGTAACGCACACATATCCAATTGGCTTATTATTTCCTGCCGCCCCCCTGGGGATGATTGCCTCAGTAGAGGATAGAGTCATTATCTAGGACACCACACATACATGTTGCGTGTCCTGGTGGTGCTTTAAAGGGGGAACCGCGCATCACATTTGTTGTACCTGTGTCATGAATTCTGCAGTTAGTCTCTACTCTTACGAATCATTTATCGTCGCGAGCAATATCAATGCCATTATTTTTGCAACAACCAGTTGTTCCACTACGAACCTGGCCGGAACCGGATGACACAATCTAGCATAAAAGGGTTCCCGATAGTGTGGTGCAGGATCATTCAAAGAACATCTAATGTTACAGCACGGAGATGTATGGACACGTTCCCCATAAACGTATAATGGCCAAAATGTCTTAATAGATTTTTATTACATGCAGGTTATATTCTCTAATTCAGGTGTTAACTCGTACAGTAGGTTACAATATAGTGAATTACCATCATGTATACCTGATATAGGTGTGAAAAAGACAATCTCATAAATCAACTAATGGAATAGAAACAGAACATAGAAATATGTACGGGAGAAGCCATAGAAACAGATATGTGTAAATGAGATGAGTTTATTGCATATTTTAGATCTTAAAGCGTTAGGACCTGATTCATGGATTTTTTTGCACTGTAGATCAGGACATTTCACGTCACTCTGAGGGCAAAACTCCCTTTGTTGATTCATGGACTTTTCCAGACAGGACTTTTCCAGCGCAGACCCTGCACGTCTTTGCAAGCAGTCCAGCGCCACGTGCAAGACGCCTCGCAGAGTGTGGGTTGAGCCTACACAGAGACCTAAATATGGGGCGGAACATGCAAAATGAGGACGAAGAAGGGAAAATGTGGGCATGTTTTAGAGGAGCAGCTGAATGCCTCTGCAGGAAGTTCCAACCCCATCCTTCCTATATGCTGGAAGCCAGCAGTCGTGACATGCACAACATCAGTGATCGTACATATTCCACAGAGAGCCTTCAAGAAAAGGTATCAATTCAGAAAACCCTATATGAAGTACGCTTGTAGAGATGACAGTCTCTTGGAGAAAAGATCCCCGAAGGAATATGAAAATGAAAGAAAGAGAAGTTGGTGACGTCACAAGAAGCAAGCGTGACGCACTGAGAAGAGTGGTTAAAGAGAAGATAATAGACTTTATGGAATCTGATGTCAAAATAAAGAATCAAGTAACCTTTCATATGTGGAATGAAGATTGCATGCGTCAAGAACACTGCAGAAAATGCAAGAAGTTTAATAACTGTACAGGTGAAGCAACGCAAGTAGACTAAGTAATAATAAAGGCTAGCTATTCGTACTGAATAGACTGCAGGCGGTGCCGCCATTATATAGAAGCTGGACATGGCTGTCACATATTTAGTAAGCTAAGACCAATAGAGAAAGAGGGATTGGAAAAGTTGTGTTGCAGCAAAATAAAGTTAAAAGCATGGAAAGGCCTGGAAGAGCTGTCTGGCCTGATGTCAAAAGATGAAGTAGCCAAGAACTGGTTATCTATCTGAAAAGAACAGTAAGGGTGAACGCTGAATCGTCTCATGTTAAGGTACAAAGAAAATTATGAGTGTCAAGTTTGTTAATTAAAGACAATTAAATGCTGCAAAATAGTCCAAAATATGGTCTCCTGTCACATGAGCTAAGGATGGAAATTGAAGGTGGGCATTCAGCTCTGGACTTGAGATAGCTTGTGCCTGCACTCCCTTTTATTCCCAGGAACAAGGATACTTTGCAAGTCCAAGTTCAAAGACAATCTGAATGGCAGAAGGCATGAGCAATGAGAGATGTTGGGCTAATTGCGTGGGGAGACATGGTCAAAGTCCACCCACTAGCACCTGGGGTGCCATCTTACGTGCTGCTGGTGAACAGAATGTTCCAGAAGTGTACAAGCATGTCAACCAATTATAGAGCACCATATAACGAAGGGCCGTATATTTTGAGAACCAATATTATACTGTGTTCTAATAACTGATGAGGATGACTTGCACTAGAGGTGGGCATAAGTTGTCTACCTGACTGTAGTGACCCAATCACAACCCACCCCTATATATAAAGTATACTTAGATGTTCTCTTTGAGCATATCACAACACCCATAGGTTTCTCTTATTTGCCACGTAGTTTGACGTCATGTATGACAAATATTTGCTATATAAATGTTGTTTTTTATTAAATGTTTTGATATAACTTAAGCGAACGTCCGTTGATGTCCGTTGTAACTCCCTGTTTTAGACAAGTGAAAACAGTCGGAGGAGACTTTTTGACAACTTCCTGTGTCTGTCTTATTTGGTGTACAAGATATTCTGCATCCCATCCATGTATGACATGTTACTGATTTAAGGACCCCCGGGATTCATGTGGTAGCATTGTTGGATGGTTTAAGAGAAGACCCATCAACCTGTCAGAATTCCAGTGTTTCAGACGATTGGACATCCTCCGCCATCTAGCCGGAAGATCGCAGGGTTTCCAGTGGAGAGCAGCCATATAGAAAACTTGCAAGTAAAATAAAGACGGTGGGCAGGGTCCCTCTTTGACAAAATCCGTACCTGGTTAGCACTTTGCGGGCAGTAGGCGAAAGTGATTGGTTGGAGGAATAGACTGAGGAGAATGGCAAACTATGGGGACGGGGTTGTGATAATTTAAAAAGTAACACGATTAATGGGCGGAATGGGAAATATTGTGTAAAGAGAGAAAGAGATATAATGCCCAAGAGTCCCAACTCAAGGGGGGTTTTAGAAGAGGTTGTCTCAGACTCCAATCAGAGTAAACTAAGCTACATGCAGGACAGGTCCGCATAAGGTGACATCCAAACTCTGTGATCAAAGTATTAATTAGGGCAAAAGAAGAACAAGCTGACAAAGTATCACTCATACAGAAAGAATGGATGGGAGGACAGATACTGCTCAAACTACATGGGAAAAACATTGAGGAAGTAAGGCAAAAGGAAGATCAGGTCGATCAGGATAGGAAAGACAGGGAACAAGAAAACAGATTAATCGAAGATGAGCATATAAGAAAGTGTAGACAACAAAGAGAACTGATGTATCAGGAGGAGTAACAAAAGAAAGAAGAAAGGGCAGAGGAGCAAAGAAAATCATTATAATAGGCAGAGAGTAATAGGAGACACAAGATAAGACAAGAAACATAGAGAGTTAGATGGGAAGTGAGAAAGCGAAGAGAATTATATGAAGAGTTAGAACACAAGAGAAGACAACAGGAGCTTGATATTAATCATATTCAAAAAGAGCTGATGGAACCAAGTCCTACAATACGATGCAACAGAACAGAGGAGTTCCTTCCGTTAAAGGCAGTGATGTCAGGGCCATCTAGAGCGGCCCTAGAAGAGAAATTTGAGAGAGGAAGCATCGGGGATAGGATCGATAAGGCTTATCAGGAATTAAGGAAAGGTAGCAAATCGGAAAGCTGAGGTAAGGGCGAGCAATCCCCTGTATTTCAATTACAAGGCGAAGAGGAAAATCCATTCAGTCTTGAGCATAGGGCCTTCTCCTGAAGCAGACTGACCTTAGATTAGGGCGAAGGGGATGAAAGTCATACTAGTGGGGGACTAGATATGTCAGACCAGGTGAGGGAATCCTTCCATGGAGAAGAGGGAGGAGGTGCATGTGCCCCTGTGGGAAGCCTGCAGGCAGACAAAGAAGTAAGATGGTCTGATTTAGAGCAACCTAAGGATAGGACAACAGATCCCATAGCATATTCAGAGCGTCCCCAAGGACAATCTCATAGTGAAAAGGGAGAGTCACTGCCATACGTGAGCAGATTAAGATCATTGCCAGGGAGGAGGAGGTCAGGGACTATTGTCCGCACCATGGATAGGTAGACAATGAGAATAGACTGTGAGTTAGGGTTTATGCAGTTTCCCTTATTGGAAAAAAGGGGAGCAAGACCGCAGTATATTCCATGGCCACAGATGGACAAGGATAATTTAAGGTGCAAGCTCCTGAGTTTGGCATCAGGTGTGAGAAAATGGATTTACAAATTAGAAAAAATGACGGAAGGAACTACATTGGCCATAGGGGACAATAAGGGTCTCTTGGCAGCCATCATTGGAGAAAGAGCTGATGACATATGGAAAAGAGCAATCCATTCAAGTGTGACAGCACAGAATAAAGTGCATGATGAAGCGCCGTTTAATAATTGCAGAGCAGATTTTTGGAGGATTCTTAGGGTACAGTATCCTCACACATCAGACATGGGTGCAATTATGACACGTTAGATGAAAGAAGATGAAGATCCTAATGCTTACATTCAGGATATTCAAAAGCGTTGGGACTCCTGAAACGAAGAGACATGGGAACAAACAGTGGCACTATTTTACCACATTTTATGTCCAGGGTTGCCAGAGCATGTGCAGTGGTAGATGAAGCAATAAGTGGGGATAGAAGCCAAGCCTTGGGCTGAGATACAGCTGACGATAGTGCATCACTGTCGGCTCATGCAAGAGAAAAACAATAAGGATGAGGCTAGGAAACACAAAGAAGGCTGGAAATACAAGCAGTGGGTACATTGCAGGCAAATAATCAACATCCAATTGACCAAGGAGGGAATGGGTTCATGCACGAGGAAGAGGCATGGGATTTAGAGGAAGGGGTGAATTCCAAAATAATCAAGGTAGGTTTCAAAATGCACAGAATGAGAATCAGAGTGTGTAAGGAGAGTTTAACCAAGGGGGACTAATCAGACAGGCTAGACCTGTATGTTGGGCTTGTGGGATGACAGGGCACATTGCACGCACATGCGGGAGCCAATGAATGTACGGAAGGGCAATTCTCAAGAGGGGGGACAGCTTATCCTCCAGCATATAGCTCACAAGTGAGAGAAGGTTTTGCCCAAGATCAGACAGTGTATCAAACACAGACGCTGCAAATGCAACAGGCACAGAAAACACAGCAAGTGCAAATGAATTCACTGCAAGGGCAGTTGCAGCACGCCCCTATGCAAATACAGCAGTATGCACACACGGGACAATTATTGACACCTAGAATAGGGGTTGTCACTGTGGTGGGAGTGAATACTTTCACGGTTACAGGAGTATGCATGTACCCACAATAGGACAGCTCACAAGGTGACTTGAGGGGTTCAGTACTATTTGTGACACCAGACCCCCAAAAAGAACCAAGGGTCGATGTGGCGATAGGAGGCAAATGTTTTACATTTTTACTAGACACTGGGGCTACTTGTACATGTATATAAGAGGGAAAATGTCCAATGTTGGGAAATGCCATGCATGCTCAAGGGTTCTCTGGAGCTACGAGTTGAGTTCATTTTACTGATTAATTGCCAGTCTCTATAGGAGAGTATGACATGTCTGTTCCATTGTTGTATTCTCGACAGGCACCAGTTATTATTTTGGGAAGAGATTTGATGACAAAACTTAACATGACGATTTCATTTACTGACAAAGGCATTTTTGTGTTCTACTCCTGGAATGCACTACATGAATGTGAGTGAATTTATATTGGCATTCACAGGGCAAGTAGCTTGATGAGGCACTCCAGTAGAGCCAGAGGTTTTCCTTTATGGGGTGAGCATTCTATTAACATGGTTACCTGGCTTAGTGGGGAGACTATGAGAATACCTGGCCAATTCTTGTTCAGACCACAGATACCCATGGAAGAAGAGGGGGGACATACTATCCCTATATAATTAGAAGCAGCCATAGTACAAAGGGAAATGGCAATGTTCGAAGGAATAGATGACGAGGGTAGACCTTGGAGAACAGTAATAGCTATTGAAGATGGGGTGCAGATTGACTGATATTACTGATGATGACATGTTTAGAGAGGACCCAACGGATGATGAAGTAGTGTTCTTTATGATCATTACACATTGGATAAGAATAGAGAAAAGAGAGATCCCACAGTGAATGGCAATAATACGGCAGCATCCAGCATTTTTTATGAAGACTTGGAGAAGGGTCCAAGCTTCCTATGGACTACAGGCCCTTATGATGTAGGACTGTTAAAAGGGTTTGGGGAAGTCAAAATAAATCTGAAACCAGCAGCGATTTTACCTCAAGCAAGACAGTACCCCATGTCTCGAGAGGCTGATGAGGGTATTTTTAAGACTATTTCAGCACTGATGGAACAAGGTATTCTGGTACCGTCAGAATCATTGCTTAATACTGTGGTGTATCCTATGAAAAAATCAAAGGGAGGGTTGTGGAGGTTCAGACAATATATGAGACCGATTAACCAGAATGTAAAAGCAGAGTTTCCTTTAGTTCTTAATCCGACGACGATACTGTGCAGTATCCCAGTAGAAGCACGATATTTCACGGAGATTGATGTGGAAAATTCATTATTCTCAATCCCACTGCACAAGGACTCACACAACTTTTATGTTCCACCAGACTCGTCTGAAATACACTAGGCTGCCTCAAGGGTACTGCAAGTCTCCATCGATCTTTAACAGAGTCCTCCAGGTGGGCCTAGGCAATGTTGATTTGGAAAGTGCCCTGATACAGAACGTAGATGGCATTTCAATCTGTAACATGATAGAAGATGAATGCAGATAAGACTCAATTCAATTAATGATTATCGTAGCAGACAAGGGATACAAGGTAGACAAACAAAAGTTACAATACTGCCAAGAAGAGGTGTTATACATAGGACAACTGAGCTCACATGAGGGAAAGAATGTGACACCTGAAGGTGATTATGAAAACCACAAAACCGCATACAGTAAAACAGATGAAACTATTTTTGTAAGAGCCTGGGGGTTTGACTATAGTTCATACACAAGACCCTTTTTGCAGTGCAGGCTTTGAAAAAGGCAAAGCTATACAAAGTCACAATAGAATGGACTGAGGAAGTGGAGGAGGGACTTGAAGAGTTGAAAAGAGCAATCTGTACAGCTCATGTTTTAAGAATTCCCAAATTATGCTGAAAGGTTTTTCTTATTTTTGCACCAAATGGGACAGTTATGACAGCAGTGCTTACACAGAGGACCATATTGGGGTACAAACCACTAGCATATTACAGTGGTATTCTAGACCCAGTTTTAAAAGGACACTTTCCTTGTGAACAGTCATTGGCATCAGCCGCGTTCACAATTGACATGTCTACAAGCATTGTAATGGGCTGATCTGTGACGCTTTTTGTGGAACATGCTCTGTTTGCCATTTTGGAGAAACCCAAGGGTACATTGACATCCCAGAGAGCTTCTTCTTATGAAGTAATAATTTCAAACCCAGCGATTCAAATTGTCAGATGTAAAATATTGAATTGTGCCAAGTTTATAGCAGAGCCAGGAACAGAGGGTGACCAGATGCATGATTGTACAAACTATTTAGAATTCTAGGATGATATACAGCATGTAAAATAGAACGCACTGCCAGGAAGGGAAATTCTCTATATTGATGGTTCTTCGAAAATTGATGAAATCATTGGAGAAAGGCATTCTGGCGCAGCTGTAGTGAGACATAAAGCAAATGGCAAGTTCAAAGTTGTAGCAAGTGCTAGACTACCATCTCACTTTTCAGCGCAAGCAGCAGAATTAGTGGCACTCATTGTCGTCCTTGAGAAACACAACGGGCAGGAAGTGACGGTGTACTGTGACTCTACCTATGTTACATCAACCGTACATGCAGGGTTGGCACGTTGGAAAAGGAGGGGCTACCTCTGAGCAGACAGCCCGCCAGTGCAACACGCATCCTTATTGGACAGGCTTATTAAGGCACTACAACTTCCAGTAGCAATAGCGGTCGTTAAATGTGCTTCCCATACTAAGCGTACAGACTTTATTTTTTGCGGGAATGCAGACGCAGATGCCAAGAGGGTTGCCTATTCTCTAGATATTTCACATTTTGACACTCCAGATGTTGAGGAAAAGATAGTCACAGTTATGGTAGCGAAAGTAGGATTCAATCATTTGCCAACAACCCAATCAATGGAGATTCAATGAACTGCACCACAGGAAGAGCAGGAATCATTGAAGTGAATGGGAGGTTCTTTATCCCCCACTTAAGCATTATTGCGACAAAATAGCACTAGAAACTGGTGATGCCAGTAGCATTGTTAAAGGTAGCACTTGAACAGCTGCATTACCCTGCACATGTAACTAGGGAGAGTCTTACTGCAACAATTGTGGAAGACTGGTTTGTTGCAAACCTGTTAGAATATATTGCATTTTATGTTGTAAACTGATTTCTATGTCAAAGGTTTATGGCTGGGCATACACTGCAAATTATTAGAGGGGTTATTCCTCGACCGAATGGTCTGTTTCAGAATTTACATATTGACTATGTTGATATGCTGCAGGTGTGTAGTGGATACAGGAATCTGATAGTGGTGGTGTGTCCCTTCTCTAGGCGGATTGAAGTAGGTCAATCCACACACCCTAACACCACTTGCGCAGCAAAGTTTCTAGTATGTGAAGTCTTTCCTAGATAGGGAGTGTGTGAAGTGCTGAGATCCGATAGTGTGCCACATTTTGTTAATTAAGTATTTGAACAAATAGCATCATTATTGAATATTAAGCACAAGTTTTCTTCTGCTTATCACCTGCAAGCAAACGTAATATGTGAGAGACTCAATGGCCTCCTTAAAGAAAGGATTGCCAAACTCAAGCTTATGTTTAAAATGGGAAGGCTATATTGCCTGCCCTTAGCCTTATATGCCCTAAGGAATCAACCTGAACCAACTCGCACCCAGTAAATTAGTAGCATGGAGGCAAATGAGAACACATCTTACACCTCCATGGAGGAGTAGAAGTGATGCCTAGATTACAGCAGAAATGTCAGGAAATTAGTTACGTGCATGTTTCACATGTATGACGGCTAGTACCTCTCTCATTTCAGATCAACTCAAGCACCAGTGGGGACGGTCTCAGATCACAGATGAAAATCATACAGCAACCGAAAAAGTGAACTTTTATCAGTACCAAGACTATTTGTTGGTGATACAATGCTAATCTGAAACTTCACTAGGAAGAGTGGCACGAGCCAAGATTTAACAGGCCTTTTGTTGTAGAAAATGTTACTTCTTCAGTAGTAAAGGTCCAAGGCAGACAAGCGTGGATACATCTAAATGACGTAAAGCTACACGCCGGCGAGACCACAGTACCCCCAGTCATCAGTCCAGAATGACAACAAGAAGAATTTCAGCGTGTGCAGACTCGATTGCTGACAAAGAAGGACAATAAAACTACGAACTAATAAGTGCAGATTTGCATTTGGACTGTGGTTCCCCGTGGATACTCCTTATATATATTATAGCAGGGGTGCAGATCTTTGCCAGGAGTCACATTAATTCTGAAAAATGAACTTTAGAAAAACATTGATCACCAGCAACATGCCTGATTTGGATTTTGAGTTTGAAAACTGGAAACGTGAGTGGTACCCAGATTTGTTTCTCACTGAGCATTTGTTTTTCTGAATCTATGGTCTTGTCAGTCGGAGATGTGCATCGACTCGTACTTGCTGTTTTTGTGTTTATCCTTCAAGCTTATCCTGCCCTTGTCAGAAGAGATGTGGACATTCACACTTCTATACAGGATCCTAAGAATGGCACTGTAATCCAAAGGATACCAAATTCATTACAGTTATTAGAGTAAAGTGTTTTTCCTTCCCTAAATTGCAGTAAAAATGAGAAATGTTGAAGTTAACACGATTTCAGAGAATGAGCAAGCTCAAGAAGTTCCAGAATGGCATAAGTGGTGGGGATTAATATGTTGGTTTGTGATAAACATATGCACCATTATGCTTTGTGTTTTTCTGTTTCTTTTGATTTGATTTTTGATTTGATTTTTCTGTCTCATTGATCCAAACAAGGCAGAAGAAGACATTGATGGGATTAACACATATTTAGACAATTCAGTACACGTGGGTAGTAACATATGGTATCAGCATATGAGAATGGTAGGAGAGAGAACATCTAAGGAGAGTCGCTATGTGTGTTCCCTGATACCGTATGCCATGGGAACCTCCAAAGATATTCATAGCTACAGAAGTACCAGTGCAAAAAGTTCATTGCCTGATGCATCTTGCACTCTGCCAGACGAGAGGACAGTTCCAAGGCAGAACAGCATCCCTGGTATGGGTAAATAAGGAGACATCTCAAAGAGAAGACAATTATGTGCAAGATTTAAAATCAAGCGAGAAGCCAGAAACAGGTCATCGGGTAATCAGATAGAAACAGCCTGAAGCAAATGGAGCTGGAGTCAAGGTTGAAGAAAATAAGCTGTTAAATTGTCACGGCCATAATAAAGAATAAATACTGAGATGCTGGGAAAGAGGTCAATTGCAAATCAAAGCAACAGTGCTGATTCCAGAAGGATGGGTTGATGGCCTGATTGAATGAAGAACGGCAGCATTAACTGGACAGTACAAACCAGTTATAGACACTGCAGAGAATGAATGCAATAATCATTGTTCAAAGATTTTGAAATTGTTGCCATGAGTCGACGACAAAGGAGGACCAACACAGAAGCTACCTCTAAAGAGTGCATCCATATGTTTTAGAAATAATGGTACAAGGAAGGTTGGAGAAAATAGCCAGTGTGGCTGAATCTTTAATGTACCATGCATGAAGGGAGGGACAGTCATCTTAATGGATCAGTATTGGGCTTGTGGGTCTAGACCCTACCTGTAGCTGCCCAAGGTTTGGGGAGGAATGTGGTCCTTGATGCTTATCCATGTTCCAGCATTAGTGATTCCTCTGATTGACCTGAACATTGGAGAATTTTCAAAAGTGGATGCTCATTTATGAAAAAGAATATTGCTTGAACTTCTCAATCGAACCAGAAGAGGGAATTACTTTTCAGCTAAATCAATAGAAGCATATGACTCCATTCCATATGAGCACAGGTTGTTCAGCAAGACTGCTTCAGCATTTATGACTATCTTTATGCCTCAGACCCAGACGATGGCCCATGTGAAGTGGTTGCAAATCACTCGCTGGGAGCTACTGCAGACGGTCAACACTACCATAAAGGGATTCAATGCTATCATGGAAGAATTGAGGGCCATAAGATCCTCCACAACAGATATGTCCTTGATATGATTACAGCAATGGATGGAGGAGTTTGTGCCAAAATTGGGTAATCATGTTGCACGTTCATACCTTCTCACGATGATGAGAATGGAACCTTGACAGAGGCATACCATTGTTGACAAGCCTGCACAACAAAATAGAAGGCAAGACAGAGGACATTATAGATGACTGTTGGCTTGCACCTATCTGCTCATGGGTTCCACAGTGGATGGCAAACATCTTTAAGCATCTTGGAGCAGTACTGGTGGTGATAATGTGCGGGTTCTGTGTGGTCAGGATAATCATTGCACAGTGCAAGAAGACAGCCAAGAAAGCAGTAGGAATGAAGATAATGATCGTTGTCGAATCAGGATTTGGACCTAAGGAGTTGACTGATGAAGAAATCAGAGAAAGCATAAAGGCCCGCATTGTAGCACCTGAGGGAACGAAGGTCCTATATCCAAAAAACCATAAGTAGTACCATTGACGATGGATCTATTGTAGCCTGAATGGACAGTGCAGCTACATGACCTGGACTGTTGATGAACATGTAAAATTGGCAAGGCCCTTGAAGGGAGTGATGAAGATCGGGACTCCAAAGAAGCACTTGTTGAAGAAAGGATACCAAGATGTGAAGACTGATGAAAGAGTGGTCGATGAATCAACCAGAGGGGGGAGTGTAGAGGAGCAGCTGAATGCCTCTGCAGAAAGTCAAGCCACTATCATTCCTATATGCTGCACAACACCAGTGATCATGCCTATTCCACAGAGAGCCTTCAAGAAAAGGTATCCATTGAGAAAACCCTATATGATGTATCCCCGTAGAGATGACAATCTTTTGGAAGAGATCCCCGAAGGAAAATGAAGATGAAAGAAAGAGAAGTTGGTGATGTTACATGAAGCTAGTGTGACACACTGAGAAGAGTGGCTAATGAAGAAGATGTATAGACATTATGGAATCTGATGTCAAAACAAAGAATAGAGTAACTTTTCATATGCGGAATGAAGATTTCATGTGTGAAGAGCACTGCAGAAAATGCAAGCCGTTTAATAACTGTACAGATGCAGCAACGCAAGTAGACTAACTCATCATAAAGGATGGCTATGCGTAGTGAATATACTGCAGGCAGTACTGCCATTATAAAGAAGATGGACTTCAGTGTCACATATCAGACACATAGAAAAAGAGGGATAGGAAAAGCTATGTCGCAACAACATGAAGCTAAAAGCATGGAAAGGCCTGGAAGAGCTGTCTGGCCTGGTGTCAAAAGATGAAGTAGCCGCTGAATCGTTTCATGTTAAGGTACAAAGAAAGAACATTATGAGTGCCAAGTTTGTTAATCAAAGACAATAAAATGCTGCAAAATAGTCTAAAGTACGGTCTCCTGTCACGTGAGCTAAGGATGGAAATAGAAGGTGGGCATGCCGCTCTGGACTTGAGATCGCATGTGCCTGCACTCCCTTTAATTCCCAGGAGCAAGTATCCTTTGCAAGGCCAAGTTCAAAGAAAATCTGAATGGCAGAAGGCATGAGTGAGGAGAGATGTTGGGCTAATTGGGTGGGGAGACATGGTCAAAGTCCACCAACTGGCACCTGGGGTGCCAGCTTACACGCTGATAGTGAGCTGAATGTTCCAGAAGAGTACAAGGGTGCCAACCAATTATAGAGGACCATATAATGAAGGACGGTATATTTTGAGAGCCAATAATATACTGTATGCCTAATAACTGATGAGGATGACTTGCACTAGGGGTGGCCATAAGTTGTCCACCTGACTGTAGAGACCAATTACAACCCATCCCTATACAGAAAGTATACTTAAACGTTCCCTTTGAGCGTATCACAATCCCCGTAGGTTTCTCTTATTTGTCATGTAGTATGATGTCACGTATGACACATATTTGCTATATAAATGTTTTTTATTAAATGTTTTGAGAGAATTTAAGCAAACGTCCGTTGATGTCCGGTGTAGCTCCCTGTTTTAGACATTTGATATTAAAAAAGTCGGAAGAGACTTTTTGCCAACTTCCTGAGTCGGTCTTATTTAGTGTACGAGTTATTCTGCATCCCATCCATGTTTGA
The DNA here is from genome assembly GCF_040938575.1 of Ambystoma mexicanum. Classification (NCBI taxonomy): domain Eukaryota; kingdom Metazoa; phylum Chordata; class Amphibia; order Caudata; family Ambystomatidae; genus Ambystoma; species Ambystoma mexicanum. The sequence goes on from NC_090936.1 coordinate 311,488,459, forward strand.
CGCGTTAATGATTTAAGGAACCCCAGGGGTAAGTGTTGAGGGAAGTCTTGCCCAAGAAAATTGCATGCCCACAACTGTGCACAACCAAGAGTATTTATGCACCCGATCGCACAACTTCACATCAGGGAAGTCAGTATGCATAGCTTGCGATCTCAACGCCACCTGAAGGCATGCGTAAAGTCCCAATCACATAGGAATCACAGCGCAAATGTATGGTCAGATCAGGAATTTAGGGGTGTGTGCATGCTGTTTGGGTGCCAATTGGATTTAGGGTTGCGCGTATGCAGAGTAGCGATGTGCACTTTCCCCACTTAGCAAGCCCAGACCACCTGGTGACTTCCTGGTTGCTCCTCTTTTTCACAATTTAAGGAGCTCTCCAGCCTCTTTTCCTTTGCATATGGGGTGCAGGTGCAAGTGAATCTTGCTCACCTGGCCTAAGCTCCCCACCCCCACCGGGTGCCTTCCTGGTTGCTGCTCTTTTTCCCTACATAAGGAGCCCTCCAGCCTCTTTTCTTTTGAAGATGGGGAGCAGGTGCAAGTGGATCTTGGTCACCTGGCCTAAGCCACACCCACATGGTGCCTTCCTTGTTGTCTCTCTTTTTCCCTACTTAGCAAGCCCTGCTCACTTGGTGCGTTCCTGTTCTCCCCTCTTTTTCCCTACTTAAGGAGCCCTCGAGCCTCTTTTGCTTTGCAGATGGGGAGCAGGTGCAAGTGGATCTTGGTCACCTGGTCTAAGCCCCACCTTCCTGGTTGCTGCTCTTTTTCCCCACTTAGAATGCCCCACTCACATGGTGCCTTCCTGGTTGCTGCTCTTTTTCCCTACTTAAGGAGCCCTCCAGGCTATTTTCCTATGCAATTGGGGAGCAAGTGCAAGTGGATCTTGGTCACCTGGCCTAAGCCGCACTACCTGGTGCCTTCCTGTTTGCCGCTCTTTTTCCACCTTTGCAAGCCCCGCCCACCTGGTGCCTTCCTTGTTGCTACTCTGTTTCCCTACTTAAGGAGCCCTCCAGCCTCTTTTCCTTTGCAGATGGGGAGCAGGTGCAAGTGGATCTTGCTCAAATGGCCTAAGCCCTGCCTACCTGATGCCTTCCTGGCTGCTGCTCTTTTTCCCTAAGTAAGTATCCCTCCAGCCTCTTTGCCTTTGCAGATGGGGAGCAGGTGCAAGTGGATCTTGGTCACCTGACCTAAGCACCACCCACCTGGTGCCTTCATGTGTGCCGCTCTTTTTCCCCCTTAGCAAGCCCCGCCCACCTGGTGCCTTCCTGGTTGCTACTCTGTTTCCCTACTTAAGGAGCCCTCCAGCCTCTTTTCCTTTGCAGATGGGTAGGAGGGGCAACTGGATATTGGTCAAATGGCCTAAGCCCTGCCTACTTGATGCCTTCCTGGTTGCTGCTCTTTTTCCCTAAGTGAGTATGCCTCCAGCCTCTTTTCCTTTGCAGATAGGGAGCAGGTGCAAGTTGGTCTTGGTCACCTGACCTAAGCACCACCCACCTGATGCCTCCGTGGATGCTGTTCTTTTTCCCCACTTAGCAAGCCCCGCCCACCCGTTGCCTTCCTGGTTGCTGTTCTTTTTCCCTACCTAAGGAGCCCTCCAGCCTCTTTTCCTTTGCAGATGGGGAGCAGGTGCAAGTGGATCTTGGTCACCTGGCCTAAGCCCTGCCCACCTGGCGCCTTTTTGGTTGTTGCTCTTTTTCCCCACTTAGCAAGCCCCACCTTCCTGGAGCCTTCCTGGTTTCTGCTCTTTTTCTCTACTTAAGGAGCCCTCCAACATCTTTTCTTTTGCAGATGGGGAGCAGGTGCAAGTGGATCTTGGTCACCTGGTCTAAACATCGCCCACCTGGTGCCTTCCTGGTTGACGCTCTTTTTCCCCACTTAGCATGCCCCGCCCACCTGGTGCCTTCCTGGTTGCTGCTCTTTTTCCCTAATTAATTAGCCCTCCAGCCTCTTTTCCTTTGCAGTTGGAGAAGAGGTGCACATGGATCTTGGTCACCTGGCCTAAGCCCCAGCTTCCTGGTTGCTGCTGTTTTTCCCCACTTAGAATGCCTCGCCCACCTGGTGCCTTCCTGGTTGCTGCTCTTTTCCCCTACTTAAGGAATCCTCCAGGCTCTTTTCCTTTTCAGATGGGGAGCAGGTGCAAGTGGATCTAAGTCACCTGGCCTAATCCCCACCCAACTGTTGCCATTCTGGTTGGTGCTCTTTTTCCCCACTTAGCAAGCCCACCCAGCTGGTGCCTTCGTGGTTGCCACTCTTTTTCCCTACTTAAGGAGCCCTCCAGCATCTATTCCTTTTCAGATGGGGAGCAGGTGCAGGTGGATCTTGGTCACCTAGCCTAAGCCATGCCCACCTGGTGCCTTCCTGGTTGCCGCACTTTTTCCCCACTTAGTAAGCCCCGCCGACCTGGTACCTTCCTGGTTGCTGCTCTGTTTCCCTACTTAAGGAGCCCTCCAGCCTCTTTTCCCTTGCAGATGGGGAGCAGGTGCAAGTGGATCTTGGTCACCTGGCCTAAGCCCTGCCCACCTGATGCCTTCCTGTTTGCTGCTCTTTTTCCCCACTTTGCAAGCCCCACTCACCTGGTGCCTTCCTGGTTGCTGCTCTTTTTCCATGCGCAAGGAGCACTCCATCCTCTATTCCTTAGCAGATGGGGAGCAGGAGCAAATGGATCTTGGTCACCTTGCTTAAGCCCCAGTCACCTTGTGCTTTCCTGGTTGTCGCTCTTTTTCCCCACTTAGCAAACCACACAGACATGGTTCCTTCCTGATTGCTGCTCTTTTTCCCTACTTAAGGAGCCCTCCAACCTCTTTTCCTTTGCAGATGGGGAGCAGGTGCAAGTGGATCTTGGTCACCTGACCTAAGCCCCGCCCACCTAGTGCCTTCCTGGTTGGCACTGTTTTTCCCCACTTAGAATGCCTCGCCCACCTGGTGCCTTCCTGGTTGCCACTCTTTTTCCCTACTTAAGGAGCCCTCCAGCCTCTTTTCCTTTGCAGATGGGGAGCAGGTGCTAGTGGATCGTGGTCACCTGGCCTAAACCCTGCCCACCTGATGCCTTCCTGTTTGCTGCTCTTTTTCCCCACTTTGCAAGACCCAACCACATGGTGCCTTCCCGGTTGCTGCTCTTTTTCCCTACACAAGGAGCCCACCAACCTCTTTTCCTTTCCAGATGGGTGGCAGCTGCAAATGGATCTTGGTCACCTTGATTAAGCCCCAGTCACCTTGTGCCTTCCTGGTTGTCGCTCTTTTTCCCCACTTAGCAAGCCCCACCCACCTGGTTCCTTCCTGATTGCTGCTCGTTCCCCCTACTTAAGGAGCCCTCCAACCACTTTTCCTTTGCAGATGGGAGCAGGTGCAAGTAGATCTTGGTCACCTGGCCTAAGCCCCACCCAACTTTTGCCATGCTGGTTGCTGATCTTTTTCCCCACTAGCAAGACCGCCCAGCTGGTGCCTTCCTGGTTGCCACTCTTTTTCCCTACCTAAGGAGCCCTCCAGCCTCCTTTCCTTTGCATATGGGGAGCAGGTGCAAGTTCATCTTGGTCACCTGGCCTAAGCTGTGCCCACCTGGTGCCTTCCTGGTTGCCGCTCTTTTTCCCCACTTAGCAAGCCCCACCCACCTGGTGCTTTCCTGGTTGCCGCTCTCTTTCCCTACTTAATTAGCCCTCCAGCCTCTTTTCCTTTGCAGATGGGGAACAGGTGCAAGTGGATCTTGGTGATCTGGTCTAAGCCCCACCTTCTTGGTTGCTGCTCTTTTCCCCACTTAGAATGCCTCGCCCACCTAGTGCCTTCCTGGTTGCCGCTCTGTTTGCCTAATTAAGGAGCCCTCAAGCCTATTTTCCTTTGCAGCTGGGGAGCAGGTGCAAGTGGATCTTGGTCACCTGGCCTATGCGCCACCTTCCTGGTTGCTGCTCTTTTTCCCCCACTTAGAATGCCAAGCCCACCTGGTGCCTTCCTGGTTGCCGCTCTTTTTCCCCACTTAGCAAGCCCCTTCCACCTGGTGCCTTCCTGGTTGCCGCTCTCTTTCCCTACTTAATTAGCACTCAAGCCTCTTTTCCTTTGAAGATGTGGAGGAGGTGCCAGTGGATATTGGTCATGTGGCCTAAGCCCTGCCCACCTGGTGCCTTCCTTTTTGCCGCTCTTTTCCCCCACTTAGCTAGCCCCCTCCACCTTGTGCCTTCCTGATTGCTGCTCTTTTTCCCTACTTAATTAGCCCTCCAGCCTCTTTTACTTTGCAGTTGGGGAACAGGTGCAAATGGATCTTGGTCACCTTGATTAAGACCCAGTCACCTTTTGCCTTCCTGCTTGTCGTTCTTTTTCCCCACTTAGCAAACCCCACCCACCTGGTTCCTTCCTGATTGCTGCTGGTTTTCCCTACTTAAGGAGCCCTCCAACCTCTTTTCCTTTGCAGATGGGGAGCAGGTGCAAGTGGATCTTGGTCAACTGACCTAAGCCCCACCCTCCTGGTGCCTTCCTGGTTGCCAGTCTTTTTCCCCACATAGAATGCTTTGCCCACCTGGTGCCTTCCAAGTTGCCACTCTTTTTTCCTACTTAAGGAGTCCTTCAGGCTCTTTTCCTTTTCAGATGGGGAGCTGGTGCAAGTGGATCTTGGTCACCTGGTCTAAGCCCCATCCAACTTTTGTCATCCTGGTTGCTGCTCTTTTCCCCACTAGCAAGCCCGCCCAGCTCGTGCCTTCCTGGTTGCCACACTTTTTCCCTACTTAGCAAGCCCCACCCACCTGGTGCTTTCCTGGTTGCCACTCTCTTTGCCTACTTCATTAGCCCTCTATCCTATTTTCCTTTGCAGATGGGGAGCAGGTGCAAGTGGATCTTGGTCACATGGCCTAAGCCCTGCCCACCTGATGCCTTCCTGTTTGCTGCTCTTTTTCCATACTTTGCAAGCCCCATGTCATGATCCCTGCTTCCAAGGGGTCAGGACTTGCCCCACGACCTTGGAAGCAGGCCCATGACTCTGATCCCAGGAACCAGCCAGTCCCTATAGGGACCCTCTGGACCTTGTCCTGGTGCCAGTGGCGCCAGGCTCATGATGGTGACTGGTCCCGGCACAGGAAGCGCCGGGCTCATATTAGATAAGAGTGCTTGGTGGACCTACCTGTAGCAGACCATGCTGCTTACTTACCAGCTAACTGGTCTCCTGATCCTTCTCTGCCTGGAACTACTTTTTCTGTCTGTGTGGAGCAGGAGCCACTCCCTGGAAGCAGAACACAGGAACTCTTCTAGAAATCTGGAACTCTTTTCTTACCTGGGTGGGGCCGTGGAAGGAGACGCCTAAGCACTACAGAAGGCTATTTAAACCACACCCGATTGGTTTCACGTGCTTCGCGTTATTCTGCATCTGCAGCAGGACGCTCACCGTGTCAGCTCCAGGAAACCTCCAGCTCCAGATCCTGTGAACACGAAATAACCTGCTGGAATCCAATCTTCAGTCTTCTTCAGTCTTCTGCAGCTCCTGCAAAACAAAGGCACAGGTTAGGCTAAAGTAAAGGCAGTGAATCTACTTACCTAATCCAACGGCAGCATCCAAGGCGCCTTTTTCTGCCTTTCTCTTCCGGCATCCGACATCTGCAAAGAGAGAGAACATCGGTCAGTAATATTCAACTACAAGTTCTGCTTACCTGTACGCCCGTTCCAACTCAGCTCGCGCTGCATTCCGGCACCTGCAAGGCAAGATACATCGGTTAGTAACGCTTAGTTACAAGACTGCTTACCCGTCGCTTTCAATCTGTTCGCGCTGCACCTCAGCACCTGCAAAGACAAAAGAGACATTACGGAGCATTCTCCAGCGCTAGTGCAGTCTTTCTACTTACGTGCCATTAGAAGGATAATCTTCATCGTCACAGCATCTGAAAAGGGAAAGACATAGACTTTACAGACTTAAGACTTTTGAAAAGAGAAGAGAACAATGCAAAAGGAACTTTAATACTTACAAGGCACGCTCGTGCATTAACGGCGTCTTCGCTCTCAGCAAATCCTCTGCTATCAAGAGGCAGAGCTCGCATCCAGTGAAGCAACTGGATCCAGCGCCCCTGCACAAGACGCAGGATGGAGAGCCCGGCATTTACCTATATAAGGTAAGCGCAATATCAACCCAGTTCCACGGGGAAAGAAAGGGCGAGAAGGGCTAGGAACTTTCCGAACCTTCCAAACACTAATACCTTGGTTTACCCTTGCAGACATCTCACTCTTCAGCTTAAACTGTGGGTGGGAAGGGGGCCCAGTCCGGGAGCAAAACGAACCCTGCGTCTAACACTGAAGACAGTATCCTCGCCAGATCAAGACCTGCGCCTCCGGGGGAACCAGGTGAGCGTTACAGAACGCAAAGCCTTACCACAAAATTCCCACCCTGGCGCAATGGAAACCTCAGACACAGACCAGTTGGCCCAATTACTCGGGGAGTTGAGGGCGGAAGTACACGCTGCACGTCAGGAAACAAATGCCCTAAAGAGGGAGTTAGTGGTCTCCAAAGAGCGAACAGACGATTTGGCTAGACAATTGCTGCAAGCCCAAGCTGGACAAACTCCTCTACCAACCCCAAGTGGGGGCCACGCTCCTCCAGCTTCCTCGAATCCGGTACAAATCAATCTACCAGGAAATATACCTTTGGCTCCGCCCGAACGCTTTTCAGGTGATTCAAAAAGGTTTGCTGTGTTCTTCAATCAATGTCGCTTGCACTTTTTGTGCAGACCCGCCGCTTTTCCAACGGACCAGGCTAAAGTGGCCTTCGTGCTCTCTTATCTCAGTGGCAGTGCCGCAGATTGGTCTGTTCCTTTAGTGTCTCAAGATGACCCCATTCTCCATAACTTCCAGGACTTCCAAGCCAGTATGGAGAAACTGTTCGCAAGGCACTATCAGGGACAGGCCTTGGACAATGAACTTCTTTCACTACGACAGGGCAATCAAGATCTTCTGACTTATATTGCATCATTTAACAGACTAGTGGTGGAAACCGGATGGCCGGAGGATAAGAGGATCACACTGTTTTACAGAGGTCTGCGTGGGGAATTAAAAGACGTTCTGGCTCAAGTGGTAAATCCTCCACAAGACTGTTCCGAATATATCGATCTGGTAGTGCCATTGGATCATCGACTACAGAATCGGAAAGCCGATCGATCCAGATTTGAAACCCGACTTTTTTCAAGGCCGCAAAGTTCTACGAAAGGAACTGATTCCGTGGAACCCATGCAAATAGGGGGTGTAAAAGGACCTTTAACCCAAAAGGAGAGGGAAAGGAGGAGACAACTGCAATTATGCCTCTATTGCGGAAACTCAGGGCACTTTCTTCGAGATTGTCCAGTGAAGCCCAAGAAGAAGATAGTAGGGGCGTCTGATAAAGGTACCGAGAATTCTGAGCTGGGAAACGACCTCGCCCGGCAAGTGTAGAGGTCCGCTTGCCGAGCGTTAAAACCAGTTCTTTGACCTCGCATTTCATCATGCCCATGGTCCTCGTGAGTCCTGAACAACCTAATCGTATGCATGCCATTAAAGCATACATTGATAGTGGCGCAATCGGGAATTACTTGGACTGTGAGCTGGCCGCCAGGATGAATCTATCTCTTTGTCCAAAGACGGTGAAAGACGTCATTACCACCGTGGATGGGACGGAAATAGCTTCCGGACCCGTAACTCACACCACCATGGAAGTAACGTTAGTAAGCCAAGATGGGCATCAAGAGAAGATCGTGTTTGATGTGATCAAGGCCCCTCAGTTTCAAGTCATCTTGGGAGTTCCTTGGTTGGAGAAACACAATCCTCAAATTGATTGGCGAGCAAAGACAATCCGGTTTCCAGAATGCGCTTCTACCTGCTACCCTCAGCTCTCCACCAAACTAGCTGCAACTGTTTCTGAGAGTCCGCAACTGCCTCCTGAATACCAGGAATTCCAAGATGTCTTTCGGAAAGACCAAGATAATTCTTTGCCTCCCCACAGATCATACGACTGTCAGATAGACCTGATTCCCGGATCCACTCCTCCGTGCAGTCGGATTTATGCCCTTACTGAACCTGAAAATCTCCACCTAAGGCAATATTTGGACCAGTACCTGGCTAACGGATTCATCCGTCCTTCGAAGTCCCCGGCCTCCTCAGCTCTGTTCTTCGTGCCAAAAAAGGAGGGAGACTTAAGAACGTGTATAGACTACCGTGCCCTGAACCAGATTACAATTAAGAACAGGTATCCATTGCCATTGATCCCAGAACTACTTGACCAAGTCAAAAACGCCTGCATATATACCAAGTTAGACCTCAGAGGAGCCTACCATTTGGTGCGAATAAAGGAGGGCGATGAATGGAAGACGGCCTTTCGTACCAAGTATGGACTGTTCGAGTATCAAGTGATGCCCTTCGGGTTGTGTAACGCACCGGCCGCATTCCAGTTCTTTATGAATGACGTGCTCCGTGAACTCACTGATGTGTGTGTAGTTGTATACATTGACGACATTCTGGTTTATTCGTCCTCTGAGGCAGAACACCGAAAACATGTAACCGCAGTACTGGAGAGGCTCCGCAAACACAAACTTTTTGCAAAATTAGAGAAGTGCGTCTTTCATGTTACTGAGGTTGAATTTCTGGGATTCATTTTGTCACCTAACGGAGTTCACATGGACTCGAGGAAAGTAGATGCAATAATCAAGTGGCCCTCACCATCATCTGTAAAAGGGGTTCAAAGTATGTTGGGCTTCGCCAACTTCTATCGCAGGTTTATTCCAGACTTTTCTCGGGTAGTCCAACCCATTACAGCTCTCCTCAGAAAAAACAAACGTTTTGAATGGTCTACCGAGGCAGAACAAGCCTTTCAGGAGCTAAAGACTAAATTTACCTCCGCCCCGATTTTAAAACATCCCCGCCCGGAACTACCTTACATCGTCGAGACCGATGCCTCCAGCCTTGCTATGGGAGCAGTGCTTTCACAAAGAGATCCAGAAACCAACCAGTTGCACCCCGTGGCGTTTTGGTCTCGCAAATTATCAGCCCCAGAAATCAATTACACCATTACCGATAAGGAACTGTTGGCTATTAAGTCCGCCTTTAAGGCCTGGCGGCATTATCTCTTAGGAGCCCGACACACAGTCACTGTCATTACTGACCATCGTAATCTACAGTATCTTAAATCAGCCAAAGCTCAATCCTCCAGACAACTTCGCTGGGCATTATTTTTTGCCGAATTTGATTTTATAATCACCTACCGACCAGGCAATAAGAATGGTAAAGCGGATGCCCTCTCTCGAATCGGAGTAGAGGAACACATGGTTAACCCCGAGCTCGTACCTATTATTCCTGAACAAAGAATCCTGGGTTTGATCAGCATGCAATCCATTGAAGAAATTGAAACCCAGGTTAAACAACTTGTAACTCCAACGGACATACAAAAATGGCAACTTCAGGGGGAAGACTTCACAGTAAAGAACGACTTATTATACTTCAAGGAACGACTTTATCTACCCTTTACCAGCTTACAAACTCAAGTCATCTCTTGTTATCACGACTCCTTAATGGAAGGACACCCGGGTATGGCCAAGACCTCGGAAAAGGTCAAGCGTCACTTTTGGTGGCCATCTTGGAGAAAAGACATCAGAAACTTTGTCATGTCCTGTGGAGTGTGCGCCCAGAACAAGAGTCCTAAGGAAAAACCAGCAGGCCTCTTACAACCACTTGAAATTCCACCTCATCCCTGGCATACCCTTTCCATGGACTTTATCACCGACTTACCTCCCTGTTCCGGATACAATACAATCCTGGTAATCGTGAACTTATTTTCAAAAATGGCACATTTCATCCCACTAAAGGGGTTACCGTCAGCAGCAATCCTGGCTCGAGAATTTCTTGAAAACATCGTTCGGTTGCACGGCTTTCCTTCAGTTTTAATCTCAGACAGAGGAAGTCAATTCATCTCCCACTTCTGGCGGAGTTGCTGTCGGTTAGCTCAAATTGATGTGAGGCTTTCCACCAGTCACCACCCACAAACCGATGGTCAGACCGAAAGGACCAATCAGACTTTGGAACAGTACCTACGCTGCATGCTGCAACAGACAGGAGGAACTTGGAAGGACATCCTTTGGATAGCCGAGTACGCTTACAATAACTCAGTCCACTCTGGAACCGGAAAGACCCCGTTTTTTCTTTTGTATGGTAATCATCCTCGAACCTCCAACCTGGATCCACCTCAGGATCTTGGAACACCAGCAGTTGACCACCTACATTCAACCATCACCCAAGCCTTCAAGGAAGCTACTACCCACCTTCAAAGGGCCAAGGAACAATACAAGAAAGGAGCAGATCAACATCGAAAGGAAGCCCCTCAATACCAAATAGGAGATCAAGTCTGGTTATCCACCAAATATTTACCCCTAAAGGGACCACGCACCTTTAACCCAAGATACCTGGGACCCTACTCTGTTACTGCCATAATAAATCCAGTAGCGGTCAAGTTGGATTTACCCCCTAGCATGAAAATGCACCCAGTCTTCCATGTTTCACTACTAAAACCAGTTCAACCAGAAACCCGATTGACTAAATCTCCTGAACCTATCCTAGTTGACGCAGAACTTGAGTTTGAAATCAAAAATATCCTGGATTCCAAGATCTCCAAATCAAAACTACACTACCTGATTGACTGGAAAGGCTACGGCCCCCAAGAAAGATCTTGGGAACCTGCAGAACATGTACACGCACCCCGACTAATCAAGAAATTTCATCGGACATTTCCTAACAAACCAAGACCTCCGGAGAAGTCAACCTTGGGAGGGGCCTTGAGGGGGGGTGCTGTCATGATCCCTGCTTCCAAGGGGTCAGGACTTGCCCCACGACCTTGGAAGCAGGCCCATGACTCTGATACCAGGAACCAGCCAGTCCCTATAGGGACCCTCTGGACCTTGTCCTGGCGCCAGTGGCGCCAGGCTCATGATGGTGACTGGTCCCGGCACAGGAAGCGCCGGGCTCATATTAGATAAGAGTGCTTGGTGGACCTACCTGTAGCAGACCATGCTGCTTACTTACCAGCTAACTGGTCTCCTGATCCTTCTCTGCCTGGAACTACTTTTTCTGTCTGGGTGGAGCAGGAGCCACTCCCTGGAAGCAGAACACAGGAACTCTTCTTGAAATCTGGAACTCTTTTCTTACCTGGGTGGGGCCGTGGAAGGAGACGCCTAAGCACTACAGAAGGCTATTTAAACCACACCCGATTGGTTTCACGTGCTTCGCGTTATTCTGCATCTGCAGCAGGACGCTCACCGTGTCAGCTCCAGGAAACCTCCAGCTCCAGATCCTGTGAACACTAAATAACCTGCTGGAATCCAATCTTCAGTCTTCTTCAAAGGCACAGGTTAGGCTAAAGTAAAGGCAGTGAATCTACTTACCTAATCCAACGGCAGCATCCAAGGTGCCTTTTTCTGCCTTTCTCTTCCGGCATCCGACATCTGCAAAGAGAGAGAACATCGGTCAGTAATATTCAACTACAAGTTCTGCTTACCTGTACGCCCGTTCCAACTCAGCTCGCGCTGCATTCCGGCACCTGCAAGGCAAGATACATCGGTTAGTAACGCTTAGTTACAAGACTGCTTACCCGTCGCTTTCAATCTGTTCGCGCTGCACCTCAGCACCTGCAAAGACAAAAGAGACATTACGGAGCATTCTCCAGCGCTAGTGCAGTCTTTCTACTTACGTGCCATTAGAAGGATAATCTTCATCGTCACAGCATCTGAAAAGGGAAAGACATAGACTTTACAGACTTAAGACTTTTGAAAAGAGAAGAGAACAATGCAAAAGGAACTTTAATACTTACAAGGCACGCTCGTGCATTAACGGCGTCTTCGCTCTCAGCAAATCCTCTGCTATCAAGAGGCAGAGCTCGCATCCAGTGAAGCAACTGGATCCAGCGCCCCTGCACAAGACGCAGGATGGAGAGCCCGGCATTTACCTATATAAGGTAAGCGCAATATCAACCCAGTTCCACGGGGAAAGAAAGGGCGAGAAGGGCTAGGAACTTTCCGAACCTTCCAAACACTAATACCTTGGTTTACCCTTGCAGACATCTCACTCTTCAGCTTAAACTGTCGGTGGGAAGGGGGCCCAGTCCGGGAGCAAAACGAACCCTGCGTCTAACACTGAAGACAGTATCCTCGCCAGATCAAGACCTGCGCCTCCGGGGGAACCAGGTGAGCGTTACACCCCACCCACCTGGTTCCTTCTTGATTGCTGCTCATTTTCACTACTTAAGGAGCCCTCCAACCTCTTTTCCTTTGCAGATGGGGAGCGGGTGCAAGTGGATCTTGGTCACCTGACCTAAGCCCCACCCACCTGGTACCTTCCTGGTTGCCACTCTTTTACCCCACTTAGAATGCCTCGCCCACCTGGTGCCTTCCTGTTTGCCGCACTTTTTTCTACTTAACGAGTCCTCCAGGCTCATTTCCTTTTCAGATAGGGAGCAGGTGCAAGTGGATCTAAGTCATCTGGCCTAAGCCCCACCAACTGTTGCCATTCTGGTTGCTGCTCTTTTTCCCCACTAGCAAGCCCGCCCAACTGGTGCCTTCCTGGTTGCCACTCTTTTTCCCTACTTAAGGAGCCCTCCAGCCTCTTTTCCTTTCCATATGGGGAGGAGGTGCAAGTGGATCTTGGTCACCTGGCCTAAGCCGCGCCCACCTGGTGCCTTCCCGATTGACGCTCTTTTTCCCCACTTAGCAAGCCCCACCCACCTGGTGCTTTCCTGGTTGCCGCTCTCTTTCCCTACTTAATTAGCCCTCCAGCCTCTTTTCCTTTGCAGATGGGGAACAGGTGCAAGTGGATCATGGTGATCTGGTCTAAGCCCCACCTTCCTGGTTGCTGCTGTTTTTCCCCACTTAGAATGCCTTGCCCACCTGGTGCCCTCCTGGTTGCCGCTCTGTTTCCCTACTTAAGGAGCCCTCCAGCCTCTTTTCCTTTGTAGATGGGGAGCAAGTGCAAGTGGATTCTGGTCACCTGGCCTAAGCCCCGCCCACCTGCTGCCTTCCTGGTTGCCGCTCTTTTTCCCCACTTAGCAAGCCCCACCCACCTGGTGCCATCCTGGTTGCTGCTCTTTTTCCATGCGCAAGGAGCCCTCCAGCCTCTATTCCTTAGCAGATGGGGAGCAGGAGCAAATGGATCTTGGTCACCTTGCTTAAGCCCCAGTTACCTTGTGCTTTCCTGGATGTCGCTCTTTTTCCCCACTTAGCAAGCCACACAGACATGGTTCCTTCCTGATTGCTGCTCTTTTTCCCTACTTAAGGATCCCTCCAACCTCTTTTCCTTTGCAGATGGGGATCAGGTGCAAGTGGATCTTGGTCACCTGACCTAATCCCCGCCCACCTAGTTCCTTCCTGGTTGCCACTGTTTTTCCCCACTTAGAATGCCTTGCCTACCTGGTGCCTTCCTGGTTGCCGCTCTTTTTTCCTACTTAAGCAGTCCCCCAGGCTCATTTCCTTTTCAGATGGGGAGCAGGTGCAAGTGGATCTAAGTCGATGGCCTAAACCCCACCCAACTGTTGACATTCTGGTTGCTGATCTTTTTACCCACTTAGCAAGCCCACCCAGCTGGTGCCTTCCTGGTTGCCATTCTTTTTCCCTACGCAAGGAGCCCTCCAGCCTCTATTCCTTAGCAGATGGGGAGCAGGAGCAAATGGATCTTGGTCACCTTGCTTAAGCCCCAGTTACCTTGTGCTTTCCTGGATGTCGCTCTTTTTCCCCACTTAGCAAGCCACACAGACATGGTTCCTTCCTGATTGCTGCTCTTTTTCCCTACTTAAGGATCCCTCCAACCTCTTTTCCTTTGCAGATGGGGAGCAGGTGCTAGTGGATCGTGGTCACCTAGCCTAAGCCCTGCCCACCTGATGCCTTCCTGGTTGCTGCTCTTTTTCCCCACTTTGCAAGACCCAACCACATGGTGCCTTCCCGGTTGCTGCTCTTTTTCCCTACGCAAGGAGCCCACCAACCTCTTTTCCTTTCCAGATGGGTGGCAGCTGCAAATGGATCTTGGTCACCTTGATTAAGCCCCAGTCACCTTGTGCCTTCCTGGTTGTCGCTCTTTTTCCCCACTTAGCAAGCCCCACCCACCTGGTTCCTTCCTGATTGCTGCTTGTTTCCCCTACTTAAGGAGCCCTCCAACCACTTTTCCTTTGCAGATGGGGAGCAGGTGCAAGTGGATCTTGGTCACCTGGCCTAAGCCCCACCCAACTTTTGCCATGCTGGTTGCTGATCTATTTCCCCACTAGCAAGACCGCCCAGCTGGTGCCTTCCTGGTTGCCACTCTTTTACCCCACCTAAGGAGCCCTCCAGCCTCCTTTCATTTGCATATGGGGAGCAGGTGCAAGTTCATCTTGGTCACCTGGCCTAAGCTGTGCCCACCTGGTGCCTTCCTGGTTGCCACTCTTTTTCCCCACTTAGCAAGCCCCACCCACCTGGTGCTTTCCTGATTGCCGCTCTCTTTCCCTACTTAATTAGCCCTCCAGCCTCTTTTCCTTTGCAGATGGGGAACAGGTGCAAGTGGATCTTGGTGATCGGGTCTAAGCCCCACCTTCTTAGTTGCTGCTCTTTTTCCCCACTTAGAATGCCTCGCCCACCTAGTGCCTTCCTGGTTGCCGCTCTGTTTCCCTCCTTAAGGAGCCCTCCAGCCTTTTCTCGTTTGCAGAAGGGGAGCAGGTGCAAGTGGATTTTGGTCACCTGGCCTAAGCCACACCCACCTGCTGCCTTCCTGGTTGCCGCTCTTTTTCCCCACTTAGCAAGCCCCACCCACTTGGTGCCATCCTAGTTGCTGCTCTTTTTCCCCACTTAGCAAGCCCCACCCACCTGGAGCCTTCCTGGTTTCTGCTCTTTTACCCTACTTAAGGAGGACTCCAACCTCTTTTCCTTTGCAGATGGGGAGCAGGTGCAAGTGGATCTTTGTCGCCTGGCCTAAGCCCTTCCCACATGGTGCCTTCCTGGTTGCCGCTCTTTTTCCCCACTTAGCAAGCCCCGTCCACCTGGTGCCTTCCTGGTTGCCACTCTTTTCCCCTACTTAATTAGCCCTCCAGCCTCTTTTCCTTTGCAGTTGGGGAACAGGTGCAAGTGGATCTTGGTCATCTGGTCTAAGCTCCACCTTCCTGGTTGCTGCTCTTTTTCCCCAATTAGAATGCCACGCCCACCTGCTGCCTTCCTGGTTGCCGCTCTTTTTCCCCACTTAGCAAACCCCGCCCACCTGGTGGCATCCTGGTTGCTGCTCTGTTTGCCTAATTAAGGATCCCTGAAGCCTCTTTTCCTTTGCAGCAGGGGAGCAGGTGCAAGTGGATCTTGGTCACCTGGCCTATGCGCCACCTTCCTGGTTGCTGCTCTTTTTTCCTACTTAAGGAGCCCTCCAGCCTCTTTTCCTTTGCAGATGGGGAGCAGGAGCAAGTGGAACTTGGTCACCTGGCCTAAGCCGCGCCCACCTGGTGCCTTCCTGGTTGCCACTCTTTTTCCCTACTTAAGGAGCCCTCCAGCCTCTTTTCCTTTGCAGACGGGGAGCAGGAGCAAGTGGAACTTGGTCACCTGGCCTAAGCCGCGCCCACCTGGTGCCTTCCTGGTTGCCGCTCTTTTTCCCCACTTAGCAAGCCCCTTCCACCTGGTGCCTTCCTGGTTGCCACTCTCTTTAACTACTTAATTAGCACTCAAGCCTCTTTTCCTTTGAAGATGTGGAGGAGGTGCAAGTGGATCTTGGTCATGTGGCCTAAACCCTGCCCACCTGGTGCCTTCCTTTTTGCCGCTCTTTTCCCCCACTTAGGTAGCCCCGTCCACCTGGTGCCTTCCTGGTTGCTGCTCTTTTTCCCTACTTAATTAGCCCTCCAGCCTCTTTTACTTTGCAGTTGGGGAACAGGGGCAAATGGATCTTGGTCAACTTGATTAAGACCCAGTCACCTTTTGCCTTCCTGCTTGTCGTTCTTTTTCCCCACTTAGCAAACCCCAGCCACCTGGTTCCTTCCTGATTGCTGCTCGTTTTCCCTACTTAAGGAGCCCTCCAACCTCTTTTTCTTTGCAGTTGGGGAGCAGGTGCAAGTGGATCTTGGTCAACTGACCTAAGCCCCATCCTCCTGGTGCCTTCCTGGTTGCCACTCTTTTTCCCCACATAGAATGCTTTGCCCACCTGGTGCCTTCCATGTTGCCACTCTTTTTTCCTACTTAAGGAGTCCTTCAGGCTCTTTTCCTTTTCAGATGGGGAGCTGGTGCAAGTGGATCTTGGTCACCTGGTCTAAGCCCCATCCAACTTTTGCCATCCTGGTTGCTGCTCTTTTCCCCACTAGCAAGCCCGCCCAGCTCGTGCCTTCCTGGTTGCCACACTTTTTCCCTACTTAGCAAGCCCCACCCACCTGGTGCTTTCCTTTTTGCCGCTCTCTTTGCCTACTTCATTAGCCCTCTAGCCTATTTTCCTTTGCAGATGGGGAGCAGGTGCAAGTGGATCTTGGTCACATGGCCGAAGCCCTGCCCACCTGATGCCTTCCTGTTTGCCGCTCTTTTTCTCTACTTAATTAGCCCTCCAGCCTCTTTTCTTTTGCAGTTGGGGAACAGGTGCACATGGATCTTGGTCACCTGGACTAAGACCCACCTTCCTAGTTGCTGCTCTTTTCCCCACTTAGAATGCCTCGCCCACCTGGTGCCTTCCTGGTTGCTGCTCTTTTCCCCTACTTAAGGAGTCCTCCAAGCTCTTTTCCTTTTCAGATGGGAGCAGGTGCAAGTGGATCTAAGTCACCTGGCCTAATCCCCACCCAACTGTTGCCATTGTGGTTGCTGCTCTTTTTCCCCCACTTAGCAAGCCCACCCAGCTGGTGCCTTCCCACTCTTTTTCCCTACTTAAGGAGCCCTCAAGCCTCTTTTTCTTTGCAGATGGGGAGCAGGTGCAGGTGGATCTTGATCACCTGGCCTAAGCCACGCCCACCTGGTACCTTCCTGGTTGCTGCTCTGTTTCCCTACTTAAGGAGCCCTCCAGCATCTTTTCCTTTACAGATGGGGAGCAGGTGCAAGTGGATCTTGGTCATCTGGCCTAATCCCTGTCCACATGATGCCTTCCTGGTTGCTGCTCTTTTTCACCACGTTGCAAGCCCCACCCACCTGGTGCGTTCCTTGTTGCTGCTCTTTTTCCCCACTTAGCAAGCCCACCCAGCTGGTGCCTTCTTGATTGCCAGTCTTTGTCCCTACTTAAGGAGCCCTCCAGACTCTTTTTCTTTGCAGATGGGGAGCAGGTGCAGGTGGATCTTGATCACCTGGCCTAAGCCACGCCCACCTGGTACCTTCCTGGTTGCCACTCTTCTTCCCCACTTTGCAAGCCCACCCCACCTGGTGAGTTCCTGGTTGCTGCTCTTTTTCCCTACGTAAGGAGCCCCCCAGCCTCTTTTCCTTTGCAGATGGGGAGCAGGTGCAAATGGATCTTGGTCACCTTGATTAAGCCCCAGTCACCTTGTGCCTTCCTCCTTGTCGCTCTTTTTCCCCACTTAGCAAACCCCACCCACCTGGTTCCTTCCTGATTGCTGCTCGTTTTCCCTACTTAAGGAGCCCTCCAACCTCTTTTCCTTTGCAGATGGGGAGCAGGTCCAAGTGGATCTTGGTCAACTGACCTAAGCCCCACCCACCTGGTGCCTTCCTGGTTGCCACTCTTTTTCCCCACTTAGACTGCTTCGCCAACCTGGTGCCTTCCTGGTTGCCACTCTTTTTTCCTACTTAAGGAGTCCTTCAGGCTCTTTTTCTTTTCAGATGGGGAGCAGGTGCAAGTGGATCTTGGTCACCTGGTCTAAGTAAGCCCCACCCAACTTTTGCCATCCTGGTTGCTACTCTTTTTCCCCACCAGCAAGCCCGCCCAGTTCGTGCCTTCCTGGTTGCCACTCTTTTTCCCTACTTAGCAAGCCCCACCCACCTTGTGCTTTCCTGGTTGCCGCTCTCTTTCCCTACTTAATTAGTCCTCTGGCCTCTTTTCCTTTGCAGATGGGGAGCAGGTGAAAGTGGATCTTGGTCACCTGGCCTAAACCCTGCCCATCTGATGCCTTCCTGTTTGCTGCTCTTTTTCCCCACTTAGCAAGCCCATGCAACTGGTACCTTCCTGGTTGCGACTCTTTTTCTCTAATTAAGTAGCCCTCCAGCCTCTTTTCCTTTGCAGATGGGGAGCAGGTGCAGGTGGATCTTGATCACCTGGCTTAAGCCACGCCCACCTGGTGCCTTCCTGGTTGCTGCACTTTTCCCCCACTTAGCAAGCCCCCTCCACCTGGTGCCTTCCTGGTTGCTGCTCTTTTTCCCTACTTAATTAGCCCTCCAGCCTCTTTTCCTTTGCAGTTGGGGAACAGGTGCAAGTGGATCTTGGTCACCTGGCCTAAGCCCTGTCCATCTGATGGCTTCCTGTTTGCTGCTCTTTTTCCCCACTTAGCAAACCCCACCCACCTGGTTCCTTCCTGATTGCTGCTCGTTTTCCCTACTTAAGGAGCATTCCAACCTCTTTTCCTTTGCAGATGGGGAGCAGATGCAAGTGGATCTTGGTCACCTGACCTAAGCCCCGCCCACCTGGTGCCTTCCTAGTTGTCACTCTTTTTCCCCACTTAGAATGCTTCGCCCACCTGGTGCCTTCCTGGTTGCCACTCTTTTTCCCTACTTAAGGAGCCCTCCATCCTCTTTTCCTTTGCAGATGGGGAGCAGGAGCAAGTGGATATTCATCACCTGGACTAAGCCCCACCTTCCTGGTTGCTGCTCTTTTTCCCTACTTAGAATGCCTTGCCCACCTGGTGCCTTCCTGGTTGCTGCTCTGTTTCCCTACTTAAGGAGACCTCTAGCCTCTTTTCCTTTTCAGATGGGAAGCAGGTGCAAGTGGATCTTAGTCACCTGGCCTAAACCCCACCCAACTGATGCCATTCTGGTTACTGCTCTTTTTCCCCACTTAGCAAGCCCGCCCAGCTGGTGCCTTCCTGGTTGCCACTCTTTTTCCCTACTTAAGGAGCCCTCCATCCTCTTTTCCTTTGCAGATGGGGAGCAGGAGCAAGTGGATATTCATCACCTGGCCTAAGCCACACCCACCTAGTGCCTTCCTGGTTGCCGCTCTTTTTCCCCACTTAGCAAGCCCCGCCCACCTGTTGGCATCCTGGTTGCATCTCTGTTTCCCTACTTAAGGAGCCCTCCAGCCTCTTTTCCTTTGCAGATGGGGAGCAGGTGCAAGTGGAACTTGGACACCTGGCCTAAGCCGTGCCCACCTGGTGCCTTCCTGGTTGCCGCTCTTTTTCCCCACTTAGCAAGCCCCGCCCATCTGGTGCCTTCCTGGTTGCCGCTCTCTTTCCCTACTTAATTAGCACTCAAGTCTCTTTTCCTTTGCAGATGGGGAGCAGGTGTAAGTGGATCTTGGTCACCTGGCCTAAGCGCCACCTTCCTGGTTGCTGCTCTTTTTCCCCACTTAGAATGCCTCGCCCACCTGGAGCTTTCCTGGTTGCCGCTCTTTTTCCCTACTTAAGGAGCCCATCAGCCTACTTTTCCTTTGCAGATGGGGAGCAGGTGCAAGTGGAACTTGGTCGCCTGGCCTAAGCCGCGCACACCTGGTGCCTTCCTGGTTGCCGCTCTTTTTCCCCACTTAGCAAGCCCCGCCCATCTGGTGCCTTCCTGGTTGCCGCTCTCTTTCCCTACTTAATTAGCACTCAAGCCTCTTTTCCTTTGCAGATGGGGAACAGGGGCAATTGGATCTTGGTCATCTGGCCTAAGTCCCACCTTCCTGGTTGCTGCTCTTTTTCCCCACTTAGAATGGCTTACCCACCTGGTGCCTTCCTGGTTGCCGCTCTGTTTCCCTACTTAAGGAGCCCTCCAGCCTCTTTTCCTTTGCAGCTGGGGAGCAGGTGCAAGTGGATCTTGGTCACCTGGCCTATGCGCCACCTTCCTGGTTGCTGCTCTTTTTCCCCACTTAGAATGACTCGCCCACTTGGTGCCTTCATGGTTGCTGCTCTTTTTCCCTACTTAAGGAGCCCTCCAGCCTCTTTTCCTTTGCAGATGGGGAGCAGGTGCAAGTGGAACTTGGTCACCTGGCTTAAGCCGCCCCCACCTGGTGTCTTCCTGGTTGCCGCTATTTTCTCCACTTAGCGGCCCCTCCCACCTAGTGCCTTCCTGGT
This sequence comes from Ambystoma mexicanum, assembly GCF_040938575.1. Taxonomy (NCBI): domain Eukaryota; kingdom Metazoa; phylum Chordata; class Amphibia; order Caudata; family Ambystomatidae; genus Ambystoma; species Ambystoma mexicanum. The sequence goes on from NC_090936.1 coordinate 311,508,542, forward strand.
TGCCGCTCTCTTTCCCTACCTAATTAGCACTCAAGCCTCTTTTCCTTTGCAGATGGGGAGCAGGTGCAAGTGGATCTTGGTCACCTGGCCTAAGCGCCACCTTCCTGGTTGCTGCTCTTTTTCCCCACTTAGAATGCCTCGCCCACCTGGTGCCTTCCTGGTTGCCGCTCTTTTCCCCTACTTAAGGAGCCCTCCAGCCTCTTTTCCTTTGCAGATGGGGAGCAGGTGCAAGTGGAACTTGGTCGCCTAGCCTAAGCCGCGCCCACCTTGTGCCTCCCTGGTTGCCGCTCTTTTTCCCCACTTAGCAAGCCCCACCCGTCTGGTGCCTTCCTGGTTGCCGCTCTCTTTCCCTACTTAATTTGCACTCAAGCCTCTTTTCCTTTGCAGATGGGGAACAGGTGCAATTGGATCTTGGTCATCTGGCCTAAGTCCCACCTTCCTGGTTGCTGCTCTTTTTCCCCACTTAGAATGCCTTACCCACCTGGTGCCTTCCTGGTTGCCGCTCTGTTTCCCTACTTAAGGAGCCCTCCAGCCTCTTTTCCTTTGCAGATGGGGAGCAGGTGCAAGTGGATTTTGGTCACCTGGCCTAAGCCCCACCCACCTGGTGCCTTCCTAGTTGCCGCTCTTTTTCCCCACTTACCAAGCCCCGGCCACCTGGCACCTTCCTGGTTGCTGCTCTTTTTCCCCACTTGGCAAGCCCCACCCACCTGGAGCCTTCCTGGTTTCTGCTCTTTTTCCCTACTTAAGGAACCATCCAACCTCTTTTCCTTTGCAGATGGGGAGCAGGTGCAAGTTGATCTTAGTCACCTGGCCTAAGCCCTGCCTACCTGGTGCCTTCCTGGTTGCCGCTCTTTTTCCCCCCTTAGCAAGCCCCGCCCACCTGGTGCCTTCCTGGTTGCCACTCTTTTTCCCTACTTAATTAGCCGACCAGCCTCTTTTCCTTTGGAGTTGGGGAACAGGTGCAAGTGGATCTTGGTCATCTGGTCTAAGCCCCACCTTCCTGGTTGCTGCTCTTTTCCCCCACTTAAAATGCCTCGCCCACATGGTGCCTTCCTGGTAGCCGCTCTGTTTCCCTACTTAAGGAGCCCTCTAACATCTTTTCCATTTCAGATGGGGAGCAGGTGCAAGTGGATCTTGGTCACTTGGCCTGAACCCCACCCAACTGTTGCAATTCTGTTTGCTGCTGTTTTTCCCCACTTAGCAAGCCCGCCCAGCTGGTGCCTTCCTGGTTGCCGCCCTGTTTCCCTACTTGAGGAGCCTTCCAGCCTCTTTTCCTTTGCAGATGGGGAGCAGGAGCAAATGGATCTTAGTCACCTGGCCTAAGAACCACCTTTCTGGTTGCTGCTCTTTTTCCCCACTTGGAATGCCTCGCCCACCTGGTGCCTTCCTCGTTGCCACTCTTTTTCCCTACTTAAGGAGCCCTCCAGCCTCTTTTCCTTAGCTGGTGGGGAGCAGGTGCAAGTGGATTTTGGTCACTTGGCCGAAGCCCCGCCCACCTGGTGCCTTCCTGGTTGCCGCTCTTTTTCCGCACTTAGCAAGCCCCGCCCACCCGGCACCTTCCTGGTTGCTGCTCTTTTTCCCCACTTAGCAAGCCCGTCCCACCTGGTGCATTCCTGGTTGCCGCTCTGTTTCCCTACTATAGGAGCCCTCCAGCCTCTTTTCCTTTGCTGATGGGGAGCAGGTGCAAGTGGATTTTGGTCACTTGGCCTAAGCCCCGCCCACCTGGTGCCTTCCTGGTTACTGCTCTTTTTCCGCACTTAGCAAGCCCCGCCCACCTGGCACCTTCCTGGTTGCTGCTCTTTTTCCCCACTTAGCAAGCCCCACCCACCTGGTGCATTCCTGGTTGCCGCTCTGTTTCCCTACTATAGGAGCCCTCCAGCCTCTTTTCCTTTGCTGATGGGGAGCAGGTGCAAGTGGATCTTGGTCACCTGGCCTAAGCCCTGCCCACCTGGTGCCTTCCTGGTTGTCGCTCTTTTTCCCCACTTAGCAAGCCTCGCCCACCTGGTGCCTTCCTGGTTGCCGCTCTTTTTCCTTACTTAATTAGCACTCCAGCCCCTTTTCCTTTGCAGTTAGGGAAGAGGTGCAAGTGGATCTTGGTCAACTGGCCTAAACCCCATCTTCCTGGTTGTTGCTCTTTTTCCCAACTTAGTAAGCCCCACCCACCTGGAGCCTTCCTGGTTTCTGCTCTTTTTCCCTACTTAAGGAGGCCTCCAACCTCTTTTCCTTTGCAGATGGGGAGCAGGTGCAAGTGGATCTTGGTCACCTGGCCTAAGCCCTGCCCACCTGGTGCATTCCTGGTTGCCGCTCTTTTTCCCTACTTAAGGAGCCCTCCAGCCTCTTTTCCTTTGCAGATTGGGAGCAGGTGCAAGTGGATTTTGGTCACCTGGCCTAAGCCCCGCCCACCTGGTGCCTTCCTGGTTGCCGCTCTTTTCCCCCACTTAGCAAGCCCCGGCCACCTGGCACCTTCCTGGTTGTTGCTCTTTTTCCCAACTTAGTAAGCCCCACCCACCTGGAGCCTTCCTGGTTTCTGCTCTTTTTCCCTACTTAAGGAGGCCTCCAACCTCTTTTCCTTTGCAGATGGGGAGCAGGTGCAAGTGGATCTTGGTCACCTGGCCTAAGCCCTGCCCACCTGGTGCATTCCTGGTTGCCGCTCTTTTTCCCTACTTAAGGAGCCCTCCAGCCTCTTTTCCTTTGCAGATTGGGAGCAGTTGCAAGTGGATCTTGGTCACCTGGCCTAAACCCTGCCCACCTGGTGCCTTCCTGGTTGTCGCTCTTTTTCCCCACTTAGCAAGCCTCGCCCACCTGGTGCCTTCCTGGTTGCCGCTCTTTTTCCCTACTTAATTAGCACTCCAGCCTCTTTTCCTTTGCAGTTGGGGAAGAGGTGCAAGTGGATCTTGGTCACCTGGCCTAAGCCCCACCCACCTGGTACCTTCCTGGTTGCAGCTCTTTTTCCCCACTTAGCAAGCTACGCCCACCTGGTGCCATCCTGGTTACTGCTCTTTTTCCCAATTTAGCAAGCCCCACCCACCTGGAGCCTTCCTGGTTTCTGCTCTTTTTCCCTACTTAAGGAGCCCTCCAACCTCTTTTCCTTTGCAGATGGGGAGCAGGTGCAAGTGGATCTTGGTCACCTGGCCTAAGCCCTGCCCACCTGGTGCCTTCCTGGTTGTCACTCTTTTTCCCCACTTAGCAAGCCTCGCCCACCTGGTGCCTTCCTGGTTGCCGCTCTTTTTCCCTACTTAATTAGCCCTCCAGCCCCTTTTCCTTTGCAGTTGGGGAAGAGGTGCAAGTGGATCTTGATCAACTGGCCTAAACCCCATCTTCCTGGTTGTTGCTCTTTTTCCCCACTTAGAATGCCTCGCCCACCTGGTGCCTTCCTGGTTGCCGCTCCGTTTCCCTACTTAATTAGCCCTCCAGCATCTTTTCCTTTGCAGATGGGGAGCAGGTGCAAGTGGATTTTGGTCACCTGGCCTAAGCCCCGCCCACCTGGTACCTTCCTGGTTGCAGCTCTTTTTCCCCCACTAAGCAAGCTCCTCCCACCTGGTGCCATCCTGGTTACTGCTCTTTTTCCCAACTTAGTAAGCCCCACCCACCTGGAGCCTTCCTGGTTTCTGCTCTTTTTCCCTACTTAAGGAGGCCTCCAACCTCTTTTCCTCTGCAGATGGGGAGCAGGTGCAAGTGGATCTTTGTCACCTGGCCTAAGCCCTGCCCACCTGGTGCATTCTTGGTTGCCGCTCTTTTTCCCTACTTAAGGAGCCCTCCAGCCTCTTTTCCTTTGCAGATTGGGAGCAGGTGCAAGTGGATTTTGGTCACCTGGCCTAAGCCTCGCCCACCTGGTGCCTTCCTGGTTGCCGCTCTTTTTCCCCACTTAGCAAGCCCTGGCCACCTGGCACCTTCCTGGTTGCTGCTCTTTTTCCCCACTTGGCAAGCCCCACCCACCTGGAGCCTTCCTGGTTTCTGTTCTTTTTCCCTACTTAAGGAACCCTCCAACCTCTTTTCCTTTGCAGATGGGGAGCAGGTGCAAGTGGATCTTGGTCACCTGGCCTAAACCCTGCCCACCTGGTGCCTTCCTGGTTGTCGCTCTTTTTCCCCACTTAGCAAGCCTTGCCCACCTGGTGCCTTCCTGGTTGTCGCTCTTTTTCCCTACTTAATTAGCACTCCAGCCTCTTTTCCTTTGCAGTTGGGGAAGAGGTGCAAGTGGATCTTGGTCACCTGGCCTAAGCCCCACCTACCTGGTACATTCCTGGTTGCAGCTCTTTTTCCCCACTTAGCAAGCTACACCCACCTGGTGCCATCCTGGTTACTGCTCATTTTCCCAATTTAGCAAGCCCCACCAATCTGGAGCCTTCCTGGTTTCTGCTCTTTTTCCCTACTTAAGGAGCCCTCCAACCTCTTTTCCTTTGCAGATGGGGAGCAGGTGCAAGTGGATCTTGGTCACCTGGCCTAAGCCCTGCCCACCTGGTGCCTTCCTGGTTGTCACTCTTTTTCCCCACTTAGCAAGCCTCGCCCACCTGGTGCCTTCCTGGTTGCCGCTCTTTTTCCCTACTTAATTAGCACTCCAGCCCCTTTTCCTTTGCAGTTGGGGAAGAGGTGCAAGTGGATCTTGGTCAACTGGCCTAAACCCCATCTTCCTGGTTGTTGCTCTTTTTCCCCACTTAGAATGCCTCGCCCACCTGGTGCCTTCCTGGTTGCCGCTCTGTTTCCCTACTTAATTAGCCCTCCAGCCTCTTTTCCTTTGCAGTTGGGGAAGAGGTGCAAGTGGATTTTGGCCACCTGGCCTAAGCCCCGCCCACCTGGTACCTTCCTGGTTGCAGCTCTTTTTCCCCACTAAGCAAGCTCCGCCCACCTGGTGCCATCCTGGTTACTGCTCTTTTTCCCAACTTAGTAAGCCCCACCCACCTGGAGCCTTCCTGGTTTCTGCTCTTTTTCCCTACTAAAGGAACCCTCCAACCTCTTTTCCTTTGCAGATGGGGAGCAGGTGCAAGTGGATCTTGGTCACCTGGCCTAAACCCTGCCCACCTGGTGCCTTCCTGGTTGTCGCTCGTTTTCTCCACTTAGCAAGCCTCGCCCACCTGGTACCTTCCTGGTTGCAGCTCTTTTTCCCCACTAAGCAAGCTCCGCCCACATGGTGCCATCCTGCTTACTGCTCTTTTTCCCAACTTAGTAAGCCCCACCCACCTGGAGCCTTCCTGGTTTCTGCTCTTTTTCCCTACTTAAGGAGGCCTCCAACCTCTTTTCCTTTGCAGATGGGGAGCAGGTGCAAGTGGATCTTGGTCACCTGGCCTAAGCCCTGCCCACCTGGTGCATTCCTGGTTGCCGCTCTTTTTCCCTACTTAAGGAGCCCTCCAGCCTCTTTTCCTTTGCAGATTGGGAGCAGGTGCAAGTGGATTTTGGTCACCTGGCCTAAGCCCCACCCACCTGGTGCCTTCCTGGTTGACGCTCTTTTTCCCCACTTAGCAAGCCTCGCCCACCTGGTGCCTTCCTGGTTGCCGCTCTTTTTCCCTACTTAATTAGCACTCCAGCCTCTTTTCCTTTGCAGTTGGGGAAGAGGTGCAAGTGGATCTTGGTCACCTGGCCTAAGCCCCGCCCACCTGGTACCTTCCTGGTTGCAGCTCTTTTTCCCCACTTAGCAAGCTCCGCCCACCTGGTGCCATCCTGGTTACTGCTCTTTTTCCCAATTTAGCAAGCCCCACCCACCTGGAGCCTTCCTGGTTTCTGCTCTTTCTCCCGAGTTAAGGAGGACTCCAACCTCTTTTCCTTTGCAGATGGGGAGCAGGTGCATGTGGATCTTGGTCACCTGGGCTAAGCCCTGCCTAAATGCTGCCTTTCTGGTTGCCGCTCGTTTTCCCCCCTTAGCAAGCCCCGCCCACCTGGTGCCTTCCTGGTTGCCACTCTTTTTCCCTACTTAATTAGCCCTCCAGCCTCTTTTCCTTTGCAGTTGGGGAACAGGTGCAAGTGGATCTTGGTCATCTGGTCTAAGCCCCACCTTCCTGGTTGCTGCTCTTTTCCCCCACTTAGAATGCCTCACCCACCTGGTGCCTTCCTGGTTGCAGCTCTGTTTCCCTACTTAAGGAGCCCTCCAGCCTCTTTTCCTTTTCAGATGGGGAGCAGGTGCAAGTGGATCTTGGTCACCTGGCCTAAACCCCACCCAACTGTTGCAATTCTGATTGCTGCTGTTTTTCCCCACTTAGCAAGCCCGCCCAGCTGGTGCCTTCCTGTTTGCCGCCCTGTTTCCCTACTTGAGGAGCCCTCCAGCCTCTTTTCCTTTGCAGATGGGGAGCAGGAGCAAGTGGATCTTCGTCGCCTGGCCTAAGTCACACCCACCTGGTGCCTTCCTGGTTGCCACTCTTTTTCCCCCCTTAGCAAACCCCGCCCACCTGGTGGCATCCTGGTTGCTGCTCTGTTTGCCTACTTAAGGAGCCCTCAAGCCTATTTTCCTTTGCAGCTGGGGAACAGGTGCAAGTGGATCTTAGTCACCTGGCCTAAGCACCACCTTTCTGGTTGCTGATCTTTTTCCCCACTTAGAATGCCTCGCCCAGCTGGTGCATTCCTGGTTGCTGCTCTTTTTCCCTACTTAAGGAGCCCTCCAGCCTCTTTTCCTTTGCAGTTGGGGAACAGGTGCAAGTGGATCTTGGTCACCTGGGCTAAGCCCTGCCTACCTGCTGCCTTTCTGGTTGCCGCTCGTTTTCCCCCCTTAGCAAGCCCCGCCCACCTGGTGCCTTCCTGGTTGCCACTCTTTTTCCCTACTTAATTAGCCCTCCAGCCTCTTTTCCTTTGCAGTTGGGGAACAGGTGCAAGTGGATCTTGGTCATCTGGTCTAAGCCCCACCTTCCTGGTTGCTGCTCTTTTCCCCCACTTAGAATGCCTCACCCACCTGGTGCCTTCCTGGTTGCAGCTCTGTTTCCCTACTTAAGGAGCCCTCCAGCCTCTTTTCCTTTTCAGATGGGGAGCAGGTGCAAGTGGATCTTGGTCACCTGGCCTAAACCCCACCCAACTGTTGCAATTCTGATTGCTGCTGTTTTTCCCCACTTAGCAAGCCCGCCCAGCTGGTGCCTTCCTGTTTGCCGCCCTGTTTCCCTACTTGAGGAGCCCTCCAGCCTCTTTTCCTTTGCAGATGGGGAGCAGGAGCAAGTGGATCTTCGTCGCCTGGCCTAAGCCACACCCACCTGGTACCTTCCTGGTTGCCACTCTTTTTCCCCCCTTAGCAAACCCCGCCCACCTGGTGGCATCCTGGTTGCTGCTCTGTTTGCCTACTTAAGGAGCCCTCAAGCCTATTTTCCTTTGCAGCTGGGGAACAGGTGCAAGTGGATCTTAGTCACCTGGCCTAAGCACCACCTTTCTGGTTGCTGATCTTTTTCCCCACTTAGAATGCCTCGCCCACCTGGCACCTTCCTGGTTGCTGCTCTTTTTCCCCACTTAGCAAGCCCCACCCACCTGGAGCCTTCCTGGTTTCTGCTCTTTTTCCCTACTTAAGGAGCCCTCCAACCTCTTTTCCTTTGCAGATGGGGAGCAGGTGCAAGTGGATCTTGGTCACCTGGCCAAAGCCCTGCCCACCTGGTGCCTTCCTGGTTGTCGCTCTTTTTCCCCACTTAGCAAGCCTCGCCCACCTGGTGCCTTCCAGGTTGCCGCTCTTTTTCCCTACTTAATTAGCACTCCAGCCCCTTTTCCTTTGCAGTTGGGGAAGAGGTGCAAGTGGATCTTGGTCAACTGGCCTAAACCCCATCTTCCTGGTTGTTGCTCTTTTTCCCCACTTAGAATGCCTCACCCACCTGGTGCCTTCCTTGTTGCCGCTCTGTTTCCCTACTTAAGTAGCCCTCCAGCCTCTTTTCCTTTGCAGATGGGGAGCAGGTGCAAGTGGATTTTGGTCACCTGGCCTAAGCCCTGCCCACTAGGTACCTTCCAGGTTGCAGCTCTTTTTCCCCACTTAGCAAGCTCCGCCCACCTGGTTCCATCCTGGTTACTGCTCTTTTTCCCAATTTAGCAAGCCCCACCCACCTGGAGCCTTCCTGGTTTCTGCTCTTTTTCCCTACTTAATTAGCCCTCCAGCCTCTTTTCCTTTGCAGTTGGGGAACAGGTGCAAGTGGATTTTGGTCACCTGGCCTAAGCCCCGCCCACCTGGTACCTTCCAGGTTGCAGCTCTTTTTCCCCACTTAGCAAGCTCCGCCCACCTGGTACCATCCTGGTTACTGCTCTTTTTCCCAATTTAGCAAGCCCCACCCACCTGGAGCCTTCGTGGTTTCTGCTCTTTTTCCCTACTTAAGGAGGCCTCCAACCTCTTTTCCTATGCAGATGGGGAGCAGGTGCAAGTGGATCTTGGTCACCTGGGCTAATCCCTGCCTACCTGGTGCCTTCCTGGTTGCCGCTCTTTTTCCCCCCTTAGCAATCCCCGCCCACCTGATGCCTTCCTGGTTGCCACTCTTTTTCCCTACTTAATTAGCACTCCAGCCTCTTTTCCTTTGCAGTTGGGGAAGAGGTGCAAGTGGATCTTGGTCACCTGGCCTAAGCCCCGCCCACCTGGTACCTTCCTGGTTGCAGCTATTTTTCCCCACTTAGCAAGCTCCGCCCACCTGGTGCCATCCTGGTTACTGCTCTTTTTCCTAATTTAGCAAGCCCCACCCACCTGGAGCCTTCCTGGTTGCTGCTCTTTTTCCCTAGTTAAGGAGGCCTCCAACCTCTTTTCCTTTGCAGATGGGGAGCAGGTGCAAGTGGATCTTGGTCACCTGGGCTAATCCCTGCCTACCTGGTGCCTTCCTGGTTGCCGCTCTTTTTCCCCCCTTAGCAATCCCCGCCCACCTGATGCCTTCCTGGTTGCCACTCTTTTTCCCTACTTAATTAGCCCTCTAGCCTCTTTTCCTTTGCAGCTGGGGAGCAGGTGCAAGTGGATCTTGGCCACTTGGCCTAAACCCCACCCAACTGTTGCAATTCTGATTGCTGCTGTTTTTCCCCACTAGCAAGCCCGCCCAGCTGGTGCCTTCCTGGTTGCCGCCCTGTTTCCCTACTTGAGGAGCCCTCCAGCCTCTTTTCCTTTGCAGATGGGGAGCAGGAGCAAGTGGATCTTCGTCGCCTGGCCTAAGCGACACCCACCTGGTGCCTTCCTGGTTACCACTCTTTTTCCCCACTTAGCAAACCCCGCCCACCTGGTGCCTTCCTGGTTGCCGCTCTTTTTCCCCACTTAGCAAGCCCCGCCCATCTGGTGCCTTCCTGGTTGCCGCTCTCTTTCCCTACTTAATTATCACTCCAGCCCCTTTTCCTTTGCAGTTGGGGAAGAGGTGCAAGTGGATCTTGGTCAACTGGCCTAAACCCCATCTTCCTGGTTGTTGCTCTTTTTCCCCACTTAGAATGCCTCGCCCACCTGGTGCCTTCCTGTTTGCCGCTCTTTTTCCCTACTTAATTAGCACTCCAGCCCCTTTTCCTTTGCAGTTGGGGAAGAGGTGCAAGTGGATCTTGGTCAACTGGCCTAAACCCCATCTTCCTGGTTGTTGCTCTTTTTCCCCACTTAGAATGCCTCGCCCACCTGGTGCCTTCCTGGTTGCCGCTCTGTTTCCCTACTTAATTAGCCCTCCATCCTCTTTTCCTTTGCAGTTGGGGAAGAGGTGCAAGTGGATTTTGGTCACCTGGCCTAAGCCCCGCCCACCTGGTAGCTTCCTGGTTGCAGCTCTTTTTCCCCACTAAGCAAGCTCCGCCCACCTGGTGCCATCCTGGTTACTGCTCTTTTTCCCAACTTAGTAAGCCCCACCCACCTGGAGCCTTCCTGGTTTCTGCTCTTTTTCCCTACTTAAGGAGGCCTCCAACCTCTTTTCCTTTGCAGATGGGGAGCAGGTGCAAGTGGATCTTGGTCACCTTGCCTAAGCCCTGCCCACCTGGTGCCTTCCTGGTTGCCGCTCTTTTTCCCTACTTAAGGAACCCTCCAGCCTCTTTTCCTTTGCAGATTGGGAGCAGGTGAAAGTGGATTTTGGTCACCTGGCCTAAGCCCCGCCCACCTGGTGCCTTCCTGGTTGCCGCTCTTTTTCCCCACTTAGCAAGCCCCGGCCACCTGGCACCTTCCTGGTTGCTGCTCTTTTTCCCCACTTGGCAAGCCCCACCCACCTGGCGCCTTCCTGGTTTCTGCTCTTTTTCCCTACTTAAGGAGCCCTCCAACCTCTTTTCCTTTGCAGATGGGGAGCAGGTGCAAGTGGATCTTGGTCACCTGGCCTAAGCCCTGCCCACCTGGTGCCTTCCTGGTTGTCACTCTTTTTCCCCACTTAGCAAGCCTCACCCACCTGGTGCCTTCCTGGTTGCCGCTCTTTTTCCCTACTTAATTAGCACTCCAGCCCCTTTTCCTTTGCAGTTGGGGAAGAGGTGCAAGTGGATCTTGGTCAACTGGCCTAAACCCGATCTTCCTGGTTGTTGCTCTTTTTCCCCACTTAGAATGCCTCGCCCACCTGGTGCCTTCCTGGTTGCCGCTCTGTTTCCCTACTTAAGTAGCCCTCCAGCCTCTTTTCCTTTGCAGATGGGGAGCAGGTGCAAGTGGATTTTGGTCACCTGGCCTAAGCCCCACCCACCTGGCACCTTCCTGGTTGCAGCTCTTTTTCCCCACTAAGCAAGCTCCGCCCACCTGGTGCCATCCTGGTTACTGCTCTTTTTCCCAACTTAGTAAGCCCCACCCACCTGGAGCCTTCCTGGTTTCTGCTCTTTTTCCCTACTTAAGGAGGCCTCCAACCTCTTTTCCTTTGCAGATGGGGAGCAGTTGCAAGTGGATCTTGGTCACCTGGCCTAAGCCCTGCCCACCTGGTGCCTTCCTGGTTGTCGCTCTTTTTCCCCACTTAGCAAGCCTCGTCCACCTGGTGCCTTCCTGGTTGCCGCTCTTTTTCCCTACTTAATTAGCACTCCAGCCTCTTTTCCTTTGCAGTTGGGGAAGAGGGGCAAGTGGATCTTGGTCACCTGGCCTAAGCCCGGCCCACCTGGTACATTCCTGGTTGCTGCTCTTTTTCCCCACTTAGCAAGCTCCGCCCACCTGGTGCCATCCTGGTTACTGCTCTTTTTCCCAATTTAGCAAGCCCCACCCACCTGGAGCCTTCCTGGTTTCTGCTCTTTTTCCCGAGTTAAGGAGGCATCCAACCTCTTTTCCTTTGCAGGTGGGGAGCAGGTGCAAGTGGATCTTGGTCACCTGGGCTAAGCACTGCCTACCTGGTGCCTTCCTGGTTGCCGCTTGTTTTCCCCCCTTAGCAAGCCCCGCCCACCTGGTGCCTTCCTGGTTGCCACTCTTTTTCCCTACTTAATTAGCCCTCCAGCCTCTTTTCCTTTGCAGTTGGGGAACAGGTGCAAGTGGATCTTGGTCATCTGGTCTAAGCCCCACCTTCCTGGTTGCTGCTCTTTTCCCCCACTTAGAATGCCTCGCCCACCTGGTGCCTTCCTGGTTGCCGCTCTGTTTCCCTACTTAGCAAGCCCCGGCCACCTGGCACCTTCCTGGTTGCTGCTCTTTTTCCCCACTTGGCAAGCCCCACCCAACTGGAGCCTTCCTGGTTTCTGCTCTTTTTCCCTACTTAAGGAACCCTCCAACCTCTTTTCCTTTGCAGATGGGGAGCAGGTGCAAGTGGATTTTGGTCACCTGGCCTAAGCCCCGCCCACCTGGTGCCTTCCTGGTTGCCGCTCTTTTTCCGCACTTAGCAAGCCCCGGCCACCTGGCACCTTCCTGGTTGCTGCTCTTTTTCCCCACTTGGCAAGCCCCACCCACCTGGAGCCTTCCTGGTTTCTGCTCTTTTTCCCTACTTAAGGAACCCTCCAACCTCTTTTCCTTTGCAGATGGGGAGCAGGTGCAAGTGGATCTTGGTCACCTGGCCTAAACCCTGCCCACCTGGTGCCTTCCTGGTTGTCGCTCTTTTTCCCCACTTAGCAAGCCTCGCCCACCTGGTACCTTCCTGGTTGCAGCTCTTTTTCCCCACTAAGCAAGCTCCGCCCACCTGGTGCCATCCTGCTTACTGCTCTTTTTCCCAACTTAGTAAGCCCCACCCACCTGGAGCCTTCCTGGTTTCTGCTCTTTTTCCCTACTTAAGGAGCCCTCCAACCTCTTTTCCTTTGCAGATGGGGAGCAGGTGCAAGTGGAGCTTGGTCACCTGGCCTAAGCCCTGCCCACCTGGTGCATTCCTGGTTGCCGCTCTTTTTCCCTACTTAAGGAGCCCTCCAGCCTCTTTTCCTTTGCAGATTGGGAGCAGGTGCAAGTGGATTTTGGTCACCTGGCCTAAGCCCCGCCCACCTGGTGCCTTCCTGGTTGCCGCTCTTTTTCCCCACTTAGCAAGCCCCGGCCACCTGGCACCTTCATGGTTGCTGCTCTTTTTCCCCACTTGGCAAGCCCCACCCACCAGTAGCCTTCCTGGTTTCTGCTCTTTTTCCCTACTTAAGGAACCCTCCAACCTCTTTTCCTTTGCAGATGGGGAGCAGGTGCAAGTGGATCTTGGTCACCTGGCCTAAACCCTGCCCACCTGGTGCCTTCCTGGTTGTCGCTCTTTTTCCCCACTTAGCAAGCCTCGCCCACCTGGTGCCTTCCTGGTTGCCGCTCTTTTTCCCTACTTAATTAGCACTCCAGCCTCTTTTCCTTTGCAGTTGGGGAAGAGGGGCAAGTGGATCTTGGTCACCTGGCCTAAGCCCCGCCCACCTGGTACCTTCCTGGTTGCAGCTCTTTTTCCCCACTTAGCAAGCTCCGCCCACCTGGTGCCATCCTGGTTACTGCTCTTTTTCCCAATTTAGCAAGCCCCACCCACCTGGAGCCTTCCTGGTTTCTGCTATTTTTCCCGAGTTAAGGAGGCCTCCAACCTCTTTTCCTTTGCAGATGGGGAGCAGGTGCAAGTGGATCTTGGTCACCTGGGCTAAACCCTGCCTACCTGGTGCCTTCCTGGTTGCCGCTCGTTTTCCCCCCTTAGCAAGCCCCGCCCACCTGGTGCCTTCCTGGTTGCCACTCTTTTTCCCTACTTAATTAGCCCTCCAGCCTCTTTTCCTTTGCAGTTGGGGAACAGGTGCAAGTGGATCTTGGTCATCTGGTCTAAGCCCCACCTTCCTGGTTGCTGCTCTTTTCCCCCACTTAGAATGCCTCACCCACCTGGTGCCTTCCTGGTTGCAGCTCTGTTTCCCTACTTAAGGAGCCCTCCAGCCTCTTTTCCTTTTCAGATGGGGAGCAGGTGCAAGTCGATCTTGGTCACCTGGCCTAAACCCCACCCAACTGTTGCAATTCTGATTGCTGCTGTTTTTCCCCACTTAGCAAGCCCGCCCAGCTGGTGCCTTCCTGGTTGCCGCCCTGTTTCCCTACTTGAGGAGCCCTCCAACCTCTTTTCCTTTGCAGATGGGGAGCAGGAGCAAGTGGATCTTCGTCGCCTGGCCTATGCCACACCCACCTGGTGCCTTCCTGGTTGCCACTCTTTTTCCCCCCTTAGCAAACCCCGCCCACTTGGTGGCATCCTGGTTGCTGCTCTGTTTGCCTACTTAAGGACCCCTCAAGCCTATTTTCCTTTGCAGCTGGGGAACAGGTGCAAGTGGATCTTAGTCACCTGGCCTAAGCACCACCTTTCTGGTTGCTGCTCTTTTTCCCCACTTAGAATGCCTCGCCCACCTGGTGCCTTCCTGGTTGCTGCTCTGTTTCCCTACTTAAGGAGCCCTCCAGCCTCTTTTCCTTTGCTGATGGGGAGCAGGTGCAAATGGATTTTGGTCACTTGGCCTAAGCCCCGCCCACCTGGTGCCTTCCTGGTTGCTGCTCTTTTTCCGCACTTAGCAAGCCCCGCCCACATGGCACCTTCCTGGTTGCTGCTCTTTTTCCCCACTTAGCAAGCCCCTCCCACCTGGTGCATTCCTGGTTGCCGCTCTGTTTCCCTACTTAAGGAGCCCTCCTGCCTCTTTTCCTTTGCTGATGGGGAGCAGGTGCAAGTGGATTTTGGTCACTTGGCCTAAGCCCCACCCACCTGGTGCCTTCCTGGTTGCTGCTCTTTTTCCGCACTTAGCAAGCCCCGCCCACCTGGCACCTTCCTGGTTGCTGCTCTTTTTCCCCACTTAGCAAGCCCCACCCACCTGGAGCCTTCCTGGTTTCTGCTCTTTTTCCCTACTTAAGGAGCCCTCCAACCTCTTTTCCTTTGCAGATGGGGAGCAGGTGCAAGTGGATCTTGGTCACCTGGCCAAAGCCCTGCCCACCTGGTGCCTTCCTGGTTGTCACTCTTTTTCCCCACTTAGCAAGCCTCGCCCACCTGGTGCCTTCCAGGTTGCCGCTCTTTTTCCCTACTTAATTAGCACTCCAGCCCCTTTTCCTTTGCAGTTGGGGAAGAGGTGCAAGTGGATCTTGGTCAACTGGCCTAAACCCCATCTTCCTGGTTGTTGCTCTTTTTCCCCACTTAGAATGCCTCGCCCACCTGGTGCCTTCCTGGTTGCCGCTCTGTTTCCCTACTTAAGTAGCCCTCCAGCCTCTTTTCCTTTGCAGATGGGGAGCAGGTGCAAGTGGATTTTGGTCACCTGGCCTAAGCCCCGCCCACTAGGTACCTTCCAGGTTGCAGCTCTTTTTCTCCACTTAGCAAGCTCCGCCCACCTGGTGCCATCCTGGTTACTGCTCTTTTTCCCAATTTAGCAAGCCCCACCCACCTTGAGCCTTCCTGGTTTCTGCTCTTTTTCCCTACTTAATTAGCCCTCCAGCCTCGTTTCCTTTGCAGTTGGGGAACAGGTGCAAGTGGATCTTGGTCCCCTGGCCTAAGCCCTGCCCACCTGGTGCCTTCCTGGTTGCCGCTCTTTTTCCCCACTTAGCAAGCCCCACCCACCTGGTGCCGTCTTGGTTGCCATTCTTTTTCCCTACTTAATTAGCCCTCCAGCCTCTTTTCCTTTGCAGTTGGGTAACAGGTGCAAGTGGTTCTTGGTCATCTGGTCTAAGCCCCACCTTCCTGGTTGCTGATCTTTTTCCCCACTTAGAATGCCTCGCCCACCTGGTGCCTTCCTGGTTGCCGCTCTTTTTCCCTACTTAATTAGCACTCCAGCCTCTTTTCCTTTGCAGTTGGGGAAGAGGTGCAAGTGGATCTTGGTCACCTGGCCTAAGCCCCGCCCACCTGGTACCTTCCTGGTTGCAGCTCTTTTTCCCCACTTAGCAAGCTCCGCCCACCTGGTGCCATCCTGGTTACTGCTCTTTTTCCTAATTTAGCAAGCCCCACCCACCTGGAGCCTTCCTGGTTGCTGCTCTTTTTCCCTAGTTAAGGAGGCCTCCAACCTCTTTTCCTTTGCAGATGGGGAGCAGGTGCAAGTGGATCTTGGTCACCTGGGCTAATCCCTGCCTACCTGGTGCCTTCCTGGTTGCCACTCTTTTCCCCCCTTAGCAATCCCCGCCCACCTGGTGCCTTCCTGGTTGCCACTCTTTTTCCCTACTTAATTAGCCCTCTAGCCTCTTTTCCTTTGCAGCTGGGGAGCAGGTGCAAGTGGATCTTGGCCACTTGGCCTAAACCCCACCCAACTGTTGCAATTCTGATTGCTGCTGTTTTTCCCCACTAGCAAGGCCGCCCAGCTGGTGCCTTCCTGGTTGCCGCCCTGTTTCCCTACTTGAGGAGCCCTCCAGCCTCTTTTCCTTTGCAGATGGGGAGCAGGAGCAAGAGGATCTTCGTCGCCTGGCCTAAGCGACACCCACCTGGTGCCTTCCTGGTTACCACTCTTTTTCCCCACTTAGCAAACCCCGCCCACCTGGTGCCTTCCTGGTTGCCGCTCTTTTTCCCCACTTAGCAAGCCCCGCCCATCTGGTGCCTTCCTGGTTGCCGCTCTCTTTCCCTACTTAATTATCACTCCAGCCCCTTTTCCTTTGCAGTTGGGGAAGAGGTGCAAGTGGATCTTGGTCAACTGGCCTAAACCCCATCTTCCTGGTTGTTGCTCTTTTTCCCCACTTAGAATGCCTCGCCCACCTGGTGCCTTCCTGTTTGCCGCTCTTTTTCCCTACTTAATTAGCACTCCAGCCCCTTTTCCTTTGCAGTTGGGGAAGAGGTGCAAGTGGATCTTGGTCAACTGGCCTAAACCCCATCTTCCTGGTTGTTGCTCTTTTTCCCCACTTAGAATGCCTCGCCCACCTGGTGCCTTCCTGGTTGCCGCTCTGTTTCCCTACTTAATTAGCCCTCCAGCCTCTTTTCCTTTACAGTTGGGGAAGAGGTGCAAGTGGATTTTGGCCACCTGGCCTAAGCCCCGCCCACCTGGTACCTTCCTGGTTGCAGCTCTTTTTCCCCACTAAGCAAGCTCCGCCCACCTGGTGCCATCCTGGTTACTGCTCTTTTTCCTAATTTAGCAAGCCCCACCCACCTGGAGCCTTCCTGGTTGCTGCTCTTTTTCCCTAGTTAAGGAGGCCTCCGACCTCTTTTCCTTTGCAGATGGGGAGCAGGTGCAAGTGGATCTTGGTCACCTGGGCTAATCCCTGCCTACCTGGTGCCTTCCTGGTTGCCGCTCTTTTTCCCCCCTTAGCAATCCCCGCCCACCTGGTGCCTTCCTGGTTGCCACTCTTTTTCCCTACTTAATTAGCCCTCTAGCCTCTTTTCCTTTGCAGCTGGGGAGCAGGTGCAAGTGGATCTTGGTCACCTGGCCTAAGCCCTGCCCACCTGGTGCCTTCCTGGTTGCCGCTCTTTTTCCCCACTTGGCAAGCCCCGGCCACCTGGCACCTTCCTGGTTGCTGCTCTTTTTCCCCACTTGGCAAGCCCCACCCACCTGGCGCCTTCCTGGTTTCTGCTCTTTTTCCCTACTTAAGGAGCCCTCCAACCTCTTTTCCTTTGCAGATGGGGAGCAGGTGCAAGTGGATCTTGGTCACCTGGCCTAAGCCCTGCCCACCTGGTGCCTTCGTGGTTGTCACTCTTTTTCCCCACTTAGCAAGCCTCGCCCACCTGGTGCCTTCCTGGTTGCCGCTCTTTTTCCCTACTTAATTAGCACTCCAGCCCCTTTTCCTTTGCAGTTGGGGAAGAGGTGCAAGTGGATCTTGGTCAACTGGCCTAAACCCCATCTTCCTGGTTGTTGCTCTTTTTCCCCACTTAGAATGCCTCGCCCACCTGGTGCCTTCCTGGTTGCCGCTCTGTTTCCCTACTTAAGTAGCCCTCCAGCCTCTTTTCCTTTGCAGATGGGGAGCAGGTGCAAGTGGATTTTGGTCACCTGGCCTAAGCCCCACCCACCTGGTACCTTCCTGGTTGCAGCTCTTTTTCCCCACTAAGCAAGCTCCGCCCACCTGGTGCCATCCTGGTTACTGCTCTTTTTCCCAACTTAGTAAGCCCCACCCACCTGGAGCCTTCCTGGTTTCTGCTCTTTTTCCCTACTTAAGGAGGCCTCCAACCTCTTTTCCTTTGCAGATGGGGAGCAGTTGCAAGTGGATCTTGGTCACCTGGCCTAAGCCCTGCCCACCTGGTGCCTTCCTGGTTGTCGCTCTTTTTCCCCACTTAGCAAGCCTCGTCCACCTGGTGCCTTCCTGGTTGCAGCTCTTTTTCCCTACTTAATTAGCACTCCAGCCTCTTTTCCTTTGCAGTTGGGGAAGAGGGGCAAGTGGATCTTGGTCACCTGGCCTAAGCCCGGCCCACCTGGTACATTCCTGGTTGCTGCTCTTTTTCCCCACTTAGCAAGCTCCGCCCACCTGGTGCCATCCTGGTTACTGCTCTTTTTCCCAATTTAGCAAGCCCCACCCACCTGGAGCCTTCCTGGTTTCTGCTCTTTTTCCCGAGTTAAGGAGGCCTCCAACCTCTTTTCCTTTGCAGGTGGGGAGCAGGTGCAAGTGGATCTTGGTCACCTGGGCTAAGCACTGCCTACCTGGTGCCTTCCTGGTTGCAGCTTGTTTTCCCCCCTTAGCAAGCCCCGCCCACCTGGTGTCTTCCTGGTTGCCACTCTTTTTCCCTACTTAATTAGCCCTCCAGCCTCTTTTCCTTTGCAGTTGGGGAACAGGTGCAAGTGGATCTTGGTCATCTGGTCTAAGCCCCACCTTCCTGGTTGCTGCTCTTTTCCCCCACTTAGAATGCCTCGCCCACCTGGTGCCTTCCTGGTTGCCGCTCTGTTTCCCTACTTAGCAAGCCCCGGCCACCTGGCACCTTCCTGGTTGCTGCTCTTTTTCCCCACTTGGCAAGCCCCACCCAACTGGAGCCTTCCTGGTTTCTGCTCTTTTTCCCTACTTAAGGAACCCTCCAACCTCTTTTCCTTTGCAGATGGGGAGCAGGTGCAAGTGGATTTTGGTCACCTGGCCTAAGCCCCGCCCACCTGGTGCCTTCCTGGTTGCCGCTCTTTTTCCCCACTTAGCAAGCCCCGGCCACCTGGCACCTTCCTGGTTGCTGCTCTTTTTCCCCACTTGGCAAGCCCCACCCACCTGGAGCCTTCCTGGTTTCTGCTCTTTTTCCCTACTTAAGGAACCCTCCAACCTCTTTTCCTTTGCAGATGGGGAGCAGGTGCAAGTGGATCTTGGTCACCTGGCCTAAACCCTGCCCACCTGGTGCCTTCCTGGTTGTCGCTCTTTTTCCCCACTTAGCAAGCCTCGCCCACCTGGTTCCTTCCTGGTTGCAGCTCTTTTTCCCCACTAAGCAAGCTCCGCCCACCTGGTGCCATCCTGCTTACTGCTCTTTTTCCCAACTTAGTAAACCCCACCCACCTGGAGCCTTCCTGGTTTCTGCTCTTTTTCCCTACTTA
This sequence comes from Ambystoma mexicanum, assembly GCF_040938575.1. Lineage (NCBI taxonomy): Eukaryota > Metazoa > Chordata > Amphibia > Caudata > Ambystomatidae > Ambystoma > Ambystoma mexicanum. Next base: position 311,527,154 of record NC_090936.1, read on the forward strand.
AGGAGCCCTCCAACCTCTTTTCCTTTGCAGATGGGGAGCAGGTGCAAGTGGATCTTGGTCACCTGGCCTAAGCCCTGCCCACCTGGTGCATTCCTGGTTGCCGCTCTTTTTCCCTACTTAAGGAGCCCTCCAGCCTCTTTTCCTTTGCAGATTGGGAGCAGGTGCAAGTGGATTTTGGTCACCTGGCCTAAGCCCCGCCCACCTGGTGCCTTCCTGGTTGCCGCTCTTTTTCCCCACTTAGCAAGCCCCGGCCACCTGGCACCTTCATGGTTGCTGCTCTTTTTCCCCACTTGGCAAGCCCCACCCACCAGTAGCCTTCCTGGTTTCTGCTCTTTTTCCCTACTTAAGGAACCCTCCAACCTCTTTTCCTTTGCAGATGGGGAGCAGGTGCAAGTGGATCTTGGTCACCTGGCCTAAACCCTGCCCACCTGGTGCCTTCCTGGTTGTCGCTCTTTTTCCCCACTTAGCAAGCCTCGCCCACCTGGTGCCTTCCTGGTTGCCGCTCTTTTTCCCTACTTAATTAGCACTCCAGCCTCTTTTCCTTTGCAGTTGGGGAAGAGGGGCAAGTGGATCTTGGTCACCTGGCCTAAGCCCCGCCCACCTGGTACCTTCCTGGTTGCAGCTCTTTTTCCCCACTTAGCAAGCTCCGCCCACCTGGTGCCATCCTGGTTACTGCTCTTTTTCCCAATTTAGCAAGCCCCACCCACCTGGAGCCTTCCTGGTTTCTGCTCTTTCTCTCGAGTTAAGGAGGACTCCAACCTCTTTTCCTTTGCAGATGGGGAGCAGGTGCATGTGGATCTTGGTCACCTGGGCTAAGCCCTGCCTACCTGCTGCCTTTCTGGTTGCCGCTCGTTTTCCCCCCTTAGCAAGCCCCGCCCACCTGGTGCCTTCCTGGTTGCCACTCTTTTTCCCTACTTAATTAGCCCTCCAGCCTCTTTTTCTTTGCAGTTGGGGAACAGGTGCAAGTGGATCTTGGTCATCTGGTCTAAGCCCCACCTTCCTGGTTGCTGCTCTTTTCCCCCACTTAGAATGCCTCACCCACCTGGTGCCTTCCTGGTTGCAGCTCTGTTTCCCTACTTAAGGAGCCCTCCAGCCTCTTTTCCTTTTCAGATGGGGAGCAGGTGCAAGTGGATCTTGGTCACCTGGCCTAAACCCCACCCAACTGTTGCAATTCTGATTGCTGCTGTTTTTCCCCACTTAGCAAGCCCGCCCAGCTGGTGCCTTCCTGGTTGCCGCCCTGTTTTCCTACTTGAGGAGCCCTCCAGCCTCTTTTCCTTTGCAGATGGGGAGCAGGAGCAAGTGGATCTTCGTCGCCTGGCCTAAACCACACCCACCTGGTGCCTTCCTGGTTGCCACTCTTTTTCCCCCCTTAGCAAACCCCGCCCACCTGGTGGCATCCTGGTTGCTGCTCTGTTTGCCTACTTAAGGACCCCTCAAGCCTATTTTCCTTTGCAGCTGGGGAACAGGTGCAAGTGGATCTTAGTCACCTGGCCTAAGCACCACCTTTCTGGTTGCTGCTCTTTTTCCCCACTTAGAATGCCTCGCCCACCTGGTGCCTTCCTGGTTGCTGCTCTTTTTCCCTACTTAAGGAGCCCTCCAGCCTCTTTTCCTTTGCTGATGGGGAGCAGGTGCAAATGGATTTTGGTCACTTGGCCTAAGCCCCACCCACCTGGTGCCTTCCTGGTTGCTGCTCTTTTTCCGCACTTAGCAAGCCCCGCCCACATGGCACCTTCCTGGTTGCTGCTCTTTTTCCCCACTTAGCAAGCCCCTCCCACCTGGTGCATTCCTGGTTGCCGCTCTGTTTCCCTACTTAAGGAGCCCTCCTGCCTCTTTTCCTTTGCTGATGGGGAGCAGGTGCAAGTGGATTTTGGTCACTTGGCCTAAGCCCCACCCACCTGGTGCCTTCCTGGTTGCTGCTCTTTTTCCGCACTTAGCAAGCCCCGCCCACCTGGCACCTTCCTGTTTGCTGCTCTTTTTCCCCACTTAGCAAGCCCCACCCACCTGGAGCCTTCCTGGTTTCTGCTCTTTTTCCATACTTAAGGAGCCCTCCAACCTCTTTTCCTTTGCAGATGGGGAGCAGGTGCAAGTGGATCTTGGTCACCTGGCCAAAGCCCTGCCCACCTGGTGCCTTCCTGGTTGTCGCTCTTTTTCCCCACTTAGCAAGCCTCGCCCACCTGGTGCCTTCCAGGTTGCCGCTCTTTTTCCCTACTTAATTAGCACTACAGCCCCTTTTTCTTTGCAGTTGGGGAAGAGGTGCAAGTGGATCTTGGTCAACTGGCCTAAACCCCATCTTCCTGGTTGTTGCTCTTTTTCCCCACTTAGAATGCCTCGCCCACCTGGTGCCTTCCTGGTTGCCGCTTTGTTTCCCTACTTAAGTAGCCCTCCAGCCTCTTTTCCTTTGCAGATGGGGAGCAGGTGCAAGTGGATTTTGGTCACCTGGCCTAAGCCCCGCCCACTAGGTACCTTCCAGGTTGCAGCTCTTTTTCCCCACTTAGCAAGCTCCGCCCACCTGGTGCCATCCTGGTTACTGCTCTTTTTCCCAATTTAGCAAGCCCCACCCACCTTGAGCCTTCCTGGTTTCTGCTCTTTTTCCCTACTTAATTAGCCCTCCAGCCTCTTTTCCTTTGCAGTTGGGGAACAGGTGCAAGTGGATCTTGGTCCCCTGGCCTAAGCCCTGCCCACCTGGTGCCTTCCTGGTTGCCGCTCTTTTTCCCCACTTAGCAAGCCCCACCCACCTGGTGCCTTCTTGGTTGCCATTCTTTTTCCCTACTTAATTAGCCCTCCAGCCTCTTTTCCTTTGCAGTTGGGTAACAGGTGCAAGTGGATCTTGGTCATCTGGTCTAAGCCCCACCTTCCTGGTTGCTGCTCTTTTTCCCCACTTAGAATGCCTCGCCCACCTGGTGCCTTCCTGGTTGCCGCTCTTTTTCCCTACTTAATTAGCACTCCAGCCTCTTTTCCTTTGCAGTTGGGGAAGAGGTGCAAGTGGATCTTGGTCACCTGGCCTAAGCCCCGCCCACCTGGTACCTTCCTGGTTGCAGCTCTTTTTCCCCACTTAGCAAGCTCCGCCCACCTGGTGCCATCCTGGTTACTGCTCTTTTTCCTAATTTAGCAAGCCCCACCCACCTGGAGCCTTCCTGGTTGCTGCTCTTTTTCCCTAGTTAAGGAGGCCTCCAACCTCTTTTCCTTTGCAGATGGGGAGCAGGTGCAAGTGGATCTTGGTCACCTGGGTTAATCCCTGCCTACCTGGTGCCTTCCTGGTTGCCACTCTTTTTCCCCCCTTAGCAATCCCCGCCCACCTGGTGCCTTCCTGGTTGCCACTCTTTTTCCCTACTTAATTAGCCCTCTAGCCTCTTTTCCTTTGCAGCTGGGGAGCAGGTGCAAGTGGATCTTGGCCACTTGGCCTAAACCCCACCCAACTGGTGCCTTCCTGGTTACCACTCTTTTTCCCCACTTAGCAAACCCCGCCCACCTGGTGCCTTCCTGGTTGCCGCTCTTTTTCCCCACTTAGCAAGCCCCGCCCAGCTGGTGCCTTCCTGGTTGCCGCCCTGTTTCCCTACTTGAGGAGCCCTCCAGCCTCTTTTCCTTTGCAGATGGGGAGCAGGAGCAAGTGGATCTTCGTCGCCTGGCCTAAGCGACACCCACCTGGTGCCTTCCTGGTTACCACTCTTTTTCCCCACTTAGCAAACCCCGCCCACCTGGTGCCTTCCTGGTTGCCGCTCTTTTTCCCCACTTAGCAAGCCCCGCCCATCTGGTGCCTTCCTGGTTGCCGCTCTCTTTCCCTACTTAATTATCACTCCAGCCCCTTTTCCTTTGCAGTTGGGGAAGAGGTGCAAGTGGATCTTGGTCAACTGGCCCAAACCCCATCTTCCTGGTTGTTGCTCTTTTTCCCCACTTAGAATGCCTCGCCCACCTGGTGCCTTCCTGTTTGCCGCTCTTTTTCCCTACTTAATTAGCACTCCAGCCCCTTTTCCTTTGCAGTTGGGGAAGAGGTGCAAGTGGATCTTGGTCAACTGGCCTAAACCCCATCTTCCTGGTTGTTGCTCTTTTTCCCCACTTAGAATGCCTCGCCCACCTGGTGCCTTCCTGGTTGCCGCTCTGTTTCCCTACTTAATTAGCCCTCCAGCCTCTTTTCCTTTGCAGTTGGGGAAGAGGTGCAAGTGGATTTTGGTCACCTGGCCTAAGCCCCGCCCACCTGGTACCTTCCTGGTTGCAGCTCTTTTTCCCCACTAAGCAAGCTCCGCCCACCTGGTGCCATCCTGGTTACTGCTCTTTTTCCCAATTTAGTAAGCCCCACCCACCTGGAGCCTTCCTGGTTTCTGCTCTTTTTCCCTACTTAAGGAGGCCTCCAACCTCTTTTCCTTTGCAGATGGGGAGCAGGTGCAAGTGGATCTTGGTCACCTGGCCTAGGCCCTGCCCACCTGGTGCCTTCCTGGTTGCCGCTCTTTTTCCCTACTTAAGGAGCCCTCCAGCCTCTTTTCCTTTGCAGATTGGGAGCAGGTGCAAGTGGATTTTGGTCACCTGGCCTAAGCCCCGCCCACCTGGTGCCTTCCTGGTTGCCGCTCTTTTTCCCCACTTAGCAAGCCCCGGCCACCTGGCACCTTCCTGGTTGCTGCTCTTTTTCCCCACTTGGCAAGCCCCACTCACCTGGCGCCTTCCTGGTTTCTGCTCTTTTTCCCTACTTAAGGAGCCCTCCAACCTCTTTTACTTTGCAGATGGGGAGCAGGTGCAAGTGGATCTTGGTCACCTGGCCTAAGCCCTGCCCACCTGGTGCCTTCCTGGTTGTCACTCTTTTTCCCCACTTAGCAAGCCTCGCCCACCTGGTGCCTTCCTGGTTGCAGCTCTTTTTCCCTACTTAATTAGCACTCCAGCCCCTTTTCCTTTGCAGTTGGGGAAGAGGTGCAAGTGGATCTTGATCAACTGGCCTAAACACCATCTTCCTGGTTGTTGCTCTTTTTCCCCACTTAGAATGCCTCGCCCACCTGGTGCCTTCCTGGTTGCCGCTCTGTTTCCCTACTTAAGTAGCCCTCCAGCCTCTTTTCCTTTGCAGATGGGGAGCAGGTGCAAGTGGATTTTGGTCACCTGGCCTAAGCCCCACCCACCTGGTACCTTCCTGGTTGCAGCTCTTTTTCCCCACTAAGCAAGCTCCGCCCACCTGGTGCCATCCCGGTTACTGCTCTTTTTCCCAACTTAGTAAGCCCCACCCACCTGGAGCCTTCCTGGTTTCTGCTCTTTTTCCCTACTTAAGGAGGCCTCCAACCTCTTTTCCTTTGCAGATGGGGAGCAGTTGCAAGTGGATCTTGGTCACCTGGCCTAAGCCCTGCCCACCTGGTGCCTTCCTGGTTGTCGCTCTTTTTCCCCACTTAGCAAGCCTCGTCCACCTGGTGCCTTCCTGGTTGCCGCTCTTTTTCCCTACTTAATTAGCACTCCAGCCTCTTTTCCTTTGCAGTTGGGGAAGAGGGGCAAGTGGATCTTGGTCACCTGGCCTAAGCCCCACCTTCCTGGTTGCTGCTCTTTTCCCCCACTTAGAATGCCTCGCCCACCCGGTGCCTTCCTGGTTGCCGCTCTGTTTCCCTACTTAGCAAGCCCCGGCCACCTGGCACCTTCCTGGTTGCTGCTCTTTTTCCCCACTTGGCAAGCCCCACCCAACTGGAGCCTTCCTGGTTTCTGCTCTTTTTCCCTACTTAAGGAACCCTCCAACCTCTTTTCCTTTGCAGATGGGGAGCAGGTGCAAGTGGATTTTGGTCACCTGGCCTAAGCCCCGCCCACCTGGTGCCTTCCTGTTTGCCGCTCTTTTTCCCCACTTAGCAAGCCCCGGCCACCTGGCACCTTCCTGGTTGCTGCTCTTTTTCCCCACTTGGCAAGCCCCACACACCTGGAGCCTTCCTGGTTTCTGCTCTTTTTCCCTACTTAAGGAACCCTCCAACCTCTTTTCCTTTGCAGATGGGGAGCAGGTGCAAGTGGATCTTGGTCACCTGGCCTAAACCCTGCCCACCTGGTGCCTTCCTGGTTGTCGCTCTTTTTCCCCACTTAGCAAGCCTCGCCCACCTGGTACCTTCCTGGTTGCAGCTCTTTTTCCCCACTAAGCAAGCTCCGCCCACCTGGTGCCATCCTGCTTACTGCTCTTTTTCCCAACTTAGTAAGCCCCACCCACCTGGAGCCTTCCTGGTTTCTGCTCTTTTTCCCTACTTAAGGAGCCCTCCAACCTCTTTTCCTTTGCAGATGGGGAGCAGGTGCAAGTGGATCTTGGTCACCTGGCCTAAGCCCTGCCCACCTGGTGCCTTCCTGGTTGTCACTCTTTTTCCCCACTTAGCAAGCCTCGCCCACCTGGTGCCTTCCTGGTTGCCGCTCTTTTTCCCTACTTAATTAGCACTCCAGCCCCTTTTCCTTTGCAGTTGGGGAAGAGGTGCAAGTGGATCTTGATCAACTGGCCTAAACCCCATCTTCCTGGTTGTTGCTCTTTTTCCCCACTTAGAATGCCTCGCCCACCTGGTGCATTCCTGGTTGCCGCTCTTTTTCCCTACTTAAGGAGCCCTCCAGCCTCTTTTCCTTTGCAGATTGGGAGCAGGTGCAAGTGGATTTTGGTCACCTGGCCTAAGCCCCGCCCACCTGGTGCCTTCCTGGTTGCCGCTCTTTTTCCCCACTTAGCAAGCCTGGCACCTTCCTGGTTGCTGCTCTTTTTCCCCACTTGGCAAGCCCCACCCACCTGGAACCTTCCTGGTTTCTGCTCTTTTTCCCTACTTAAGGAACCCTCCAACCTCTTTTCCTTTGCAGATGGGGAGCAGGTGCAAGTGGATCTTGGTCACCTGGCCTAAACCCTGCCCACCTGGTGCCTTCCTGGTTGTCGCTCTTTTTCCCCACTTAGCAAGCCTCGCCCACCTGGTGCCTTCCTGGTTACCGCTCTTTTTCCCTACTTAATTAGCACTCCAGCCTCTTTTCCTTTGCAGTTGGGGAAGAGGTGCAAGTGGATCTTGGTAACCTGGCCTAAACCCTGCCCACCTGGTGCCTTCCTGGTTGTCGCTCTTTTTCCCCACTTAACAAGCCTCGCCCACCTGGTGCCTTCCTGGTTACCGCTCTTTTTCCCTACTTAATTATCACTCCAGCCCCTTTTCCTTTGCAGTTGGGGAAGAGGTGCAAGTGGATCTTGGTCAACTGGCCTAAACCCCATCTTCCTGGTTGTTGCTCTTTTTCCCCACTTAGAATGCCTCGCCCACCTGGTGCCTTCCTGGTTGCCGCTCTGTTTCCCTACTTAAGTAGCCCTCCAGCCTCTTTTCCTTTGCAGTTGGGGAACAGGTGCAAGTGGATCTTGGTCATCTGATCTAAGCCCCACCTTCCTGGTTGCTGCTCTTTTTCCCCACTTAGAATGCCGCGCCCACCTGGTGCCTTCCTGGTTGCCGCTCTTTTTCCCTACTTAATTAGCACTCCAGCCTCTTTTCCTTTGCAGTTGGGGAAGAGGTGCAAGTGGATCTTGGGCACCTGGCCTAATCCCCAACTTCCTGGTTGCTGCTCTTTTTCCCTACTTAGAATGCCTCACCCTCCTGGTGCCTTCCTGGCTGCCACTCTGTTTCCCTACTTGAGGAGCCCTCCAGCCTCTTTTCCTTTGCAGATGGGGAGCAGGTGCAAGTGGATCTTGGTCACCTGGCCTAAACCCTGCCCACCTGGTGCCTTCCTGGTTGTCGCTCTTTTTCCCCACTTAGCAAGCCTCGCCCACCTGGTGCCTTACTGGTTACCGCCCTTTTTCCCTACTTAATTAGCACTCCAGCCTCTTTTCCTTTGCTGTTGGGGAAGAGGTGCAAGTGGATCTTGGTCACCTGGCCTAAACCCTGCCCACCTGGTGCCTTCCTGGTTGTCGCTCTTTTTTCCCACTTAGCAAGCCTCGCCCACCTGGTGCCTTCCTGGTTACCGCTCTTTTTCCCTACTTAATTAGCACTCCAGCCTCCTTTCCTTTGCAGATGGGGAGCAGGTGCATGTGGATCTTGGTCACCTGGGCTAAGCCCTGCCTACCTGCTGCCTTCCTGGTTGCTGCTCTTTTTCCCCACTAAGCAAGCTCCGCCCACCTGCTGCCATCCTGGTTACTGCTCTTTTTCCCAATTTAGTAAGCCCCACCCACCTGGAGCCTTCCTGGTTTCTGCTCTTTTTCCCTACTTAAGGAGGCCTCCAACCTCTTTTCCTTTGCAGATGGGGAGCAGGTGCAAGTGGATCTTGGTCACCTGGCCTAAGCCCTGCCCACCTGGTGCCTTCCTGGTTGCCGCTCTTTTTCCCTACTTAAGGAGCCCTCCAGCCTCTTTTCCTTTGCAGATTGGGAGCAGGTGCAAGTGGATTTTGGTCACCTGGCCTAAGCCCCGCCCACCTGGTGCCTTCCTGGTTGCCGCTCTTTTTCCCCACTTAGCAAGCCCCGGCCACCTGGCACCTTCCTGGTTGCTGCTCTTTTTCCCCACTTGGCAAGCCCCACTCACCTGGCGCCTTCCTGGTTTCTGCTCTTTTTCCCTACTTAAGGAGCCCTCCAACCTCTTTTACTTTGCAGATGGGGAGCAGGTGCAAGTGGATCTTGGTCACCTGGCCTAAGCCCTGCCCACCTGGTGCCTTCCTGGTTGTCACTCTTTTTCCCCACTTAGCAAGCCTCGCCCACCTGGTGCCTTCCTGGTTGCAGCTCTTTTTCCCTACTTAATTAGCACTCCAGCCCCTTTTCCTTTGCAGTTGGGGAAGAGGTGCAAGTGGATCTTGATCAACTGGCCTAAACCCCATCTTCCTGGTTGTTGCTCTTTTTCCCCACTTAGAATGCCTCGCCCACCTGGTGCCTTCCTGGTTGCCGCTCTGTTTCCCTACTTAAGTAGCCCTCCAGCCTCTTTTCCTTTGCAGATGGGGAGCAGGTGCAAGTGGATTTTGGTCACCTGGCCTAAGCCCCACCCACCTGGTACCTTCCTGGTTGCAGCTCTTTTTCCCCACTAAGCAAGCTCCGCCCACCTGGTGCCATCCCGGTTACTGCTCTTTTTCCCAACTTAGTAAGCCCCACCCACCTGGAGCCTTCCTGGTTTCTGCTCTTTTTCCCTACTTAAGGAGGCCTCCAACCTCTTTTCCTTTGCAGATGGGGAGCAGTTGCAAGTGGATCTTGGTCACCTGGCCTAAGCCCTGCCCACCTGGTGCCTTCCTGGTTGTCGCTCTTTTTCCCCACTTAGCAAGCCTCGTCCACCTGGTGCCTTCCTGGTTGCCGCTCTTTTTCCCTACTTAATTAGCACTCCAGCCTCTTTTCCTTTGCAGTTGGGGAAGAGGGGCAAGTGGATCTTGGTCACCTGGCCTAAGCCCCACCTTCCTGGTTGCTGCTCTTTTCCCCCACTTAGAATGCCTCGCCCACCCGGTGCCTTCCTGGTTGCCGCTCTGTTTCCCTACTTAGCAAGCCCCGGCCACCTGGCACCTTCCTGGTTGCTGCTCTTTTTCCCCACTTGGCAAGCCCCACCCAACTGGAGCCTTCCTGGTTTCTGCTCTTTTTCCCTACTTAAGGAACCCTCCAACCTCTTTTCCTTTGCAGATGGGGAGCAGGTGCAAGTGGATTTTGGTCACCTGGCCTAAGCCCCGCCCACCTGGTGCCTTCCTGTTTGCCGCTCTTTTTCCCCACTTAGCAAGCCCCGGCCACCTGGCACCTTCCTGGTTGCTGCTCTTTTTCCCCACTTGGCAAGCCCCACCCACCTGGAGCCTTCCTGGTTTCTGCTCTTTTTCCCTACTTAAGGAACCCTCCAACCTCTTTTCCTTTGCAGATGGGGAGCAGGTGCAAGTGGATCTTGGTCACCTGGCCTAAACCCTGCCCACCTGGTGCCTTCCTGGTTGTCGCTCTTTTTCCCCACTTAGCAAGCCTCGCCCACCTGGTACCTTCCTGGTTGCAGCTCTTTTTCCCCACTAAGCAAGCTCCGCCCACCTGGTGCCATCCTGCTTACTGCTCTTTTTCCCAACTTAGTAAGCCCCACCCACCTGGAGCCTTCCTGGTTTCTGCTCTTTTTCCCTACTTAAGGAGCCCTCCAACCTCTTTTCCTTTGCAGATGGGGAGCAGGTGCAAGTGGATCTTGGTCACCTGGCCTAAGCCCTGCCCACCTGGTGCCTTCCTGGTTGTCACTCTTTTTCCCCACTTAGCAAGCCTCGCCCACCTGGTGCCTTCCTGGTTGCCGCTCTTTTTCCCTACTTAATTAGCACTCCAGCCCCTTTTCCTTTGCAGTTGGGGAAGAGGTGCAAGTGGATCTTGATCAACTGGCCTAAACCCCATCTTCCTGGTTGTTGCTCTTTTTCCCCACTTAGAATGCCTCGCCCACCTGGTGCATTCCTGGTTGCCGCTCTTTTTCCCTACTTAAGGAGCCCTCCAGCCTCTTTTCCTTTGCAGATTGGGAGCAGGTGCAAGTGGATTTTGGTCACCTGGCCTAAGCCCCGCCCACCTGGTGCCTTCCTGGTTGCTGCTCTTTTTCCCCACTTAGCAAGCCTGGCACCTTCCTGGTTGCTGCTCTTTTTCCCCACTTGGCAAGCCCCACCCACCTGGAACCTTCCTGGTTTCTGCTCTTTTTCCCTACTTAAGGAACCCTCCAACCTCTTTTCCTTTGCAGATGGGGAGCAGGTGCAAGTGGATCTTGGTCACCTGGCCTAAACCCTGCCCACCTGGTGCCTTCCTGGTTGTCGCTCTTTTTCCCCACTTAGCAAGCCTCGCCCACCTGGTGCCTTCCTGGTTACCGCTCTTTTTCCCTACTTAATTAGCACTCCAGCCTCTTTTCCTTTGCAGTTGGGGAAGAGGTGCAAGTGGATCTTGGTAACCTGGCCTAAACCCTGCCCACCTGGTGCCTTCCTGGTTGTCGCTCTTTTTCCCCACTTAGCAAGCCTCGCCCACCTGGTGCCTTCCTGGTTACCGCTCTTTTTCCCTACTTAATTATCACTCCAGCCCCTTTTCCTTTGCAGTTGGGGAAGAGGTGCAAGTGGATCTTGGTCAACTGGCCTAAACCCCATCTTCCTGGTTGTTGCTCTTTTTCCCCACTTAGAATGCCTCGCCCACCTGGTGCCTTCCTGGTTGCCGCTCTGTTTCCCTACTTAAGTAGCCCTCCAGCCTCTTTTCCTTTGCAGTTTGGGAACAGGTGCAAGTGGATCTTGGTCATCTGATCTAAGCCCCACCTTCCTGGTTGCTGCTCTTTTTCCCCACTTAGAATGCCTCGCCCACCTGGTGCCTTCCTGGTTGCCGCTCTTTTTCCCTACTTAATTAGCACTCCAGCCTCTTTTCCTTTGCAGTTGGGGAAGAGGTGCAAGTGGATCTTGGGCACCTGGCCTAATCCCCAACTTCCTGGTTGCTGCTCTTTTTCCCTACTTAGAATGCCTCACCCTCCTGGTGCCTTCCTGGCTGCCACTCTGTTTCCCTACTTGAGGAGCCCTCCAGCCTCTTTTCCTTTGCAGATGGGGAGCAGGTGCAAGTGGATCTTGGTCACCTGGCCTAAACCCTGCCCACCTGGTGCCTTCCTGGTTGTCGCTCTTTTTCCCCACTTAGCAAGCCTCGCCCACCTGGTGCCTTCCTGGTTACCGCCCTTTTTCCCTACTTAATTAGCACTCCAGCCTCTTTTCCTTTGCAGTTGGGGAAGAGGTGCAAGTGGATCTTGGTCACCTGGCCTAAACCCTGCCCACCTGGTGCCTTCCTGGTTGTCGCTCTTTTTTCCCACTTAGCAAGCCTCGCCCACCTGGTGCCTTCCTGGTTACCGCTCTTTTTCCCTACTTAATTAGCACTCCAGCCTCCTTTCCTTTGCAGATGGGGAGCAGGTGCATGTGGATCTTGGTCACCTGGGCTAAGCCCTGCCTACCTGCTGCCTTCCTGGTTGCTGCTCTTTTTCCCCACTAAGCAAGCTCCGCCCACCTGGTGCCATCCTGGTTACTGCTCTTTTTCCCAATTTAGTAAGCCCCACCCACCTGGAGCCTTCCTGGTTTCTGCTCTTTTTCCCTACTTAAGGAGGCCTCCAACCTCTTTTCCTTTGCAGATGGGGAGCAGGTGCAAGTGGATCTTGGTCACCTGGCCTAAGCCCTGCCCACCTGGTGCCTTCCTGGTTGCCGCTCTTTTTCCCTACTTAAGGAGCCCTCCAGCCTCTTTTCCTTTGCAGATTGGGAGCAGGTGCAAGTGGATTTTGGTCACCTGGCCTAAGCCCCGCCCACCTGGTGCCTTCCTGGTTGCCGCTCTTTTTCCCCACTTAGCAAGCCCCGGCCACCTGGCACCTTCCTGGTTGCTGCTCTTTTTCCCCACTTGGCAAGCCCCACTCACCTGGCGCCTTCCTGGTTTCTGCTCTTTTTCCCTACTTAAGGAGCCCTCCAACCTCTTTTACTTTGCAGATGGGGAGCAGGTGCAAGTGGATCTTGGTCACCTGGCCTAAGCCCTGCCCACCTGGTGCCTTCCTGGTTGTCACTCTTTTTCCCCACTTAGCAAGCCTCGCCCACCTGGTGCCTTCCTGGTTGCAGCTCTTTTTCCCTACTTAATTAGCACTCCAGCCCCTTTTCCTTTGCAGTTGGGGAAGAGGTGCAAGTGGATCTTGATCAACTGGCCTAAACCCCATCTTCCTGGTTGTTGCTCTTTTTCCCCACTTAGAATGCCTCGCCCACCTGGTGCCTTCCTGGTTGCCGCTCTGTTTCCCTACTTAAGTAGCCCTCCAGCCTCTTTTCCTTTGCAGATGGGGAGCAGGTGCAAGTGGATTTTGGTCACCTGGCCTAAGCCCCACCCACCTGGTACCTTCCTGGTTGCAGCTCTTTTTCCCCACTAAGCAAGCTCCGCCCACCTGGTGCCATCCCGGTTACTGCTCTTTTTCCCAACTTAGTAAGCCCCACCCACCTGGAGCCTTCCTGGTTTCTGCTCTTTTTCCCTACTTAAGGAGGCCTCCAACCTCTTTTCCTTTGCAGATGGGGAGCAGTTGCAAGTGGATCTTGGTCACCTGGCCTAAGCCCTGCCCACCTGGTGCCTTCCTGGTTGTCGCTCTTTTTCCCCACTTAGCAAGCCTCGTCCACCTGGTGCCTTCCTGGTTGCCGCTCTTTTTCCCTACTTAATTAGCACTCCAGCCTCTTTTCCTTTGCAGTTGGGGAAGAGGGGCAAGTGGATCTTGGTCACCTGGCCTAAGCCCCACCTTCCTGGTTGCTGCTCTTTTCCCCCACTTAGAATGCCTCGCCCACCCGGTGCCTTCCTGGTTGCCGCTCTGTTTCCCTACTTAGCAAGCCCCGGCCACCTGGCACCTTCCTGGTTGCTGCTCTTTTTCCCCACTTGGCAAGCCCCACCCAACTGGAGCCTTCCTGGTTTCTGCTCTTTTTCCCTACTTAAGGAACCCTCCAACCTCTTTTCCTTTGCAGATGGGGAGCAGGTGCAAGTGGATTTTGGTCACCTGGCCTAAGCCCCGCCCACCTGGTGCCTTCCTGGTTGCCGCTCTTTTTCCCCACTTAGCAAGCCCCGGCCACCTGGCACCTTCCTGGTTGCTGCTCTTTTTCCCCACTTGGCAAGCCCCACCCACCTGGAGCCTTCCTGGTTTCTGCTCTTTTTCCCTACTTAAGGAACCCTCCAACCTCTTTTCCTTTGCAGATGGGGAGCAGGTGCAAGTGGATCTTGGTCACCTGGCCTAAACCCTGCCCACCTGGTGCCTTCCTGGTTGTCGCTCTTTTTCCCCACTTAGCAAGCCTCGCCCACCTGGTACCTTCCTGGTTGCAGCTCTTTTTCCCCACTAAGCAAGCTCCGCCCACCTGGTGCCATCCTGCTTACTGCTCTTTTTCCCAACTTAGTAAGCCCCACCCACCTGGAGCCTTCCTGGTTTCTGCTCTTTTTCCCTACTTAAGGAGCCCTCCAACCTCTTTTCCTTTGCAGATGGGGAGCAGGTGCAAGTGGATCTTGGTCACCTGGCCTAAGCCCTGCCCACCTGGTGCCTTCCTGGTTGTCACTCTTTTTCCCCACTTAGCAAGCATCGCCCACCTGGTGCCTTCCTGGTTGCCGCTCTTTTTCCCTACTTAATTAGCACTCCAGCCCCTTTTCCTTTGCAGTTGGGGAAGAGGTGCAAGTGGATCTTGATCAACTGGCCTAAACCCCATCTTCCTGGTTGTTGCTCTTTTTCCCCACTTAGAATGCCTCGCCCACCTGGTGCATTCCTGGTTGCCGCTCTTTTTCCCTACTTAAGGAGCCCTGCAGCCTCTTTTCCTTTGCAGATTGGGAGCAGGTGCAAGTGGATTTTGGTCACCTGGCCTAAGCCCCGCCCACCTGGTGCCTTCCTGGTTGCCGCTCTTTTTCCCCACTTAGCAAGCCTGGCACCTTCCTGGTTGCTGCTCTTTTTCCCCACTTGGCAAGCCCCACCCACCTGGAACCTTCCTGGTGTCTGCTCTTTTTCCCTACTTAAGGAACCCTCCAACCTCTTTTCCTTTGCAGATGGGGAGCAGGTGCAAGTGGATCTTGGTCACCTGGCCTAAACCCTGCCCACCTGGTGCCTTCCTGGTTGTCGCTCTTTTTCCCCACTTAGCAAGCCTCGCCCACCTGGTGCCTTCCTGGTTACCGCTCTTTTTCCCTACTTAATTAGCACTCCAGCCTCTTTTCCTTTGCAGTTGGGGAAGAGGTGCAAGTGGATCTTGGTAACCTGGCCTAAACCCTGCCCACCTGGTGCCTTCCTGGTTGTCGCTCTTTTTCCCCACTTAGCAAGCCTCGCCCACCTGGTGCCTTCCTGGTTACCGCTCTTTTTCCCTACTTAATTAGCACTCCAGCCTCCTTTCCTTTGCAGATGGGGAGCAGGTGCATGTGGATCTTGGTCACCTGGGCTAAGCCCTGCCTACCTGCTGCCTTCCTGGTTGCTGCTCGTTTTACCCCCTTAGCAAGCCCCACCCACCTGGTGCCTTCTTGGTTGCCATTCTTTTTCCCTACTTAATTAGCCCTTCAGCCTCTTTTCCTTTGCAGTTGGGGAACAGGTGCAAGTGGATCTTGGTCATCTGATCTAAGCCCCACCTTCCTGGTTGCTGCTCTTTTTCCCCACTTAGAATGCCTCGCCCACCTGGTGCCTTCCTGGTTGCCGCTCTTTTTCCCTACTTAATTAGCACTCCAGCCTCTTTTCCTTTGCAGTTGGGGAAGAGGTGCAAGTGGATCTTGGGCACCTGGCATAATCCCCAACTTCCTGGTTGCTGCTCTTTTTCCCTACTTAGAATGCCTCACCCTCCTGGTGCCTTCCTGGCTGCCACTCTGTTTCCCTACTTGAGGAGCCCTCCAGCCTCTTTTCCTTTGCAGATGGGGAGCAGGTGCAAGTGGATCTTGGTCACCTGGCCTAAACCCTGCCCACCTGGTGCCTTCCTGGTTGTCGCTCTTTTTCCCCACTTAGCAAGCCTCGCCCACCTGGTGCCTTCCTGGTTACCGCCCTTTTTCCCTACTTAATTAGCACTCCAGCCTCTTTTCCTTTGCAGTTGGGGAAGAGGTGCAAGTGGATCTTGGTCACCTGGCCTAAACCCTGCCCACCTGGTGCCTTCCTGGTTGTCGCTCTTTTTTCCCACTTAGCAAGCCTCGCCCACCTGGTGCCTTCCTGGTTACCGCTCTTTTTCCCTACTTAATTAGCACTCCAGCCTCCTTTCCTTTGCAGATGGGGAGCAGGTGCATGTGGATCTTGGTCACCTGGGCTAAGCCCTGCCTACCTGCTGCCTTCCTGGTTGCTGCTCGTTTTCGCCCCTTAGCAAGCCCCGCCCACCTGGTGCCTTCCTGGTTGCCACTCTTTTTCCCTACTTAATTAGCCCTCCAGCCTCTTTTCCTTTGCAGTTGGGGAACAGGTGCAAGTGGATCTTGGTCATCTGGTCTAAGCCCCACCTTCCTGGTTGCTGCTCTTTTCCCCCACTTAGAATGCCTCACCCACCTGGTGCCTTCCTGGTTGCAGCTCTGTTTCCCTACTTAAGGAGCCCTCCAGCCTCTTTTCCTTTTCAGATGGGGAGCAGGTGCAAGTGGATCTTGGTCACCTGGCCTAAACCCCACCCAACTGTTGCAATTCTGATTGCTGCTGTTTTTCCCCACTTAGCAAGCCCGCCCAGCTGGTGCCTTCCTGGTTGCCGCACTGTTTCCCTACTTGAGGAGTCCTCCAGCTTCTTTTCCTTTGCAGATGGGGAGCAGGAGCAAGTGGATCTTCGTCACCTGGCCTAAGCCACACCCACCTGGTGCCTTCCTGGTTGCCACTCTTTTTCCCCACTTAGCAAATCCCGCCCACCTGGTAGCATCCTGGTTGCTGCTCTGTTTGCCTACTTAAGGAGCCCTCAAGCCTATTTTCCTTTGCAGCTGGGGAACAGGTGCAAGTGGATCTTAGTCAGCTGGCCTAAGCACCACCTTTCTGGTTGCTGCTCTTTTTCCCCACTTAGAATGCCTCGCCCACCTGGTGACTTCCTGGTTGCTGCTCTTTTTCCCTACTTAAGGAGCCCTCCAGCCTCTTTTCCTTTGCTGATGGGGAGCAGGTGCAAGTGGATTTTGGTCACCTGGCCTAAGCCCCGCCCACCTGGTACCTTCCAGGTTGCAGCTCTTTTTCCCCACTTAGCAAGCTCCGCCCACCTGGTGCCATCCTGGTTACTGCTCTTTTTCCCAATTTAGCAAGCCCCACCCACCTGGAGCCTTCCTGGTTTCTGCTCTTTTTCCCTACTTAAGGAGGCCTCCAACCTCTTTTCCTATGCAGATGGGGAGCAGGTGCAAGTGGATCTTGGGCCCCTGGCCTAAGCCCTGCCCACCTGGTGCCTTCCTGGTTGCCGCTCTTTTTCCCCACTTAGCAAGCCCCACCCACCTGGTGCCTTCTTGGTTGCCATTCTTTTTCCCTACTTAATTAGCCCTCCAGCCTCTTTTCCTTTGCAGTTGGGGAACAGGTGCAAGTGGATCTTGGTCATCTGGTCTAAGCCCCACCTTCCTGGTTGCTGCTCTTTTTCCCCACTTAGAATGCCTCGCCCACCTGGTGCCTTCCTGGTTGCCGCTCTTTTTCCCTACTTAATTAGCACTCCAGCCTCTTTTCCTTTGCAGTTGGGGAAGAGGTGCAAGTGGATCTTTGTCACCTGGCCTAAGCCCCGCCCACCTGGTACCTTCCTGGTTGCAGCTCTTTTTCCCCACTTAGCAAGCTCCGCCCACCTGGTGCCATCCTGGTTACTGCTCTTTTTCCCAATTTAGCAAGCCCCACCCACCTGGAGCCTTCCTGGTTGCTGCTCTTTTTCCCTAGTTAAGGAGGCCTCCAACCTCTTTTCCTTTGCAGATGGGGAGCAGGTGCAAGTGGATCTTGGTCATCTGGTCTAAGCCCCACCTTCCTGGTTGCAGCTCTTTTTCCCCACTTAGCAAGCTCCGCCCACCTGGTGCCATCCTGGTTACTGCTCTTTTTCCCAATTTAGCAAGCCCCACCCACCTGGAGCCTTCCTGGTTGCTGCTCTTTTTCCCTAGTTAAGGAGGCCTCCAACCTCTTTTCCTTTGCAGATGGGGAGCAGGTGCAAGTGGATCTTGGTCACCTGGGCTAATCCCTGCCTACCTGGTGCCTTCCTGGTTGCCGCTCTTTTTCCCCCCTTAGCAAGCCCCGCCCACCTGGTGCCTTCCTGGTTGCCACTCTTTTTCCCTACTTAATTAGCCCTCTAGCCTCTTTTCCTTTGCAGCTGGGGAGCAGGTGTAAGTGGATCTTGGTCACTTGGCCTAAACCCCACCCAACTGTTGCAATTCTGATTGCTGCTGTTTTTCCCCGCTAGCAAGCCCGCCCAGCTGGTGCCTTCCTGGTTGCCGCCCTGTTTCCCTACTTGAGGAGCCCTCCAGCCTCTTTTCCTTTGCAGATGGGGAGCAGGAGCAAGTGGATCTTCGTCGCCTGGCCTAAGCCACACCCACCTGGTGCCTTCCTGGTTGCCACTCTTTTTCCCCACTTAGCAAACCCCGCCCACCTGGTGGCATCCTGGTTGCTGCTCTGTTTGCCTACTTAAGGAGCCCTCAAGCCTCTTTTCCTTTGCAGCTGGGGAGCAGGTGCAAGTGGATCTTAGTCACCTGGCCTAAGCACCACCTTTCTGGTTGCTGCTCTTTTTCCCCACTTAGAATGCCTCGCCCACCTGGTGCCTTCCTGGTTGCCGCTCTTTTTCCCTACTTAAGGAGCCCTCCAGCCTCCTTTCCTTTGCTGATGGGGAGCAGGTGCAAGTGGATTTTGGTCACTTGGCCTAAGCCCCGCCCACCTGGTGCCTTCCTGGTTGCTGCTCTTTTTCCGCACTTAGCAAGCCCCGCCCACCTGGCACCTTCCTGGTTGCTGCTCTTTTTCCCCACTTAGCAAGCCCGTCCCACCTGGTGCATTCCTGGCTGCCGCTCTGTTTCCCTACTTAAGGAGCCCTCCAGCCTCTTTTCCTTTGCTGATGGGGAGCAGGTGCAAGTGGATTTTGGTCACTTGGCCTAAGCCCCGCCCACCTGGTGCCTTCCTGGTTGCTGCTCTTTTTCCCCACTTAGAATGCCTCACCGACCTGGTGCCTTCCTGGTTGCCGCTCTTTTTCCCTACTTAATTAGTACCCCAGCCTCTTTTCCTTTGCAGTTGGGGAAGAGGTGCAAGTGGATCTTGGTCACCTGGCCTAAGCCCCGCCCACCTGGTACCTTCCTGGTTGCAGCTCTTTTTCCCCACTTAGCAAGCTCCGCCCACCTGGTGCCATCCTGGTTACTGCTCTTTTTCCAAATTTAGCAAGCCCCACCCACCTGGAGCCTTCCTGGTTTCTGCTCTTTTTCCCTAGTTAAGGAGGCCTCCAACCTCTTTTCGTTTGCAGATGGGGAGCAGATGCAAGTGGATCTTGGTCACCTGGGCTAATCCCTGCCTACCTGGTGCCTTCCTGGTTGCCGCTCTTTTTCCCCCCTTAGCAAGCCCCGCCCACCTGGTGCCTTCCTGGTTGCCACTCTTTTTCCCTACTTAATTAGCCCTCCAGCCTCTTTTCCTTTGCAGTTGGGGAACAGGTGCAAGTGGATCTTGGTCATTTGGTCTAAGCCTCACATTCCTGGTTGCTGCTCTTTTTCCCCACTTAGAATGCCTCGCCGACCTGCTCCTTCCTTGTTGCCGCTCTGTTTCCCTACTTAAGGAGCACTCCAGCTTATTTTCCTTTTCAGATGGGGAGCAGGTGCAAGTGGATCTTGGTCACTTGGCCTAAACCCCACCCAACTGTTGCATTCTGATTGCTGATGTTATTCCCCACTTAGCAAGCACGCCCACCTGGTGCCTTCCTGGTTGCCGCTCTGTTTCCCTACTTAAGGAGCCCTCCAGCCTCTTTTCCTTTTCAGATGGGGAGCAGGTGCAAGTGGATCTTGGTCACTTGGCCTAAACCCCACCCAACTGTTGCAATTCTGATTGCTGCTGTTTTTCCCCACTTAGCAAGCCCGCCCAGCTGGTGCCTTCCTGGTTGCCGCCCTGTTTCCCTACTTAAGGAGCCCTCCAGCCTCTTTTCCTTTGCAGATGGGGAGCAGGAGCAAGTGGATCTTCGTCGCCTGGCCTAAGCCACACCCACCTGGTGCCTTCCTGGTTGCCACTCTTTTTCCCCACTTAGCAAGCCCGCCCACCTGGAGCCATCCTGGTTACTGCTCTTTTTCCCAAGTTAGCAAGCCCCACCCACCTGGTGCCTGCTTGGTTGCCACTCTTTTTCCCTACTTAATTAGCCCTCCAGCCTCTTTTCCTTTGCAGTTGGGGAACAGGTGCAAGTGGATCTTGGTCATCTGGTCTAAGCCCCACCTTCCTGGTTGCTGCTCTTTTTCCCCACTTAGAATGCCTCGACCACCTGCTGCCTTCCTTGTTGCCGCTCTGTTTCCCTACTTAAGGAGCCCTCCAGCCTATTTTCCTTTTCAGATGGGGAGCAGGTGCAAGTGGATCTTGGTCACTTGGCCTAAACCCCACCCAACTGGTGCCATTCTGATTGCTGCTGTTATTCCCCACTTAGCAAGCCCGCCCAGCTTGTGCCTTCCTGGTTGCCACTCTTTTTCACTACTTAATTAGCCCTCCATCCTCTTTTCCTTTGCAGATGGGGAGCAGGAGCAAGTGGATCTTGGTCACCTGGCCTAAGCGCCACCTTCCTGGTTGATGCTCTTTTTCCCCACTTAGCAAGCTCCGCCCACCTGGTGCCATCCCGGTTACTGCTCTTTTTCCCAATTTAGCAAGCTCCACCCACCTGGAGCCTTCCTGGTTTCTGCTCTTTTTCCCTACTTAAGGAGGCCTCCAACCTCTTTTCCTTTGCAGATAGGGAGCAGGTGTAAGTGGATCTTGGTCACCTGGCCTAAGCCCTGCCCACCTGGTGCCTTCCTGGTTGCCGCTCTTTTTCCCCACTTAGCAAGCCCCACCCACCTGGTGCCTTCCTGGTTGCCACTCTTTTCGCCTACTTAATTAGCCCTCCAGCCTATTTTCCTTTGCAGTTGGGGAGCAGGTGCAAGTGGATTTTGGTCACCTGGCCTAAGCCCCGCCCACCTGGTGCCTTCCTGGTTGCCGCTCTTTTTCCCCACTTAGCAAGCTCCACCCACCTGGAGCCTTCCTGGTTTCTGCTCTTTTTCCCTACTTAAGGAGGCCTCCAACCTCTTTTCCTTTGCAGATGGGGAGCAGGTGTAAGTGGATCTTGGTCACCTGGCCTAAGCCCTGCCCACCTGGTGCCTTCCTGGTTGCTGCTCTTTTTCCCCACTTAGCAAGCCCCACCCACCTGGTGCCTTCCTGGTTGCCACTCTTTTTCCCTACTTAATTAGCCTCTTTTCCTTTGCAGTTGGGGAGCAGGTGCAAGTGGATTTTGGTCACCTGGCCTAAGCCCCGCCCAGCTGGTGCCTTCCTGGTTGCCGCCCTGTTTTCCTACTTGAGGAGCCCTCCAGCCTCTTTTCCTTTGCAGATGGGGAGCAGGAGCAAGTGGATCTTCGTCGCCTGGCCTAAGCCACACCCACCTAGTGCCTTCCTGGTTGCCACTCTTTTTCCCCACTTAGCAAACCCCGCCCACCTGGTGGCATCCTGGTTGCTGCTCTGTTTGCCTACTTAAGGAGCCCTCAAGCCTCTTTTCCTTTGCAGCTGGGGAGCAGGTGCAAGTGGATCTTAGTCACCTTGCCTAAGCACCACCTTTCTGGTTGCTGCTCTTTTTCCCCACTTAGAATGCCTCACCCACCTGGTGCCTTCCTGGTTGCCGCTCTTTTTCCCTACTTAAGGAGCCCTCCAGGATCCTTTCCTTTGCTGATGGGGAGCAGGTGCAAGTAGATTTTGGTCACTTGGCCTAAGCCCCGCCCACCTGGTGCCTTCCTAGTTGCTGCTCTTTTTCCGCACTTAGCAAGCCCCACCCACCTGGCACCTTCCTGGTTGCTGCTCTTTTTCCCCACTTAGCAAGCCCCTCCCACCTGGTGCATTCCTGGTTGCCGCTCTGTTTCCCTACTTAAGGAGCCCTCTAGCCTCTTTTCCTTTGCAGTTGGGGAGCAGGTGCAAGTGGATTTTGGTCACCTGGCCTAAGCCCCGCCCACCTGGTGCCTTCCTGGTTGCCGCTCTTTTTCCCCACTTAGCAAGCCCCGCCCACCTGGCACCTTCCTAGTTGCTGCTCTTTTTCCCCACTTAGCAAGCCCCACCCACCTGGAGCCTTCCTGGTTTCTGCTCTTTTTCCCTACTTAAGGAGCCCTCCAACCTCTTTTCCTTTCCAGATGGGGAGCAAGTGCAAGTGGATCTTGGTCACCTGGCCTAAGCCCTGCCCAACTGGTGCCTTACTGGTTGCTGCTCTTTTTCCCTACTTAATTAGCACCCCAGCCTCTTTTCCTTTGCAGTTGGGGAAGAGGTGCAAGTGGATCTTGGTCACCTGGCCTAAGCCCTGCCCACCTGGTGCCTTCCTGGTTGTCGCTCTTTTTCCCGATTAAGCAAGCCTCGCCCACCTGGTGCCTTCCTGGTTGCCGCTCTTTTTCCCTACTTAATTAGCACTCCAGCCCCTTTTCCTTTGCAGTTGGGGAAGAGGTGCAAGTGGATCTTGGTCAACTGGCCTAAACCCCATCTTCCTGGTTGTTGCTCTTTTTCCCCACTTAGAATGCCTCGCCCACCTGGTGCCTTCCTGGTTGCCGCTCTGTTTCCCTACTTAAGTAGCCGTCCAGCCTCTTTCCTTTGCAGATGGGGAGCAGGTGCACGTGGATTTTGGTCACCTGGCCTAAGCTCCGCCCACCTGGTACCTTCCTTGTTGCAGCTCTTTTTCCCCACTTAGCAAGCTCCGCCCACCTGGTGCCATCCTGGTTACTGCTCTTTTTCCCAAATTAGCAAGCCCCACCCACCTGGAGCCTTCCTGGTTTCTGCTCTTTTTCCCTACTTAAGGAGGCCTCCAACCTCTTTTCCTTTGCAGATGGGGAGCAGGTGCAAGTGGATCTTGGTCACCTGGCCTAAGCCCTGCCCACCTGGTGCTTTCCTGGTTGCCGCTCTTTTTCCCCACTTAGCAAGCCCCACCCACCTGGTGCCTGCTTGGTTGCCACTCTTTTTTCCCTGCTTAATTAGCCCTCCAGCCTCTTTTCCTTTGCAGTTGGGGAACAGGTGCAAGTGGATCTTGGTCATCTGGTCTAAGCCCCACCTTCCTGGTTGCTGCTCTTTTTCCCCACTTATAATGCCTCGCCCACCTTCTGCCTTCCTTGTTGCCGCTCTGTTTCCCTACTTAAGGAGCCCCCCAGCCTATTTTCCTTTTCAGATGGGGAGCAGGTGCAAGTGGATCTTGGTCACTTGGCCTAAACCCCACCCAACTGTTGCCATTCTGATTGCTGCTGTTATTCCCCACTTAGCAAGCCCGCCAGCTGGTGCCTTCCTGGTTGCCACTCTTTTTCACTACTTAATTAGCCCTCCATCCTCTTTTCCTTTGCAGATGGGGAGCAGGAGCAAGTGGATCTTGGTCACCAGGCCTATGCGCCACCTTCCTGGTTGATGCTCTTTTTCCCCACTTAGCAAGCTCCGCCCACCTGGTGCCATCCTGGTTACTGCTCTTTTTCCCAACTTAGCAAGCCCCACCCACCTCGAGCCTTCCTGGTTTCTGCTCTTTTTCCCTACTTAAGGAGGCCTCCAACCTCTTTTCCTTTGCAGATGGGAAGCAGGTGTAAGTGGATCTTGGTCACCTGGCCTAAGCCCTGCCCACCTGGTGACTTCCTGGTTGCCACTCTTTTTCCCTACTTAATTAGCCCTCCAGCCTCTTTTCCTTTGCTGTTGAGGAGCAGGTGCAAGTGGATTTTGGTCACCTGGCCTAAGCCCCGCCCACCTGGTGCCTTCCTGGTTGCCGCTCTTTTTCCCCACTTAGGAAGCCCCGCCCACCTGGCACCTTCCTGGTTGCTGCTCTTTATTCCCACTTAGCAAGCCCCACCCACTTGGAGCCTTCCTGGTTTCTGCTCTTTTTCCCTACATAAGGAGCCCTCCAACCTCTTTTCCTTTGCAGATGGGGAGCAGGTGCAAGTGGATCTTGGTCACCTGGCCTAAGCCCTGCCAAACTGGTGCCTTACTGGTTGTCGCTCTTTTTCCCCACTTAGCAAGCCTCGCCCACCTGGTGCCTTCCTGGTTGCTGCTCTTTTTCCCTGCTTAATTAGCACTCCAGCCTCTTTTCCTTTGCAGTTGGGTAAGAGGTGCAAGTGGATCTTGGTCACCTGGCCTAAGCCCCATTTTCCTGGTTGCTGCTCTTTTTCACCACTTAGAATGCCTCGCCCACCTGGTGCATTCCTGGTTGCCGCTCTGTTTCCCTACTTAAGGAGCCCTCCAGCCTCTTTTCCTTTGCAGATGGGGAGCAGGTGCAAGTGGATTTTGGTCACCTGGCCTAAGCCCTGCCCACCTGGTGCCTGCCTGGTTGCTGCTCTTTTTCCCCACTTAGCTAGCCCCGCCCACCTGGCACATTCCTGGTTACTGCTCTTTTTCCCCACTTAGCAAGCCCCACCCACCTGGAGCCTTCCTGGTTTCTGCTCTTTTTCCCTACTTAAGGAGCCCTCCAACCTTTTTTCCTTTGCAGATGGGGAGCAGGTGCAAGTGGATCTTGGTCACATGGCCTAAGCCCTGCCCACCTGGTGCCTTCCTGGTTGCCGCTCTTTTTCCCCACTTAGCAAGCCCCACCCACCTGGTGCCTTCCTGGTTGCCACTCTTTTTCCCTACTTAATTAGCCCTCCAGCCTCTTTTCCTTTGCAGTTGGGGAACAGGTGCAAGTGGATCTTGGTCATCTGGTCTAAGCCCCACCTTCCTGGTTGCTGCTCTTTTTCCCCCACTTAGAACGCCTCGCCGACCTGCTGCCTTCCTTGTTGCCGCTCTGTTTCCCTACTTAAGGAGCACTCCAGCTTATTTTCCTTTTCAGATGGGGAGCAGGTGCAAGTGGATCTTGGTCACTTGGCCTAAACCCCACCCAACTGTTGCCATTCTGATTGCTGATGTTATTCCCCACTTAGCAAGCCCGCCCATCTGGTGCCTTCCTGGTTGCCACTCTTTTTCATTACTTAATTAGCCCTCCATCCTCTTTTCCTGTGCAGATGGGGAGCAGTATCAAGTGGATCTTCATCACCTGGCTTAAGCCACACCCACCTGGTGCCTTCCTGGTTGCTGCTCTTTTCCCCCACTTAGCAAGCCCCGCCCACCTGTTGGCATCCTGGTTGCATCTCTGTTTCCCTACTTAACAAGCCCTCCAGCCTCTTTTCCTTTGCAGATGGGGAGCAGGTGCAAGTGGAACTTGGTCACCTGGCCTAAACCGCACCCACCTGGTGACTTCCTGGTTGCTGCTCTTTTTCCCCACTTAGCAAGCCCCGCCCATCTGGTGCCTTCCTGGTTGCCGCTCTCTTTCCCTACTTAATTAGCACTCAAGCCTCTTTTCCTTTGCAGATGGGGAGCAGGTGCAAGTGGCTCTTGGTCACCTGGCCTAAGCGCCACCTTCCTGGTTGATGCTCTTTTTCCGACTTAGAATGCCTCGCCCACCTGGTGGCTTCCTGGTTGTCGCTCTTTTTCCCCACTTAGCAAGCCTCGCCCACCTGGTGCCTTCCTGGTTGCCGCTCTTTTTCCCTACTTAATTAGCACTCTAGCCCCTTTTCCTTTGCAGTTGGGGAAGTCGTGCAAGTGGATCTTGGTTAACTGGCCTAAGCCCTGTCTTCCTGGTTGTTGCTCTTTTTCCCCACTAAGAATGCCTCGCCCACCTGGTGCCTTCCTGGTTGCCGCTCTGTTTCCCTACTTAAGGAGCCCTCCAGCCTCTTTTCCTTTGCAGATGGGAGCAGGTGCAAGTGGATTTTGGTCACTTGGCCTAAGCCCCGCCCACCTGGTGCCTTCCTGGTTGCTGCTCTTTTTCTGCATTTAGCAAGCCCCGCCCACCTGACCCCTTCCTGGTTGCTGCTCTTTTTCCCCACTTAGCAGCCCCTCCCACCTGGTGCATTCCTGGTTGCCGCTCTGTTTCCCTACTTAAGGAGTCCCCCAGCCTCTTTTCCTTTGCTGATGGGGAGCAGGTGCAAGTGGATTTTGGTCACTTGGCCTAAGCCCCGCCCAACTGGTGCCTTCCTGGTTGCAGCTCTTTTTCCGCACTTAGCAAGCCCCTCCCACCTGGTGCATTCCTGGTTGCCGCTCTGTTTCCCTACTTAAGGAGCCCCCCAGCCTCTTTTCCTTTGCTGATGGGGAGCAGGTGCAAGTGGATTTTGGTCACTTGGCCTAAGCCCCGCCCACCTGGCACCTTCCTGGTTGCTGCTCTTTTTCCCCACTTAGCAAGCCCCACCCACCTGGAGCCTTCCTAGTTTCTGCTCTTTTTCCCTACTTAAGGAGCCCTCCAACCTCTTTTCCTTTGCAGATGGGGAGCAGGTGCAAGTGGATCTTGGTCACCTGGCCTAAGCCCTGCCCACCTGGTGCCTTCCTGGTTGTCGCTCTTTTCCCCCACTTAGCAAGCCTCGCCCACCTGGTGCCTTCCTGGTTGCCGCTCTTTTTCCCTACTTAATTAGCACTCCAGCCCCTTTTCCTTTGCAGTTGGGGAAGAGGCGCAAGTGGATCTTGGTCAACTGGCCTAAACCCCATCTTCCTGGTTGCAGCTCTTTTTCCCCACTTAGCAAGCTCCGCCCACCTGGTGCCATCCTGGTTACTACTCTTTTTCCCAAGTTAGCAAGCCCCACCCACCTGGAGCCTTCCTGGTTTCTGCTCTTTTTCCCTACTTAAGGAGGCCTCCAACCTCTTTTCCTTTGCAGATGGGGAGCAGCTGCAAGTGGATCTTGGTCACATGGCCTAAGCCCTGCCCACCTGGTGCCTTCCTGGTTGCCGCTCTTTTTCCCCACTTAGCAAGCCCCACCCACCTGGTGCCTGCTTGGTTGCCATTCTTTTTCCCTACTTAATTAGCCCTCCAGCCTCTTTTCCTTTGCAGTTGGGGAACAGGTGCAAGTGGATCTTGGTCATCTGGTCTAAGCCCCACCTTCCTGGTTGCTGCTCTTTTTCCCCACTTAGAATGCCTCGCCCACCTGGTGCCTTCCTTGTTGCCGCTCTGTTTCCCTACTTAAGGAGCCCTCCAGCCTATTTTCCTTTTCAGATGGGGAGCAGGTGCAAGTGGATCTTGGTCACTTGGCCTAAACCCCACCCAACTGTTGCCATTCTGATTGCTGCTGTTATTCCCCACTTAGCAAGCCCGCCCAGCTGGTGCCTTCCTGGTTGCCACTCTTTTTCACTACTTAATTAGCCCTCCATCCTCTTTTCCATTGCAGATGGGGAGCAGGAGCAAGTGGATCTTGGTCACCTGGCCTAAGCGCCACCTTCCTGGTTGATGCTCTTTTTCCCCACTTAGCAAAATCTGCCCACCTGGTGCCATCCTGGTTACTGCTCTTTTTCCCAATTTAGCAAGCCCCACCCACCTCGAGCCTTCCTGGTTTCTGCTCTTTTTCCCTACTTAAGGAGCCCTCCAACCTCTTTTCCTTTGCAGATGGGGAGCAGGTGCAAGTGGATCTTGGTCACCTGGCCTAAGCCCTGCCCAACTGGTGCGTTACTGGTTGTCACTCTTTTTCCCCACTTAGCAAGCCTCGCCCACCTGGTGCCTTCCTGGTTGGTGCTCTTTTTCCCTACTTAATTAGCACTCCAGCCTCTTTTCCTTTGCAGTTGGGGAAGAGGTGCAAGTGGATCTTGGTCACCTGGCCTAAGCCCCATCTTCCTGGTTGCTGCTCTTTTTCCCCACTTAGAATGCCTCGCCCACCTGGTGCATTCCTGGGTGCCGCTTTGTTTTCCTACTTAAGGAGCCCTCCAGCCTCTTTTCCTTTGCAGATGGGGAGCAGGTGCAAGTGGATTTTGGTCACCTGGCCTAAGCCCCGCCCACCTGGTGCCTGCCTGGTTGCCGCTCTTTTTCCCCACTTAGCTAGCCCCGCCCACCTGGGATGTTCCTGGTTACTGCTCTTTTTCCCCACGTAGCAAGCCCCACCCACCTGGAGCCTTCCTGGTTTCTGCTCTTTTTCCCTACTTAAGGAGCCCTCCAACCTCTTTTCCTTTGCAGATGGGGAGCAGGTGCAAGTGGATCTTGGTCACCTGGCCTAAGCACTGCCCACCTGGTGCCTTCCTGGTTGTCGCTCTTTTTCCCCACTTAGCAAGCCTCGCCCACCTGGTGCCTTCCTGGTTGCCGCTCTTTTTCCCTACTGAATTAGCACTCCAGCCCCTTTTCCTTTGCAGTTGGGGAAGTGGTGCAAGTGGATCTTGGTCAACTGGCCTAAGCCCCGTCTTCCTGGTTGTTGCTCTTTTTCCCCACTTAGAATGCCTCGCCCACCTGGTGCCTTCCTGGTTGCCGCTCTGTTTCCCTACTTAAGGAGCCCTCCAGCCTCTTTTCCTTTGCAGATGGGAGCAGGTGCAAGTGGATTTTGGTCACCTGGCCTAAGCCCCGCCCACCTGGTACCTTCCTGGTTGCAGCTCTTTTTCCCCACTTAGCTAGCCCCGCCCACCTGGCACCTTCCTGGTTGCTGCTCTTTTTCTCCACTTATCAAGCCCCACCCACCTGGAGCCTTCCTGGTTTCTGCTCTTTTTCCCTAATTAAGGAGCCCTCCAACCTCTTTTGCTTTGCAGATGGGGACCAGGTGCAAGTGGATCTTGGTCACCTGGCCTAAGCCCTGCCCACCTGGTGCCTTCCTGGTTGCCACTCTTTTTCCCCACTTAGCAAGCCCCGCCCACCTGGTGCCTTCCTGGTTGCCACTCTTTTTCCCTACTTAATTAGCCCTCCAGCCTCTTTTCCTTTGCAGTTGGGGAACAGGTGCAAGTGGATCTTGGTCATCTGGTCTAAGCCCCACATTCCTGGTTGCTGCTCTTTTTCCCCACTTAGAATGCCTCGCCGACCTGCTCCTTCCTTGTTGCCGCTCTGTTTCCCTACTTAAGGAGCACTCCAGCTTATTTTCCTTTTCAGATGGGGAGCAGGTGCAAGTGGATCTTGGTCACTTGGCCTAAACACCACCCAACTGTTGCATTCTGATTGCTGATGTTATTCCCCACTTAGCAAGCACGCCCAGCTCGTGCCTTCCTGGTTGCCACTCTTTTTCATTACTTAATTAGCCGTCCATCCTCTTTTCCTTTGCAGATGGGGAGCAGTATCAAGTGGATCTTCATCAAATGGCCTAAGCCACACCCACCTGGTGCCTTCCTGGTTCCCGCTCTTTTTCCCCACTTAGCAAGCCCCGCCCACCTGTTGGCATCCTGGTTGCATCTCTGTTTCCCTACTTAACGAGCCCTCCAGCCTCTTTTCCTTTGCATATGGGGAGAAGGTGCAAGTGGAACTTGGTCACCTGGCCTAAGCCGCACCCACCTGGTGCCTTCCTGGTTGCCGCTCTTTTTCCCCACTTAGCAAGCCCCACCCATCTGGTGCCTTCCTGGTTGCCGCTCTTTCCCTACTTAATTAGCAAGCAAGCCTCTTTTCCTTTGCAGATGGGGAGCAGGTCCAAGTGGATCTTGGTCACCTGGCCTAAGCGCCACCTTCCTGGTTGATGCTCTTTTTCCGACTTAGAATGCCTTGCCCACCTGGTGCCTTCCTGGTTGCCGCTCTTTTTCCCCACTTAGCAAGCCCCGCTCATCTGGTGCCTTCCTGGTTGCAGCTCTCTTTCCCTACTTAATTAGCACTAAAGCCTCTTTTCCTTTGCAGATGGGGAGCAGGTGAAAGTGGATCTTGGTCACCTGGCCTAAGCGCCACCTTCCTGGTTGCTGCTCTTTTCCCCACTTAGAATGCCTCACCCACCTGGTGCCTTCCTGGTTGCTGCTCTGTTTCCCTACTTAAGGAGACCTCTAGCCTCTTTTCCTTTTCAGGTGGGGAGCAGGTGCAAGTGGATCTTGGTCACCTGGCCTAAACCCCACCCAACTGGTGCCATTCTGGTTGCTGCTCTTTTTCCCCACTTAGCAAGCTCGCCCAGCTGGTGCCTTCCTGGTTGCCACTCTTTTTCCCGACTTAAGGAGTGCTCCATCCTCTTTTCCTTTGCAGTTGGGGAGCAGGAGCAAGTGGATATTCATCACCTGGCCTAAGCCACACCCACTTGGTGCCTTCCTGGTTGCCGCTCTTTTTCCCCACTTAGCAAGCCCCGCCCACCTGTTGGCATCCAGGTTGCATCTCTTTTTCCCTACTTAAGGAGCCCTCCAGCCTCTTTTCCCTTCCAGATGGGGAGCAGTGCAAGTGGAACTTGGTCACCTGGCCTAAGCTGTGCCCACCTGGTGCCTTCCTGGTTGCCGCTCTTTTTCCCCACTTAGCAAGCCCTGCCCATCTGGTGCCTTCCTGGTTGCCACTCTCTTTCCCTACTTAATTAGCACTCAAGCCTCTTTTCCTTTGCAGATGGGGAGCAGGTGCAAGTGGATCTTGGTCACCTGGCCTAAGCGCCACCTTCCTGGTTGCTGCTCTTTTTCCCCACTTAGAATGCCTCACCCACCTGGTGCCTTCCTGGTTGCCGCTCTTTTTCCCTACTTAAGGAGCCCTCTAGCCTCTTTTCCTTTGCAGATGGGGAGCAGGTGCAAGTGGATCTTGGTCGCCTGGCCTAAACTGCGCCCACCTGGTGCCTTCCTGGTTGCCACTCTTTTTCCCCACTTAGCAAGCCCCGCCCATCTGGTGCCTTCCTGGTTGCCGCTCTCTTTCCCTACATAATTAGCACTCAAGCCTCTTTTCCTTTGCAGATGGGGAACAGGTGCAATTGGATCTTGGTCATCTGGCCTAAGTCCCACCTTCCTGGTTGCTGCTCTTTTTCCCCACTTAGAATGCCTTACCCACCTGGTGAATTCCTGGTTGCCGCTCTTTTTCCCTACTTAAGGAGCCCTCCAGCCTCTTTTCCTTTGCAGATGGGGAGCAGGTGCAAGTGGATTTTGATCACCTGGCCTAAGCCCCGCCCACCTGGTGCCTTCCTGGTTGTCGCTCTTTTTCCCCACTTAGCAAGCCCCGGCCACCTGGCACCTTCCTGGTTGCTGCTCTTTTTCCCCACTTGGCAAGCCCCACCCACCTGGAGCCTTCCTGGTTTCTGCTCTTTTTCCCTACTTAAGGAACCCTCCAACCTCTTTTCCTTTGCAGACGGGGAGCAGGTACAAGTGGATCTTGGTCACCTGGGCTAAACCCTGCCCACCTGGTTCCTTCCTGGTTGTCGCTCTTTTTCCCCACTTAGCAAGCCTCGCCCACCTAGTGCCTTCCTGGTTGCTGCTCTTTTTCCCTACTTAATTAGCACTCCAGCCTCTTTTCCTTTGCAGTTGGGAAGAGGTGCAAGTGGATCTTGGTCACCTGGCCTAAGCCCCGCCCACCTGGTACCTTCCTGGTTGCAGCTCTTTTCCCCACTTAGCAAGCTCCGCCCACCTGGTGCCATCCTGGTTACTGCTCTTTTTCCCAATTTAGCAAGCCCCACCCACCTGGAGCCTTCCTGGTTTCTGCTCTTTTTCCCTAGTTAAGGAGGCCTCCAACCTCTTTTCCTTTGCAGATGGGGTGCAGGTGCAAGTGGATCTTGGTCACCTGGGCTAAGCCCTGCCTACCTGGTGCCTTCCTGGTTGCTGCTCTTTTTCCCCCCTTAGCAAGCCCCGCCCACCTGGTGCCTTCCTGGTTGCCACTCTTTTTCCCTACTTAATTAGCCCTCCAGCCTCTTTTCCTTTGCAGTTGGGGAACAGGTGCAAGTGGATCTTGGTCATCTGGTCTAAGCCCCACCTTCCTGGTTGCTGCTCTTTTCCCCCACTTAGAATGCCTCGCCCACCTGGTGCCTTCCTGGTTGCCGCCCTGTTTCCCTACTTAAGGAGCCCTCCAGCCTCTTTTCCTTTTCAGATGGGGAGCGGGTGCAAGTGGATCTTGGTCACTTGGCCTAAACCCCACCCTACTGTTGCAATTCTGATTGCTGCTGTTTTTCCCCACTTAGCAAGCCCGCCTAGCTGGTGCCTTCCTGGTTGCCGCCCTGTTTCCCTACATGAGGAGCCCTCCAGCCTCTTTTCCTTTGCAGATGGGGAGCAGGAGCAAGGGGATCTTCGTCGCCTGGCCTAAGCCACACCCATCTAGTGCCTTCCTGGTTGCCACTCTTTTTCCCCACTTAGCACACCCCACCCACCTGGTGGCATCCTGGTTGCTGCTCTGTTTGCCTACTTAAGGAACCCTCAAGCCTCTTTTACTTTGCAGCTGGGGAGCAGATGCAAGTGGATCTTAGTCACCTGGCCTAAGCACCATCTTTCTGGTTGCTGCTCTTTTTCTCCACTTAGAATGCCTCGCCCACCTGGTGCCTTCCTGGTTGCCGCTCTGTTTCCCTACTTAAGTAGCCCTCCAGCCTCTTTTCCTTTGCAGATGGGGAGCAGGTGCAAGTGGATTTTGGTCACCTGGCCTAAGCCCCGGCCACCTGGTACCTTCCAGGTTGCAACTCTTTTTCCCCACTTAGCAAGCTCCGCCCACCTGGTACCATCCTGGTTACTGCTATTTTTCCCAACTTAGCAAGCCCCACCCACCTGGAGCCTTCCTGGTTTCTGCTCTTTTTCCCTACTTAAGGAGGCCTCCAACCTCTTTTCCTTTGCATATGGGGAGCAGGTGCAAGTGGATCTTGGTCACCTGGCCTAAGCCCTGCCCACCTGGTGCCTTCCTGGTTGCCGCTCTTTTTCCCCACTTAGCAAGCCCCACCCACCTGGTGCCTTCTTGGTTGCCACTCCTTTTCCCTACTTAATTAGCCCTCCAGCCTCTTTTCCTTTGCAGTTGGGGAACAGGTGCAAGTGGATATTGGTCATCTGGTCTAAGCCCCACCTTCCTGGTTGCTGCTCTTTTTCCCCACTTAGAATGCCTCGCCCACCTGCTGCCTTCCTTGTTGCCGCTCTGTTTCCCTACTTAAGGAGCCCTCCAGCCTATTTTCCTTTTCAGATGGGGAGCAGGTGCAAGTGGATCTTGGTAACTTGACCTAAACCCCACCCAACTGTTGCCATTCTGATTGCTGCTGTTATTCCCCACTTAGCAAGCCCGCCCAGCAGGTGCCTTCCTGGTTGCCACTCTTTTTCACTACTTAATTAGCCCTCTATACTCCTTTCTTTTGCAGATGGGGAGCAGGTGCAAGTGGATCTTGGTCACCTGGCCTAAGCGCCACCTTCCTGGTTGATGCTCTTTTTCCCAACTTAGCAAGCCGCGCCCATCTGGTGCCTTCCTGGTTGCCGCTCTCTTTCCCTACTTAAGGAGGCCTCCAACCTCTTTTCCTTTGCAGATGGGGAGCAGGTGCAAGTGGATCTTGGTCACCTGGCCTAAGCCCTGCCCACCTGGTGCATTCCTGGTTGCCGCTCTTTTTCCCTACTTAAGGAGCCCTCCAGCCTCTTTTCCTTTGCAGATTGGGAGCAGGTGCAAGTGGATTTTGGTCACCTGGCCTAAGCCCCGCCCACCTGGTGCCTTCCTGGTTGCCGCTCTTTTTCCCCACTTAGCAAGCCTGGCACCTTCCTGGTTGCTCCTCTTTTTTCCCCACTTGGCAAGCCCCACCCACCTGGAACCTTCCTGGTTTCTGCTCTTTTTCCCTACTTAAGGAACCCTCCAACCTCTTTTCCTTTGCAGATGGGGAGCAGGTGCAAGTGGATCTTGGTCACCTGGCCTAAACCCTGCCCACCTGGTGCCTTCCTGGTTGTCGCTCTTTTTCCCCACTTAGCAAGCCTCGCCCACCTGGTGCCTTCCTGGTTACCGCTCTTTTTCCCTACTTAATTAGCACTCCAGCCTCTTTTCCTTTGCAGTTGGGGAAGAGGTGCAAGTGGATCTTGGTCACCTGGCCTAAACCCTGCCCACCTGGTGCCTTCCTGGTTGTCGCTCTTTTTCCCCACTTAGCAAGCCTCGCCCACCTGGTGCCTTCCTGGTTGCCGCTCTTTTTCCCTACTTAAGGAGCCCTCTAGCCTCTTTTCCTTTGCAGATGGGGAGCAGGTGCAAGTGGATCTTGGTCACCTGGCCTAAGCGCCACCTTACTGGTTGCTGCTCTTTTTCCCCACTTAGAATGCCTCGCCCACCTGGTGCCTTCCTGGTTGCCGCTCTTTTTCCCTACTTAAGGAGCCCTCTAGCCTCTTTTCCTTTGCAGATGGGGAGCAGGTGCAAGTGGATCTTGGTCGCCTGGCCTAAACTGCGCCCACCTGGTGCCTTCCTGGTTGCCACTCTTTTTCCCCACTTAGCAAGCCCCGCCCATCTGGTGCCTTCCTGGTTGCCGCTCTCTTTCCCTACTTAATTAGCACTCAAGCCTCTTTTCCTTTGCAGATGGGGAACAGGTGCAATTGGATCTTGGTCATCTGGCCTAAGTCCCACCTTCCTGGTTGCTGCTCTTTTTCCCCACTTAGAATGCCTTACCCACCTGGTGAATTCCTGTTTGCAGCTCTTTTTCCCTACTTAAGGAGCCCTCCAGCCTCTTTTCCTTTGCAGATGGGGAGCAGGTGCAAGTGGATTTTGATCACCTGGCCTAAGCCCCGCCCACCTGGTGCCTTCCTGGTTGCCGCTCTTTTTCCCCACTTAGCAAGCCCCGGCCACCTGGCACCTTCCTGGTTGCTGCTCTTTTTCCCCACTTGGCAAGCCCCACCCACCTGGAGCCTTCCTGATTTCTGCTCTTTTTCCCTACTTAAGGAACCCTCCAACCTCTTTTCCTTTGCAGATGGGGAGCAGGTACAAGTGGATCTTGGTCACCTGGGCTAAACCCTGCCCACCTGGTGCCTTCCTGGTTGTCGCTCTTTTTCCCCACTTAGCAAGCCTCGCCCACCTGGTGCCTTCCTGGTTGCTGCTCTTTTTCCCTACTTAATTAGCACTCCAGCCTCTTTTCCTTTGCAGTTGGGGAGAGGTGCAAGTGGATCTTGGTCACCTGGCCTAAGCCCCGCCCACCTGGTACCTTCCTGGTTGCAGCTCTTTTTCCCCACTTAGCAAGCTCTGCCCACCTGGTGCCATCCTGGTTACTGCTCTTTTTCCCAATTTAGCAAGCCCCACCCACCTGGAGCCTTCCTGGTTTCTGCTCTTTTTCCCTAGTTAAGGAGGCCTCCAACCTCTTTTCCTTTGCAGATGGGGTGCAGGTGCAAGTGGATCTTGGTCACCTGGGCTAAGCCCTGCCTACCTGGTGCCTTCCTGGTTGCTGCTCTTTTTCCCCCCTTAGCAAGCCCCGCCCACCTGGTGCCTTCCTGGTTGCCACTCTTTTTCCCTACTTAATTAGCCCTCCAGCCTCTTTTCCTTTGCAGTTGGGGAACAGGTGCAAGTTGATCTTGGTCATCTGGTCTAAGCCCCACCTTCCTGGTTGCTGCTCTTTTCCCCCACATAGAATGCCTCGCCCACCTGGTGCCTTCTTGGTTGCCACTCTTTTTCCCTACTTAATTAGCCCTCCAGCCTCTTTTCCTTTGCAGTTGGGGAACAGGTGCAAGTGGATCTTGGTCATCTGGTCCAAGCCCCACCTTCCTGGTTGCTGCTCTTTTTCCCCACTTAGAATTCCTCGCCCACCTGCTGCCTTCCTTGTTGCCGCTCTGTTTCCCTACTTAAGGAGCCCTCCAGCCTATTTTCCTTTTCAGATGGGGAGCAGGTGCAAGTGGATCTTGGTAACTTGACCTAAACCCCACCCAACTTTTGCCATTCTGATTGCTGCTGTTATTCCCCACTTAGCAAGCCCGCCCAGCAGGTGCCTTCCTGGTTGCCACTCTTTTTCACTACTGAATTAGCCCTCTATACTCCTTTCCTTTGCAGATGGGGAGCAGGTGCAAGTGGATCTTGGTCACCTGGCCTAAGCGCCACCTTCCTGGTTGATGCTCTTTTTCCCAACTTAGCAAGCCCCGCCCATCTGGTGCCTTCCTGGTTGCCGCTCTCTTTCCCTACTTAAGGAGGCCTCCAACCTCTTTTCCTTTGCAGATGGGGAGCAGGTGCAAGTGGATCTTGGTCACCTGGCCTAAGCCCTGCCCACCTGGTGCATTCCTGGTTGCCGCTCTTTTTCCCTACTTAAGGAGCCCTCCAGCCTCTTTTCCTTTGCAGATTGGGAGCAGGTGCAAGTGGATTTTGGTCACCTGGCCTAAGCCCCGCCCACCTGGTGCCTTCCTGGTTGCCGCTCTTTTTCCCCACTTAGCAAGCCTGGCACCTTCCTGGTTGCTCCTCTTTTTTCCCCACTTGGCAAGCCCCACCCACCTGGAACCTTCCTGGTTTCTGCTCTTTTTCCCTACTTAAGGAACCCTCCAACCTCTTTTCCTTTGCAGATATTGAGCAGGTGCAAGTGGATCTTGGTCACCTGGCCTAAACCCTGCCCACCTGGTGCCTTCCTGGTTGTCGCTCTTTTTCCCCACTTAGCAAGCCTCGCCCACCTGGTGCCTTCCTGGTTACCGCTCTTTTTCCCTACTTAATTAGCACTCCAGCCTCTTTTCCTTTGCAGTTGGGGAAGAGGTGCAAGTGGATCTTGGTCACCTGGCCTAAACCCTGCCCACCTGGTGCCTTCCTGGTTGTCGCTCTTTTTCCCCACTTAGCAAGCCTCGCCCACCTGGTGCCTTCCTGGTTACCGCTCTTTTTCCCTACTTAATTAGCACTCCAGCCTCCTTTCCTTTGCAGATTGGGAGCAGGTGCATGTGGAACTTGGTCACCTGGGCTAAGCCCTGCCTACCTGCTGCCTTCCTGGTTGCTGCTCGTTTTCCCCCCTTAGCAAGCCCCGCCCACCTGGTGCCTTCCTGGTTGCCACTCTTTTTCCCTGCTTAATTAGCCCTCCAGCCTCTTTTCCTTTGCAGTTGGGGAACAGGTGCAAGTGGATCTTGGTCATCTGGTCTAAGCCCCACCTTCCTGGTTGCTGCTCTTTTCCCCCACTTAGAATGCCTCACCCACCTGTTGCCTTCCTGGTTGCAGCTCTGTTTCCCTACTTAAGGAGCCCTCCAGCCTCTTTTCCTTTTCAGATGGTGAGCAGGTGCAAGTGGATCTTGGTCACCTGGCCTAAACCCCACCCAACTGTTGCAATTCTGATTGCTGCTGTTTTTCCCCACTTAGCAAGCCCGCCCAGCTGGTGCGTTCCTGGTTGCCGCCCTGTTTCCCTACTTGAGGAGCCCTCCAGCCTCTTTTCCTTTGCAGATGGGGAGCAGGAGTAAGTGGATCTTCGTCGCCTGGCCTAAGCCACACCCACCTGGTGCCTTCCTGGTTGCCACTCTTTTTCCCCACTTAGCAAATCCCGCCCACCTGGTAGCATCCTGGTTGCTGCTCTGTTTGCCTACTTAAGGAGCCCTTAAGCCTATATTCCTTTGCAGCTGGGGAACAGGTGCAAGTGGATCTTAGTCACCTGGCCTAAACACCACCTTTCTGGTTGCTGCTCTTTTTCCCCACTTAGAATGCCTCGCCCACCTGGTGCCTTCCTGGTTGCTGCTCTTTTTCCCTACTTAAGGAGCCCTCCAGCCTCTTTTCCTTTGCTGATGGGGAGCAGGTGCAAATGGATTTTGGTCACTTGGCCTAAGCCCCGCCCACCTGGTGCCTTCCTGGTTGCTGCTCTTTTTCCGCACTTAGCAAGCCCCGCCCACCTGGCACCTTCCTGGTTGCTGCTCTTTTTCCCCACTTAGCAAGCCCCTCCCACCTGGTGCATTCCTGGTTTCTGCTCTTTTTCCCTACTTAAGGAGCCCTCCAACCTCTTTTCCTTTGCAGATGGGGAGCAGGTGCAAGTGGATCTTGGTCACCTGGCCAAAGCCCTGCCCACCTGGTGCCTTCCTGGTTGTCGCTCTTTTTCCCCACTTAGCAAGCCTCGCCCACCTGGTGCCTTCCAGGTTGACGGTCTTTTTCCCTACTTAATTAGCACTCCAGCCCCTTTTCCTTTGCAGTTGGGGAAGAGGTGCAAGTGGATCTTGGTCAACTGGCCTAAACCCCATCTTCCTGGTTGTTGCTCTTTTTCCCCACTTAGAATGCCTCGCCCACCTGGTGCCTTCCTGTTTGCCGCTCTGTTTCCCTACTTAAGTAGCCCTCCAGCCTCTTTTCCTTTGCAGATGGGGAGCAGGTGCAAGTGGATTTTGGTCACCTGGCCTAAGCCCCGCCCACCTGGTACCTTCCAGGTTGCAGCTCTTTTTCCCCACTTAGCAAGCTCCGCCCACCTGGTGCCATCCTGGTTACTGCTCTTTTTCCCAATTTAGCAAGCCCCACCCACCTGGAGCCTTCCTGGTTTCTGCTCTTTTTCCCTACTTAAGGAGGCCTCCAACCTCTTTTCCTATGCAGATGGGGAGCAGGTGCAAGTGGATCTTGGTCCCCTGGCCTAAGCCCTGCCCACCTGGTGCCTTCCTGGTTGCCGCTCTTTTTCCCCACTTAGCAAGCCCCCCCCACCTGGTGCCTTCTTGGTTGCCATTCTTTTTCCCTACTTAATTAGCCCTCCAGCCTCTTTTCCTTTGCAGTTGGGAAACAGGTGCAAGTGGATCTTGGTCATCTGGTCTAAGCCCCACCTTCCTGGTTGCTGCTCTTTTTCCCCACTTAGAATGCCTCGCCCACCTGGTGCCTTCCTGGTTGCCGCTCTTTTTCCCTACTTAATTAGCACTCCAGCCTCTTTTCCTTTGCAGTTGGGGAAGAGGTGCAAGTGGATCTTGGTCGCCTGGCCTAAGCCCCGCCCACCTGGTACCTTCCTGGTTGCCACTCTTTTTCCCCACTTAGCAAGCCCGCCCACCTGGTGCCTTCCTGGTTGCCGCTCTGTTTCCCTACTTAAGTAGCCCTCCAGCCTCTTTCCTTTGCAGATGGGGAGCAGGTGCAAGTGGATTTTGGTCACCTGGCCTAAGCCCCGCCCACCTGGTACCTTCCTGGTTGCAGCTCTTTTTCCTCACTTAGCAAGCTCCGCCCACCTGGAGCCATCCTGGTTACTGCTCTTTTTCCCAAGTTAGCAAGCCCCACCCACCTGGTGCTTGCTTGGTTGACACTCTTTTTCCATACTTAATTAGCCCTCCAGCCTCTTTTCCTTTGCAGTTGGGGAAAAGGTGCAAGTGGATCTTGGTCATCTGGTCTAAGCCCCACCTTCCTGGTTGCTGCTCTTTTTCCCCACTTAGAATGCCTCGACCACCTGCTGCCTTCCTTGTTGCCGCTCTGTTTCCCTACTTAAGGAGCCCTCCAGCCTATTTTCCTTTTCAGATGGGGAGCAGGTGCAAGTGGATCTTGGTCACTTGGCCTAAACCCCACCCAACTGGTGCCATTCTGATTGCTGCTGTTATTCCCCACTTAGCAAGCCCGCCCAGCTGGTGCCTTCCTGGTTGCCACTCTTTTTCACTACTTAATTAGCCCTCCATCCTCTTTTCCTTTGCAGATGGGGAGCAGGAGCAAGTGGATCTTGGTCACCTGGCCTAAGCGCCACCTTCCTGCTTGATGCTCTTTTTCCTCACTTAGCAAGCTCCGCCCATCTGGTGCCATCCTGGTTACTGCTCTTTTTCCCAATTTAGCAAGCCCCACCCACCTGGAGCCTTCCTGGTTTCTGCTCTTTTTCCCTACTTAAGGAGGCCTCCAACCTCTTTTCCTTTGCAGATAGGGAGCAGGTGTAAGTGGATCTTGGTCAACTGGCCTAAGCCCTGCCCACCTGGTGCCTTCCTGGTTGCCGCTCTTTTTCCCCACTTAGCAAGCCCCACCCACCTGGTGCCTTCCTGGTTGCCACTCTTTTCGCCTACTTAATTAGCCCTCCAGCCTCTTTTCCTTTGCAGTTGTGGAGCAGGTGCAAGTGGATTTTGGTCACCTGGCCTAAGCCCCGCCCACCTGGTGCCTTCCTGGTTGCCGCTCTTTTTCCCCACTTAGCAAGCTCCACCCACCTGGAGCCTTCCTTGTTTCTGCTCTTTTTCCTACTTAAGGAGGCCTCCAACCTCTTTTCCTTTGCAGATGGGGAGCAGGAGCAAGTGGATCTTCGTCGCCTGGCCTAAGCCACACCACCTAGTGCCTTCCTGGTTGCCACTCTTTTTCCCCACTTAGCAAACCCCACCCACCTGGTGGCATCCTGGTTGCTGCTCTGTTTGCCTACTTAAGGAGCCCTCAAGCCTCTTTTCCTTTGCAGCTGGGGAGCAGGTGCAAGTGGATCTTAGTCACCTGGCCTAAGCACCACCTTACTGGTTGCTGCTCTTTTTCCCCACTTAGAATGCCTCACCCACCTGGTGCCTTCCTGGTTGCCGCTCTTTTTCCCTACTTAAGGAGCCCTCCAGGATCCTTTCCTTTGCTGATGGGGAGCAGGTGCAAGTGGATTTTGGTCACTTGGCCTAAGCCCCGCCCACCTGGTGCCTTCCTAGTTGCTGCTCTTTTTCCGCACTTAGCAAGCCCCGCCCACCTGGCACCTTCCTGGTTGCTGCTCTTTTTCCCCACTTAGCAAGCCCCTCCCACCTGGTGCATTCCTGGTTGCCGCTCTGTTTCCCTACTTAAGGAGCCCTCCAGCCTCTTTTCCTTTGCTGATGGGGAGCAGGTGCAAGTGGATTTTGGTCACTTGGCCTAAGCCCCGCCCACCTGGTGCCTTCCTGGTTGCTGCTCTTTTTCCGCATTTAGCAAGCCCCGCCCACCTGGCACCTTCCTGGTTGGTGCTCTTTTTCCCCACTTAGCAAGCCCCACCCACCTGGTGCCTTCCTGGTTGCCACTCTTTTTCCCTACTTAATTAGCCCTCCAGCCTCTTTTCCTTTGCAGTTGGGGAGCAGGTGCAAGTGGATTTTGGTCACCTGGCCTAAGCCCCGCCCACCTGGTGCCTTCCTGGTTGCCGCTCTTTTTCCCCACTTAGCAAGCCCCGCCCACCTGGCACCTTCCTGGTTGCTGCTCTTTTTCCTCACTTAGCAAGCCCCACCCACCTGGAGCCTTCCTAGTTTCTGCTCTTTTTCCCTACTTAAGGAGCCCTCCAACCTCTTTTCCTTTGCAGATGGGAAGCAAGTGCAAGTGGATCTTGGTCACCTGGCCTAAGCCCTGCCCAACTGGTGCCTTACGGGTTGCTGCTCTTTTTCCCTACTTAATTAGCACTCCAGCCTCTTTTCCTTTGCAGTTGGGGAAGAGGTGCAAGTGGATCTTGGTCACCTGGCCTAAGCCCTGCCCACCTGGTGCCTTCCTGGTTGTCGCTCTTTTTCCCGACTTAGCAAGCCTCGCCCACCT
This sequence comes from Ambystoma mexicanum, assembly GCF_040938575.1. Classification (NCBI taxonomy): domain Eukaryota; kingdom Metazoa; phylum Chordata; class Amphibia; order Caudata; family Ambystomatidae; genus Ambystoma; species Ambystoma mexicanum. The sequence goes on from NC_090936.1 coordinate 311,567,501, forward strand.
GGTGCCTTCCTGGTTGCCGCTCTTTTTCCCTACTTAATTAGCACTCCAGCCCCTTTTCCTTTGCAGTTGGGGAAGAGGTGCAAGTGGATCTTCGTCAACTGGCCTAAACCCCATCTTCCTGGTTGTTGCTCTTTTTCCCCACTTAGAATGCCTCGCCCACCTGGTGCCTTCCTGGTTGCCGCTCTGTTTCCCTACTTAAGTAGCCCTCCAGCCTCTTTCCTTTGCAGATGGGGAGCAGGTGCACATGGATTTTGGTCACCTGGCCTAAGCTCCGCCCACCTAGAACCTTCCTGGTTGCAGCTCTTTTTCCCCACATAGCAAGCTCCGCCCACCTGGTGCCATCCTGGTTACTGCTCTTTTTCCCAAATTAGCAAGCCCCACCCACCTGGAGCCTTCCTGGTTTCTGCTCTTTTTCCCTACTTAAGGAGGCCTCCAACCTCTTTTCCTTTGCAGATGGGGAGCAGGTGCAAGTGGATCTTGGTCACCTGGCGTAAGCCCTGCCCACATGGTGCTTTCCTGGTTGCCGCTCTTTTTCCCCACTTAGCAAGCCCCACCCACCTGGTGCCTGCTTGGTTGCCACTCTTTTTTCCCTACTTAATTAGCCCTCCAGCCTCTTTTCCTTTGTAGTTGGGGAACAGGTGCAAGTGGATCTTGGTCATCTGGTCTAAGCCCCACCTTCCTGGTTGCTGCTCTTTTTCCCCACTTAGAATGCCTCGCCCACCTTCTGCCTTCCTTGTTGCCGCTCTGTTTCCCTACTTAAGGAGCCCCCCAGCCTATTTTCCTTTTCAGATGGGGAGCAGGTGCAAGTGGATCTTGGTCACTTGGCCTAAACCCCACCCAACTGTTGCCATTCTGATTGCTGCTGTTATTCCCCACTTAGCAAGCCCACCCAGCTGGTGCCTTCCTGGTTGCCACTCTTTTTCACTACTTAATTAGCCCTCCATCCTCTTTTCCTTTGCAGATGGGGAGCAGGAGCAAGTGGATCTTGGTCACCTGGCCTAAGCGCCACCTTCCTGGTTGATGCTCTTTTTCCCCACTTAGCAAGCTCCGCCCACCTGGTGCCATCCTGGTTACTGCTCTTTTTACCAATTTAGCAAGCCCCACCCACCTCGAGCCTTCCTGGTTTCTGCTCTTTTTCCCTACTTAAGGAGGCCTTCAACCTCTTTTCCTTTGCAGACGGGAAGCAGGTGTAAGTGGATCTTGGTCACCTGGCCTAAGCCCTGCCCAAAAGTTGACTTCCTGGTTTCCACTCTTTTTCCATACTTAATTAGCCCTCCAGCCTCTTTTCCTTTGCAGTTGAGGAGCAGGTGCAAGTGGATTTTGGTCACCTGGCCTAAGCCCCGCCCACCTGGTGCCTTCCTGGTTGCCGCTCTTTTTCCCCACTTAGCAAGCCCCGCCCACCTGGCACCTTCCTGGTTGCTGCTCTTTTTCCCCACTTAGCAAGCCCCACCCACTTGGAGCCTTCCTGGTTTCTGCTCTTTTTCCCTACTTAAGGAGCCCTCCAACCTCTTTTCCTTTGCAGATGGGGAGCAGGTGCAAGTGGATCTTGGTCACCTGGCCTAAGCCCTGCCAAACTGGTGCCTTACTGGTTGTCGCTCTTTTTCCCCACTTAGCAAGCCTCGCCCACCTGGTGCCTTCCTGGTTGCTGCTCTTTTTCCCTACTTAATTAGCACTCCAGCCTCTTTTCCTTTGCAGTTGGGTAAGAGGTGCAAGTGGATCTTGGTCACCTGGCCTAAGCCCCATCTTCCTGGTTGCTGCTCTTTTTCACCACTTAGAATGCCTCGCCCACCTGGTGCATTCCTGGTTGCCGCTCTGTTTCCCTACTTAAGGAGCCCTCCAGCCTCTTTTCCTTTGCAGATGGGGAGCAGGTGCAAGTGGATTTTGGTCACCTGGCCTAAGCCCCGCCCACCTGGTGCCTGCCTGGTTGCTGCTCTTTTTCCCCACTTAGCTAGCCCCACCCACCTGGCAAATTCCTGGTTAATGCTCTTTTTCCCCACTTAGCAAGCCCCACCCACCCGGAGCCTTCCTGGTTTCTGCTCTTTTTCCCTAGTTAAGGAGCTCTCCAACCTCTTTTCCTTTGCAGATGGGGAGCAGGTGCAAGTGGATCTTGGTCACCTGGCCTAAGCCCTGCCCACCTGGTGCCTTCCTGGTTGCCGCTCTTTTTCCCCACTTAGCAAGCCCCACCCACCTGGTGCCTTCCTGGTTGCCACTCTTTTTCCCTAATTAATTAGCCCTCCAGCCTCTTTTCCTTCGCAGTTGGGGAACAGGTGCAAGTGGATCTTGGTCATCTGGTCTAAGCCCCACCTTCCTGGTTGCTGCTCTTTTTCCCCACTTAGAATGCCTCGCCGACCTGCTGCCTTCCTTGTTGCCGCTCTGTTTCCCTACTTAAGGAGCACTCCAGCTTATTTTCCTTTTCAGATGGGGAGCAGGTGCAAGTGGATCTTGGTCACTTGGCCTAAACCCCACCCAACTGTTGCCATTCTGATTGCTGATGTTATTCCCCACTTAGCAAGCCCGCCCAGCTGGTGCCTTCCTGGTTGCTACTCTTTTTCATTACTTAATTAGCCCTCCATCCTCTTTTCCTGTGCAGATGGGGAGCAGTATCAAGTGGATCTTCATCACCTGGCCTAAGCCACACCCACCTGGTGCCTTCCTGGTTGCCGCTCTTTTTCCCCACTTAGCAAGCCCCGCCCACCTGTTGGCATCCTGGTTGCATCTCTGTTTCCCTACTTAACGAGCCCTCCAGCCTCTTTTCCTTTGCAGATGGGGAGCAGGTGCAAGTGGAACTTGGTCACCTGGCCTAAGCCGCACCCACCTGGTGCCTTCTTGGTTGCTGCTCTTTTTCCCCACTTAGCAAGCCCCGCCCATCTGGTGCCTTCCTGGTTGCCGCTCTCTTTCCCTACTTAATTAGCACTCAAGCCTCTTTTCCTTTGCAGATGGGGAGCAGGTGCAAGTGGCTCTTGGTCACCTGGCCTAAGCGCCACCTTCCTGGTTGATGCTCTTTTTCCGACTTAGAATGCCTCGCCCACCTGATGCCTTCCTGGTTGTTGCTCTTTTTCCCCACTTAGCAAGCCTCGCCCACCTGGTGCCTTCCTGGTTGCCGCTCTTTTTCCCTACTTAATTAGCACTCTAGCCCCTTTTCCTTTGCAGTTGGGGAAGTGGTGCAAGTGGATCTTGGTTAACTGGCCTAAGCCCTGTCTTCCTGGTTGTTGCTCTTTTTCCCCACTAAGAATGCCTCGCCCACCTGGTGCCTTCCTGGTTGCCGCTCTGTTTCCCTACTTAAGGAGCCCTCCAGCCTCTTTTCCTTTGCAGATGGGAGCAGGTGCAAGAGGATTTTGGTCACTTGGCCTAAGCCCCGCCCACCTGGTGCCTTCCTGGTTGCTGCTCTTTTTCTGCATTTAGCAAGCCCCGCCCACCTGACCCCCTCCTGGTTGCTGCTCTTTTTCCCCACTTAGCAGCCCCTCCCAGCTGGTGCATTCCTGGTTGCCGCTCTGTTTCCCTACTTAAGGAGTCCCCCAGCCTCTTTTCCTTTGCTGATGGGGAACAGGTGCAATTGGATCTTGGTCATCTGGCCTAAGTCCCACCTTCCTGGTTGCTGCTCTTTTTCCCCACTTAGAATGCCTTACCCACCTGGTGAATTCCTGGTTGCCGCTCTTTTTCCCTACTTAAGGAGCCCTCCAGCCTCTTTTCCTTTGCAGATGGGGAGCAGGTGCAAGTGGATTTTGATCACCTGGCCTAAGCCCCGCCCACCTGGTGCCTTCCTGGTTGCCGCTCTTTTTCCCCACTTAGCAAGCCCCGGCCACCTGGCACCTTCCTGGTTGCTGCTCTTTTTCCCCACTTGGCAAGCCCCACCCACCTGGAGCCTTCCTGGTTTCTGCTCTTTTTCCCTACTTAAGGAACCCTCCAACCTCTTTTCCTTTGCAGATGGGGAGCAGGTACAAGTGGATCTTGGTCACCTGGGCTAAACCCTGCCCACCTGGTGCCTTCCTGGTTGTCGCTCTTTTTCCCCACTTAGCAAGCCTCGCCCACCTGGTGCCTTCCTGGTTGCTGCTCTTTTTCCCTACTTAATTAGCACTCCAGCCTCTTTTCCTTTGCAGTTGGGGAAGAGGTGCAAGTGGATCTTGGTCACCTGGCCTAAGCCCCGCCCACCTGGTACCTTCCTGGTTGCAGCTCTTTTTCCCCACTTAGCAAGCTCCGCCCACCTGGTGCCATCCTGGTTACTGCTCTTTTTCCCAATTTAGCAAGCCCCACCCACCTGGAGCCTTCCTGGTTTCTGCTCTTTTTCCCTAGTTAAGGAGGCCTCCAACCTCTTTTCCTTTGCAGATGGGGTGCAGGTGCAAGTGGATCTTGGTCACCTGGGCTAAGCCCTGCCTACCTGGTGCCTTCCTGGTTGCTTCTCTTTTTCCCCCCTTAGCAAGCCCCGCCCACCTGGTGCCTTCCTGGTTGCCACTCTTTTTCCCTACTTAATTAGCCCTCCAGCCTCTTTTCCTTTGCAGTTGGGGAACAGGTGCAAGTGGATCTTGGTCATCTGGTCTAAGCCCCACCTTCCTGGTTGCTGCTCTTTTCCCCCACTTAGAATGCCTCGCCCACCTGGTGCCTTCCTGGTTGCCGCCCTGTTTCCCTACTTAAGGAGCCCTCCAGCCTCTTTTCCTTTTCAGATGGTGAGCAGGTGCAAGTGGATCTTGGTCACTTGGCCTAAACCCCACCCAACTGTTGCAATTCTGATTGCTGCTGTTTTTCCCCACTTAGCAAGCCCGCCTAGCTGGTGCCTTCCTGGTTGCCGCCCTGTTTCCCTACATGAGGAGCCCTCCAGCCTCTTTTCCTTTGCAGATGGGGAGCAGGAGCAATGGGATCTTCGTCGCCTGGCCTAAGCCACACCCACCTAGTGCCTTCCTGGTTGCCACTCTTTTTCCCCACTTGGCACACCCCACCCACCTGGTGGCATCCTGGTTGCTGCTCTGTTTGCCTACTTAAGGAGCCCTCAAGCCTCTTTTACTTTGCAGCTGGGGAGCAGATGCAAGTGGATCTTAGTCACCTGGCCTAAGCACCATCTTTCTGGTTGCTGCTCTTTTTCTCCACTTAGAATGCCTCGCCCACCTGGTGCCTTCCTGGTTGCCGCTCTGTTTCCCTACTTAAGTAGCCCTCCAGCCTCTTTTCCTTTGCAGATGGCGAGCAGGTGCAAGTGGATTTTGGTCACCTGGCCTAAGCCCCGGCCACCTGGTACCTTCCAGGTTGCAACTCTTTTTCCCCACTTAGCAAGCTCCGCCCACCTGGTACCATCCTGGTTACTGCTATTTTTCCCAATTTAGCAAGCCCCACCCACCTGGAGCCTTCCTGGTTTCTGCTCTTTTTCCCTACTTAAGGAGGCCTCCAACCTCTTTTCCTTTGCAGATGGGGAGCAGGTGCAAGTGGATCTTGGTCACCTGGCCTAAGCCCTGCCCACCTGGTGCCTTCCTGGTTGCCGCTCTTTTTCCCCACTTAGCAAGCCCCACCCACCTGGTGCCTTCTTGGTTGCCACTCTTTTTCCCTACTTAATTAGCCCTCCAGCCTCTTTTCCTTTGCAGTTGGGGAACAGGTGCAAGTGGATCTTGGTCATCTGGTCTAAGCCCCACCTTCCTGGTTGCTGCTCTTTTTCCCCACTCAGAATGCCTCGCCCAGCTGCTGCCTTCCTTGTTGCCGCTCTGTTTCCCTACTTAAGGAGCCCTCCAGCCTATTTTCCTTTTCAAATGGGGAGCAGATGCAAGTGGATCTTGGTAACTTGACCTAAACCCCACCCAACTGTTGCCATTCTGATTGCTGCTGTTATTCCCCACTTAGCAAGCCCGCCCAGCAGGTGCCTTCCTGGTTGCCACTCTTTTTCACTACTTAATTAGCCCTCTATACTCCTTTCCTTTGCAGATGGGGAGAAGGTGCAAGTGGATCTTGGTCACCTGGCCTAAGCGCCACCTTCCTGGTTGATGCTCTTTTTCCCAACTTAGCAAGCCCCGCCCATCTGGTGCCTTCCTGGTTGCCGCTCTCTTTCCCTACTTAAGGAGGCCTCCAACCTCTTTTCCTTTGCAGATGGGGAGCAGGTGCAAGTGGATCTTGGTCACCTGGCCTAAGCCCTGCCCACCTGGTGCATTCCTGGTTGCCGCTCTTTTTCCCTACTTAAGGAGCCCTCCAGCCTCTTTTCCTTTGCAGATTGGGAGCAGGTGCAAGTGGATTTTGGTCACCTGGCCTAAGCCCCGCCCACCTGGTGCCTTCCTGGTTGCCGCTCTTTTTCCCCATTTAGCAAGCCTGGCACCTTCCTGGTTGCTCCTCTTTTTTCCCCACTTGGCAAGCCCCACCCACCTGTAACCTTCCTGGTTCTTTTTCCCTACTTAAGGAACCCTCCAACCTCTTTTCCTTTGCAGATGGGGAGCAGGTGCAAGTGGATCTTGGTCACCTGGCCTAAACCCTGCCCACCTGGTGCCTTCCTGGTTGTCGCTCTTTTTCCCCACTTAGCAAGCCTCGCCCACCTGGTGCCTTCCTGGTTACCGCTCTTTTTCCCTACTTAATTAGCACTCCAGCCTCTTTTCCTTTGCAGTTGGGGAAGAGGTGCAAGTGGATCTTGGTCACCTGGCCTAAACCCTGCCCACCTGGTGCCTTCCTGGTTGTCGCTCTTTTTCCCCACTTAGCAAGCCTCGCCCACCTGGTGCCTTCCTGGTTACCGCTCTTTTTCCCTACTTAATTAGCACTCCAGCCTCCTTTCCTTTGCAGATGGGGAGCAGGTGCATGTGGATCTTGGTCACCTGGGCTAAGCCCTGCCTACCTGCTGCCTTCCTGGTTGCTGCTCGTTTTCCCCCCTTAGCAAGCCCCACCCACCTGGTGCCTTCCTGGTTGCCACTCTTTTTCCCTACTTAATTAGCCCTCCAGCCTCTTTTACTTTGCAGTTGGGGAACAGGTGCAAGTGGATCTTGGTCATCTGGTCTAAGCCCCACCTTCCTGGTTGCTGCTCTTTTCCCCCACTTAGAATGCCTCACCCACCTGGTGCCTTCCTGGTTGCAGCTCTGTTTCCCTACTTAAGGAGCCCTCCAGCCTCTTTTCCTTTTCAGATGGTGAGCAGGTGCAAGTGGATCTTGGTCACCTGGCCTAAACCCCACCCAACTGTTGCAATTCTGATTGCTGCTGTTTTTCCCCACTTAGCAAGCCCGCCCAGCTGGTGCCTTCCTGGTTGCCGCCCTGTTTCCCTACTTGAGGAGCCCTCCAGCCTCTTTTCCTTTGCAGATGGGGAGCAGGAGCAAGTGGATCTTCGTCGCCTGGCCTAAGCCACACCCACCTGGTGCCTTCCTGGTTGCCACTCTTTTTCCCCACTTAGCAAATCCCGCCCACCTGGTAGCATCCTGGTTGCTGCTCTGTTTGCTTACTTAAGGAGCCCTCAAGCCTATTTTCCTTTGCAGCTGGGGAACAGGTGCAAGTGGATCTTAGTCACCTGGCCTAAGCACCACCTTTCTGGTTGCTGCTCTTTTTCCCCACTTAGAATGCCTCGCCCACCTGGTGCCTTCCTGGTTGCTGCTCTTTTTCCCCACTTAGCAAGCCCCGCCCACCTGGCACCTTCCTGGTTGCTGCTCTTTTTCCCCACTTAGCAAGCCCCTCCCACCTGGTGCATTCCTGGTTGCCGCTCTGTTTCCCTACTTAAGGAGCCCTCCTGCCTCTTTTCCTTTGCTGATGGGGAGCAGGTGCAAGTGGATTTTGGTCACTTGGCCTAAGCCCCACCCACCTGGTGCCTTCCTGGTTGCTGCTCTTTTTCTGCACTTAGCAAGCCCCGCCCACCTGGCACCTTCCTGGTTGCTGCTCTTTTTCCCCACTTAGCAAGCCCCACCCACCTGGAGCCTTCCTGGTTTCTGCTCTTTTTCCCTACTTAAGGAGCCCTCCAACCTCTTTTCCTTTGCAGATGGGGAGCAGGTGCAAGTGGATCTTGGTCACCTGGCCAAAGCCCTGCCCACCTGGTGCCTTCCTGGTTGTCGCTCTTTTTCCCCACTTAGCAAGCCTCGCCCACCTGGTGCCTTCCAGGTTGCCGCTCTTTTTCCCTACTTAATTAGCACTCCAGCCCCTTTTCCTTTGCAGTTGGGGAAGAGGTGCAAGTGGATCTTGGTCAACTGGCCTAAACCCCATCTTCCTGGTTGTTGCTCTTTTTGCCCACTTAGAATGCCTCGCCCACCTGGTGCCTTCCTGTTTGCCGCTCTGTTTCCCTACTTAAGTAGCCCTCCAGCCTCTTTTCCTTTGCAGATGGGGAGCAGGTGCAATTGGATTTTGGTCACCTGGCCTAAGCCCCGCCCACCTGGTACCTTCCAGGTTGCAGCTCTTTTTCCCCACTTAGCAAGCTCCGCCCACCTGGTGCCATTCTGGTTACTGCTCTTTTTCCCAATTTAGCAAGCCCCACCCACCTGGAGCCTTCCTGTTTTCTGCTCTTTTTCCCTACTTAAGGAGGCCTCCAACCTCTTTTCCTATGCAGATGGGGAGCAGGTGCAAGTGGATCTTGGTCCCCTGGCCTAAGCCCTGCCCACCTGGTGCCTTCCTGGTTGCCGCTCTTTTTCCCCACTTAGCAAGCCCCACCCACCTGGTGCCTTCTTGGTTGCCATTCTTTTTCCCTACTTAATTAGCCCTCCAGCCTCTTTTCCTTTGCAGTTGGGGAACAGGTGCAAGTGGATCTTGGTCATCTGGTCTAAGCCCCACCTTCCTGGTTGCTGCTCTTTTTCCCCACTTAGAATGCCTCGCCCACCTGGTGCCTTCCTGGTTGCCGCTCTTTTTCCCTACTTAATTAGCACTCCAGCCTCTTTTCCTTTGCAGTTGGGGAAGAGGTGCAAGTGGATCTTGGTCGCCTGGCCTAAGCCCCGCCCACCTGGTACCTTCCTGGTTGCCACTCTTTTTCCCCACTTAGCAAGCCCGCCCACCTGGTGCCTTCCTGGTTGCTGCTCTGTTTCCCTACTTAAGTAGCCCTCCAGCCTCTTTCCTTTGCAGATGGGGAGCAGGTGCAAGTGGATTTTGGTCACCTGGCCTAAGCCCCGCCCACCTGGTACCTTCCTGGTTGCAGCTCTTTTTCCATACTTAGCAAGCTCCGCCCACCTGGAGCCATCCTGGTTACTGCTCTTTTTCCCAAGTTAGCAAGCCCCACCCACCTGGTGCCTGCTTGGTTGCCACTCTTTTTCCCTACTTAATTAGCCCTCCAGCCTCTTTTCCTTTGCAGTTGGGGAAAAGGTGCAAGTGGATCTTGGTCATCTGGTCTAAGCCCCACCTTCCTGGTTGCTGCTCTTTTTCCCCACTTAGAATGCCTCGACCACCTGCTGCCTTCCTTGTTGCCGCTCTGTTTCCCTACTTAAGGAGCCCTCCAGCCTATTTTCCTTTTCAGATGGGGAGCAGGTGCAAGTGGATTTTGGTCACTTGGCCTAAACCCCACCCAACTGGTGCCATTCTGATTGCTGCTGTTATTCCCCACTTAGCAAGCCCGTCCAGCTGGTGCCTTCCTGGTTGCCACTCTTTTTCACTACTTAATTAGCCCTCCATCCTCTTTTCCTTTGCAGATTGGGAGCAGGAGCAAGTGGATCTTGGTCACCTGGCCTAAGCGCCACCTTCCTGCTTGATGCTCTTTTTCCTCACTTAGCAAGCTCCGCCCATCTGGTGCCATCCTGGTTACTGCTCTTTTTCCCAATTTAGCAAGCTTCACCCACCTGGAGCCTTCCTGGTTTCTGCTCTTTTTCCCTACTTAAGGAGGCCTCCAACCTCTTTTCCTTTGCAGATAGGGAGCAGGTGTAAGTGGATCTTGGTCACCTGGCCTAAGCCCCACCCACCTGGTGCCTTCCTGGTTTCCACTCTTTTTCCCTACTTAATTAGCCCTCCAGCCTCTTTTCCTTTGCAGTTGAGGAGCAGGTGCAAGTGGATTTTGGTCACCTGGCCTAAGCCCCGCCCACCTGGTGCCTTCCTGGTTGCCGCTCTTTTTCCCCACTTAGCAAGCCCCACCCACTTGGAGCCTTCCTGGTTTCTGCTCTTTTTCCCTACTTAAGGAGCCCTCCAAACTCTTTTCCTTTGCAGATGGGGAGCAGGTGCAAGTGGATCTTGGTCACCTGGCCTAAGCCCTGCCAAACTGGTGCCTTACTGGTTGTCGCTCTTTTTCCCCACTTAGCAAGCCTCGCCCACCTGGTGCCTTCCTGGTTGCTGCTCTTTTTCCCTACTTAATTAGCACTCCAGCCTCTTTTCCTTTGCAGTTGGGTAAGAGGTGCAAGTGGATCTTGGTCACCTGGCCTAAGCCCCATCTTCCTGGTTGCTGCTCTTTTTCACCACTTAGAATGCCTCGCCCACCTGGTGCATTCCTGGTTGCCGCTCTGTTTCCCTACTTAAGGAGCCCTCCAGCCTCTTTTCCTTTGCAGATGGGGAGCAGGTGCAAGTGGATTTTGGTCACCTGGCCTAAGCCCCGCCCACCTGGTGCCTGCCTGGTTGCTGCTCTTTTTTCCCACTTAGCTAGCCCCACCCACCTGGCAAATTCCTGGTTACTGCTCTTTTTCCCCACTTAGCAAGCCCCACCCACCTGGAGCCTTCCTGGTTTCTGCTCTTTTTCCCTAGTTAAGGAGCCCTCCAACCTCTTTTCCTTTGCAGATGGGGAGCAGGTGCAAGTGGATCTTGGTCACTTGGCCTAAACCCCACCCAACTGTTGCCATTCTGATTGCTGCTGTTATTCCCCACTTAGCAAGCCCACCCAGCTGGTGACTTCCTGGTTGCCACTCTTTTTCACTACTTAATTAGCCCTCCATCCTCTTTTCCTTTGCAGATGGGGAGCAGGAGCAAGTGGATCTTGGTCACCTGGCCTAAGCGCCACCTTCCTGGTTGATGCTCTTTTTCCCCACTTAGCAAGCTCCGCCCACCTGGTGCCATCCTGGTTACTGCTCTTTTTCCCAACTTAGCAAGCCCCACCCACCTCGAGCCTTCCTGGTTTCTGCTCTTTTTCCCTACTTAAGGAGGCCTCCAACCTCTTTTCCTTTGCAGATGGATAGCAGGTGTAAGTGGATCTTGGTCACCTGGCCTAAGCCCTGCCCACCTGGTGACTTCCTGGTTTCCACTCTTTTTCCCTACTTAATTAGCCCTCCAGCCTCTTTTCCTTTGCAGTTGAGGAGCAGGTGCAAGTGGATTTTGGTCACCTGGCCTAAGCCCCGCCCACCTGGTGCCTTCCTGGTTGCCGCTCTTTTTCCCCACTTAGCAAGCCCCGCCCACCTGGCACCTTCCTGGTTGCTGCTCTTTTTCCCCACTTAGCAAGCCCCACCCACTTGGAGCCTTCCTGGTTTCTGCTCTTTTTCCCTACTTAAGGAGCCCTCCAACCTCTTTTCCTTTGCAGATGGGGAGCAGGTGCAAGTGGATCTTGGTCACCTGGCCTAAGCCCTGCCAAACTGGTGCCTTACTGGTTGTCGCTCTTTTTCCCCACTTAGCTAGCCTCGCCCACCTGGTGCCTTCCTGGTTGCTGCTCTTTTTCCCTACTTAATTAGCACTCCAGCCTCTTTTCCTTTGCAGTTGGGTAAGAGGTGCAAATGGATCTTGGTCACCTGGCCTAAGCCCCATCTTCCTGGTTGCTGCTCTTTTTCACCACTTAGAATGCCTCGCCCACCTGGTGCATTCCTGGTTGCCGCTCTGTTTCCCTACTTAAGGAGCCCTCCAGCCTCTTTTCCTTTGCAGATGGGGAGCAGGTGCAAGTGGATTTTGGTCACCTGGCCTAAGCCCCGCCCACCTGGTGCCTGCCTGGTTGCTGCTCTTTTTCCCCACTTAGCTAGCCCCACCCACCTGGCAAATTCCTGGTTACTGCTCTTTTTCCCCACTTAGCAAGCCCCACCCACCTGGAGCCTTCCTGGTTTCTGCTCTTTTTCCCTAGTTAAGGAGCCCTCCAACCTCTTTTCCTTTGCAGATGGGGAGCAGGTGCAAGTGGATCTTGGTCACATGGCCTAAGCCCTGCCCACCTGGTGCCTTCCTGGTTGCCGCTCTTTTTCCCCACTTAGCAAGCCCCACCCACCTGGTGCCTTCCTGGTTGCCACTCTTTTTCCCTAATTAATTAGCCCTCCAGCCTCTTTTCCTTTGCAGTTGGGGAACAGGTGCAAGTGGATCTTGGTCATCTGGTCTAAGCCCCACCTTCCTGGTTGCTGCTCTTTTTCCCCACTTAGAATGCCTCGCCGACCTGCTGCCTTCCTTGTTGCCGCTCTGTTTCCCTACTTAAGGAGCACTCCAGCTTATTTTCCTTTTCAGATGGGGAGCAGGTGCAAGTGGATCTTGGTCACTTGGCCTAAACCCCACCCAACTATTGCCATTCTGATTGCTGATGTTATTCCCCACTTAGCAAGCCCGCCCAGCTGGTGCCTTCCTGGTTGCCACTCTTTTTCATTACTTAATTAGCCCTCCATCCTCTTTTCCTGTGCAGATGGGGAGCAGTATCAAGTGGATCTTCATCACCTGGCCTAAGCCACACCCACCTGGTGCCTTCCTGGTTGCCGCTCTTTTTCCCCACTTAGCAAGCCCCGCCCACCTGTTGGCATCCTGGTTGCATCTCTGTTTCCCTACTTAACGAGCCCTCCAGCCTCTTTTCCTTTGCAGATGGGGAGCAGGTGCAAGTGGAACTTGGTCACCTGTCCTAAGCCGCACCCACCTGGTGCCTTCCTGGTTGCTGCTCTTTTTCCCCACTTAGCAAGCCCCGCCCATCTGGTGCCTTCCTGGTTGCCGCTCTCTTTCCCTACTTAATTAGCACTCAAGCCTCTTTTCCTTTGCAGATGGGGAGCAGGTGCAAGTGGCTCTTGGTCACCTGGCCTAAGCGCCACCTTCCTGGTTGATGCTCTTTTTCCGACTTAGAATGCCTCGCCCACCTGATGCCTTCCTGGTTGTCGCTCTTTTTCCCCACTTAGCAAGCCTCGCCCACCTGGTGCCTTCCTGGTTGCCGCTCTTTTTCCCTACTTAATTAGCACTCTAGCCCCTTTTCCTTTGCAGTTGGGGAAGTGGTGCAAGTGGATCTTGGTTAACTGGCCTAAGCCCTGTCTTCCTGGTTGTTGCTCTTTTTCCCCACTAAGAATGCCTCGCCCACCTGGTGCCTTCCTGGTTGCCGCTCTGTTTCCCTACTTAAGGAGCCCTCCAGCCTCTTTTCCTTTGCATATGGGAGCAGGTGCAAGTGGATTTTGGTCACTTGGCCTAAGCCCCACCCACCTGGTGCCTTCCTGGTTGCTGCTCTTTTTCTGCATTTAGCAAGCCCCGCCCACCTGACCCCCTCCTGGTTGCTGCTCTTTTTCCCCACTTAGCAGCCCCTCCCACCTGGTGCATTCCTGGTTGCCGCTTTGTTTCCCTACTTAAGGAGTCCCCCAGCCTCTTTTACTTTGCTGATGGTGAGCAGGTGCAAGTGGATTTTGGTCACTTGGCCTAAGCCCAGCCCACCTGGTGCCTTCCTGGTTGCTGCTCTTTTTCCGCACTTAGCAAGCCCCTCGCACCTGGTGCATTCCTGGTTGCCGCTCTGTTTCTCTACTTAAGGAGCCCCCCAGCCTCTTTTCCTTTGCTGATGGGGAGCAGGTGCAAGTGGATTTTGGTCACTTGGCCTAAGCCCCGCCCACCTGGCACCTTCCTGGTTGCTGCTCTTTTTCCCCACTTAGCAAGCCCCACCCACCTGGAGCCTTCCTAGTTTCTGCTCTTTTTCCCTACTTAAGGAGCCCTCCAACCTCTTTTCCTTTGCAGATGGGGAGCAGGTGCAAGTGGATCTTGGTCACCTGGCCTAAGCCCTGCCCACCTGGTGCCTTCCTGGTTGTCGCTCTTTTCCCCCACTTAGCAAGCCTCGCCCACCTGGTGCCTTCCTGGTTGCCGCTCTTTTTCCCTACTTAATTAGCACTCCAGCCCCTTTTCCTTTGCAGTTGGGGAAGAGGCGCAAGTGGATCTTGGTCAACTGGCCTAAACCCCATCTTCCTGGCTGCAGCTCTTTTTCCCCACTTAGCAAGCTCCGCCCACCTGGTGCCATCCTGGCTACTACTCTTTTTCCCAAGTTAGCAAGCCCCACCCACCTGGAGCCTTCCTGGTTTCTGCTCTTTTTCCCTACTTAAGGAGGCCTCCAACCTCTTTTCCTTTGCAGATGGGGAGCAGGTGCAAGTGGATCTTGGTCACATGGCCTAAGCCCTGCCCACCTGGTGCCTTCCTGGTTGCCGCTCTTTTTCCCCACTTAGCAAGCCCCACCCACCTGGTGCCTGCTTGGTTGCCACTCTTTTTCCCTACTTAATTAGCCATCCAGCCTCTTTTCCTTTGCAGTTGGGGAACAGGTGCAAGTGGATCTTGGTCATCTGGTCTAAGCCCCACCTTCCTGGTTGCTGCTCTTTTTCCCCAATTAGAATGCCTCGCCCACCTGCTGCCTTCCTTGTTGCCGCTCTGTTTCCCTACTTAAGGAGCCCTCCAGCCTATTTTCCTTTTCAGATGGGGAGCAGGTGCAAGTGGATCTTGGTCACTTGGCCTAAACCCCACCCAACTGTTGCCATTCTGATTGCTGTTGTTATTCCCCACTTAGCAAGCCCGCTCAGCTGGTGCCTTCCTGGTTGCCACTCTTTTTCACTACTTAATTAGCCCTCCATCCTCTTTTCCATTGCAGATGGGGAGCAGGAGCAAGTGGATCTTGGTCACCTGGCCTAAGCGCCACCTTCCTGGTTGATGCTCTTTTTCCCCACTTAGCAAGCTCTGCCCACTTGGTGCCATCCTGGTTACTGCTCTTTTTCCCAACTTAGCAAGCCCCACCCACCTCGAGCCTTCCTGGTTTCTGCTCTTTTTCCCTACTTAAGGAGCCCTCCAACCTCTTTTCCTTTGCAGTTGGGGAGCAGGTGCAAGTGGATCTCGGTCACCTGGCCTAAGCCCTGCCCAACTGGTGCCTTACTGGTTGTCACTCTTTTTCCCCACTTAGCAAGCCTCGCCCACCTGGTGCCTTCCTGGTTGGTGCTCTTTTTCCCTACTTAATTAGCACTCCAGCCTCTTTTCCTTTGCAGTTGGGGAAGAGGTGCAAGTGGATCTTGGTCACCTGGCCTAAGTCCCATCTTCCTGGTTGCTGCTCTTTTTCCCCACTTAGAATGCCTCGCCCACCTGGTGCATTCCTGGTTGCCGCTCTGTTTCCCTACTTAAGGAGCCCTCCAGCCTCTTTTCCTTTGCAGATGGGGAGCAGGTGCAAGTGTATTTTGGTCACCTGGCCTAAGCCCCGTCCACCTGGTGCCTGCCTGGTTGCAGCTCTTTTTCCCCACTTAGCTAGCCCCGCCCACCTGGCACCTTCCTGGTTGCTGCTCTTTTTCTCCACTTGTCAAGCCCCACTAACCTGGAGCATTCCTGGTTTCTGCTCTTTTTCCCTAATTAAGGAGCCCTCCAACCTCTTTTCCTTTGCAGATGGGGAGCAGGTGCAAGTGGATCTTGGTCACCTGGCCTAAGCCCTGCCCACCTGGTGCCTTCCTGGTTGCCACTCTTTTTCCCCACTTATCAAGCCCCGCCCACCTGGTGCCTTCCTGGTTGCCACTCTTTTTCCCTACTTAATTAGCCCTCCAGCCTCTTTTCCTTTGCAGTTGGGGAACAGGTGCAAGTGGATCTTGGTCATCTGGTCTAAGCCCCACATTCCTGGTTGCTGCTCTTTTTCCCCACTTAGATTGCCTCGCCGACCTGCTGCCTTCCTTGTTGCCGCTCTGTTTCCCTACTTAAGGAGCACTCCAGCTTATTTTCCTTTTCAGATGGGGAGCAGGTGCAAGTGGATCTTGGTCACTTGGCCTAAACCCCACCCAACTGTTGCCATTCTGATTGCTGATGTTATTCCCCACTTAGCAAGCACGCCCAGCTCGTGCCTTCCTGGTTGCCACTCTTTTTCATTACTTAATTAGCCGTCCATCCTCTTTTCCTTTGCAGATGGGGAGCAGTATCAAGTGGATCTTCATCAAATGGCCTAAGCCACACCCACCTGGTGCCTTCCTGGTTGCCGCTCTTTTTCCCCACTTAGCAAGCCCCGCCCACCTGTTGGCATCCTGGTTGCATCTCTGTTTCCCTACTTAACGAGCCCTCCAGCCTCTTTTCCTTTGCAGATGGGGAGCAGGTGCAAGTGGAACTTGGTCACCTGGCCTAAGCCGCACCCACCTGGTGCCTTCCTGGTTGCCGCTCTTTTTCCCAACTTAGCAAGCCCCGCCCATCTGGTGCCTTCCTGGTTGCCGCTCTCTTTCCCTACTTAATTAGCAAGCAAGCCTCTTTTCCTTTGCAGATGGGGAGCAGGTCCAAGTGGATCTTGGTCACCTGGCCTAAGCGCCACCTTCCTGGTTGATGCTCTTTTTCCGACTTAGAATGCCTTGCCCACCTGGTGCCTTCCTGGTTGCCACTCTTTTTCTCTACTTAAGGAGCCCTCCCGCCTCTTTTCCTTTGCACATGGGGAGCAGGTGCAAGTGGAACTTGGTCACCTGGCCTAAGCTGCGCCCACCTGGTGCCTTCCTGGTTGCCGCTCTTTTTCCCCACTTAGCAAGCCCCGCTCATCTGGTGCCTTCCTGGTTGCAGCTCTCTTTCCCTACTTAATTAGCACTGAAGCCTCTTTTCCTTTGCAGATGGGGAGCAGGTGAAAGTGGAACTTGGTCACCTGGCCTAAGCGCCACCTTCCTGGTTGCTGCTCTTTTCCCCACTTAGAATGCCTCACCCACCTGGTGCCTTCCTGGTTGCTGCTCTGTTTCCCTACTTTAGGAGACCTCTAGCCTCTTTTCCTTTTCAGGTGGGGAGCAGGTGCAAGTGGATCTTGGTCACCTGGCCTAAACCACACCCAACTGGTGCCATTCTGGTTGCTGCTCTTTTTCCCCACTTAGCAAGCCCGCCCAGCTGGTGCCTTCCTGGTTGTCACTCTTTTTCCCTACTTAAGGAGTGCTCCATCCTCTTTTCCTTTGCAGATGAGGATCAGGAGCAAGTGGATATTCATCACCTGGCCTAAGCCACACCCACTTGGTGCCTTCCTGGTTGCAGCTCTTTTTCCCCACTTAGCAAGCCCCGCCCACCTGTTGGCATCCTGGTTGCATCTCTTTTTCCCTACTTAAGGAGCCCTCCAGCCTCTTTTCCTTTCCAGATGGGGAGCAGTGCAAGTGGAACTTGGTCACCTGGCGTAAGCTGTGCCCACCTGGTGCCTTCCTGGTTGCCGCTCTTTTTCCCCACTTAGCAAGCCCTGCCCATCTGGTGCCTTCCTGGTTGCCACTCTCTTTCCCTACTTAATTAGCACTCAAGCCTCTTTTCCTTTGCAGATGGGGAGCAGGTGCAAGTGGATCTTGGTCACCTGGCCTAAGCGCCACCTTCCTGGTTGCTGCTCTTTTTCCCCACTTAGAATGCCTCGCCCACCTGGTGCCTTCCTGGTTGCCACTCTTTTTCCCTACTTAAGGAGCCCTCTAGCCTCTTTTCCTTTGCAGATGGGGAGCAGGTGCAAGTGGATCTTGGTCGCCTGGCCTAAACTGCGCCCACCTGGTGCCTTCCTGGTTGCCACTCTTTTTCCCCACTTAGCAAGCCCCGCCCATCTGGTGCCTTCCTAGTTGCCGCTCTCTTTCCCTACTTAATTAGCACTCAAGCCTCTTTTCCTTTGCAGATGGGGAACAGGTGCAATTGGATCTTGGTCATCTGGCCTAAGTCCCACCTTCCTGGTTGCTGCTCTTTTTCCCCACTTAGAATGCCTTACCCACCTGGTGAATTCCTGGTTGCCGCTCTTTTTCCCTACTTAAGGAGCCCTCCAGCCTATTTTCCTTTGCAGATGGGGAGCAGGTGCAAGTGGATTTTGATCACCTGGCCTAAGCCCCGCCCACCTGGTGCCTTCCTGGTTGCCGCTCTTTTTCCCCACTTAGCAAGCCCCGGCCACCTGGCACCTTCCTGGTTGCTGCACTTTTTCCCTACTTGGCAAGCCCCACCCACCTGGAGCCTTCCTGGTTTCTGCTCTTTTTCCCTACTTAAGGAACCCTCCAACCTCTTTTCCTTTGCAGATGGGGAGCAGGTACAAGTGGATCTTGGTCACCTGGGCTAAACCCTGCCCACCTGGTGCCTTCCTGGTTGTCGTTCTTTTTCCCCACTTAGCAAGCCTCGCCCACCTGGTGCCTTCCTGGTTACTGCTCTTTTTCCCTGCTTAATTAGCACTCCAGCCTCTTTTCCTTTGCAGTTGGGGAAGAGGTGCAAGTGGATCTTGGTCACCTGGCCTAAGCCCCGCCCACCTGGTACCTTCCTGGTTGCAGCTCTTTTTCCCCACTTAGCAAGCTCCGCCCACCTGGTGCCATCCTGGTTACTGCTCTTTTTCCCAATTTAGCAAGCCCCACCCACCTGGAGCCTTCCTGGTTTCTGCTCTTTTTCCCTAGTTAAGGAGGCCTCCAACCTCTTTTCCTTTGCAGATGGGGTGCAGGTGCAAGTGGATCTTGGTCACCTGGGCTAAGCCCTGCCTACCTGGTGCCTTCCTGGTTGCTGCTCTTTTTCCCCCCTTAGCAAGCCCCGCCCACCTGGTGCCTTCCTGGTTGCCACTCTTTTTCCCTACTTAATTAGCCCTCCAGCCTCTTTTCCTTTGCAGTTGGGGAACAGGTGCAAGTGGATCTTGGTCATCTGGTCTAAGCCCCACCTTCCTGGTTGCTGCTCTTTTCCCCCACTTAGAATGCCTCGCCCACCTGGTGCCTTCCTGGTTGCCGCCCTGTTTCCCTACTTAAGGGGCCCTCCAGCCTCTTTTCCTTTTCAGATGGGGAGCTGGTGCAAGTGGATCTTGGTCACTTGGCCTAAACCCCACCCAACTGTTGCAATTCTGATTGCTGCTGTTTTTCCCCACTTAGCAAGCCCGCCTAGCTGGTGCCTTCCTGGTTGCCGCCCTGTTTCCCTACATGAGGAGCCCTCCAGCCTCTTTTCCTTTGCAGATGGGGAGCAGGAGCAAGGGGATCTTCGTCGCCTGGCCTAAGCCACACCCACCTAGTGCCTTTCTGGTTGCCACTCTTTTTCCCCACTTAGCACACCCCACCCACCTGGTGGCATCCTGGTTGCTGCTCTGTTTGCCTACTTAAGGAGCCCTCAAGCCTCTTTTACTTTACAGCTGGGGAGCAGGTGCAAGTGGATCTTAGTCACCTGGCCTAAGCACCATCTTTCTGGTTGCTGCTCTTTTTCTCCACTTAGAATGCCTCGCCCACCTGGTGCCTTCCTGGTTGCCGATCTGTTTCCCTACTTAAGTAGCCCTCCAGCCTCTTTTCCTTTCCAGATGGGGAGCAGGTGCAAGTGGATTTTGGTCACCTGGCCTAAGCCCCGGCCACCTGGTACCTTCCAGGTTGCAACTCTTTTTCCCCACTTAGCAAGCTCCGCCCACCTGGTACCATCCTGGTTACTGCTATTTTTCCCAATTTAGCAAGCCCCACCCACCTGGAGCCTTCCTGGTTTCTGCTCTTTTTCCCTACTTAAGGAGGCCTCCAACCTCTTTTCCTTTGCAGATGGGGAGCAGGTGCAAGTGGATCTTGGTCACCTGGCCTAAGCCCTGCCCACCTGGTGCCTTCCTGGTTGCCGCTCTTTTTCCCCACTTAGCAAGCCCCACCCACCTGGTGCCTTCTTGGTTGCCACTCTTTTTCCCTCCTTAATTAGCCCTCCAGCCTCTTTTCCTTTGCAGTTGGGGAACAGGTGCAAGTGGATCTTGGTCATCTGGTCTAAGCCCCACCTTCCTGGTTGCTGCTCTTTTTCCCCACTTAGAATGCCTCGCCCACCTGCTGCCTTCCTTGTTGCCGCTCTGTTTCCCTACTTAAGGAGCCCTCCAGCCTATTTTCCTTTTCAGATGGGGAGCAGGTGCAAGTGGATCTTGGTAACTTGACCTAAACCCCACCCAACTGTTGCCATTCTGATTGCTGCTGTTATTCCCCACTTAGCAAGCCCGCCCAGCAGGTGCCTTCCTGGTTGCCACTCTTTTTCACTACTTAATTAGCCCTGTATACTCCTTTCCTTTGCAGATGGGGAGCAGGTGCAAGTGGATCTTGGTCACCTGGCCTAAGCGCCACCTTCCTGGTTGATGCTCTTTTTCCCAACTTAGCAAGCCCCGCCCATCTGGTGCCTTCCTGGATGCCGCTCTCTTTCCCTACTTAATTAGCACTCAAGCCTCTTTTCCATTGCAGATGGGGAACAGGTGCAATTGGATCTTGGTCATCTGGCCTAAGTCCCACCTTCCTGGTTGCTGCTCTTTTTCCCCACTTAGAATGCCTTACCCACCTGGTGCATTCCTTGTTGCCGCTCTGTTTCCCTACTTAAGGAGCCCTCCAGCCTCTTTTCCTTTTCAGATGGGGAGCAGGTGCAAGTGGATCTTGGTCACTTGGCCTAAACCCCACCCAACTGGTGCAATTCTGATTTCTGCTGTTTTTCCCCACTTAGCAAGCCCGCCTAGCTGGTGCCTTCCTGGTTGCCGCCCTGTTTCCCTACTTGAGGAGCCCTCCAGCCTCTTTTCCTTTGCAGATGGGGAGCAGGAGCAAGTGGATCTTCGTCGCCTTGCCTAAGCCACACCCACCTGGTGCCTTCCTGGTTGCCACTCTTTTTCCCCACTTAGCACACCCCACCCACCTGGTGGCATCCTGGTTGCTGCTCTGTTTGCCTACTTAAGGAGCCCTCAAGCCTCTTTTACTTTGCAGCTGGGGAGCAGGTGCAAGTGGATCTTAGTCACCTGGCCTAAGCACCATCTTTCTGGTTGCTGCTCTTTTTCTCCACTTAGAATGCCTCGCCCACCTGGTGCCTTCCTGGTTGCCGCTCTGTTTCCCTACTTAAGTAGCCCTCCAGCCTCTTTTCCTTTGCAGATGGGGAGCAGGTGCAAGTGGATTTTGGTCACCTCGCCTAAGCCCCGGCCACCTGGTACCTTCCTGGTTGCAACTCTTTTTCCCCACTTAGCAAGCTCCGCCCACCTGGTGCCATCCTGGTTACTGCTCTTTTTCCCAACTTAGCAAGCCCCACCCACCTGGAGCCTTCCTGGTTGCCGCCCTGTTTCCCTACTTAAGGAGCCCTCCAGCCTCTTTTCCTTTTCAGATGGGGAGCAGGTGCAAGTGGATCTTGGTCACTTGGCCTAAACCCCACCCAACTGTTGCAATTCTGATTTCTGCTGTTTTTCCCCACTTAGCAAGCCCGCCTAGCTGGTGCCTTCCTGGTTGCCGCCCTGTTTCCCTACTTGAGGAGCCCTCCAGCCTCTTTTCCTTTGCAGATGGGGAGCAGGAGCAAGTGGATCTTCGTCGCCTGGCCTAAGCCACACCCACCTGGTGCCTTCCTGGTTGCCACTCTTTTTCCCCACTTAGCACACCCCACCTACCTGGTGGCATCCTGGTTGCTGCTCTGTTTGCCTACTTAAGGAGCCCTCAAGCCTCTTTTACTTTGCAGCTGGGGAGCAGGTGCAAGTGGATCTTAGTCACCTGGCCTAAGTACCATCTTTCTGGTTGCTGCTCTTTTTCTCCACTTAGAATGCCTCGCCCACCTGGTGCCTTCCTGGTTGCCGCTCTGTTTCCCTACTTAAGTAGCCCTCCAGCCTCTTTTCCTTTGCAGATGGGGAGCAGGTGCAAGTGGATTTTGGTCACCTCGCCTAAGCCCCGGCCACCTGGTACCTTCCTGGTTGCAACTCTTTTTCCCCACTTAGCAAGCTCCGCCCACCTGGTGCCATCCTGGTTACTGCTCTTTTTCCCAATTTAGCAAGCCCCACCCACCTGGAGCCTTCCTGGTTTCTGCTCTTTTTCCCTACTTAAGGAGGCCGCCAACGTCTTTTCCTTTGCAGATGGGGAGCAGGTGCAAGTGGATCTTGGTCACCTGGCCTAAGCCCTGCCCACCTGGTGCCTTCCTGGTTGCCGCTCTTTTTCCCCACTTAGCAAGCCCCACCCACCTGGTGCCTTCTTGGTTGCCACTCTTTTTCCCTACTTAATTAGCCCTCCAGCCTCTTTTCCTTTGCAGTTGGGGAACAGGTGCAAGTGAATCTTGGTCATCTGGTCTAAGCCCCACCTTCCTGGTTGCTGCTCTTTTTCCCCACTTAGAATGCCTCGCCCACCTGCTTCCTCCCTTGTTGCCGCTCTGTTTCCCTACTTAAGGAGTCCTCCAGCCTATTTTCATTTTCAAATGGGAGCAGGTGCAAGTGGATCTTGGTAACTTGGCCTAAACCCCACCCAACTGTTGCCATTCTGATTGCTGCTGTTATTCCCCACTTACCAAGCCCGCCCAGCAGGTGCCTTCCTGGTTGCCACTCTTTTTCACTACTTAATTAGCCCTCTATACTCCTTTCCTTTGCAGATGGGGAGCAGGTGCAAGTGGATCTTGGTCACCTGGCCTAAGCGCCACCTTCCATGTTGATGCTCTTTCTCCCCACTTAGCAAGCTCCGCCCACCTGGTGCCATCCTGGTTACTGCTCTTTTTCCCAATTTAGCAAGCCCCGCCCATCTGGTGCCTTCCTGGTTTCCGCTCTCTTTCCCTACTTAATTAGCACTCAAGCCTCTTTTCCTTTGCAGATGGGGAACAGGTGCAATTGGATCTTGGTCATCTGGCCTAAGTCCCACCTTCCTGGTTGCTGCTCTTTTTCCCCACTTAGAATGCCTTACCCACCTGGTGAATTCCTGGTTGCCGCTCTTTTTCCCTACTTAAGGAGCCCTACAGCCTCTTTTCCTTTGCAGATGGGGAGCAGGTGCAAGTAGATTTTGGTCACCTGGCTTAAGCCCCGCCCACCTGGTGCCTTCCTGGTTGCCGCTCTTTTTCCCCACTTAGCAAGTTCCGGCCACCTGGCACCTTCCTGGTTGCTGCTCTTTTCCCCCACTTGGCAAGCCCCAAAAACCTGGAGCCTTCCTGGTTTCTGCTCTTTTTCCCTACTTAAGGAACCCTCCAACATCTTTTCCTTTGCAGATGGGGAGCAGGTGCAAGTGGATCTTGGTCACCTGGCCTAAACCCTGCCCACCTGGTGCCTTCCAGGTTGTCACTCTTTTTCCCCACTTAGCAAGCCTCGCCCACCTGGTGCCTTCCTGGTTGCCGCTCTTTTTCCCTACTTAATTTAGCACTCCAGCCCCTTTTCCTTTGCAGTTGGGGAAGTGGTGCAAGTGGATCTTGGTCAACTGGCCTAAGCCCCGTCTTCCTGGTTGTTGCTGTTTTTCCCCACTTAGAATGCCTCGCCCACCTGGTGCCTTCCTGGTTGCCGCTCTGTTTCCCTACTTAAGGAGCCCTCCAGCCTCTTTTCCTTTGCAGATGGGAGCAGGTGCAAGTGGATTTTGGTCACCTGGCCTAAGCCCCGCCCACCTGGTACCTTCCTGGTTGCAGCTCTTTTTCCCCACTTAGCTAGCCCCGCCCACCTGGCACCTTACTGGTTGCTGCTCTTTTTCTCCACTTAGCAAGCCCCACCCACCTGGAGCCTTCCTGGTTTCTGCTCTTTTTCCCTAATTAAGGAGCCCTCCAACCTCTTTTCCTTTGCAGATGGGGAGCAGGTGCAAGTGGATCTTGGTCACCTGGCCTAAGCCCTGCCCACCTGGTGCCTTCCTGGTTGCCACTCTTTTTCCCCACTTAGCAAGCCCCGCCCAACTGGTGCCTTCCTGGTTGCCACTCTTTTTCCCTACTTAGTTAGCCCTCCAGCCTCTTTTCCTTTGAAGTTGGGGAACAGGTGCAAGTGGATCTTGGTCATCTGGTCTAAGCCCCACCTTCTTGGTTGCTGCTCTTTTTCCCCACTTAGAATGCCTCGCCGACCTGCTGCCTTCCTTGTTGCCGCTGTTTCCCTACTTAAGGAGCACTCCAGCTTATTTTCCTTTTCAGATGGGGAGCAGGTGCAAGTGGATCTTGGTCACTTGGCCTAAACCCCACCCAACTGTTGCCATTCTGATTGCTGATGTTATTCCCCACTTAGCAAGCCCGCCCAGCTCGTGCCTTCCTGGTTGCCACTCTTTTTCATTACTTAATTAGCCGTCCATCCTCTTTTCCTTTGCAGATGGGGAGCAGTATCAGGTGGATCTTCATCAAATGGCCTAAGCCACACCCACCTGGTGCCTTCCTGGTTGCCGCTCTTTTTCCACACTTAGCAAGCCGCGCCCACCTGTTGGCATCCTGGTTGCATCTCTGTTTCCCTACTTAACGAGCCCTCCAGCCTCTTTTCCTTTGCAGTTGGGGAGCAGGTGCAAGTGGAACTTGGTCACCTGGCCTAAGCCTCACCCACCTGGTGCCTTCCTGGTTGCCGCTCTTTTTCCCCACTTAGCAAGCCCCGCCCATCTGGTGCCTTCCTGGTTGCCGCTCTCTTTCCCTACTTAATTAGCACTCAAGCCTCTTTTCCTTTTCAGATGGGGAGCAGGTGCAAGTGGATCTTGGTCACCTGGCATAAACGCCACCTTCCTGGTTGATGCTCTTATTCCCACTTAGAATGCCTCGCCCACCTGGTGCCTTCCTGGTTGCCACGCTTTTTCCCTACTTAAGGAGCCCTCCAGCCTCTTTTCCTTTGCACATGGGGAGCAGGTGCAAGTGGAACTTGGTCACCTGGCCTAAGCTGCGCCCACCTGGTGCCTTCCTGGTTGCCGCTCTTTTTCCCCACTTAGCAAGCCCCGCTCATCTGGTGCCTTGCTGGTTGCAGCTCTCTTTCCCTACTTAATTAGCACTGAAGCCTCTTTTCTGTTGCAGATGGGGAGCAGGTGCAAGTGGATCTTGGTCACCTGGCCTAAGCGCCACCTTCCTGGTTGCTGCTCTTTTTCCCCACTTAGAATGCCTCGCCCACCTGGTGCCTTCCTGGTTGCTGCTCTGTTTCCCTACTTAAGGAGACCTCTAGCCTCTTTTCCTTTTCAGATGGGGATCTTGGTCACCTGGCCTAAACCCCACCCAACTGGTGCCATTCTGGTTGCTGCTCTTTTTCCCCACTTAGCAAGCCCGCACAGCTGGTGCCTTCCTGGTTGCCACTCTTTTTCCCTACTTAAGGAGTGCTCCATCCTCTTTTCCTTTGCAGATGGGGAGCAGGAGCAAGTGGATATTCATAACCTGGCCTAAGCCACACCCACTTGGTGCCTTCCTGGTTGCCGCTCTTTTTCCCCACTTAGCAAGCCCCGCCCACCTGTTGGCATCCTGGTTGCATCTCTTTTTCCCTACTTAAGGAGCCCTCCAGCCTCTTTTCCTTTCCAGATGGGGAGCAGGTGCAAGTGGAACTTGGTCACCTGGCCTAAGCTGTGCCCACCTGGTGCCTTCCTGGTTGCCGCTCTTTTTCCCCACTTAGCAAGCCCCGCCCATCTGGTGCCTTCCTGGTTGCCGCTCTCTTTCCCTACTTAATTAGTACTCAAGCCTCTTTTCCTTTGCAGATGGGGAGCAGGTGCAAGTGAATCTTGGTCACCTGGCCTAAGCGCCACCTTCCTGGTTGCTGCTCTTTTTCTCCACTTAGAATGCCTCGCCCACCTGGTACCTTCCTGGTTGCCGCCCTTTTTCCCTACTTTAGGAGCCCTCCAGCCTCTTTTCCTTTGCAGATGGGGAGCAGGTGCAAGTGGATCTTGGTCGCCTGGCCTAAACTGCACCCCGCCCACCTGGTGCCTTCCTGGTTGCCGCTCTTTTTCCCCACTTAGCAAGCCCCGCCCATCTGGTGCCTTCCTGGTTGCCGCTCTCTTTCCCTACTTAATTAGCACTCAAGCCTCTTTTCCTTTGCAGATGGGGAACAGGTGCAATTGGATCTTGGTCATCTGGCCTAAGTCCCACCTTCCTGGTTGCTGCTCTTTTTCCCCACTTAGAGTCCCTTACCCACCTGGTGCATTCCTGGTTGCCGCTCTTTTTCCCTACTTAAGGAGCCCTCCAGCCTCTTTTCCTTTGCAGATGGGGAGCAGGTGCAAGTGGATTTTGGTCACCTGGCCAAGCCCCGCCCACCTGGTGCCTTCCTGGTTGCCGCTCTTTTTCCCCACTTAGCAAGCCCCATCCACATGGCACCTTCCTGGTTGCTGCTCTTTTTCCCCACTTGGCAAGCCCCACCCACCTGGAGCCTTCCTGGTTTCTGCTCTTTTTCCCTACTTAAGGAACCCTCCAACCTCTTTTCCTTTGCAGATGGGGAGCAGGTAGAAGTGGATCTTGGTCACCTGGGCTAAACCCTGCCCACCTGGTGCCTTCCTGGTTGTCGCTCTTTTTCCCCACTTAGCAAGCCTCGCCCACCTGGTGCCTTCCTGGTTGCCGCTCTTTTTCCCTACTTAATTAGCACTCCAGACTCTTTTCCTTTGCAGTTGGGGAAGAGGTGCAAGTGGATCTTGGTCACCTGGCCTTAGCCCCGCCCACCTGGTACCTTCCTGGTTGCAGCTCTTTTTCCCCACTTAGCAAGCTCCGCCCACCTGGTGCCATCATGGTTACTGCTCTTTTTCCCAATTTAGCAAGCCCCACCCACCTGGAGCCTTCCTGGTTTCTGCTCTTTTTCCCTAGTTAAGGAGGCCTCCAACCTCTTTTCCTTTGCAGATGGGGTGCAGGTGCAAGTGGATCTTGGTCACCTGGGCTAAGCCCTGCCTACCTGGTGCCTTCCTGGTTGCTGCTCTTTTTCCCCCCTTAGCAAGCCCCGCCCACCTGGTGCCTTCCTGGTTGCCACTCTTTTTCCCTACTTAATTAGCCCTCCAGCCTCTTTTCCTTTGCAGTTGGGGAACAGGTGCAAGTGGATCTTGGTCATCTGGTCTAAGCCCCACCTTCCTGGTTGCTGCTCTTTTCCCCCACTTAGAATGCCTCGCCCACCTGGTGCCTTCCTGGTTGCCGCCCTGTTTCCCTACTTAAGGAGCCCTCCAGCCTCTTTTCCTTTTCAGATGGGGAGCAGGTGCATGTGGATCTTGGTCACTTGGCCTAAACCCCATCCAACTGTTGCAATTCTGATTGCTGCTGTTTTTCCCCACTTAGCAAGCCCGCCTAGCTGGTGCCTTCCTGGTTGCCGACCTGTTTCCCTACTTGAGGAGACCTCCAGCCTCTTTTCCTTTGCAGATGGGGAGCAGGAGCAAGTGGATCTTCGTCGCCTGGCCTAAGCCACACCCACCTGGTGGCTTCCTGGTTGCCACTCTTTTTCCCCACTTAGCACACCCCAACCACCTGGTGGCATCCTGGTTGCTGCTCTGTTTGCCTACTTAAGGAGCCCTCAAGCCTCTTTTACTTTGCAGCTGAGGAGCAGGTGCAAGTGGATCTTAGTCACCTGGCCTAAGCACTATCTTTCTGGTTGCTGCTCTTTTTCTCCACTTAGAATGCCTCGCCCACCTGGTGCCTTCCTGGTTGCCGCTCTGTTTCCCTACTTAAGTAGCCCTCCAGTCTCTTTTCCTTTGCAGATGTGGAGCAGGTGCAAGTGGATTTTGGTCACCTGGCCTAAGCCCCGGCCACCTGGTACCTTCCTGGTTGCAGCTCTTTTTCCCCACTTAGCAAGCTCCGCCCACCTGGTGCCATCCTGCTTACTGCTCTTTTTCCCAACTTAGCAAGCCCCACCCACCTGGAGCCTTCCTGGTTTCTGCTCTTTTTCCCTACTTAAGGAGGCCTCCAACCTCTTTTCCTTTGCAGATGGGGAGCAGGTACAAGTGGATCTTGGTCACCTGGCCTAAGCCCTGCCCACCTGGTGCCTTCCTAGTTGTCGCTCTTTTTCCCCACTTAGCAAGCCCCACCCACCTGGTGCCTTCTTGGTTGCCACTCTTTTTCCCTACTTAATTAGCCCTCCAGCCTCTTTTCCTTTGCAGTTGGGGAACAGGTGCAAGTGGATCTTGGTCATCTGGTCTAAACCCCACCTTCCTGGTTGCTGCTCTTTTTCCCCACTTAGAATGCCTCGCCCACCTGCTGCCTTCCTTGTTGCCGCTCTGTTTCCCTACTTAAGGAGCCCTCCAGCCTATTTTCCTTTTCAGATGGGGAGCAGGTGCAAGTGGATCTTGGTAACTTGGCCTAAACCCCACCCAACTGTTGCCATTCTGATTGCTGCTGTTATTCCCCACTTAGCAAGCCCGCCCAGCTGGTGCCTTCCTGGTTGCCACTCTTTTTCACTACTTAATTAGCCCTCTATACTCCTTTCCTTTGCAGATGAGGAGCAGCTGCAAGTGGATCTTGGTCACCTGTCCTAAGCGCCACCTTCCTGGTTGATGCTCTTTCTCCCCACTTAGCAAGCTCCGCCCACCTGGTGCCATCCTGGTTACTGCTCTTTTTCCCAACTTAGCAAGCCCCGCCCATCTGGTGCCTTCCTGGTTGCCGCTCTCTTTCCCTACTTAATTAGCACTCAAGCCTCTTTTCCTTTGCAGATGGGGAACAGGTGCAAGTGGATCTTGGTAACTTGGCCTAAACCCCACCCAACTGTTGCCATTCTGATTGCTGCTGTTATTCCCCACTTAGCAAGCCCGCCCAGCTGGTGCCTTCCTGGTTGCCACTCTTTTTCACTACTTAATTAGCCCTCTATACTCCTTTCCTTTGCAGATGGGGAGCAGGTGCAAGTGGATCTTGGTCACCTGCCTAAGCGCCACCTTCCTGGTTGATGCTCTTTCTCCCCACTTAGCAAGCTCCGCCCACCTGGTGCCATCCTGGTTACTGCTCTTTTTCCCAACTTAGTAAGCCCCGCCCATCTGGTGCCTTCCTGGTTGCCGCTCTCTTTCCCTACTTAATTAGCACTCAAGCCTCTTTTCCTTTGCAGATGGGGAACAGGTGCAATTGGATCTTGGTCATCTGGCCTAAGTCCCACCTTCCTGGTTGCTGCTCTTTTTCCCCACTTAGAATACCTTACCCACCTGGTGCATTCCTGGTTGCCACTCTTTTTCCCTACTTAAGGAGCCCTCCAGCCTCTTTTCCTTTGCAGATGGGGAGCAGTTGCAAGTGGATTTTGGTCACCTGGCCTAAGCCCCGCCCACCTGGTGCCTTCCTGGTTGCCGCTCTTTTTCCCCACTTAGCAAGCCCCGGCCACCTGGCACCTTCCTGGTTGCTGCTCTTTTTCCCCACTTGGCAAGCCCCACCCACCTGGAGCCTTCCTGGTTTCTGCTCTTTTTCCCTACTTAAGGAACCCTCCAACCTCTTTTCCTTTGCAGATGGGGAGCAGGTGCAAGTGGATCTTGGTCACCTGGCCTAAACCCTGCCCACCTGGTGCCTTCCTGGTTGTCTCTCTTTTTCCCCACTTAGCAAGCCTCGCCCACCTGGTGCCTTCCTAGTTGTCGCTCTTTTTCTCTACTTAATTAGCACTCCAGCCCCTTTTCCTTTGCAGTTGGGGAAGTCGTGCAAGTGGATCTTGGTCAACTGGCCTAAGCCCCGTCTTCCTGGTTGTTGCTCTTTTTCCCCACTTAGAATGCCTCGCCCACTTGGTGCCTTCCTGGTTGCCGCTGTGTTTCCCTACTTAAGGAGCCCTCCAGCCTCTTTTCCTTTGCAGATGGGGAGCAGGTGCAAGTGGATTTTGGTCACCTGGCCTAAGCCCCGCCCACCTGGTGCCTACCTGGTTGCTGCTCTTTTTCCCCACTTAGCTAGCCCCGCCCACCTGGCACCTTCCTGGTTACTGCTCTTTTTCCCCACTTAGCAAGCCCCACCCACCTGGAGCCTCCCTGGTTTCTGCTCTTTTTCCCTACTTAAGGAGCCCTCCAACCTCTTTTCCTTTGCAGTTGGGGAACAGGTGCAAGTGGATCTTGGTCATCTAGTCTAAGCCCCACGTTCCTGGTTGCTGCTCTTTTTCCCCACTTAGAATGCCTCGCCGACCTGCTGCCTTCCTTGCTGCCGCTCTGTTTCCCTACTTAAGGAGCACTCCAGTTTATTTTCCTTTTCAGATGGGGAGCAGGTGCAAGTGGATCTTGGTCACTTGGCCTAAACCCCACCCAACTGTTGCCATTCTGATTGCTGATGTTATTCCCCACTTAGCAAGCCCGCCCAGCTGGTGCCTTACTGGTTGCCACTCTTTTTCATTACTTAATTAGCCCTCCATCCTCTTTTCCTTTGCAGATGGGGAGCAGTATCAAGTGGATCTTCATCACCTGGCCTAAGCCACACCCACCTGGTGCCTTCCTGGTTGCTGCTCTTTTTCCCCACTTAGCAAGCCCCGCCCACATGTTGGCATCTCTGTTTCCCTACTTAACGAGCCCTCCAGCCTCTTTTCCTTTGCAGATGGGGAGCAGGTGCAAGTGGAACTTGGTCACCTGGCCTAAGCCGCACCCACCTGGTGCCTTCCTGGTTGCCGCTCTTTTTCCCCACTTAGCAAGCCCCGCTCATCTGGTGCCTTCCTGGTTGCAGCTCTCTTTCCCTACTTAATTAGCACTGAAGCCTCTTTTCCTTTGCAGATGGGGAGCAGGTGCAAGTGGATCTTGGTCACATGGCCTAAGCGCCACCTTCCTGGTTGCTGCTCTTTTTCCCCACTTAGAATGCCTTGCCCACCTGGTGCCTTTCTGGTTGCTGCTCTGTTTCCCTACTTAAGGAGACCTCTAGCCTCTTTTACTTTTCAGATGGGGAGCAGGTGCAAGTGGACCTTGGTCACCTGGCCTAAACCCCACCCAACAGATGCCATTCTGGTTGCTGCTCTTTTTCCCCACTTAGCAAGCCCGCCCAGCTGGTGCCTTCCTGGTTGCCACTCTTTTTCATTACTTAATTAGCCCTCCATCCTCTTTTCCTGTGCAGATGGGGAGCAGTATCAAGTGGATCTTCATCACCTGGCCTAAGCCACACCCACCTGGTGCCTTCCTGGTTGCCGCTCTTTTTCCCCACTTAGCAAGCCCCGCCCACCTGTTGGCATCCTGGTTGCATCTCTTTTTCCCTTTTTAAGGATCCCTCCAGCCTCTTTTCCTTTCCAGATGGGGAGCAGGTGCAAGTGGAACTTGGTCACCTGGCCTAAGCTGCGCCCACCTGGTGCCTTCCTGGTTGCCGCTCTTTTTTCCCACTTATCAAGCCCCACCCATCTGGTGCCTTCCTGGTTGCCGCTCTCTTTCCCTACTTAATTAGCACTCAAGCCTCTTTTCCTTTGCAGATGGGGAGCAGGTGCAAGTGGATCTTGGTCACCTGGCCTAAGCGCCACCTTCCTGGTTGCTGCTCTTTTTCCCCACTTAGCAAGCCTTGCCTTCCTGGTTGCTGCTCTTTTTCCCTACTTACGGAGCCCTCCAACCTCTTTTCCTTTGCAGATGGGGAGCAGGTGCAAGTGGATCTTGGTCACATGGCCTAAGCCCTGCCCACCTGGTGCCTTCCTGGTTGCCACTCTTTTTCCCCACTTAGCAAGCCCCGCCCACCTGGTGCCTTCCTGGTTGCCACTCTTTTCCCTACTTAATTAGCCCTCCAGCCTCTTTTCCTTTGCAGTTGGGGAACAGGTGCAAGTGGATCTTGGTCATCTGGTCTAAGCCCCACGTTCCTGGTTGCTGCTCTTTTTCCCCACTTAGAATGCCTCGCCGACCTGCTGCCTTCCTTGTTGCCGCTCTGTTTCCCTACTTAAGGAGCACTCCAGTTTATTTTCCTTTTCAGATGGGGAGCAGGTGCAAGTGGATCTTGGTCACTTGGCCTAAACCCCACCCAACTGTTGCCATTCTGATTGCTGATGTTATTCCCCACTTAGCAAGCCCGCCCAGCTGGTGCCTTCCTGGTTGCCACTCTTTTTCATTACTTAATTAGCCCTCCATCCTCTTTTCCTGTGCAGATGGGGAGCAGTATCAAGTGGATCTTCATCACCTGGCCTAAGCCACACCCACCTGGTGCCTTCCTGGTTGCTGCTCTTTTTCCCCACTTAGCAAGCTCCACCCACCTGGTGCCATCCTGGTTACTGCTCTTTTTCCCAACTTAGCAAGCCCCACCCACCTCGAGCCTTCCTGGTTTCTGCTCTTTTTCCCTACTTAAGGAGGCCTCCAACCTCTTTTCCTTTGCAGATGGGGAGCAGGTGTAAGTGTATCTTGGTCACCTGGCCTAAGCCCTGCCCACCTGGTGCTTTCCTGGGTGCCGCTCTTTTTCCCCACTTAGCAAGCCCCACCCACCTGGTGCCTTCCTGGTTGCCACTCTTTTTCCCTACTTAATTAGCCCTCCAGCCTCTTTTCCTTTGCAGTTGGGGAGCAGGTGCAAGTGGATTTTCGTCACCTGGCCTAAGCCCCGCCCACCTGGTACCTTCTTTGTTGCCGCTCTTTTTCCCCACTTAGCAAGCCCCGCCCACCTGGCACCTTCCTGGTTGCTGCTCTTTTTCCCCACTTAGCAAGCCCCACCCACCTTGAGCCTTCCTGGTTTCTGCTCTTTTTCCCTACTTAAGGAGCCCTCCAACCTCTTTTCCTTTGCAGATGGGGAGCAGGTGCAAGTGGATCTTGGTCACCTGGCCTAAGCCCTGCCCAACTGGTGCCTTACTGGTTGTCACTCTTTTTCCCCACTTAGCAAGCCTCGCCCACCTGGTGCCTTCCTGGTTGGTGCTCTTTTTCCCTACTTAATTAGCACTCCAGCCTCTTTTCCTTTGCAGTTGTGGAAGAGGTGCAAGTGGATCTTGGTCACCTGGCCTAAGCCCCATCTTCCTGGTTGCTGCTCTTTTTCCCCACTTAGAATGCCTCGCCCACCTGGTGCATTCCTGGTTGCCGCTCTGTTTCCCTACTTAAGGAGCCCTCCAGCCCCTTTTCCTTTGCAGATGGGGAGCAGGTGCAAGTGGATTTTGGTCACCTGGCCTAAGCCCCGCCCACCTGGTGCCTCCCTGGTTGCCGCTCATTTTCCCCACTTAGCTAGCCCCGCCCACCTGGCACCTTCCTGGTTACTGCTCTTTTTCCCCACTTAGCAAGCCCCACCCACCTGGAGCCTTCCTGGTTTCTGCTCTTTTTCCCTACTTAAGGAGCCCTCCAACCTCTTTTCCTTTGCAGATGGGGAGCAGGTGCAAGTGGATCTTGGTCACCTGGCCTAAGCACTGCCCACCTGGTGCCTTCCTGGTTGTCGCTCTTTTTCCCCACTTAGCAAGCTTCGCCCACCTGGTGCCTTCCTGGTTGCCGCTCTTTTTCCCTACTTAATTAGCACTCCAGCCCCTTTTCCTTTGCAGTTGGGGAAATGGTGCAAGTGGATCTTGGTCAACTGGCCTAAGCCCCGTGTTCCTGGTTGTTGCTCTTTTTCCCCACTTAGAATGCCTCGCCCACCTGGTGCCTTCCTGGTTGCCGCTCTGTTTCCCTACTTAAGGAGCCCTCCAGCCTCTTTTCCTTTGCAGATGGAAGCAGGTGCAAGTGGATTTTGGTCACCTGGCCTAAGCCCCGCCCACCTGGTACCTTCCTAGTTGCAGCTCTTTTTCCCCACTTAGCTAGCCCCGCCCACCTGGCACCTTCCTGGTTGCTGCTCTTTTTCTCCACTTAGCAAGCCCCACCCACCTGGAGCCTTCCTGGTTTCTGCTCTTTTTCCCCAATTAGGGAGCCCTCCAACCTCTTTTCCTTTGCAGATGGGGAGCAGGTGCAAGTGGATCTTGGTCACC
The DNA here is from genome assembly GCF_040938575.1 of Ambystoma mexicanum. Classification (NCBI taxonomy): domain Eukaryota; kingdom Metazoa; phylum Chordata; class Amphibia; order Caudata; family Ambystomatidae; genus Ambystoma; species Ambystoma mexicanum. The sequence continues at coordinate 311,600,781 of NC_090936.1, forward strand.
TGGCCTAAGCCCTGCCCACCTGGTGCCTTCCTGGTTGCCACTCTTTTTCCCCACTTAGCAAGCCCCGCCCACCTGGTGCCTTCCTGGTTGCCACTCTTTTTCCCTACTTAATTAGCCCTCCAGGCTCTTTTCCTTTGCAGTTGGGGAACAGGTGCAAGTGGATCTTGGTCATCTGGTCTAAGCCCCACCTTCCTGGTTGCTGCTCTTTTTCCCCACTTAGAATGCCTCGCCGACCTGCTGCCTTCCTTGTTGCCGCTCTGTTTCCCTACTTAAGGAGCCCTCCAGCCTATTTTCCTTTTCAGATGGGGAGCAGGTGCAAGTGGATCTTGGTCACTTGGCCTAAACCCCACCCAACTGTTGCCATTCTGATTGCTGATGTTATTCCCCACTTAGCAAGCCCGCCCAGCTCGTGCTTTCCTGGTTGCCACTCTTTTTCATTACTTAATTAGCCGTCCATCCTCTTTTCCTTTGCAGATGGGGAGCAGTATCAAGTGGATCTTCATCAAATGGCCTAAGCCACACCCACCTGGTGCCTTCCTGGTTGCCGCTCTTTTTCCCCATTTAGCAAGCCCCGCCCACCTGTTGGCATCCTGGTTGCATCTCGGTTTCCCTACTTAACGAGCCCTCCAGCCTCTTTTCCTTTGCAGATGGGGAGCAGGTGCAAGTGGAACTTGGTCACCTGGCCTAAGCCGCACCCACCTGGTGCCTTCCTGGTTGCCGCTATTTTTCCCGACTTAGCAAGCCCCTCCCATCTGGTGCCTTCCTGGTTGCCGCTCTCTTTCCCTACTTAATTAGCACTCAAGCCTCTTTTCCTTTGCAGATGGGGAGCAGGTGCAAGTGGATCTTGGTCACCTGGCCTAAGCGCCACCTTCCTGGTTGATGTTCTTTTTCCGACTTAGAATGCCTCGCCCACCTGGTGCCTTCCTGGTTGCCACTCTTTTTCCCTACTTAAGGAGCCCTCCAGCCTCTTTTCCTTTGCACGTGGGGAGCAGGTGCAAGTGGAACTTGGTCACCTGGCCTAAGCTGCGCCCACCTGGTGCCTTCCTGGTTGCCGCTCTTTTTCCCCACTTAGCAAGCCCCGCTCATCTGGTGCCTTCCTGGTTGCAGCTCTCTTTCCCTACTTAATTAGCACTGAAGCCTCTTTTCCTTTGCAGATGGGGAGCAGGTGAAAGTGGATCTTGGTCACCTGGCCTAAGCGCCACCTTCCTGGTTGCTGCTCTTTTCCCCACTTAGAATGCCTCGCCCACCTGGTGCCTTCCTGGTTGCTGCTCTGTTTCCCTACTTAAGGAGACCTCTAGCCTCTTTTCCTTTTCAGGTGGGGAGCAGGTGCAAGTGGATCTTGGTCACCTGGGCTAAACCCTGCCCACCTGGTGCCTTCCTGGTTGTCGCTCTTTTTCCCCACTTAGCAAGCCTCGCCCACCTGGTGCCTTCCTGGTTGCCGCTCTTTTTCCCTACTTAATTAGCACTCCAGACTCTTTTCCTTTGCAGTTGGGGAAGAGGTGCAAGTGGATCTTGGTCACCTGGCCTTAGCCCCGCCCACCTGGTACCTTCCTGGTTGCAGCTCTTTTTCCCCACTTAGCAAGCTCCGCCCACCTGGTGCCATCATGGTTACTGCTCTTTTTCCCAATTTAGCAAGCCCCACCCACCTGGAGCCTTCCTGGTTTCTGCTCTTTTTCCCTAGTTAAGGAGGCCTCCAACCTCTTTTCCTTTGCAGATGGGGTGCAGGTGCAAGTGGATCTTGGTCACCTGGGCTAAGCCCTGCCTACCTGGTGCCTTCCTGGTTGCTGCTCTTTTTCCCCCCTTAGCAAGCCCCGCCCACCTGGTGCCTTCCTGGTTGCCACTCTTTTTCCCTACTTAATTAGCCCTCCAGCCTCTTTTCCTTTGCAGTTGGGGAACAGGTGCAAGTGGATCTTGGTCATCTGGTCTAAGCCCCACCTTCCTGGTTGCTGCTCTTTTCCCCCACTTAGAATGCCTCGCCCACCTGGTGCCTTCCTGGTTGCCGCCCTGTTTCCCTACTTAAGGAGCCCTCCAGCCTCTTTTCCTTTTCAGATGGGGAGCAGGTGCATGTGGATCTTGGTCACTTGGCCTAAACCCCATCCAACTGTTGCAATTCTGATTGCTGCTGTTTTTCCCCACTTAGCAAGCCCGCCTAGCTGGTGCCTTCCTGGTTGCCGCCCTGTTTCCCTACTTGAGGAGACCTCCAGCCTCTTTTCCTTTGCAGATGGGGAGCAGGAGCAAGTGGATCTTCGTCGCCTGGCCTAAGCCACACCCACCTGGTGGCTTCCTGGTTGCCACTCTTTTTCCCCACTTAGCACACCCCAACCACCTGGTGGCATCCTGGTTGCTGCTCTGTTTGCCTACTTAAGGAGCCCTCAAGCCTCTTTTACTTTGCAGCTGGGGAGCAGGTGCAAGTGGATCTTAGTCACCTGGCCTAAGCACTATCTTTCTGGTTGCTGCTCTTTTTCTCCACTTAGAATGCCTCGCCCACCTGGTGCCTTCCTGGTTGCCGCTCTGTTTCCCTACTTAAGTAGCCCTCCAGTCTCTTTTCCTTTGCAGATGTGGAGCAGGTGCAAGTGGATTTTGGTCACCTGGCCTAAGCCCCGGCCACCTGGTACCTTCCTGGTTGCAGCTCTTTTTCCCCACTTAGCAAGCTCCGCCCACCTGGTGCCATCCTGCTTACTGCTCTTTTTCCCAACTTAGCAAGCCCCACCCACCTGGAGCCTTCCTGGTTTCTGCTCTTTTTCCCTACTTAAGGAGGCCTCCAACCTCTTTTCCTTTGCAGATGGGGAGCAGGTACAAGTGGATCTTGGTCACCTGGCCTAAGCCCTGCCCACCTGGTGCCTTCCTAGTTGTCGCTCTTTTTCCCCACTTAGCAAGCCCCACCCACCTGGTGCCTTCTTGGTTGCCACTCTTTTTCCCTACTTAATTAGCCCTCCAGCCTCTTTTCCTTTGCAGTTGGGGAACAGGTGCAAGTGGATCTTGGTCATCTGGTCTAAACCCCACCTTCCTGGTTGCTGCTCTTTTTCCCCACTTAGAATGCCTCGCCCACCTGCTGCCTTCCTTGTTGCCGCTCTGTTTCCCTACTTAAGGAGCCCTCCAGCCTATTTTCCTTTTCAGATGGGGAGCAGGTGCAAGTGGATCTTGGTAACTTGGCCTAAACCCCACCCAACTGTTGCCATTCTGATTGCTGCTGTTATTCCCCACTTAGCAAGCCCGCCCAGCTGGTGCCTTCCTGGTTGCCACTCTTTTTCACTACTTAATTAGCCCTCTATACTCCTTTCCTTTGCAGATGAGGAGCAGCTGCAAGTGGATCTTGGTCACCTGTCCTAAGCGCCACCTTCCTGGTTGATGCTCTTTCTCCCCACTTAGCAAGCTCCGCCCACCTGGTGCCATCCTGGTTACTGCTCTTTTTCCCAACTTAGCAAGCCCCGCCCATCTGGTGCCTTCCTGGTTGCCGCTCTCTTTCCCTACTTAATTAGCACTCAAGCCTCTTTTCCTTTGCAGATGGGGAACAGGTGCAAGTGGATCTTGGTAACTTGGCCTAAACCCCACCCAACTGTTGCCATTCTGATTGCTGCTGTTATTCCCCACTTAGCAAGCCCGCCCAGCTGGTGCCTTCCTGGTTGCCACTCTTTTTCACTACTTAATTAGCCCTCTATACTCCTTTCCTTTGCAGATGGGGAGCAGGTGCAAGTGGATCTTGGTCACCTGCCTAAGCGCCACCTTCCTGGTTGATGCTCTTTCTCCCCACTTAGCAAGCTCCGCCCACCTGGTGCCATCCTGGTTACTGCTCTTTTTCCCAACTTAGTAAGCCCCGCCCATCTGGTGCCTTCCTGGTTGCCGCTCTCTTTCCCTACTTAATTAGCACTCAAGCCTCTTTTCCTTTGCAGATGGGGAACAGGTGCAATTGGATCTTGGTCATCTGGCCTAAGTCCCACCTTCCTGGTTGCTGCTCTTTTTCCCCACTTAGAATACCTTACCCACCTGGTGCATTCCTGGTTGCCACTCTTTTTCCCTACTTAAGGAGCCCTCCAGCCTCTTTTCCTTTGCAGATGGGGAGCAGTTGCAAGTGGATTTTGGTCACCTGGCCTAAGCCCCGCCCACCTGGTGCCTTCCTGGTTGCCGCTCTTTTTCCCCACTTAGCAAGCCCCGGCCACCTGGCACCTTCCTGGTTGCTGCTCTTTTTCCCCACTTGGCAAGCCCCACCCACCTGGAGCCTTCCTGGTTTCTGCTCTTTTTCCCTACTTAAGGAACCCTCCAACCTCTTTTCCTTTGCAGATGGGGAGCAGGTGCAAGTGGATCTTGGTCACCTGGCCTAAACCCTGCCCACCTGGTGCCTTCCTGGTTGTCTCTCTTTTTCCCCACTTAGCAAGCCTCGCCCACCTGGTGCCTTCCTAGTTGTCGCTCTTTTTCTCTACTTAATTAGCACTCCAGCCCCTTTTCCTTTGCAGTTGGGGAAGTCGTGCAAGTGGATCTTGGTCAACTGGCCTAAGCCCCGTCTTCCTGGTTGTTGCTCTTTTTCCCCACTTAGAATGCCTCGCCCACTTGGTGCCTTCCTGGTTGCCGCTGTGTTTCCCTACTTAAGGAGCCCTCCAGCCTCTTTTCCTTTGCAGATGGGGAGCAGGTGCAAGTGGATTTTGGTCACCTGGCCTAAGCCCCGCCCACCTGGTGCCTACCTGGTTGCTGCTCTTTTTCCCCACTTAGCTAGCCCCGCCCACCTGGCACCTTCCTGGTTACTGCTCTTTTTCCCCACTTAGCAAGCCCCACCCACCTGGAGCCTCCCTGGTTTCTGCTCTTTTTCCCTACTTAAGGAGCCCTCCAACCTCTTTTCCTTTGCAGTTGGGGAACAGGTGCAAGTGGATCTTGGTCATCTAGTCTAAGCCCCACGTTCCTGGTTGCTGCTCTTTTTCCCCACTTAGAATGCCTCGCCGACCTGCTGCCTTCCTTGCTGCCGCTCTGTTTCCCTACTTAAGGAGCACTCCAGTTTATTTTCCTTTTCAGATGGGGAGCAGGTGCAAGTGGATCTTGGTCACTTGGCCTAAACCCCACCCAACTGTTGCCATTCTGATTGCTGATGTTATTCCCCACTTAGCAAGCCCGCCCAGCTGGTGCCTTACTGGTTGCCACTCTTTTTCATTACTTAATTAGCCCTCCATCCTCTTTTCCTTTGCAGATGGGGAGCAGTATCAAGTGGATCTTCATCACCTGGCCTAAGCCACACCCACCTGGTGCCTTCCTGGTTGCTGCTCTTTTTCCCCACTTAGCAAGCCCCGCCCACATGTTGGCATCTCTGTTTCCCTACTTAACGAGCCCTCCAGCCTCTTTTCCTTTGCAGATGGGGAGCAGGTGCAAGTGGAACTTGGTCACCTGGCCTAAGCCGCACCCACCTGGTGCCTTCCTGGTTGCCGCTCTTTTTCCCCACTTAGCAAGCCCCGCTCATCTGGTGCCTTCCTGGTTGCAGCTCTCTTTCCCTACTTAATTAGCACTGAAGCCTCTTTTCCTTTGCAGATGGGGAGCAGGTGCAAGTGGATCTTGGTCACATGGCCTAAGCGCCACCTTCCTGGTTGCTGCTCTTTTTCCCCACTTAGAATGCCTTGCCCACCTGGTGCCTTTCTGGTTGCTGCTCTGTTTCCCTACTTAAGGAGACCTCTAGCCTCTTTTACTTTTCAGATGGGGAGCAGGTGCAAGTGGACCTTGGTCACCTGGCCTAAACCCCACCCAACAGATGCCATTCTGGTTGCTGCTCTTTTTCCCCACTTAGCAAGCCCGCCCAGCTGGTGCCTTCCTGGTTGCCACTCTTTTTCATTACTTAATTAGCCCTCCATCCTCTTTTCCTGTGCAGATGGGGAGCAGTATCAAGTGGATCTTCATCACCTGGCCTAAGCCACACCCACCTGGTGCCTTCCTGGTTGCCGCTCTTTTTCCCCACTTAGCAAGCCCCGCCCACCTGTTGGCATCCTGGTTGCATCTCTTTTTCCCTTTTTAAGGATCCCTCCAGCCTCTTTTCCTTTCCAGATGGGGAGCAGGTGCAAGTGGAACTTGGTCACCTGGCCTAAGCTGCGCCCACCTGGTGCCTTCCTGGTTGCCGCTCTTTTTTCCCACTTATCAAGCCCCACCCATCTGGTGCCTTCCTGGTTGCCGCTCTCTTTCCCTACTTAATTAGCACTCAAGCCTCTTTTCCTTTGCAGATGGGGAGCAGGTGCAAGTGGATCTTGGTCACCTGGCCTAAGCGCCACCTTCCTGGTTGCTGCTCTTTTTCCCCACTTAGCAAGCCTTGCCTTCCTGGTTGCTGCTCTTTTTCCCTACTTACGGAGCCCTCCAACCTCTTTTCCTTTGCAGATGGGGAGCAGGTGCAAGTGGATCTTGGTCACATGGCCTAAGCCCTGCCCACCTGGTGCCTTCCTGGTTGCCACTCTTTTTCCCCACTTAGCAAGCCCCGCCCACCTGGTGCCTTCCTGGTTGCCACTCTTTTCCCTACTTAATTAGCCCTCCAGCCTCTTTTCCTTTGCAGTTGGGGAACAGGTGCAAGTGGATCTTGGTCATCTGGTCTAAGCCCCACGTTCCTGGTTGCTGCTCTTTTTCCCCACTTAGAATGCCTCGCCGACCTGCTGCCTTCCTTGTTGCCGCTCTGTTTCCCTACTTAAGGAGCACTCCAGTTTATTTTCCTTTTCAGATGGGGAGCAGGTGCAAGTGGATCTTGGTCACTTGGCCTAAACCCCACCCAACTGTTGCCATTCTGATTGCTGATGTTATTCCCCACTTAGCAAGCCCGCCCAGCTGGTGCCTTCCTGGTTGCCACTCTTTTTCATTACTTAATTAGCCCTCCATCCTCTTTTCCTGTGCAGATGGGGAGCAGTATCAAGTGGATCTTCATCACCTGGCCTAAGCCACACCCACCTGGTGCCTTCCTGGTTGCTGCTCTTTTTCCCCACTTAGCAAGCTCCACCCACCTGGTGCCATCCTGGTTACTGCTCTTTTTCCCAACTTAGCAAGCCCCACCCACCTCGAGCCTTCCTGGTTTCTGCTCTTTTTCCCTACTTAAGGAGGCCTCCAACCTCTTTTCCTTTGCAGATGGGGAGCAGGTGTAAGTGTATCTTGGTCACCTGGCCTAAGCCCTGCCCACCTGGTGCTTTCCTGGGTGCCGCTCTTTTTCCCCACTTAGCAAGCCCCACCCACCTGGTGCCTTCCTGGTTGCCACTCTTTTTCCCTACTTAATTAGCCCTCCAGCCTCTTTTCCTTTGCAGTTGGGGAGCAGGTGCAAGTGGATTTTCGTCACCTGGCCTAAGCCCCGCCCACCTGGTACCTTCTTGGTTGCCGCTCTTTTTCCCCACTTAGCAAGCCCCGCCCACCTGGCACCTTCCTGGTTGCTGCTCTTTTTCCCCACTTAGCAAGCCCCACCCACCTTGAGCCTTCCTGGTTTCTGCTCTTTTTCCCTACTTAAGGAGCCCTCCAACCTCTTTTCCTTTGCAGATGGGGAGCAGGTGCAAGTGGATCTTGGTCACCTGGCCTAAGCCCTGCCCAACTGGTGCCTTACTGGTTGTCACTCTTTTTCCCCACTTAGCAAGCCTCGCCCACCTGGTGCCTTCCTGGTTGGTGCTCTTTTTCCCTACTTAATTAGCACTCCAGCCTCTTTTCCTTTGCAGTTGTGGAAGAGGTGCAAGTGGATCTTGGTCACCTGGCCTAAGCCCCATCTTCCTGGTTGCTGCTCTTTTTCCCCACTTAGAATGCCTCGCCCACCTGGTGCATTCCTGGTTGCCGCTCTGTTTCCCTACTTAAGGAGCCCTCCAGCCCCTTTTCCTTTGCAGATGGGGAGCAGGTGCAAGTGGATTTTGGTCACCTGGCCTAAGCCCCGCCCACCTGGTGCCTCCCTGGTTGCCGCTCATTTTCCCCACTTAGCTAGCCCCGCCCACCTGGCACCTTCCTGGTTACTGCTCTTTTTCCCCACTTAGCAAGCCCCACCCACCTGGAGCCTTCCTGGTTTCTGCTCTTTTTCCCTACTTAAGGAGCCCTCCAACCTCTTTTCCTTTGCAGATGGGGAGCAGGTGCAAGTGGATCTTGGTCACCTGGCCTAAGCACTGCCCACCTGGTGCCTTCCTGGTTGTCGCTCTTTTTCCCCACTTAGCAAGCTTCGCCCACCTGGTGCCTTCCTGGTTGCCGCTCTTTTTCCCTACTTAATTAGCACTCCAGCCCCTTTTCCTTTGCAGTTGGGGAAATGGTGCAAGTGGATCTTGGTCAACTGGCCTAAGCCCCGTGTTCCTGGTTGTTGCTCTTTTTCCCCACTTAGAATGCCTCGCCCACCTGGTGCCTTCCTGGTTGCCGCTCTGTTTCCCTACTTAAGGAGCCCTCCAGCCTCTTTTCCTTTGCAGATGGAAGCAGGTGCAAGTGGATTTTGGTCACCTGGCCTAAGCCCCGCCCACCTGGTACCTTCCTAGTTGCAGCTCTTTTTCCCCACTTAGCTAGCCCCGCCCACCTGGCACCTTCCTGGTTGCTGCTCTTTTTCTCCACTTAGCAAGCCCCACCCACCTGGAGCCTTCCTGGTTTCTGCTCTTTTTCCCCAATTAGGGAGCCCTCCAACCTCTTTTCCTTTGCAGATGGGGAGCAGGTGCAAGTGGATCTTGGTCACCTGGCCTAAGCCCTGCCCACCTGGTGCCTTCCTGGTTGCCACTCTTTTTCCCCACTTAGCAAGCCCCGCCCACCTGGTGCCTTCCTGGTTGCCACTCTTTTTCCCTACTTAATTAGCCCTCCAGGCTCTTTTCCTTTGCAGTTGGGGAACAGGTGCAAGTGGATCTTGGTCATCTGGTCTAAGCCCCACCTTCCTGGTTGCTGCTCTTTTTCCCCACTTAGAATGCCTCGCCGACCTGCTGCCTTCCTTGTTGCCGCTCTGTTTCCCTACTTAAGGAGCACTCCAGCTTATTTTCCTTTTCAGATGGGGAGCAGGTGCAAGTGGATCTTGGTCACTTGGCCTAAACCCCACCCAACTGTTGCCATTCTGATTGCTGATGTTATTCCCCACTTAGCAAGCCCGCCCAGCTCGTGCTTTCCTGGTTGCCACTCTTTTTCATTACTTAATTAGCCGTCCATCCTCTTTTCCTTTGCAGATGGGGAGCAGTATCAAGTGGATCTTCATCAAATGGCCTAAGCCACACCCACCTGGTGCCTTCCTGGTTGCCGCTCTTTTTCCCCATTTAGCAAGCCCCGCCCACCTGTTGGCATCCTGGTTGCATCTCGGTTTCCCTACTTAACGAGCCCTCCAGCCTCTTTTCCTTTGCAGATGGGGAGCAGGTGCAAGTGGAACTTGGTCACCTGGCCTAAGCCGCACCCACCTGGTGCCTTCCTGGTTGCCGCTATTTTTCCCGACTTAGCAAGCCCCTCCCATCTGGTGCCTTCCTGGTTGCCGCTCTCTTTCCCTACTTAATTAGCACTCAAGCCTCTTTTCCTTTGCAGATGGGGAGCAGGTGCAAGTGGATCTTGGTCACCTGGCCTAAGCGCCACCTTCCTGGTTGATGTTCTTTTTCCGACTTAGAATGCCTCGCCCACCTGGTGCCTTCCTGGTTGCCACTCTTTTTCCCTACTTAAGGAGCCCTCCAGCCTCTTTTCCTTTGCACGTGGGGAGCAGGTGCAAGTGGAACTTGGTCACCTGGCCTAAGCTGCGCCCACCTGGTGCCTTCCTGGTTGCCGCTCTTTTTCCCCACTTAGCAAGCCCCGCTCATCTGGTGCCTTCCTGGTTGCAGCTCTCTTTCCCTACTTAATTAGCACTGAAGCCTCTTTTCCTTTGCAGATGGGGAGCAGGTGAAAGTGGATCTTGGTCACCTGGCCTAAGCGCCACCTTCCTGGTTGCTGCTCTTTTCCCCACTTAGAATGCCTCGCCCACCTGGTGCCTTCCTGGTTGCTGCTCTGTTTCCCTACTTAAGGAGACCTCTAGCCTCTTTTCCTTTTCAGGTGGGGAGCAGGTGCAAGTGGATCTTGGTCACCTGGCCTAAACCCAACCCAACTGGTGCCATTCTGGTTGCTGCTCTTTTTCCCCACTTAGCAAGCCCGCCCAGCTGGTGCCTTCCTGGTTGCCACTCTTTTTCCCTACTTAAGGAGTGCTCCATCCTCTTTTCCTTTGCAGATGGGGAGCAGGAGCAAGTGAATATTCATCACCTGGCCTAAGCCACACCCACTTGGTGCCTTCCTGGTTGCCTCTCTTTTTCCCCACTTAGCAAGCCCCGCCCACCTGTTGGCATCCTGGTTGCATCTCTTTTTCCCTACTTAAGGAGCCCTCCAGCCTCTTTTCCTTTCCAGATGGGGAGCAGTGCAAGTGGAACTTGGTCACCTGGCCTAAGCTGTGCCCATCTGGTGCCTTCCTGGTTGCCGCTCTCTTTCCCTACTTAATTAGCTCTCAAGCCTCTTTTCCTTTGCAGATGGGGAGCAGGTGCAAGTGGATCTTGGTCACCTGGCCTAAGCGCCACCTTCCTGGTTGCTGCTCTTTTTCCCCACTTAGCAACCCCCGCCCATCTGGTGCCTTCCTGGTTGCCGCTCTCTTTCCCTACTTAATTAGCACTCAAGCCTCTTTTCCTTTGCAGATGGGGAACAGGTGCAATTGGATCTTGGTCACCTGGCCTAAGTCCCACCTTCCTGGTTGCTGCTCTTTTTCCCCACTTAGAATGCCTTACCCACCTGGTGCATTCCTGGTTGCCGCTCTTTTTCCCTACTTAAGGAGCCCTCCAGCCTCTTTTCCTTTGCAGATGGGGAGCAGGTGCAAGTGGATTTTGGTCACCTGGCCTAAGCCCCGCCCACCTGGCGCCTTCCTGGTTGCCGCTCTTTTCCCCCACTTAGCAAGCCCCGGCCACCTGGCACCTTCCTGGTTGCTGCTCTTTTTCCCCACTTGGCAAGCCCCACCCACCTGGAGCCTTCCTGGTTTCTGCTCTTTTTCCCTACTTAAGGAACCCTCCAACCTCTTTTCCTTTGCAGATGGGGAGCAGGTACAAGTGGATCTTGGTCACCTGGGCTAAACCCTGCCCACCTGGTGCCTTCCTGGTTGTCGCTCTTTTTCCCCACTTAGCAAGCCTCGCCCACCTGGTGCCTTCCTGGTTGCCGCTCTTTTTCCCTACTTAATTAGCACTCCAGCCTCTTTTCCTTTGCAGTTGGGGAAGAGGTGCAAGTGGATCTGGGTCACCTGGCCTAAGCCCCGCCCACCTGGTACCTTCCTGGTTGCAGCTCTTTTTCCCCACTTAGCAAGCTCCGCCCACCTGGTGCCATCCTGGTTACTGCTCTTTTTCCCAATTTAGCAAGCCCCACCCACCTGGAGCCTTCCTGGTTTCTGCTCTTTTTCCCTAGTTAAGGAGGCCTCCAACCTCTTTTCCTTTGCATATGGGGTGCAGGTGCAAGTGGATCTTGGTCACCTGGGCTAAGCCCTGCCTACCTGGTGCCTTCCTGGTTGCTGCTCTTTTTCCCCCCTTAGCAAGCCCCACCCACCTGGTGCCTTCCTGGTTGCCACTCTTTTTCCCTACTTAATTAGCCCTCCAGCCTCTTTTCCTTTGCAGTTGGGGAACAGGTGCAAGTGGATCTTGGTCATCTGGTATAAGCCCCACCTTCCTGGTTGCTGCTCTTTTCCCCCACTTAGAATGCCTCGCCCACCTGGTGCCTTCCTGGTTGCCGCCCTGTTTCCCTACTTAAGGAGCCCTCCAGCCTCTTTTCCTTTTCAGATGGGGAGCAGGTGCAAGTGGATCTTGGTCACTTGGCCTAAACCCCACCCAACTGTTGCAATTCTGATTGCTGCTGTTTTTCCCCACTTAGCAAGCCCGCCTAGCTGGTGCCTTCCTGGTTGCCGCCCTGTTTCCCTACTTGAGGAGCCCTCCAGCCTCTTTTCCTTTGCAGATGGGGAGCAGGAGCAAGTGGATCTTCGTCGCCTGGCCTAAGCCACACCCACCTGGTGCCTTCCTGGTTGCCACTCTTTTTACCCACTTAGCACACCCCACCCACCTGGTGGCATCCTGGTTGCTGCTCTGTTTGCCTACTTAAGGAGCCCTCAAGCCTCTTTTACTTTGCAGATGGGGAGCAGGTGCAAGTGGATTTTGGTCACCTGGCCTAAGCACCATCTTTCTGGTTGCTGCTCTTTTCCTCCACTTAGAATGCCTCGCCCACCTGGTGTCTTCCTGGTTGCTGCTCTGTTTCCCTACTTAAGTAGCCCTCCAGCCTCTTTTCCTTTGCAGATGGGGAGCAGGTGCAAGTGGATTTTGGTCACCTGGCCTAAGCCCCGGCCACCTGGTACCTTCCTGGTTGAAGCTCTTTTTCCCCACTTAGCAAGCTCCACCCACCTGGTGCCATCCTGGTTACTGCTCTTTTTCCCAACTTAGCAAGCCCCACCCACCTGGAGCCTTCCTGGTTTCTGCTCTTTTTCCCTACTTAAGGAGGCCTCCAACCTCTTTTCCTTTGCAGATGGGGAGCAGGTGCAAGTGGATCTTGGTCACCTGGCCTAAGCCCTGCCCACCTGGTGCCTTCCTGGTTGCCACTCTTTTTCCCCACTTAGCAAGCCCCACCCACCTGGTGCCTTCTTGGTTGCCACTCTTTTTCCCCACTTAATTAGCCCTCCAGCCTCTTTTCCTTTGCAGTTGGGGAACAGGTGCAAGTGGATCTTGGTCATCTGGTCTAAGCCCCACCTTCCTGGTTGCTGCTCTTTTTCCCCACTTAGAATGCCTCGCCCACCTTCTGCCTTCCTTGTTGCTGCTCTGTTTCCCTACTTAAGGAGCCCTCCAGCCTATTTTCCTTTTCAGATGGGGAGCAGGTGCAAGTGGATCTTGGTAACTTGGCCTAAACCCCACCCAACTGTTGCCATTCTGATTGCTGCTGTTATTCCCCACTTAGCAAGCCCGCCCAGCTGGTGCCTTTCTGGTTTCCACTCTTTTTCACTACTTAATTAGCCCTCTATACTCCTTTCCTTTGCAGATGGGGAGCAGGTGCAAGTGGATCTTGGTCACCTGGCCTAAGCGCCACCTTCCTGGTTGATGCTCTTTCTCCCCACTTAGCAAGCTCCGCCCACCTGGTGCCATCCTGGTTACTGCTCTTTTTCCCAATTTAGCAAGCCCCACCCATCTGGTGCCTTCCTGGTTGCCGCTCTCTTTCCCTACTTAATTAGCACTCAAGCCTCTTATCCTTTGCAGATGGGGAACAGGTGCAATTGGATCTTGGTCATCTGGCCTAAGTCTCACCTTCCTGGTTGCTGCTCTTTTCCCCACTTAGAATGCCTTACCCACCTGGTGCATTCCTGGTTGCCGCTCTTTTTTTCTACTTAAGGAGCCCTCCAGCCTCTTTTCCTTTGCAGATGGGGAGCAGGTGCAAGTGGATTTTGGTCACCTGGCCTAAGCCCCGCCCACCTGGTGCCATCCTGGTTGCCGCTCTTTTTCCCCACTTAGCAAGCCCCACCCATCTGGTGCCTTCCTGGTTGCCGCTCTCTTTCCCTACTGAATTAGCACTCAAGCCTCTTATCCTTTGCAGATGGGGAACAGGTGCAATTGGATCTTGGTCATCTGGCCTAAGTCTCACCTTCCTGGTTGCTGCTCTTTTCCCCACTTAGAATGCCTAACCCACCTGGTGCATTCCTGGTTGCCGCTCTTTTTCCCTACTCAAGGAACCCTCCAACCTCTTTTCCTTTGCAGATGGGGAGCAGGTGCAAGTAGATCTTGGTCACCTGGCCTAAACCCTGCCCACCTGGTGCCTTCCTGGTTGTCGCTCTTTTTCCCTACTTAATTAGCACTCCAGCCCCTTTTCCTTTGCAGTTGGGGAAGTGGTGCAAGTGGATCTTGGTCAACTGGCCTAAGCCCCGTCTTCCTGGTTGTTGCTCTTTTTCCCCACTTAGAATGCCTCGCCCACCTGGTGCCTTCCTGGTTGCCGCTCTGTTTCCCTACTTAAGGAGCCCTCCAGCCACTTTTCCTTTGCAGATGGGAGCAGGTGCAAGTGGATTTTGGTCACCTGGCCTAAGCCCCGCCCACCTGGTACCTTCCTGGTTGCAGCTCTTTTTCCCCACTTAGCTAGCCCCGCCCACCTGGCACCTTCCTGGTTGCTGCTCTTTTTCCCCACTTAGCAAGCCCCACCCACCTGGAGCCTTCCTGGTTTCTGCTCTTTTTCCCTACTTAAAGAGCCCTCCAACCTCTTTTCCGTTGCAAATGGGGAGCAGGTGCAAGTAGATCTTGGTCACCTGGCCTAAACCCTGCCCACCTGGTGCCTTCCTGGTTGTCGCTCTTTTTCCCTACTTAATTAGCACTCCAGCCCCTTTTCCTTTGCAGTTGGGGAAGTGGTGCAAGTGGATCTTGGTCAACTGGCCTAAGCCCCGTCTTCCTGGTTGTTGCTCTTTTTCCCCACTTAGAATGCCTCGCCCACCTGGTGCCTTCCTGGTTGCCGCTCTGTTTCCCTACTTAAGGAGCCCTCCAGCCACTTTTCCTTTGCAGATGGGAGCAGGTGCAAGTGGATTTTGGTCACCTGGCCTAAGCCCCGCCCACCTGGTACCTTCCTGGTTGCAGCTCTTTTTCCCCACTTAGCTAGCCCCGCCCACCTGGCACCTTCCTGGTTGCTGCTCTTTTTCCCCACTTAGCAAGCCCCACCCACCTGAAGCCTTCCTGGTTTCTGCTCTTTTTCCCTACTTAAAGAGCCCTCCAACCTCTTTTCCGTTGCAGATGGGGAGCAGGTGCAAGTGGATCTTGGTCACCTGGCCTAAGCCCTGCCCACCTGGTGCCTTCCTGGTTGCCACTCTTTTTCCCCACTTAGCAAGCCCCACCCACCTGGTGCCTTCCTGGTTGCCACTCTTTTTCCCTACTTAATTAGCACTCCATCCCCTTTTCCTTTGCAGTTGGGGAAATGGTGCAAGTGGATCTTGGTCATCTGGTCTAAGCCCCACGTTCCTGGTTGCTGCTCTTTTTCCTCACTTAGAATGCCTCGCCGACCTGCTGCCTTCCTTGTCGCAGCTCTGTTTCCCTACTTAAGGAGCACTCCATTTTATTTTCCTTTTCAGATGGGGAGCAGGTGCAAGTGGATCTTGGTCACTTGGCCTAAACCCCACCCAACTGTTGCCATTCTGATTGCTGATGTTATTCCCCACTTAGCAAGCCCGCCCAGCTGGTGCCTTCCTGGTTGCCACTCTTTTTCATTACTTAATTAGCCCTCCATCCTCTTTTCCTTTGCAGATGGGGAGCAGTATCAAGTGGATCTTCATCACCTGGCCTAAGCCACACCCACCTGGTGCCTTCCTGGTTGCCGCTCTTTTTCCCCACTTAGCAAGCCCCACCCACCTGTTGGCATCCTGGTTGCATCTCTGTTTCCCTACTTAACGAGCCCTCCAGCCTCTTTTCCTTTGCAGATGGGGAGCAGGTGCAAGTGGAACTTGGTCACCTGGCCTAAGCTGCACCCATCTGGTGCCTTCCTGGTTGCCGCTCTTTTTCCCCACTTAGCAAGCCCCGCCCATCTGGTGCCTTCCTGGTTGCCGCTCTCTTTCCCTACTTAATTAGCACTCAAGCCTCTTTTCCTTTGCAGATGGGGAGCAGGTGCAAGTGGCTCTTGGTCACCTGGCCTAAGCGCCACCTTCCTGGTTGATGCTCTTTTTCCCACTTAGAATGCCTCGCCCACCTGGTGCCTTCCTGGTTGCCACTCTTTTTCCCTACTTAAGGAGCCCTCCAGCCTCTTTTCCTCTGCACATGGGGAGAAGGTGCAAGTGGAACTTGGTCACCTGGCCTAAACTGCGCCCACCTGGTGCCTTCCTGGTTGCCGCTCTTTTTCCCCACTTAGCAAGCCCCGCTCATCTGGTGCCTTCCTGGTTGCAGCTCTCTTTCCCTACTTAATTAGCACTGAAGCCTCTTTTCCTTTGCAGATGGGGAGCAGGTGCAAGTGGATCTTGGTCACCTGGCCTAAGCGCCACCTTCCTGGTTGCTGCTCTTTTTCCCCACTTAGAATGCCTCGCCCACCTGGTGCCTTCCTGTTTGCTGCTCTGTTTCCCTACTTAAGGAGACCTCTAGCCTCTTTTCCTTTTCAGATGGGGAGCAGGTGCAAGTGGACCTTGGTCCCCTGGCCTAAACCCCACCCAACTGATGCCATTCTGGTTGCTGCTCTTTTTCCCCACTTAGCAAGCCCGCCCAGCTGGTGCCTTCCTGGTTGCCACTCTTTTTCCCTACTTAAGGAGACCTCCATCCTCTTTTCCTTTGCAGATGGGGAGCAGGAGCAAGTGGATATTCATCACCTGGCCTTAGCCACACCCACTTGGTGCCTTCCTGGTTGCCGCTCTTTTTCCCCACTTAGCAAGCCCCGCCCAGCTGTTGGCATCCTGGTTGCATCTCTTTTTCCCTACTTAAGGAGCCCTCCAGCCTCTTTTCCTTTCCAGATGGGGAGCAGGTGCAAGTGGAACTTGGTCACCTGGCCTAAGCTGCGCCCACCTGGTGCCTTCCTGGTTGCCGTTCTTTTTCCCCACTTATCAAGCCCCACCCATCTGGTGCCTTCCTGGTTGCCACTCTCTTTCCCTACTTAATTAGCACTCAAGCCTCTTTTCCTTTGCAGATGGGGAACAGGTGCAATTGGATTTTTTTCATCTGGCCTAAGTCCCACCTTCCTGGTTGCTGCTCTTTTTCCCCACTTAGAATGCCTTACCCACCTGGTGAATTCCTGGTTGCCGCTCTTTTTCCCTACTTAAGGAGCCCTCCAGCCTCTTTTCCTTTGCAGATGGGGAGCAGGTGCAAGTAGATTTTGGTCACCTGGCCTAAGCCCCGCCCACCTGGTGCCTTCCTGGTTCCCGCTCTTTTTCCCCACTTAGCAAGCCCCGGCCACCTGGCACCTTCCCGGTTGCTGCTCTTTTTCCCCACTTGGCAAGCCCCACCAACCTGGAGCCTTCCTGGTTTCTGCTCTTTTTCCCTACTTAAGGAACCCTCCAACCTCTTTTCCTTTGCAGATGGGGAGCAGGTGCAAGTGGATCTTGGTCACCTGGCCTAAGCCCTGCCCACCTGGTGCCTTCCTGGTTGCCACTCTTTTTCCCCACTTAGCAAGCCCCGCCCACCTGGTGCCTTCCCGGTTACCACTCTTTTTCCCTACTTAATTAGCCCTCCAGCCTCTTTTCCTTTGCAGTTGGGGAACAGGTGCAAGTGGATCTTGGTCATCTGGTCTAAGCCCCACCTTCCTGGTTGCTGCTCTTTTTCCCCACTTAGAATGCCTCGCCGACCTGCTGCCTTCCTTGTTGCCGCTCTGTTTGCCTACTTAAGGAGCACTCCAGCTTATTTTCCTTTTCAGATGGGGAGCAGGTGCAAGTGGATCTTGGTCACTTGGCCTAAACCCCACCCAACTGTTGCCATTCTGATTGCTGATGTTATTCCCCACTTAGCAAGCCCGCCCAGCTCGTGCCTTCCTGGTTGCCACTCTTTTTCATTACTTAATTAGCCGTCCATCCTCTTTTCCTTTGCAGATGGGGAGCAGTATCAAGTGGATCTTCATCAAATGGCCTAAGCCACACCCACCTGGTGCCTTCCTGGTTGCCGCTCTTTTTCCCCACTTAGCAAGCCCCGCCCACCTGTTGGCATCCTGGTTGCATCTCTGTTTCCCTACTTAACGAGCCCTCCAGCCTCTTTTCCTTTGCAGATGGGGAGCAGGTGCAAGTGGAACTTGGTCACCTGGCCTAAACCGCACCCACCTGGTGCCTTCCTGGTTGCCGCTCTTTTTCCCCACTTAGCAAGCCCCGCCCATCTGGTGCCTTCCTGGTTGCCGCTCTCTTTCCCTACTTAATTAGCACTCAAGCCTCTTTTCCTTTGCAGATGGGGAGCAGGTGCAAGTGGATCTTGGTCACCTGGCATAAGCGCCACCTTCCTGGTTGATGCTCTTTTTCCGACTTAGAATGCCTCGCCCACCTGGTGCTTTCCTGGTTGCCACTCTTTTTCCCTACATAAGGAGCCCTCCAGCCTCTTTTCCTTTGCACATGGGGAGCAGGTGCAAGTGGAACTTGGTCACCTGGCCTAAGCTGCGCCCACCTGGTGCCTTCCTGGTTGCCGCTCTTTTTCCCCACTTAGCAAGCCCCGCTCATCTGGTGCCTTCCTGGTTGCAGCTCTCTTTCCCTACTTAATTAGCATTCAAGCCTCTTTTCCTTTGCAGATGGGGAGCAGGTGCAAGTGGATCTTGGTCACCTGGCCTAAGCGCCACCTTCCTGGTTGCTGCTCTTTTTCCCCACTTAGAATGCCTCGCCCACCTGGTGCCTTCCTGGTTGCTGCTCTGTTTCCCTACTTAAGGAGACCTCTAGCCTCTTTTCCTTTTCAGATGGGGAGCAGGTGCAAGTGGATCTTGGTCACCTGGCCTAAACCCCACCCAACTGGTGCCATTCTGGTTGCTGCTCTTTTTCCCCACTTAGCAAGCCCGCCCAGCTGGTGCCTTCCTGGTTGCCACTCTTTTTCCCTACTTAAGGAGTGCTCCATCCTCTTTTCCTTTGCAGATGGGGAGCAGGAGCAAGTGGATATTCATCACCTGGCCTAAGCCACACCCACTTGGTGCCTTCCTGGTTAATGCTCTTTTTCCCCACTTAGCAAGCCCCGCCCACCTGTTGGCATCCTGGTTGCATCTCTTTTTCCCTACTTAAGGAGCCATCCAGCCTCTTTTCCTTTCCAGATGGGGAGCAGGTGCAAGTGGAACTTGGTCATCTGGCCTAAACTGTGCCCACCTGGTGCCTTCCTGGTTGCCGCTCTTTATCCCCACTTAGCAAGCCCCGCCTATCTGGTGCCTTCCTTGTTGCTGCTCTCTTTCCCTACTTAATTAGCGCTCAAGCCTCTTTTCCTTTGCAGATGGGGAACAGGTGCAATTGGATCTTGGTCATCTGGCCTAAGTCCCACCTTCCTGGTTGCTGCTCTTTTTCCCCACTTAAAATGCCTTACCCACTTGGTGCCTTCCTGGTTGCCGCTCTTTTTCCCCACTTAGCAAGCCCCGCCCACCTGTTGGCATCCTGGTTGCATCTCTTTTTCCCTACTTAAGGAGCCCTCCAGCCTCTTTTCCTTTCCAGATGGGGAGCAGTGCAAGTGGAACTTGGTCACCTGGCCTAAGCTGTGCCCACCTGGTGCCTTCCTGGTTGCCGCTCTTTTTCCCCACTTAGCAAGCCCCGCCCATCTGGTGCCTTCCTGGTTGCCGCTCTCTTTCCCTACTTAATTAGCACTCAAGCCTCTTTTCCTTTGCAGATGGGGAGCAGGTGCAAGTGGATCTTGGTCACTTGGCCTAAACCCCACCCAACTGTTGCAATTCTGATTGCTGCTGTTTTTCCCCACTTAGCAAGCCCGCCTAGCTGGTGCCTTCCTGGTTGCCGCCCTGTTTCCCTACTTGAGGAGCCCTCCAGCCTCTTTTCCTTTGCAGATGGGGAGCAGGAGCAAGTGGATCTTCGTCGCCTGGCCTAAGCCACACCCACCTGGTGCCTTCCAGGTTGCCACTCTTTTTACCCACTTAGCACACCCCACCCACCTGGTGGCATCCTGGTTGCTGCTCTGTTTGCCTACTTAAGGAGCCCTCAAGCCTCTTTTACTTTGCAGCTGGGGAGCAGGTGCAAGTGGATCTTATTCACCTGGCTTAAGCACCATATTTCTGGTTGCTGCTCTTTTCCTCCACTTAGAATGCCTCACCCACCTGGTGTCTTCCTGGTTGCTGCTCTGTTTCCCTACTTAAGTAGCCCTCCAGCCTCTTTTCCTTTGCAGATGGGGAGCAGGTGCAAGTGGATTTTGGTCACCTGGCCTAAACCCCGGCCACCTGGTACCTTCCTGGTTGCAGCTCTTTTTCCCCACTTAGCAAGCTCCGCCCACCTGGTGCCATCCTGGTTACTGCTCTTTTTCCCAACTTAGCAAGCCCCACCCACCTGGAGCCTTCCTGGTTTCTGCTCTTTTTCCCTACTTAAGGAGGCCTCCGACCTCTTTTCCTTTGCAGATGGGGAGCAGGTGCAAGTGGATCTTGGTCACCTGGCCTAAGCCCTGCCCACCTGGTGCCTTCCTGGTTGCCACTCTTTTTCCCCACTTAGCAAGCCCCACCCACCTGGTGCCTTCTTGGTTGCCACTCTTTTTCCCCACTTAATTAGCCCTCCAGCCTCTTTTCCTTTGCAGTTGGGGAACAGGTGCAAGTGGATCTTGGTCATCTGGTCTCAGCCCCACCTTCCTGGTTGCTGCTCTTTTTCCCCACTTAGAATGCCTCGCCCACCTTCTCCCTTCCTTGTTGCTACTCTGTTTCCCTACTTAAGGAGCCCTCCAGCCTATTTTCCTTTTCAGATGGGGAGCAGGTGCAAGTGGATCTTGGTAACTTGGCCTAAACCCCACCCAACTGTTGCCATTCTGATTGCTGCTGTTATTCCCCACTTAGCAAGCCCGCCCAGCTGGTACCTTCCTGGTTGCCACTCTTTTTCACTACTTAATTAGCCCTCTATACTCCTTTCCTTTGCAGATGGGGAGCAGGTGCAAGTGGATCTTGGTCACCTGGCCTAAGCGCCACCTTCCTGGTTGATGCTCTTTCTCCCCACTAAGCAAGCTCCGCCCACCTGGTGCCATCCTGGTTACTGCTCTTTTTCCCAACTTAGCAAGCCCCGCCCATCTGGTGCCTTCCTGGTTGCCGCTCTCTTTCCCTACTTAATTAGCATTCAAGCCTCTTATCCTTTGCAGATGGGGAACAGGTGCAATTGGATCTTGGTCATCTGGCCTAAGTCTCACCTTCCTGGTTGCTGCTCTTTTTCCCCACTTAGAATGCCTTACCCACCTGGTGCATTCCTGGTTGCCGCTCTTTTTCCCTACTTAAGGAGCCCTCCAGCCTCTTTTCCTTTGCAGATGGGGAGCAGGTGCAAGTGGATTTTGGTCACCTGGCCTAAGCCCCGCCCACCTGGTGCCATCCTGGTTGCCGCTCTTTTTCCCCACTTAGCAAGCCCCGGCCACCTGGCACCTTCCTGGTTGCTGCTCTTTTTCCCCACATGGCAAGCCCCACCCACCTGGAGCCTTCCTGGTTTCTGCTCTTTTTCCCTACTCAAGGAACCCTCCAACCTCTTTTCCTTTGCAGATGGGGAGCAGGTGCAAGTAGATCTTGGTCACCTGGCCTAAACCCTGCCCACCTGGTGCCTTCCTGGTTGTCGCTCTTTTTCCCCACTTAGCAAGCCTCGCCCACCTGGTGCCTTCCTGGTTGCTGCTCTTTTTCCCCACTTGGCAAGCCCCACCCACCTGGAGCCTTCCTGGTTTCTGCTCTTTTTCACTACTTAAGGAACCCTCCAACCTCTTTTCCTTTGCAGATGGGGAGCAGGTACAAGTGGATCTTGGTCACCTGGGCTAAACCCTGCCCACCTGGTGCCTTCCAGGTTGTCGCTCTTTTTCCCCACTTAGCAAGCCTCGCCCACCTGCTGCCTTCCTGGTTGCCGCTCTTTTTCTCTACTTAATTAGCACTCCAGCCTCTTTTCCTTTGCAGTTGGGGAAGAGGTGCAAGTGGATCTTGGTCATCTGGCCTAAGCCCTGCCCACCTGGTACCTTCCTGGTTGCAGCTCTTTTTCCCCACTTAGCAAGCTCCGCCCACCTGGTGCCATCCTGGTTACTGCTCTTTTTCCCAATTTAGCAAGCCCCACCCACCTCGAGCCTTCCTGGTTTCTGCTCTTTTTCCCTAGTTAAGGAGGCCTCCAACCTCTTTTCCTTTGCAGATGGGGTGCAGGTGCAAGTGGATCTTGGTCACCTGGGATAAGCCCTGCCTACCTGGTGCCTTCCTGGTTGCTGCTCTTTTCCCCCCCTTAGCAAGCCCCTCCCACCTGGTGCCTTCCTGGTTGCCACTCTTTTTCCCTACTTAATTAGCCCTCCAGCCTCTTTTCCTTTGCAGTTGGGGAACAGGTGCAAGTGGATCTTGGTCATCTGGTCTAAGCCCCACCTTCCTGGTTGCTGCTCTTTTCCCCCACTTAGAATGCCTCGCCCACCTGGTGCCTTCCTGGTTGCCGCCCTGTTTCCCTACTTAAGGAGCCCTCCAGCCTCTTTTCCTTTTCAGATGGGGAGCAGGTGCATGTGGATCTTGGTCACTTGGCCTAAACCCCACCCAACTGTTGCAATTCTGATTGCTGCTGTTTTTCCCCACTTAGCAAGCCCGCCTAGCTGGTGCCTTCCTGGTTGCTGCCCTGTTTCCCTACTTGAGGAGACCTCCAGCCTCTTTTCCTTTGCAGATGGGGAGCAGGAGCAAGTGGATCTTCGTCGCCTGGCCTAAGCCACACCCACCTGGTGCCTTCCTGGTTGCCACTCTTTTTCCCCACTTAGCACACCCCACCCACCTGGTGGCATCCTGGTTGCTGCTCTGTTTGCCTACTTAAGGAGCCCTCAAGCCTCTTTTACTTTGCAGCTGGGGAGCAGGTGCAAGTGGATCTTAGTCACCTGGCCTAAGCACCATCTTTCTGGTTGCTGCTCTTTTTCTCCACTTAGAATGCCTCGCCCACCTGGTGCCTTCCTGGTTGCCGCTCTGTTTCCCTACTTAAGTAGCCCTCCAGCCTCTTTTCCTTTGCAGATGTGGAGCAGGTGCAAGTGGATTTTGGTCACCTGGCCTAAGCCCCGGCCACCTGGTACCTTCCTGGTTGCAGCTCTTTTTCCCCACTTAGCAAGCTCCGCCCACCTGGTGCCATCCTGCTTACTGCTCTTTTTCCCAACTTAGCAAGCCCCACCCACCTGGATCCTTCCTGGTTTCTGCTCTTTTTCCCTACTTAAGGAGGCCTCCAACCTCTTTTCCTTTGCAGATGGGGAGCAGGTGCAAGTGGATCTTGGTCACCTGGCCTAAGCCCTGCCCACCTGGTGCCTTCCTGGTTGCCGCTCTTTTTCCCCACTTAGCAAGCCCCACCCACCTGGTGCCTTCTTGGTTGCCACTCTTTTTCCCTACTTAATTAGCCCTCCAGCCTCTTTTCCTTTGCAGTTGGGGAACAGGTGCAAGTGGATCTTGGTCATCTGGTCTAAGCCCCACCTTCCTGGTTGCTGCTCTTTTTCCCCACTTAGAATGCCTTGCCCACCTGCTGCCTTCCTTGTTGCCGCTCTGTTTCCCTACTTAAGGAGCCCTCCAGCCTATTTTCCTTTTCAGATGGGGAGCAGGTGCAAGTGGATCTTGGTCACTTGGCCTAAACCCCACCCAACTGTTGCCATTCTGATTGCTGCTGTTATTCCCCACTTAGCAAGCCCGCCCAGCTGGTGCCTTCCAGGTTGCCACTCTTTTTCACTACTTAATTAGCCCTCTATACTCCTTATCTTTGCAGATGGGGAGCAGGTGCAAGTGGATCTTGGTCACCTGGCCTAAGCGCCACCTTCCTGGTTGATGTCTTTCTCCCCACTTAGCAAGCTACGCCCACCTGCTGCCATCCTGGTTACTGCTCTTTTTCCCAACTTAGCAAGCTCCGCCCATCTGGTGCCTTCCTGGTTGCCGCTCTCTTTCCCTACTTAATTAGCACTCAAGCCTCTTTTCCTTTGCAGATGGGGAACAGGTGCAAGTGGATCTTGGTAACTTGGCCTAAACCCCACCCAACTGTTGCCATTCTGATTGCTGCTGTTATTCCCCACTTAGCGAGCCCGCCCACCTGGTGCCTTCCTGGTTGCCACTCTTTTTCACTACTTAATTAGCCCTCTATACTCCTTTCCTTTGCAGATGGGGAGCAGGTGCAAGTGGATCTTGGTCACCTGGCCTAAGCGCCACCTTCCTAGTTGATGCTCTTTCTCCCCACTTAGCAAGCTCCGCCCACCTGGTGCCATCCTGGTTACTGCTCTTTTTCCCAACTTAGCAAGCCCCGCCCATCTGGTGCCTTCCTGGTTGCCGCTCTCTTTCCCTACTTAAGGAGTCTTCCAGCCTCTTTTCCTTTGCAGATGGGGAGCAGGTGCAAGTGGATCTTGGTCATATGGCCTAAGTCCCACCTTCCTGGTTGCTGCTCTTTTTCCCCACTTAGAATACCTTACCCACCTGGTGCATTTCTGGTTGCAGCTCTTTTTCCCTACTTAAGGAGTCCTCCAGCCTCTTTTCCTTTGCAGATGGGGAGCAGGTGCAAGTGGATTTTGGTCACCTGGCCTAAGCCCCGCCCACCTGGTGCCTTCCTGGTTGCCGCTCTTTTTCCCCACTTAGCAAGCCCCGGCCACCTGGCACCTTTCTGGTTGCTGCTCTTTTTCCCCACTTGACAAGCCCCACCCACCTGGAGCCTTCCGGTTTCTGCTCTTTTTCCCTACTTAAGGAACCCTCCAACCTCTTTTCCTTTGCAGATGGGGAGCAGGTGCAAGTGGATCTTGGTCACCTGGCCTAAACCCTGCCCACCTGGTGCCTTCCTGGTTGTCGCTCTTTTTCCCCACTTAGCAAGCCTCGCCCACCTGGTGCCTTCCTGGTTGCCGCTCTTTTTCCCTACTTAATTAGCACTCCAGCCCCTTTTCCTTTGCAGTTGGGGAAGTGGTGCAAGTGGATCTTGGTCAACTGGCCTAAGCCCCGTCTTCCTGGTTGTTGCTCTTTTTCCCCACTTAGAATGCCTCGCCCACTTGGTGCCTTCCTGGTTGCCGCTCTGTTTCCCTACTTAAGGAGCCCTCCAGCCTCTTTTCCTTTGCAGATGGGAGCAGGTGCAAGTGGATTTTGGTCACCTGGCCTAAGCCCCGCCCACCTGGTACCTTCCTGGTTGCAGCTCTTTTTCCCCACTTAGCTAGCCCCGCCGACCTGGCACATTCCTGGTTGCTGCTCTTTTTCCCCACTTAGCAAGCCCCACCCACCTGGAGCCTTCCTGGTTTCTGCTCTTTTTCCCTACTTAAGGAGCCCTCCAACCTCTTTTCCTTTGCAGATGGGGAGCAGGTGCAAGTGGATCTTGGTCACCTGGCCTAAGCCCTGCCCACCTGGTGCCTTCCTGGTTGCCACTCTTTTTCCCCACTTAGCAAGCCCAGCCCACTAAGTGCCTTCCTGGTTGCCACTCTTTTTCCCTACTTAATTAGCCCTCCAGCCTCTTTTCCTTTGCAGTTGGGGAACAGGTGCAAGTGGATCTTGGTCATCTGGTCTAAGCCCCACGTTCCTGGTTGCTGTTCTTTTTCCCCACTTAGAATGCCTCGCCGACCTGCTGCCTTCCTTGTTGCCGCTCTGTTTCCCTACTTAAGGAGCACTCCAGTTTATTTTCCTTTTCAGATGGGGAGCATGTGCAAGTGGATCTTGGTCACTTGGCCTAAACCCCACCCAACTGTTGCCATTCTGATTGCTGATGTTATTCCCCACTTAGCAAGCCCGCCCAGCTGGTGCCTTCCTGGTTGCCACTCTTTTCCATTACTTAATTAGCCCTCCATTCTCTTTTCCTTTGCAGATGGGGAGCAGTATCAAGTGGATCTTCATCACCTGGCCTAAGCCACACCCACCTGGTGCCTTCCTGGTTGCCGCTCTTTTTCTCCACTTAGCAAGCCCCGCCCACCTGTTGGCATCCTGGTTGCATCTTTGTTTCCCTACTTAACGAGCCCTCCAGCCTGTTTTCCTTTGCAGATGGGGAGCAGGTGCAAGTGGCTCTTGGTCACCTGGCCTAAGCGCCACCTTCCTGGTTGATGCTCTTTTTCCCACTTAGAATGCCTCGCCCACCTGGCGCCTTCATGGTTGCCACTCTTTTTCCCTACTTAAGGAGCCCTCCAGCCTCTTTTCCTTTGCACATGGGGAGAAGGTGCAAGTGGAACTTGGTCACCTGGCCTAAGCTGCGCCCACCTGGTGCCTTCCTGGTTGCCGCTCTTTTTCCCGACTTAGCAAGCCCCGCTCATCTGGTGCCTTCCTGGTTTCAGCTCTCTTTCCCTACTTAATTAGCACTGTAGCCTCTTTTCCTTGGCAGATGGGGAGCAGGTGCAAGTGGATCTTGGTCACCTGGCCTAAGCGCCACCTTCCTGGTTGCTGCTCTTTTTCCCCACTTAGAATGCCTCGCCCACCTCGTGCCTTCCTGGTTGCTGCTCTGTTTCCCTACTTAAGGAGACCTCTAGCCTCTTTTCCTTTTCAGATGGGGAGCAGGTGCAAGTGGGCCTTGGTCACCTGGCCTAAACCCCACCCAACTGATGCCATTCTGGTTGCTGCTCTTTTTCCCCACTTAGCAAGCCCGCCCAGCTGGTGCCTTCCTGGTTGCCACTCTTTTTCCCTACTTAAGGAGACCTCCATCCTCTTTTCCTTTGCAGATGGGGAGCAGGAGCAAGTGGATATTCATCACCTGGCCTTAGCCACACCCTTCCTGGTTTCCGCTCTTTTTCCCCACTTAGCAAGCCCCGCCCACCTGAGCCCTCCAGCCTCTTTTCCTTTCCAGATGGGGAGCAGGTGCAAGTGGAACTTGGTGACCTGGTCTAAGCTGCGCCCACCTGGTGCCTTCCTGGTTGCCGCTCTTTTTCCCCACTTATCAAGCCCCACCCATCTGGTGCCTTCCTGGTTGCCGCTCTCTTTTCCTACTTAATTAGCACTCAAGCCTCTTTTCCTTTGCAGATGGGGAGCAGGTGCAAGTGGATCTTGGTCACCTGGCCTAAGCGCCACCTTCCTGCTTGCTGCTCTTTTTCCCCACTTAGCAAGCCTCACCCACTTGGTGCCTTCCTGGTTGCTGCTCTTTTTCCCTACTTAAATAGCACTCCAGCCTCTTTTCCTTTGCAGTTGGGTAAGAGGTGCAAGTGGATCTTGGTCACCTGGCCTAAGCCCCATCTTCCTGGTTGCTGCTCTTTTTCACCACTTAGAATGCCTCGCCCACCTGGTGCATTCCTGGTTGCCGCTCTGTTTCCCTACTTAAGGAGCCCTCCAGCCTCTTTTCCTTTGCAGATGGGGAGCAGGTGCAAGTGGATTTTGGTCACCTAGCCTAAGCCCCGCCCACCTGGTGCCTGCCTGGTTGCCGCTCTTTTTCCCCACTTAGCAAGCCCTGCCCGCCTGGTGCCTTCCTGGTTGCCACTCTTTTTCCCTACTTAATTAGCCCTCCAGCCTCTTTTCCTTTGCAGTTGGGGAACAGGTGCAAGTGGATCTTGGTCATCTGGTCTAAGCCCCACCTTCCTGGTTGCTGCTCTTTTTCCCCACTTAGAATGCCTCGCCGACCTGCTGCCTTCCTAATTGCCGCTCTGTTTCCCTACTTAAGGAGCACTCCAGCTTATTTTCCTTTTCAGATGGGGAGCAGGTGCAAGTGGATCTTGGTCACTTGGCCTAAACCCCACCCAACTGTTGCCATTCTGATTGCTGATGTTATTCCCCACTTAGCAAGCCCGCCCAGCTGGTGCCTTCCTGGTTGCCACTCTTTTTTATTACTTAATTAGCCTCGATCCTCTTTTCCTGTGCAGATGGGGAGCAGTATCAAGTGGATCTTCATCACCTGGCCTAAGCCACACCCACCTGGTGCCTTCCTGGTTGCTGCTCTTTTTCCCCACTTAGCAAGCCCCGCCCACCTGTTGGCATCCTGGTTGCATCTCTGTTTCCCTACTTAACGAGCCCTCCAGCCTCTTTTCCTTTGCAGATGGGGAGCAGGTGCAAGTGGAAATTGGTCACCTGGCCTAAGCCGCACCCACCTGGTGCCTTCCTGGTTGCTGCTCTTTTTCCCCACTTAGCAAGCCCCGCCCATCTGGTGCCTTCCTGGTTGCCCCTCTCTTTCCCTACTTAATTAGCACTCAAGCCTCTTTTCCTTTGCAGATGGGGAGCAGGTGCAAGTGGCTCTTGGTTACCTGGCCTAAGCGCCACCTTCCTGGTTGATGCTCTTTTCCGACTTAGAATGCCTCGCCCACCTGGTGCCTTCCTGGTTGTCGCTCTTTTTCCCTACTTAATTAGCACTCTAGCCCCTTTTCCTTTGCAGTTGGGGAAGTGGTGCAAGTGGATCTTGGTCAACTGGCCTAAGCCCTGTCTTCCTGGTTGTTGCTCATTTTCCCCACTAAGAATGCCTCGCCCACCTGGTGCCTTCCTGGTTGCCGCTCTGTTTCCCTACTTAAGGAGCCCTCCAGCCTCTTTTCCTTTGCAGATGGGAGCAGGTGCAAGTGGATTTTGGTCACTTGGCCTAAGCCCCGCCCACCTGGTGCCTTCCTGGTTGCTGCTCTTTTTCTGCATTTAGCAAGCCCCGCCCACCTGACCCCTTCCTGGTTGCTGCTATTTTTCCCCACTTAGCAAGCCCCTCCCACCTGGTGCATTCCTGGTTGCCGCTCTGTTTCCCTGCTTAAGGAGCCGTCCAGCCTCTTTTCCTTTGCTGATGGGGAGCAGGTGCAAGTGGATTTTGGTCACTTGGCCTAAGCCCCGCCCACCTGGTGCCTTCCTGGTTGCTGCTCTTTTTCCGCACTTAGCAAGCCCCGCCCACCTGGAACCTTCCTGGTTGCTGCTCTTTTTCCCCACTTAGCAAGCCCCACCCACCTGGAGCCTTCCTAGTTTCTGCTCTTTTTCCCTACTTAAGGAGCCCTCCAACCTCTTTTCCTTTGCAGATGGGGAGCAGGTGCGAGTGGATCTTGGTCACCTGGCCTAAGCCCTGCCCATCTGGTGCCTTCCTGGTTGTCGCTCTTTTCCCCCACTTAGCAAGCCTCGCCCACCTGGTGCCTTCCTGGTTGCCGCTCTTTTTCCCTACTTAATTAGCACTCCAGCCCCTTTTCCTTTGCAGTTGGGGAAGAGGTGCAAGTGGATCTTGGTCAACTGGCCTAAACCCCATCTTCCTGGTTGCAGCTCTTTTTCCCCACTTAGCAAGCTCCGCCCACCTGGTGCCATCCTGGTTACTGCTCTTTTTCCCAAGTTAGCAAGCCACACCCACCTGGCGCCTTCCTGGTTTCTGCTCTTTTTCCCTACTTAAAGAGGCCTCCAACTTCTTTTCCTTTGCAGATGGGGAGCAGGTGCAAGTGGATCTTGGTCACATGGCCTAAGCCCTGCCCACCTTGTGCCTTCCTGGTTGCCGTTCTTTTTCCCCACTTAGCAAGCCTCGCCCACCTGGTGCCTTCCTGGTTGCCGCTCTTTTTCCCTACTTAATTAGCACTCCAGCCCCTTTTCCTTTGCAGTTGGGGAAGAGGTGCAAGTGGATCTTGGTAAACTGGCCTAAACCCCATCTTCCTGGTTGTTGCTCTTTTTCCCCACTAAGAATGTGTAGGGGAGGGGTGGTCCAAGGGACCCCCCCCCTGGCCTGCATCTCCACCCCAGGTGAGGGCCATGGCTCATCGGGCGTCCCCTCCTTACCACCAGGGCCCAGGTGGTGGATGGCTCACCTGCTGAAGACATTGCCCGCACGCATTAAATTTAGCTAGGCCTCAGAAACCATTTTTGTCTGCTAGAGATGGTGTGAGCTCAGCGCGCTGTAGCACGGCCCCCACCTTCAGAAAGTTTCAGTCCTCCTTGTCTCCGCAGCACCATGGTAGATCCGCTATAAGCCCGTTCCCACAAACAAGATGGGCATGATCTAGAGTAATACATTAACATTGTAACAGTTCACCTTCCGCAGTGTATCACTGCTCCCACAGTGACCCGGTCAGCAAGGCCTGGGCGATGGGAAGATCTGTAGAATGGGCATCTGCTGAAAGCAGACAGGTACCCGAATATGAATGTAAGAAACCACTTTTAACACATGTATCCTCTCCATACAACCACTCTTACTAAAGAAACCTGTGAAATTGTGTAATTATCGTACATGACACCAGCCGTGAAGGACCCACACCCCTGCAGTGGTGTGCAAATGATAAAAGCATTTCCGGGGGATTATTCTTCATAAGTATCATCGAAAGCCCTACACCCCGCGGTCCTGCGCCACAACTGAACTGATGCTGCTAGGGTACACAAGAAAACGAATGTAACCATACCACGGGCACATGTGAGGAGTGTGCGAGAATGCACTCGTCACACGTGTATGTCTAAGCCCCTCACGTGCCACCTCCGCCACGTACAGTGGCAAGTTACTTTCTATGCACCCCACCAACCCCAATACTACCTCACTTACTGCAAATGTATATGCATATAACTAAATACTGTAGTTGTTAAAACATAGTGTACGAATAAGGTGCTCAGACTGGGTATAATCGAGACACATCCAGCAAAGTTTAAATGCATGTTTTAAAATGATTTGAATAAGTATTATAGAGTGTTCAAATGTTTGTGATGTTTTTACCTAAAATCGGCAACACACGAGGGAGATACCTTTGTGAAATGCATGCAAGGCCATTCCCCCTCCCACCCTGCGAAGGCTGCCAAGACATGAGAGCAGAGGCCCGCGCTGCGCTACTCCGCCTCCCCCAACCAGACTGGAGCCGCTTCAAAGATTTGTAGCCCCCTCTGCAGCACCCAAGGCCACGGCCCGCCACCTGCATTATTTACAGCACAGCAGTAAACCTCTGCCTGAACACCCACTTCCAAAGGCGCCCCCTCGTAAACCCCATAACCCACCGGATCATCACCTATGGCCCTGTGCAATCAGGACACCCAACACTTTGACAACACACAGCGGCACATCCATAACAACTTCTAACAAGACAGAAAGACCTGTACCGCCCGTCCCAGGCCCTGAAGCTTAGCACCTCGACCTATGGCCCCGGTCAACAGGACTCTGGTAACCATGTCCTGAGGTATTACTGCCAGACTCCTCACAAGGTACATTCCTCCTGTGTTGCACTAACCTGTAGAATAACCTATTGGAAGATTTACTAAAGAAGATAATATTGAAATGACTGAATGACTGCGGTGTGCATGGCCTAGGGCAAATAAGTCAGGAAAAGACATTCATCTCTGACACTGGCCGCGATGGCACAACAACACCGCCCGGATGAACTCTGCCAACCTGCCAGGCCCTGCCCAACCCACGAGGCTGCCCAGTGACGTTCTCCAGCCACGGCCAACCACATCGCAGCAGCACCTATAGTTAGTCGTCGCCACCCAATCCCATTGAACTTGTGCCCCCTATAGTGTGTAGGTTCTTATGACGTTTTTTGTAAATATATACGCCTGTCTTTGCTATTGTCAGACAGAGCGCTCTCGGAGTTTGCAGAGTTCTTTGCATGCCGTATTCTCATTGATAAACTCCCATTTAAGCTCACCCGCACTCTGTCCTGGCCTTATTCCCGATTTGGGAGAGTCCTTCATTGTCTCTCATTGTGGGGAGGATCGTGCTGGCTGGGGACGCATGCCTGAGTGGTGACCCCGAAAGCGTGATTATCATTATTATTATTATTTCCGGACCTAACATTACCGTCCCCTTTTGGCACGAGAATCTCCGGTCGAAAAGGGATACGCACGGTGAGCTGGCTCCGGGAGGCTGCCCGCCAACGGCGACCGGTACACTAAGAAGTGCGCACTCAAAAGAGAGAGGGTACGGGATCCCGGTTGAAAAATCCCCTTTGAGTACCGCTCGCCGGAGCCGGGGCTGACTGTTGAGCTGACGGTGACACTGCCTGGACGGACCCAGTTTCGGAGACTATCGGTTCAAGACGGGCACGTGAGTACTGAGTGCGAGCGATTGTAAAGGGAGTGGGGGAAGAAGTGTAGGACAGGGAACGAAGAGGGGGTACGCAGATCTACTAAGGATCATCCTAAAATTTTCCTTGCTTTTTCTTTGCATATGGCCATTAGGATTAAGAGGTGAGTAAGAGATAAAAGTGACTGGAACCTAGCTCCGAAAGGGGGTGGAAGGCGGCGCCGCATAGTGCTATCTTGACTAGTACTGGGAATATATGAAGAAGTGGAATATAAGATAAAAGTGCTCAGCAAAGGGGGGCACTGAGAATATATTAGTGACCGCTATTACTTCTTTCTTTTCTTTTTCTTTAGGTTTAGGGGGAAAGTAAACAGTGAGATTAACGCAAACTTAAGGAGAAAGTAAGAGTCCTACTAGAAAAGGGAAGAGCAGACCTATATATATATATATGCGCATCCATAGATCCAAGTAAGACGGACAGGGACAGCCGGCTAGGGAGGAAAGGGAGGACGGCGTGAATTGTGAATAGAGTGTTGCCAAGAGGTGTGTGCACCTCGCATGTGTCAGACGACAAGTTGATGTTGTGAATGTGTAAAACAGCTGTGAATGTATAGTAGTTAAATGGTCATGGTAAGTGTGACCGGATAGAACTTTTGAAGACAAAAATGACACGGTGAAGTGAGTGGGTACCTTCTTGATTTCCGGATTGATATTGTCAAAATAAATGATGGTTTGCTCTTGTATGTGCCCCCCAAAGAAAATAGAATAGAACCTGTGTACAGCCAGTTTTGTATTGCGCAGACAAGGGGGAGAGCACAAAGGAGCCCGTTATTGATTGTGAAGCAGAAAACGAAAAATAATATTGATAATACACCTACATTGTAGTTGCAGACACACAGACACACACAAGTACTAGGAGGGCACAGGGATGGGGGCCGAAACACCCTTATCACATATTTGTAAGAATCTACCAGGGTACGCGGAGCGGATTAAGAAATATCACGACCAATGGATAACCGAATTGAAGGGAGAGGGGTTACCCCAGATATGGCCCGAGGGAGGGTCGTTTGATAAAATTGTTCTGGATATGGTGGCCACATGTATTTGTTTGAAGTACAAGGGGAAGCAGTTGCAAAATAGGAGAGAAGTATTAGATCTCTGGAGGTTATTTGAAGAGATACCACCGCCTAAAACACCAGCATTAAATCCTGATCTTCCGTCCACCACAGACAACCCACTAATGATACAGAAAGATGTTAAAGAATTGTCAAGTGTAGCGCCACCAGTAGAGGTAATAAGTTTGTACCCAATATTAAACAAGCCTGTGCCCGCAGAAGGATACAGTGATCCCACATATGTGCCTCCCCCGACAGCTACTACACCCCGCCGGCCCACGGCACCCCCGCCATATGAAAGTACAAGGGAGCGAGCCCAGGTAAGTACGCAGAGAGTGGACATAGAGAAACTCACAGATGATTTACAATCAAGACTCTCAATAGTGAAAGATGAGCTCTCGAGGATAAAAGACATGTGCGAGCAAACAGCACTTAATGCGGCTCGATCAGGGCGCACGTCTAGATCGCCAGGTGAGAATAGAAAACCTGAAGAGGGGTGGAAAAAAGGTGAGATACTGTTCAGAATTGAAGAAGAACCGACACGAATAATCGAAATTGGGACACAAGAGGGAGATATTGACAATGAAGAAAGGCCAATGGGGGATAGAGAGGAATTAATATGTGATATAAGGGACGAGTTAGAAGAAAGCGACAGGTTGAGCATGGCAATGGGAGGAGGAAGCGAAGGGGGGGATGGTGCATGTTCGATGAGAACCCTGGATGATGAGTGGACGGGGCGATTAAGGAACAGAGTGGGGAAAATGGCATCAGGGGACCTCAGCAGCCAAAATGGGTCCGGATGCAACGGTAAAAGGAAGACTACAGCTCCCGTTGATACACAGGGGAGGAGGGAGGCCTAACTACATCCCATGGGCACAGATGGATAAGGCCAATTTATTAAAGCTATTGCCCCCGTTATCAGGAGGGGCAAGTAAATGGATATACGCCTTTGAGAAACACACTGCTGGGGTACCCCTAGCAATAGGAGATGTGAAGAGCTTGCTTGTATCAGCAGTGGGGGATCAGGCTGAGAGAGTATGGGTCAAGGCCGGTTTCCCGGGAGTAACATTAGACTGCGACCGCCATGATGGGGCCTCCTTTAACACAGTGCGTGCAAGGGTGTGGGATGCCTTGCGAGAAACGTTTCCAGATACGCCAGACTTACAGTCAGTAATGCAGTGTACAATGAATGACGGGGAGGAGGCTATGGATTACATTTTCCGGGTCCAAGAGATGTGGAGAGCAGAAACGGGCACGCCCTGGTATCAATCAACATCTTTATTTTACTTCATTATAAAAAGAGGGCTCCCCAAAGAAGTGCAAAAGGCGCTCGACAAAATAGCAGGTATTGAAGCAAAGGGATGGCCTGAGATTCAGAGCATAATAGTAGACCATTGTAAGCGAATAAAAGAGAGGGAGAAGGAAGTGGCGCAAAAAAGATTGGCAGACGAGGCAAAGTTAGTACAGACAAAGTTGGTGAAGGTTGCAGCAGCAGTAGCCGCGCTCCCACACAGCAGGGAGGGAGACGACGAGGAGGAGGGGCTGATAGCAATACAAGGAAGGGTGGCAACTAATTGGGTTGGAGCAGGACAGCGGCAGTGGAGTGAACAGGAGCAAGGCGGAGGTCCGCAGTGGCAAGAGTGGACCCCTCGAGGGGGACGAGGTGGGTACAGGGGCCGGAGAGGAGGTGGACAAGGGTATGGGGGAATGGGAGGAAATGGATGGCTGGGCCCTAGAGGCGCACAAGGGAGTTGCTGGAACTGCGGACGGTGGGGGCATTACTCTAGGGAGTGCAGAGCTAGACCCAACAGTGGGTTCCAAGAGGTAGAACACTATGGCCACCCTCACCCGGGGAGCCCATATGGTCTTCCAATGGGACAACAACAGCTGAGAAACCCAGGCCGAGGTGATGGTGAGCAGCAACAGGGGCACCAGTATAGAACACAGAACCACCCCCAAAACAATGACAATATGCAGTATGCGCCAGGCAACCCCTTTGCGACAACAGCAAACGGGGCCCCCATACCAGCACCTTACAACGGCATGTCAGTGGTTTCAGGAAGTGTTTTTAACCAGGGGGGAGCAATGAGACACCCCGCATAGGACAGCCCACAGAGAACACTTGTGTGTCCAGTTCTGTCTACAACCTACAATGCAGCAGAGGAACCATTGGTAGGGGCGCAGATAGGAGAAAAGCAGTTCATATTCATGGTTGATTCGGGAGCGGAAAAATCATGTATCAGAGAGGACCGGTTCCCGTTATCTAACCGGAAGTTAGAGACGCAGGGGTTCTCTGGGGCTGTAATTGAAGTTCCTTACACAGAAGCATTGGATGTAACAGTGGGGGGTAAAACTGTAAAGGCACCCTTACTGTATTATGAACACTCACCAATAAATTTATTAGGGAGGGATCTCCTGAGTAAACTTAACATGACCATATCATTTACCGAGAGAGGAATAGTGTGTTCTACACCCGGGATATGCCCCTTGCGTGCGATGTCGGTAGTGCAAGCTTACACAACCACACAGGAGATACGAGGGCTGCCGGAAAATGAGGAAATGTTTATTGAAGGGCTAAAAACTTTGGCCCACATACTTCCAGAACTAAGAAGAATGGACTGGAGGATCCCAGCGGAGTTCCTCTTCCGCCCCATAGTGTGTCCCGATACAGCACCAGGATCAGTGGTATCATTAGACTTGCATGCTGTACAGGTGTCAGCGAAAAGGATCGCTGCAATTGGAGTGGATAGGGAGGGATGCGAGTGGCGTGCAGTGCTGTGTACGAATGCCAACATCGCCCTACGAGAGATAACAGATGAGGATCTCTTTTCAGACACAGAAGGGGATGGTGAGATAGTAATGGAAATAGCGATGCCCTGTGACATTTTGATTCAAGCCAGGGAAACACCCGTCCAATTGATGGCAGTGGTGGGAGCACCACCGTCGTTTTTTGACGACGACATGAGGCTCGTACCAAATAATTTGTGGACAGCAGGCCCCCATGATGTCGGGCTGTTGCACGGAGTACAACCTGTGGTAATAAAGCTAAAGCAAGGAGCAATTTTACCACGAGTTAAACAGTATCCATTGTCCCGCAAAGCTGAAGAAGGGATAAAAGAGACAATAAATGCATTACTAGCACAAGGGATAATAGTGCCTTCAAACTCCCCATGTAACACATGTATCTACCCAATCAAAAAGGCGAAAGGAGGGTCTTGGAGAATGATACAGGACTTACGCCCCCTAAATGACGTAATTCAGAAGGAGTTCCCTCTAGTCCCGAACCCTGCATCAATACTATGCAGCATCCCGAAAGTGGCATAACATTTCACAGTAGTAGACTTGAAAAACGCGTTTTTCTCAATACCCCTGGCTGAAGAGAGTAGATACCTTACAGCATTCACACTGGGGGTAAGAGATATGAACACTGCAGACTACCACAGGGATACTGTGAGAGCCCGAGCATATTCAACCGCATATTGCATGAAGACTTGGGAAACCTATCAGTTGAGAGTACGATTATTCAGTATGTAGACGATTTATTAGTATGTGCACCAGACGAAGCAACATGTAGAAAAGATTCAACAACGCTCCTGACTTTACTGGCCAACAAGAGGTACAAGGTAGACAGGGAGAAGCTACAGTACTGCCTGACTGAGGTCTTATACCTGGGACAGCTCATATCAAAAGATGGAAAAAGAATAATTCCCGACAGGGTAGAAGCAATAAGATCAGTAGGAGAACCCGCAACAGTGAAAGACATGCAGAAATTCTTGGGGATGTGCAATTATTGCCGCGCATGGATATTAGACTATGCAGCATACACGAGACCCCTCCTACAAGCACTCAAGGAAGCACAACAGGAGAACAAAAAAATAGAATGGTCAGAAGAAATGAGTACATCATTTCAATCATTAAAAGAGCTCATTTCAAGCGCTCCAGTGCTACCAAACCCTGATTATGGACGTGAATTTTACCTATTCTCACACTGTAAGGGAACACTCATGACAGCTGTACTGACACAAAAGACATCCCTAGGACACAAGCCATTGGCTTACTATAGTGGTACTTTGGATGCCGTGATGCAAGGTCATTTCGCGTGTGAGCAATCACTCGCTGCAGCCGCGTTCGCGATTGAGAAAAGTGCCACAATAGTAATGGGTTGCCCTGTGACATTGTTTGTGGAACATTCATTATTTGCAATACTTGAGAGGTCAAAAAGCACACTGACAACACAGCGGGCGACAGCCTATGAGATTATATTGTCTAGCGCCAACATTCATGTGGTAAGATGCAAGACAGTGAACCCCGCCACATTCATTACAGAAGCATGCACACTAGAGGACATGCAGGACCACGACTGCGCGACCTACACAGGAGAAAGAGGGGAGGACACAGTGGTGTGTGAGAATGCTCTGAGCGAGGGGGAAGTGTACTTCGTAGATGGGTCTGCATCTATTGACGTGGACACAGGAGAAAAACATGTCGGCATGGCAGTAGTGAGGCTAGAAGACGGTGAGTATGAAACACTAGTGCAGTACCGCCTCCCATCACACTACTCCGCACAAGCAGCAGAACTAATTGCGCTCATAGAAGCACTACATGCAGCAAAAGGTTGCGCAGTGACAATATATACAGACTCAGCTTACATGACAACAACAGTACATGGAGGACTAGCAAGATGGGGGCGTAGGGGGTTTCGACGGGCAGACGGAACACCAGTACAGCATGCAGAGTTGTTGAAAGAATTAATTGAGGCCCTACAAAACCCTACTGCCGTAGCAATAGTGAAGTGCCAAGCACATACATCCAACACAGACGTAGTGTCTTTGGGGAACGCGGCAGCGGACGCCGCCACCAAGGAGGCTTCCTATTTTCAGAAATATGACGCAGGTGAGTACATGCTGTGGCATAAGACAACCGAAGAGCCCCCAGAAGGGTACAACATATCACAAATACTCGAATTGCAGGAAGGAGCTAGCGCAGACGAAAAATTGATGTGGACTAAACGAGGGTGCAGCAGGTCGGGAACAGACTTGCTATGGCGGCAAAATAACTCAGGGAAAGTGGTGATGCCCATCCAGTTACTAGAAATTGCGTTTCAACAACTACACTTCCCCGCACATAATACCAAACAGCACATTGCAGCAGAAATACAGGAAGAATGGTTTGTGCCCTGTCTCCAGGAGCATGTATCTCGATTAGCAATGGAATGCACAACATGTCAGATCTACAATTCAGGAATGACACTACGCACACTCCGGGGAACAATTCCTAAACCCACTGGCCCATTCAGAGAACTGCACATCGATTACGCAGATATGGGGGAAAGGTGTAACGGCGCACGGTACATGATCGTGGTTGTGTGCCCATTCTCAAGGTGGGTGGAAGCTGGACCGTGTGCACGGCCTGATGCTAAAAGCGCCGCCAAGTTCCTAGTAAGGGAAGTGTTCCCGCGCTGGGGAATTTGTGACGTGATTCGCTCAGACAACGGCACTCATTTTGTGAATGAACTTTTCAAGGAAGTCACTACATTATTGGGAATAAAACATAAATTGTGTTCGATTTATCACCCTCAAAGCAATGGCATAGTGGAAAAGATGAACGGACTGTTAAAGGGCAGGTTATCGAAACTATGCTTTTCATTGAAGAAAAATTGGATATACTGTCTGCCCCTCGCGCTATTTGAACTGAGAAATCAGCCAAGCAAAGATCACCATTTGTCCCCGCACGAAATCGTGACTGGGAGAAGAATGCACACAGCACACTCCCCACTATGCGAACACTCAGATGCACACAGGAGCGCCGCGATATTGGGAGAAGAATTCACGGACTATTTGAAAAAATTAACAAGGGCAGCGCGCGTAATATCAAAGCAGCTCTCCCCACCCTTCACTAGAGAGGTGGGAAACATAACAGGGTCTGTCACAGAGCCTGAGCAGCAGCTACAGCTAATGCCGGGCGAACTAATTTATGTCAGGAGCTTTGTGCGTCGATGGAATGCACCACGGTTCACGGCCCATACGAGGTAGTGTTCTGCATGCCCACAGCTGTAAAAGTGAAGGGCTTGAGGTATTGAATACACTTGACAGATGTGCGAAGAGCTTATAATAATGTGCAAGAGGAGGCAGATGAGGAGGCACAGACAACAGCAACCGATTGAGCTGAACAGAATGTCTGAATGTTAGCTTGAGTTTGTGCGTCAGCTATGCACGTGAATGGGAAAGTGACTGATGAAGTATTACCGCATTCTCTTCTTATACACCACTGGGAAAGAAAAAAAAAAAAAAAGAACGTTTTTTTTTGTTTGTTTGGACTTATATGTAATTAATGAAGTGATCGAATTATGACATGTTTACACCCTTGTCTGTGAATACCCTTCCCCGCAACCCTACCCGCTCCCATTCCCCGTCAAATATATATATATATTGGCACTCATGGTGCCAACAGAATGTTTACATGCATGCACTTAATGCACTTTTATATCTCAAACAGGAACTACCATGGCATCTAACAGGCAGCCTGCAACGGATACAATTAGTAGAATGAGAGAATTATTAAATGAGAGATGTAGCTATTCGTATGAGTGCGGATTATCTGTATGCATTACGATGTTTTTTATGCTAATGTTTGGTCTGATTACATATTGGTTTATAGCGTTCATCTCTATCGAGATGAACGAGGGGGGAGGGATTAACAGCATTGGGATTAACAGCACCACTAGGACCAATGTAACTGCAAGTGTCACTGTAAGGGAAGGTGATTTTCTGGTATGGGACGGAGCTAAACTTGTATGGGGATATCGCACCACACCATCCAATGTTGTCATATCAGAAAAGAAAGAGCCACAGGGTGGAACGCAAAACAACACAGTATCTCCACCAGTGATGTATAGGTATAATGCTCGCAGTTTAAATGACCGAAGCCCGTCTGCCATATCATGGTTGTATAACACCCCCACCAGCCAACCTGCCCCTACCCTAAAAAATGACCTGCAAGATAACGTCAGGGACGAAAAAGAAAAGCTGCTAGCAATACACGAAATATTATATGATGCATGGGCCACAGGGGGCGGGAATGGGAAAGGGGGGTCTATTCTATCCCTCGCCCAGGGAGTTGGGAAGTACATGAGGAACAAGAACAACAGACGGAGGAGGGAAGCAGGGAGGAGAAAGTATGATGAGTACTATGGGCTAGGTTTAGATAAGATGGAAGACCCACGACACCCCCACCAAACAAATAAATGGTATGCGGATATGAGTGCTACAGCTAAACAAACAACAAATGAGAGCTGCTATGTCTGCTCCCTCATTCCTCATGCTTCAGGTACACCAAAAGTATTGCTACCCAAAGAGTTGCCAATTATAGATGCCCAATGTCTCCTTCATCTCACGTTATGCAGGATTAAGAACACCTTCCAGGCACACGAAGTTACTTTTCAAATGCTGCAGAACGAGAAAACGTGCTATCCAAAGACGGCAGGGGTGATATGTTTGAAAGAACCGTTTTTTGCAATACAAGGGACACTTTTTTCTGATAACAAGTGGAAGGATGAAAAAGTAATGTGCAAGGCGGAAGCACTGAGAGGTGTGGCACCAGAGAAATTGCAGTGGATAGAAGAAACATGCACACCAGTGTGGAAAGAACATATTTCAAAACTAACTTGGGTAACCGCCATTGAAAAACCCTTCAAACTACAGAGCGAAATAGACTATGAACTATGTTTTAAAGGAGAGGGGAAGACCTCCATGGGAACAAACAAGAGCTGTAAAAAGACCCTCACCATCCCAGATCTGAGAAAAGGGACAGCGGCCCTTATGGACACGTACTGGGTATGCGGCAACCAGGCATACCTACACCTCCCCCCGTCATGGAGTGGCAGCTGCTCAATGGCCACTCTACACTCAGCCCTAATGGTAATACCGGAGAGCCACATCGACAGGAGCAAAAAGGCACAGGAACGCCCGCAACAGAGCGCAGCCCAGCCAACTGAGGAGTCGCAAATGTACGTCCTATCTTCCGGAAGCAAGGGAGAAGTGCTTACCCGTAACAGACGTGCATCAAACTACATATCAAAGGAATCATCAGAACTATTGGCCCAATTCCCAGATAAATATCGATTATTCAGCTCAGCAGAAACATTCTTTGCCTCACTGGTCTCAAGGGTCCAAGCAAGAGCAAATGCAAAATGGCTCCAGATAACACGCTGGGAACTGATTCAGCTGGCGAACGACACTGAAGAAGGGTTCAATGTAATCAAAGTGGAACTGAGGGCTTTACGATTGATGACTATGCAAAACAGGTATGTCCTGGACCTGTTGACGGCAATGGATGGAGGTATTTGCCGAAAAATAGGAAGTGCCTGCTGCACTTTCGTACCTTCTGAAGACGCAGAAAATGGCTCCCTGTCCCATGTGATCGAGGCAGTCCACAACCTAGGAGAAAAAATGAAAATGGAAGGTGGAGCAGAAGACAGTACATGGTTCGATAACTTCTTCTCCTGGGTCCCCTCATGGCTTGGAACAACTGTGAAATTTTTGATGCCAGCTGTGGTGTGCCTCCTTTTAATTTTTTGCCTGTGCCAGGTGGGCCTTCGATGTTGTGCTAACGCAGTACCTAATGGTGCAATGATGATGGTGACAATGGGCAACACTCGTGGGACAATACAAAACATGCAGGAAGTGCAGGTACAAACAGGAGCAGATGACACACCAAGATATCAGCTAGTGCCTATCTATCACGACAAAGATATCATAGATAAAGCGTGGCACACCACCATTAGAGAGCCCCGTGTATTAGAATGGTACCAGGAGGTGTGGGTGGATTTGGCGGGAGATGGCGGATGTATCTACCTGACTTGCACCCCAGATGAGTATGCCAGAAGAGGGGAAAGCCTACGAAGGGTGTGCGGAGCATGGATGCCCATAAAAGGCACACCTGCATGGGATGAGGCAGTGATGGAGGAAGAAGAATGTAGGAGGTTGGAGGAGTTAAAGTATTCGTTACTTAAGTAACGAAAGGGGGGAAATGGGGAAATGTAGGGGAGGGGTGGTCCAAGGGACCCCCCCTGGCCTGCATCTCCACCCCAGGTGAGGGCCATGTCTCATCGGGCGTCCCCTCCTTACCACCAGGGCCCAGGTGGTGGATGGCTCACCTGCTGAAGACATTGCCCGCACGCATTAAATTTAGCTAGGCCTCAGAAACCATTTTTTGTCTGCTAGAGATGGTGTGAGCTCAGCGCGCTGTAGCGCGGCCCCCACCTTCAGAAAGTTTCAGTCCTCCTTGTCTCGGCAGCACCATGGTAGATCCGCTGCAAGCCCGTTCCCACGAACAAGACGGGCATGATCTAGCGTAATACATTAACATTGTAACAGTTCACCTTCCGCAGTGTATCACTGCTCCCACAATGACCCGGTCAGCAAGGCCTGGGCGATGGGAAGATCTGTAGAATGGGCATCTGCTGAAAGCAGACAGGTACCCGAATATGAATGTAAGAAACCACTTTTAACACATGTATCCTCTCCATACAACCACTCTTACTAAAGAAACCTGTGAAATTGTGTAATTATCGTACATGACACCAGCCGTGAAGGACCCACACCCCTGCAGTGGTGTGCAAATGATAAAAGCATTTCCGGGGGATTATTCTTCATAAGTATCATCGAAAGCCCTACACCCCGCGGTCCCGCGCCACAACTGAACTGATGCTGCTACGGTACACAAGAAAACGAATGTAACCATACCACGGGCACATGTGAAGAGTGTGCGAGAATGCACTCGTCACACGTGTATGTCTAAGCCCCTCACGTGCCACCTCTGCCACGTACAGTGGCGAGTTACTTTCTATGCACCCAACTAACCCCAATACTACCTCACTTACTGCAAATGTATATGCATATAACTAAATACTGTAGTTGTTAAAACATAGTGTACGAATAAGGTGCTCAGACTGGGTATAATCGAGACACATCCAGCAAAGTTTAAATGCATGTTTTGAAATGATTTGAATAAGTATTATAGAGTGTTCAAATGTTTGTGATGTTTTTACCTAAAATCGGCAACACACGAGGGAGATACCTTTGTGAAATGCATGCAAGGCCATTCCCCCTCCCACCCTGCGAAGGCTGCCAAGACATGAGAGCAGAGGCCAGTGCTGCGCTACTCCGCCTCCCCCAACCAGACTGGAGCCGCTTCAAAGATTTGTAGCCCCCTCTGCAGCACCCAAGGCCACGGCCCGCCACCTGCATTATTTACAGCACAGCAGTAAACCTCTGCCTGAACACCCACTTCCAAAGGCGCCCCCTCGTAAACCCCATAACCCACCGGATCATCTTAGACCTATGGCCCTGTGCAATCAGGACACCCAACACTTTGACAACACACGGCGGCACATCCATAACAACTTCTAACAAGACAGAAAGACCTGTACCGCCCGTCCCAGGCCCTGAAGCTTAGCACCTCGACCTATGGCCCCGGTCAACAGGACTCTGGTAACCATGTCCTGACGTATTACCGCCAGACCCCTCACAAGGTACATTCCTCCTGTGTTGCATTAACCTGTAGAATAACCTATTGGAAGATTTACTAAAGAAGATAATATTGAAATGACTGAATGACTGTGGTGTGCATGGCCTAGGGCAAATAAGTCAGGAAAAGACATTCATCTCTGACACTGGCCACGATGGCACAACAACACCGCCCGGATGAACTCTGCCAACCTGCCAGGCCCTGCCCAACCCACGAGGCTACCCAGTGACGTTCTCCAGCCACCGCCAACCACATCGCAGCAGCACCTATAGTTAGTCGTCGCCACCCAATCCCATTGAACTTGTGCCCCCTATAGTGTGTAGGTTCTTATGACATTTTTTGTAAATATATACGCCTGTCTTTGCTATTGTCAGACAGAGCGCTCTCAGAGTTTGCAGAGTTCTTTGCATGCCGTATTCTCATTGATAAACTCCCATTTAAGCTCACCCGCACTCTGTCTTGGCCTTATTCCCGATTTGGGAGAGTCCTTCATTGTCTCTCATTGTGGGGAGGATCGTGCTGGCTGGGGACGCATGCCTTCAAATGCCTCACCCACCTGGTGTCTTCCTGGTTGCCACTCTGTTTCCCTACTTAAGTAGCCCTCCAGCCTCTTTTCCTTTGCAGATGGGTAGCAGGTGCAAGTGGATTTTGGTCACCTGGCCTAAGCCCCGCCCACCTGGTACCTTCCTGGTTGCAGCTCTTTTTCCCCACTTAGCAAGCTCCGCCCACCTGGTGCCATTCTGGTTACTGCTCCTTTTCCCAACTTAGCAAGCCCCATCCACCTGGAGCCTTCCTGGTTTCTGCTATTTTTCCCTACTTAAGGAGGCCTCCAACCTCTTTTCCTTTGCAGATGGGGAGCAGGTGCAAGTGGATCTTGGTCACCTGGCCTAAGCCCCACCTTCCTGGTTGCTGCTCTTTTTCCCCACTTAGAATGCCTCACCCACCTGCTGCCTTCCTTGTTGCTGCTCTGTTTCCCTACTTAAGGAGCCCTACAGCCTATTTTCCTTTTCAGATGGGGAGCAGGTGCAAGTGGATCTTGGTAACTTGGCCTAAACCCCACCCAACTGTTGCCATTCTGATTGATGCTGTTATTCCCCACTTAGCAAGCCTGCCCAGCTGGTGCCTTCCTGGTTGCCACTCTTTTTCACTACTTAATTAGCCCTCCATCCTCCTTTCCTTTGCAGATGGGGAGCAGGTGCAAGTGGATCTTGATCATCTGGCCTAAGCGCCACCTTCCTGGTTGATGCTCTTTCTCCCCACTTAGCAAGCTCCGCCCACCTGGCGCCATCCTGGTTACTGCTCTTTTCCCCAATTTAGCAAGCCCCGCCCATCTGGTGCCTTCCTGGTTGCCGCTCTCTTTCCCGACTTAATTAGCACTCAAGCCTCTTTTCCTTTGCAGATGGGGAGCAGGTGCAAGTGGATTTTGGTCACCTGGCCTAAGCCCCGCCTACCTGGTGCCTTCCTGGTTGCTGCTCTTTTTCCCCACTTAGCAAGCCCCGGCCACCTGGCACCTTCCTGGTTGCTGCTCTTTTTCCCCACTTGGCAAGCCCCACCCACCTGGAGCCTTCCTGGTTTCTGCTCTTTTTCCCTACTTAAGGAACCCTCCAACCTCTTTTCCTTTGCAGATGGGGAGCAGGTGCAAGTGGATCTTGGTCACCTGGCCTAAACCCTGCCCACCTGGTGCCTTCCTGGTTGTCGCTCTTTTTCCCCACTTAGCAAGCCTCGCCCACCTGGTGCCTTCCTGGTTGCCGCTCTTTTTCCCTACTTAATTAGCACTGCAGCCTTTTTTCCTTTGCAGTTGGGGAAGAGGTGCAAGTGGATCTTGGTCACCTGGCCTAAGCCCCACCCACCTGGTACCTTCCTGGTTGCAGCTCTTTTTCCCCACTTATCAAGCTCCGCCAACCTGGTGCCATCCTGGTTACTGCTCTTTTTCCCAATTTAGCAAGCCCCACCCACCTGGAGCCTTCCCGGTTTCGGCTCTTTTTC
Organism: Ambystoma mexicanum; assembly: GCF_040938575.1. Lineage (NCBI taxonomy): Eukaryota > Metazoa > Chordata > Amphibia > Caudata > Ambystomatidae > Ambystoma > Ambystoma mexicanum. The sequence goes on from NC_090936.1 coordinate 311,645,712, forward strand.
CCTAGTTAAGGAGGCCTCCAACCTCTTTTCCTTTGCAGATGGGGAGCAGGTGCAAGTGGATCTTGGTCACCTGGGCTAAGCACTGCCTACCTGGTGCCTTCCTGGTTGCCGCTCTTTTTCCCCCCTTAGCAAGCCCCGCCCACCTGGTGCCTTCCTGGTTGCCACTCTTTTTCCCTACTTAATTATCCCTCCAGCCTTTTTTCCTTTGCAGTTGGGGAACAGGTGCAAGTGGATCTTGGTCATCTGGTCTAAGCCCCACCTTCCTGGTTGCTGCTCTTTTCCCCCACTTAGAATGCCTTGCCCACCTGGTGCCTTCCTGGTTGTCGCCCTGTTTCCCTACTTAAGAAGCCCTCCAGCCTCTTTTCCTTTTCAGATGGGGAGCAGGTGCAAGTGGATCTTGGTCACTTTGCCTAAACACCACCCAACTGTTGCAATTCTGATCGCTGCTGTTTTTCCCCACTTAGCAAGCCCGCCCAGCTGGTGCCTTCCTGGTTGCCGCCCTGTTTCCCTACTTGAGGAGCCCTCCAGCCTCTTTTCCTTTGCAGATGGGGAGCAGGAGCAATTGGATCTTCGTCGCCTGGCCTAAGCCACACCCACCTGGTGCCATCCTGGTTGCCACTCTTTTTCCCCACTTAGCAAACCCGCCCACCTGGTGGCATCCTCGTTGCTGCTCTGTTTGCCTACTTAAGGAGCCATCAAGTCTCTTTTCCTTTGCAGCTGGGGAGCAGGTGCAAGTTGATCTTAGTCACCTGGCTTAAGCACCACCTTTCTGGTTGCTGCTCTTTTTCCCCACTTAGAATGCCTCGCCCACCTGGTGCCTTCCTGGTTGCCGCTCTTTTTCCCTACTTAAGGAGCTCTCCAGCCTCTTTTCCTTTGCTGATGGGGAGCAGGTGCAAGTGGATTTTGGTCACTTGGCCTAAGCCCCGCTCACCTGGTGCCTTCCTGGTTGCTGCTCTTTTTCCGCACTTGGCAAGCCCCGCCCACCTGGCACCTTCCTGGTTGCTACTCTTTTTCCCCACTTAGCAAGCCCCACCCACCTGGAGCCTTCCTGGTTTCTGCTCTTTTTCCCTACTTAAGGAGGCCTCCAACCTCTTTTCCTTTGCAGATGGGGAGCAGGTGCAAGTGGATCTTGGTCACCTGGCCTAAGCCCTGCCCACCTGGTGCCTTCCTGGTTGTCGCTCTTTTTCCCCACTTAGCAAGCCTCGCCCACCTGGTGCCTTCCTGGTTGCCGCTCTTTTTCCCTACTTAATTAGCACTGCAGCCCCTTTTCCTTTGCAGTTGGGGAAGAGATGCAAGTGGATCTTGGTCAACTGGCCTAAACCCCATCTTCCTGGTTGTTGCTCTTTTTCCCCACTTAGAATGCCTCACCCACCTGGTGCCTTCCTGGTTGCCACTCTGTTTCCCTACTTAAGTAGCCCTCCAGCCTCTTTTCCTTTGCAGATGGGGAGCAGGTGCAAGTGGATCTTGGTCACCTGGCCTAAGCCCTGCCCACCTGGTGCCTTCCTGGTTGTCGCTCTTTTTCCCCACTTAGCAAGCCTCACTCACCTGGTGCATTCCTGGTTGCTGCTCTGTTTCCCTAGTTAAGGAGCCCTCCAGACTCTTTTCCTTTGTAGATGGGGAGGAGGTGCAAGTGGATCTTCGACATGTGGCCTAAGCCCCACCTTCCTGGTTGCTGCTCTTTTTCCCCACTTAGCAAGCCCCACCCACCTGGAGCCTTCCTGGTTTCTGCTCTTTTTCCCTACTTAAGGAGCCCTCCAACCTCTTTTCCTTTGCAGATGGGGAGCAGGTGCAAGTGGATCTTGGTCACCTGGCCTAAGCCCTGCCCACCTGGTGCCTTCCTGGTTGTCGCTCTTTTTCCCCACTTAGCAAGCCTCGCCCACCTGGTACCTTCCTGGTTGCCGCTCTTTTTCCCTACTTAATTAGCACTGCAGCCCCTTTTCCTTTGCAGTTGGGGAAGAGATGCAAGTGGATCTTGGTCAACTGGCCTAAACCCCATCTTCCTGGTTGTTGCTCTTTTTCCCCACTTGGAATGCCTCACCCACCTGGTGCCTTCCTGGTTGCCACTCTGTTTCCCTACTTAAGTAGCCCTCCAGCCTCTTTTCCTTTGCAGATGGGGAGCAGGTGCAAGTGGATCTTGGTCACCTGGCCTAAGCCCTGCCCACCTGGTGCCTTCCTGGTTGTCGCTCTTTTTCCCCACTCAGAGCAAGCCTCGCCCACCTGGTGCCTTCCTGGTTGCCGCTCTTTTTCCCTACTTAATTAGCACTGCAGCCCCTTTTCCTTTGCAGTTGGGGAAGAGATGCAAGTGGATCTTGGTCAACTGGCCTAAACCCCATCTTCATGGTTGTTGCTCTTTTTCCCCACTTAGAATGCCTCACCCACCTGGTGCCTTCCTGGTTGCCACTCTGTTTCCATACTTAAGTAGCCCTCCAGCCTCTTTTCCTTTGCAGATGGGGAGCAGGTGCAAGTGGATTTTGGTCACCTGGCCTAAGCCCTGCCCACCTGGTGCCTTCCTGGTTGTCGCTCTTTTTCCCCACTTAGCAAGCCTCACTCCCCTGGTGCATTCCTGGTTGCTGCTCTGTTTCCCTAGTTATGGAGCCCTCCAGACTCTTTTCCTTTGTAGATGGGGAGGAGGTGCAAGTGGATCTTCGACATGTGGCCTAAGCCCCACCTTCCTGGTTGCTGCTCTTTTTCCCCACTTAGCAAGCCCCACCCACCTGGAGCCTTCCTGGTTTCTGCTCTTTTTCCCTATTTAAGGAGCCCTCCAACCTCTTTTCCTTTGCAGATGGGGAGCAGGTGCAAGTGGATCTTGGTCACCTGGCCTAAGCCCTGCCCACCTGGTGCCTTCCTGGTTGTCGCTCTTTTTCCCCACTTAGCAAGCCTCTCCCACCTGGTGCCTTCCTGGTTGCCGCTCTTTTTCCCTACTTAATTAGCACTGCAGCCCCTTTTCCTTTGCAGTTGGGGAAGAGATGCAAGTGGATCTTGGTCAACTGGCCTAAACCCCATCTTCCTGGTTGTTGCTCTTTTTCCCCACTTAGAATGCCTCACCCACCTGGTGCCTTCCTGGTTGCCACTCTGTTTCCCTACTTAAGTAGCCCTCCAGCCTCTTTTCCTTTGCAGATGGGGAGCAGGTGCAAGTGGATTTTTCTCACCTGGCCTAAGCCCGCCCACCTGGTACCTTCCTGGTTGCAGCTAATTTTCCCCACTTAGCAAGCTCCGCCCACCTGATGCCATCCTGGTTACTGCTCTTTTTCCGAATTTAGCAAGCCCCACCCACCTGGAGCCTTCCTGGTTTCTGCTCTTTTTCCCTACTTAAGGAGGCCTCCAACCTCTTTTCCTTTGCAGATGGGGAGCAGGTGCAAGTGGATCTTGGTCACCTGGCCTAAGCCCTGCACACCTGGTGCCTTCCTGGTTGCCGCTCTTTTTCCCCACTTAGCAAGCCCCACCCACCTGGTGCCTTCTTGGTTGCCACTCTTTTTCCCTGCTTAATTAGCCCTCCAGCCTCTTTTCCTTTGCAGTTGGGGAACAGGTGCAAGTGGATCTTGGTCATCTGGTCTAAGCCCCACCTTCCTGGTTGCTGCTCTTTTTCCCCACTTAGAATGCCTCGCCCACCTGCTGCCTTCCTTGTTGCCACTCTGTTTCCCTACTTAAGGAGGCCTCCAACCTCTTTTCCTTTGCAGATGGGGAGCAGGTGCAAGTGGATCTTGGTCACCTGGCCTAAGCCCTGCACACCTGGTGCCTTCCTGGTTGCCGCTCTTTTTCCCCACTTAGCAAGCCCCACCCACCTGGTGCCTTCTTGGTTGCCACTAATTAGCCCTCCAGCCTCTTTTCCTTTGCAGTTGGGGAACAGGTGCAAGTGGATCTTGGTCATCCTGTCTAAGCCCCACCTTCCTGGTTGCTGCTCTTTTTCCCCACTTAGAATGCCTCGCACACCTGCTGCCCTCCTTGTTGCCGCTCTGTTTCCCTACTTAAAGAGCCTTCCAGCCTATTTTCCTTTTTAGATGGGGAGCAGGTGCAAGTGGATCTTGGTAACTTGGCCTAAACCCCACCCAACTGTTGCCATTCTGATTGCTGCTGTTATTCCCCACTTAGCAAGCCCGCCCAGCGGGTGCCTTCCTGGTTACCACTCTTTTTCACTACTTAATTAGCCCTCCATCCTCCTTTCCTTTGCAGATGGGGAGCAGGTGCAAGTGGATCTTGGTCACCTGGCCTAAGCACCACCTTCCTGGTTGATGCTCTTTCTCCCCACTAAGCAAGCTCCGCCCACCTGGTGCCATCCTGGTTACTGCTCTTTTTCCCAATTTAGCAAGCCCCACCCATCTGGAGCCTTCCTGGTTTCTGCTCTTTTTCCCTACTTAAGGAGGCCTCCAACCTCTTTTCCTTTGCAGATGGGGAGCAGGTGCAAGTGGATCTTGCTCACCTGGCCTAAGCCCTGCCCACCTGGTGCCTTCCTGGTTGCCGCTCTATTTACCCACTTAGCAAGCCCCACCCACCTGGTGCCTTCCTGGTTGTCACTCTTTTTCCCTACTTAATTAGCCCTCCAGCCTCTTTTCCTTTGCAAATGGGGAGCAGGTGCAAGTGGATTTTGGTCACCTGGCCTAAGCCCCGCCCACCTGGTGCCTTCCTGGTTGCCGCTCTTTTTCCCCACTTAGCAAGCCCCGCCCACCTGGCACCTTCCTGGTTGCTGCTCTTTTTCCCCACTTAGCAAGCCCCACCCACCTGGAGCCTTCTTGGTTTCTGCTCTTTTCCCTACTTAAGGAGCCCTCCAACCTCTTTTCCTTTGCAGATGGGGAGCAGGTGCAAGTGGATCTTGGTCATCTGGTCTAAGCCCCACCTTCCTGGTTGCTGCTGTTTTTCCCCACTTAGAATGCCTCGCCCACCTGCTGCCTTCCTTGTTGCTGCTCTGTTTCCCTACTTAAGGAGCCCTCCAGCCTATTTTCCTTTTCAGATGGGGAGCAGGTGCAAGTGGATCTTGGTAACTTGGCCTAAACCCCACCCAACTGTTGCCATTCTGATTGCTGCTGTTATTCCCCACTTAGCAAGCCCGCCCAGCTGGTGCCTTCCTGGTTGCCACTCTTTTTCACTACTTAATTAGCCCTCCAACCTCCTTTCCTTTGCAGATGGGGAGCAGGTGCAAGTGGATCTTGGTCACCTGGCCTAAGCGCCACCTTCCTGGTTGATGCTCTTTCTCCCCACTTAGCAAGCTCCGCCCACCAGGTGCCATCCTGGTTACTGCTCTTTTTCCCAACTTAGCAAGCCCCACCAACCTGGAGCCTTCCTGGTTTCTGCTCTTTTTCCCTACTTAAGGAGGCCTCCAACCTCTTTTCCTTTGCAGATGGGGAGCAGGTGCAAATGGATCTTGGTCACCTGGCCTAAGCCCCGCCTACCTGGTGCCTTCCTGGTTGCTGCTCTTTTTCCCCACTTAGCAAGCCCCGGCCACCTGGCACCTTCCTGGTTGCTGCTCTTTTTCCCTACTTAATTAGCCCTCCATCCTCTTTTCCTTTGCAGATGGGGAGCAGGATCAAGTGGATCTTCATCACCTGGCCTAAGCCACACCTACCTGGTGCCTTCCTGGTTGCCGCTCTTTTTTCCCACTTAGCAAGCCCCGCCCATCTGGTGCCTTCCTGGTTGCCGCTCTCTTTCCCTACTTAATTAGCACTCAAGCCTCTTTTCCTTTGCAGATGGAGAGCAGGTGCAAGTGGCTCTTGGTCACATGGCCTAAGCGCCACCTTCCTGGTTGATGCTCTTTTTCCCCACTTAGAATGCATCGCCCACCTGCTGCCTTCCTTGTTGCCGCTCTGTTTCCCTACTTAAGGAGCCCTCCAGCCTATTTTCCTTTTCACATGGGGAGCAGGTGCAAGTGGATCTTGGTAACTTGGCCTAAACCCCACCCAACTGTTGCCATTCTGATTGCTGCTGTTATTCCCCACTTAGCAAGCCCGCCCAGCTGGTGCCTTCCTGGTTGCCACTCTTTTTCATTACTTAATTAGCCCTCCATCCTCCTTTCCTTTGCAGATGGGGAGCAGGTGCAAGTGGATCTTGGTCACCTGGCCTAAGCGCCACCTTCCTGGTTGATGCTCTTTTTCCCCACTTAGCAAGCTCCGCCCACCTGGTGCCATCCTGGTTACTGCTCTTTTTCCCAACTTAGCAAGCCCCACCCACCTGGAGCCTTCCTGGTTTCTGCTCTTTTTCCCTTCTTAAGGAGGCCTCAAACCTCTTTTCCTTTGCGGATGGGGAGCAGGTGCAGGTGGATCTTGGTCACCTGGCCTAAGCCCTGCCCACCTGGTGCCTTCCTGGTTGCTGCTCTTTTTCCCCATTTAGCAAGCCCCACCCACCTGGTGCCTTCCTGGTTGCCACTCTTTTCCACTACTTAATTAGCCCTCCAGCCTCTTTTCCTTTGCAGTTGGGGAGCAGGTGCAAGTGGATTTTGGTCACCTGGCCTAAGCCCCGCCCACCTGGTGCCTTCCTGGTTGCCGCTCTTTTTCCCCACTTAGCAAGTCCCGCCCACCTGGCACCTTCCTGTTTGCTGCTCTTTTTCCCCACTTAGCAAGCCCCACCCACCTGGAGCCTTCCTGGTTTCTGCTCTTTTTCCCTACTTAAGGAGCCCTCCAACCTCTTTTCCTTGGCAGATGGGGAGCAGGTGCAAGTGGATCTTGGTCACCTGGCCTAAGCCCTTCCCAACTGGTGCCTTACTGGTTGTCGCTCTTTTTCCCCACTTAGCAAGCCTCGCCCACCTGGTGCCTTCCTGGTTGCTGCTCTTTTTCCCTACATAATTAGCACTCCAGCCTCTTTTCCTTTGCAGTTGGGGAAGAGGTGCAAGTGGATCTTGGTCACCTGGCCTAAGCCCCATCTTCCTGGTTGATGCTCTTTTTCCCCACTTAGAATGCCTCGTCCACCTGGTGCATTCTTGGTTGCCGCTCTGTTTCCCTACTTAAGGAGCCCTCCAGCCTCTTTTCCTTTGCAGATGGGGAGCAGGTGCAAGTGGATTTTGGTCACCTGGCCTAAGCCCCGCCCAACTGGTGCCTGCCTGGTTGCCGCTCTCTTTCCCTACTTAATTAGCACTCAAGCCTCTTTTCCTGTGCAGATGTGGAACAGGTGCAATTGGATCTTTGTCATCTGGCCTAAGTCCCACATTCCTGGTTGCTGCTCTTTTTCCCCACTTAGAATGCCTTACCCACCTGGTGCCTTCCTGGTTGTCGCTCTTTTTCCCCACTTAGCAAGCCTCGCCCACCTGGTGCCTTCCTGGTTGCTGCTCTTTTTCGCTACTTAATTAGCACTCCAGCCCCTTTTCCTTTGCAGTTGGGGAAGTGGTGCAAGTGGATCTTGGTCAACTGGCCTAAGCCCAGTCTTCCTGGTTGTTGCTCTTTTTCCCCACTTAGAATGCCCCGCCCACCTGGTGCCTTCCTGGTTGCCGCTCTGTTTCCCTACTTAAGGAGCCCTCCAGCCTCTTTTCCTTTGCAGATGGGGAGCAGGTGCAAGTGGATTTTGGTCACCTGGCCTAAGCCCCGCCCACCTGGTACCTTCCTGCTTGCAGCTCTTTTTCCCCACTTAGCAAGCCCGCCCACCTGGTGCCATCCTGGTTACTCCTATTTTTCCCAATGTAGCAAACCCCACCCACCTGGAGCCTTCCTTGTTTCTGCTCTTTTTCCCTACTTAAGGAGGCCTCCAACCTCTTTCCCTTTGCAGATGGGGAGCAGGTGCAAGTGGATCTTGGTCACCTGGCCTAAGCCCTGCCCACCTAGTGCCTTCCTGGTTGCTGCTCTTTTTCCCCACTTAGCAAGCCCGCCCACCTGGTGCCTTCCTGGTTGCCACTCTTTTTCCCTACTTAATTAGCCCTCCAGCCTCTTTTCCTTTGCAGTTGGGGAACAGGTGCAAGTGGATCTTGGTTATCTGGTCTAAGCCTCACCTTCCTGGTTGCTGCTCTTTTTCCCAACTTAGAATGCCTCGCCCACCTGCTGCCTTCCTTGTTGCCGCTCTGTTTCCCTACTTAAGGAGCACTCCAGCTTATTTTCCTTTTCAGATGGGGAGCAGGTGCAAGTGGATCTTGGTCACTTGGCCTAAACCCCACCCAACTGTTGCCATTCTGACTGCTGATGTTTTTCCCCACTTAGCAAGCCCGCCCAGCTGGTGCCTTCCTGGTTGCCACTCTTTTTCATTACTTAATTAGCCCTCCATCCTCTTTTCCTTTGCAGATGGGGAGCAGGATCAAGTGGATCTTCATCACCTGGCCTAAGCCACACCTTCCTGGTGCCTTCCTGGTTGCCGCTCTTTTTCCCCACTTAGCAAGCCCCGCCCATCTGGTGCCTTCCTGGTTGCCGCTCTCTTTCCCTACTTAATTAGCACTCAAGCCTCTTTTCCTTTGCAGATGGGGAGCAGGTGCAAGTGGCTCTTGGTCATCTGGCATAAGCGCCACCTTCCTGGTTGATGCTCTTTTCCCCACTTAGAATGCCTTGCCCACCTGCTGCCTTCATTGTTGCCGCTCTGTTTCCCTACCTAAGGAGCCCTCCAGCCTATTTTCCTTTTCAGATGGGGAGCAGGTGCAAGTGGATCTTGGTAACTTGGCCTAAACCCCACCCAACTGTTGCCATTCTGATTGCTGCTGTTATTCCCCACTTAGCAAGCCCGCCTAGCTGGTGCCTTCCTGGTTGCCACTCTTTTTCACTACTTAATTAGCCCTCCATCCTCCTTTCCTTTGCAGATGGGGAGCAGGTGCACGTGGATCTTGGTCACCTGGCCTAAGCGCCACCTTCCTGGTTGATGCTCTTTCTCCCCACTTAGCAAGCTCCGCCCACCTGGTGCCATCCTGGTTACTGCTCTTTTTCCCAACTTAGCAAGCCCCGCCCATCTGGTGCCTTCCTGGTTGCCGCTCTCTTTCCCTACTTAATTAGCACTCAAGCCTCTTTGCCTTTGCAGATGTGGAACAGGTGCAATTGGATCTTTGTCATCTGGCCTAAGTACCACATTCCTGGTTGCTGCTCTTTTTCCCCACTTAGAATGCCTTACCCACCTGGTGCTTTCCTGGTTGCTGCTCTTTTTCCCTACTTAAGGAGCTCTCCAGCCTCTTTTCCTTTGCAGATGGGGAGCAGGTGCAAGTGGATTTTGGTCACCTGGCCTAAGCCTCGCCTACCTGGTGCCTTCCTGGTTGCCGCTCTTTTTCCCCACTTAGCAAGCCCCGGCCACCTGGCACCTTCCTGGTTGCTGCTCTTTTTCCCCACTTGGCAAGCTCCACCCACCTGGAGCCTTCCTGGTTTCTGCTCTTTTTCCCTACTTAAGGAACCCTCCAACCTCTTTTCCTTTGCAGATGGGGAGCAGGTGCAAGTGGATCTTGGTCACCTGGCCTAAACCCTGCCCACCTGGTGCCTTCCTGGTTGTCGCTCTTTTTCCCCACTTAGCAAGCCTCGCCCACCTGGTGCCTTCCTGGTTGGCGCTCTTTTTCCCTACTTAATTAGCACTCTAGCCTCTTTTCCTTTGCAGTTGGGGAAGAGGTGCAAGTGGATCTTGGTCACCTGGCCTAAGCCCCGCCCACCTGGTACCTTCCTGGTTGCAGCTCTTTTTCCGCACTTAGCAAGCTCCGCCCACCTGGTGCCATCCTGGTTACTGCTCTTTTTCCCAATTTAGCAAGCCCCACCCACCTGGAGCCTTCCTGGTTTCTGCTCTTTTTCCCTAGTTAAGGAGGCCTCCAACCTCTTTTCCTTTGCAGATGGGGAGCAGGTGCAAGTGGATCTTGGTCACCTGGGCTAAGCCCTGCCTACCTGGTGCCTTCCTGGTTGCCGCTCTTTTTCCCCCCTTAGCAAGCTCTGCCCACCTGGTGCCTTCCTGGTTGCCACTCTTTTTCCCTACTTAATTAGCCCTCAAGCCTCTTTTCCTTTGCAGTTGGGGAACAGGTGCAAGTGGATCTTGGTCATCTGGTCTAAGCCCCACCTTCCTGGTTGCTGCTCTTTTCCCCCACTTAGAATGCCTCGCCCACCTGGTGCCTTCCTGGTTGCCGCCCTGTTTCCCTACTTAAGGAGCCCTCCAGCCTCTTTTCCTTTTCAGATAGGGAGCAGGTGCAAGTGGATCTTGGTCACTTTGCCTAGACACCACCCAACTGTTGCAATTCTGATTGCTGCTGTTTTTCCCCACTTAGCAAGCCCACCCAGCTGGTGCCTTCCTGGTTGCCGCCCTGTTTCCCTACTTGAGGAGCCCTCCAGCCTCTTTTCCTTTGCAGATGGGGAGCAGGAGCAATTGGATCTTCGTCGCCTGGCCTAAGCCACACCCACCTGGTGCCATCCTGGTTGCCACTCTTTTTCCCCACTTAGCAAACCCCGCCCACCTGGTGGCATCCTCGTTGCTGCTCTGTTTGCCTAATTAAGGAGCCATCAAGTCTCTTTTCCTTTGCAGCTGGGGAGCAGGTGCAAGTTGATCTTAGTCACCTGGCCTAAGCACCACCTTTCTGGTTGCTGCTCTTTTTCCCCACTTAGAATGCCTCGCCCACCTGGTGCCTTCCTGGTTGCCGCTCTTTTTCCCTACTTAAGGAGCCCTCCAGCCTTTTTTCCTTTGCTGATGGGGAGCAGGTGCAAGTGGATTTTGGTCACTTGGCCTAAACCCCGCCCACCTGGTGCCTTCCTGGTTGCCGCTCTTTTTCCCCACTTAGCAAGCCCAGCCCACCTCGCACCTTCCTGGTTGCTGCTCTTTTTCCCCACTTAGCAAGCCCCATCCACCTGGAGCCTTCCTGGTTTCTGCTCTTTTTTACTACTTAATGAGCCCTCTAGCCTCTTTTCCTTTGCAGATGGGGAGCAGGTGCAAGGGGAACTTGGTCACCTGGCCTAAGCTGTGACCATCTGGTGCCCTCCTGGTTGCCGCTCTCTTTCCCTACTTAATTAGCCCTCAAGCCTCTGTTCCTTTGCAGATGGGGAGCAGGTGCAAGTGGATCTTGGTCACCTGGCCTAAGCGCCACCTTCCTGGTTGCCGCTCTTTTTCCCCACTTAGAATGCCTTACCCACCTAGTGCATTCCTGGTTGCCGCTCTGTTTCCCTACTTAAGGAGCCCTCCAGCCTCTTTTCCTTTCAGATGGCGAGCAGGTGGAAGTGGATCTTGGTCACTTGGCCTAAACCCCACCCAACTGTTGCCATTCTGGTTGCTGCTGTTTTTCCCCACTTAGCAAACCCGCCGAGCTGGTGCCTTCCTGGTTGCCGCTCTGTTTTCCTACTTAAGGAGCCCTCCAGCCTCTATTCCTTTGCAGATGGGGAGCAGGAGCAAGTGGATCTTCATCACCTGGTCTAAGCCACACCCACCTGGTGCCCTCCTGGTTGCCGCTCTTTTTCCCCACTTAGCAAGCCCCGCCCACCTGGTGGCATCCTGGTTGCATCTCTGTTTCCCTACTTAAGGAGCCCTCAAGCCTCTGTTGCTTTGCAGATGGGGAGCAGGTGCAAGTGGATCTTGGTCACCTGGCCTAAGCGCCACCTTCCTGGTTGCTGCACTTTTTCACCACTTAGAATGCCTCACCCACCTGGTGCCTTCCTGGTTGCCGCTCTTTTTCCCTACTTAAGGAGCCCTCCATCCTCTTTTCCTTTGCAGATGGGGAGCAGGTACAAGGGGAACTTGGTCACCTGGCCTAAGCTGTGACCACCTGGTGCCTTCCTGGTTGCCGTTCTTTTTCCCCGCTTAGCAAGCCCTGCCTATCTGGTGCCCTCCTGGTTGCCGCTCTCTTTCCCTACTTAATTAGCACTCAAGCCTCTTTTCCTTTGCAGATGGGGAACAGGTGCAAGTGGATCTTGGTCATCTGGCCTAAGTCTCACCTTCCTGGTTGCTGCTCTTTTTCCCCACTTAGAATGCCTTACCCACGTGGTGCATTCCTGGTTGCCGCTCTGTTTCCCTACTTAAGGAGTCCTCCAGCCTCTTTTCCTTTGCAGATGGGGAGCAGGTGCAAGTGGATTTTGGTAACCTGGCCTAAGCTCCGCCCACCTGGTGCCTTCCTGGTTGCCGCTCTTTTTCCCCACTTAGCAAGCCCCGCCCACCTGGTGCCATCCTGGTTGCTGCTCTTTTTTCCCCACTTAGCAAGCCCCACCACATGGAGCCTTCCTGGTTTCTGCTCTTCTTCTGTACTTAAGGAGCCCTCCAACCTCTTTTCCTTTGCAGATGGGGAGCAGGTGCAAGTGGATCTTGGTCACCTGGCCTAAGCCCTGCCCACCTGGTGCCTTCCTGGTTATCGCTCTTTTTCCTCAGTTAGCAAGCCTCGCCCACCTGGTGCCTTCCTGGTTGCCGCTCTTTTTCCCTACTTAATTAGCACTCCAGCCTCTTTTCCTTTGCAGTTGGGGAAGAGGTGCAAGTAGATCTTGGGCACCTGGCCTAATCCCCAACTTCCTGGTTGCTGCTCTTTTTCCCTACTTAGAATGCCTCACCCTCCTGGTGCCTTCCTGGCTGCCACTCTGTTTCCCTACTTGAGGAGCCCTCCAGCCTCTTTTCCTTTGCAGATGGGGAGCAGGTGCAAGTGGTTTTTGGTCACCTGGCATAACCCCCGCCCACCTGGTGCCTTCCTGGTTGCCGCTCTTTTTCCCCACTTAGCAAGCTCCGCCCACCCGGTGCCATCCTGGTTACTGCTCTTTTTCCCCACTTAGCAAGCCCCACCCACCTGGAGCCTTCCTGGTTTTGCCCAATTCCCCTACTTAAGGAGGCCTCCAACCTCTTTTCCTTTGCACATGGGGAGCAGGTGCAAGTGGATCTTGGTCACCTGGCCTAAGCCCTGCCCACCTGGTGCCTTCCTGGTTGCTGCTCTTTTTCCCCACTTAGCAAGCCCCGCCCACCCGGTGCCTTCCTGGTTGCCACTCTTTTTCTCTACTTAATTAGCCCTCCAGCCTCTTTTCCTTTGCAGTTGCGGAACAGGTCAAGTGGATCTTGGTAATCTGGTCTAAGCCCCACCTTCCTGGTTGCTGCTCTTTTTCCCCACTTAGAATGCCTCGCCAACCTGGTGCCTTCCTGGTTGCCACTCTGTTTCCCTACTTAAGGAGCCCTCCAGCCTCTATTCCTTTGCAGATGGGGAGCAGGTGCAAGTGGATCTTGGTCACCTGGCCTAAGCGCCACCTTCCTGGTTGCCGGTCTTTTTCCCACTTAGAATGCCTCGCCCACCTGGTGTCTTCCTGGTTGCCGCTGTTTTTCCCTACTTAAGGAGCCCTCCAGCCTCGTTTTCCTTTGCAGATAGGGAGCAGGTGCAAGTGGAACTTGGTCACCTGGCCTAAGCCGTGCCCACCTGCTGCCTTCCAGGTTGCTGCACTTTTTCCCCACTCAGCAAGCCCCACCCACCTGGTGCCATCCTGGTTGCTGCTGTTTTTCCCCACTTAGCAAGCCGCACCCACCTGGAGCCTTCCTGGTTTCTGCTCTTTTTCCCTACTTAAGGAGCATTCCAACCTCTTTTACTTTGCAGATGGGGAGCAGATGCATGTGGATCTTGGTCACCTGACCTAAGCCCCGCCCACCTGGTGCCTTCCTAGTTTCCAATCCTTTTCCCCACTTAGAATGCTTCGCCTCCTGGTGCCTTCCTGGTTGCCGATCTTTTTCCCTACTTAAGGAGTCCTTCAGGCAATTTTCCTTTTCAGATGGGGAGCAGGTGCAAGTGGATTTTGGTCACCTGGCCTAAGCCCCACCTTCCTGGTGCCTTCCTGGTTGCCACTCTTTTTCCCCACTTAGCAAACCCACCCACCTGGTGCCTTCCTGGTTGCCACTCTTTTTCCCTACTTAATTAGCCCTCAAGCCTCTTTTCCTTTGCAGTTGGGGAACATGTGCAAGTGGATCTTGGTCATCTGGTCTAAGCCCCACCTTCCTGGTTGCTGCTCTTTTTCCCCACTTAGAATGCCCCGCCCACCTGGTGCCTTCCTAGTTTCCACTCTTTTTCCCTACTTAGAATGCTTCGCCCACCTGGTGCCTTCCTGGTTGCCGCTCTTTTTTCCTACTTAAGGAGTCCTTCAGGCTCTTTTTCTTTTCAGATGGGGAACAGGTGCAAGTGGATCTTGGTCATCTGGCCTAAGCCCCACCCAACTGTTGCCATTATGGTTGCTGCTCTTTTTCCCCACTTAGCAAGCCCGCACAGCTGGTGCCTTCCTGGTTGCCACTCTTTTTCCCTACTTAAGGAACCCTCCAGCCTCTTTTCCTTTGAAGATGGGGAGCAGGTGGAAGTGGATCTTGGTCACCTGGCCTAAACCCCACCCAACTGTTGCCATTATGGATGCTGCTCTTTTTCCCCACTTAGCAAGCCCGCACAGCTGGTGCCTTCCTGGTTGCCACTCTTTTTCCCTACTTAAGGAACCCTCCAGCCTCTTTTCCTTTGAAGATGGGGAGCAGGTGCAAGTGGATCTTGGTCACCTGACCTAAGCCCCGCCCACCTGGGGCTTCGTCACCTCGCTTAAGCCCCAGACACCTTGTACCTTCCTGATTGTCACTCTTTTTCCCCACTTAGCAAGCCCCACCCACCTGGTACCTTCCTCGTTGCTGCTCTTTTTCCCTACTTAAGGAGCCCTCCCACCTCTTTTCTTTTGCAGATGGGGAGCAGGTGCAAGTGGATCTTGGTCACCTGGCCTAAGCGCCACCTTCCTGGTTGCTGCTCTTTTTCCCCACTTAGAATGCCTCGCCCACCTGGTTCCTTCCTGGTTGCCGCTCTTTTTCCCTACTTAAGGAGCCCTCCATCCTCTTTTCCTTCGCAGATGGGGAGCAGGTGCAAGGAGAACTTGGTCACCTGGCCTAAGCTGTGTCCACCTGGTGCCTTCCTGGTTGCCGCTCTTTTTCCCCACTTAGCAAGCCCCACCTATCTGGTGCCCTCCTGGTTGCCGCTCTCTTTCCCTACTTAATTAGCCCTCAAGCCTCTGTTCCTTTGCAGATGGGGAGCAGGTGCAAGTGGGTCTTGGTCACCTTGCCAAAGCGCCACCTTCCTGGTTGCTGCTCTTTTTCCCCACTTAGAATGCCTCGCCCACCTGGTGCCATCCTGGTTGCCGCTCTTTTTACCTACTTAAGGAGCCCGCCAGACTCTTTTCCTTTGCAGATGGGGAGCAGGTGCAAGGGGAACTTTGTCACCTGGCCTAAGCTGCGCCCACCTGGTGCCTTCCTGGTTGCTGCTCTTTTTCCCCACTTGGCAAACCCCGCCCATCTGGTGCCCTCCTGGTTGCCGCGCTCTTTCCCTACTTAATTAGCACTCAAGCCTCTTTTCCTTTGCAGATGGGGAACAGGTGCAAGTGGATTTTGGTAACCTGGCCTAAGCTCCGCCCACCTGGTGCCTTCCTGGTTGCCGCTCTTTTTCCCCACTTAGCAAGCCCCGCCCACCTTGTGCCATCCTGGTTGCTGCTCTTTTTCCCCACTTAGCAAGCCCCACCACCTGGAGCCTTCCTGGTTTCTGCTCTTCTTCTGTACTTAAGGAGCCCTCCAACCTCTTTTCCTTTGCAGATGGGGAGAAGGTGCAAGTGGATCTTGGTCACCTGGCCTAAGCCCTGCCCACCTGGTGCCTTCCTGGTTATCGCTCTTTTTCCTCACTTAGCAAGCCTCGCCCACCTGGTGCCTTCCTGGTTGCCGCTCCTTTTCCCTACTTAATTCGCACTCCAGCCTCTTTTCCTTTGCAGTTGGGGAAGAGGTGCAAGTGGATCTTGGGCACCTGGCCTAAGCCCCAACTTCCTGGTTGCTGCTCTTTTTCCCTACTTAGAATGCCTCACCCTCCTGGTGCCTTCCTGGCTGCCATTCTGTTTCCCTACTTGAGGAGCCCTCCAGCCTCTTTTCCTTTGCAGATGGGGAGCAGGTGCAAGTGGTTTTTGGTCACCTGGCATAACCCCCGCCCACTTGGTGCCTTCCTGGTTGCCGCTCTTTTTCCCCACTTAGCAAGCTCCGCCCACCCGATGCCATCCTGGTTACTGCTCTTTTTCCCCACTTAGCAAGCCCCACCCACCTGGAGCCTTCCTGGTTTTGCCCAATTTCCCTACTTAAGGAGGCCTCCAACTTCTTTTCCTTTGCACATGGGGAGCAGGTGCAAGTGGATCTTGGTCACCTGGCCTAAGCCCTGCCCACCTGGTGCGTTCCTGGTTGCTGCTCTTTTTCCCCACTTAGCAAGCCCCGCCCACCCGGTGCCTTCCTGGTTGCCACTCTTTTTCTCTACTTAATTAGCCCTCCAGCCTCTTTTCCTTTGCAGTTGCGGAACAGGTCAAGTGGATCTTGGTAATCTGGTCTAAGCCCCACCTTCCTGGTTGCTGCTCTTTTTCCCCACTTAGAATGCCTCGCCCACCTGGTGCCTTCCTGGTTGCCACTCTGTTTCCCTACTTAAGGAGCCCTCCAGCCTCTATTCCTTTGCAGATGGGGAGCAGGTGCAAGTGGATCATGGTCACCTGGCCTAAGCGCCACCTTCCTGGTTGCTGGTCTTTTTCCCACTTAGAATGCCTCGCCCACCTGGTGTCTTCCTGGTTGCGCTGTTTTTCCCTACTTAAGGAGCCCTCCAGCCTCGTTTTCCTTTGCAGATAGGGAGCAGGTGCAAGTGGAACTTGGTCACCTGGCCTAAGCCGTGCCCACCTGCTGCCTTCCAGGTTGCTGCACTTTTTCCCCACTCAGCAAGCCCCACCCACCTGGTGCCATCCTGGTTGCTGCTGTTTTTCCCCACTTAGCAAGCCGCACCCACCTGGAGCCTTCCTGGTTTCTGCTCTTTTTCCCTACTTAAGGAGCATTCCAACCTCTTTTACTTTGCAGATGGGGAGCAGATGCATGTGGATCTTGGTCACCTGACCTAAGCCCCGCCCACCTGGTGCCTTCCTAGTTTCCAATCCTTTTCCCCACTTAGAATGCTTCGCCTCCTGGTGCCTTCCTGGTTGCCGCTCTTTTTCCCTACTTAAGGAGTCCTTCAGGCAATTTTCCTTTTCAGATGGGGAGCAGGTGCCAGTGGATTTTGGTCACCTGGCCTAAGCCCCACCTTCCTGGTGCCTTCCTGGTTGCCACTCTTTTTCCCCACTTAGCAAACCCCACCCACCTGGTGCCTTCCTGGTTGCCACTCTTTTTCCCTACTTAATTAGCCCTCAAGCCTCTTTTCCTTTGCAGTTGGGGAACATGTGCAAGTGGATCTTGGTCATCTGGTCTAAGCCCCACCTTCCTGGTTGCTGCTCTTTTTCCCCACTTAGAATGCCCCGCCCACCTGGTGCCTTCCTAGTTTCCACTCTTTTTCCCTACTTAGAATGCTTCGCCCACCTGGTGCCTTCCTGGTTGCCGCTCTTTTTTCCTACTTAAGGAGTCCTTCAGGCTCTTTTTCTTTTCAGATGGGGAGCAGGTGCAAGTGGATCTTGGTCATCTGGCCTAAGCCCCACCCAACCTGTGCCATCCTGGTTGCTGCTCTTTTTCCCGCCTAGCAAGCCCGCCCAGCTGGTGCATTGCTGGTTGCCACTCTTTTTCCCTACTTAAGGAGAACTCCAGCCTCTTTTTCTTTGCAGTTGGGGAACAGGTGCAAGTGGATCTTGGTCATCTGGTAAAAGCCCCACCTTCTTGATTGCTGCTCTTTTTCCCCACTTAGAATGCTTCGCCCACCTGGTGCCTTCCTGGTTGCCGCTCTGTTTCCCTACTTAAGGAGCCCTCCAGCCTCTTTTCCTTTCAGATGGCGAGCAGGTGCAAATGGATCTTGGTCACTTGGCCTAAACCCCACCCAACTGTTGCCTTCCTGGTTGCCACTCTGTTTCCCTACTTAAGGAGCCCTCCAGCCTCTATTCCTTTGCAGATGGGGAGCAGGTGCAAGTGGATCATGGTCACCTGGCCTAAGCGCCACCTTCCTGGTTGCTGGTCTTTTTCCCACTTAGAATGCCTCGCCCACCTGGTGTCTTCCTGGTTGCGCTGTTTTTCCCTACTTAAGGAGCCCTCCAGCCTCGTTTTCCTTTGCAGATAGGGAGCAGGTGCAAGTGGAACTTGGTCACCTGGCCTAAGCCGTGCCCACCTGCTGCCTTCCAGGTTGCTGCACTTTTTCCCCACTCAGCAAGCCCCACCCACCTGGTGCCATCCTGGTTGCTGTTGTTTTCCCCACTTAGCAAGCCGCACCCACCTGGAGCCTTCCTGGTTTCTGCTCTTTTTCCCTACTTAAGGAGCATTCCAACCTCTTTTACTTTGCAGATGGGGAGCAGATGCATGTGGATCTTGGTCATCTGGCCTAAGCCCCACCCAACCTGTGCCATCCTGGTTGCTGCTCTTTTTCCCGCCTAGCAAGCCCGCCCAGCTGGTGCATTGCTGGTTGCCACTCTTTTTCCCTACTTAAGGAGAACTCCAGCCTCTTTTTCTTTGCAGTTGGGGAACAGGTGCAAGTGGATCTTGGTCATCTGGTAAAAGCCCCACCTTCTTGATTGCTGCTCTTTTTCCCCACTTAGAATGCTTCGCCCACCTGGTGCCTTCCTGGTTGCCGCTCTGTTTCCCTACTTAAGGAGCCCTCCAGCCTCTTTTCCTTTCAGATGGCGAGCAGGTGCAAATGGATCTTGGTCACTTGGCCTAAACCCCACCCAACTGTTGCCTTCCTGGTTGCTGCTCTTTTTCCCCACTTAGCAAGCCCCGCCCACCTGGTGCCATCCTGGTTGCATCTCTGTTTCCCTACTTAAGGAGCCCTCAAGCTTCTGTTCCTTTGCAGATGGGGAGCAGGTGCAAGTGGATCTTGGTCACCTGGCCTAAGCGCCACCTTCCTGGTTGCTGCTCTTTTTCCCCACTTAGAATGCCTCGCCCACCTGGTGCCTTCCTTGTTGCCGCTCTTTTTCCCTACTTAAGGAGCCCTCCAGCCTCTTTTCCTTTGCAGATGGGGAGCAGGTGCAAGGGGAACTTGGTCACCTGGCCTAAGCTGCGCCCACCTGGTGCCTTCCTGGTTGCCGCTCTTTTTCCCCTCTTAGGAAGCCCCGCCCATCTGGTGCCCTCCTGGTTGCTGCTCTCTTTCCCTACTTAATTAGCACTCAAGCCTCTTTTCCCTATGCAGATGGGGAACATGTGCAAGTGGATCTTGGTCATCTTGCCTAAATCCCACCTTCCAGGTTGCCGCTCTTTTTCCCCACTTAGAATGCCTTACCCACCTGGTGCATTCCTGGTTTCTGCTCTTTTTCACTACTTAATGAGCCCTCCAACCTCTTTTCCTTTGCAGATGGGGAGCAGATGCAAGTGGATCTTGGTCACCTGGCCTAAGCCCTGCCCACCTGGTGCCTTCCTGGTTGTCACTCTTTTTCCCCACTTAGCAAGCCTTGCACACCTGGTGCCTTCCTGATTGCCACTCTTTTTCCCTAATTAATTAGCACTCCAGCCTCTTTTACTTTGCAGTTGGGAAGAGGTGCAAGTGGATCTTGGTCACCTGGCCTAAGCCCCATCTTCCTGGTTGCTGCTCTTTTTTCCCAGTTAGAATGCCTCGCCCACCTGGTGCCTTCCTGGTTGCCGCTCTGTTTCCCTACTTAAGGAGCCCTCCAGCCTCTTTTCCTTTGCAGATGGGGAGCAGGTGCAAGTGGATTTTGGTCACCTGGCCTAAGCCCCACCCACCTGGTGCCCTCCTTGTTGCAGCTCTTTTTTCCCACTTAGCAAGCCCCGCCCACCTGGCACCTTCCTGGTTGCTGCTCTTTTTCCCCACTTAGCAAGCCCCACCCACCTGGAGCCTTCCCGAATTCTGCTCTTTTTCCCTACTTAAGGAGGCCTCCAACCTCTTTTCCTTTGCAGATGGGGAGCAGGTGCAAGTGGATCTTGGTCACCTGGCCTAAGCCCTGCCCACCTGGTGCCTTCCTGGTTGTCACTCTTTTTCCCCACTTAGCAAGCCTTGCACACCTGGTGCCTTCCTGATTGCCACTCTTTTTCCCTAATTAATTAGCACTCCAGCCTCTTTTCCTTTGCAGTTGGGAAGAGGTGCAAGTGGATCTTGGTCACCTGGCCTAAGCCCCATCTTCCTGGTTGCTGCTCTTTTTTCCCAGTTAGAATGCCTCGCCCACCTGGTGCCTTCCTGGTTGCCGCTCTGTTTCCCTACTTAAGGAGCCCTCCAGCCTCTTTTCCTTTGCAGATGGGGAGCAGGTGCAAGTGGATTTTGGTCACCTGGCCTAAGCCCCACCCACCTGGTGCCCTCCTTGTTGCAGCTCTTTTTTCCCACTTAGCAAGCCCCGCCCACCTGGCACCTTCCTGGTTGCTGCTCTTTTTCCCCACTTAGCAAGCCCCACCCACCCGGAGCCTTCCCGGTTTCTGCTCTTTTTCCTACTTAAGGAGGCCTCCAACCTCTTTTCCTTTGCAGATGCGGAGCAAGTGCAAGTGGATATTGGTCAGCTGGCCTAAGCCCTGCCCACCTGGTGCCTTCCTGGTTGCCGCTCTTTTTCCCCACTTTTTTCCCCACTTAGCAAGCCCCGCCCACCTGGTGCCTTCCTGGTTGCCACTCTTTTTCCCTACTTAATTAGCATTCCAGCCTATTTTGCTTTGCAATTGGGGAACAGGTGCAAGTTGATCTTGGTCACCTGGCCTCAGCCCCATCTTCCTGGTTGCTGCTCTTTTTCCCCACTTAGAATGCCTCGCCCACCTGGTGCCTTCCCGGTTGCCACACTGTTTCCCTACTTACGGAGCCCTCCAGCCTGTTTTCCTTTGCAGATGGGGAGCAGGTGCAAGTGGATTTTGGTCACCTGGCCTAAGCCCCGCCCACCTTGTGCCCTCCTTGTTGCAGCTCTTTTTTCCCACTTAGCAAACTCCGCCTACCTGGTACCATCCTGGTTACTGCTCTTTTTCCCAACTTAGCAAGCCCCACCCACCTGGAGCCTTCCTGGTTTCTGCTCTTTTTCCCTACTTAAGGAGGTCTCCAAGCTCTTTTCCTTTGCAGATGGGGAGCAGGTGCACGTGGATCTTGGTCAGCTGGCCTAAGCCCTGCCCACCTGGTGCCTTCCTAGTTGCCGCACTTTTTCCCCACTTAGCAAGCCCCGCCTACCTGGTGCCTTCCTGATTTCTGCTCGTTTTCCCTACTTAAGGAGCATCCAACCTCTTTTATTTTGCAGATGGGGAGCAGATGCAAGTGGATCTTGGTCACCTGACCTAAGCCCCGCCCACCTGGTGCCTTCCTGTTTGCCAATCTTTTTTCCTACTTAAGGAGTCCTTCAGGCCCTTTTCCTTTTCAGATGGGGAGCAGGTGCATGTGGATCTTGGACACCTGGCCTAAGCCCCACCCAACCTTTGCCATCTTGGTTGCTGCTTTTTTTCCCAACTAGCAAGCGCGCCCAGCTGGTGCATTCCTGGTTGCCACTCTTTTTCCCTACTTAAGGAGCACTCCAGCCTATTTTTCTTTGCAGATGGGGAGCAGGTGCAAGTGGATCTTGTTCCCCTCGTCTAAGATGCTCCCACCTGGTGCCTTCCTGGTTGCCACTCTTTTTCCCCACTTAGCAAACCGCACCCACCTGGTGCTTTCCTGGTTGCCACTCTCTTTCCCTACTTAATTAGCCCTCCAGCCTCTTTTCCTTTGCAGATGGGGAACAGGTGCAAGTGGATCTTGGTAACCTGGTTTAAGCTCCGCCCACCTGGTGCCTTCCTGTTTGCAGCTCTTTTTCCCCACTTAGCAAGCCCCGCCCACCTGGTGTCATCCTGGTTACTGCTCTTCTTCCCCACTTAGCAAGCCCTACACACCTGGAGCCTTCTTGGTTTCTGCTCTTTTTCCCTACTTAAGGAGGCCTCCAACCTCTTTTCCTTTGCAGATGGGGAGCAGGTGCAAGTGGATCTTGGTCACCTGGCCTAAACCCTGCCCAACTGGTGCCTTCCTGGTTGCCGCTCTTTTTCTCCACTTAGCAAGCCCCGCCCACCTGGTGCCTTCCTGGTTGCCACTCTTTTTCCCTACTTAATTAGCCCTCAAGCCTTTTTTCCTTTGCAGTTGGGGAGCAGGTGCAAGTGGATCTTGGTCATTTGGCCTAAACCCCACCCAACTGTTGCCATTCTGATTGCTGCTGTTTTTCCCCACTTAGCAAGCCCACCCAGCTAGTGCCTTCCTGGTTGCCGCTCTGTTTCCCTACTTGAGAACCCTCCAGCCTCTTTTCCTTTGCAGATGGGAAGCAGGTGCAAGTGGATCTTCGTCACCTGGCCTAAGCCACACCCACCTGTTGCCTTCCTGGTTGTCGCTCTTTTTTCCCACTTAGCAAATCCCGCCCACCTAGTGGCATCCTGGTTGCTGCACTGTTTGCCTAATTAAGGAGCCCTCAAGCCTCTTTTCCTTTACAGCTGGGGAGCAGGTGCAAGTGGATCTTGGTCACCTGGCCTAAGTGCCACCTTCCTGGTTGGTGCTCTTTTTCTCCACTTAGAATGCCTCGCCCACCTGGTGCCTTCCTCGTTGCCGCTCTTTTTCCCTACTTAAGGAGCCCTCCAACCTCTTTTCCTTTGCAGATGGGGAGCAGGTGCAAGCGGAACTTGGTCACCTGGCCTAAGCCGTGCCCACCTGGTGCCTTCCTGGTAGCTGCTCTTTTTCCCCACTTAGCAAGCCCCTCCCACCTGGTGCCTTCCTGGTTGCCGCTATCTTTCCCTACTTAAGTAGCACTCAAGCCTCTTTTCCTTTAAAGATGGGGAACAGGTGCAATTGGATCTTGGTCATCTGGCTTAAGCCCCACCTTCCTGGTTGCTGCTCTTTTTCCCCACTTAGCAAGCCTCACTCACCTGGTGCATTCCTGGTTGCTGCTCTGTTTCCCTAGTTAAGGAGCCCTCCAGACTCTTTTCCTTTGTAGATGGGGAGGAGGTGCAAGTGGATCTTCGTCATGTGGCCTAAGCCCCACCTTCCTGGTTGCTGCTCTTTTTCCCCACTTAGCAAGCCCCACCCACCTGGAGCCTTCCTGGTTTCTGCTCTTTTTCCCTACTTAAGGAGCCCTCCAACCTCTTTTCCTTTGCAGATGGAGAGCAGGTGCAAGTGGATCTTGGTCACCTTATGTAAGCCCTGCCCACCTGGTGCCTTCCTGGTTGCTGCTCTTTTTCCCCACTTAATTAGCACTCCAGCTTCTTTTCCTTTGCAGTTGGGTAACAGGTGCAAGTGGATCTTGGTCACCTGGCCTGAGCCCCACTTTCCTGGTTGCAGCTCTTTTTCCCCACTTAGAATGTTTCGCCCACCTGGTGCATTCCTAGTTGCTGCTCTTTTTCACTACTTAAGGAGTCCTCCAGGCTCTTTTCCTTTTCAGATGGGGAGCAGGTGGAAGTGGATCTTGGTCACCTGGCCTAAACCCCACCCAACTGTTGCCATTATGGTTGCTGCTCTTTTTCCCCACTTAGCAAGCCCGCACAGCTGGTGCCTTCCTGGTTGCCACTCTTTTTCCCTACTTAAGGAACCCTCCAGCCTCTTTTCCTTTGAAGATGGGGAGCAGGTGGAAGTGGATCTTGGTCACCTGGCCTAAACCCCACCCAACTGTTGCCATTATGGATGCTGCTCTTTTTCCCCAAATAGCAAGCCCGCACAGCTGGTGCCTTCCTGGTTGCCACTCTTTTTCCCTACTTAAGGAACCCTCCAGCCTCTTTTCCTTTGAAGATGGGGAGCAGGTGCAAGTGGATCTTGGTCACCTGACCTAAGCCCCGCCCACCTGGGGCTTCGTCACCTCGCTTAAGCCCCAGACACCTTGTACCTTCCTGATTGTCACTCTTTTTCCCCACTTAGCAAGCCCCACCCACCTGGTACCTTCCTCGTTGCTGCTCTTTTTCCCTACTTAAGGAGCCCTCCCACCTCTTTTCTTTTGCAGATGGGGAGCAGGTGCAAGTGGATCTTGGTCACCTGGCCTAAGCGCCACCTTCCTGGTTGCTGCTCTTTTTCCCCACTTAGAATGCCTCGCCCACCTGGTGCCTTCCTGGTTGCCGCTCTTTTTCCCTACTTAAGGAGCCCTCCATCCTCTTTTCCTTCGCAGATGGGGAGCAGGTGCAAGGAGAACTTGGTCACCTGGCCTAAGCTGTGTCCACCTGGTGCCTTCCTGGTTGCCGCTCTTTTTCCCCACTTAGCAAGCCCCACCTATCTGGTGCCCTCCTGGTTGCCGCTCTCTTTCCCTACTTAATTAGCCCTCAAGCCTCTGTTCCTTTGCAGATGGGGAGCAGGTGCAAGTGGGTCTTGGTCACCTTGCCAAAGCGCCACCTTCCTGGTTGCTGCTCTTTTTCCCCACTTAGAATGCCTCGCCCACCTGGTGCCATCCTGGTTGCCGCTCTTTTTACCTACTTAAGGAGCCCTCCAGACTCTTTTCCTTTGCAGATGGGGAGCAGGTGCAAGGGGAACTTTGTCACCTGGCCTAAGCTGCGCCCACCTGGTGCCTTCCTGGTTGCTGCTCTTTTTCCCCACTTGGCAAACCCCGCCCATCTGGTGCCCTCCTGGTTGCCGCGCTCTTTCCCTACTTAATTAGCACTCAAACCTCTTTTCCTTTGCAGATGGGGAACAGGTGCAAGTGGATTTTGGTAACCTGGCCTAAGCTCCGCCCACCTGGTGCCTTCCTGGTTGCCGCACTTTTTCCCCACTTAGCAAGCCCCGCCCACCTTGTGCCATCCTGGTTGCTGCTCTTTTTCCCCACTTAGCAAGCCCCACCACCTGGAGCCTTCCTGGTTTCTGCTCTTCTTCTGTACTTAAGGAGCCCTCCAACCTCTTTTCCTTTGCAGATGGGGAGAAGGTGCAAGTGGATCTTGGTCACCTGGCCTAAGCCCTGCCCACCTGGTGCCTTCCTGGTTATCGCTCTTTTTCCTCACTTAGCAAGCCTCGCCCACCTGGTGCCTTCCTGGTTGCCGCTCCTTTTCCCTACTTAATTCGCACTCCAGCCTCTTTTCCTTTGCAGTTGGGGAAGAGGTGCAAGTGGATCTTGTGCACCTGGCCTAAGCCCCAACTTCCTGGTTGCTGCTCTTTTTCCCTACTTAGAATGCCTCACCCTCCTGGTGCCTTCCTGGCTGCCGCTCTGTTTCCCTACTTGAGGAGCCCTCCAGCCTCTTTTCCTTTGCAGATGGGGAGCAGGTGCAAGTGGATTTTGGTCACCTGGCCTAACCCCCACCCACCTGGAGCCTTCCTGGTTTGCTCAATTTCCCTACTTAAGGAGGCCTCCAACCTCTTTTCCTTTGCAGATGGGGAGCAGGTGCAAGTGGATATTGGTCACCTGACCTAAGCCCTGCCCACCTGGTGCCTTCCTGGTTGCTGCTCGTTTTCCCCACTTAGCAAGCCCGCCCAGCTGGTGCATTCCTGGTTGCCACTCTTTTTCCCTACTTAAGGAGAACTCCAGCCTCTTTTTCTTTGCAGATGGGGAGCAGGTGCAAGTGGATCGTGGTCCCCTGGTCTAAGCCGCTCCCACCTGGTGCCTTCCTGGTTGCCACTCTTTTTCCCCACTTAGCAAACCCCACCCACCTGGTGCCTTCCTGGTTGCCACTCTTTTTCCCTACTTAATTAGCCCTCAAGCCTCTTTTCCTTTGCAGTTGGGGAACAGGTGCAAGTGGATCTTGGTCACCTGGCCTAAGCGCCACCTTCCTGGTTGCTAGTCTTTTTCCCACTTAGAATGCCTCGCCCACCTGGTGCCTTCCTGGTTGCCGCTCTTTTTCCCTACTTAAGGAGCCCTCCAGCCTCGTTTCCTTTGCAGATAGGGAGCAGGTGCAAGTGGAACTTGGTCACCTGGCCTAAGCCGCGCCCACCTGCTGCCTTCCAGGTTGCCGCACTTTTTCCCCACTCAGCAAGCCCCACTCACCTGGTGCCATCCTGGTTGCTGCTCTTTTTCCCCACTTAGCAAGCCGCACCCACCTGGAGCCTTCCTGGTTTCTGCTCTTCTTCCCTACTTAAGGAGCATTCCAACCTCTTTTACTTTGCAGATGGGGAGCAGATGCATGTGGATCTTGGTCACCTGACCTAAGCCCCGCCCACCTGGTGCCTTCCTAGTTTCCAATCCTTTTCCCCACTTAGAATGCTTCGCCCACCTGGTGCCTTCCTGGTTGCTGCTCTTTTTCCCTACTTAAGGAGTCCTTCAGGCAATTTTCCTTTTCAGATGGGGAGCAGGTGCAAGTGGATTTTGGTCACCTGGCCTAAGCCCCACCTTCCTGGTGCCTTCCTAGTTGCCACTCTTTTTCCCCACTTAGCAAACCCCACCCACCTGGTGCCTTCCTGGTTGCCACTCTTTTTCCCTACTTAATTAGCCCTCAAGCCTCTTTTCCTTTGCAGCTGGGGAGCAGGTGCAAGTGGATCTTGGTCACCTGGCCAAAGCGCCACCTTCCTGGTTGCTGCTCTTTTTCCCCACGTAGAATGCCTCGCCCACCTGGTGCCTTCCTGGTTGCCTCTCTTTTTCCCTACTTAAGGAGCATTCCAGCCTCTTTTACTTTGCAGATTGGGAGCAGATGCAAGTGGATCTTGGTCACCTGACCTAAGCCCCGCCCACCTGGTGCCTTCCTAGTTTCCACTCTTTTTCCCCACTTAGAATGCTTCACCCACCTGGTGCCTTCCTTGTTGCTGCTCTTTTTTCCTACTTAAGGAGTCCTTCAGGCTCTTTTCCTTTTCAGGTGGGGAGCAGCTGCAAGTGGATCTTGGTCATCTGGCCTAAGCCCCACCCAATCTTTGCCATCCTTGTTGCTGCTCTTTTTCCCGACTAGCAAGCCCGCCCAGCCGGTGCCTTCCTGGTTGCCACTCCTTTTCCCTACTTAAGGAGCCCCCCAGCCTCTTTTTCTCTGCAGATGGGGAGCAGGTGCAAGTGGATCTTGGTCCCCTGGCCTAAGCCGCACCCACCTGGTGCCTTCCTGGTTGCCACTCTTTTTCCCCACTTAGCAAACCCCACCCACCTGGTGCTTTCCTGATTGCCACTCTCTTTCCATATTTAATTAGCCCTCCAGCATCTTTTCCTTTGCAGATGGGGAACAGGTGCAAGTGGATCTTGGTCATCTGCTCTAAGCCCGACCTTCCTGGTTGCTGCTCTTTTTAACCACTTAGAATGCCTCGCCCACCGGGTGCCTTCCTGGTTGCTGCTCTGTTTCCCTACTGAAGGAGCCCTCCAGCCTCTTTTCCTTTGCAGATGGGGAGCAGGTGCAAGTGGATTTTGGTAACCTGGCCCAAGACCCGCCCACCTGGTGCCTTCCTGGTTGCCGCTCTTTTTCTCCACTTAGCAAGCCCCGCCCACCTGGTGCCTTCCTGGTTGCCACTCTTTTTCCCTACTTAATTAGCCCTGAAGCCTCTTTTCCTTTGCAGTTGGGGAACATGTGCAAATGGATCTTGGTCATCTGGTCTAAGCCCCACCTTCCTGGTTGCTGCTCTTTTTCCCCACTTAGAATGCCTCGCCCACCTGGTGCCTTCCTGGTTGCCGCTCTGTTTCCCTACTTAAGGAGCCCTCCAGCCTCTTTTCCTTTCAGATGGGGAGCAGGTGCAAGTGGATCTTGGTCACTTGGCCTAAACCCCACCCAACTGTTGCCATTATGGTTGCTGCTGTTTTTCCCCACTTAGCAAGCCCGCCCAGCTGGTGCCTTCCTGGTTGCCGCCCTGTTTCCCTACTTAAGGAGCCCTCCAGCCTCTTTTCCTTTGCAGATGGGGAGCAGGTGCAAGTGGATTTTGGTCACCTGGCCTAAGCCCCGCCCACCTTGTGCCCTCCTTGTTGCAGCTCTTTTTTCCCACTTAGCAAACTCCGCCTACCTGGTACCATCCTGGTTACTGCTCTTTTTCCCAATTTAGCAAGCCCCACCCACCTGGAGCCTTCCTGGTTTCTGCTCTTTTTCCCTACTTAAGGAGGTCTCCAAGCTCTTTTCCTTTGCAGATGGGGAGCAGGTGCATGTGGATCTTGGTCAGCTGGCCTAAGCCCTGCCCACCTGGTGCCTTCCTAGTTGCCGCACTTTTTCCCCACTTAGCAAGCCCCGCCCACCTGGTGCCTTCCTGATTTCTGCTCGTTTTCCCTACTTAAGGAGCATCCAACCTCTTTTATTTTGCAGATGGGGAGCAGATGCAAGTGGATCTTGGTCACCTGACCTAAGCCCCGCCCACCTGGTGCCTTCCTGTTTGCCACTCTTTTTTCCTACTTAAGGAGTCCTTCAGGCCCTTTTCCTTTTCAGATGGGGAGCAGGTGCATGTGGATCGTGGACACCTGGCCTAAGCCCCACCCAACCTTTGCCATCTTGGTTGCTGCTCTTTTTCCCAACTAGCAAGCGCGCCCAGCTGGTGCATTCCTGGTTGCCACTCTTTTTCCCTACTTAAGGAGCACTCCAGCCTATTTTTCTTTGCAGATGGGGAGCAGGTGCAAGTGGATCTTGTTCCCCTCGTCTAAGATGCTCCCACCTGGTGCCTTCCTGGTTGCCACTCTTTTTCCCCACTTAGCAAACCGCACCCACCTGGTGCTTTCCTGGTTGCCACTCTCTTTCCCTACTTAATTAGCCCTCCAGCCTCTTTTCCTTTGCAGATGGGGAACAGGTGCAAGTGGATCTTGGTAACCTGGCCCAAGACCCGCCCACCTGGTGCCTTCCTGGTTGCCGCTCTTTTTCTCCACTTAGCAAGCCCCGCCCACCTGGTGCCTTCCTGGTTGCCACTCTTTTTCCCTACTTAATTAGCCCTGAAGCCTCTTTTCCTTTGCAGTTGGGGAACATGTGCAAATGGATCTTGGTCATCTGGTCTAAGCCCCACCTTCCTGGTTGCTGCTCTTTTTCCCCACTTAGAATGCCTCGCCCACCTGGTGCCTTCCTGGTTGCCGCTCTGTTTCCCTACTTAAGGAGCCCTCCAGCCTCTTTTCCTTTCAGATGGGGAGCAGGTGCAAGTGGATCTTGGTCACTTGGCCTAAACCCCACCCAACTGTTGCCATTATGGTTGCTGCTGTTTTTCCCCACTTAGCAAGCCCGCCCAGCTGGTGCCTTCCTGGTTGCCGCCCTGTTTCCCTACTTAAGGAGCCCTCCAGCCTCTTTTCCTTTGCAGATGGGGAGCAGGTGCAAGTGGATTTTGGTCACCTGTCCTAAGCCCCGCCCACCTTGTGCCCTCCTTGTTGCAGCTCTTTTTTCCCACTTATCAAACTCCGCCTACATGGTACCATCCTGGTTACTGCTCTTTTTCCCAATTTAGCAAGCCCCACCCACCTGGAGCCTTCCTGGTTTCTGCTCTTTTTCCCTACTTAAGGAGGTCTCCAAGCTCTTTTCCTTTGCAGATGGGGAGCAGGTGCACGTGGATCTTGGTCAGCTGGCCTAAGCCCTGCCCACCTGGTGCCTTCCTAGTTGCCGCACTTTTTCCCCACTTAGCAAGCCCCGCCCACCTGGTGCCTTCCTGATTTCTGCTCGTTTTCCCTACTTAAGGAGCATCCAACCTCTTTTATTTTGCAGATGGGGAGCAGATGCAAGTGGATCTTGGTCACCTGACCTAAGCCCCGCCCACCTGGTGCCTTCCTGTTTGCCACTCTTTTTTCCTACTTAAGGAGTCCTTCAGGCCCTTTTCCTTTTCAGATGGGGAGCAGGTGCATGTGGATCGTGGACACCTGGCCTAAGCCTCACCCAACCTTTGCCATCTTGGTTGCTGCTCTTTTTCCCAACTAGCAAGCGCGCCCAGCTGGTGCATTCCTGGTTGCCACTCTTTTTCCCTACTTAAGGAGCACTCCAGCCTATTTTTCTTTGCAGATGGGGAGCAGGTGCAAGTGGATCTTGTTCCCCTCGTCTAAGATGCTCCCACCTGGTGCCTTCCTGGTTGCCACTCTTTTTCCCCACTTAGCAAACCGCACCCACCTGGTGCTTTCCTGGTTGCCACTCTCTTTCCCTACTTAATTAGCCCTCCAGCCTCTTTTCCTTTGCAGATGGGGAACAGGTGCACGTGGATCTTGGTAACCTGGCTTAAGCTCCGCCCACCTGGTGCCTTCCTGTTTTCAGCTCTTTTTCCTCACTTAGCAAGCCCCGCCCACCTGGTGTCATCCTGGTTACTGCTCTTTTTCCCCACTTAGCAAGCCCCACACACCTGGAGCCTTCTTGGTTTCTGCTCTTTTTCCCTACTTAAGGAGGCCTCCAACCTCTTTTCCTTTGCAGATGGGGAGCAGGTGCAAGTGGATCTTGGTCACCTGGCCTAAGCCCTGCCCAACTGGTGCCTTCCTGGTTGCCGCTCTTTTTCTCCACTTAGCAAGCCCCGCCCACCTGGTGCCTTCCTGGTTGCCACTCTTTTCCCTACTTAATTAGCCCTCAAGCCTTTTTTCCTTTGCAGTTGGGGAACAGGTGCAAGTGGATCTTGGTCATCTAGTCTAAGCCCCACCTTCTTGGTTGCTGCTCTATTTCCCCAATTAGAATGCCTCGCCCACCTGGTGCCTTCCCGGTTGCCGCTCTGTTTCCCTACTTAAGGAGCCCTCCAGCCTCTTTTCCTTTTTAGATGGGGAGCAGGTGCAAGTGGATCTTGGTCACTTGACCTAAACCCCACCCAACTGTTGCCATTCTGATTGCTGCTGTTTTTCCCCACTTAGCAAGCCCACCCAGCTGGTGCCTTCCTGGTTGCCGCTCTGTTTCCCTACTTGAGAACCCTCCAGCCTCTTTTCCTTTGCAGATGGGAAGTAGGTGCAAGTGGATCTTCGTCACCTGGCCTAAGCCACACTCACCTGTTGCCTTCCTGGTTGTCGCTCTTTTTCCCCACTTAGCAAACCCCGCCCACCTAGTGGCATCCTGGTTGCTGCACTATTTCCCCAATTAGAATGCCTCGCCCACCTGGTGCCTTCCTCGTTGCCGCTCTTTTTCCCTACTTAAGGAGCCCTCCAACCTCTTTTCCTTTGCAGATGGGGAGCAGGTGCAAGCGGAACTTGGTCACCTGGCCTAAGCCGTGCCCACCTGGTGCCTTCCTGGTACCTGCTCTTTTTCCCCACTTAGCAAGCCCCTCCCACCTGGTGCCTTCCTGGTTGCCGCTATCTTTCCCTACTTAAGTAGCACTCAAGCCTCTTTTCCTTTAAAGATGGGGAACAGGTGCAATTGGATCTTGGTCATCTGGCTTAAGCCCCACCTTCCTGGTTGCTGCTCTTTTTCCCCACTTAGCAAGCCTCACTCACCTGGTGCATTCCTGGTTGCTGCTCTGTTTCCCTAGTTAAGGAGCCCTCCAGACTCTTTTCCTTTGTAGATGGGGAGGAGGTGCAAGTGGATCTTCGTCATGTGGCCTAAGCCCCACCTTCCTGGTTGCTGCTCTTTTTCCCCACTTAGCAAGCCCCACCCACATGGAGCCTTCCTGGTTTCTGCTCTTTTTCCCTACTTAAGGAGCCCTCCAACCTCTTTTCCTTTGCAGATGGAGAGCAGGTGCAAGTGGATCTTGGTCACCTTATGTAAGCCCTGCCCACCTGGTGCCTTCCTGGTTGCCGCTCTTTTTCCCCACTTAATTAGCACTCCAGCTTCTTTTCCTTTGCAGTTCGGTAACAGGTGCAAGTGGATCTTGGTCACCTGGCCTGAGCCCCACTTTCCTGGTTGCAGCTCTTTTTCCCCACTTAGAATGCTTCGCCCACCTGGTGCCTTCCTAGTTGCTGCTCTTTTTCACTACTTAAGGAGTCCTCCAGGCTCTTTTCCTTTTCAGATGGGAAGCAGGTGGAAGTGGATCTTGGTCACCTGGCCTAAACCCCACCCAACTGTTGCCATTATGGTTGCTGGCCTTTTTCCCCACTTAGCAAGCCCGCACAGCTGGTGCCTTCCTGGTTGCCACTCTTTTTCCCTACTTAAGGAACCCTCCAGCCTCTTTTCCTTTGAAGATGGGGAGCAGGTGGAAGTGGATCTTGGTCACCTGGCCTAAACCCCACCCAACTGTTGCCATTATGGTTGCTGCTCTTTTTCCCCACTTAGCAAGCCCGCACAGCTGGTGCCTTCCTGGTTGCCACTCTTTTTCCCTACTTAAGGAACCCTCCAGCCTCTTTTCCTTTGAAGATGGGGAGCAGGTGCAAGTGGATCTTGGTCACCTGACCTAAGCCCCGCCCACCTGGGGCTTCGTCACCTCGCTTAAGCCCCAGACACCTTGTACCTTCCTGATTGTCACTCTTTTTCCCCACTTAGCAAGCCCCACCCACGTGGTACCTTCCTCGTTGCTGCTCTTTTTCCCTACTTAAGGAGCCCTCCCACCTCTTTTCTTTTGCAGATGGGGAGCAGGTGCAAGTGGATCTTGGTCACCTGGTCTAAGCACCACCTTCCTTGTTGCTGCTCTTTTTCCCCACTTAGAATGCCTCGCCCACCTGGTGCCTTCCTGGTTGCCGCTCTTTTTCCCTACTTAAGGAGCCCTCCATCCTCTTTTCCTTTGCAGATGGGGAGCAGGTGCAAGGAGAACTTGGTCACCTGGCCTAAGCTGTGACCACCTGGTGCCTTCCTGGTTGCCGCTCTTTTTCCCCACTTAGCAAGCCCCGCCTATCTGGTGCCCTCCTGGTTGCCGCTCTCTTTCCCTACTTAATTAGCCCTCAAGCCTCTGTTCCTTTGCAGATGGGGAGCAGGTGCAAGTGGGTCTTGGTCACCTGGCCAAAGCGCCACCTTCCTGGTTGCTGCTCTTTTTCCCCACTTAGAATGCCTCGCCCACCTGGTGCCATCCTGGTTGCCGCTCTTTTTCCCTACTTAAGGAGCCCTCCAGACTCTTTTCCTTTGCAGATGGGGAGCAGGTGCAAGGGGAACTTGGTCACCTGGCCTAAGCTGCGCCCACCTGGTGCCTTCCTGGTTGCTGCTCTTTTTCCCCACTTGGCAAACCCCGCCCATCTGGTGCCCTCCTGGTTGCCGCGCTCTTTCCCTACTTAATTAGCACTCAAGCCTCTTTTCCTTTGCAGATGGGGAACAGGTGCAAGTGGATTTTGGTAACCTGGCCTAAGCTCCGCCCACCTGGTGCCTTCCTGGTTGCCGCTCTTTTTCCCCACTTAGCAAGCCCCGCCCACCTTGTGCCATCCTGGTTGCTGCTCTTTTTCCCCACTTAGCAAGCCCCACCACCTGGAGCCTTCCTGGTTTCTGCTCTTCTTCTGTACTTAAGGAGCCCTCCAACCTCTTTTCCTTTGCAGATGGGGAGAAGGTGCAAGTGGATCTTGGTCACCTGGCCTAAGCCCTGCCCACCTGGTGCCTTCCTGGTTATCGCTCTTTTTCCTCACTTAGCAAGCCTCGCCCACCTGGTGCCTTCCTGGTTGCCGCTCCTTTTCCCTACTTAATTCGCACTCCAGCCTCTTTTCCTTTGCAGTTGGGGAAGAGGTGCAAGTGGATCTTGGGCACCTGGCCTAAGCCCCAACTTCCTGGTTGCTGCTCTTTTTCCCTACTTAGAATGCCTCACCCTCCTGGTGCCTTCCTGGCTGCCGCTCTGTTTCCCTACTTGAGGAGCCCTCCAGCCTCTTTTCCTTTGCAGATGGGGAGCAGGTGCAAGTGGATTTTGGTCACCTGGCCTAACCCCCACCCACCTGGAGCCTTCCTGGTTTTGCTCAATTTCCCTACTTAAGGAGGCCTCCAACCTCTTTTCCTTTGCAGATGGGGAGCAGGTGCAAGTGGATATTGGTCACCTGACCTAAGCCCTGCCCACCTGGTGCCTTCCTGGTTGCTGCTCGTTTTCCCCACTTAGCAAGCCCGCCCAGCTGGTGCATTCCTGGTTGCCACTCTTTTTCCCTACTTAAGGAGAACTCTAGCCTCTTTTTCTTTGCAGATGGGGAGCAGGTGCAAGTGGATCGTGGTCCCCTGGTCTAAGCCGCTCCCACCTGGTGCCTTCCTGGTTGCCACTCTTTTTCCCCACTTAGCAAACCCCACCCACCTGGTGCCTTCCTGGTTGCCACTCTTTTTCCCTACTTAATTAGCCCTCAAGCCTCTTTTCCTTTGCAGTTGGGGAACAGGTGCAAGTGGATCTTGGTCACCTGGCCTAAGCGCCACCTTCCTGGTTGCTGGTCTTTTTCCCACTTAGAATGCCTCGCCCACCTGGTGCCTTCCTGGTTGCCGCTCTTTTTCCCTACTTAAGGAGCCCTCCAGCCTCGTTTCCTTTGCAGATAGGGAGCAGGTGCAAGTGGAACTTGGTCACCTGGCCTAAGCCGCGCCCACCTGCTGCCTTCCATGTTGCCGCAATTTTTCCCCACTCAGCAAGCCCCACTCACCTGGTGCCATCCTGGTTGCTGCTCTTTTTCCCCACTTAGCAAGCCGCACCCACCTGGAGCCTTCCTGGTTGCCGCTCCTTTTCCCTACTTAATTCGCACTCCAGCCTCTTTTCCTTTGCAGTTGGGGAAGAGGTGCAAGTGGATCTTGGGCACCTGGCCTAAGCCCCAACTTCCTGGTTGCTGCTCTTTTTCCCTACTTAGAATGCCTCACCCTCCTGGTGCCTTCCTGGCTGCCGCTCTGTTTCCCTACTTGAGGAGCCCTCCAGCCTCTTTTCCTTTGCAGATGGGGAGCAGGTGCAAGTGGATTTTGGTCACCTGGCCTAACCCCCACCCACCTGGAGCCTTCCTGGTTTTGCTCAATTTCCCTACTTAAGGAGGCCTCCAACCTCTTTTCCTTTGCAGATGGGGAGCAGGTGCAAGTGGATATTGGTCACCTGACCTAAGCCCTGCCCACCTGGTGCCTTCCTGGTTGCTGCTCGTTTTCCCCACTTAGCAAGCCCGCCCAGCTGGTGCATTCCTGGTTGCCACTCTTTTTCCCTACTTAAGGAGAACTCTAGCCTCTTTTTCTTTGCAGATGGGGAGCAGGTGCAAGTGGATCGTGGTCCCCTGGTCTAAGCCGCTCCCACCTGGTGCCTTCCTGGTTGCCACTCTTTTTCCCCACTTAGCAAACCCCACCCACCTGGTGCCTTCCTGGTTGCCACTCTTTTTCCCTACTTAATTAGCCCTCAAGCCTCTTTTCCTTTGCAGTTGGGGAACAGGTGCAAGTGGATCTTGGTCACCTGGCCTAAGCGCCACCTTCCTGGTTGCTGGTCTTTTTCCCACTTAGAATGCCTCGCCCACCTGGTGCCTTCCTGGTTGCCGCTCTTTTTCCCTACTTAAGGAGCCCTCCAGCCTCGTTTCCTTTGCAGATAGGGAGCAGGTGCAAGTGGAACTTGGTCACCTGGCCTAAGCCGCGCCCACCTGCTGCCTTCCAGGTTGCCGCAATTTTTCCCCACTCAGCAAGCCCCACTCACCTGGTGCCATCCTGGTTGCTGCTCTTTTTCCCCACTTAGCAAGCCGCACCCACCTGGAGCCTTCCTGGTTTCTGCTCTTCTTCCCTACTTAAGGAGCATTCCAACCTCTTTTACTTTGCAGATGGGGAGCAGATGCATGTGGATCTTGGTCACCAGACCTAAGCCCCGCCCACCTGGTGCCTTCCTAGTTTCCAATCCTTTTCCCCACTTAGAATGCTTCGCCCACCTGGTGCCTTCCTGGTTGCTGCTCTTTTTCCCTACTTAACGAGTCCTTCAGGCAATTTTCCTTTTCAGATGGGGAGCAGGTACAAGTGGATTTTGGTCACCTGGCCTAAGCCCCACCTTCCTGGTGCCTTCCTTGTTGCCACTCTTTTTCCCCACTTAGCAAACCCCACCCACCTGGTGCCTTCCTGGTTGCCACGCTTTTTCCCTACTTAATTAGCCCTCAAGCCTCTTTTCCTTTGCACTTGGGGAACAGGTGCAAGTGGATCTTGGTCATCTGCTCTAAGCCCCACCTTCCTCTTTGCTGCTCTTTTTCCCCACTTAGAATGCCTCGCCCACCTGGTGCCATCCTGGTTGCCGCTCTGTTTCCCTACTTAAGGAGCCCTCCAGCCTCTTTTCCTTTCAGATGGCGAGCAGGTGCAAGTGGATCTTGGTCACTTGGCCTAAGCCACACCCACCGGGTGCCTTCCTGGTTGCCGCTCTTTTTCCCCACTTAGCAAGCCCTGCTTACCTGGTGGCAATCTGGTTGCTGCTCTGTTTCCCTACTTAAGGAGCCCTCAAGCCTCTTTTCCTTTGCAGCTGGGGAGCAGGTGCAAGTGGATCTTGGTCACCTGGCCTAAGCGCCACCTTCCTGGTTGCTGCTCTTTTTCCCCACGTAGAATGCCTCGCCCACCTGGTGCCTTCCTCGTTGCCTCTCTTTTTCCCTACTTAAGGAGCATTCCAGCCTCTTTTACTTTGCAGATGGGGAGCAGATGCAAGTGGATCTTGGTCACCTGACCTAAGCCCCGCCCACCTGGTGCCTTCCTAGTTTCCACTCTTTTTCCCCACTTAGAATGCTTCACCCACCTGGTGCCTTCCTTGTTGCTGCTCTTTTTTTCCTACTTAAGGAGTCCTTCAGGCTCTTTTCCTTTTCAGGTGGGGAGCAGGTGCAAGTGGATCTTGGTCATCTGGCCTAACCCCCACCCAATCTCTGCCATCCTTGTTGCTGCTCTTTTTCCCGACTAGCAAGCCCGCCCAGCCGGTGCCTTCCTGGTTGCTACTCTTTTTCCCTACTTAATTAGCCCTCAAGCCTCTTTTCCTTGTAAGTTGGGGAACAGATGCAAGTGGATCTTGGTCATCTGGTCTAATCCCCACCCACCTGGTGCCTTCCTGGTTGCCGCTCTTTTTCCCCCACTTAGAATGCCTCACCCACCTGGTGCATTCCTGGTAGCCGCTCTGTTTCCCTATTTAAGGAGCCCTCCAGCCTCTTTTCCTTTCAGATGGGGAGCAGGTGCAAGTGGATCTTGGTCACTTGGCCTAAACCCCACCCAACTGTTGCCATTCTGGTTGCTGCTGTTTTCCCCACTTAGCAAGCCCGCCCAGCTGGTGCCTCCTGGTTGCCACTCTGTTTCCCTACTAATGGAGACCTCCAGCCTATATTCCTTTGCAGATGGGGAGCAGGAGCAAGTGGATCTTCATCACCTGGCCTAAGCCACACCCACCTGGTGCCTTCCTGGTTGCCGCTCTTTTTCCCCACTTAGCAAGCCCTGCCCACCTGGTGGCATCCTGGTTGCTGCTCTGTTTCCCTACTTAAGGAGCCCTCAAGCCTCTTTTCCTTTGCAGCTCGGGAGCAGGTGCAAGTGGATCTTGGTCACCTGGCCTAAGCGCCACCTTCCTGGTTGCTGCTCTTTTTCCCCACTTAGAATGCCTCGCCCACCTGGTGCCTTGCTGGTTGCCGCTCTTTTTCCCTACTTAAGGAGCCATCAGCCTCTTTTCCTTTGCAGACAGGGAGCAGGTGCAAGTGGAACTTGGTCACCTGGCCTAAGCCCCACCCACCTGGTGCCTTCCTGGTTGTTGCACTTTTTCCCCACTTAGCAAGCCCCACCAACCTGGAGCCTTCCTGGTTTCTGCTCTTTTTCCCTACTTAAGGAGCATTCCAACCTCTTTTACTTTGCAGATGGGGAGCAGATGCAAGTGGACCTTGGTCACCTGACCTTAGCCTCACCCACCTGGTGCCTTCCTAGTTTCCACTCTTTTTCCCCACTTAGAATGCTTCGCCCACCTGGTGCCTTCCTGGTTGCCGCTCTTTTTCCTACCTAAGGAGTCCTTCAGGCTCTTCTCCTTTTCAGATGGGGAGCAGGTGCAAGTG
Organism: Ambystoma mexicanum; assembly: GCF_040938575.1. NCBI lineage: Eukaryota > Metazoa > Chordata > Amphibia > Caudata > Ambystomatidae > Ambystoma > Ambystoma mexicanum. Next base: position 311,682,974 of record NC_090936.1, read on the forward strand.
GATCTTGGTCATCTGGTCTAAGCCCCACCTTCCTAGTTGATGCTCTTTTTCCCCACTTAGAATGCCTTGCCCACCTGGTGCCTTCCTGGTTTCTGCTTTGTTTCCCTACTTAAGGAGCCCTCCAGCCTCTTTTCCTTTGCAGATGGGGAGCAGGTGCAAGTGGATTTTGGTAACCTGGCCCAAGACCCGACCACCTGGTGCCTTCCTGGTTGCTGCTCTTTTTCCTCACTTAGCAAGCCCCGCCCACCTGGTGCCTTCCTGGTTGCTATTCTTTTTCCCTACTTAATTAGCCCTCAAGCCTCTTTTCCTTGTAAGTTGGGGAACAGATGCAAGTGGATCTTGGTCATCTGGTCTAATCCGCACCCACCTGGTGCCTTCCTGGTTGCTGCTCTTTTTCCCCACTTATAATGCCTCACCCACCTGGTGCCTTCCTGGTTGCCGCTCTGTTTCCCTAATTAAGGAGCCCTCCAGCCTCTTTTCCTTTCAGATGGAGAGCAGGTGCAAGTGGATCTTAGTCACTTGGCCTAAACCCCACCCAACTGTTGCCATTCTGGTTGCTGCTGTTTTTCCCCACTTAGCAAGCCCGCCCAGCTGGTGCCTCCTGGTTGCCGCTCTGTTTACCTACTAATGGAGACCTCCAGCCTCTATTCCTTTGCAGATGGTGAGCAGGTGCAAGTGGATCTTGGTCACCTGGCCTAAGCGCCACCTTCCTGGTTGCTGGTCTTTTTCCCACTTAGAATGCCTCGCCCACCTGGTGCCTTCCTGGTTGAAGCTGTTTGTCCCTACTTAAGGAGCCCTCCAGCCTCGTTTCCTTTGCAGATAGGGAGCAGGTGCAAGTGGAACTTGGTCACTTGGCCTAAGCCGCACCCACCTGCTGCCTTCCAGGTTGCTGCACTTTTTCCCCACTCAGCAAGCCCCACCCACCTGGTGCCATCCTGGTTGCTGCTCTTTTTCCCCACTTAGCAAGCCGCACCCACCTGGAGCCTTCCTGGTTTCTGCTCTTTTTCCCTACTTAAGGAGCATTCCAACCTCTTTTACTTTGCAGATAGGGAGCAGGTGCAAGTGGATCTTGGTCACTTGGCCTAAGCCGCACCCACCTGCTGCCTTCCAGGTTGCTGCACTTTTTCCCCACTCAGCAAGCCCCACCCACCTGGTGCCATCCTGGTTGCTGCTATTTTTCCCCACTTAGCAAGCCGCACCCACCTGGAGCCTTCCTGGTTTCTGCTCTTTTTCCTTACTTAAGGAGCCCTCCAGCCTCGTTTCCTTTGCAGATAGGGAGCAGGTGCAAGTGGAACTTGGTCACTTGGCCTAAGCCGCACCCACCTGCTGCCTTCCAGGTTGCTGCACTTTTTCCCCACTCAGCAAGCCCCACCCACCTGGTTCCATCCTGGTTGCTGCTCTTTTTCCCCACTTAGCAAGCCGCACCCACCTGGAGCCTTCCTGGTGTCTGCTCTTTTTCCCTACTTAAGGAGCATTCCAACCCCTTTTACTTTGCAGATGGGGAGCAGATGCATGTGGATCTTTGTTACCTGACCTAAGCCCCGCCCACCTGGTGCCTTCCTAGTTTCCAATCCTTTTCACCACTTAGAATGCTTCGCCCACCTGGTGCCTTCCTGGTTGCCGCTCTTTTTCGAAACTTAAGGAGTCCTTCAGGCAATTTTCCTTTTCAGATGGGGAGCAGGTGCAAGTGGATTTTGGTCACCTGGCCTAAGCCCCACCTTCCTGGTGCCTTCCTGGTTGCCACTCTTTTTCCCCACTTAGCAAACCCCACCCACCTGGTGCCTTCCTGGTTGCCACTCTTTTTCCCTACTTAATTAGCCCTCAAACCTCTTTTCCTTTTCAGATGGGGAGCAGGTGCAAGTGGACCTTGGTCACCTGGCCTAAGCCCCACCCAACCTGTGCCATCCTGGTTGCTGCTCTTTTTCCCACCTAGCAAGCCCACCCAGCTGGTGCATTCCTGGTTGCCACTCTTTTTCCCTACTTAAGGAGAACTCCAGCCTCTTTTTCTTTGCAGTTGGGGAACAGGTGCAATTGGATCTTGGTCATCTGGTCTAAGCCCCACCTTCTTGGTTGCTGCTCTTTTTCCCCACTTAGAATGCCTCGCCCACCTGGTGCCTTCCTGGTTGCCGCTCTGTTTCCCTACTAAAGGAGCCCTCCAGCCTCTTTTCCTTTTAGATGGCGAGCAGGTGCAAGTGGATCTTGGTCACTTGGCCTAAACCCCACCCAACTGTTGCCATTCTGGTTGCTGCTGTTTTTCCCCACTTAGCAAGCCCGCCCAGCTGGTGCATTCCTGGTTGCCGCTCTGTTTTCCTACTTAAGGAGCCCTCCAGCCTCTATTCCTTTGCAGATGGGGAGTAGGAGCAAGTGGATCTTCATCACCTGGCCTAAGCCACACCCACCTGGTGCCTTCCTGGTTGCCGCTCTTTTTCCCCACTTAGCTAGCCCCGCCCACCTGGTGGCATCCTGGTTGCAACTCTGTTTCCCTACTTAATGAGCCCTCAAGCCTCTGTTCCTTTGCAGATGGGGAGCAGGTGCAAGAGGATCTTGGTCACCTGGCCGAAGCGCCACCTTCCTGGTTGCTGCTCTTTTTCCCCACTTAGAATGCCCCGCCCACCTGGTGCCTTACTAGTTTCCACTCTTTTTCCCCACTTAGAATGCTTCGCCCACCTGGTGCCTTCCTGGTTGCCGCTCTTTTTTCCTACTTAAGGAATCCTTCAGGCTCTTTTCCTTTTCAGAAGGGGAGCAGGTGCAAGTGGACCTTGGCCATCTGGCCTAAGCCCTACCCAACCTGTGCCATCCTGGTTGCTGCTCTTTTTCCCGCCTAGCAAGCCCGCCCAGCTGGTGCATTCCTGGTTGCCACTCTTTTCCCCTACTTAAGGAGAACTCCAGCCTCTTTTTCTTTGCAGTTGGGGAACAGGTGCAAGTGGATCTTGGTCATCTGGTCTAAGCCCCACCTTCTTGGTTGCTGCACTTTTTCCCCACTTAGAATGCCTCGCCGACCTGGTGCCTTCCTGGTTGCCGCTCTGTTTCCCTACTTAAGGAGCCCTCCAGCCTCTTTTCCTTTTAGATGGCGAGCAGGTGCAAGTGGATCTTGGTCACTTGGCCTAAACCCCACCCAACTGTTGCCATTCTGGTTCCTGCTGTTTTTCCCCACTTAGCAAGCCCGCCCAGCTGGTGCCTTCCTGGTTGCTGCTCTGTTTTCCTACTTAAGGAGCCCTCCAGCATCTATTCCTTTGCAGATGGGGAGCAGGAGCAAGTGGATCTTCATCACCTGGCCTTAGCCACACCCACCTGGTGCCTTCCTGATTGCCGCTCTTTTTCCCCACTTAGCAAGCCCCGCCCACCTGGTGGCATCCTGGTTGCATCTCTGTTTCCCTACTTACGGAGCCGTCAAGCCTCTGTTACTTTGCAGATGGGGAGCAGGTGCAAGTGGATCTTGGTCACCTGGCCTAAGCGCCACCTTCCTGGTTGCTGCTCTTTTTCCCCACTTAGAATGCCTCGCCCACCTTGTGACTTCCTGGTTGCCGCTCTTTTTCCCTACTTAAGGAGCCCTCCAGCCTCTTTTTCTTTGCAGATGAGGAGCAGGTGCAAGGGGAACTTGGTCACCTGGCCTAAGCTGCGCCCACCTGGTGCCTTCCTGGTTGCCGCTCTTTTTCCCCACTTAGCAAGCCCCGCCCATCTGTTGCCCTCCTGGTTGCCGCTCTCTTTCCCTACTTAATTAGCCCTCCAGCCTCTTTTCCTTTGCAGATGGGGAGCAGGTGCAAGTGGATTTTGGTCACCTGGCCTAAACCCCGCCCACCTGGTGCCTTCCTGGTTGCCGCTCTTTTTCCCCATTTAGCAAGCCCCGCCCACCTCGCACCTTCCTGGTTGCTGCTCTATTTCCCCACTTAGCAAGCCCCATCCACCTGGAGCCTTCCTGGTTTCTGCTCTTTTTCACTACTTAATGAGCCCTCGAGCCTCTTTTCCTTTGCAGATGGGGAGCAGGTGCAAGGGGAACTTGCTCACCTGGCCTAAGCTGTGACCATCTGGTGCCTTCCTGGTTGCCGCTCTTTTTCCCCACTTAGCATGCCCCGCCTATCTGGTGCCCTCCTGGTTGCCGCTCTCTTTCCCTACTTAATTAGCCCTCAAGCCTCTGTTCCTTTGCAGATGGGGAGCAGGTGCAAGTGGATCTTGGTCACCTGGCCTAAGCGCCACCTTCCTGGTTGCCGCTCTTTTTCCCCACTTAGAATGCCTTACCCACCTGGTGCATTCCTGGTTGCCGCTCTGTTTCCCTACTTAAGGAGCCCTCCAGCCTCTTTTCCTTTCAGATGGCGAGCAGGTGCAAGTGGATCTTGGTCACTTGGCCTAAACCCCACCCAACTGTTGCCATTCTGGTTGCTGCTGGTTTTCCCCACGTAGCAAACCCGCCGAGCTGGTGCCTTCCTGGTTGCCGCTCTGTTTTCCTACTTAAGGAGCCCTCCAGCCTCTATTCCTTTGCAGATGGGGAGCAGGAGCAAGTGGATCTTCATCACCTGGTCTAAGCCACACCCACCTGGTGCCCTCCTGGTTGCCGCTCTTTTTCCCCACTTAGCAAGCCCCGCCCACATGGTGGCATCCTGGTTGCATCTCTGTTTCGCTACTTAAGGAGCCCTCAAGCCTCTGTTCCTTTGCAGATGGGGAGCAGGTGCAAGTGGATCTTGGTCACTTGGCCTAAGCGCCACCTTCCTGGTTGCTGCACTTTTTCACCACTTAGAATGCCTCGCCCACCTGGTGTCTTCCTGGTTGCCGCTCTTTTTCCCTACTTAAGGAGCCCTCCATCCTCTTTTCCTTTGCAGATGGGGAGCAGGTGCAAGGGGAACTTGGTCACCTGGCCTAAGCTGTGACCACCTGGTGCCTTCCTGGTTGCCGCTCTTTTTCCCCACTTAGCAAGCCCCGCCTATCTGGTGCCCTCCTGGTTGCCGCTCTCTTTCCCTACTTAATTAGCACTCAAGCCTCTTTTCCTTTGCAGATGGGGAACAGGTGCAAGTGGATCTTGGTCATCTGGCCTAAGTCTCACCTTCCTGGTTGCTGCTCTTTTTCCCCACTTAGAATGCCTTACCCACGTGGTGCATTCCTGGTTGCCGCTCTGTTTCCCTACTTAAGGAGTCCTCCAGCCTCTTTTCCTTTGCAGATGGGGAGCAGGTGCAAGTGGAGTTTGGTAACCTGGCCTAAGCTCTGCCCACCTGGTGCCTTCCTGGTTGCCGCTCTTTTTCCCCACTTAGCAAGCCCCGCCCACCTGGTGCCATCCTGGTTGCTGCTCTTTTTTCCCCACTTAGCAAGCCCCACCACCTGGAGCCTTCCTGGTTTCTGCTCTTCTTCTGTACTTAAGGAGCCCTCCAACCTCTTTTCCTTTGCAGATGGGGAGCAGGTGCAAGTGGATCTTCGTCACTTGGCCTAAGCCCTGCCCACCTGGTGCCTTCCTGGTTATCGCTCTTTTTCCTCACTTAGCAAGCCTCGCCCACCTGGTGCCTTCCTGGTTGCCGCTCTTTTTCCCTACTTAATTAGCACTCCAGCCTCTTTTCCTTTGCAGTTGGGGAAGAGGTGCAAGTGGATCTTGGGCACCTGGCCTAATCCCCAACTTCCTGGTTGCTGCTCTTTTTCCCTACTTAGAATGCCTCACCCTCCTGGTGCCTTCCTGGCTGCCACTCTGTTTCCCTACTTGAGGAGCCCTCCAGCCTCTTTTCCTTTGCAGATCGGGAGCAGGTGCAAGTGGTTTTTGGTCACCTGGCATAACCCCCGCCCACCTGGTGCCTTCCTGGTTGCCGCTCTTTTTCCCCACTTAGCAAGCTCCGCCCACCTGGTGCCATCCTGGTTACTGCTCTTTTTCCCCACTTGGCAAGCCCCACCCACCTGGAGCCTTCCTGGTTTTGCCCAATTTCCCTACTTAAGGAGGCCTCCAACCTCTTTTCCTTTGCACATGGGGAGCAGGTGCAAGTGGATCTTAGTCACCTGGCCTAAGCCCTGCCCACCTGGTGCCTTCCTGGTTGCTGCTCTTTTTCCCCACTTAGCAAGCCCCGCCCACCCGGTGCCTTCCTGGTTGGAACTCTTTTTCTCTATTTAATTAGCCCTCCAGCCTCTTTTCCTTTGCAGTTGCGGAACAGGTCAAGTGGATCTTGGTCATCTGGTCTAAGCCCCACCTTCCTGGTTGCTGCTCTTTTTCCCCACTTAGAATGCCTCGCCCACCTGGTGCCTTCCTGGTTGCCACTCTGTTTCCCTACATAAGGAGCCCTCCAGCCTCTATTCCTTTGCAGATGGGGAGCAGGTGCAAGTGGATCTTGGTCACCTGGCCTAAGCGCCACCTTCCTGGTTGCTGGTCTTTTTCCCACTTAGAATGCCTCGCCCACCTGGTGTCTTCCTGGTTGCCGCTGTTTTTCCCTACTTAAGGAGCCCTCCAGCCTCGTTTCCTTTGCAGATAGGGAGCAGGTGCAAGTGGAACTTGGTCACCTGGCCTAAGCCGTGCCCACCTGCTGCCTTCCAGGTTGCAGCACTTTTTCCCCACTCAGCAAGCCCCACCCACCTGGTGCCATCCTGGTTGCTGCTCTTTTTCCCCACTTAGCAAGCCGCACCCACCTGGAGCGTTCCTGGTTTCTGCTCTTTTTCCCTACTTAAGGAGCATTCCAACCTCTTTTACTTTGCAGATGGGGAGCAGATGCTTGTGGATCTTGGTCACCTGACTTAAGCCCCGCCCACCTGGTGCCTTCCTAGTTTCCAATCCTTTTCCCCACTTAGAATGCTTCGCCACCTGGTGCCTTCCTGGCTGCCGCTCTTTTTCCCTACTTAAGGAGTCCTCCAGCCTCTTTTCCTTTGCAGATGGGGAGCAGGTGCAAGTGGATTTTGGTCACCTGGCCTAAACCCCGCCCACCTGGTGCCTTCCTGGTTGCCGCTCTTTTTCCCCACTTAGCAAGCCCCGCCCACCTCGCACCTTCCTGGTTGCTGCTCTATTTCCCCACTTAGCAAGCCCCATCCACCTGGAGCCTTCCTGGTTTCTGCTCTTTTTCACTAGTTAATGAGCCCTCGAGCCTCTTTTCCTTTGCAGATGGGGAGCAGGTGCAAGGGGAACTTGGTCACCTGGCCTAAGCTGTGACCATCTGGTGCCTTCCTGGTTGCCGCTCTTTTTCCCCACTTAGCATGCCCCGCCTATCTGGTGCCCTCCTGGTTGCCGCTCTCTTTCCCTACTTAATTAGCCCTCAAGCCTCTGTTCCTTTGCAGTTGGGGAGCAGGTGCAAGTGGATCTTGGTCACCTGGCCTAAGCGCCACCTTCCTGGTTGCCGCTCTTTTTCCCCACTTAGAATGCCTTACCCACCTGGTGCATTCCTGGTTGCCGCTCTGTTTCCCTACTTAAGGAGCCCTCCAGCCTCTTTTCCTTTCAGATGGCGAGCAGGTGCAAGTGGATCTTGGTCACTTGGCCTAAACCCCACCCAACTGTTGCCATTCTGGTTGCTGCTGGTTTTCCCCACGTAGCAAACCCGCCGAGCTGGTGCCTTCCTGGTTGCCGCTCTGTTTTCCTACTTAAGGAGCCCTCCAGCCTCTATTCCTTTGCAGATGGGGAGCAGGAGCAAGTGGATTTTCATCACCTGGTCTAAGCCACACCCTCCTGGTGCCCTCCTGGTTGCCGCTCTTTTTCACCACTTAGCAAGCCCCGCCCACATGGTGGCATCCTGGTTGCATCTCTGTTTCGCTACTTAAGGAGCCCTCAAGCCTCTGTTCCTTTGCAGATGGGGAGCAGGTGCAAGTGGATATTGGTCACCTGGCCTAAGCGCCACCTTCCTGGTTGCTGCACTTTTTCACCACTTAGAATGCCTCGCCCACCTGGTGTCTTCCTGGTTGCCGCTCTTTTTCCCTACTTAAGGAGCCCTCCATCCTCTTTTCCTTTGCAGATGGGGAGCAGGTGCAAGGGGAACTTGGTCACCTGGCCTAAGCTGTGACCACCTGGTGCCTTCCTGGTTGCCGCTCTTTTTCCCCACTTAGCAAGCCCCGCCTATCTGGTGCCCTCCTGGTTGCCGCTCTCTTTCCCTACTTAATTAGCACTCAAGCCTCTTTTCCTTTGCAGATGGGGAACAGGTGCAAGTGGATCTTGGTCATCTGGCCTAAGTCTCACCTTCCTGGTTGCTGCTCTTTTTCCCCACTTAGAATGCCTTACCCACGTGGTGCATTCCTGGTTGCCGCTCTGTTTCCCTACTTAAGGAGTCCTCCAGCCTCTTTTCCTTTGCAGATGGGGAGCAGGTGCAAGTGGATTTTGGTAACCTGGCCTAAGCTCTGCCCACCTGGTGCCTTCCTGGTTGCCGCTCTTTTTCCCCACTTAGCAAGCCCCGCCCACCTGGTGCCATCCTGGTTGTTGCTCTTTTTTCCCCACTTAGCAAGCCCCACCACCTGGAGCCTTCCTGGTTTCTGCTCTTCTTCTGTACTTAAGGAGCCCTCCAACCTCTTTTCCTTTGCAGATGGGGAGCAGGTGCAAGTGGATCTTGGTCACTTGGCCTAAGCACTGCCCACCTGGTGCCTTCCTGGTTATCGCTCTTTTTCCTCACTTAGCAAGCCTCGCCCACCTGGTGCCTTCCTGGTTGCCGCTCTTTTTCCCTACTTAATTAGCACTCCAGTCTCTTTTCCTTTGCAGTTGGGGAAGAGGTGCAAGTGGATCTTGGGCACCTGGCCTAATCCCCAACTTCCTGGTTGCTGCTCTTTTTCCCTACTTAGAATGCCTCACCCTCCTGGTGCCTTCCTTGCTGCCACTCTGTTTCCCTACTTGAGGAGCCCTCCAGCCTCTTTTCCTTTGCAGATGGGGAGCAGGTGCAAGTGGTTTTTGGTCACCTGGCATAACCCCCGCCCACCTGGTGCCTTCCTGGTTGCCGCTCTTTTTCCCCACTTAGCAAGCTCCGCCCACCTGGTGCCATCCTGGTTACTGCTCTTTTTCCCCACTTAGCAAGCCCCACCCACCTGGAGCCTTCCTGGTTTTGCCCAATTTCCCTACTTAAGGAGGCCTCCAACCTCTTTTCCTTTGCAGATGGGGAGCAGGTGCAAGTGGATCTTGGTCACCTGGCCTAAGCCCTGCCCACCTGGTGCCTTCCTGGTTGCTGCTCTTTTTCCCCACTTAGCAAGCCCCGCCCACCCGGTGCCTTCCTGGTTGCCACTCTTTTTCTCTACTTAATTAGCCCTCCAGCCTCTTTTCCTTTGCAGTTGCGGAACAGGTCAAGTGGATCTTGGTCATCTGGTCTAAGCCCCACCTTCCTGGTTGCTGCTCTTTTTCTGGTTGCTGCTCTTTTTCCCCACTTAGAATGCCTCGCCCACCTGGTGCCTTCCTGGTTGCCACTCTGTTTCCCTACTTAAGGAGCCCTCCAGCCTCTATTCCTTTGCAGATGGGGAGCAGGTGCAAGTGGATCTTGGTCACCTGGCCTAAGCGCCACCTTCCTGGTTGCTGGTCTTTTTCCCACTTAGAATGCCTCGCCCACCTGGTGTCTTCCTGGTTGCCGCTGTTTTTCCCTACTTAAGGAGCCCTCCAGCCTCGTTTCCTTTGCAGATAGGGAGCAGGTGCAAGTGGAACTTGGTCACCTGGCCTAAGCCGTGCCCACCTGCTGCCTTCCAGGTTGCTGCACTTTTTCCCCACTCAGCAAGCCCCACCCACCTGGTGCCATCCTGGTTGCTGCTCTTTTTCCCCACTTAGCAAGCCGCACCCACCTGGAGCGTTCCTGGTTTCTGCTCTTTTTCCCTACTTAAGGAGCATTCCAACCTCTTTTACTTTGCAGATGGGGAGCAGATGCTTGTGGATCTTGGTCACCTGACTTAAGCCCCGCCCACCTGGTGCCTTCCTAGTTTCCAATCCTTTTCCCCACTTAGAATGCTTCGCCACCTGGTGCCTTCCTGGTTGCTGCTCTTTTTCCCTACTTAAGGAGTCCTCCAGCCTCTTTTCCTTTGCAGATGGGGAGCAGGTGCAAGTGGATTTTGGTCACCTGGCCTAAACCCCGCCCACCTGGTGCCTTCCTGGTTGCCGCTCTTTTTCCCCACTTAGCAAGCCCCACCCACCTCGCACCTTCCTGGTTGCTGCTCTATTTCCCCACTTAGCAAGCCCCATCCACCTGGAGCCTTCCTGGTTTCTGCTCTTTTTCACTACTTAATGAGCCCTTGAGCCTCTTTTCCTTTGCAGATGGGGAGCGGTGCAAGGGGAACTTGGTCACCTGGCCTAAGCTGTGACCATCTGGTGCCTTCCTGGTTGCCGCTCTTTTTCCCCACTTAGCATGCCCCGCCTATCTGGTGCCCTCCTGGTTGCCGCTCTCTTTCCCTACTTAATTAGCCCTCAAGCCTCTGTTCCTTTGCAGATGGGGAGCAGGTGCAAGTGGATCTTGGTCACCTGGCCTAAGCGCCACCTTCCTGGTTGCCGATATTTTTCCCCACTTAGAATGCCTTACCCACCTGGTGCATTCCTGGTTGCCGCTCTATTTCCCTACTTAAGGAGCCCTCCAGCCTCTTTTCCTTTCAGATGGCGAGCAGGTGCAAGTGGATCTTGGTCACTTGGCCTAAACCCCACCCAACTGTTGCCATTCTGGTTGCTGCTGGTTTTCCCCACGTAGCAAACCCGCCGAGCTGGTGCCTTCCTGGTTGCCGCTTTGTTTTCCTACTTAAGGAGCCCTCCAGCCTCTATTCCTTTGCAGATGGGGAGCAGGAGCAAGTGGATCTTCATCACCTGGTCTAAGCCACACCCTCCTGGTGCCCTCCTGGTTGCCGCTCTTTTTCCCCACTTAGCAAGCCCCGCCCACATGGTGGCATCCTGGTTGCATCTCTGTTTCGCTACTTAAGGAGCCCTCAAGCCTCTGTTCCTTTGCAGATGGGGAGCAGGTGCAAGTGGATCTTGGTCACCTGGCCTAAGCGCCACCTTCCTGGTTGCTGCACTTTTTCACCACTTAGAATGCCTCGCCCACCTGGTGTCTTCCTGGTTGCCGCTCTTTTTCCCTACTTAAGGAGCTCTCCATCCTCTTTTCCTTTGCAGATGGGGAGCAGGTGCAAGGGAACCTTGGTCACCTGGCCTAAGCTGTGACCACCTGGTGCCTTCCTGGTTGCCGCTCTTTTTCCCCACTTAGCAAGCCCGCCTATCTGGTGCCCTCCTGGTTGCCGCTCTCTTTCCCTACTTAATTAGCACTCAAGCCTCTTTTCCTTTGCAGATGGGGAACAGGTGCAAGTGGATCTTGGTCATCTGGCCTAAGTCTCACCTTCCTGGTTGCTGCTCTTTTTCCCCACTTAGAATGCCTTACCCACCTGGTGCATTCCTTTTTGCCGCTCTGTTTCCCTACTTAAGGAGCCCTCCAGCCTCTTTTCCTTTCAGATGGCGAGCAGGTGCAAGTGGATCTTGGTCACTTGGCCTAAACCCCACCCAACTGTTGCCATTCTGGTTGCTGCTGGTTTTCCCCACGTAGCAAACCCGCCGAGCTGGTGCCTTCCTGGTTGCCGCTCTGTTTTCCTACTTAAGGAGCCCTCCAGCCTCTATTCCTTTGCAGATGGGGAGCAGGAGCAAGTGGATCTTCATCACCTGGTCTAAGCCACACCCTCCTGGTGCCCTCCTGGTTGCCGCTCTTTTTCCCCACTTAGCAAGCCCCGCCCACATGGTGGCATCCTGGTTGCATCTCTGTTTCGCTACTTAAGGAGCCCTCAAGCCTCTGTTCCTTTGCAGATGGGGAGCAGGTGCAAGTGGATCTTGGTCACCTGGCCTAAGCGCCACCTTCCTGGTTGCTGCACTTTTTCACCACTTAGAATGCCTCGCCCACCTGGTGTCTTCCTGGTTGCCGCTCTTTTTCCCTACTTAAGGAGCCCTCCATCCTCTTTTCCTTTGCAGATGGGGAGCAGGTGCAAGGGGAACTTGGTCACCTGGCCTAAGCTGTGACCACCTGGTGCCTTCCTGGTTGCCGCTCTTTTTCCCCACTTAGCAAGCCCCGCCTATCTGGTGCCCTCCTGGTTGCCGCTCTCTTTCCCTACTTAATTAGCACTCAAGCCTCTTTTCCTTTGCGGATGGGGAACAGGTGCAAGTGGATCTTGGTCATCTGGCCTAAGTCTCACCTTCCTGGTTGCTGCTCTTTTTCCCCACTTAGAATGCCTTACCCACGTGGTGCATTCCTGGTTGCCGCTCTGTTTCCCTACTTAAGGAGTCCTCCAGCCTCTTTTCCTTTGCAGATGGGGAGCAGTTGAACGTTGATTTTGGTAACCTGGCCTAAGCTCTGCCCACCTGGTGCCTTCCTGGTTGCCGCTCTTTTTCCCCACTTAGCAAGCCCCGCCCACCTGGTGCCATCCTGGTTGCTGCTCTTTTTTCCCCACTTAGCAAGCCCCACCACCTGGAGCCTTCCTGGTTTCTGCTCTTCTTCTGTACTTAAGGAGCCCTCCAACCTCTTTTCCTTTGCAGATGGGGAGCAGGTGCAAGTGGATCTTGGTCACTTGGCCTAAGCCCTGCCCACCTGGTGCCTTCCTGGTTATCGCTCTTTTTCCTCACTTAGCAAGCCTCGCCCACCTGGTGCCTTCCTGGTTGCCGCTCTTTTTCCCTACTTAATTAGCACTCCAGCCTCTTTTCCTTTGCAGTTGGGGAAGAGGTGCAAGTGGATCTTGGGCACCTGGGCTAATCCCCAACTTCCTGGTTGCTGCTCTTTTTCCCTACTTAGAATGCCTCACCCTCCTGGTGCCTTCCTGGCTGCCACTCTGTTTCCCTACTTGAGGAGCCCTCCAGCCTCTTTTCCTTTGCAGATGGGGAGCAGGTGCAAGTGGTTTTTGGTCACCTGGCATAACCCCCGCCCACCTGGTGCCTTCCTGGTTGCCGCTCTTTTTCCCCACTTAGCAAGCTCCGCCCACCTGGTGCCATCCTGGTTACTGCTCTTTTTCCCCACTTAGCAAGCCCCACCCACCAGGAGCCTTCCTGGTTTTGCCCAATTTCCCTACTTAAGGAGGCCTCCAACCTCTTTTCCTTTGCACATGGGGAGCAGGTGCAAGTGAATCTTGGTCACCTGGCCTAAGCCCTGCCCACCTGGTGCCTTCCTGGTTGCTGCTCTTTTTCCCCACTTAGCAAGCCCCGCCCACCCGGTGCCTTCCTGGTTGCCACTTTTTTTCTCTACTTAATTAGCCCTCCAGCCTCTTTTCCTTTGCAGTTGCGGAAAAGGTCAAGTGGATCTTGGTCATTTGGTCTAAGCCCCACCTTCCTGGTTGCTGCTCTTTTTCCCCACTTAGAATGCCTCGCCCACCTGGTGCCTTCCTGGTTGCCACTCTGTTTCCCTACTTAAGGAGCCCTCCAGCCTCTATTCCTTTGCAGATGGGGAGCAGGTGCAAGTGGATTTTGGTCACCTGGCCTAAGCGCCACCTTCCTGGTTGCTGGTCTTTTTCCCACTTAGAATGCCTCGCCCACCTGGTGTCTTCCTGGTTGCCGCTGTTTTTCCCTACTTAAGGAGCCCTCCAGCCTCGTTTCCTTTGCAGATAGGGAGCAGGTGCAAGTGGAACTTGGTCACCTGGCCTAAGCCGTGCCCACCTGCTGCCTTCCAGGTTGCTGCACTTTTTCCCCACTCAGCAAGCCCCACCCACCTGGTGCCATCCTGGTTGCTGCTGTTTTTCCCCACTTAGCAAGCCGCACCCACCTGGAGCGTTCCTGGTTTCTGCTCTTTTTCCCTACTTAAGGAGCATTCCAACCTCTTTTACTTTGCAGATGGGGAGCAGATGCTTGTGGATCTTGGTCACCTGACTTAAGCCCCGCCCACCTGGTGCCTTCCTAGTTTCCAATCCTTTTCCCCACTTGGAATGCTTCGCCTCCTGGTGCCTTCCTGGTTGCCGCTCTTTTTCCCTACTTAAGGAGTCCTTCAGGCAATTTTCCTTTTCAGATGGGGAGCAGGTGCAAGTGGATTTTGGTCACCTGGCCTAAGCCCCACCTTCCTGGTGCCTTCCTGGTTGCCACTCTTTTTCCCCACTTAGCAAACCCCACCCACCTGGTGCCTTCCTGGTTGCCACTCTTTTTCCCTACTTAATTAGCCCTCAAGCCTCTTTTCCTTTGCAGTTGGGGAACAGGTGCAAGTGGATCTTGGTCATCTGGTCTAAGCCCCACCTTCCTGGTTGCTGCTCTTTTTCCCCACTTAGAATGCCCCGCCCACCTGGTGCCTTCCTAGTTTCCACTCTTTTTCCCCACTTAGAATGCTTCGCCCACCTGGTGCCTTCCTGGTTGCCGCTCTTTTTTCCTACTTAAGGAGTCCTTCAGGCTCTTTTCCTTTTCAGATGGGGAGCAGGTTCAAGTGGATCTTGGTCATCTGGCCTAAGCCCCACCCAACCTGTGCCATCCTGGTTGCCGCTCTTTTTCCCGCCTAGCAAGCCCGCCCAGCTGGTGCATTGCTGGTTGCCACTCTTTTTCCCTACTTAAGGAGAACTCCAGCCTCTTTTTCTTTGCAGTTGGGGAACAGGTGCAAGTGGATCTTGGTCACCTGGTCTAAGCCCCACCTTCTTGGTTGCTGCTCTTTTTCCCCACTTAGAATGCCTCGCCCACCTGGTGCCTTCCTGATTGCCGCTCTGTTTCCCTACTTAAGGAGCCCTCCAGCCTCTTTTCCTTTCAGATGGCGAGCAGGTGCAAGTGGATCTTGGTCACTTGGCCTAAACCCCACCCAACTGTTGCCTTCCTGGTTGCCGCTCTTTTTCCCCACTTAGCAAGCCCCGCCCACCTGGTGGCATCCTGGTTGCATCTCTGTTTCCCTACTTAAGGAGCCCTCAAGCTTCTGTTCCTTTGCAGATGGGGAGCAGGTGCAAGTGGATATTGGTCACCTGGCCTAAGCGCCACCTTCCTGGTTGCTGCTCTTTTTCCCCACTTAGAATGCCTCGCCCACCTGGTGCCTTCCTGGTTGCCGCTCTTTTTCCCTACTTAAGGAGCCCTCCAGCCTCTTTTCCTTTGCAGATGGGGAGCAGGTGCAAGGGCAACTTGGTCACCTGGCCTAAGCTGCGCCCACCTGGTGCCTTCCTGGTTGCCGCTCTTTTTCCCGTCTTAGGAAGCCCCGCCCATCTGGTGCCCTCCTGGTTGCTGCTCTCTTTCCCTACTTAATTAGCACTCAAGCCTCTTTTCCTTTGCAGATGGGGAACAGGTGCAAGTGGATCTTGGTCATCTGGCCTAAATCTCACCTTCCGGGTTGCCGCTCTTTTTCCCCACTTAGAATGCCTTACCCACCTGGTGCATTCCTGGTTTCTGCTCTTTTTCACTACTTAATGAGCGCTCCAACCTCTTTTCCTTTGCAGATGGGGAGCAGGTGCAAGTGGAGCTTGGTCACCTGGCCTAAGCGCCACCTTCCTGGTTGCTGGTCTTTTTCCCACTTAGAATGCCTCGCCCACCTGGTGTCTTCCTGGTTGCCGCTGTTTTTCCCTACTTAAGGAGCCCTCCAGCCTCGTTTCCTTTGCAGATAGGGAGCAGGTGCAAGTGGAACTTGGTCACCTGGCCTAAGCCGTGCCCCCCTGCTGCCTTCCAGGTTGCTGCACTTTTTCCCCACTCAGCAAGCCCCACCCACCTGGTGCCATCCTGGTTGCTGCTCTTTTTCCCCACTTAGCAAGCCGCACCCACCTGGAGCGTTCCTGGTTTCTGCTCTTTTTCCCTACTTAAGGAGCATTCCAACCTCTTTTACTTTGCAGATGGGGAGCAGATGCTTGTGGATCTTGGTCACCTGACTTAAGCCCCGCCCACCTGGTGCCTTCCTAGTTTCTAATCCTTTTCCCCACTTAGAATGCTTCGCCACCTGGTGCCTTCCTGGTTGCCGCTCTTTTTCCCTACTTAAGGAGTCCTCCAGCCTCTTTTCCTTTGCAGATGGGGAGCAGGTGCAAGTGGATTTTGGTCACCTGGCCTAAACCCCGCCCACCTGGTGCCTTCCTGGTTGCCGCTCTTTTTCCCCACTTAGCAAGCCCCGCCCACCTCGCACCTTCATGGTTGCTGCTCTATTTCCCCACTTAGCAAGCCCCATCCACCTGGAGCCTTCCTGGTTTCTGCTCTTTTTCACTACTTAATGAGCCCTTGAGCCTCTTTTCCTTTGCAGATGGGGAGCAGGTGCAAGGGGAACTTGGTCACCTGGCCTAAGCTGTGACCATCTGGTGCCTTCCTGGTTGCCGCTCTTTTTCCCCACTTAGCATGCCCCGCCTATCTGGTGCCCTCCTGGTTGCCGCTCTCTTTCCCTACTTAATTAGCCCTCAAGCCTCTGTTCCTTTGCAGATGGGGAGCAGGTGCAAGTGGATCTTGGTCACCTGGCCTAAGCGCCACCTTCCTGGTTGCCGATATTTTTCCCCACTTAGAATGCCTTACCCACCTGGTGCATTCCTGGTTGCCGCTCTGTTTCCCTACTTAAGGAGCCCTCCAGCCTCTTTTCCTTTCAGATGGCGAGCAGGTGCAAGTGGATCTTGGTCACTTGGCCTAAACCCCACCCAACTGTTGCCATTCTGGTTGCTGCTGGTTTTCCCCACGTAGCAAACCCGCCGAGCTGGTGCCTTCCTGGTTGCCGCTCTGTTTTCCTACTTAAGGAGCCCTCCAGCCTCTATTCCTTTGCAGATGGGGAGCAGGAGCAAGTGGATCTTCATCACCTGGTCTAAGCCACACCCTCCTGGTGCCCTCCTGGTTGCCGCTCTTTTTCCCCACTTAGCAAGCCCCGCCCACATGGTGGCATCCTGGTTGCATCTCTGTTTCGCTACTTAAGGAGCCCTCAAGCCTCTGTTCCTTTGCAGATGGGGAGCAGGTGCAAGTGGATCTTGGTCACCTGGCCTAAGCGCCACCTTCCTGGTTGCTGCACTTTTTCACCACTTAGAATGCCTCGCCCACCTGGTGTCTTCCTGGTTGCCGCTCTTTTTCCCTACTTAAGGAGCTCTCCATCCTCTTTTCCTTTGCAGATGGGGAGCAGGTGCAAGGGGAACTTGGTCACCTGGCCTAAGCTGTGACCACCTGGTGCCTTCCTGGTTGCCGCTCTTTTTCCCCACTTAGCAAGCCCCGCCTATCTGGTGCCCTCCTGGTTGCCGCTCTCTTTCCCTACTTAATTAGCACTCAAGCCTCTTTTCCTTTGCAGATGGGGAACAGGTGCAAGTGGATCTTGGTCATCTGGCCTAAGTCTCACCTTCCTGGTTGCTGCTCTTTTTCCCCACTTAGAATGCCTTACCCAACTGGTGCATTCCTGGTTGCCGCTCTGTTTCCCTACTTAAGGAGCCCTCCAGACTCTTTTCCTTTCAGATGGCGAGCAGGTGCAAGTGGATCTTGGTCACTTGGCCTAAACCCCACCCAACTGTTGCCATTCTGGTTGCTGCTGGTTTTCCCCACGTAGCAAACCCGCCGAGCTGGTGCCTTCCTGGTTGCCGCTCTGTTTTCCTACTTAAGGAGCCCTCCAGCCTCTATTCCTTTGCAGATGGGGAGCAGGAGCAAGTGGATCTTCATCACCTGGTCTAAGCCACACCCTCCTGGTGCCCTCCTGGTTGCCGCTCTTTTTCCCCACTTAGCAAGCCCCGCCCACATGGTGGCATCCTGGTTGCATCTCTGTTTCGCTACTTAAGGAGCCCTCAAGCCTCTGTTCCTTTGCAGATGGGGAGCAGGTGCAAGTGGATCTTGGTCACCTGGCCTAAGCGCCACCTTCCTGGTTGCTGCACTTTTTCACCACTTAGAATGCCTCGCCCACCTGGTGTCTTCCTGGTTGCCGCTCTTTTTCCCTACTTAAGGAGCCCTCCATCCTCTTTTCCTTTGCAGATGGGGAGCAGGTGCAAGGGGAACTTGGTCACCTGGCCTAAGCTGTGACCACCTGGTGCCTTCCTGGTTGCCGCTCTTTTTCCCCACTTAGCAAGCCCCGCCTATCTGGTGCCCTCCTGGTTGCCGCTCTCTTTCCCTACTTAATTAGCACTCAAGCCTCTTTTCCTTTGCAGATGGGGAACAGGTGCAAGTGGATCTTGGTCATCTGGCCTAAGTCTCACCTTCCTGGTTGCTGCTATTTTTCCCCACTTAGAATGCCTTACCCACGTGGTGCATTCCTGGTTGCCGCTCTGTTTCCCTACTTAAGGAGTCCTCCAGCCTCTTTTCCTTTGCAGATGGGGAGCAGTTGCACGTTGATTTTGGTAACCTGGCCTAAGCTCTGCCCACCTGGTGCCTTCCTGGTTGCCGCTCTTTTTCCCCACTTAGCAAGCCCCGCCCACCTGGTGCCATCCTGGTTGCTGCTCTTTTTTCCCCACTTAGCAAGCCCCACCACCTGGAGCCTTCCTGGTTTCTGCTCTTCTTCTGTACTTAAGGAGCCCTCCAACCTCTTTTCCTTTGCAGATGGGGAGCAGGTGCAAGTGGATCTTGATCACTTGGCCTAAGCCCTGCCCACCTGGTGCCTTCCTGGTTATCGCTCTTTTTCCTCACTTAGCAAGCCTCGCCCACCTGGTGCCTTCCTGGTTGCCGCTCTTTTTCCCTACTTAATTAGAACTCCAGCCTCTTTTCCTTTGCAGTTGGGGAAGAGGTGCAAGTGGATCTTGGGCACCTGGCCTAATCCCCAACTTCCTGGTTGCTGCTCTTTTTCCCTACTTAGAATGCCTCACCCTCCTGGTGCCTTCCTGGCTGCCACTCTGTTTCCCTACTTGAGGAGCCCTCCAGCCTCTTTTCCTTTGCAGATGGGGAGCAGGTGCAAGTGGTTTTTGGTCACCTGGCATAACCCCCGCCCACCTGGTGCCTTCCTGGTTGCCGCTCTTTTTCCCCACTTAGCAAGCTCCGCCCACCTGGTGCCATCCTGGTTACTGCTCTTTTTCCCCACTTAGCAAGCCCCACCCACCAGGAGCCTTCCTGGTTTTGCCCAATTTCCCTACTTAAGGAGGCCTCCAACCTCTTTTCCTTTGCACATGGGGAGCAGGTGCAAGTGAATCTTGGTCACCTGGCCTAAGCCCTGCCCACCTGGTGCCTTCCTGGTTGCTGCTCTTTTTCCCCACTTAGCAAGCCCCGCCCACCCGGTGCCTTCCTGGTTGCCACTCTTTTTCTCTACTTAATTAGCCCTCCAGCCTCTTTTCCTTTGCAGTTGCGGAACAGGTCAAGTGGATCTTGGTCATTTGGTCTAAGCCCCACCTTCCTGGTTGCTGCTCTTTTTCCCCACTTAGAATGCCTCGCCCACCTGGTGCCTTCCTGGTTGCCACTCTGTTTCCCTACTTAAGGAGCCCTCCAGCCTCTATTCCTTTGCAGATGGGGAGCAGGTGCAAGTGGATTTTGGTCACCTGGCCTAAGCGCCACCTTCCTGGTTGCTGGTCTTTTTCCCACTTAGAATGCCTCGCCCACCTGGTGTCTTCCTGGTTGCCGCTGTTTTTCCCTACTTAAGGAGCCCTCCAGCCTCGTTTCCTTTGCAGATAGGGAGCAGGTGCAAGTGGAACTTGGTCACCTGGCCTAAGCCGTGCCCACCTGCTGCCTTCCAGGTTGCTGCACTTTTTCCCCACTCAGCAAGCCCCACCCACCTGGTGCCCTCCTGGTTGCTGCTGTTTTTCCCCACTTAGCAAGCCGCACCCACCTGGAGCGTTCCTGGTTTCTGCTCTTTTTCCCTACTTAAGGAGCATTCCAACCTCTTTTACTTTGCAGATGGGGAGCAGATGCTTGTGGATCTTGGTCACCTGACTTAAGCCCCGCCCACCTGGTGCCTTCCTAGTTTCCAATCCTTTTCCCCACTTGGAATGCTTCGCCACCTGGTGCCTTCCTGGTTGCCGCTCTTTTTCCCTACTTAAGGAGTCCTTCAGGCAATTTTCCTTTTCAGATGGGGAGCAGGTGCAAGTGGATTTTGGTCACCTGGCCTAAGCCCCACCTTCCTGGTGCCTTCCTGGTTGCCACTCTTTTTCCCCACTTAGCAAACCCCACCCACCTGGTGCCTTCCTGGTTGACACTCTTTTTCCCTACTTAATTAGCGCTCAAGCCTCTTTTCCTTTGCAGTTGGGGAACAGGTGCAAGTGGATCTTGGTCATCTGGTCTAAGCCCCACCTTCCTGGTTGCTGCTCTTTTTCCCCACTTAGAATGCCCCGCCCACCTGGTGCCTTCCTAGTTTCCACTCTTTTTCCCCACTTAGAATGCTTCGCCCACCTGGTGCCTTCCTGGTTGCCGCTCTTTTTTCCTACTTAAGGAGTCCTTCAGGCTCTTTTCCTTTTCAGATGGGGAGCAGGTGCAAGTGGATCTTGGTCATCTGGCCTAAGCCCCACCCAACCTGTGCCATCCTGGTTGCTGCTCTTTTTCCCGCCTAGCAAGCCCGCCCAGCTGGTGCATTGCTGGTTGCCACTCTTTTTCCCTACTTAAGGAGAACTCCAGCCTCTTTTTCTTTGCAGTTGGGGAACAGGTGCAAGTGGATCTTGGTCACCTGGTCTAAGCCCCACCTTCTTGGTTGCTGCTCTTTTTCCCCACTTAGAATGCCTCGCCCACCTGGTGCCTTCCTGATTGCCGCTCTGTTTCCCTACTTAAGGAGCCCTCCAGCCTCTTTTCCTTTCAGATGGCGAGCAGGTGCAAGTGGATCTTGGTCACTTGGCCTAAACCCCACCCAACTGTTGCCTTCCTGGTTGCCGCTCTTTTTCCCCACTTAGCAAGCCCCGCCCACCTGGTGGCGTCCTGGTTGCATCTCTGTTTCCCTACTTAAGGAGCCCTCAAGCTTCTGTTCCTTTGCAGATGGGGAGCAGGTGCAAGTGGATATTGGTCACCTGGCCTAAGCGCCACCTTCCTGGTTGCTGCTCTTTTTCCCCACTTAGAATGCCTCGCCCACCTGGTGCCTTCCTGGTTGCCGCTCTTTTTCCCTACTTAAGGAGCCCTCCAGCCTCTTTTCCTTTGCAGATGGGGAGCAGGTGCAAGGGCAACTTGGTCACCTGGCCTAAGCTGCGCCCACCTGGTGCCTTCCTGGTTGCCGCTCTTTTTCCCCTCTTAGGAAGCCCCGCCCATCTGGTGCCCTCCTGGTTGCTGCTCTCTTTCCCTACTTAATTAGCACTCAGGCCTCTTTTCCTTTGCAGATGGGGAACAGGTGCAAGTGGATCTTGGTCATCTGGCCTAAATCTCACCTTCCGGGTTGCCGCTCTTTTTCCCCACTTAGAATGCCTTACCCACCTGGTGCATTCCTGGTTTCTGCTCTTTTTCACTACTTAATGAGCGCTCCAACCTCTTTTCCTTTGCAGATGGGGAGCAGGTGCAAGTGGATCTTGGTCACCTGGCCTAAGCCCTGCCCACCTGGTGCCTTCCTGGTTGTCACTCTTTTTCCCCACTTAGCAAGCCTTGCACACCTGGTGCCTTCCTGGTTGCCACTCTTTTTCCCTAATTAATTAGCACTCCAGCCTCTTTTCCTTTGCAGTCGGGAAGAGGTGCAAGTGGATCTTGGTCACCTGGCCTAAGCCCCATCTTCCTGGTTGCTGCTCTTTTTTCCCAGTTAGAATGCCTCGCCCACCTGGTGCCTTCCCGGTTGCCGCTCTGTTTCCCTACTTAAGGAGCCCTCCAGCCTCTTTTCCTTTGCAGATGGGGAGCAGGTGCAAGTGGATTTTGGTCACCTGGCCTAAGCCCCACCCACCTGGTGCCCTCCTTGTTGCAGCTCTTTTTTCCCACTTAGCAAGCCCCGCCCACCTGGCACCTTCCTGGTTGCTGCTCTTTTTCCCCACTTAGCAAGCCCCACCCACCTGGAGCCTTCCCGGTTTCTGCTCTTTTTCCCTATTTAAGGAGGCCTCCAACCTCTTTTCCTTTGCAGATGGGGAGCAAGTGCAAGTGGATCTTGGTCAGCTGGCCTAAGCCCTGCCCACCTGGTGCCTTCCTGGTTGCCGCTGTTTTTCCCCACTTAGCAAGCCCCGCCCACCTGGTGCCTCCCCGGTTGCCACTCTTTTTCCCTACTTAATTAGCACTCCAGCCTATTTTGCTTTGCAATTGGGGAACAGGTGCAAGTTGATCTTGGTCACCTGGCCTCAGCCCCATCTTCCTGGTTGCTGCTCTTTTTCCCCACTTAGAATGCCTCGCCCACCTGGTGCCTTCCCGGTTGCCACACTGTTTCCCTACTTAAGGAGCCCTCCAGCCTCTTTTCCTTTGCAGATGGGAAGCAGGTGCAAGTGGATTTTGGTCACCTGGCCTAAGCCCCGCCCACCTTGTGCCCTCCTTGTTGCAGCTCTTTTTTCCCACTTAGCAAACTCCGCCTACCTGGTACCATCCTGGTTACTGCTCTTTTTCCCAACTTAGCAAGCCCCACCCACCTGGAGCCTTCCTGGTTTCTGCTCTTTTTCCCTACTTAAGGAGGTCTCCAAGCTCTTTTCCTTTGCAGATGGGGAACAGGTGCAAGTGAATCTTGGTCATCTGGTCTAAGCCCCACCTTCCTGGTTGCTGCTCTTTTTCCCCACTTAGAATGCCTCGCCCATCTGGTGCCTTCCCGGTTGCCGCTCTGTTTCCCTACTTAAGGAGCCCTCCAGTCTCTTTTCCTTTTTAGATGGGGAGCAGGTGCAAGTGGATCTTGGTCACTTGGCCTAAACCCCACCCAACTGTTGCCATTCTGATTGCTGATGTTTTTCCCCACTTAGCAAGCCCACCCAGCTGGTGCCTTCCTGGTTGCCGCTCTGTTTCCCTACTTGAGAACCCTCCAGCCTCTTTTCCTTTGCAGATGGGAAGCAGGAGCAAGTGGATCTTCGTCACCTGGCCTAAGCCACACCCACCTGTTGCCTTCCTGGTTGCCGCTCTTTTTTCCCACTTAGCAAACCCCGCCCACCTGGTGGCATCCTGGTTGCTGCTCTGTTTGCCTAATTAAGGAGCCCTCAAGCCTCTTTTCCTTTGAAGATGGGGAGCAGGTGCAAGTGGATCTTGGTCACCTGACCTAAGCCCCACCCACCTGGGGCTTTGTCACCTCGCTTAAGCCCCAGACACCTTGTACCTTTCTGATTGTCACTCTTTTTCCCCACTTAGCAAGCCCCACCCACCTGGTACCTTCCTCGTTGCTGCTCTTTTTCCCTACTTAAGGAGCCCTCCCACCTCTTTTCTTTTGCAGATGGGGAGCAGGTGCAAGTGGATCTTGGTAACCTGACCTAAGCCCCGCCCACCTCGTGCTTCGTCACCTCGCTTAAGCCCCAGTCACCTTGTGTCTTCCTGGTTGTCGCTCTTTTTCCCCACTTAGGAAGCCCCACCCACCTGGTGCCTCCCTGGTTGCCACTCTTTTTCCCCACTTAGAATGCTTCGCCCACCTGGTGCCTTCCTAGTTGCCGCTCTTTTTCCCGACTTAAGGAGTCTTTCAGGCTCTTTTCCTTTTCAGATGGGGAGCAGGTGCAAGTGGATCTTGGTCACCTGATCTAAGCCCCGACTTCCTGGTCGCTGCTCTTTTTACCTACTTAAGGAGCCCTCCAGGCTCTTTTCCTTTGCAGATGGGGAGCAAGTGCAACTGGATCTTGGTCACCTGGCCTAAGCCCCATCCACATGGAGCCATCCTGGTTGCCACTCTTTTTCCCCACTTAGCAAGCTCAGCCCAGCTGCTGCCTTCCTGGTTGCCACTCTTTTCCCCTATTTAAGGAGCCTTCCCACCTCTTTTTCTTTGCAGATGGGGAGCAGGTGCAAGTGGATCTTGGTCACCTGACCCAAGCCCCCCCACCTGGTGACTCCCTGGATGCCACTCTTTTTCCCCACTTAGCAAGCTCTGCCCACCTGGTGCCTTCCTGGTTGCCACTCTTTTTCCCTACTTAAGGAGCCCTCCAGCCTCTATTCCTTTGCAGATGGGGAGAAGGAGCAAGTGGATCTTCATCACCTGGCCTAAGCCACACCCACCTGGTGCTTTCCTGGTTGCCGCTCTTTTTCCCCACTTAGCAAGCCCTGCCCACCTAGTGGCATCCTGGTTGCTGCTCTGTTTCGCTACTTAAGGAGCCCTCAAGCCTCTTTTCCTTTGCAGCTGGGGAGCAGGTGCAAGTGGATCTTGGTCATCTGGCCTAAGCGCCACCTTCCTGGTTGCTGCTATTTTTCCCCACTTAGAAAGCCTCGCCCAACTGGTGCCTTCCTGGTTGCCGCTCTTTTTCCCGACTTAAGGAGTCTTTCAGGCTCTTTTCCTTTTCAGATGGGGAGCAGGTGCAAGTGGATCTTGGTCACCTGATCTAAGCCCCGACTTCCTGGTCGCTGCTCTTTTTACCTACTTAAGGAGCCCTCCAGGCTCTTTTCCTTTGCAGATGGGGAGCAAGTGCAACTGGATCTTGGTCACCTGGCCTAAGCCCCATCCACATGGAGCCATCCTGGTTGCCACTCTTTTTCCCCACTTAGCAAGCTCAGCCCAGCTGCTGCCTTCCTGGTTGCCACTCTTTTCCCCTATTTAAGGAGCCTTCCCACCTCTTTTTCTTTGCAGATGGGGAGCAGGTGCAAGTGGATCTTGGTCACCTGACCCAAGCCCCCACCTGGTGACTCCCTGGATGCCACTCTTTTTCCCCACTTAGCAAGCTCTGCCCACCTGGTGCCTTCCTGGTTGCCACTCTTTTTCCCTACTTAAGGAGCCCTCCAGCCTCTATTCCTTTGCAGATGGGGAGAAGGAGCAAGTGGATCTTCATCACCTGGCCTAAGCCACACCCACCTGGTGCTTTCCTGGTTGCCGCTCTTTTTCCCCACTTAGCAAGCCCTGCCCACCTAGTGGCATCCTGGTTGCTGCTCTGTTTCCCTACTTAAGGAGCCCTCAAGCCTCTTTTCCTTTGCAGCTGGGGAGCAGGTGCAAGTGGATCTTGGTCATCTGGCCTAAGCGCCACCTTCCTGGTTGCTGCTATTTTTCCCCACTTAGAAAGCCTCGCCCAACTGGTGCCTTCCTGGTTGTCGCTCTTTTTCCCTACTTAAGGAGCATTCCAACCTCTTTTACTTTGCAGATGGGGAGCAGGTGCAAGTGGATCTTGGTCACCTGGCCTAAGCCCCGCCCACCTGGCACCTTCTTGGTAGCTGCTCTTTTTCCCTGCTTAGCAAGCCCACCCACCTGGAGCCTTCCTTGTTTCTGCTCTTTTTCCCCACTTAGAATACCTCGCCCACCTGGTGCCTTCGTGGTTGCCGCTCTTTTTTCTACTTATGGAGTCCTCCAGGCTCATTTCCTTTTCAGATGGTGAGCAGGTGCAAGTGGATCTAAGTCATCTGGTCTAAGCCCCACCCAACTGTTGCCATTCTGGTTGCTGCTCTTTTTCCCCACTTAGCAAGCCCACCCAGCTGGTGCCTTCCTGGTTGCGACTCTTTTTCCCTACTTAAGGAGCCCTCCTGCCTCTTTTCCTTTGCAGATGGGGAGCAGGTACAGGTGGATCTTGGTCCCCTGGCCTAAGGCACGCCCACCTGGTGCCTTCCTGGTTGCTGCACTTTTGCCCACGTAGCAAGCCCCACCCACCTGGTGCCTTCCTGGTTGCTGTGCTATTTCTCTATTGAAGGAGCCCTCCTGTCTCTTTTCCTTTGCAGATGGGGAGCAGGTGCAAGTGGTTCTTGGTCACCTTGATTAAGCCCCAGTCACCTTGTGCCTTCCTGGTTGTCGCTCTTTTTCCCCACTTTGCAAGCCCCACCCACCTGGTTCCTTCCTGATTTCTGCTCGTTTTCCCTACTTAAGGAGCATCCAACCTCTTTTATTTTGCAGATGGGGAGCAGATGCAAGTGGACTTTGGTCACCTGACCTAAGCCTTCCTAGTTGTCACTCTTTTTCCCCACTTAGAATGCTTTGCCACCTGGTGCCTTCCTGGTTGCCGCTCTTTTTTCCTACTTAAGGAGTCCTTCAGGCCCTTTTCCTTTTCAGATGGGGAGCAGGTGCATGTGGATCTTGGACACCTGGCCTAAGCCCCACCCAACCTTTGCCATCTTGGTTGCTGCTCTTTTTCCCAACTAGCAAGCGCGCCCAGCTGGTGCATTCCTGGTTGCCACTCTTTTTCCCTACTTAAGGAGCACTCCAGCCTATTTTTCTTTGCAGATGGGGAGCAGGTGCAAGTGGATCTAGTTCCCCTCGTCTAAGATGCTCCCACCTGGTGCCTTCCTGGTTGCCACTCTTTTTCCCCACTTAGCAAACCGCACCCACCTGGTGCTTTCCTGGTTGCCACTCTCTTTCCCTACTTAATTAGCCCCCCAGCCTCTTTTCCTTTGCAGATGGGGAACAGGTGCAAGTGGATCTTGGTCATCTGGTTTAAGCCCCACCTTCCTTGTTGCTGCTCTTTTTCCCCACTTAGAATGCCTCGCTCACCTGGTGACTTCCTGGTTGCCGCTCTGTTTCCCTACTTAAGGAGCCCTCCAGCCTCTTTTCCTTTGCAGATGGGGAGCAGGTGCAAGTGGATTTTGGTAACCTGGCTTAAGCTCCGCCCACCTGGTGCCTTCCTGTTTGCAGCTCTTTTTCCCCACTTAGCAAGCCCCGCCCACCTGGTGTCATCCTGGTTACTGCTCTTTTTCCCCACTTAGCAAGCCCCACCCACCTGGAGCCTTCTTGGTTTCTGCTCTTTTTCCCTACTTAAGGAGGCCTCCAACCTCTTTTCCTTTGCAGATGGGGAGCAGGTGCAAGTGGATCTTGGTCACCTGGCCTAAGCCCTGCCCACCTGGTGCCTTCCTGGTTGCCGCTCTTTTTCTCCACTTAGCAAGCCCGCCCACCTGGTGCCTTCCTGGTTGCCACTCTTTTTCCCTACTTAATTAGCACTTATTTCTAAGCTATGTGGATTTCTATTGGCTGATAATTACCGGGAAGTTGAAGACCGGGAGAAGAAGATACCCAGTATAAAATGCCCAGCGGAGTCCCGGCTGAGTCCCAGTTTGCCCAGAGTCTCTGTGTGTGTAACACTGTGAGGAGCTGCAGCGACTTGTGAGTCCCTTTTCTGCTTCTACTAGTGGATTTGCATAAAGACTGCATTGCCGCACGGAGTCTCGGCTGAGTCCCAGTTTGCCCAGAGTCTCTGTGTGTGTAACACTGTGAGGAGCTGCAGCGACTTGTGAGTCCCTTTTCTGCTTCTACTAGTGGATTTGCATAAAGACTGCATTGCCGCGCGGAGCGCGGCGCGGAGTCCCGGCTTAGTCCCAGTTTGCCCAGAGTCTCTGTGTGTGTAACACTGTGAGGAGCTGCAGCGACTTGTGAGTCCCTTTTCTGCTTCTACTAGTGGATTTGCATAAAGACTGCATTGCCGCGCGGAGCGCGGCGCGGAGTCCCGGCTGAGTCCCAGTTTGCCCAGTTCGCCCGAGGGCGTCCGAGGGCTGGGACCAACTCTACCTTCAAGGGCCGATGGCTGCAATGCAGAAGGCCCCTGCGTCGGGGGGGCCTCAGACACGTCATAAGACTTTGCTACAGCGTCGGATGCTTAATCCATGGACTCCCCTGACAAACAATGCAGTGGTTGGCCAGAAGACACAAGGTAAGCCGACTACTTGCTTGAAGGCGGCCCCCTCAGCGCTTGCGAATCCTGCGGCAGCGCCAACCCAATTGATACAAACAACTGCACAGGTTCATCACGACGTCGCCCCCCTGGATGATAGCTGTGCGGTCAATGTCATTGATACAGCGGTGTCTGCAAGCACCAGTCTGGACCATAATACGCTTAGCGCTTCCACACATAAGCCCTTGGTAAAACCACTATCTATGCTTTCACTTGATGACCTTGTGCCGATGCCACTCCCGCTGCCGAAATCGCCATCAACAGAGCACGTGCTATCAAAAGTGGCCCCAACCACGCACTCTCATCCTTTCAAAATGTTTTCGCCTTTTAATTTGACGGATGCGGAAATAATAAATGCGATTTCGGCCACACAGGAAAAGCTCAATGTTAATGAGAGCTCGCCGGTTCGAGCACATACTTCAACCATGCGACTAAAGACTACTGAACATGCTGCCCCTCCAATGCAGACGATCGTCAACTCCATGGGAGGTCGTTCCCTGACTGACTCCGTCCCTAGTGCCGCAAGCACTGGAGTCTTAAGTGTCCTCAGTGAACATCAGGAAAGTGGAACGGCCTCGCTGGAGCAATCTGGGGTGGCTCCAGAAAGTTCAGTGCCATGCTTAAAAAGCACAGAAGGTGTCGATCACTTTGAACTTAAGCTCAATGCACCGTTAATTTCACAAAAGTCAACTCTGACGACATGGGCCGATAGTGCCTTGAGCAAAGCCCCTGAAAGGCTAAAAATGTCCGATAAAGACTCGAATCCAACGCCTTCCAGCAACTCCTGCACTACCTCAACACGGTCCCCTAATGACAAGCCTGCTGGCGAAACCGCCCAAAACAAGATAGCACACGATACTTCTCTGCTGCAGTTTTCGCTCAATGACCGTACGAAGTGCAGTGTCAGTCCGTCCTGCCCGTCGCAGAAAAAGCAGGTGCTTTTGTCTTCCTTGAGGTCAGCGCCGCTATTATCAAAATCACGACTGGAATGTTCTGGAGCGCAGGACCAAGGGTCAGTTCGCCATTCTTTAGGAACGGTGATCTTATCTGAAGACAACAACACTACAAAAAAGCACAACGCAACTGATATCCTGCTAAAAATGAATGCTCCATCCACAGCGCCAGCTACTCCGGCAAGAAGCACAACTTCTGTGAATGAGTTATTACTAAATCAAACTCCGGGCAAAGACTTTTTGAAAACACCGACCTCGAAAATAAACCTGTCTGCAGGTGCAGCCTTTCAACTACACACTAATGTTCTCGCTGCATCATCTCAAGCGATGATTCCCTTCGTAAAGCTGTATGAGACCTTAAATGAGACTTTAAGAGATCAAGGCGCTCTCATTCTGAATCTCTCTACGAAATTGGATCAAATAGAGTCTTTTACCAAGCTTATCCAACTCGATGTTCAAGACGGGAAAGACACAAGTTCATTCTGGCAATCTCGTCTTAATGATCTAGTGACCCTGCAACAAGATCGACATGACTTACAGCTAAAATGTCTCTTAGAGGTACTGTCCGAACTAGTACCTCTGTTAAAGTCCGGCTATAGTCCCAACCGGCCCAAATCTGATGTACAATGTGCCGCCCCATTACAAAATTTTGAGCAAGGGTCTAGGCCTACGATGCAGACTATCGAACAATTGGTCACAACTACAGACCTAACGGTTGGTGCAACACATAAACCGATGTGCTGCCACAGCGACAAACCATCGTCTGCGGTCTGTGATGCTAATTCATCTGATTGCGTCCTTCTACATGTCTCTTCTGACATAGACATTCCAATAGGTGCCGCAATGGTACCCTCAGCTGATGTCACTCAGGCACATAAAGTAACAGCACAAGCTCCTTCCCAGGATGGAGCGCCGTCCACATTTGGCATCTTTGTAGGTACGGCTAAATCTTTTGCACCGAACTGCACGGCCAAGTTGAAGGAGAAAGTGAAGTCCACCAAAACGACGTCTACAACCAAGAAAACAAAATTATCAACTCATGCTGCAACAAAGAGCTTTATAAGAAACATGTCGACTCCACCAAAGCCGGGGCTGTTCAAGCGCCCATCAAACGGAGCAAAGGTTCCCCCCCCATCACAGCATACCGAACCTTCTATATCTCTGTACCACGGCGTCAAGCGTAGACGTCTAAATTCGAGTGATAACACGTCGGCCAGTATGGCGGCAGCTGACGTTCATGACTTGTGTGACATTTCTATATATTCCCATCGTAGCGACGCGGAGACATCGCAACATTATATGGAAGAACAGCAACTAGATTTCAATCTCCCTATGAAATCTGACAATAGAAAACTAAGCTCCCCGACCTCAGAGTGGCAAGCAGTCCAAGGTCGCCGTGCCTCTACTATGAAAAAGGAAGTCATGCCTTCAAAGGGTATTTCTTCAAAACTGAATCCGAAATTCACATATAATCAACGTAGCAAACAGCGCTGCTCCCCACCGAGGTCACAAGAGCAGCTGCTGCACCGCACAAAGGACAACAGATGTAAGTTGAGATTGCAAAACATACTTAAGGATGACAATGACTTGAACCTCAACCGTGCAAACGTTTTGCGGTTATTCAAGCATATTCCACTCCTTCGACTGATTGAATCAGATGACATTAAAATAGTCGAGCATGTGACAGAAAGCGCCTCTGACGCGGTGCTCCTTCATATTGATGCCGTTGGGGTACACAACACCATTCTCAAGGCAGCTGAAGACTTTCTGTTATTCGGCTTTGACATCTCAGTTGAACCAGACGTGGACAGGAGAAGTTCAAATCCGGTGCAAATAACTTCTGGTTCAAAATCGAAAAAACAAACAGCTGTGACATCAGTTCGTCACAGTATGTCTTCTGAAACACGTCAAGTAGACTCTCGTTGGTCCGAGAATCAGCTGGGGCGGCAGAGACAGTCGAAGCAGGATTAGCCATGATTGAACTTACAGGAACAAAGCTGCTCGATCCTATCATGGAACACTCGTGGCTCTCAACATTTGTTCCGGGAATTTGACATCCCATTGGATGATGTGTTTGTAATTTGTTTGCAGGAGACCTGGTTAGTCGATGCGCCAATCAGAGATGGCTTCAATACTTTTATCAATCCTGCAATACAAAATACTCAGGGCCGACCCTCGGCAGGACTCTTAACAATGGTTCGAATCTCACGAGTATGGTCTACTCCTATCTGGCGTAATCCCAACCCCTACATTCAAGGCCTAATTATGCAAGCATGTTCAGATACTCCAAACACAATCGCAACTCTGTTGATTATAAATTGTTACTGGAATCCGGCCAAAATAAATGTCACAGAATTTACCACAGCAATCAGCTGTCTAATGGAAGAGGCAGCCAGGCAACATAATAACTTAAGCATCATATGCTGTGGTGACCTCAACGGCTCGTGGTTTAATTACGATCTTCCCAATCAAGTATACAGCCAGATTCCATATGTCGACTTAGGCGAAAAAGAACAACGTTGGTCAGATATTATGGAGACGTTTGACTGCGTATTGCTGAACGGCAATGCGCGTGGTGATATTCCAGCTCAGGCCACTTGGCATCGTGAATCCATGCACAGTATAATTGATTACTTCTGGGTGTCCAGTAACTTGGGGCCAAAGATTCTGACACTGCATTCACTGACAACGACCAAGAGCGATCATTCGCTGTTGAAAGTGAAATGTCTTTTGGCGGTGTCTGATACTTTGTCCCCATACTGAGGAGCAGTCGAAGTAAATATGGGTGGAAATCGATTGAGACTGAGCGCAAATGAGATCCGTGCGCTAACGGCTCATCTAAGTGATCTGAATGACGATGTGGAATACACTCCACTGCTACAGTATCATATCACCTCGATCAAAGACAACGCTCAGCAACATAAGCCGCACACCCACCCTTTTAGTAAATTACTGGATGCTAATAAGAAAGCTCTAAGAAAAGATGTCCGCAAAATAAAAATGCAAAAAAATGCATCACCCAAGACAATGCAGGAGAAAGTGAAGGCCAGACGAGCTACCTACAGAAACTGGTTGAAATCCCACAAAGCGATTGTAGAACAAGATTCCGCCGAGATCATGATGAACCTGATGGTTACTAAAAACACACGTGACATCTGGTGAATATTAAATAAAGGCCCCTTCAACGGCTCTAATTCCACGCAGACCACAATTTCAGGGGATACCTGGTGCAAACACTTTGGGTCAGTATTCAACAGCGTGCTGAAGGTTCCTAAATGGAAATCAGTGGATAGAATGGGTTCCTGGGATGTCCAGATGTCGCTGTCAGACATCATTGACGCTATTAAGGCCCTAAAAAACTCTCGTGCTGCTGGTCCAGATATGATAAGTAACGTCAGACTAAAAAAAAATCCAGAGATCTGGGCACCTTTCATTGAGTGTTTGTTCCACAAAATCGCAAAATCAAAGTGCTTGCCTAAATCATGGCTAACAGCAATTGTAATTCCAATTCACAAGAAAGGCTGTTGGGACGCACCCGAAAACTATCGTCCTATTGCCCTATTAGACACCATTGGAAAACTCTTTGGTTCCAATTTGAGATGTAAATTGGCGAGTTGGGCTAAAAAGGCGGGGATCATGGACATCCGGCAAACTGGATTTTCAAAGGGTACAGGTGTTGAAGTTAATCTTTCGATCCTGACAGCTTTGAAATATCATGCATTACAGAGTAAAACCAAACTGCATTTAGCCTTTATAGACATGAGGCAAGCTTTTGATGGAGTCAACCGGCAGATGCTATGGGCCAAACTATTGAAATGGAAATGTCCTATGGCCCTTCTCACCCCAATAATGGCACTCCATACGGAGACCTCTTTCAGGGTACGCCTCAACAAACAAGGCATATTATCCGACAGCATACCAACGACAAGGGGTGTTAAGCAAGGCTGCCCATTGGCCGCGGATCTATTCAAATTATTTTTGGCAGATCTCCCACTCTTCTTGGAGCAAGCACACTGTTTTCCTCCACGACTAAACGGAACTCCAGTTCGGTATATTGCGTATGCTGACGATCTCGTGCTGATTGACAGAACACAAATCGGCCTTCAACGTCTGCTAAACCGTCTGCATGAATACATAGTTGCAAATGAATTGGCCATTAACCCAGACAAAACCAAAATTGTGTCGATTGGTTCATTAATGAGTAGAAGAGATTGTGCCTTTAAATGGACGGTAGGTGGTCAAAAACTAACGTCTGTTAATTCGATCCGTTATCTAGGCATCGAATTTAACAGCTCAATCAGGGAAGTTCAATGGCTAAATATGCTGAAACTGAAAGCAGTAAGACTGGCACTGCAAGCAGCCCTGATTAATAAAAACTTTGGTAAATTTTCATTATCGCCGGTGATAACGTTCTACCGCCAAAAGGTTGTTCCTATTCTAACGTTTGGGGCAGAGGCGGGATGGAACATCAGTGAACAAAATTGGAATACTGTAGAGGGTCTTTTTTGGAGACGGGTTTTTAATCTCCCAAATTATATTCCAATTACTGCAATACGCCACGAACTTTCGTTAAACTCTCTTTTCTCAAACGTAGTTTGGAAATCCATCTTACTTTGGCGTAAGATGAGAGAAGTGGGTGGTGCGCCAGCATACAGAATACTCACCGCCCCCGACGATTCGCAAAGTAGTACCTTGTTGGCACAATGGAGCTCAAGAGTGCAAGAGTGGATCGTAGCAGCGGACATCAATTATTTCGACCTGTTCTCACGCCCAAGAGTGGCAAAAAGTAAATTTGAAGCCTGGGCATGGATTATAAATGTGGAAAGATACTCAAATCTTGATCTCTCCAATAAGATAGGTAACGTCCAGAAAAAATGAAATTGTCAACAACCCTACCTCCTGCAGTGCTACAATCGCCAATATCGAGAGCAATTTCTTCGTTTCCGCTTAAATACGTTGAGTACGAAAGAAATTCTTTTCCAAAGACGGCAGCCTGCTATAAACAACAATCTATGCCGTTTTTGCGAGGAATCGGTTGAAACACTGAAACATCTGACTATAAGATGCTCAGCAATTGCTAACTTACGCTCTGTCCACCTAGGCGTATATGCCCCGCTAAACGATGATATGAACTCCTGGTGGTGCCTGATAACCTCAGGCCAAAACATTAAACATGTCTGTGCGGTTGTAAATTTTATGAACGCTCTCCTGAGATGTTCCCCGTAAGCAAGTGGGGCGTTGAGTCGATGCTCAAAGTGTGTAATTGATTAATTGACATGTCGACTGTTTATTTGACTTTGTTTGTCCGTTCGCTTGATCATTAAGTGCCATATATGTCACAAGGTTGCGCAGAAGATCCTTGTGGAAAGCATAATAGGACATATTGATGATGTTGTAACAATAATATGTATTGGAAGTTTACACGATTTGAAACAAAAGTCTTCTTTTCTTTGCTTACTTCCACCTTGGTGTTGGAGGAAGAAAGGAGAAGAAACTGTAGTTTTTCAATAAAAAAAAAAAAAAAAAAAAAATTAGCCCTCAAGCCTTTTTTCCTTTGCAGTTGGGGAACAGGTGCAAGTGGATCTTGGTCATCTAGTCTAAGCCCCACCTTCTTGGTTGCTGCTCTTTTTCCCCAATTAGAATGCCTCGCCCACCTGGTGCCTTCCCGGTTGCCGCTCTGTTTCCCTTCTTAAGGAGCCCTCCAGCCTCTTTTCCTTTTTAGATGGGGAGCAGGTGCAAGTGGATCTTGGTCACTTGGCCTAAACCCCACCCAACTGTTGCCATTCTGATTGCTGCTGTTTTTCCCCACTTAGCAAGCCCACCCAGCTGGTGCCTTCCTGGTTGCCGCTCTGTTTCCCTACTTGAGAACCCTCCAGCCTCTTTTCCTTTGCAGATGGGAAGCAGGTGCAAGTGGATCTTCGTCACCTGGCCTAAGCCACACCCACCTGTTGCCTTCCTGGTTGCCGCTCTTTTTTCCCACTTAGCAAACCCCGCCCACCTAGTGGCATCCTGGTTGTTGCTCTGTTTGCCTAATTAAGGAGCCCTCAAGCCTCTTTTCCTTTACAGTTGGGGAACAGGTGCAAGTGGATCTTGGTCACCTGGCCTAAGTGCCACCTTCCTGGTTGGTGATCTTTTTCTCCACTTAGAATGCCTCGCCCACCTGGTGCCTTCCTCGTTGCCGCTCTTTTTCCCTACTTAAGGAGCCCTCCAACCTCTTTTCCTTTGCAGATGGAGAGCAGGTGCAAGCGGAACTTGGTCACCTGGCCTAAGCCGTGCCCACCTGGTGCCTTTCTGATTGCTGCTGTTTTTCCCCACTTAGCAAGCCCACCCAGCTGGTGCCTTCCTGGTTGCCGCTCTGTTTCCCTACTTGAGAACCCTCCAGCCTCTTTTCCTTTGCAGATGGGAAGCAGGTGCAAGTGGATCTTCGTCACGTGGCCTAAGCCACACCCACCTGTTGCCTTCCTGGTTGCCGCTCTTTTTTCCCACTTAGCAAACCCCGCCCACCTAGTGGCATCCTGGTTGTTGCTCTGTTTGCCTAATTAAGGAGCTCTCAAGCCTCTTTTCCTTTACAGCTGGGGAGCAGGCGCAAGTGGATCTTGGTCACCTGGCCTAAGTGCCACCTTCCTGGTTGGTGCTCTTTTTCTCCACTTAGAATGCCTCGCCCACCTGGTGCCTTCCTCGTTGCCGCTCTTTTTCCCTACTTAAGGAGCCCTCCTACCTATTTTCCTGTGCAGATGGAGAGCAGGTGCAAGCGGAACTTGGTCACCTGGCCTAAGCCGTGCCCACCTGGTGCCTTCCTGGTAGCTGCTCTTTTTCCCCACTTAGCAAGCCCTTCCCACCTGGTGCCTTCCTGGTTGCCGCTATCTTTCCCTACTTAAGTAGCACTCAAGCCTCTTTACCTTTAAAGATGGGGAACAGGTGCAAGTGGATCTTGGTCATCTGGCCTAAGCCCCACCTTCCTGGTTGCTGCTCTTTTTCCCCACTTAGCAAGCCTCACCCACCTGGTGCATTCCTGGTTGCTGCTCTGTTTCCCTAGTTAAGGAGCCCTCCAGACTCTTTTCCTTTGTAGATGGGGGGGAGGTGCAAGTGGATCTTTGTCATGTGGCCTAAGCCCCACCTTCCTGGTTGCTGCTCTTTTTCCCCACTTAGCAAGCCCCACCCACCTGGAGCCTTCCTGGTTTCTGCTCTTTTTCCCTACTTAAGGAGCCCTCCAACCTCTTTTCCTTTGCAGATGGAGAGCAGGTGCAAGTGGATCTTGGTCACCTTATGTAAGCCCTGCCCACCTAGTGCCTTCCTGGTTGCCGCTCTTTTTCCCCACTTAATTAGCACTCCAGCTTCTTTTCCTTTGCAGTTGGGTAACAGGTGCAAGTGGATCTTGGTCACCTGGCCTGAGCCCCACTTTCCTGGTTGCAGCTCTTTTTCCCCACTTAGAATGCTTCGCCCACCTGGTGCCTTCCTAGTTGCTGCTCTTTTTCACTACTTAAGGAGTCCTCCAGGCTCTTTTCCTTTTCAGATGGGGAGCAGGTGGAAGTGGATCTTGGTCACCTGGCCTAAACCCCACCCAACTGTTGCCATTATGGTTGCTACTCTTTTTCCCCACTTAGGAAGCCGGCACAGCTGGTGCCTTCCTGGTTGCCACTCTTTTTCCCTACTTAAGGAACCCTCCAGCCTCTTTTCCTTTGAAGATGGGGAGCAGGTGGAAGTGGATCTTGGTCACCTGGCCTAAACCCCACCCAACTGTTGCCATTATGGTTGCTGCTCTTTTTCCCCACTTAGCAAGCCCGCACAGCTGGTGCCTTCCTGGTTGCCACTCTTTTTCCCTACTTAAGGAACCCTCCAGCCTCTTTTCCTTTGAAGATGGGGAGCAGGTGCAAGTGGATCTTGGTCACCTGACCTAAGCCCCGCCCACCTGGGGCTTCGTCACCTCGCTTAAGCCCCAGACACCTTGTACCTTCCTGATTGTCACTCTTTTTCCCCACTTAGCCAGCCCCACCCGCCTGGTACCTTCCTCGTTGCTGCTCTTTTTCCCTACTTAAGGAGCCCTCCCACCTCTTTTCTTTTGCAGATGGGGAGCAGGTGCAAGTGGATCTTGGTCACCTGGCCTAAGCCCCGCCCACCTCGTGCTTCGTCACCTCGCTTAAGCCCCAGTCACCTTGTGTCTTCCTGGTTGTCGCTCTTTTTCCCCACTTAGGAAGCCCCACCCACCTGGTGCCTCCCTGGTTGCCACTCTTTTTCCCCACTTAGAATGCTTCGCCCACCTGGTGCCTTCCTAGTTGCCGCTCTTTTTCCCGACTTAAGGAGTCTTTCAGGCTCTTTTCCTTTGCAGATGGGGAGCAGGTACAAGGAGAACTTGGTCACCTGGCCTAAGCTGTGACCACCTGGTGCCTTCCTGGTTGCCGCTCTTTTTCCCCACTTAGCAAGCCCCGCCTATCTGGTGCCCTCCTGGTTGCCGCTCTCTTTCCCTACTTAATTAGCCCTCAAGCCTCTGTTCCTTTGCAGATGGGGAGCAGGTGCAAGTGGATCTTGGTCACCTGGCCTAAGCGCCACCTTCCTGGTTGCTGCTCTTTTTCCCCACTTAGAATGCCTCGCCCACCTGGTGCCTTCCTGGTTGCCGCTCTTTTTCCCTACTTAAGGAGCCCTTCATCCTCTTTTCCTTTGCAGATGGGGAGCAGGCACAAGGAGAACTTGGTCACCTGGCCTAAGCTGTGACCACCTGGTGCCTTCCTGGTTGCTGCTCTTTTTCCCCACTTAGAAAGCCCCGCCTATCTGGTGCCCTCCTGGTTGCCGCTCTCTTTCCCTACTTAATTAGCCCTCAAGCCTCTGTTCCTTTGCAGATGGGGAGCAGGTGCAAGTGGATCTTGGACACCTGGCCAAAGCGCCACCTTCCTGGTTGCTGCTCTTTTTCCCCACTTAGAATGCCTCGCCCACCTGGTGCCATCCTGGTTGCCGCTCTTTTTCCCTACTTAAGGAGCCCTCCAGACTCTTTTCCTTTGCAGATGGGAAGCAGGTGCAAGGGGAACTTGGTCACCTGGCCTAAGCTGCGCCCACCTGGTGCCTTCCTGGTTGCTGCTCTTTTTCCCGACTTGGCAAACCCCGCCCATCTGGTGCCCTCCTGGTTGCCGCGCTCTTTCCTTACTTAATTAGCACTCAAGCCTCTTTTCCTTTGCAGATGGGGAACAGGTGCAAGTGGATCTTGGTCATCTGGCCTAAGTCTCACCTTCCTGGTTGCTGCTCTTTTTCCCCACTTAGAATGCCTTACCCACGTGGTGCATTCCTGGTTGCCGCTCTGTTTCCCTACTTAAGGAGTCCTCCAGCCTCTTTTCCTTTGCAGATGGGGAGCAGGTGCAAGTGGATTTTGGTAACCTGGCCTAAGCTCCGCCCACCTGGTGCCTTCCTGGTTGCCGCTCTTTTTCCCCACTTAGCAAGCCCCGCCCACCTTGTGCCATCCTGGTTGCTGCTCTTTTTCCCCACTTAGCAAGCCCCACCACCTGGAGCCTTCCTGGTTTCTGCTCTTCTTCTGTACTTAAGGAGCCCTCCAACCTCTTTTCCTTTGCAGATGGAGAGAAGGTGCAAGTGGATCTTGGTCACCTGGCCTAAGCCCTGCCCACCTGGTGCCTTCCTGGTTATCGCTCTTTTTCCTCACTTAGCAAGCCTCGCCCACCTGGTGCCTTCCTGGTTGCTGCTCCTTTTCCCTACTTAATTCGCACTCCAGCCTCTTTTCCTTTGCAGTTGGGGAAGAGGTGCAAGTGGATCTTGGGCACCTGGCCTAAGACCCAACTTCCTGGTTGCTGCTCTTTTTCCCTACTTAGAATGCCTCACCCTCCTGGTGCCTCCCTGGCTGCCGCTCTGTTTCCTTACTTGAGGAGCCCTCCAGCCTCTTTTCCTTTGCAGATGGGGAGCAGGTGCAAGTGGATTTTGGTCACCTCTAACCCCCACCCACCTGGAGCCTTCCTGGTTTTGCTCAATTTCCCTACTTAAGGAGGCCTCCAACCTCTTTTCCTTTGCAGATGGGGAGCAGGTGCAAGTGGATCTTGGTCACCTGACCTAAGCCCTGCCCACCTGGTGCCTTCCTGGTTGCTGCTCGTTTTCCCCCCTTAGCAAGCCCGCCCAGCTGGTGCATTCCTGGTTGCCACTCTTTTTCCCTACTTAAGGAGAACTCCAGCCTCTTTTTCTTTGCAGATGGGGAGCAGGTGCAAGTGGATCGTGGCCCCCTGGTCTAAGCCGCTCCCACCTGGTGCCTTCCTGGTTGCCACTCTTTTTCCCCACTTAGCAAACCCCCCCACCTGGTGCCTTCCTGGTTGCCACTCTTTTCCCCTACTTAATTAGCCCTCAAGCCTCTTTTCCTTTGCAGTTGGGGAACAGGTGCAAGTGGATCTTGGTCACCTGGCCTAAGCGCCACCTTCCTGGTTGCTGGTCTTTTTCCCACTTAGAATGCCTCGCCCACCTGGTGCCTTCCTGGTTGCCGCTCTTTTTCCCTACTTAAGGAGCCCTCCAGCCTCGTTTCCTTTGCAGATAGGGAGCAGGTACAAGTGGAACTTGGTCACCTGGCCTAAGCCGTGCCCACCTGCTGCCTTCCAGGTTGCCGCACTTTTTCCCCACACAGCAAGCCCCACTCACCTGGTGCCATCCTGGTTGCTGCTCTTTTTCCCCATTTAGCAAGCCGCACCCACCTGGAGCCTTCCTGGTTTCTGCTCTTTTTCCCTACTTAAGGAGCATTCCAACCTCTTTTACTTTGCAGATGGGGGGCAGATGCATGTGGATCTTTGTCACCTGACCTAAGCCCCACCTTCCTGGTGCCTTCCTAGTTGCCACTCTTTTTCCCCACTTAGCAAACCCCACCAACCTGGTGCCTTCCTAGTTTCCAATCCTTTTCCCCACTTAGAATGCTTCGCCCACCTGGTGCCTTCCTGGTTGCTGCTCTTTTTCCCTACTTAAGGAGTCCTTCAGGCAATTTTCCTTTTCAGATGGGGAGCAGGTGCAAGTGGATTTTGGTCACCTGGCCTAAGCCCCACCTTCCTGGTGCCTTCCTAGTTGCCACTCTTTTTCCCCACTTAGCAAACCCCACCCACCTGGTGCCTTCCTGGTTGCCACTCTTTTTCCCCACTTAGCAAACCCCACCCACCTGGTGCCTTCCTGGTTGCCACTCTTTTCCCCTACTTAATTAGCCCTCAAGCCTCTTTTCCTTTGCAGTTGGGGAACAGGTGCAAGTGGATCTTGGTCACCTGGCCTAAGCGCCACCTTCCTGGTTGCTGGTCTTTTTCCCACTTAGAATGCCTCGCCCACCTGGTGCCTTCCTGGTTGCCGCTCTTTTTCCCTACTTAAGGAGCCCTCCAGCCTCGTTTCCTTTGCAGATAGGGAGCAGGTGCAAGTGGAACTTGGTCACCTGGCCTAAGCCGTGCCCACCTGCTGCCTTCCAGGTTGCCGCACTTTTTCCCCACACAGCAAGCCCCACTCACCTGGTGCCATCCTGGTTGCTGCTCTTTTTCCCCACTTAGCAAGCCGCACCCACCTGGAGCCTTCCTGGTTTCTGCTCTTTTTCCCTACTTAAGGAGCATTCCAACCTCTTTTACTTTGCAGATGGGGGGCAGATGCATGTGGATCTTTGTCACCTGACCTAAGCCCCACCTTCCTGGTGCCTTCCTAGTTGCCACTCTTTTTCCCCACTTAGCAAACCCCACCAACCTGGTGCCTTCCTAGTTTCCAATCCTTTTCCCCACTTAGAATGCTTCGCCCACCTGGTGCCTTCCTGGTTGCTGCTCTTTTTCCCTACTTAAGGAGTCCTTCAGGCAATTTTCCTTTTCAGATGGGGAGCAGGTGCAAGTGGATTTTGGTCACCTGGCCTAAGCCCCACCTTCCTGGTGCCTTCCTAGTTGCCACTCTTTTTCCCCACTTAGCAAACCCCACCCACCTGGTGCCTTCCTGGTTGCCACTCTTTTTCCCTACTTAATTAGCCCTCAAGCCTCTTTTCCTTTGCACTTGGGGAACAGGTGCAAGTGGATCTTGGTCATCTGCTCTAAGCCCCACCTTCCTCTTTGCTGCTCTTTTTCCCCATTTAGAATGCCTCGCCCACCTGGTGCCTTCCTGGTTGCCGCTCTGTTTCCCTACTTAAGGAGCCCTCCAGCCTCTATTCCTTTGCAGATGGGGAGCAGGAGCAAGTGGATCTTCATCACCTGGCCTAAGCCACACCCACCGGGTGCCTTCCTGGTTGCCGCTCTTTTTCCCCACTTAGCAAGCCCTGCTTACCTGGTGGCATCCTGGTTGCTGCTCTGTTTCCCTACTTAAGGAGCCCTCAAGCCTCTTTTCCTTTGCAGCTGGGGAGCAGGTGCAAGTGGATCTTGGTCACCTGGCCTAAGCGCCACCTTCCTGGTTGCTGCTCTTTTTCCCCACGTAGAATGCCTCGCCCACCTGGTGCCTTCCTGGTTGCCTCTCTTTTTCCCTACTTAAGGAGCATTCCAGCCTCTTTTACTTTGCAGATGGGGAGCAGATGCAAGTGGATCTTGGTCACCTGACCTAAGCCCCGCCCACCTGGTGCCTTCCTAGTTTCCACTCTTTTTCCCCACTTAGAATGCTTCACCCACCTGGTGCCTTCCTTGTTGCCGCTCTTTTTTCCTACTTAAGGAGTCCTTCAGGCTCTTTTCCTTTTCAGGTGGGGAGCAGGTGCAAGTGGATCTTGGTCATCTGGCCTAAGCCCCACCCAATCTCTGCCATCCTTGTTGCTGCTCTTTTTCCCGACTAGCAAGCCCGCCCAGCTGGTGCCTTCCTGGTTGCCACTCTTTTTCCCTACTTAAAGAGCCCCCCAGCCTCTTTTTCTCTGCAGATGGGGAGCAGGTGCAAGTGGATCATGGTCCCCTGGCCTAAGCCGCACCCACCTGGTGCCTTCCTGGTTGCCACTCTTTTTCCCCACTTAGCAAACCCCACCCACCTGGTGCTTCCTGGTTGCCGCTCTCTTTCCATATTTA
Organism: Ambystoma mexicanum; assembly: GCF_040938575.1. Taxonomy (NCBI): domain Eukaryota; kingdom Metazoa; phylum Chordata; class Amphibia; order Caudata; family Ambystomatidae; genus Ambystoma; species Ambystoma mexicanum. The sequence continues at coordinate 311,724,171 of NC_090936.1, forward strand.
ATTAGCCCTCCATCATCTTTTCCTTTGCAGATGGGGAACAGGTGCAAGTGGATCTTGGTCATCTGCTCTAAGCCCCACCTTCCTGGTTGCTGCTCTTTTTAACCACTTAGAATGCCTCGCCCACCTGGTGCCTTCCTGGTTGCTGCTCTGTTTCCCTACTTAAGGAGCCCTCCAGCCTCTTTTCCTTTGCAGATGGGGAGCAGGTGCAAGTGGATTTTGGTAACCTGGCCCAAGACCCGCCCACCTGGTGCCTTCCTGGTTGCCGCTCTTTTTCTCCACTTAGCAAGCCCCGCCCACCTGGTGCCTTCCTGGTTGCCACTCTTTTTCCCTACTTAATTAGCCCTCAAGCCTCTTTTCCTTTGCAGTTGGGGAACATGTGCAAATGGATCTTGGTCATCTGGTCTAAGCCCCACCTTCCTGGTTGCTGCTCTTTTTCCCCACTTAGAATGCCTCGCCCACCTGGTGCCTTCCTGGTAGCCGCTCTGTTTCCCTACTTAAGGAGCCCTCCAGCCTCTTTTCCTTTCAGATGGGGAGCAGGTGCAAGTGGATCTTGGTCACTTGGCCTAAACCCCACCCAACTGTTGCCATTATGGTTGCTGCTGTTTTTCCCCACTTAGCAAGCCCACCCAGCTGGTGCCTTCCTGGTTGCCGCTCTGTTTCCCTACTTAAGGAGCCCTCCAGCCTCTATTCCTTTGCAGATGGGGAGCAGGAGCAAGCGGATCTTCATCACCTGGCCTAAGCCACACCCACCTGGTGCTTTCCTGGTTGCCGCTCTTTTTCCCCACTAAGCAAGCCCTGCCCACCTAGTGGCATCCTGGTTGCTGCTCTGTTTCCCTACTTAAGAAGCCCTCAAGCCTCTTTTCCTTTGCAGATGGGGAGCAGGTGCAAGTGGATCTTGGTCATCTGGCCTAAGCGCCACCTTCCTGGTTGCTGCTATTTTTCCCCACTTAGAAAGCCTCGCCCAACTGGTGCCTTCCTGGTTACCGCTCTTTTTCCCTACTTAAGGAGCATTCCAACCGCTTTTACTTTGCAGATGGGGAGCAGATGCAAGTGGATCTTGGTTACCATACCTGAGCCCCGCCCACCTGGTGCCTTCCTAGTTTCCACTCTTTTTCCCCTCTTAGAATGCTTCGCCCACCTGGTGCCTTCCTGGTTGTCGCTCTTTTTTCCTACTTAAGGAGTCCTTTAGGCTCTTTTCCTTTTCAGGTGGGGAGCAGGTGCAAGTGGATCTTGGTCATCTGGCCTAAGCCCCACCCAACCTGTGCCATCCTGGTTGCTGCTCTTTTTCCCGCCTAGCAAGCCCGCCCAGCTGGTGCATTCCTGGTTGCCACACTTTTTCCCTACTTAAGGAGAACTCCAGCCTCTTTTTCTTTGCAGATGGGGAGCAGGTGCAAGTGGATCTTGGTCCCCTGGTCTAAGCCGCTCCCACCTGGTGCCTTCCTGGTTGCCACTCTTTTTCCCCACTTAGCAAACCTCACCCACCTGGTGCCTTCCTGGTTGCCACTCTTTTTCCCTACTTAATTAGCCCTCAAGCCTCTTTTCCTTTGCAGTTGGGGAACAGGTGCAAGTGGATCTTGGTCATCTGGTCTAAGCCCCACCTTCCTAGTTGCTGCTCTTTTTCCCCACTTAGAATGCCTCGCCCACCTGGTGCCTTCCTGGTTTCTGCTCTGTTTCCCTACTTAAGGAGCCCTGCAGCCTCTTTTCCTTTGCAGATGGGGAGCAGGTGCAAGTGGATTTTGGTAACCTGGCCCAAGACCCGACCACCTGGTGCCTTCCTGGTTGCTGCTCTTTTTCCCCACTTAGCAAGCCCCTCCCACCTGGTGCCTTCCTGGTTGCTACTCTTTTTCCCTACTTAATTAGCCCTCAAGCATCTTTTCCTTGTAAGTTGGGGAACAGATGCAAGTGGATCTTGGTCATCTGGTCTAATCCCCACCCACCTGGTGCCTTCCTGGTTGCCGCTCTTTTTCCCCACTTAGAATGCCTCACCCACCTAGTGCATTCCTGGTTGCTGCTCTGTTTCCCTATTTAAGGAGCCCTCCAGCCTCTTTTCCTTTCAGATGGGGAGCAGTTGCAAGTGGATCTTGGTCACTTGGCCTAAACCCCACCCAACTGTTGCCATTCTGGTTGCTGCTGTTTTCCCCACTTAGCAAGCCCGCCCAGCTGGTGCCTCCTGGTTGCCGCTCTGTTTCCCTACTAATGGAGACCTCCAGCCTATATTCCTTTGCAGATGGGGAGCAGGAGCAAGTGGATCTTCATCACCTGGCCTAAGCCACACCCACCTGGTGCCTTCCTGGTTGCCGCTCTTTTTCCCCACTTAGCAAGCCCTGCCCACCTGGTGGCATCCTGGTTGCTGCTCTGTTTCCCTACTTAAGGAGCCCTCAAGCCTCTTTTCCTTTGCAGCTCGGGAGCAGGTGCAAGTGGATCTTGGTCACCAGGCCTAAGCGCCACCTTCCTGGTTGCTGCTCTTTTTCCCCACTTAGAATGCCTCGCCCACCTGGTGCCTTGCTGGTTGCCGCTCTTTTTCCCTACTTAAGGAGCCTCCAGCCTCTTTTCCTTTGCAGACAGGGAGCAGGTGCAAGTGGAACTTGGTCACCTGGCCTAAGCCGCGCCCACCTGGTGCCTTCCTGGTTGCCGCACTTTTTCCCCACTTAGCAAGCCCCACCCACCTGGTGCCATCCTGGTTTCTGCTCTTTTTCCCCACTTAGCAAGCCCCACCAACCTGGAGCCTTCCTGGTTTCTGCTCTTTTTCCCTACTTAAGGAGCATTCCAACCTCTTTTACTTTGCAGATGGGGAGCAGATGCAAGTGGACCTTGGTCACCTGACCTAAGCCTCACCCACCTGGTGCCTTCCTAGTTTCCACTCTTTTTCCCCACTTAGAATGCTTCGCCCACCTGGTGCCTTCCTGGTTGCCGCTCTTTTTCCTACCTAAGGAGTCCTTCAGGCTCTTGTCCTTTTCAGATGGGGAGCAGGTGCAAGTGGATCTTGGTCATCTGGCCTAAGCCCCACCCAACCTTTGCCACCCTTTTTGCTGCTCTTTTCCCGACTAGCAAGCCCGCCCAGCCGGTGCCTTCCTGGTTGCCACTCTTTTTCCATACTTAAGGAGCCCTCCAGGCTCTTTTCCTTTGCAGATGGGGAGCAGGTACAAGTGGATCTTGGTCCCCTGGCCTAAGCCGCACCCACCTGGTTCCTTCCTGGTTGCCACTCTTTTTCCCCATTTAGCAAACCCCACCCACCTGGTGCTTTCCTGGTTGCCACTCTTTTTCCCTACATAATTAGCCCTCAAGCCTCTTTTCCTTTGCAGTTGGGGAACAGGTGCAAGTGGATCTTGGTCATCTGGTCTAAGCCCCACCTTCCTAGTTGATGCTCTTTTTCCCCACTTAGAATGCCTTGCCCACCTGGTGCCTTCCTGGTTTCTGCTTTGTTTCCCTACTTAAGGAGCCCTCCAGCCTCTTTTCCTTTGCAGATGGGGAGCAGGTGCAGGTGGATTTTGGTAACCTGGCCCAAGACCCGACCACCTGGTGCCTTCCTGGTTGCTGCTCTTTTTCCCCACTTAGCAAGCCCCGCCCACCTGGTGCCTTCCTGGTTGCTATTCTTTTTCCCTACTTAATTAGCCCTCAAGCCTCTTTTCCTTGTAAGTTGGGGAACAGATGCAAGTGGATCTTGGTCATCTGGTCTAATCCGCACCCACCTGGTGCCTTCCTGGTTGCTGCTCTTTTTCCCCACTTATAATGCCTGACCCACCTGGTGCCTTCCTGGTTGCCGCTCTGTTTCCCTATTTAAGGAGCCCTCCAGCCTCTTTTGCTTTCAGATGGAGAGCAGGTGCAAGTGGATCTTGGTCACTTGGCCTAAACCCCACCCAACTGTTGCCATTCTGGTTGCTGCTGTTTTTCCCCACTTAGCAAGCCCGCCCAGCTGGTGCCTCCTGGTTGCCGCTCTGTTTACCTACTAATGGAGACCTCCAGCCTCTATTCCTTTGCAGATGGGGAGCAGAAGCAAGTGGATCTTCATCACCTGGCCTAAGCCACACCCACCTGGTGCCTTCCTTGTTGCTGCTCTTTTTCCCCACTTAGCAAGCCCCACCCACCTGGAGCCTTCCTGGTTTCTGCTCTTTTCCCTACTTAAGGAGAATTCCAACCTCTTTTACTTTGCAGATGGGGAGCAGATGCAAGTGGACCTTGGTCACCTGACCTAAGCCTCACCCACCTGGTGCCTTCCTAGTTTCCACTCTTTTTCCCCACTTAGAATGCTTCGCCCACCTGGTGCCTTCGTGGTTGCCACTCTTTTTCCCTGCTTAAGGAGCCCTCCAGCCTCTTTTCCTTTGCAGATGGGGAGCAGGTGCAAGTGGATCTTGGTCACCTGGCCTAAGCGCCACCTTCCTGGTTGCTGCTCTTTTTCCCCACTTAGAATGCCTCGCCCACCTGCTGCCTTCCTGGTTGCCGCTCTGTTTCCCTACTTAAGGAGCCCTCCAGCCTCTTTTCCTTTTCAGATGGGGGGCAGGTGCAAGTTGATCTTGGTCACTTGGCCTAAACCCCACCCAACTGTTGCCATTCTGGTTGCTGCTGTTTTTACCCACTTAGCAAGCCCGCTCAGCTGGTGCCTTCCTGGTTGCCGTTCTGTTTCCCTACTTATGGAGCCCTCCAGCCTCTTTTCCTTTGCAGATGGGGTGCAGGAGCAAGTGGATCTTCGTCACCTGGCTTAAGACACACCCACCTGTTGCCTTCCTGGTTGCCGCTCTTTTTCCTCACTTAGCAAGCCCTGCCCACCTGGTGGCATCCTGGTTGCTGCTCTGTTTCCCTACTTAAGGAGCCCTCCAACCTCTTTTCCTTTGCAGATGGGGAGCAGGTGCAAGTGGATCTTGGTCGCCTGGCCTAAGCGCCATCTTCCTGGTTGCTGCTTTTTTTCCCCACTTAGCAAACCCCGCCCACCCGGCACCTTCCTGGTTGCTGCTCTTTTTCCCCACTTAGCAAGCCCCACTCACCTGGAGCCTTCCTGGTTTCTGCTCTTTTTCCCTACTTAAGGAGCCCTCCAACCTCTTTTCCTTTGCAGATGGGGAGCAGGTGCAAGTGGATCGTGGTCACCTGGCCTAAGCCCTGCCCACCTAGCGCCTTCCTGCTTGCCGCTCTTTTTCCCCACTTAGCAAGCCCCACCCACCTGGTGCCTTCCTGGTTGCCACTCTTTTACCCTACTTAATTAGCCCTCCAGCCTCTTTTCCTTTGCAGTTGTGGACCAGGTACAAGTGGATCTTGGTCACCTGGCCAAAGCCCCACCTTCCTGGTTGCTGCTCTTTTTCCACACTTAGTAAGCCCGCCCAGCTGGTTCCTTCCTGGTTGCCGCTCTTTTTCCCTACTTAATTATTCCTCCAGGCTCTTTTCCTTTTCAGATGGGGAGCAGGTACAAGTGGATCTTAGTCACCTGGCCTAAACCCCACCCAACTGTTGCCATTATGGTTGCTGATCTTTTTCCCCACTTAGCAAGCCAGCCCAGCTGGTGCCTTCCTGGTTGCCACTCTTTTTCCCTACTTAAGGAGCCCTCCAGCCTACTTTCCTTTGCAGATGTGGAGCAGGTGCAAGTGGATCTTGGTCACCTGGCCTAAGCCACGCCCATCGGGTACCTTCCTGGTTGCCATTCTTTTTCCCCACTTAACAAGCCCTGCCCACCTGGTGCCATCCTGGTTGCTGCTCTGTTTCCCTACTTAAGGAGCCATCCAGCCTCTTTTCCTTTGCAGATGGGGAGCAGGTGCAAGTGGATCTTGGTCACCTGGCCTAAGCCCTGCCCACCTGATGCCTTCCTGGTTGCTGCTCTTTTTCCCCACTCAGCAAGCCCCACCCACCTGGTGCCTTCCTGGTTGCTGCTCTTTTTCCCTATGCAAGGAGCCCTCCAGCCTCTTTTCCTTTGCAGATGGGGAGTAGGTACAAATGGATCTTGGTCACCTTGCTTAAGCACCAGTCACCTTGTCCCTTCCGGGTTGTCGCTCTTTTCCCCACGTAGCAAGCCCCACCCACCTGGTGCCTTCCTGGTTGCTGCTCTTTTTCCCTACTTAAGGAGCCCTCCCACCTCTTTTCCTTTGCAGATGGGGAGCAGGTGCAAGTAGATCTTGATCACCTGACCTAAGCCCCGCCCACCTGGTGCCTTCCTGGTTGCCACTCTTTTTCCCCACTTAGAATGCTTTGTCCAGATGGTGCCTTCCTGGTTGCCACTCTTTTCCTTATCTAAGGGTCCTCCAGCCTCTTTTCCTTTGCAGATGGGAACAGTTGCAATTGGATCTTGGTCATCTGGCATAAGGCCCACCTTCCTGGTTGCTGCTCTTTTTCCCCTCTTAGAATGCCTCACCCACCTGGTGCCTTCCTGGTTTCCGCTCTGGACCAGGAACTGACTAAAAGTCTTATAGAACTCTGGGCCAGGGAATTTACCATTCACCAACACCTTTATCGAATTTTCAATCTCCTGAACTGTTATTACTGCATCAAGTTCCAATCTCCCTTGTTCATTCAGGTGTGGCATATATTAAAGAAAGATAATCGCTAATCTCCAATTCAGAGACAACCCCATCATCTCTGCATAGAGATGCATAATATCTCCTGAACTATTCACAAATATCTTCATTTTTTCTCAGCATTGTGCCCTCCCCATCCACAATAAAAAGCACCTTTCTTATATTCTCTTTCTGCTTCAAACATTTCACCAACAATGCTCCAGACCTTGCACCTTGCTCCCAAAAAGGTTGCCTTGAGTAAAATAAGTACCTCTGCTTGCTAGTGGAGTCCACAATCTAGAGCCTGTTTATCATGGGACAAGGCTAACATATTTTCCTTACTTAGACAACCACATTAGCCCTCCACAGCTACCTTGTGTTTATCTTATAGATTAACCATAACCTTATCCCTCTGCCGCTTTTTGTACAAAGCAAAACTAATTGTTTTTCCATGTACAGTAACGTTCAATGCATCCCAAACCACTGAAATGGAGTCAACTGAATGCAGATGTATCCTTTAATTGGAATTTCTGTTCCAATTTGGTTGACAAATTCCAAATCAGAAAGTGACTGAGTATTCAGACACCATTGTTTTTTAGACCTCAGTCCACCTGCAGATCCAGCTAATGCCAAGAGAACAGGTGCATGGTCTGAAATCACCACACCGCCAATCACAGTACTACAAACCTCTTCACATAGACTTCTACTTATTAGAAAAAAAGTAAAGAAGACGTCCCATGCACCATTGAATGAAATGTATAACTTCTTCTCTCGCCATTAAAATCACACCAAATATCATGCCGTTCCCATTTATCAATCAATCTCAAGAGCCCTTTCCTTGCCTTGACCTCAGTGTAAAAGAACCTGTTTCATTAGTCGCATCTAATTTCACATCTGGTGTGGTGTTAAAGTCTCCCCCAAATTCAGTCTCCATACAATCCAATTGGTCCAAGACTCCACCCATTTTTTCAGCCTGGCCTCCTTTTGGTGCATACAAATTCAAGAGTGACAGGTATCAATGTAATTTGAGTGCAACATATCTCCCATCAGGGTCAACACATATACAGTCAGTCCGATATCTCAAGACTTTTCTAAACAAAATAGAGACACTTGAGAGTTAGTCGCAAAACCATTTAAAATGTATCCTACTTGTTCTGCCCTCAAGTGTGTCTCTTTCAGAAATACTACGTCTGGTTTCTTTATGCATAATGATGATAATATTTATTTCCCTTTAGTTGGGCTATTTACACCCTTAACGTTCCAGCTCCTAAAAGTCAAACATGCTGCTATTTTTTCTAACTCAACAGAATATCTGGGTTGGTTGAACTGCATATATCATTTGACATTGAGTACACATGAACATTTCTTATTCGTAAACGACAATGCATTATCAATTTAGTTATGAGCTTCTGTGATGAAACACACAGAAGGAACATAGACACTCTAAAGGAAATTAAAAAATAAAACAAACAGGGGGAAGGAAAAAAAGAGGAGAAAGCAAGGAAAAGAGAGGATACAGAAAATAACACAACAGCCAAGATTATTATCATAAATACAATCAAGATCTAATCCTGAAAAATGCTCTTCACATTTTATAGTTAGAATGAACAAAAAAGGGTAGCAGAGGAGCAGCAACTTTCACCCACCAATCAAATATGGAGGACAGGTGCAGTCCAATTTGTCCAACAGGGACGAAATCATCAAACGTACAGTATATTATGCAACCTGAAACAAGAAGGCTCTAAAAGAGTACAGTGCATATAACTCTCAGAAAATGTGGTTATTATGTAAGCTATCGGGTTCAGCATGGACATATTCACTTGTACTAACCCCAATACATCTAAATATCCCTTCTCACTGTACTCACCACTTGTATGCTTAAGAACATACCCAGACATTCACACACAACCCTGCACCTATTTCCACATCACATACACCTATACAACCGACACATGCAATCAAATACAACATCTAGATCTAATTCAACTAAGAAACGGCACCAAAAAGCGCAACCGGAGGTTTGTCAAATTGTACACATGCAAAGCTTTCATTTGAGCTCCTATCACACGAAACCCCATGTAAAGTGTTCTTCACAGCCAGTAATAAATACTATATTTTCCCCTTGATAAATTACACAATTATCTCTCTGGGTCCTCTGCTTAACAGAAATTAAATGCCTTACACTACAAAAGCGTAATTAGTACCAAAGGTTCAAGGTAGGTGGTTTCTCCCAGATAAGACCTCCAACTGCAGAACACATTAACAAGCTGAGTATTAAATAAAACCAAGGTTTGCTTTCTACTCTTCAGTCTGCAAGGTACAAGAATCTTTCAGGTGCAAAGTTCATAATACGACATTGCCACGACTCGAGCTGGAACGTTCATCAACTTCAAAGTAGCCTCAAAGGTAGTTTCATGGCCATGCAATCTCCATTACAAATATCTAATCATGTGCAGTAAGTCCTCAGAGTTCTAAAGCTCCTGCAGAATATAACCATATACATTGTTCTTAAATATCACCCCAAAGGCAGTACAGTCAGAGTACATACCGATAATCCTGTCATGCTGAAGAATGCAGAAGAGGATCCGACATCTAGATGCTGTTAGGTACAATGTACAGTGGCTTCTTGCTCAGCATTCGATCGTTCGTTTTATCGGACGCTCTACCGATGCTCGGATTGCCATAGTGCAGGGACAACAGATATAAGAACACACTACATGAATGCCAAATCCTAATTACAAATGCCATATTGGGACAGCGATACAGTAAGCATTAAAGAAAAGGACCTCGCAAAATGTACTGCTTTGTTCTGTAAATGTAGAGACAGGGACAGCGGTTCTTACAGTTTTAAACTGTAGCTTTTAAAAATCTTTCCATCTCTACAGTAAATTTTCGTTTTAAAAATACAGTTAATAGTAAAATGAAGAAAAAATGGAAACAGATTTCCACTGGCACCCAGTCCCAAAGGCTTCACAATCATTGTTTGATATTGGTGCTTTTTGTTACGAATCTCCAATGATTCACCATAGTTAGGATGTAGACCTTCAAGGAAAGAGAGCGCTTTCAGATGGTCTGAAAACGAGTGTGTAATTCCATCCACAATAACTCTCAATACAGCTGGATACATCATATAATAAGGCACTTTCATGTCTCTGGCAAGTTTCTTATATTCAGTAAACAACCTTTTTTGTGCTACAATCTCTTACTAAAATCATTAAGGAGCATAATTGTATATTACTCACCCCATTTTAGTATTCCCAGCTCTCTGCCTCTTTTCAACAACATTTATTTCACAGGGTATCACGGGAATTTCAACAGGATGACACGGAGGACGGTGGGGGGCGGAGGGGGGTACTTAACCAGCCACAGGTTTGATTGCAAGGGGACAGTGTGCACGTTCAATTTCTAGCATTTATCTGGGACAGATTCCTAGATCTGTGACCTATTTTCTGTATGTGAACTTGTACAGTTACACTTCCATCTACCGTGAGCTCATTGTATTTTTGTGTATGTAAAATGTTTTGTGATATTGAACTGTTTACTTTTCCAATTAATAATAAACGTGAATATAAAAAATATATATATATTTCCAGCACTTTCTCTGAAGGCAAATCCAACATGTTAGGCAGTAGTTTTTGTAGAAAATCTATGGGGCGGCCATTCTCCACACCATCAGGAAAGCCAGTAATCCTCACATAAGATATTCTACTGTGATTTTCTTGCTCAGAGATTTTTTTATTAGCTGTCTCCAAAAACACTGTCATCGTTACTCCCCCCACAACCTGGTCAGAATATCACTCAAACTAGCCCCATTGTAATAAGCTCACTGCTTTGTGTCAAATCTGATTAATTATCTATTGTACGTTCTTTTGTGATAAAAAGAGCATTGTTCCTCCCTGTATAAATAAATAAATAAATAGCTCATGGGAGGATTAGTTTGGAAATAACTCAAACCACAGGAGTTTCTTCCAGGGGCCAAAGATTCATGCCACATGACTCTGTTGATGCATGGCCCTCCCCAGATGAAAGTGGGGCATGTTGAACACGTTTTCTATTTTCAGTGCTTTTCTGCTTATAAAGAAAAGCAGGTTTTATGGTTCATTCAGGTTGTGGGGATGTTAGGGAAGAAGTTAGTTGCAGTGAAGGTAAGGGGATGATTTCATGTGGTGGTTGTTTTGTGAGCCCTGTAAGTGAACCATGAATACTAATGAGCTACTGAACCTTTAAACAAGTGACCAATAACACATAATTTGTCACATTTTGCAGGGTTCACCCACCATTATTTTTCCAGATCAATTTCATAGCTGCACACACCCAGGACATTCAAATAAAAAAGTCTGTCTCTAAGACACACATATATTCCATTAGCTATACTACATAAATTAAAGTATTTGGCTCAAGAAGTCACAACATGTTGAGCACAAATGTAATGTTAATTCTGACTGAGGGTGATCAAAATGCAAGTATTCAATGTAAGTTGTTTATTAGTTCAAGAAGTCATTTTTTAAATGGCAGAATTTCGGACTGCTGCCATGTTAGTGATAACTGTTTTCCAAGGCTAATTAAAGTTAATAATCTTCTACTTTTAAAAACTGAAGACTGTTCTACTTGAGAGATACCCTATCTGCATGACCAAACTCATGTGACCAAACTCATGTTATTGCTGATATAATGAATACCTGACATTCATGTTCCTTCTACTCAAAACCTTTATGCTCGTCTCAATGACCTACTATCTATTTTCCATCAAACACCTCATTCTTTCCTTCATACTGCATTGTCCTTACTTTACTTTCTTTAACATGTTCTTATCTATGCATACAAGCATACCCACTCTCTAATGCCTACTGAACATTTACTCCTATTGTCTGCTCTTTGAGGGTAGCTTGCATTTCCAAGTTTCCTTTAGCACAGGGTTCTGCAACCTTTGGCTTTCCTGGACTTCACTTCTCAGCAGCCCTATCCAGCATAGTCAATGTTGAGAGAGCATAGCTGTTGTAGTCCAAGACATCTGCTGAGCCATAGTTTGCAGAATCCGGCCTTAGCCCTTCTTGATTAGTTGATCTGAGATGCCTTTACACTCTTTAATTTCCCCTCTGAATGTTGTTAGTTTATGCTTGCATTTGGATCCCATAGTGTCCCTTTTCTTTCTTACTTGCACTTAGATTCCAAATGAAAAGCACTGCTCACACTAAGATTATTTCTGAATGTTCCACTTCTACTCCATCTTTAATTAAGCAATATAACCAGTGAGAGGGCATTACCAGCAAGATAATGCCCTGGGGCAGCGGTTAGAAGCCCGAGCTAAGCGAGGGCTTCAGCATGAGCCCTGGTGCGTTACCTCACTGGTAATGCCCCACTCCAAGGGTTACATAGCTAATAGTACCCTAGCACATCATACCGGGGTAGTAATAGTGTTTTTATCACAAGCTGAGACATGGTATGTTTGCCGATTCTCAACTCACGAGAAAACTACAAAAAAAGAAAGCCGCCATGGATCAGGGAGAAGGGAACTACTCATAGTCCCTTTTCCATGGTGACCATTCGGGTGTTAGAGATGCAACACAACGTAAGTGGGGAGAGAGTGGGGAGTTTCTAAATATGTGGAAAAGGAGGATCCGCGATGGGGACATTGAGGGCATGGGGCACGTGGGGGTGGAGGCAGCACACTTACCTGATTCCCAGCCAGGGAAGTTGGCAGTCTGCTGCTCTGAGGAGGCAGAGAGCGGGGTCTTTACCCTTGGTAAAGACCCTGGTTTGAGCCTCCTCACTCCTCATTGACTGGGGACTGACAGATCCCCCTCACCAGGTACTAATATCCTTTATTACTATTTCCCTCCTATTATGCTTTAATCAAATTTGCTAATCTGGCCTGCCCCAAATATGGTTAATTGGGTGTGTGGGATATATTGAACCACTCAACAGCATTTCACCACATCACCAAGCTCCCTGTCTGCAGAAAACAGCAAATGGCTGTGCTGGCTCCTGTGCGCACCAGGACCTCAAAACATTATTTTTGCAGCACCAAAAAGATGGCTACACCGTACTAACAAACACACTTCAGACAGGATGGAACAAGGGGACACAACGAAGGAGCGTGCCAGTGTGTTCTGAAACATATAAATGGAATAAAGTGAAAAGGCAGCACTGCTTTGCAGAAAACCCAAAATCCACCTTCAAAATGATTTTCCACCTTAAAAAAAAAATGCTGCTTTGACGCTAATTCCATTTGTTCATTCTGAAACCACTGTAATTAATAAGGCTCTGCCATGCCCAATATATTTCATTGTGCTTCACCAAAACCAGGCATGATTTCTGAATGACAGGCCCTGTCAAACCAACTCAGAGAAATCAACAAGGAACTTTACTTTTACTTGCACGGGAACATGCATTGATTTCTTTCAAAAAGTATCAAAAGCTCAGCAGTTCAAAGAGACTCTAACCCTCTGAGCCAGGTCAGTTTCAATATATCTTTGCTTCAGACAAAACTCCTGCTTTCAAGAAAATGACTTTGGCTGAAAAGACAGGTTGGGGAATCTAATGGAGCTGCCAAACCGAATAGTGTGTAGTTAAGCCTGCCCCAGTCCTATATTTTGATGATGTCACTAGGCATTATAAATAAGAGTCCCTGACAAGACTCAAGAGACAGACACTCTTCCTGATTTTCCTCCGCCGGCGTCCTGTTCCTGTTCCATCCATCCAGATCCCAACTACAAGGCCAAAACATTGCTGACCCTACTCCAGGGCCCACTGCAAAACCCAAACATTGCTGATCCTTCTCCAGCAAGGACTCAATTCTGAAATCCCGCTAAAATTCCCAAATAACCAAAGGGGAAAGCTGTGGTATTCTTCTGGGAAGCATCCTGATACCCTAACTGCATGCATCCTGCCATGCTGCCATCCTGCATCTTGCCATCCTGCCATCCACTTGACCTTCAGAATCCATAGACCAGAATGGCCTTTCCAGAAGTGCCATCCAGTGACCAGAACTGCCCAGCTGTTTGCCAGGTGCCCTGCCGTGTAGTGACCAGAACCCTTGACGGTCCAAAATCCTAAACTAAAAGTGGACGGTAAGTATCGCCACCCTATCTAAACCCATAGCATATCTTGTCTTTGTCCTTATCCCACTCTCTGTCATTCTATCCTTATCCTGATAACGTGTTAAAACTGTCAGAACTATTCCTGCAATCCTACCCTTGATTTCTAGTGCTAGCGCTATCTCTTTAGTAATTTGGTCTTGTGTAAATCCTAAGCCATCAGTCCTATTTCGAGTGATTGGACTGGTTCCGCCAGGGTTGGGCGCTGGGATAAGAGGGTTGAACTCACAAATCAACCCTGGAGCTTAATGTGTCCATGTTTGGTGACCTAGCCTGAATACTCTAGTGTAAAGTAAAACCGTTCTTGTCACAACTGATATCCTTTCCTATTTCAAAGCTCAATTTTACTCAAAGCACACCTTTTTGTATCTTGCATAACTCATCCAATTTACCAGCAGAGACTTACTTTCACTTCCAGATTGTACCTGTGATCTATAGCTATCTCCCAACTAAAACATTGCACTCCAAATCATTTTTTATTAAAAACCGTTTGGGTCATTTCAGGAGGGAATTGCAAAATTGCAAAGTTTCCAACGTGTCATTTTGCAGCAATCTGTTTTAAACCTGCCACTCATTTTCAAACTGTATGCTTTTGGTAATCCATTCTTTGTGATTGTTAGTGTCTTTGCATTGGTGCTTTAGTGAGGAATTATATTTGCTTTAAGGTTTTTCACACACATTCATTATTTATTTGTCAATTTCTGAGTGTCATTTCATCACATATCAAGGGGTTTGAAATCCATTTTTCTCTCCAATTTGGAGAGGGAAGGTCAGATTTGGATTCCGATTCTTGCCTTTGATTTCTGATTACCTGCCGTGTCTTTCTATCACTTCAGAATTAAATTATTTGGGAGTTGAGGGAACATTGCAGGTGGAAATTCTAACTTGGGTGTTATCTGTCCTAAATCAAAAGTGCTCTTATTCTGCTGCACTGTGTCTATGTTCCACTAGCAGGTTAAACCCAGTGCATTGCTCACATTCTCATTGTAATTATAACCCCATTGGGGATTGCTGCCCCATATTAAAAATTGTATGATTTCTTTTGAATTTTAAAATAAAAAAATACATATTGTATTTTACCAACCAGTCTGGTTCATGGTCCAATGTGACCAGGGGTATTTGAAAAGGTGGTGTGATATGACTGGTGTACCATCTCAATACTGAATCTATAGAAGGAGATACGCATTTCAATTGTGCACTGCATACTAGACCGAGACCAAGGTGTGTGTCGCCTGATTGAAATCCTTAACAGTTGGTTTGACTTCTCTGATTGGTCACTGAATATTGTCATGTTGATTAGCCTCTCCTGCTGCTCAGCTTCACTTACATTGCATGAGATTAGCCAGCAAACTTCTATTCTCCAAATGGTTACTCTTTACTCCCTGCTTGAATACTGTTACCTTTACTGCCATTACATGTGTAATCAATTCCCCTGTTTTTATAAGGGCTCTAAATTCTGCATCTTCGTTTGATCAACATGGTTTGTACATTGCCCTGGCAATAAAAAATAGATCTGAAAAGTACTTCAATTTCATTTTCTTCAGATCATCAACAGCAAGTATTTGTTGGCTCATTTTGCAAACTCACATACCATTAAAGACAATGTTAATGCAGGTATATAAGTGGTGTGCCTGTCTTAACACCTTCTTTAACAATCCATGGGATTTACATTTTGTTTTGAGGCACTGAAGACAAACCGTGGCTGTCAACACATGGTTTGACATCAGCACGTATTTTCATGCTGGTGTTAAACCAATGGAGTTCTTAGGAATCCATTGTAAGTGGCAGCTACATTATAGACATTGTATGCCCAGGAAGTGCCATCATTTGTTAGGTATTGCCATGATACATTCTGGTAATTTCATCATACAACATATATTGCTAGCATATATTTCCATCAAAATCCCTGTTACTTACACCAATATTATGTTTTCTTTTCAAAGGCCAAGGTACTGAAACCATTGGCAGGTATTGTTATGAAAAAAGCCTGTCCCCTGCTCAGCAGCATCAACAGATCCAATAGCCTCACCATCTGTCCCTGTGTTACTGACATTATGCTGGTGCCACTGCATTGATGGTACTGTTAATGAGAGGCCGAAAGGATCTTGTTGGCTAGTCATGTCTTGGAAGGGGGCGAATTACTGATCGTTATGGGGTTTTAGAGCTAATACAGTGCAATGGAATTACCATTACCTCTGAAGGTTGGGTCACACTCGCAGTGTTTTACTGACACCATGGCAGTAACAGGAATTCTGCTCTGTGGAATTATTCTTTTTTTACTACCATACACGTAATGATGCCTATTGGTTAGTAGTGTTTGCAATGTAAGCTTCACAACAGTGTCCCCCTTTTCATCTTACTTTATGGGGCTCCTCTAGATCACTTTCAGCATTTTAACCCAAGCATGTAGCGTCAAAATCAATCAAATCCCTCCTAATATCAATCAAGGCCTGGAAAGATATCAAGCTGGAGCTTTGGAAATCGTGAACCCCAATCAGAAAGGAGAAGAGATCAATAGACAAACTACAAGATTCTCCAATAAGAAGCAAGTCATCAAATGTTTTCCTGAATGAAGAAAATCAGAAACTCACGGAAACCTGGCGAGAAATGTACCAACCAAAAAACAACATATCTTAACATTGACAGGTCTGGATCTACAGAGTTAAAATAGACAAGGCACAAAGTTTGCTCATGCCGAATATATAGTCATCCAAACATGACAAGAAAGCAAGAAAGGAGTATTCAAAAATATCCATGAATTAAAAAAATCCAGTAGCGTGCAACACAGCACCAACACTATCACACGAGTTGTGCAACTGCATTGCAGCTCTTTCCAGCAACACATTTCAACAAATCTAGGACTACCTACATGAAATAGTATCAAAACCATCAACCCATTTTGTGAAAGTATTAGCAAAGAAACCAGCTATTCCAGAACTGGAAATCTTTCATCCCTCTAGATTCAGGATTTCCTAACTATGGTCAATACGTACCATCCAGACGTGGCAGACGTGTTGCCAAAAGACCTGTGACAACAACTATAAAGCATAGCTAACCAAACTGGACTAATACTCTCCTTCCAAGCCCTCCTCATTGATTCTATTGAAAAAGTGGCTTCCCTTGCGATTTCAAAACAGCTATCTTATGGAATTTTCCAGAAATATCTGCAGCTGGACCCAATGACCCATTCTAATGATGAAACCTCTGAACTACAATAGTTCACACCCCAGATAAGAACTTGCAGGCTTGATGCAATTGTAGTTTTTTTGAGTAATAATATAAACCAGCCACAGATGAACCTGTCTGCAACTTTTTTTAGAAATATCAATAATTTAGAAAAAAGCACAAAATTATCACAGTAAAATAAGGGGAGGGAAAAACGGGAAAAACAAATATAAAGTATAGATATTAGTTTCGAAATACAAATGAATTGCATTGATTTTTAACAACCAAACTGATGTGCTGCAAGAAAAAACTTCTCCTTACTAGATCCACTTCAAGCAATAAAATCAATGTGTTGCTGATTACATACTCAACATGTTTCGGTTCTTAACGGTAGTCAATACCAAACCTGATCACTGTCGGAAGCGACTGCTTTGGATTATGAGAAGTGAAGCGTTACGTGCAGTGCGGCTTGACGGTGAGAGGCAGTGAAGGGCCCTTTCCTCTAATCTCTTGAGTGAACCAGTGCTGCTGAAGCAGAGCAGGAAGTGAGACAGAAAGTGTTATGTGGGGACAATCGTGCTAAGGTGCTGTTTTCAAAATCATTGTGAGCACAAAGAGCACAAAGGGATAAAGAACATCTATGCTGTTGGTGTTATTGAATCCTGCACAGTTGTCTCAAAGTTGCCATTCTGTGGGTCAGTGCCACGTTGCATAAACGCACACACGCATTCAAGTTGCTTTCTTCTTTATGACACCTTTGCTGGGAGAATGGGGATCTATACCCGAGTTTGAATAATTTAATCCTTTTCTGCAACTACATATTATGTCTCATATTGTGCCTCCCCTTAATGGTCTGATTGACAAATGCAGTGCGCAGAGTGGTGCTCTCATTTATTTGTAAGGATTGACTTTGGGCTCCTTGCAGGGCTTGCTTTATTCTCTTTTAGTCTCTGTTTCACTGCCATGGAATAGTTAAGAATAGTTAAAAACTGCTGCGTTTGCTTAAACATATGTTTGGATATTAAGAATTGTATATGTGCAGCACAAATGGCCTTAAAATTACGCAGTGGCAGGGTGGCTATTACAGGAAAAGGAAAGGTGGCATTGAAAGCCTAGCAGGAGGGTGGTGGGCAGGGGAATGGAAATGTGGAAACCCCCATGTAACCAGGGGCAAGCGTATTAAGCCAAGTGAGCTCCCAGGAAATACAGGAACAGGGATTCTGAACCATGCATCCTGTAGAAAAGGAAGATTGTGCCAATCAGCCCCTACCATACTCAGAAGTAGTAGGTGGTGGGGGCAACGATGTACTGAGCTGCTCACGTGGAATTCTAAATAAATCAAATAAGTTTAACGTCTCATTTATGAACACAGAATTAACACCATAGTCATGGCCTTGACACAGCACTCCAATGAAATAGAGAATTCAAATCAACTAACTGGACAAATTACTGAACAGACATCTTAAATATGAGGCGGTGGTCACAAGAAGAAAACCTTAACGCTGGGGACATATTAGACCATTCCTTCCAACCACTATGTAATGACATTGAGGGAATAACACAAAGGTCACATCGAGTGACCACGAAATAAGGGACCACCCATACAGAGGTGCATCAGTCCTTCTTGGGTGGGGCAGGACAACAAACTAGCCCTTTAAATTGTACCACCCAAGAGCAAGCGAAGGGACAGGTGAGCCATGTCTACAGAGACAGATGATCAGCGCAAACTGCTTCACATCAAAATATATTGCAATGAGGAGAGAATCCAATATCATGCAACAAATGGACACTTTGGGACCAGCATCCATTTCTGCATTAGATCTGGTGTTAGAGTAATTGCTACTGTAAGGGGATTCAATTCAGCACTACAGCTAAGTTAACGCCTAGTCTAGAATACTGAATGAAAACCCTTATTGATATATCTTTATGTCCAGTTCATGCGTTCTGGATGACTACCCCTATATAACACCCCTCTCTTGGAATCCCCCTGACCCCACTGAGCCAAGAAGTAGTTCTGTTTTGCAAGTTTAAAAGGTTTATTTGATAATTTAAAATATCTATATATCACACTTTATAATAAATTAATAATTGAATAGCACACTTAATCTGATATGATAAAGATCAACAACGGAGAATCTGGCACTAGCACACTTCTTATAATCACTAATGAGTTGACATGAAATGGATAAGGTAGCACAGTGGTAAATAGGTACAGAAGTATAATGTGGTAGAGAATGCTTTATGTAAGCTCAGGTGGATGCAATATTCAATGAATGCAGTACAGAAAATACTCAATATGATTTCAACCAAACAATGTAATCACTTTTCTCTGGCAATCCCCTCCCCCCCTTGATGCAAGGCAAGGAAATGAAAGGAAAACACACAGTTCTCAGAAATGCAATCAATGTAAATCAGTTCACCCCAGCAAGCTTACACTACAGAAGTTGAAAACACAGGCAAAATGCTTTGATATGTGCTAGCAATGGATGAGAAATATGCTGGAAATGCTTTTAATTTCCTTTCAGAGGTTCAGGGTGAGTGATATCTAGTTAATATTAGTCCAGGCTCACACTAGCAATGAGGCAGGGATAGTTAGCAGGTTAAACGAATTTCTGGCAAATGGAAGGCAAGCAGCAGCAGTTTTTACATGTGAAGAAATTTGCAAATCGCGGTAAAATTCGCGGATGCGCCGAGCGCTATTACAGAGGAACCGCAAGGACTATCACGATCGTTTTGGGGTCCTAGGAAAGCCTAGGATCTCATCTTCCAAATGAAAGTTGCTGCAAGTCTCTAGCACAAACGGTTACAGAGTTATGACCGATTTAATAGAGGTCGTTTTTGGTTTTGCAAATTTTAAAGTTAAAAAAAAACAAGTGCAGCTTGCAACTAGGAAATGACAAGTGACAGCTTTACAAATGACAGGTGACAGTTAGGAGGCAGTTCTACTTAGATTAAGCTAGATGGAATTATATTATTTTAACTAGGAGATTGGTTCTGCACAGTTTTGCTATGTACTCACACTATATTCTTGAGTGAAATGGGCCTCGCCATGGATCTGGTCAGGTTTAAACTCGCCTCTGGTCTCTGCACTTCACAGTGATCTGGGTCAGCTCTCTCTTTGGATATTTCTGTCACCAGGTTCTTGCAAAAGTTCTTGGCAAAATTCAGACGGCTCGCCCGGCTGTCTGAAGAGTTCAGTTGCAAAAATATTTTGAGGCCTGCTGACAAATACTCTTGCTGGCAGTGGCCTTTTTGGTTAAGGTTCTGAAGTCTCTGTTTAT
This sequence comes from Ambystoma mexicanum, assembly GCF_040938575.1. NCBI lineage: Eukaryota > Metazoa > Chordata > Amphibia > Caudata > Ambystomatidae > Ambystoma > Ambystoma mexicanum. The sequence continues at coordinate 311,744,187 of NC_090936.1, forward strand.
CTTGGAGTCTAAGTGTTGGCTCTTTGAAGATTGATGGAGGTAAGTATGGATTTTTCCGGCAGAGCGTCCCGCTGCAGATGGAATTGAAGGTCCCTATCTGTCCTGTCTGTCTGCTTTTATGTGTTTAGAATGTGGGTGTGTTCTAGCATCACTGACCCTACCTCTCTCTCAGCTTCTAATTGGTCAAACTTCCATTTATCATTTGATTGGGGAATGAACTGTGAGTCAGAGGGATGTCATTTTATGGCTTGCAGATAGGACACTCCTCTGTCAGATTGCACACATTCTATATTTGATAATAAAAGACATATTTCAGAGTTACACAGTTGTTTGAAATTACATATACATGGTGTGGCTGAATTTAGCCATGTCTCTGTCCAAATCTGCTGTTTCTAAGAGCTTGCATTCAGAAATGGCACATAATTGACTTTTTAACTGATTTTTCACTTTCTGACATTGACCCAACTTTACATACATGTGTGCAGGGAGTATGGACATTAACTGATGAAGTTTCAGATTTTTAACATGCATACATTTAGAGTAATATCCACTTTTCCGCTAAAACCCCCCTGAACACGCCACCGGGTCGAAAAACCTCTTAAAATGTGGGCAGAAAAATCACAAGAATTATGGTATCATTTATAAAATTTTCACATGTCCGCTCTATGAATGATCCATCTTTTTAAAGTTATGTTCTGGCTCCAAAGGGGTGTGGTTTCCTCTCAGCACAAGGTAGAAATACTGGTTTATCCAGTTCTGCCAAGCCAGCTTGCTCTCACAGGCAGTGCCCCTCCCCTTTCCTCAGGAGGAAGCCACTTTTTACGACCATGTACGACTCCTGCCAATAAAACCTTTGCCTGAGCCAGGACAGGGCTTTGTTCACTTTCCTGCAGAGCACAGGTAATTCAATTATCAGATAGATGGCATATCCTTAGTGTGAGCAGCAAAAGGGCAGCTAGGCCTGGGAACACAGCTGTGACTCAAGTTTCACTCCTGATGGGGGTAGTTGCCAGGCAGAATTCAGTTCCTTAAGCCAGGTTTCAAATAAAATGTCACTTTTTGTCCCCCAGTTCCTGCATTCAAATAAAACTAAACATTTTTACATATGCAGCTAGAATGCTGATTCTAAGTGCAAAACTATGACATTTCAACAGTTACAAAGGCATGTGACACCAAACATAGGTCACTCATTTAATCTAAACATTTTCGATTTTAGTGTCTTTAAATCCAGTGCAACTTAAACTGCTGACTCCATAGCTCAGCCAGTTTTGTTATAAGCATTGTTCTGGGCTCTTCATTTCCCAGATTTTGTAGGCACACAAAACTCCATTCTACCAAATGTCTGCTGGTGTTCAGTGAATATTTTGCACATATTGCAATGTTTGAAATAGGCACTTTGGCTTGCCTTCAGAGAAACACAGGGTGGTTTTAAACTGCCGGCTTTTGGATAGTGGTGAGTACTGGTACTGCACCCATTTTTGGGATTTAAGAAAATGAATTCCCCACAATTCTAAGTTGCATTTGGCAATCAGCATTGCCATTCCCAATGGTTTCAGACTACTGTGCGGGTAGTCCAATGGTGGTTTTAGGCAGTGTCCTTCTGTGCCCATAACATCGGCAAAAATGGGTGGCAGCCTATTCTTCCTGCATTTCCCTGTGCATTTTCTGGGAAGCTCTGGCCATCATGATGTTTTCATGTCAGTACTGCACAGTTTTGAGGTAGGGCTCGGATGCATGGGTAAATACATCCCACAAGCCCCCCTCTTGCGATGGCCATTCGGTTTCACTGATGGGACTCGCAAGATCTGGGATGTTTCCTCATCTTCTTCCAATAGATGGCACAGTTCAGCATCTTTTCCTCCATCCGGTCGGATCGATCGGTTCTCCTCGCCGGTCCTGATGGGAATATTGGGCGGTACCCCGAGCCCATTGGATCTTCGTTCCTGGTCTCCGGATCGTCCTCCTTGGCCAGTCTCAAGGTCTTCTTTCTCCTAGGACGACAAAGGAAGAGCGGCAATACCTACTCATAGACGTTTTTCCACCACCGTTGAGATAGTGGGGCAGCATATGCATTTCATCATCACGAAACATTACATTCTTATTTTGAAAAAAAAAACAGTATAACTAAGAGACAGTTTCATGCAAATCACAATATTTTAGAGACTAGATGTGGTATGTTTTATGGTTGGAACTGAATTAATCTGAGACAGTACCCGCTAGGATTCCAGAGGATTCCTCCAGTTGTTGCAGAGTGTGCCTGGGATGGCAACATTTCAACTGGTTTATGTGGACCCACTTGTCTTCCCCCTCTGCCGAACCTCCTTTGGGGATGTGGATTTTGTAGGCCACAGGTGAGATCTTGTCGATGATCTCAAAGGGTCCTTTCCATGTAGGCAAAAATTTGCGCTGCTTGGCCTGGTTCCTTTGGAAGTTGTATAGATAGACCCGGTCCCCCACCTGATATTCCTTCCTGGAAGTTTTCAGGTCATAGTGGGTCTTCATGCTATCAGCTGATCTTTCTAGATTCCGCTGAGCATAAGCAAAAGCATGTTGGAGGTGTTTCCTTAAATTCTCTACATACTCATGAGTAGTGGAGGCATTTATCAGTGTCTGCTCTTGGGTCCTATAGAGCAAATGCTGAGGAAGCACCATCTTGCGCCCAGTCATCAACTCAAATGGTGACATTTTGGTTGCAGATGAAGGGGTAGATCTGATAGCCATTAGGACCAGAGGTAATCGGATATCCCAACTTGGCCCAGAATCTGCCACAAACTTCTTTAATATGCTCACAATGGTTCGGTTATATCTCTCTACTGCCCCAGAAGAAGCTGGCCGATAAGCAATATGCAACTTCCTCTTGACCCCCAGTATCTCCCACATCTTTGTCATTACTTCACTGGTGAAGTGGCTACCTCTGTCTGACTCAATCCTTTGAGGTAGACCAAAACGGGAAAAGATGTGGTTAATCATCAAGGCAGCTGCAGTTTCTGCCTTGCAATTTGGGGCTGGGAGACATTCCACCCACTTGGTAAACAAGCATGTCACAGTCAACATGTACTTATTCCCCCTAGCCGAGCGAATCACAGGGCCTACAAAGTCGATTTGTAAATCTGACCATGGCAGTGTCATTCCCCTCTTTTGTAAAGGCGCCCGGTGCGTGAGGGATGATGGCTGAAATTGTGCACACACAAGACACCCCTTCAAGTATTGGTCGAGGTCCTGCCCCATGTGTGGCCAGTATGCAACCTCTCTTAAGATTTCCAATGTTGTGTGAAACCCCCTATGACCGGCGGTGGCCGCATCATGGGCGTGACTTAACATCAGGCTTCGGAATGAGGTAGGAACCACCCACTGATCGTGGCCAGCTTTGGATTTCCTTACCAGCAAACCGTCTTGGATTCGGAACATTTTTGGACATTTCATCAACACTCTTAGGTCCTCTTTCCCAATGTAATCGGTATCCGTCAGGGGAAAGTTCTCAGGGTCCTCAAGGTGCTGGTAAAATTTACCAATAATTGGATCCCCCTTCTGAGCAGTAATCAAATCATCATCAGGGGTCTCCTTACTCCATTGTGCAATTGAAAGGTCGTTGTGAGCATTTGTCTGGGACCTAGTGATAGCAGTGACCTGGATTTCCCCCAACAGGGACTCAATCTCAATTAGATCCCCTTGGATGGCCCCGGTTTTGGCCAGCTGATCAGCTAAGTCATTTCCAGTTTTGTCTGGTCCCTCTACTTTGGAATGACCCTTGATCTTCTTCCAATAGATGGTCATCCCATTCGAGGTGACCAGATCATCAATGTTTTGGATCAACTTCCCATGTTTCAAGGGTTTGTTGTTAGCACATAACATGCCTCTGGTTTTCCAATTAACCAGGTGCTCCACGAACCCGTTCCGTACATAATCCGAATCTGTGATTATGACCAGTTCGTGGAGTTGATGCTGGACAGCAGTGAGGATGGCCTGATGCACAGCCATCAATTCTGCCACCTGACTACTTCGGGGACCAATTTTGTATCCAGCGGAGGGTTCTGGGGACTCATTCACCCATGCATTCCCTACGCCGGCCACCAGTTCTTTCTCCCCGTTGTTGTCAACATGGTAAGAGCATCCATCCACATAGACAGTGGGCATTCCCTCACACTTGTCCTCTTCAAAGACTTTGTGGGGGGAATTAAGGTATGCCTCCATGTTGTCCTTTATTTTTAGACTTTCGTCCTCGAGACAGTTTTCTCTGGCACAATCATGCAAGTCAGCCAGACCTTGCGCGAGGGGACTCTTCTTGTTTTGGCCATATCGGACCTCCACAGGAAAGCCTTGCATTGACAGAATCCAGGAAGTAATTCGGGAGTTACTCACATTTCCGGCCCGGATTCTGTCACTTTGGAGATATTGCAGAGGCTGGTGTGGAGTCTCCACTATGATGTGTTCCCCCTGGATAAACGGGCGGTAATTCTTCAATGCCCACACCGTTGCCAGGAGTGCCTTCTCACAATCGTTGAATTTTTCCTCCACAGAGGATAAAGTTTTGCTCGCATAGGAGATTACTTTATTGACCTTGTCATGCTTTTGGTATAATACTGCCGTCAAGCACGTATTAGAGAACCCCGTCTCCAGGAAGAACTCCTTGTTTCTGACAGGGTAAGCTAGGCAAGGCGCTTGTGAGAGGCTTCTTTTGAGTTGTTTTACCGCCTCGGCTTGTTCTGGACCCCATTCCCACTTGACCCCCCCCTTCAGGAGATGAATCAGGGGTCTGGTGATCTCTGCGTAGCCCTCAATGAACTTTCTGCTGTAATTAGTCAGTCCAAGGAGGCTCCTTAGTTCTCGCAGAGTTGTGGGGTCTTTCAGTTTCTGAAGTGCTTCCACTTTCTTTTCCTGGGGACAGAGGCCCTGAAGAGTAATCTCATGCCCCAAGAAATTAACACGGGTTCTACACCACTGTGCTTTCTGAAATGAAAGTTTTGCTCCGGCGGCCCTCAACTGTGTCAGAACATAACGGATCTCCGCTATGTGTTCCTCCACAGATGAACTTTTGATGAGGACATCATCTACATAAGCCAGGTTACCCCTCGCACCCAGGTCGGGCATGGCCTTATGTAGGAAAATATTGAACTCATTACCGGAGTTGAGGTATCCGAAGGGAGTCCGGGTCCATGTGTACTGCTGGCCCCCAAAGGTAAAAGCCAGCTTGTATTGGTCCTCCCTACTGACAGGCACAGTCCAGTATCCATTGGTCAGGTCTATTGCAGTGAATACCTGTGACCCCTGAATCTGGGCCAGCCCTTGGTCAATGTAGGGCAGAGGCCATCGGGAAGTATGGACCCGTTTGTTGAGCTCCCTGAGGTCGGCGCAGAGTCTCCACTGGCCGTTTGGCTTCAATATTCCCAGCACCGGGTTATTGAAGGTGCTGTGGACTGGACGGATTATTCCCCTGGACTCAAGGTTCTTAATTATTTCAGTAAGGGACTCCATTGATGCGAGAGGCAAGCGATATTGCTTCACAAACACAGGAGTCATGCCAGGGTCCGTGGGGATTGTGGTTGTGTGGATGTCGGTGCGACCACAGTCATATGAGTCTACCGCAAAGAGATCTTGGAAATCCAAGAAAACTTGTTTCAACTTTTGCTTTTGTTCCAGAGTCACACAGGCATCAGCTAGGTTGACTCTCTCTTCCACCATCTGCCTGAAGCCTGGAAAGACTTCTGGTTTGGCTATCTCCGCGGCCTCCTCCAGCTGGGTGGAGAAGTCCCTGGTCAGAGTGCTGATTTGGACCGGAGGCTTCAGGTGGGTAAGGCAGCCTTCATGAACCTGGAAAATCACCTCATCCCTCCTGAAGTCACACGTCACATCTTCCTTACCATAGGGGCAGGAAGTGTACACCAGGAAGTTCCCCCCATGCCGGGTAAAAATCCTGTCTGGTGTTGTATTGTCATCACTGTCACTGTCAACGCAGTCCTTGGGGATTGGTCCTAACAGTTCATTTAATAAGTCGATGGAAAAATGTCGGTCATCAACCGCCATTCCAATAATGGTGCCTGCGGCTAGAGTAATACTCTTTAAGTCGCTGTTATCCACCTCTATTGGAATGGTGTCATGTTCTATGTTGACTAATGGAGTTGGGTTTACCCCCAACCCTTGCTGTTGGAGAGAAGCATTTAGATGTATGTAAGCATCAGGGTTTTTCAACTCTTGTCCCCTTTTAACTTTCACTTCCAGGGAGAATTGTCGGGTCCTTTCTGGGATGGTGACTTCCTCTTTAACCTGAATTTCAACTGCATAAGGTAGCAATTGAGCTGACCTAAATGCTTTTTCTGGATCATCAAAGCCCATGGGATTATCCGCTAATCGGGACCAAGCTTTGAAGTTTATTAGGTCCAAACTAATGGCAAAGCGATTGAGAATGTCACTGCCTAAGTAAAAGGCGGCAGGGACGTCTCGCACGACCCAACAATTGTGGACTATGCTCTTGTTGCCAATGGAGATTTTGAGCATACACCTGCTTGGCAGGAGATGTTTTGAATTGGGTGCTTCCAGGTCCATTCCCCATTTGTCTATCAGTTTGAAGGGGGGAATGGCTGGATCTTTTGGGAGTTGGCGAAACATGGCTTCGCTGATGAAGCTCTTACCGTTGTTCACACACACTCGAGCGAGAACAGAGTCCTTCCCATCATTTAACTGAACAGGGATGAACAACTGCTCTCCAATTTGCTGAATATCAGCCAGGCTCTGAGCTGATTTCACATCTTTCTGGAATATAGGAGTGGGAGTTTCAGATTGTGGATTGGTATAGAATTTCAGAGTGTTTCCTTCCAGCGTGGAGTACCAATTTAGACTGGAAGGAAGGTTGATTTTCAGAAATAGAGAGGACCCCCCATCACTAGTCTGTTGTCCTACTGCTACTACTGTCACGTCTGGAATCTGGTTGTTCTGGAAGTGAAATTCTACTTGGTCAGATTTTTGTTCAACCATGTGGCAGGTGCCGTTTAAACTAACATGGTTGACACTCTGTTTTAATTTTATTGGTCGGCTAGTCTGGGTCCAGAGGACCCTGTTTACGCAATCTATTAGGGGTGACAACCTTCTCAGGAGGTCATTCCCTAGTAAACAAGGGGTGCCCTCTGGGGTCACAACTATGACCGGGTGTTTCAACTTATGTCGCCCAATTTTAATGTCCAAATCTGCCGTCCCCTCGACGGGAATTTCCTTCCCGTCAAAGTTCTGGAGTTGCCCAGGAAGAGAGGTGAGAGGAATTTGGTAACTCTCTCCCCTTCCTGCATTCAGTTCGTCAAAGGCCCTTCTGGACAGAAGGGTAGCTTGAGATCCAGTGTCCACCAGTGCCAAGATTGTACCCTGCCCCTGTACTTGTACCGGGGCATAATATCTTCCCTCCTTCTCCTCAAGGGGGCACAGATAATGTACATTTTTGGACAACTGGTGGGCTAATTTTCTGGTTTTGGACATCGCTAGCGAAGAGATTTGGGCAGAATCTTGTGGAGAGCCTTGGGAATCTGAAAGAAAAATTTGGCAACTGGAGATCAGAGCCATTGTGGGTTCCCCTGGTTCCGGTTCTGGGCCGCCCCCCACTTTTTGGAGGCAGTCCCCAGTATGGGTTTGAACCAGGGGATTTTCTTGCGGTTGGTTCTGGGATGAGATGGTGGGCGGCGGTAGCTCAGTCTCCACATCTCCCCAGTCTGGATTTGCATCCCTAGGGACCCATTTTTCTTTGGGAGGAGTTCCCCCCTCTCTGAAGGAGAAGATCCTTTTCCCAGGATCCTCTGAGGATCCCTCTCCCTCAAATTGGAAGATCTGTACCTCCTCCTCAAACTGAGTCTGTTTGGGTCTTTTGTTTCTCCTACCCCCCCTCTGCTCCTTAGGAGGCAGACTTTCAGGGGCCAGAGATTTTGTTTCCGGTTCCTGGGTTTCCAGGGGCTGTTTACAAGTGAGGAAGGAAGCTTCCTCCAAGGCTTTACACCCCCCTTCCCTTTGTGCCTCCTCCCTGGGAACCGGTGAGTTATCGGGGTGCTGCCCCCGTCATTGTTCTGGAGCACCAGGTCCAGAGTTGGGTGCGTTCTGCGCCGGCATGCCAATCTGAGGGTTCTGCTGAGCCCTCAGTATGTGACCCAGATCCCGCGCCATGTTTTGAACCTGGCGCTCTAACTGGGAAACCCGCTCAGGCTGATACGGGGCCCTGTTTTCTCCCCTGGGCTGATCCCGGGAAGGGTAGCTATCCCTTCTTTGGTAGTACCCCTGGTTGGGAAGATTTGGGTACCCCTCCACCCTTGGCCTCCCCTCTCCCGGATTCAGTGGTCTGGGCTCAGGGAATTGGGGAAAGAAGGATGGATGGTTTTGGGGCTGAAAGTCGGGTGGATATCTGGGGAAAAAGTTCTGCCCAGGGTTTGGTAAATTTCTGCCCTCCTGAGGGAAGTTTGGAGGGAAGTTCCCTGGGTTAGGTGCTTGGCTGGATCCCCCCCCTTGGGCTGGAGGAGTCCACACATAACCCAGGATGGGTCGATTTCCCTTGTAACGGGGACTTACATAATCAGGAGAGCGAGGGACCCCATTTGTGGGGCTGCCTCCCTGGCTCCCTGTCTGTGACTGGCCCGAGGACCTCCTGGGCCTAGCATTATTAGGTGCAGGTAGGTTTTTAGGCCCCCCCATCTCCAAATCTAAAACGGGGGTGACCTTTACCTCTGCCACCTTGGCAGCAGCAGGGGTGGTGTTGGCTTTGGGGTTTTTCTGGGCATTACTTTTGCTATCTACCGGTTTCTGCACCTCATAGATCCGGGTAGCCTGTTCAATGACCCAGTCTAAAGATCTTTTCTCGTGAAAATCCCTCACGAGCTGGGTCATGATATATTTGGGCAAGGCATGGAAAAACGTATTTATAAATTCTCTGCTATCCGTGCGCACCCTTCTTGTGGTCTGTGCAAAGCACGTTTCAGTTCCTGCACAAATTCTTGTGGGGCCTGATCCTCCCCACATTGTAAATTGTAGGCTGCCTTGCGAGCCTCTTGAGGATTTCTATGAATGGAAAAATGTTTCAGGATGGCCGCCTTATAGGTGGACCATCTTAAATGATTTTGGTCCTCCAGCCCCGCACAGAAACTGGAGTATTCCGAGGAGAAGGTCCACTTTACATATTGAATACAGCTTTGGCTGTCCTTCAAATGGAAAGTCTCCATCATTTGTTCAAACAACTCTAAGTGCTCCCAAACAGAATACTTAGCGTTCTTATGGTAAGGCGTGATGACGCTCCTGATCGCCTTAATCTGCTTTAAGGGGTCCTTAAGCAAGGCCCTTTTTGCCTTATTGGCCTTTTTGGTTCGGGTAACCCTTGTCCATTCATCCTCGGACTCAGAGGCACTGCTCCCAGAGGTTCCCGTCTGTTCTTCCAGGTTTTCCCGGATTCTGCGAGCCTGGGAATGGCTGGCAGAATGTGGGGACCTGGTCTCCTGTGTCCTGCGCAGTTCAGAGGAGTCTTCAGATTCCTCCTTGCTGCCAGGATTTGATGGGTACCCCCTCCACTGACCTAACTGGGCAGAGGTTTTCAGGATGCCCTTAATGGGCCTACTCTCCTGGGGTTCCCCATCGAACTGTACTGCACTTGGGTGCCCATACCCGGATGCCCACCCCTCCATTCCTGAGTGGTACTGGCCTATGAGCCCCATACTCTTAGCTGGATAGTAATCTGCCATCCCTGCAGCCCTGTGCTCATGTGCGCCAGGGGACATGGGGGTGGTAGAGTCCAGGGACTGGGGGAGATTAAGGCCCCTGGTGTTAGGGCTCCTGCGGTTATGGTCAGGAGTCTCTCTTTCCCAGCGGACCTCCTCTCTATCCGCCCCTGCTCCCTGTTGCAATGCAAGAGCCTGCATTTGTGCTTTCAGTTCCTCTGTTAAGGCCTTACTCGACTCTATCAGTTTCTCCTGCATCGCTACCTGTTGCTGGAGCCTCTCATTGTGCTGGCAGAGAGCCTCATTTTCCCTCTGTACTTCCTGGTTGGTCCTGGAGAACTGGGCCAGTCTTTGCTGCAGGAGGGTTACCTCCTGAGCTGTGTCCCTATTGGCCTGCTCCTTTCTTGCTAGAGCATCCTCCACCCTCCTGGTGTGCTCTAGCAAGTTCTGGTTTTCTTTTTGGAGGTCACCCAGTCCCTGGTGGGCCAGGTGATTTTCTTCCATTTTTCTTTTTAAATGGCAGACTTCCTGGCCTAAGGCGTCTCTTTCCTGACTAAGAGCCTGCATTTGTGCCGCCAGGTCGTCCCTTTGCCGTTGAAGGGCACCAGCTTTTTGGCGCTCCTCATCAAACTCTGCCTGGGTATCCAGGTCTTTCAGAATTAGTTTGTTGCTCTCCACCTTCACTCTATCCAGGTGGCCTTGCAGGGTGACTACCTGCTCAGCACATACCCTGTTGAAGTCCAGTTGTTGCTCCAGCTTTTTCTGGTTTTGCAGTAGGGAGTCCAAACCTTCTTGGTATTCCTTCTGCAAGGCCAGAAATCTGGTATTCTGTTCTACCTTTTCCTGTTGCAGCACATCCATATCCTTCTTTATTTTAATGATGTGCTGCCTACTATCATCTTCTGACTCCTGGCTCCTCTGCAGCCTCTGCTCAGAAGAGTCCAGATCAGATTGGGCCTTCTGTAATGCCATCTGTTGCCTATTTGCCAGATTTTGGCTTTCAGCACATCTATCCTGCATGTCTCCCATATATAGGTACAGGTATGCTGCTATCCTGGCAATCTTATTGTGTTCCTCTTTGGCTTTAGGAGCCATATATAGTTCACTCAGGGCCACATGTAATGGACCCTGATCTCTCCATAAGTCTGACCCTGTTTCAGTGACCTGTTGTGTGATGGCCTGCAACCACACCTCCTGGCCCTGTTCGGTCCATTCACCTCTCACAAATAGCTTATGCAAGAGGTGCTCTCTGGCTATTTTCATGTCTACTAAATTCGTCATTCTAGAGATTGGTCTCTGTCCTGACTTACAGAAGTTTGTATTTTATTTTTGCAGAACAGAACTTTTCTTGGAGTGTCCCTTTTGAGGAATGCTTCACAGCGTAATGCAGCGTGGTGATCCGACCGGATGTATATATCCCGTCAGTTCGCACACTGTATTAAGCTGCACAAATGGTAAATCTAACCCAACGTCTCGGCTCGAGCCCCCAATTTGTAAGAGGATTCAATTCAACACTACAGCTAAGTCAACGCCTAGTCTATAATACTGAATGAAAACCCTTATTGATATATCTTTAGGTCCAGTTCATGCGTTCTGGATGACTACCCCTATATAACACCCCTCTCTTGGAATCCCCCTGACCCCACTGAGCCAAGAAGTAGTTCTGTTTTGCAAGTTAAAAAGGTTTATTTGAAACTTTAAACAATATGGATATATATCACACTTTATAATAAATTAATAATTGAATAGCACACTTAATCTGATATGATAAAGATCAACAACGGAGAATCTGGCACTAGCACACTTCTTATAATCACTAATGAGTTGACATGAAATGGATAAGGTAGCACAGTGGTAAATAGGTACAGAAGTATAATGTGGTAGAGAATGCTTTATGTAAGCTCAGGTGGATGCAATATTCAATGAATGCAGTACAGAAAATACTCAATATGATTTCAACCAAACAATGTAATCACTTTTCTCTGGCAATCCCCTCCCCCCTTGATGCAAGGCAAGGAAATGGAAGGAAAACACACAGTTCTCAGAAATGCAATCAATGTAAATCAGTTCACCCCAGCAAGCTTACACTACAGAAGTTGAAAACACAGGCAAAATGCTTTGATATGTGCTAGCAATGGATGAGAAATATGCTGGAAATGCTTTTAATTTCCTTTCAGAGGTTCAGGGTGAGTGGTATCTAGTTAATATTAGTCCAGGCTCACACTAGCAATGAGGCAGGGATAGTTAGCAGGTTAAACGAATTTCTGGCAAATGGAAGGCAAGCAGCAGCAGTTTTTACATGTGAAGAAATTTGCAAATCGCGGTAAAATTCGCGGATGCGCCGAGCGCTATTACAGAGGAACCGCAAGGACTATCACGATCGTTTTGGGGTCCTAGGAAAGCCTAGGATCTCATCTTCCAAATGAAAGTTACTGCAAGTCTCTAGCACAAACGGTTACAGAGTTATGACCGATTTAATAGAGGTCGTTTTTGGTTTTGCAATTTTTAAAGTTAAAAAAAAACAAGTGCAGCTTGCAACTAGGAAATGACAAGTGACAGCTTTAAAAATGACAGGTGACAGTTAGGAGGCAGTTCTACTTAGATTAAGCTAGATGGAATTATATTATTTTAACTAGGAGATTGGTTCTGCACAGTTTTGCTATGTACTCACACTATATTCTTGAGTGAAATGGGCCTCGCCATGGATCTGGTCAGGTTTAAACTCGCCTCTGGTCTCTGCACTTCACAGTGATCTGGGTCAGCTCTCTCTTTGGATATTTCTGTCACCAGGTTCTTGCAAAAGTTCTTGGCAAAATTCAGACGGCTCGCCCGGCTGTCTGAAGAGTTCAGTTGCAAAAATATTTTGAGGCCTGCTGACAAATACTCTTGCTGGCAGTGGCCTTTTTGGTTAAGGTTCTGAAGTCTCTGTTTATCTTGGAGTCTAAGTGTTGGCTCTTTGAAGATTGATGGAGGTAAGTATGGATTTTTCCGGCAGAGCGTCCCGCTGCAGATGGAATTGAAGGTCCCTATCTGTCCTGCCTGTCTGCTTTTATGTGTTTAGAATGTGGGTGTGTTCTAGCATCACTGACCCTACCTCTCTCTCAGCTTCTAATTGGTCAAACTTCCATTTATCATTTGATTGGGGAATGAACTGTGAGTCAGAGGGATGTCATTTTATGGCTTGCAGATAGGACACTCCTCTGTCAGATTGCACACATTCTATATTTGATAATAAAAGACATATTTCAGAGTTACACAGTTGTTTGAAATTACATATACATGGTGTGGCTGAATTTAGCCATGTCTCTGTCCAAATCTGCTGTTTCTAAGAGCTTGCATTCAGAAATGGCACATAATTGACTTTTTAACTGATTTTTCACTTTCTGACATTGACCCAACTTTACATACATGTGTGCAGGGAGTATGGACATTAACTGATGAAGTTTCAGATTTTTAACATGCATACATTTAGAGTAATATCCACTTTTCCGCTAAAACCCCCCTGAACACGCCACCGGGTCGAAAAACCTCTTAAAATGTGGGCAGAAAAATCACAAGAATTATGGTATCATTTATAAAATTTTCACATGTCCGCTCTATGAATGATCCATCTTTTTAAAGTTATGTTCTGGCTCCAAAGGGGTGTGGTTTCCTCTCAGCACAAGGTAGAAATACTGGTTTATCCAGTTCTGCCAAGCCAGCTTGCTCTCACAGGCAGTGCCCCTCCCCTTTCCCCAGGAGGAAGCCACTTTTTAGGACCATTTACGACTCCTGCCAATAAAACCTTTGCCTGAGCCAGGACAGGGCTTTGTTCACTTTCCTGCAGAGCACAGGTAATTCAATTATCAGATAGATGGCATATCCTTAGTGTGAGCAGCAAAAGGGCAGCTAGGCCTGGGAACACAGCTGTGACTCAAGTTTCACTCCTGATGGGGGTAGTTGCCAGGCAGAATTCAGTTCCTTAAGCCAGGTTTCAAATAAAATGTCACTTTTTGTCCCCCAGTTCCTGCATTCAAATAAAACTAAACATTTTTACATATGCAGCTAGAATGCTGATTCTAAGTGCAAAACTATGACATTTCAACAGTTACAAAGGCATGTGACACCAAACATAGGTCACTCATTTAATCTAAACATTTTCGATTTTAGTGTCTTTAAATCCAGTGCAACTTAAACTGCTGACTCCATAGCTCAGCCAGTTTTGTTATAAGCATTGTTCTGGGCTCTTCATTTCCCAGATTTTGTAGGCACACAAAACTCCATTCTACCAAATGTCTGCTGGTGTTCAGTGAATATTTTGCACATATTGCAATGTTTGAAATAGGCACTTTGGCTTGCCTTCAGAGAAACACAGGGTGGTTTTTAACTGCCGGCTTTTGGATAGTGGTGAGTACTGGTACTGCACCCATTTTTGGGATTTAAGAAAATGAATTCCCCACAATTCTAGGTTGCATTTGGCAATCAGCATTGCCATTCCCAATGGTTTCAGACTACTGTGCGGGTAGTCCAATGGTGGTTTTAGGCAGTGTCCTTCTGTGCCCATAACATCGGCAAAAATGGGTGGCAGCCTATTCTTCCTGCATTTCCCTGTGCATTTTCTGGGAAGCTCTGGCCATCATGATGTTTTCATGTCAGTACTGCACAGTTTTGAGGTAGGGCTCGGATGCATGGGTAAATACATCCCACACTACGCCTGTATGACAATATGACAATATAAAGGAAATGGTCCAAGGAAATGCAGGCAAATTGGAGGTAGTGGAGCAAGGAATGAATATTCTCTTGACAGACAAAAAGGATAAGGCTAAAATAGAGGACTCCTTGTGCAAAGAGAAGGAAAGAAAAACCAAGTGAAGGGAACAGAATCAGCGTACCACCTGGAACCACAAATATCATCTAGTGAACCAACTGTGTTGATAGAGACATCTACAGGGTGGCAGGAGCCCAAGAGTAAACAGGAGACGAAACAGCCAGACTCTCCCTCACCCCTATGCGAGCAATTAGACATAGAGGAAACAAAGAAAAGAGGGTACAGGGAGCAGGACAGGAGCATTCTTTACAAGCCACAGAGGAAATATCAGGGGCAAATCAAGAACAAGAAGGATGGGTGAAACTTAATAAACAAAAGAGAAAAGTGAGAAACCAAAAGAACAAAAAGAAGAAGACAAAAAACCAGCCAGTACCAAATATAAATAAAAGGTGCAACTCAAGACACTTTGTGGAGGCAATTCCAACTGCAGGGAAAGACCTAGGAACTTCCTGTAAAGTGAAAGGGCTAAAGACTGTTGGAAAAATTAAGAAAAAGCTGTCAAAATTACCATCTTTCTGGACAAAAAAGGAAATAACAAACAAGATACCCCCAACAATGAGAATTAAAGAAATTAAGCACTTGCAAAGGAAAGTAGTAGAGAGGAGGATCTCCAGAGGGCACCAAACATTTCTGACAGCATACCTTCAATCACAAATGGAAATGGAGATAGTTTTGTCATAGTAGGGCAGGTGGTCGAAACTCCATGCCCCTCTCAGTAGACACACTAAGTGTCTTAAAAAAATTGAAAGTTATACTTTCCAGGGTACGGAAATGGGGTGGAGATCAGACAACAAAGAAAACATGAACAGAGGAACTATAATAAGAGGCTTCCAAGCTGTTCCTCACTTAAGAGCTCTAGGATCTGAGGACATCTTGAGAGTGGGATTTACCAAAAAGAGGGCAGAAAGAACCGTTTTTTACTTCACCTCAAACCTTATTGCTCAGATGGTATAGAGCTATAGAGATGCCCTAAAAACAATGGGTTTCTGTCTGAAAGAAATGTTGAATCAGGATGAAATAGAAGCTTACCTACATCCTACACAAACACTGGACACCCCACAATGCCCAAGAGAAGTGGTAACAGGGCCCCAAGGCCACATGGGAAATAGAGATGATTGGCCTTGGCTGGAGGGGGCCCTGGAAATGTTTAAGAAGATTAAACAAGACCAGCAGCAGCTTTAAAAGGAATGATTTAAAGATAATATCATGGAACATCTGTGGTTTTCATGAGCTAATAGGAACTGCATATGAGCCTTTTGAAGCTGTAAACGTGATAATCTTAGAGGAAACAATGGCCAGGGAACATCTTGAATTGAAAGGATATACATCCTATTGCAAACTGGCATTACAAGGAAAAATGGGCCGTCCTAAAGGAGGGGTGGTAATAGCCATAGATCTGAGTTGGGATGCTAGTCACAACGAGATTAAAGTAGCGTTGCCCGACCTAATGCCATATCTATTTAAATGACTCCTCTTGAGACAAATCTCCTAATAGTTAACATTTATGGAATCCCAGACGCACACATCGAGGCTGCAGAATGTGTTGGGGACATTGTTTGAAGTGTGGTTGGAGAAAGAAGGAAATGGCAACATATTAGTTGCAGGCAACTTTAATGCGTGCTGTGTGGTGATACAGTGGACTGAGGGTTGCAACAGAGGAGGAAATTCAAGAACAAGAAGTGAGCAATTAGGAGTCTCGTGGAAGAACTTCATGGCACAGTGAGATCTATGGCCTTGTATTCCAGCAGATGGAGAAACAAAAGACTTTTGCACATGGAGGAGGCAGGGGGTGGGGTACCTCCTGGATTGACCATATATTTGATTCTGAAGAGTTCAATAGGAAGAATGATTGTATAATTCAGGGGCATGCAATATATTACTACCTCAACATAGCCTATATATTACTACCTCAACATACATCGGAATATGCACCAAATGTATACAGCAGTGGCATTTACTACAGTAACTAAGGGGGGTGCAGCCATTAGATGGAACAAAAAGGCAATGATGGAATTTAAGGTGGCATGGGGAAAAGAGTTGATAAACAT
Organism: Ambystoma mexicanum; assembly: GCF_040938575.1. Lineage (NCBI taxonomy): Eukaryota > Metazoa > Chordata > Amphibia > Caudata > Ambystomatidae > Ambystoma > Ambystoma mexicanum. The sequence goes on from NC_090936.1 coordinate 311,760,713, forward strand.
GGCAGAGAAAGAGTCCAACTAACAGTATGGAATTGCAACGATAAATTGCAATCCTGCAGTCTGGAATTGCAACGATAAGTTGCGATCCTGCTTGAAACTGCTCACTGGGAAGTGTCAATTGCAGGGAAATTTCATTCACCTAAGCAGTGTGATGTTAGAATTAAGGAAGCTAAAACAAATAGGACAGCTGATATCAGCTCATGTAGCATACATTCTGCTTCACACAAAATATTCCTTGAGAAGAAGAGGAAGATAGTTGCTCGATATAAACAGGTATTTAAGTTGATTAGGAGGCAAACGAAAATGAAGAGAAATCAAGAGATGTTTTCTTGTTTGCTAAAAAAAGATCCAGGGAAATTGTAGTTTATGATGGCGGGGGTAACAAAAAAAACATGACCATGATAGAAGAGTGTCAAGTCTCTGCACAAGTCTGGGTGCAATACTTAAAGGAGAAATACACTATTCCGGGTAGGGAACTCACCATCAACTTAGAGGAAATGCGGTTGTGTATGGGTCAAATTAGCCCTTGGGATCGGTATGATGTGGTGTGGGCAATTGGTGGAGCTAAGCCCTCAAGGGCCCCAGGGCCGGACAATATTCTTCCTGTCAATATTAAGGAGAACATGGAGATGTGGGCAACTCCCTTATGGGAGCTGTTTCAACATGTAAATTACACACCAAGGGTACCAGAAACATAGAAGCAATCCCACATCGTACCAATTTTCAAAAAACGGTATTCATTAAATCCAGCAAACTTTAGACCCATATCACTTTTAGACACTACTAGTAACATTTTTGGGACTCTATTATTGAGGGATCTTAAAAGAGAGATTTATACACAGAGCCTATTATCAGACTGCCAAATAGGTTTTTGAGCAGGAATGGGTACCCCGCTAAATGCGTTTACCTTAGCACATATGAGAGCACCGGTAAAGAAGAATTCTATCGGTACTGTGTACGTGACCTAAATCAATATGACCAGTGCATTTGCCATGGTTAGTCATGGTCGATTGTGGCAAAAGCTGCTGCGGGTAGGGTTTCTGATCAGTCTGGTGAAACTGTTGGCTCGGTTGCACACAGATACCTGAGTGAGAGTGAGGTTAGACAGGGGGGTCAATGACACCTCCAACTAATACATATGTGGGGTTGAGGCATGGGTATGTTATAGCCCCAACGCTCTACAACATGTACACGGTAGATATTGCAAAAATCTGGGAGGGGGGTGCATTAACTCAGTGAGGTTGGGGTCAGCAACACTGGATTGGATAGCATTTGCCTATGATGTAGTGTTGTACGACCTCACCCCGATTGGGCTGCAGCGCAAACTTTCAATTTTCAATGCATATACTGTTGAAAATAATCTCAAATTAAATGGGGCTAAATCAAGAGTCTTTTCAACAAATAAAAGTCCCAAAATGTTGATGTGGACGGTGAGGGACGAGCCTTTGGAGAGAGTTTCGGCTCTAACATACTTGGGGTATGAGGTTTTAAATTCTACCTCCAAGCTAGGAGGGGTAAACTACCAAAACTTTAGGTATGGTCCGCTACTCACAAAGATGAGGCGAGTATATGCCCAGCTTTGTGGTTATTCGCTGACTTCACTGATACGGTTTTACCAGATGCAAGTGGAGCTGATGATTCTGTATGGGCTGGACATAAACTTAAATGATCTGGGGCCAAACCTGAACACTATACAAGAACACTCTGGAAAGAGACTTTTAGGTTAGAAAAATCAGTGCCAAACTCAGTAATACAGCATGAGTTTGGCCTAGTCTCTTTGGCCTCAAGGGCAGATTCTAGGAAACTGATGAGTTATGCAAAATTACTAAATCCTCTGACCCACTCACTATGAGAAAAATGGGTGCAAGTTCAGAAACAAACTTCTAGAGACTCCATAACCAACTTGAAGGTAGAGATTAACAGATTATTGATTGAAATAGGATCATCTACTGGTGAACTAATTATAAAACAGGCAAAAGTAAAACAAAAGTTGTTTAATTATGACTGGGGAAGAACATCAGAGGATACAGCCAAATATGGCCTATGCAAGGAATATGCAAAACATGTGTATAAGAGGGAACAGATCCTGAGGTACATACTCATTTTTCTGTGCCCAAAAAGAAGAACTCTATACCTCAGTTTCCAAATGAATCAACTGCCTACACTCAAGAAAGTGGGGAGTTGGAACTGTGGTATAGAAAACCTAAGTTGTAGGCTATGTGGTATGGTAGAAGTACGAGAAAAAATAAAGGCTGTCATAGGCTGTATGGCATTAAGGGAAGATCGGAAGAGACGTCTAGATATGACATATGGTAATGAAACATGTTGGGTCATTCTGATGGGTGGACAAGCAAAGAGCCATATCCTAGCTCTATGTGACCTATGTTAATAATTCTTGAGGTTGCTCCATTCTTCCTATCAGACCTTTTTCTTGTCAAATATACAAGGCTTGCACAGCAAACAAGTCTGATTGTTCACCCAAACAAAGGACAAATAATCTTGACTCAAATCTGTTTTTATTTACATGATTGTGAGTAAGTTGTTTTATGAACTTCTCAGAGTATAGTTGCGTAGTTGTTCGCTTCAGTGACACTTTTCCCACTCTTCTTTAAGCTGCTCTCTACTACCACATGCTGTATAATCGTGTTTGACCGAGGGCTGGTTTTGGAGATTCAAGGAGGGCAAAATAGTGCTCTTTCACAGCATGGCTTGTGTTTGGATTTAATGTTTTTCTCCTGATGCTCTTGACTGCTACGTCCTATGCGTGTGCGTTACACCAGAAGCCTTGTACAGCATTCTAATAGCCATGTGCAAACTCTTGAGCCTCTCTGACCATGGTGTCACATATATGTGCTTTTTTCTATATTTTTTTATCTTTCTAAAAATAAGTTGTTGACAAGTCCATCTGTGGCTGGTTTATATTTTTATGACCAAATCAAAATGATGTTTTTTAAGAATCAATAAAATGTATTTGTGTACAAAACTGTAAATGGGACAGTTCTGTTCAAATTGCATTAGGCCTGCAAATTCTTATCTGGGGTGTGAACTATGGTAGTTCAGATGTTTAGGTCTTCTCGTGTCTTCACACCACAGTAAATCAAAATTCCAGTGTTCCTCCATTTGTATTTTATATAGTGATGAAACTTCAACACACAATGCACTGCAAAAAGCTTTAAGTATTTGTATTTAATAACAGTTTAAGAAACATTTTGAGAACAACAATCCCCTCTCTGAGTCATAACAGATTCATAATAACAATGGGACCTGAATCTACAACATGCGCTATAGAGGACATGCTAAAATACCACATGGACACCAATGTGCCTAGTGAACTCATCCTACTGCTCATTTCCATGGCTTTCAGTACTATCAGGCATCATATTCTGCTAAAAAGACTAACGTGCATTGAAATAAAAGGGACCAATTTATACTGGATCACTTCATTACTTTCCATAAAACCTGAAAAAACAGAGACCCTTCAGGTAATTTCCTCCTAATCTCACCAATGGAGTACTCCAAGAATCCAGCCTTGACTCTCCTATTCATTATCTATCCCTCTGTCTCAGATCTCATGCAAAATATAATGCCCAAACAGCAATCACCCACTTACCAGTCTCCAAACAGTCAAGTTGTTCCCAGGTGGAGCTGTTGTCTGAGTGGCTCCTCTCTGTGTCATGATCCCAAGCTTCTGCACATGATCAAGTATCAGAGACAATCCAACATGGCATACCTTCTTCTTAAAGTCACATTCCAGAAAGCTAAGTCCTTAAAAAACAAACCAGAAATGAAAGGTTTATTAAAGTTTATTAATAACTAGACAATTATGCATTGACCAAATAAAGAACTCACATGTGCAGGCCCTCACTGGGGAATGTCCCAATCGGACAGGGCAAGGGCCTACATATGGAAGCCCAGAAAAAGCACTAATGTGCAAGATTGAAGAAGATGCAGCTTGAGATGAAAGGAAGAGCGGAAGAGCAGGAGGAGCAGAATAAGGAGGACATGAGACCTGAGGTAGAAGAGGTGCAAAAGAGGAGTTTGGTGAAAAGTACAAAAAGGGGGACTGACATTACAAGCCCGCCAGTTGTGCAAGAGTGGTGGGATGAGGCACAAGCATGGGAGTAAGCATTGCAGAGGTATTTGTGGAGCAACAGGTGAACCAGGTCCCTGAAAGAACAATAGAGGAGTGCCTCATAGACACATGTATATGTCAATAATAACTTGAAAGCTGGACTTTGGTGTGAATTCGGGCTGAGCAGCAGGAGTGTTTATCCTACCTGAAATGTGCTGTTATCTGCCTGCTAGCTCCCCCCAGCATTGCGAGCGTCTGGCTCTTGCTGTATTGAGGGAGGCGGAGCTGCTGAGGAGCATGTGACGCGGTCATGTGACATCGCCGGCAACTTCAAAAGCACCGCACTGCCGCCCGAGTGGTGTTGAAAGCTGAACTTTGGTGTGAATTCAGACAGAGAAGCAGTAGTGTTTTATCCTACCTGAATTGTGCTTTTATCTGCCTGCTAGCTCCCCCCTCCAGCAGCATTGCGAGCGTCTGGCTCTTGCTGCATTGAGGGAGGCAGAGCTGCTGAGGAGCATGTGACGCGGTCACGTTACATTGCAGGCAACTTCAAAAGCACTGCACTGTCACCCTCGCGGCGTAAGCCCTGGTGGCAGAAAGGCTGGTGCTGTTTGGCTGTTCGGCGTGGACGGCTGCCGGATGCCATATGTAAGCACTCTTAATTCATTGAGACCATTGACTGTTGACAAATTTCGCACCTGGGTCTCTTATTCAGCCCAGCGTATCTTTTAAGCTGCGGATTTAGTTACTTTATTTGTGGTGTGTTGCCAGAGACTGCGGAGTTGCAGTTTAATATTCATCACTGCAATCTCTTTGATCTGGACACACGCTCACTCAGGCCTAGCAGACCTGTGCCAAGTACGGATTTGCATTTCTCTACTTCTTTGATTTTAATTGGTCTTAAAACATTAACCATCTCCTTTATCCTAAGGCTTGTGGTTCTATATATTTTTTTTATCCCAGGGTCAATTATGAGATCCGGTCTACGTAGCCAAAAAGGTTCCTCTATGTTACCAGATGCTATTTCAGTGGACCCAGCTCACTATACCGAACCACTTTGCACATTCTCCAAGTGCTGCCCACTTACTAATGTATAACTAACTATCTCTAAGTAATTTTCAGCTGCTCCATGTACGGTGCAATCTACCCTCCCTCTAAAAAATGAGATGTCTTGTAGCCTCTTATCAGTTAAGCCTACAATTTCTAATTATATGGATTCCACCACTGCAGCAGCTACTCATAAAGTTTTGATCCATAATCCCGAGGCCGCTGATGCCACTATTAATCTTCCCACTGCCCATGACAAATCGCATCATAAAACTCCTAGAAAACTGAGATCAATTCAAAAAGTACCAGGACAGACATTTATGGACAAATATATCTTGAAAGCAACCTCTCCTCTACTAGCATTGAAATTAAACTGCCCAAAGCTTTTAGAGGTAATGCAATGTTAGATCACTCAGCAATGACTACTCAGGCTTTTTTTGGTGGAAACAACAATATCACGGATATCAGTATAATTGAATGTGCTGATACAGTGATGAACCTGCCCTCTACTGTTGGAATCCTGGAAAACTTAATTTCTTCCTCCAAACTGGGCTTGGTTGACAACACACCTACCGCCTTAGCCAACATTATTGAAGGTATTGATAAAGGTGACCTTGCAGCAGAAACAAGCTCCTGCGATTCCAATTCGAACCATGCAAACTCACCACATCTGCACCACATGCTGAAAGATCTGGATGAACGGATTTGTACGACCCAAACGTGGTCCTTAGCTCTTTTGTTGAGCTGTACGATAATGTTTGGTCTGAGCTTAAAACTGTCCAAAGATCAATGATGGAACTCAACTTGAAAATTGATTGCATAGGTACCGATATTCTGGTAGACTTAAATAATAAAGTGGACTGGATTGGCACTGAATTATCTAAGAAGCTGGCAGTGGAATTACCCTTATTGGTTCCACAGGGTGAAAGCTCTGCCTCAGCACCTATACAAACACCTACAGTTACAACACACATTATAGAGATATCTGACAATATCTCTATATTGGAAGCTACCAACAATGCCACTCCTCAAGACCAAGTCGTGCAAGTAGCACCTGCTGGCGTCTGCTTTTCTGCTGCTCCCGCAGCTTGCATAATCAATTCTGCACAGAGCCTTCCCAATTTGATTTCCAACCTAAGTCAGCCTGCATCTACTCTGACTTTAGCTACACAGGAAAGTGTCCCTAATAATGACCTTGCTCATGAACAAGCTAAGTTGGTACTACCGGCTGCCCACTGTCATACTGTTGATGGCTTACCCGGCACAACCAATCCAACACAGATTATTTCCAACCCTACCTCCAATATAAGCCAGCCCCCATCTGTCGTGATCCCAGTTATACAGGAAAGCACTTCTAAGCGCTTTGGGAAAAAAAAAACGATTGCTCCACGCAAATCACACCTTATTATGCGGAAATTGGCCACTAAACAAACCAATCTATTATTTGCCAAAATCCATGTTCCAACTCTGTCAAATCTGGACCTAGGGTCTACCTCAGAAGGGAAACACTTATGTGCCTCTAATCTACCCAGGGCCAAACTGGTTGATTCTAAAGTCCAAACTGATAGTTGCAATCTACCAACTACTCAGGCTTCCACTATGTTGGAAGGAAGCTCTTCGCAGTATTGCTTGGCCCCTTTGAAATTGATGGCACGAGAAACCCCAATTGCTTCACCAATTGCGAAGCTGTGCTCCACATCGGTTTTACATCAGGGATGTGGCACCGGCAAATTTAGGACCTGTGAAGAAGTTCCTATGTTACCTGCTGTGTCTCAGGCCATAAATCCAACTAAGTTACAGGAACTCTCGGACACGAGGAATGTTCAAATTTCTTCAATATGGGGGCCTATCCAAATTCAACCACCATACAAATAAATATCCCAATCAGTCTTTGATCCCTGTTCCTCCATTGAACTTAGGAGCGGAGTGGGGGAAGCTACAGGGTGATAATATTCCACCAGCTTCTACACATCAAACAATCTCAGCTAGTATTCGAAACCTGGTGGATCGCCTGCACAAACCAACTGCGAGGCTTCAGTTCCCTAATGCTGACAAAAGCCAGTTATCAACTTAAAGGGACTTCTAAACTTACCGACGGGCTCTCTAAAACGCCAAGAAGGTACTAATGCTCCTAAATTGAAATCGTTGCACTTGGTAAAAATTCAGAGCCTACTGGAGTTAGAAGCTCCAATTTGTCTGAATAGATGTAATGTTCTATCTATTTTCTCTGAAATCCCTGCACTCTAATTTCCTCTAAGGACATCACTAGAGTGGCTTTTCTGGTCAAGGAATTGATCCTTATCCAAACAGATTCTCTGCAGGAATTGGGATTTAAAGTTGAAGCCGCTGCATTGTGGGAAACGTCGCCTTCTCCGACACAGTCTTCAGTTATACCAACGGGGGCCAACCCAGGCGGCCCTTCAAACTTGCCTAATCAAATAATTCCACTTAAACAGCATGATAAGGATGTTGGTTGGCCCTCAATTATCTCCACCCTCTGGCAAAAACTTGTGCCTTAGGCCAACATCTCCAAGTTTAGGCTTAGACTCTTCTTCGGACCTCTGCCTTAAATCCTGGAACTCTAGAGGCAACAGCACCTATTTACAGTTACAGTTGTTGAGAGATGCTGATGTCATCTGTATTCAGGAGACCTGGATGACCTCGACCCCATGTTTAGATGGCTATCAAATTTTCGATCAGCCTGCCCAACATAATCTGGGAGGTAGCCCTTCGGGGGGTTTAATTGTTGCAGTCGATAACTGCTCTGGTCTATATGGTAAGGCTCTTTTGGGTCTTCCCTATGGGGCTTTGGGTGTAGACCTTACTTCTAGCAGTGGACATCAAGGACATCACTAGAGTGGCTTTTCTGGTCAAGGAATTGATCCTTATCCAAACAGATTCTCTGCAGGAATTGGGATTTAAAGTTGAAGCCGCTGCATTGTGGGAAACGTCGCCTTCTCCGACACAGTCTTCAGTTATACCAACGGGGGCCAACCCAGGCGGCCCTTCAAACTTGCCTAATCAAATAATTCCACTTAAACAGCATGATAAGGATGTTGGTTGGCCCTCAATTATCTCCACCCTCTGGCAAAAACTTGTGCCTTAGGCCAACATCTCCAAGTTTAGGCTTAGACTCTTCTTCGGACCTCTGCCTTAAATCCTGGAACTCTAGAGGCAACAGCACCTATTTACAGTTACAGTTGTTGAGAGATGCTGATGTCATCTGTATTCAGGAGACCTGGATGACCTCGACCCCATGTTTAGATGGCTATCAAATTTTCGATCAGCCTGCCCAACATAATCTGGGAGGTAGCCCTTCGGGGGGTTTAATTGTTGCAGTCGATAACTGCTCTGGTCTATATGGTAAGGCTCTTTTGGGTCTTCCCTATGGGGCTTTGGGTGTAGACCTTACTTCTAGCAGTGGACAATTGAAATTGCTAATCATTAACATCTATTGGCATAGAGGTGTTGGTGAAGTCAAATTGTTTGCGTCCACTATCTCTCAGACTATCTTAGAGTGGGTGCTTGCTAATGACTCAGGACATGTATTATTAGCTGTGGATTCAAACGGTGATTGTTTATATAACTACTCATCATGGGAAATATGTGAGATGAATGCCTTTAACCCTTATTATATGAGGAAGAAACAAGATGGCTACATCTGCTATACAGAGCTGGGAAATTTAGGTCTACAACCCTTGCTCGCCTACTCTCAATTCCCTGAAAACCCCATTGAATATACCTGGCGTCGTGGGCTGTCCACCTCTATGCTTGATTACATCTTTGTGGATGAATATCTGTGCATAAAATGCTCGAAGTTGGAAATCCTCATTAATATCTGGAGTGACCATGGTATACTAACGGCAACATTTAAAATCTGCCACCCAAAGGGTCGGTACCGCACTCAACTTATGGTCATTCCTAATGCATCGGGTACTGCGGTTCGGTGGTCTTCAAAAATGTTAACACCTTGAACCTCAATTTGAGGGTGATGCTGAACCAGACTACTTTCGACTGGAAAATGACAACCTTTAACACTGCAATGGTTACATCATTGGTACAAGCAGCAGTAGATGTTTTGGGCAACCACTCCGCATGTCAAATTCCAGCTAGGAGGCATACCCACCTTTAAAACTCTGATTTGGCATTAGCAAAAAATAACAAGAACAAGATGATTAGGAAACTCCGATTAGCAAATCTCAATATGCCCATTCGCTTAGGTCTTATTAAGAAGGTCAAACAAGCCTATAAAAACTACTGCAAAACAATCAAACATCAGTTAATACCACAGGACTCTGAATCAATGCTCCAGGTTATTATGAAGGCGAAATTGGGTGCCTTCTGGCATATTGTCAACAGACAAGATAGTAACCCGGCCATTGCTTTATTGAATCCAATTGCGGAACAAGGCTGGTTGGACTTTTACAACAGATTTGCCCCTATTGCCTTGGAGGGAATTAACCGCTCTACGAATTGTGACATACCAGTCCCTCTATTTAAATGGGATCCCCCAATTGAGATTGACATAGTGCTAGATCTAATCCGAAAGTGTAAAAGAACTAGAGCCCCTGGCCCGAATTGGCTAACAAACAACACTTTCAAAGCTGACCCTAATCTCTGGCCCAATCTTCTATGCATTGAGTTCCGAGACATCCTCCAATCTGGGGTATGCCCATCCTCCTGGTCCACAGCACATGTGATCCCAATTTTCATATGCGGCAGTAGGTCTGACCCTAAAAATTACCGGCCTATTGCTCTGATCAATGCGGATTGCAAAATCTTCTCTGCCTTTCTCCTATCGCATTTGAAGGATTGGGAAAAAAACAGCCATCCCCTGAGACCTTTCCAAACGGGCTTCCGTAAATCCCATTCTACCAATATCAATGGGCTTGCGGTCAAGTGCATTCAGGAGGTTGCCTGGAGCTGAACTAGGGGCCCTACTTTTATGGCCTCAGTGGATCTCTCGGCAGCCTTTGACTGTGTTGATCGAAATAGGCTATGGTGTAAACTCTCTGCTTGGGGACTGCCAAGGGGCTTAATCGTCCTCTTAGAGGGAGTCTATAACAATTCGAGTGTACGAATTCGACAAAATAAAAAGGGCGATATGTGAGCTGTGGTCCGTACATATCGTGGGGTTAGACAGGGTTGTGTTTTAGCCCCATGGATATTTAACAAATATGTCTCTGATGCAGCAGAGTATTTGATGAGGAGGGTCTTTAGCGCCAAGAATTGGCTTTGTGAAGCTTATTTGGTTGGCCTATGCAGACATCTTATTATTTGACCTAACTAAGGTGGCGTTACAGCGTCTGCTGGATGTATTCGCCAAATATGCTAAGCTAAAAGGGCTGAATATCAACCCTGCGTAAACCAAAATCCTTGCCTTTTCCAAAGGGCCAGTTAGGAAGAAAACTAACCTCTGGAATCTGGGGGGCATAAGAAAACCTTGCTCCACCTGCTTTACTTATTTGGGCTATTATGTCGGAGCTAGTAGAGACTCGAAAGGGCAGACTCATCTTCTCCTAAACAAAGCTAAGGTACTGGCCAGGCAGGACCTTAAAATCGACTGCAAATATGGCCGACTCTCTATTAGATCTGCCCTCCTATTCTTTGAGGATAAAATAGCCCCACAACTGATATATGGTCTAGAATCTGTACGGGGTTAACCATCTCCAAACTTGTTGGGATTGAAGGCAACATCTGGAGACGGGTCTTACTTCTCCCCAAGCTGTCTCTCTTGCCGCAATCCGATTCGAGTTAGGCTTCATCTCCTTAAAATCCCAAATTGAGTGGAGGATGCTTATGTGCTACACTAAACTTAAGGGACCAATATCCAACACTCTATACAAACTTGTTGGGAACAATAATAATCGATCTGGTTTCTTAACTAAATTTGCTAAATTGTGTGAAGATATTTTGTGTAACATCAGCTAAAATATAGAGCAGCTAACCACTAACCCTACAAAAACTAAAAAGATGTTGTGGGACTACGATTGGTGCCAACCTATAGATGCTTTCCATTCTTATAGCTCTATGTCTCATCTGGCTCATGAACACAAGAAAAGAGGCACTCTTTCTCCGATTCTCAAGACTTTTCCTAATCGTGACTATCAACAAATCTTACTTAGATTGAGGTGGAATATTTTCCCAACTCTGGATACCAAATTGAGGTGGAAACAGATTTCTGTGGCTGACAGCCTTTGTAGATTCTGCCATTTAGTTCCTGAAACTGCTAAACATCCTATTTTGTTTTGTACACAACTTAATACCCCGAGAGATTCTTGTCTGGATGCTCTAAAAGCTCTATTCTTGGGTTTATCAACTGAACTGGTATGGCAATGATGTTTGTGTATTGTAACTACTCGAGAGGGCTTGGCTCTGTCTAGTTTATTTGTAACCTTCATCTGGAACATATGTGATTGAATGCATTCTGTTGTTTAAAACATATAGCTTTTAAAACATATAGTCGGCCTCTTTAGACACCATTGATATTTTAATTGTTAATGTATTAACTGTATATGCACTTTCGTACTATTCTATGTATTTGTTTTCTCTTTTGTAAAGGTTTAATAAAACCATATACACATTTAAAAACAATGACAATAATAATAATAATAATAATAATAATAATAATAATAATAATAATTATATTAATAATAATGTGTTATTTTTATAGCGCGCTTATCCAAATCACTTTACATAGCGCAGATTTACATACATGATTATTCATTATTATTACCCAATCGAAATTGGTACTCATTTTATCGACAGAAAGATGAAAGGCTGAGTTGACCATGCCGGATTCAACCTTCTACTTGCAGATCAAACACAGATCACAGCAACAAGCACTATACCACCTGAGATATCTTTCTGAAGCAATTCAGAGGGTGAAACAGGGTCAAAAAAGGTCATCAGCACAGAACATTGTTAGAATAATGTATGCAAGAAATGTGGTGGCAGGTCATAATACTTCCAACCCAGCCTCCCTCGTTGTGCAGGCCACCTGAAAAAATGCTTTTCTAGCTGTGGTGGGCTAAGTTCAGGCACTATCTATGAACCAATGTTCATCATTGGTTATAAACTCCAGAAGATCTCAGGCCTATGACCCTCTGGAAAGTTCATTCAACGGTCCTCAATAAACTACCGATAGGAGAGCCAGAGCACTGTGAATCTATTTTTTACTATCAGGACCAAGAAACCTAGAGACTGTTGGTGATGGTCGGGAGAGATCTGCAGAGACTTAAATACTTTTGTTGATTGTAGAGAGGCAATTTCACCTTTTGGTTTTCAATTCAATAAGGTGTTGTGTTACATCATCAAGTACATTGTAACAATGAATACCTTCCCAAGGGACCATTGTCTTTGGTTTCACAGTTGTTCTGCTGTCCTTAAGAATTGCCATTCTGATGACAAAGCCTTAGTGTTATGCAGTGAACCCATACATTCATTGCCCTGAAACTGGGCATACATAATTCCCATCAGCATCTGCTAAGAACCCAGCCTCTGGTGCTTCTTTAAGTTAAGCCCTTTCTAGAGAACCATTATAATAAAGACTTGCTGCAAATGGCCCATTATTGTCACACGTCACAATATTCCTTCTGTACTTTCTGACACCCACTCTGAAAAGTATCTATAATTTGGACCTTACATTCATCAACTAGGCAGACGATACATAAATCATGCACATGCTCACAAACAAATCTAAATCAAATGCACCATATCATATCACAGCCCTCTTGCATATGGACACTTGGGTGACAATAGACAGATACGTAATCCAACCAAAACCGAGCTTATGATTTGCAGTATCACACTTTAAAATCCTACACCAATCCCTTGGTGCAAACAAACTGAAACTTTACCTCATCTATGACAATGGTTGAAATGCTTTGACTCTTGATGTACAGCGACTTCACAAGGAGCTGCTTTCTCCAATAGCAAATCACCTGGCACTTCATGCCTTACGTGACCTTCACACATTGAACAATGGCAGTGATTGCAGTTTCGACCTTGTGCTCCCAGACTAACTACACAGCGGATTAGGAACAGACCACATGCGGCCCCTAGACTTCTCCTGAGACGTCAAGGCACCAACACATCATAACAGCCTTTCAACAAACACTCCACTGGTTCATGATCGAATGGAAGATTCAGTCCAAAACCTTAAAAATAGCTCCTCGTGCCTTCCTCGCCATGGGGATCAGAATCCGCCCACACGACTTAACCTCATTCTACCTCACCACACTCAACCGCTCCCTTCTCTACATCGCCCTACTTTACCTTACCCCATTCTACCCTACCCCAGTGACCCAATCTACCTCACCCCACATGCCCACTCTATCCCAAACCACTCTCATCTGTATATAGTTCACTGTTGGATTCTACTTTTTTCTTTGGATTTCCCCATGGAGCAATGGTTTTCACTTTTGTTTTGCCCTTGGATTTCATTTTTGGATCTGTGACTTTGGACACCTTTCCTTTGGATTATGATGTGTTGTTTTTCATTATTTTACAGACATGCAGCTTTTCTTTTTTAATTTCCATTGTCGTTTGTTTGATTTTAATTGCATTCATGTTGCTTTTAATACATTTTTTTCTTCCAACTTCGATGTGTGGTATCATCTCATTGGTTTCATGCATGTCATGATATGGGTTTTGACATTCACTTGCACCCATTGTGTGCAGGGGGTGGGGGCACAGGGGGACATGAGTGGGAAATGAGTGGAGCCTGCTGGAAGGTGCCCCGCACTGCTGGGGGGTGGGTGTGCAAGGGGACATGATTGGGGGCCTGCTGGCAGGTGCCCTGCACTGCTTGGGGGATGGGGGTGCAAAGGGACATGAGTGGGGGCCTGCTGGCAGGTGCCCTGCACTGCTTGGTGGGTGGGGTTGCAAGGGGACATGAATGGGGGCCTGCTGGCAGGTGCCCTGCACTGCTTGGGGGGTGGGATGCAAGGGGACATGAGTTGGTGATCAGTGGTGCAAGCGGAGAGGTGGCTTGTCTGTGGTGCATGGCCATGGTGGATGGGCTGCCTGCGGGACATGACCAGGGGTGCGGGGTAGTCCCCTGTGGTGTGGTCTGCCTGCAGGGGTCGTGGAGGGTGTAGAGGGAACAGCTGGGAGGACCCACACTGCCAATTCACGTGTAGGATTCCCTGTGTACCCCCGAAATTCACGTACCCCGCTCTGACAGCTAAATTGCGTGTGAAACTTCCTGCGAACCCCTTAAATACACATACCCCACTCGCACAGGGCCTATCGCGGGTGAAACTTCACGCGAACCCCAGGAATGTTGGCCCTGTGCTAGCGAGCGGGGTACGTGTAGTTCTGGGGTGCAGCGTGAAGTTTTACACGTGAAAGGGCCCTGTTGAGCGGAGTACGTGTATTCCTGGGGTTCGCGTGCAGTTTCACCCGCGTTTTCAGCAGGGTACGTGTATTACGGGGTTCGCATGCAGTTTCACCCGCGTTTTCAGCAGGGTACATATATTCCTGGGGTTTGCGTGCAGTTTCACCTGCGTTTTCAGCAGGGTACGTGTATTCCTGGGGTTCGCGTGCAGTTTCACCCGCGTTTTCAGCAGGGTATGTGTATTAAGGGGTTCGCTTGCAGTTTCACCCGCGTTTTCAGCAGGGTACGTGTATTCCTGGGGTTCGCGTTCAGTTTCACCCGCGTTTTCAGCAGGGTATGTGTATTCCTGGGGTTTGCGTGCAGTTTCACCCGTGTTTTCAGCAGGGTACGTGTATTATGGGGTTCGCAGGAAGTTTCACACGCGAAAGGGCCCTGGTCAAGGGAGTATGTGAATTTCAAGGGTGCGTGGCAAGTTTTACACGCGAAAGGGCAACGCCCGTCAACAATACGTCACATACGTGTGCTGACGCGCTTACACACTAAGGGCCTTTGGTCCAATGATATTGCGTACGTGTGGTGACGCGCTTATGCGCTAAGGGCCTTTCCTCAAATTACACGCTGACATGCAAGATTTTCACATGCCAAAACACTCCGTATCAAGCTGGCCACGCGTACACACACGGAAGACCACGCTCCTGCCCAGAAGGCAATTTTCCTGCCCCCCATATCCCTGAGCACGCTCCCACCAGCCATCTGCTGCTGCCTGCCTGCTGCCCACGTGCCCTGCTATTTGGTGCCTGCACGTCAGCCATCTGCAGGGGTCCAGTTGCTGTGTCCACCCCTGCTGGAACAGAAGACTCCCGACTGGGATACCATCGCTCCATAGCCCAGCCCCAGGACCCAGTTGCCCACCCACTCCTGCCTCTGGGGTTGCCATGTCAGGCACTACACCATCTGGCACCACTGGCAACCCCCAGCCAGAGAGGCAGAGGGCCACCAGCTTCACTGCCACCGAAGTTGGTGTCCTGGTGGAGCATGCCCTGGGGCATTATGATGCCCTCTTCGGAACATCACGCGCCAACAAGGAAGGACGGAGAGGATCTGGGACGACGTAGTGGTTGCCATCAACGCGGAGGGGCTGGCAACCCGCGACATCAAGCACGTCAAGAAGCGCTGGGAGGACTTCAGGGCCAGGACCCTCCACAAGGCCCGGCGCCTTGTGGAAGGGGGCCGGGAACGCCTGAGTGCCATCCAGATGAGGGTCCTGGAACGCGTAGGCCCAGCGCTCCACGCCCAGATCCTTGGGAGGAAGACCCGTCTGTAGTTGAGCGGTGAGTGGCCAAGCATTGCTGTGTGAGACAGGGCATGTTCCAGTGTGCTGGTAGTCTGATGCTTGCCTGTATGTGTGACATAGGCCATGTATGGATGTGTGTGCAGGGACATCATGGTCATGCATGTGAGACCAGTTATGTGAGAGTCACATGGTTGGTGCATGTGTTTTAAAGCAACATGGGGAGCTCTATGTGGAATGCACACATGAATGCATGGCTGTCTCTGTTCCTGGACATGGAGGGGGGGTGAGGAATGGGTGCTGATGTCAAGTACATGTATGGTGCACACATGTGTGTGTGTGTGCCTGAGAAGTGTGTGTGTTACTTTGAAACGCCATGGATGCATGTGACTTTGAAGGCCACATCTTGGTTTACAGGGGACCTTCTACATGGATGTTGATGTTGATTGCAGGCGCCTGGACTGTTTCTGCATGTGTGTTGTGTGCATTCACCCATGTGTTGTTGAATGACAGGATGGAAGTGACATTTGACAGTGCCACTCATGTGTTATTGCTTCCTGTCTAGGGTATTTTGTACTGTGCCCTGATGCTTGTGTTCTATGTCTCCCTCTACAAAGCGTCAAGTGAAGAAGAGGGCGGAGACGGCGCTGTGGGGCCAAGCGGCGGGGATGCCTCCACTGGGCGGTGACTCAAGGCCCAGCCACCCTCCCAGGAATTACCATCATCCGGGAGCGAGGGGGCTGGTGCTGCGTCTGCCTCAATGGCTGTGGCGGAAGGGCCGGGTGAGCCCCCACAGGGGCTTCCAATGGCGGAAGACGGTGTGGAGACATCCAGGTTGGTGGTCTCCACAGAGGAGGAGGAGCCCGCTACTGAGCCGCACATGGGGCCTGGTGGGGGTAGTACCACTGGTGCAAGTGGTGCAGTACAGGGCAAGGGTCAGGAGGCAGCACAGGTCACAGCGGAGGGGCCTGTGCATGTCGTTGTCCTTGACCTTGTGACTGCACCATCATGCACCAGCAGGGAGGCCCCGTCCCAGGCCCGTCCGCAGGTAGGGGAGAGTGCCATATCACCTGCCTCTCCACTACCTGCGGACGAGGGGTCACACGACCGTATGGGATCCGTCCTGGTGGGTGTCGCGTTGCACACGCGTGTCATTCGTGATGACGTGCATTCTTCCTGGGCGAAGAACGCACGCCATCACGAAGAGCAGCGTCGTGACGTGGCACTGCTGGGAGGGGCCCTGGTTGGAGGGATCCTACATGTGACGCGCACTCTGGAGGACCTCTCCTCCTATGTGGGGGCTATGCGCCAGTCATTCTCCACATCGTCTTCCGGGCCAGATTCCACCAGGGCCCCCTGTGGACCTGGCCTGACCAACACAGCCAGCTTGGTGGAGATCCCATCCCTACCACAGTCGGGAGTTGGCGGTCCAGCAGGGGTGGACACCACAAACTGGAAACCAGCAGATGAAGGATGTGCAGGCACCATGGGACAGGGCACATGGACAGCAGCAGCAGCAGTAGGAGCAGGCTGTAGGTGGGAGCAATGATGGCTCGGGGCCATCAACATCGGAGGGGCAGGCATCGGCCGGAGGGCAGGAGGACCCTGGACAGGAAGTGTCTTCGATGTGGCAGCGGTTGGGCCATGCGATAGATGCGGAGCGGCAGCGGGTGGAAGAGGCACGGCTCACGATGGTCAGGGCGGAGAACTCCATGCGTAGGGCCCTGAGGCGGGCCAAGTGCCTCGAGGCCATTCGCAGGGACCTGGAGTTCCAGATGTCATCGTCCCTGCGAACCCTCGGGGCCATGGAAGAGGACCGCCTCCGGCACATCGAGCATGAGTTCGATGATGCCCTGGCCGGGACATCAACATGTGAGCCATTAGACTTGCCCGCTGCCCTTGTAAATAGTTGGATAGTATTAGGTTTCCTTTGGTTTTTTCTTTATTTTGGACCTTTAGGACAATGGACCACATTTTTGTATATAGTTTTTTTTTATTAGGTAGGAGTTTTTGATAGGTTTCATTTCTTCTTTTGTTTTGCCCTTGGATTTCATTTTTGGAACTGTGACTTTGGACACCTTTCCTTTGGATTATGATTTGTTGTTTTTCATTATTTTACAGACATGCAGCTTTTCTTTTTTAATTTCCATTGTCGTTTGTTTGATTTTAACTCCATTCATGTTGCTTTTAATACATTTTTTTCATCCAACTTCGATGTGTGGTATCATCTCATTGTTTTTATGCATGCCATGATATGGGTTTTGACATTCACTTGCACCCATTGTCTGTGTGTGAGGGACATGTCTTCATTTACATACTTGCCATTGGGGTTGTGTCATGTAATTGGCATTTCTATGTGGGTGGATGAAATACTTGGGTGGGTGTTTGGCATGTGGAGGCTGCCCATAAGGGCCAGGGATCGAGATTGTGATGACGTGTTGCCTAGGGGACATGTGTCGGGCCTGTTGGCAGGTGCCCCGCACTGCTGGGGGTGGGGGTGCAAGGGGACATTAGTGGGACATGAGCGGGTGCCTGCTGGCAGGTGCCCTGCACTGCTGGGGGGTGGGTGTGCAAGGGGACATGAGTGGGGGCCTGCTGGCAGGTGCCCCACAGTGCTGGGTGTGCAAGGGGACATGAGTGGGGGCCTGCTGACAGGTGCCCCTCAGTTCTGGGGGGTGGGGTTGCAAGGGGAAATCAGTGGAGGCTTGCTGGCAGGTGCCCCCCAGTGCTGGGGGTGCAAGGGGAGATGAGTGGTGGCCTGTTGGCAGGTGCCCCACACTGCTGGGGGTGGGTGTGCAAGGGGACATGAGTGGGGGCCTGCTGGCAGGTGCCCTGCACTGCTGGGGTGTGGGGGTGCAGGGGGACATGAGTGGGGGCCTGCTGGCAGGTGCCCCGCACTGCTGGGGGGTGGGTGTGCAAGGGGACATGAGTGGGGGCCTGCTGGCAGGTGCCCTGCACAGCTGGGGGGTAGGGGTGCAGGGGGACATGAGTGGGGCATGAGTGGGGGCCTGCTGGCAGGTGCCCCACACTTCTGGGGGTTGGGGGTGCAAGGGGACATGAGTGGGGGCCTGCAGGCAGGTGCCCCTGACTGCTGGTGGGTGGGGGTGCTGGGGGACATGAGTAGGGGCCTGCAGGCAGGTGCCCCGCACTGCTGGGGGGTGGGGGTCCAAGGGGGTAATGGGTTGGTGATCACTAGTGCAAGGTGACATGTGGCTTGGCGGGGGGGACATGCCCATGGTTGTTGGGCTGCCTGCGGGACATGCCCAGGGGTGCAGGGTAGTCCCCTGTGGTGTGATCTGCCTGCAGGGGCCGTGGAGGGTGTAGAGGGAACACCTGGGAGAACCCACACTGCCAATTCACGTGTAGGAATCCCCTGCACCCCCGAAATACACGTACCCCACTCGCACAGGGCCTATCGCGTGTGGAACTTTCTGCGCACCCCAGAAATACATGTACCCTGCTGAAATCGCATGGTAAACTTGCCCCCACCCCAGAAATACACGTACCCTGATGTAATCGCGTGTGGAACTTCCCACGCACCCCAGAAATACATGTACCCTGCTGAAATTGCGTGTTAAACTTCCCGCGCACCACAGAAATACACGTACCTTGCTACAATCGTGTGTGGAACTTCCCGCGCACCCCAGAAATACACATACCCTGCTGAAATTGCGTGTTAAACTTGCCCGCACCCCAGAAATACACGTACCCTGCTGAAATCGCGTGTTAAACTTGCCTGCACCCCAGAAATACACGTACCCTGCTGCAATCGCGTGTAGAACTTCCCGCGCACCCCAGAAATACACGTACGCTGCTGAAATCGCGTGTTAAACTTGCCTGCACCCCAGAAATACACACACCCTGCTGCAATCGCGTGTGGAACTTCCCGCGCACCCCAGAAATACACGTACCCTGCTGAAATTGCGTATTAAACTTGCCCGCACCCCAGGAATACACGTACCCTGCTGCAAACGCGTGTGGAACTTCCCACGCACCCCAGAAATACACATACCCTGCTGAAATCGCGTGTTAGACTTCCCCGCACCCCAGGTATACACATACCCTGCTGAAATCGCGGGTGAAACTTCCCGCGAACCCTAGGAATACACGTTCCCCGCTTGCTGTGTGCTGTGTGGCAGCCCTGTATACTGGTCCAGGGTTAGCGCAGCCCTTTGCGCTGGATTGGGGATTTTGATGGCTTTTCCTTGCACGAGGGGCGTTCTTGGGGGCGTTACTGGCGCTGCTGCAGGGTCGCTGCGCCACTCTGCGCCGCGGCTGCTTTTGGTGGCTGAAATCCATGAATACGCTGTGTGCCGAAATGGATTTTGGCGCATGCGGCTGGCGCAGACTATCGCACGCGGACACTGTGCGCCAGCCGCGTGCGCCACTTGTGCACTTAATTCTATGAATTACCCCCTTTGTGTTTTGTGTAGCATATATAAAGGACATTTCATTTACAGTAAAGGGGATGTATTAGGTTGCTGCTGTTACAATTGGAGTGGAACCTGGATTTCCATCTAGTTCTGTCAAATTCGAGGAACTTGGTTTGCATAGTGGAGTGACAGTATGTGCAATGGCCACCCGTATGGCCATCTGGTGTAAACCACAGAGTTCTGTCAAAGTCTTCTCCCTTTCTTGAATGCAAATAGGGGATTTTTTTTAGCAATTTGGGAGTCCTAATGATTTATCGACCAGTGATTTTTAATTATTCATCTCAAAAGATTCCTGCGAGGGTTGTATGCAGTAAGACATGTTATCTTGTTGGATTGGTTCTTTCTATCCCTATGGTGTAGTAATATTGGCAAAACGGAAAGGTGGTGGCTGGAAGGTTTTGAATTAATCATAACCATGGGCAAAGCTGTGGGCAACCCTCCAGTCCATCGTTTTTCAGCCTGCCAAGCCATTACAGAAGGGGAAAAACCATATGCAAATCAGGCTTGGTCCTACCCTAAAAGGGGCAGTCCAGCCCGAACTGCTAGGTCACATCCCTTTTGCACGAGACCACAAGCATCCCCAGACAGGTTTCAGCCTTGTTGGGCGTTATCATTGAGGAGTAGCTTGGGTCTGATGAGCCCCAACGAGGCCAAAATATGTTTGGGGATGCTTGTGATCTTTGCTTGAGACATCGTTCCTTGTAGTCACCGGAGGTAAAGCGACAAGTGTGCTGTTCAGTACGTGCTGTCTCCAAACCGTATTTAGTAGTCTGTTCCATGTGTTGCTTGTTACATGGGCTAGTTGAGATGATCTGGGCTTTCTGTGTCACTATGTACCCCATTGTATACCTGCTCTAAGCAGGTTTTATTTGTATGAGTAAACAGTGGTGGCAAAACATGTGTAATGCACCATGAAAATACCCATGGTCATAATGGTGATATAGAAAATCCATGTTTAACAACTGTGCATAAAATCTGTCCATGTGACATGGTAAATACATACCAATTCCATGCAGACATTTCTATTGGTAGAATCAACATGTAGCGTGGGGAAGGTGTGATGTAATATCGAACAATGTGTAAAAACGATGCAAACAATATTTACGCATGTTTTTTACACATTTGTTTTACACTCAACGGATATGAAACGTGAGCATCTTAGCTGTGCGCTCTCCTCTTCATATACCAGGCAAATTTGGGAAAAGAGATTACGCAAGTTTTTTTTTTTCTTTTGCATTTGGCACCAGTAAGCACATTCTATACTAAAAGGTCTGAAGTTGCAAATTTATTTTGAGAATTTGTGACATTTATTATTTTCG
Organism: Ambystoma mexicanum; assembly: GCF_040938575.1. NCBI lineage: Eukaryota > Metazoa > Chordata > Amphibia > Caudata > Ambystomatidae > Ambystoma > Ambystoma mexicanum. The sequence continues at coordinate 311,782,215 of NC_090936.1, forward strand.
TTTTTACAAAACTTAAACCGTTATTTGCTAAAACTGTATACAATTATGCTATAGTTGCAATATTGCAGATCTGACACTTTAATGTAAATATTTAATTATATATTCCATTCTTCCTCAGTTATGTACTGTTCACTCTCATGAATCCATTTTAAAATATCGTTTTTTTTCTTAAGTGAAACTTTCTTTTTCTTTCTGGAAATGTCATTACATTATCAAATATGTCTAAATTATGTATCTGTAAGCAGCACTACTATATTATCTTATTTTATATTATTTTCCTTGTGAAATGCAGAACGTAAACTGCAATGTAGATAGATTACAGAAGTAAGGACTGTTTAAGTATCTCTTGCAGAACGTGTTTACGGATCGTCTTTTATTTGTCTTAGTTTTAGTTTTGAAATTAGGCAAATAGTCTTCTCTTCATAGACTTTGCTATGAATGTTTTCAATGACTCTACAATGTAGACAACAGTTTACCCCATAAAAGAGACATATATTCAATAACTCGTGTAATTTAGCCATTGCATACTTCTTAGACATTAAAATGAATAAGTTCAATGACTCCTGAACTCAGGCAACTGTGCACTTCACCAACTTTAAGAAAAATACTTTCAAAGACATGAAAGGAGAAAAATATATATTTCCTCGTCTTTGGGATTAATGCTTTCAATGAATCTTGAATTGAGGCAATTTGGTACTGCTATATGGACTTGTTGTCCCAACATTCATCTGCTGCTTATACTCTAGGATTACCTTGACCTTTTTTGGTTCTTCTATTGTTGTAATCATTTGAATATCTCTCTGTGGAACAATGAAGTACAGGTTCCAAATACGTTAGTCTTTCTCTCAATGAATATGTGACTTGACCTGACTTCTCAGCCTTGGAATTAAAAAGTATGTTCCTCTCTGTGGGACCAGGGGCCAGAAGTCCCAACATATCTTTTTCAATTATTTTTTGACTTAGCTGCCCTTCAACACTTTTAATGATAAACGTCTTCGGGTCTCCAGCTCCCAGCATGCATTTGCCATTTTAGCATTATACCATGTCTCTGATTATTCTCCCAGCGTTAGAATGATTGAAGTTGCTCTCTGCCATACAATATCCACAGCTCACTACATGCATCAGTCTATCCCTCAATATTTCTTTGCCTACTTCCACGCAGTACAAAGATTCAGGTTTCTTTCACACTTATTGTTCGTTCTCCTCAGGCCTCTTGATTAAATGGCCACTCTCTAGAGTTGTGAAAACCTGCAGTGTTGTTTCTGGTTGCTGGGTGGGGTAACCACTCCACCCTCCACTTAGTGTATCCTCTCTGAACCTCACATTCCTTCTACCTCATGTCATGGTGGTCCTTCAACTATGTGCCCATCACCCTGTGAGTTGGCATGACCTAAATCCATGTCTAGGACATTTCCTGTTCATTCTTTACAGGCACTCATAAGTTAACATTTTGGATCCTTTTGCTATTCATTCTCAGTCACATCTTTAGCTAATACACCCAAATATTCTTCTTTTCCTCACCACCTTCAATTCCAACATCACTCATCTCAAGAATCAACTGCCACACTACTACTCAATACCATAAGTTATTACAGTCTCTTATGCTGAGCACAACTTCTCTGATCATATTCCCTCCAAACTTCATTCACACTTGAGTGGTCAGAAATTAAGCTATGAAATTTAACAGTAATGTACAACTATGTACACAGGTCACCTCAACTGTGATCGAATCATGCTATCATGTTCACATCATCCACAGTATTCCTGCCTACCTACCATTTTTTACATTGTCACAGATGACTCAAGGAATACTCTGAGTCCTAGAGACGGTTCAAGGAGGAAGTGGTATTCAAGGAGGCAGTGGAGAGGAAGGATAGCTCAGCAGCAACAAGTTTGTCTCGGAAGCAAGACAACGCAGCACAACACATGTTTGAATCCCGATCCCATGCTTAGAAACCACTTGCTGTTATTGAGTGTGTTATAAAAGAACCATTATAATTATAAATTATAATTCTATTCGAAGATTGTTCAGGGGTCTAGGTCCATCTCTCTCCTCTAGAAAACACCAATTCACCCTAGCCCAGGTGTTCCTACTCCCCAGGTTGGTAAATAAACATTGTGCCTCCCTATCTAGGTTCTGACTTATACTACTACTTATACTAGTGGTGACATCCTAAAGGGAAAAAAGACTTATCTATCTATCCTTCCTCAGATGCTTTCTAGACCAACCCTACACTATCCAGTAGTTAGTTATCTAAAAGATGTTGTGTATTTTGCGTTCAGACACTCTGCACGATTAGGTCTCCTTCCTATCACACCACATAATCCCCTACATCTCACTTTCTGATGTCTTTCTCTTACTACTCTCCTCCCTTAAACTTCATCCACCTCCGCTCCTTCTTCTTCTTCTTTCTGCATTTTCATGTGCCCCATTGAAGTCTTTTGCTCCTCCTACACCTCACCACTGCTCTTTGATGTTACTACCCTCTCTACAACACTACTACTACAACCTGATCCACAATAATACGCCATCACCCACACTACTACTACACTCTCCTCCATAGTACTATTACTCCTCCACACTACTTCACCCTCTGCCCCACTCCTTCTCCTTCCTCTTCACTACCACTACTCCACATCCCCTTCTTCTACTGAAACACTGTTCTTTCCCTCACACAAACACTTCACCTTCAGTTTCTACACCCCCTCTTCTAAACACATTTGCCTCTCTTTCATGCAAACTCACAACACATTACCAGTTGCACTCACAAATCAATTCATCACTTCCTGCGCCTCTGACCTCAGCTGAACAACCCACAACAATCTGTTTCTCTTTAAAATCTCATCCCTGTTTTCTTGAGAGTCTGTGTTCAATGTACAATCTGGTCCTATTTCCCTGCATCATGGGAGGGTTTCCATACAACAAAGCTTTCAACAAGTGCATTAAGTCCTGCCCCATTTCCCCACCTAGGGATGCAGCTGAACTACAATGGCAGCACAGTGTTCAAGTTCAGGTAGGGGGTGGGGGGTCAGGGGGTCTGGTCTGGCTGCCCTAAGGTAAGTCCAGTCTTTTTAGGTGTGATTTGATCTTTTGCCTCGGGTGGTCTCGAAGAGTCTTGCAGGTTTCATAACCCATGGGCTGAGGCTGGCTTGCCTCATAGCAGCCACGTCGGAACTCCAGATCCTCCATCTCGTGTTTCTTTGTGCAATGCTGGCTGTACAGCTCTCAAGTAGAATCTTTGCTGTGTGAGCTGGGATTCTGGTTCTCTTCCCACCTGCTTTCTCTCTCTCTGTGGGGGGTTGAGATGGTTCTGTGTTGGGTGCTGATAGTTCTATGCCTCTTTGGTGCTCTTCTCCTGGATTAGTTGTTTCTTTAAAATGGAAAGAGAAAACTAGACCAGCATTTGTGTCCACAGGCATGGGGGAATGCAAACTGGTTCTGCACATTTACAAACTGGAACATGGGGAGGGGACAATAATTTGCATCCCCTCAACTGCTGATGTCCCCCTCTGGGTTAGCACTGGCATTGGTTGCTCCCAGCTAGGCCTACCACCTCACGCTGAGAGGGGTTTGCATTCCCTCTTGACATAGTCAAGATATTAAGAGAAGAGAAGAACTGACTAAGATCATACTGAGCAACAACTATTTCCATTACAAAATGCAATTCTACCTACAGGCATCGGGCACCGCTATGGGGTCATCCAGGGCCCCATCTTATGCTAATCTGTTTTTTTACTGCTTGGAGACACCACATGTATTTGCTCATGAATACTGGACAACCAAATTGAGAACTTGAAAACGATACATAGACTACTTTTTTGTCATCGGAAAGGGAAACAAGACTAGAGGAGTTCTTAAAGTATTTGAATTCCAGACATGACCACATCCAGTTTACCATGGAAGTGGGCACCACCCCATCACACTTCTTGGATGTAGAATTGGAATTAAAGGAGGTTTCCCTCATAATGAATATATTCCATAAACCAACAGATGTAAAACATTCTCTAAATTATCACAGTTACCACCCTCTGCATCTCAGAAATAATATTCCCTACAGTCAGTTCCTGAGATTAAAACATATCATATCGGAAGAAGAAACCATACTCACCGAAAATGCTAAAATGAATGAAAAATATATCAGAAGAGGTTACCCAGACAATATAGTAGAAACAGTCTAGGCCAGAAGATCTCCTCACTCCTAAATTTAAGACAAAAGAAATACCATTCTTATATGCATTAAGATATTCGAGTCAAAGCCATCATGTAACAAGATTGATTTAAAATAATTGGAGATTGATACAACTAGACTCACAGCTGCAGACACTCTTTCAAAAACCTCCACTCATTGCATACAAAAGAGGACACAACCTCAGAGATCAACTAGTGAAGGCAGAAAGACCGAGGGTTAATACACAACTGACACTACCCAAGAAAAAGACAGGTACATTTCCTTTTCTTAATTGTAGTAACTGTAACAACATCATAAGGGTAGTCATGTTAAATACCCTCACACAGGCAGAAAGATTAAACTTATGGACTTTGCAATTTGTGATTCACACTCGATCATGTGTGGACTTAATTGCCCTTGTGGGATCTTCCGTGTAGGGCAGACAACTAGAAAAGCAGAAGAGCATTGGAATGAGCACAAGAGTAATAATAGAATCACATATGTTTGTTCACCTGTAGCAAGACATTTTACAGAGAAAAGATATATGGTGGCACAACGTAAAGTTATCATACTAGAGGTAGTGCACAAATCTCTGAGAGGAGGAAACCTGAGAAGAAAACTAGACCAAAGGGAACTAGTTTGGATAAAAAAATACTGGGAAGCATGACGCCAGACGGAATGAATGAAGATTTGTATCTGGGAGCCTTTCTTTGAAATATATGTTAAGATCAATACGTTCTGTATGTGCATGAAGGTTGTCACCGGTTATAATTGGCAGACCCTTTTGAGAGGTGAAAGACCTTACAAATGACTAACTGATAGTCTATATACTATTTATGATTGTGTTAGACATGAATTGTGAAATTTGAATAATGCATATGGTAACCGATAGTCTGGATAAGTATTCAAATTATGTTTAGCATGAATAATAATGATGAAACATCTGACGTAAAAGATTCATCAAGATGATATCAAGATGATATTAGTAAATTTTTTAACAATAGGTCCTATGTAAAGTCCACATATGTTTGTGTCCAATGTCTAGATGAATCACTTAAAACAATAGAGACTGGTACGTATGGAATCTTAAAAGAATGTAACGCCAATAGTACTTTAGTAATCCTAGACATCAAGGATACATGCAGTGGCAAATGACTAATACCACATAAGAAATGAGTTTAGAAGTAGTTTGACAATACTCGGAATTTAAGTAAAAGCGTCTACATGCAATAAACTGTGGGGTTAGTGAACAAAATACAAAATGTATAAGATTGGAAGCAAGGTCTTTTTTACATCAATATTCCACCTGGAGAGTTTTAAAAAAAATATATGTTGTATTGTATTACCCTTCGAAATTAAATAAGGAGAAGTGTTTTCACACTTTTCTTCTGAATTTATTCATCCTTCCTTGCGCAGTGGGTTTAGTCAATTACCCGGATATGTAAACCAGAAATTGGGATGAGTACCCAGAGACAGCTGTAGAGCCGGGATGCAGCTACATTTTATAGAAGGACGGTTAACACAATAAATTATATGTAATTCAAAAGGAGAGAACTATTTATTATCCATGCAGGATGGAGACCACTTGCCGTATATCAATATATTTACATATTGGAAAATATATCTGATTTGTGAAACAACCTAAAGATGTATTTGAGATCATCCAAAATGGTAGATGATACCCCGTGCCCAACTATGATACTTAAGGAGGTACATTACATTTACCCCGATCTTTTCAGTGCAGAGAAATAAACATGACATCATCACGTTAAAACGTGATGTCAGAATATAATCAACAGCCATTTTGAAATAACCTTTTTTTTCTTGGCCAGCAAAGGAACCCTAGAACTATTGGTGCAAGGAATGGGTAAGAACAAGCCAATTACTGGATTAGGATAGATGTTTTCATTACTTCAACATCTAGAAACCGGACAAGGTGCTATATGTTTGTACTTTCAGATCGAGGGGATAGAGATGCTATTCCTGAAAAATCACGTATTTCCTCGAATTAAAAACTGCGAGCAGATAAAGACTGCACTAGACCAGTTACTACAGCCTTTGGACACAGACCACTGAAATGACTGACATGTGACTTTGAATGTGTTGATTTGGAAATACCTTAACACTGCAGTCTAGACTCAACAGATATTTTATCTGTTATTATTGAAGAGATCGAGCTACCGCCTGAATATCCATAGAGGGAAGCTTTGCCTCAGCAGAAAGCTTATGATACAACACAATGTAGAACCACCTATAGAAGGTGAGAATATAATACAGTGCAGACCAGTAGAGTAAAAACAGGTAATAAGAATATATTATTTACATGAGATTTAAACATTTCTAATTTTATACAGAGTTGAATTGAGGAAATACGACCTAGAGCTCCAGGGCTTTTATGGAAACTGTGCAAAGGTTGGACTGTGTTTGCCAGACTGGCACCAGGTGAATATGAAGGAGAAAATTACATGATAGAGAAATCTGAGATGTTAATAATAAGAACAACCTCGCTTAGACCGTCTATACTAAATAGATATTCTGTTTATCTTTTTGGTTGAACAGAACAGAACAGTGTGCCTCATAGGCATGAAATATATGAAGAATAGCTCCTGAAAAAGGGAATAGAATTTCCAAAACGCGTAGAGCACAGGGCTTTATGGATTGTTGATTTGAGAAATTCTGAACATTGTGTTGTTAAAAATCTTTTTGTGTTGAAAATACAATTGTATGCATACAATGTTGTTTACTGTAAGATAACAAGATTGTGGATATAAAAACTTCTGAGCAAAATCGTTTCTATGAATACAAAACAGAAATGTTGGTGCAGAAGGGTCGGGAGTGTTCCACAAGTTTGTGGACACCTGTTTGTGTTTTCCGAATTGATACTACAACCTAATTTCAGGCTTGTTTTTCTCCCTAATACCTGTCTTAACCAAAATACCACGTTAACTTACACAAAGATATTGACCTTGTCACAACATCCATGACCATAAGCAAACAAAATTCTTGTCATCATCAAGCTGGGAGAACGTTTTGACCATTTCCATCACAGTCCTTAAGTCCCCTTCCAATCTTGCAAGAAGTAGCCAGGTCCATGTACACATTTTTCACCTATGTATTTAAGGTTTTCTACACTGTTTCTCATTCTCGACCCCCCAACGCTTGCTGAGATGTTTTCCCTCTACAAACCAAAACAGCCCTCTGCTTATAAACCTGACATCGCCTTAGCATGCCAAACTTGCTGGTGCTTCAATTTTTTACTGTTCTCCTTCCCATCACCCATCCACTCCCCCCTTCAACTAAGGGCATCACCCTTACTGGATGGACTGCTCGTGTCTCTCAAGGGCACCTTTTATGCTAGATGATCTACAGTGGAAAGGGTCCAATCCGACTCAGCGCCAACATCAGAGGGGGATTTAGCAGTTGGAGGAACAAATGCTGATGTCGTCCTCACCCACGCTCTGTTTTTCGGACATCAAAGACAAACAGCTGGGCCCCATACAGACACCCAGTGAGGTCAACATTGCATTTTTGACACCCCTCAGCTTACTGTTTGCAACAGGAAGCAATTAGTGGCAAGAATAGGTAACCGGCAGTGCCTGATGATGTGGCACTTTATTTTTTCCTGGAATCGTATAAGGTTTCAACAAGCATATCAAGTGGAACTGTTGGGTGAATAGAAATTATAGCAGTACAGAACAAGCTACAAGATGTGTGTAGCTTTATTTTACTTTGTGTCTGTAGGAGATTTTTTGGGGAGGTTCTCATTACTTTGCATTCTGGAACTTGTAGGCTTCGAGCCAGGATGGGAAAAATAAAGATACAATCATACTATGTTTGATAAACATGTTTCTTCAATGATGTTTTTATTATCAGGTTTGTTTATGGTGTGGCATTTGCTTTTAATGTCATATTTATAAAATACTGCATTATTTTAGGTCTTTAAACCCCTACATCAACACATATTTGTACCAACTTGAAATATGTGGTCAAAAAGCTATATTTCAGTCTAGCCTATACCAAAATGTGTGATCCTGCGCAAATACATTAATGTCGCTGTGCCTTTTATGCCAAAATTAGATGTACCTACATGTGATTCAATTCACAGTGTGCTCTACTTAAAAAAAAAAAAAATAAAAATAAAAACCTTTGTCATGGTTTACTTGAATAGTGTTGCCCTATAAATAATGATAGTGACCATTCCAATTCACCAGTCAAAGAGCAGGTGTTTTGGAATGTGTTTATTACCCTAAGAATCTTGATTACATTTTTAGTTGCTATTGCCTTTGCAACCTTACTCTTGCATACACTCACTCGCATATTGAACTCAATTAAATTGCATTTGTATGTGGATCTATTTTAACAGCAGCAATGCAAGTTTTGAACATATAACACATTTACAGAAGGCGGAGGCATTCCCATGAAGGGTGCCTTTACAATTGTACAAAGATGAGAACATGCAGTGAGACAATGTATGAGTGTGTAAAAAGTGGGCCAAATTCCAAGGACAAAGTGTTTCAAACTAAAGAGGAGTACTATTTAAATACATAAAATGGCATTATTAAGCATTGCTGGAGACAGTGGTGTGGTCAGATATGGAGGATGGAGGTGTGGGGTAAAATATGGCCCCAAAATGTCAGAGATAGAGAGGCAATGCTAGGCACCTATTGTGAGAGTGAAGCTGGCTGATGTTGAGACCCATTGGAAAATGCAGGCCAGTTCAAAACATTTGTTTTCTGATATAAGGCATAGTGAATGAACAAAATGAGGTGCAGTTTCAACTTTAGTAAAATACAAAGATACTGGGCCTCATTACGAGTAGCGCAGTAAAAACGGGTTATTACCGGCATGGCAGAACGAGCGGGTCCGTGCTTGTATGACACCGCTAATAGCGGGTGATTACGAGTGCGCGAGCATGCGCGAACCCTCATGCCGGTAATAGCCATACTGGCATGCCACAAAAGGCCCTCCAACCCCCCGATAGCGCCATCATGGGACCTGCCGATACCACCACCGCCTAGGAGGAACCCCTAAATACCGACCCGGTAATACCAACATGCTAATACCGGGCTCATAAAACCGGACCCGGAAATAACTTCATCGCGTCGGAAGGGGAAATGGGCCGGTGGCCATCTTTAAAAACACAATCCATTGCAATCCTCCCAAACCACCAGTTGATTCCTGGACAGCTCTGTGCCATTACTTCCAGAATGTCCAATGCTACCCGGAAGACCACCCACTGGCTGCGGAAACAGCGTTTTCCCGACGCTGAATTATATATGTTAGCGGGCACCCTCGCTGCACATGCAGATCTCATGAAATCCCATGACATGAAGTGTGAGGTGCAGCAGAAGAAGGACATCTGGCAGGAGGTAGCCCGCAAGGTGTCGGCTGTAGGAACCACCCCACGTAGTGTCAAGGACTGCAGGAAGATGACCTCCGCTTGAGGGTCCACAACATCATGGCAAACAACAGGAGGGAGGCCATGGCCACAGGCGGGGGTTCCCACTCTCCTGCCAAAATGCTCCCCTGGGAGGAGACCGCAAGCAGCTTCATAAATCCAGAGTCCATCGAGGGATTTGGGGAGATGGAGACGGGTGCGGCATCATCACCAGAAGGAGGTGAGTGACCCTGCAAATCCCTGCAGGGGAAACCATGACGTAGCAAAAGTGATGTGGAAGAGAGTCTAGGCAAGGCAATGCATGTCCCAACACCCACATGGACATATCCAAGTCCAGATGGTGGGCCAAACCCTGCCAGACAGAAATGCATGCTGAGTGCCAATCCCATAACCAACACACAGCCAACACACCTGGACCGTGCCCATGTACTACATCACACAAACCCCAAATCAACGGCATGCCACCTGCCATGCAGCGAATGCCAAAATGCCCCCTCAAAATACTGTGTGTGACACACCTGTAAGACATGAATGCATGATTAAATGAATAATGAACAGCGCCATTGTAAGCTTCTGGCATGTAACACCATCACTGATGCCCTGCATCTCTTCTACCTCCCAGGCACCGATTAGGAAGATACCAGCCAAGACACCACCGCAAGGGCATCCATGTCCCACCCAAAGAAAAGGGCTACCGCTACCACCACCTCCGTGGCAGCCAGCATGCCACACCCACAGCCAGTGTGCCTGACCGAGCTGAGACACAGCCAACAACACCTGCTGCCAGTGTGCCTGACACACTTGAGACCCAGCAACCCACACCCACACCAATTGAAGGGGAGTCCCTACAGGCACTGGCCACCACTGAGGATGACTTGGAGGACAATGTAGACCAGGAAGGAGTTCAGAAGTGACATATCCACCCAGCCCAAGCCCTGTGTCCACCCCCCGCCCCATATCCAGCCCTCACCCACCTACAGCAGTGCTGATCCCTGCCTCCATGATTCGGACCAGAGCCCCTTCCAGGAGGACAGCACCGAAAATGGAGGCCCCGTGAGTGCACCACCCACCACTCCAGCTCCCACCAACACCCTCGAGTCACGTCTGTCGAGGGTGGAGTTCTGACAGGAGTCCATGTTGGAGCTCCGGAGGCAGTACATTGCGGATGGAGAGGACACCAGGCAGGAAATTGCCACTGCCATTGCGGGGACCACAGCGGCCATTACAGCAAACACAGCCACTGTGAATGCGTCGGCTGTGCTAATGAGGGACTGTCTGGGGGCAATGACACAAGTACTTACATCAATCCTGCTCCACATGCAGCAGCCACGCCTTGCAGCAGGCGTGGAACCTGTCACCGACTCCTCATCAGCCACCACACCTGCTTCCTCAGTCATCACCAGCCCTGTGCGCCAGACCAGAAGGAGTGCAAGGCACATCGAAATTCTGCCCCCGGACAGCAAAAAGTCCCGCAAGTAGTGTGGGCGGACAATGGGAGTGGGACACATTTTTGGGGGTGAATGGGAGCATTTTGTGGAGTTTATTAGGGGGATTTGGGAGTTTGTTGGGGTGTTTGGGAGTTTATTGGGTGGGTTTGGGAGTTCACCTGGAGGTTTTGGAGTTTGTTGTGGGGTTTGTAGTTAACTGGGGGGTTTGGGAGTTCACTGAGGGTTTGGGGTGGAGTTGCCACATTTTTGCTGTTTGAACTAATACACCTGTTGTGAGAAAATACCTTCAATGGCTGGACATTGTTCATTTCGTGTGTATCCATTTAATGTGTGACAGTGTTCAGTGCCCAACTCCCAACAATCCCTGTGTGCATGTCCACATGGACCCAGTGTGTCACTGACACATGTCTATCATAGTCCCTGTGGTTCAGAAGTATATGTGAATCAGTGATTGGCGTACTGCATGGCCATCCCATGCATCACGTACTGGCCAGGGTGCTACTTCACCTCCGTATCCATCCTCATCATCCTCATCCGGTGCATGCATGTCAATGTCAGGTGGTAGTGGTACATTTCTCCGGACGCACATGTTGTGCAGCATGACACAGGCCATGGTGATCTTTGCCACCTTCTCAGGCCTATAAAGGAGTGCCCCACCAGCCCTGCTTAGGCAGCGGAAACACGCCTTCAACAGGCCAAAGGTCTGCTCAATCACAACACGGGTACGGGTGTGAACACAATTGTACTCCTCTTCATGGCTGTTCTGCGGGTTCCGCACAGGAGTGAGTAGCCACGGCCTCATGGGATAGCCTCCATCACCTGCAAGCAAATACAAATAGATGTGTGTAACTCTGAGCTGCCACCTTCAGGAAGCACAGTCATGGCCGCAGCTATTTGGTGTGGACATGCACATGTCCCTGTTTGTATGCAAGAATGTTACCTAGATGCATACTATACTGCTATGAGGTGTGGTAGTCTGGATGGCGTTCAATAGATGATGCAGGGTGAAATAATGCATGCTGAGGCGGATGTACTGTGGATGTACGACAATGTTTAGCCTCCCATTTATGCTGTGTATTCTACACTGTGCATGGTCACACTAGCCACATTGGCACAGATGCAATCCTGTTCAGTCATGCTTTGCTTGACATACCCATGGTGGCCTGGTTGTGCTTCTTATTTGTTGTCATCGATATGCATAATTGGTAAAATGTTTGCCAGTGATGTGTCATGTTGGGTTTGGGAGGTTCAGGTCAGGAGTGTCTAGCTCTGTATGCATTCTCCAATCACCGTCAATTGCCACCCAGGCGGTGTATGCACCCCCCCCTTTCCCACCCAGGTGGAGTATGCATCCCCCCCTTTCATGCCCAGGTGGAGTATGCATACCTACACATCAGTACCCCAAAGCACTGCCATGGGCCAGTTGGGCAACTCACCAAGAAGCCAGGCACGTGGTCCAGCATGTCGCTCCATGTGATGGGGTAGTGTAGAGTTGCACAGCACCATGGCATCATGCGTTGATCCGGGAAATCAGGCGCAGCAATGTGTGATGATCTTGCTGGAGTCACATACCATTTGCACATTGATGGAGTGGTATTGCTTGCGATTGCGGTACACCGCCTCTATGGCATGGGGGACTACCAATTCCACATAGGTGCAGTCCAGGGCACCAAAACAATTGGGCATGCCTGCCAGTGCATGGAAGCCTACTTTGGTGTTGGCTATCTCCTGGGCAGTCCGTGGTAGGGATATGTGGGTGCTTGCGTGCTTCAGGAGGGCATCCAGCACTTGGTTCAGCATTCGTGAAAATAGTGGTTGTGAAATGCCATGCAGCTGCCCCACTGTGTGTTGATAGGTGCCTGTGGCCAGGAAGTGGAGCACAGACACCACCTTTAGTAGCAGGGGGATGGCAGTTCGTATTTCTATGAGGCTGGCAATGTCGTTGTGTATCATGTTCACTATGGTGGTGATGGTGTCCCGGTCCAACCGGTACAGGGTGTGGATCTGCTCAGGGGTTAGGTTGAATGGGCTGGGTCTGATGCGAGGGATTGGTGGCTGCCTACGAGGCACTGCTGGCTGCGCTGGTGGTAATTGTTGGCCCTGTCTCACCCTCCTTCTCCTCCTGCATCTCCTCTGTGCTGTCTGTTGTTGCTGCTGTGGTTGTTGTTGTAGTTGCTGTTGTTGCTGTAGTTGTAGCAGTATAGGCATGTCCTCCAGCACCATGATTGCAACAGCTAGTGGTAGCATTTTGGTGTAGGAAGGGGTGTGGTGTGTGGGTGCACTCATTTTATACTGGCCCAGCCTCCATTGACTCCACCTGTGGTGATTGTGTGCACCTGTGGCAGTTGGCTTGATTTCTGGTTGCTGTTTGCGGGTGGTCCACGATGCCTGTATGGCCGGTATTGTGCATCCCCTGATTACCTCCTTCGGGATGCCGGTATTTGCATGTCCGCATGGGTTGTGATGTCCTCCTATTACCGGCATGCCGAGATTTGCTCCCTGAAGTGGCGCATGTACGTGCCCATGCCAGTATGAGGGGGCACGGTACGGGCGGTGCCGGTATTGGAAGTTTGTCGGGTTGGAATGCCCCGGACCCGTTAACGATGCCGCTATTACCATTCGGCCTTCCTTTTTTCATTACCTCCATACTCGTAACGAGGCCCACTGAGTTGAAGGAGAGTGTGCCTTAGAACTGCAATATTGCTAACTGTGTCCAATGGAGTCAAACAAAACAAAACAGGTGGTGCTGCAGATGTTGACTTAGTGTAATTTGGGAAAAGGGACCTTTGGCAGATTTAAAACCGCAGCAGTGCACATGGAAAGAGAAGATACATATGAAATTCATCGCATTTGGAAGATAAAAAAGGAGGAATGATGCCTGACATTCAAGAAAAAAAGACAAATGACAGATTGCGTTATCAGGATTAAAGAGACTAAATTTTCATCATATAAAATCACAGCAAGTAAAGAGAACGGCCTATTTCGTTTTTGTAAAAGTGAACACTGGTTGCAGTTGCTAACTGTGGCCTATCTGTGTGCATATGATTAATAATGAATCTACCTCTATTCTGATGTAGTAGAAAAGAAAGATTGTATTTATGAACAGCAGGCCTAGATGCAATACAACATATTACATGTTAAACACATTGTGTCAATGTAAAATGCTATTCTTTTAGAATTATGTATGTAGCTTGTTTTTCCACAGTGAACTGGAAGGTCTGGGCCTCTGAAACTTTGACCTCAGGACCTTGGACGGATGACCTCTAGGAAAAGAAGGTCTGACTTTCAGTTTAAATGCTAAAAAAATACAGAGGAGTATATCGGAATTGTGGAGGTGGCAGATAAACCAGCCAGCAGAAGTGACCTTAAGGTCAGGTTTCTCAATTAACTGTGCATTAGCTTCAAACAAAAAAACCTTTGAAGCCCAGCAGGGGAGGGCATGATCACATTGGCCAGCCAGATCCTCTAATCAGGTAACAGACGAGTAAATAAACCTAAGAAATGGTGGGGGCTGATGTGAAACTCAGTGGCACTTGTGGTGCTTTGAGATTGACAGAAATTGAATACATTATTTTAAATAAAAATTGCAGCATGTGTTCCACTGTGCTCATGCCGGGTTCATATTAAAGGGGCTCAGAAACCCGTCTGGACCATGTAACAATGAATCCTGTGTGATGTATACAATTTATGTTATGAAGACAATTATGATTCTGGCCTTCTCATAATTCCGAGGGAATAGAAAGTTGGTGTGATGATAGGTTATGGAAGTAAGGTTTGAATCAGGAAGGGGCAGATTTGTGACTATTTCGGCTCAGGAGTAAATTGATAAAAAATGGTAGCGCCTCCCACGAAGGGTGTGCCGAGATACGATTAGTATTTTCCGACTCGCCATAAACTATGGAACTCAAAAATATATATGTGCCTCCAGTTATCTGAAAAATGAGGGTAGCTGTCATGTTGTAGTGGGGGAATTGTGATACTATTTGAGTGTCATCAGTCCTATTAGAGATCAGTTTTCAATCTGAGAGGGAATCTTTTTTGACTTTTCGACTCTGGGGACCTATCTTTGGACTTTTGGTTTTTCCCTTGACTTTCCCACCCTATTGCTGGAGGTAGTCTGCTTCTTGACTCTTGCAAAGAACTAGCAGAGAGACAGAGAGAGCTACCTATGCCTTCAATATTGCAGTGGAAAAGGAGACTGGGAAATCGAGAAGCTAGCTCGGCCTACCACTTGAGGAGCGAGAGCAAACCCTTGACCGAAGCCTTTGACCAGATTTGTGCTGTCCTCAGAGAAGCCCTGCTGTTTACCTGGATGCTGTATAACCAAGTCTTCCCATGTAAGTAGATTAATCTAAATGCTAACAAAAGTGTGTGAGGGAATCTGCCAGCCTTAATCTCCATCTCACATAGCTGGTATGGGGGTGGTAGCGTGGAGACACCTGACACATTTTATTAAATCCAACTCAAATTAATTCCAGTATAGAAAATCACCCTATCCATTTAAATGTAATTGTGTTGGGGACTGCCTTCCTTAATCCTTTCCATTAAATTGTGGGAAGGGAGTAAGCTGTGTAGATTGTTGGCACATTGAATTGAAGTTAAATCAATGAATTCCCATATAGAAAATCATGGGATGAGTGTTGTTAGAGTTTGAAACTAACATAGTTCATGCCCAGTGTGTTAGAGCCGGTATAGACAATAGAGTACTTGGGTGACTCTCCCTTTCTGAAACCTCTGTCTTCTGTACAGAAGGAAGATGTCCATAATACCAAAATAAGAAACCCTGAAACTCTGCCACTGAAGTGAATATAAAGTGTGCAAAATGACATTTCCCATTTATTTACTTGCATCCCAATACAATTTTCCCAAAGCCCTGTATTTCATGCAAATAAAAAACCCAAACTGATTTTCCACTGAGTCCCTTTCCTAACTTTGACTTTCAAATAAAAAGCCCAAAACGATTTTCCCATTGAGTTCCTTTCTTGGCTTTGCCCTTCAAATAAAAAAACAAAACTGTTTTTTTTTATTGTGTCCATTTGTCAAACCCTGCCTTTTAATAAAAACCCAAAACAATTGTGTTACTATATTACCAATCCCTCTACCTTCCCTTCAAATTAAGGGATCATATATAACTGATACTTGGGGGTAGGGGTTGCCGGGAGAGAAGAGCATTGTGAGAACCCATGCATTCACTGGGGGTTGTTCAAATTTCATAATTGTGCAAGAAATCCTTTGTGTGTGTTTGATGTACAGTCTCTAAATGTTAACTGTGTGCTGTAGTTTTTGTAAGTGCATTAGATATACAAGTTAGTCAATTGGTGCAAGTAATTTGAAATTGTGACATTGCGTTCTTCCACGGCTTTGGTGGTTGATGTTTTGGTTGCTATTATTATTTGTCAAACCTTAAATAAATATATCTTCTTACTATACATCGGGGTGGTTCCTAGCTAATTGATCGTATAGAGGGTATTTTCTGGGGTGGTGCGAAATAGTTTGGAGGACTCACTAAAGTTGAATCTGTATAAGCGCTTTATGTGCATGCCACCTTCCATGAGGGGGAAATGAACTCCCTGAGTTGAGAGTAACCGCCTAATAAGTTGTGACAATGCTGGGGGCTCGTGGCTAGGATTTGGTAGAGAGACTTCACTTGTGACAGTGCAGTAGCAGCAGACTATTCATTTTGGTGTAATTGCATTGCAGTGGATAGAAGGTTGTGATGCATTGTGAAGGTGCAATTGAGACCTGTACCCTGGGTTCCAAGGCAGCATTTAGATGAACCATGTTGATTTTGAGTTGTCATTCTGAGTGGAAACTAAGCAGGAACAGAGTTGAGATTTTTGCCCTTACATAGAGAGTATATGAGGTGCAGAACACATTTCAGAATGAGCACCATAGAAATCAATATGGCCAGGAAGCACCTCCTATCCAAATTGTTTATTAAAAGTGAATCGGTAGAACAAGAACATGAAATGTGACAAGCCAGAGTGATGCAGGAGGATAACTCTGCAAATGTGGACATGTGGCAGAATAATGGGCTGTTACATTAGGCCCTGACAAACGTTGACATGACACAAACAAGCAAAGATTAGCACATTAAAATGGCTCAGCTCACAGCATACATGTATTTCCATATGCTGATCATGGAAGAAAGACAACAGAAAAAGTGTGCCCTTGGTGCAAAATCAGGCTGAGCTTTTGAATCAAGCCGGTAAGAGCTGAAACAATTAGAAGCAAAAGTGCAACAGAGCCAAATCTTAGAGCTAAAATAAGAAAATATAATTGAACAGCTAAAAGGTGAGTTGAAAACACAGCATAAAGAAAATGTAAAGCGAAGGCTCAATTGTCTGCACTGCAAGGGGAATATAAAGAACGTGTTGACCATCTGAGCGCAAGCCAACAGAAATTAAATGAGCAGGTTGTTCACAATAGAGCCTGCTTTGAAGACATCTTCACATTTCAATCACAGGTAAACAACTGAAAGCTGAAAAAAGACAGTTAACTATTAAAGGGGTTGATTCTCGGGGTGAGTTTGATCAGATGCACAATGATCTGAACACCTTGAAACAGCAGAAAGAGCAGGTGAGGGAAGAAAACAACACATTACGTTTAGAGAATATTGCCCTGTTTCAGGAAGTACATCAGTTAAGGATGGACATGGAGAAAAGTTAGTCATGTTTTCTGGAACCTATGGACAGTAGGTTACAAAATGCACAATTAATTGAACGTGTGAGGCAAGCAGAGATTGACCCAGTGCAGGCAGCACAGGCCAGAATAGCGCACAGAGAGGCGATTAGTCACCTGAAAACCAAACTCTCTTAATATGCACAGACGGTTCAAGCCTCACAGAAGGTAAATGAGTCCCATTGTTAAAAGGACAAGGGATGAGTCTGAGAGACCGATTAATGGAACAAAATAAAGTGCTAGAAACGACTCAAGCACTGGTGTCAGAATTGCAACTCAGGCCTCTGCATATCACCAAGAGATAGGGACTGAGAAAAACAAATGTGAGAGATTGGAAAGTGAAATAGTCAAATACAAACAGGCTTCTAGGCACCTTGACGAGACACGGTAGGGAAACGCACCCTCCAACTACGGAGTGATGGCCTCATTACCAGGGACCTCAAGCCAACTCACCACCTCATATGTCCAGAGTGCAGCTGACTTCATGCATACCAATTCTCCAGAACAGGGAAATATGAGGCAGCTGGACTCAACCAGGCCTAGTCCAACTGATCTAGAAGGCCTGTACTTATACAACATCGATGAGGGTTCAGGGTTACCAATTAGAATGGAAGGTGGCCGGACCAGTGGGCTCTGGGAGTTTAAAAATACAATGGAATGTATTTCTGACCAAGAGGTCTCGTACGATGAAAAGATCAGTGAGTTGGACCGGCAAAAAATATGAAGTTACATAGGGATCAACTTGTCTGCTTTACAGAAATAGAAGAACCAGAGTTTAGACATAAAAAGAGCATCTTAAAAACCTCCACACATTCAGGGCATTGGCGGGAATTCCCTGCCATCCTTGGAAGGAGGGAGAAGGAGGATGAGTACTCTCCGGTCAGAAAAGGGGAGTGCAAAGGGAATTACCCTGAGAGCCCACAGCACCACAGGAGAGAAGAGTCCAGACCCTGTAATTCTGGGAGGTATTCCCAGTCTCATAGAGGTAGGGAGCACTTAGAGGACAGGGAATAGATCACCAACAGTAGCAGCTCTGAGTCAGAGAATGATTCGACTCAGGTGCAGCAGAAAAGGAAGGCTGCCAAACAGAACAAAGGTCTGGTGGAATATCCAATTCAGCAGATAAAGTCCATAAAAAGCTTCATGACTCCCTACCATAAGAATGCCAAATACTCTGTATGGGAGCATTTAGAGCTTTGTGACCAAATGATGATATTATTTGGTATTAAAAATGATGGGAATTGTATGGAATTCGCTAAGTGGGCATTCTCCCCTGAATACTCCAGCTTCTTTGCAGGGCTGCAGGACCAAGTTCACCAAAAATGGTCCACCTATTAGGTAGCCATTCTGAAACACTTTTCAACCCATAGGAACCCACAGGAGGGCTGCAAGGCGGCATACAAGCTGCAGTGTGGGGAAGAACAAGCACCTAGAGAGTTTTTGCAGGAGCTGAAACAAGCATTTGCACAGACTTCTAGGTGGGTGAACACCAACAGCCGGGAGTTCATCAACACCTATTTTCATGCAATCCCAAGCCTGAGGTATTTCTTGGCTTTAAACAGATGTCCAAAGGACGAATCAATCTTGCTGATGCCTGTGAGACCGAGGAGCAAAAACAGGAGTTGAAACAGGTGTTTCTGGATTTTTAGGATATCTTTGCTGTGGATTCATATGATTGTGGACGCACAGAGATACATTCAACCACCATACCCACGGGCCCCGAGATGGCTAAAGTATTGGTGAAGCAATACTGATTACCTCTCACATCCATGGAGTCACTCACAGAGATTCTAAAAAACCTAGAATCTATAAGTGACTTCAATCCAGCAATCCAACTAAATCAATGCTTAGGATGGAATGCCCAATGGAAGCCCTTTTTTATATATTGCTATGTCAAAGTTCTTTAAATCTGGATGATGAACCCTTGTATAACGCCCCTCTCTTTGGACCTCACTGAGCCAAGAAATAGGTTTGTTTTGCAAATTAAAAGGTTTATTTGAATAATTAAACAATATATATATCACACATTTATGAACAAAAAGTATATTTGAATAGCACACTTATGAATATGGACGGTAATCAACAATGGATAATATTACAAAAGTAACAATCTCTTTAATCACTTATGGAGTATGGATATGAAGGATACTGTAGCAGAGAATACTTTATGTGATTCCAGGAAATGCAATAATGGGAAAGAATGCAACACAGAAATAAACTTGATATGATTTCAACAAAAGATAATATGATCACTTTTTCCCCTGGGACTACTCACTCCCCCCCTATGCAATATGAAGAGATGGAAATGAGGGCACACAAGTTTCAAGAATGCAATAAAGAATGCAGTTCAATTCCAGTTTCCCCAGCAAGCTTAGAGAGACACAGGAATGATTTTAAAACACAGGTCAAAATGCTTTTGAATGTGATTGCAATGGATTGGAAAATATGCTAAATTGATTTTAATTCACTGAAGAGATTCAGGATGAGTGATAGTTACTTTAGAAAGAAGCATGAAGCAGCTATTTTTACAAGTCGTGAAATGGAGCTAAATTGCAATTCGCTGCAATTTTTCCGCATGCGTAAATCGCGATTACGGAAAAACTATAATGAATTGGAATGGGCCCCATCAAGATCTGGTCAAGGCTTTCGCTTCACTCTTGCCACCGGACAGGTCTCAGGCCCTCTGGGTTCTGCTCTCAGCACTGCACGGCGGTCTGGGTCTGTTGAACTGGATCTGATGGGTCTGGTTACAGCACTGCTCTCTCTGGATCTGGATCTGGGTTCTAGCACAGGGTTCTTAGCTATAAGCAAACATCACAGCCCGGCTGTTGAGAATCAGGTTGCAAAAGATTCTGAGGCCTGCAGAAGAGGATTCAGCTTGTGGATTAGGCCTCTCTGCTTCAAGGTTCTAGAGTTTGGTTCTAGAGTTGGTTCTAGATCTGGAGTCTGGCATCTGGAGTCTGGATTCTAAGTTCTGGTCTCTCGAGTCTTTCGGCAGGGTGCTGCGCAGGAATCAGTTGAGTAGTGGAAAGTTGTGTGTCTCATCTGTCCTGAGCAGTCTCTATTTATGTGTTTCCAAAGTGGGTGTGGAGGCTGATTCTACATGCCCAACCCCCTAAGGATTTGATAGGTTAGAGAATCTCCTGTCCCCTGACTATAGAAAATGATCAGCATGTCATGAGGCTTAAGGAAAGAACACTCCCCTTTGCTTTTACTTAGAAAATCAATTTTTCATAACAAACATATTTCCAAGGTGCACAACTTGTTCATGATACATACACACATCACACATTATTTAAGGTAGATTCTTGTCCAACTCTGATCTTCCTAGGATCTTTGGTTCAGAAATGACAACTTATTTGCGATTTTGGTGGGTTTTCTAATATTGGTTCTGCACCAAGTTTGATACATGCATGCAGATCCTCCATGGGCATATTACTGTAAGTTCTTATGTTCATAGCAAAAATACTACAGCTGCAATCTTAATAAATCCCAGAGTTTGGTTTCAGAACATCACACAGTGTCCAGCTTAGTCTTGAACTGTGTGTGAATTTGTCATTTTAAGAATCTCAAAGTTTGACATTTCTTTCAGCTTGTTAAAATGTGTTATAAGCAATTTCATAAAACATACATTTGCTTTCAATTCAATACACACAATGGTTTGTCTCCGCCCCCAGACGTGTGGCTCTGACTCAGAGGTCACATGTCTTGTTTCCTGCCAGGAGTTGTTGATCAGGCACACCCAAATCAGCATATTCTATTCAGTTGAAAGAGTCTATTGTCTCGTTCCTCCTGCCAGCAGGGGAAATCTCCTCCCCTCACAACAGTTCTAATTAACATGTCGATGCGATATCCTCTGCTGTTGGTAGGAAGGACAAGGTGTGAAGGGTTCCCATGGACAGAAGGCCTCTTGAAGTTTTGATTAAATCAGATTCCTTCTAGTCAATTGCAACAGAGTTCCTTGTGAAGAAAAATGCATTTTATCAACTTAAAATAAGCAATATATCTTTAAATCAAGCCTTTTTCAACATGAAATCACTATGTAGCACTCTATATGGCATTTTGATGGAATTCTCTTCTTTGGCATATTTAGCTTCTGAAACACAGCTCTCCTGTCAGAATTTAGAGATCGCCAGCACCTGTCGGAGGCGAGCAACGGTATCACACCCATTTTTGACAGCTGTCTTTACATCAGTATCTTTAAAATAGGATTTTGCTTGATAGCGTATGATTCTTTGCTGGTATTGTATTGATGTGGATTCTTGCAATAGAGTAATGTGGAACACCCAACAAGAAGTTTGGATCTTTTTGGTGATTTGTGAGCCATGATTTTAGCACATTTTGACAATCAAGAAAATTAATTCCCAAACAGCTCTGTGTTGCTTTTGGCAATCAGCATTGCTTTTTCCAAGTGGTTTCAGGCTGCTTTGTGGATGGCCCAATGGTGGTTTTAGGCAATGATCTCCTGTGCTCCCTAAGATAGGCAAAAGTGGATGGCAGCCTATCTTTCAGATTTTTACTGCGCATTTTTGGCTGATTTTGAGCGAGCAGCATGCTTTCCAGTGGCCATTCTGATGTTTCTGCTGCCAGCAATGCACAGTACCGTTGCAGTGCTTGGATGAGTGGGTTGATGCATCCCACAAATGCCATGGGATAATTTGTCCAATGCACAGTACCTTTAACAACCCGGTCCTGGGGATGCTCAAACCCAATGGCCAATGGAGACTTTGTGCATACCTAACGGAGTTAAATGAACAGGTCCACATGTCAAGATGCCCCCTTCCCTACATCGATCAGGGACTGGCCAGATCCAAAGGTCAAAGGTGTACACCACCACTTACGTGACCAATGTTTACTGGACAGTACTCGTTCTTTCAGGGGGAAACAATACACATGGACCCGAACCCGCTTTGGATACATAAACTCTGGCAACAAATGTAACATCTTCCTACATAAGGCCATGCCTGATTTGGGCAAAAGGGGAAAACTGGCCTATGTAGATAATGTCTTAATCAAGAGCTGAACTGTGGAGGAAAATATAGCGGAAATACGCTATGTTCTGACCCAGTTGCTGAAAGCCGGAGCAAAACTGTCCATTCAGAAGGCACAGTGGTGCAAGACCCGCGTGAACTTCTTAGGGCATGAAATCACCCCTGATGTGGAAGCTTTATTGAAATGGAAAGACCCTACTACCCTGCAAGAACTAAGAAGCCTTCTTGTCCTCACTAATTACAGTAGAAAGTTGATTGAAGGCTATGCTAAGGTCACTCGACCCTCGGTCCATTTATTAAAGGTTGGGGTCAAGTGTGAGTGGGGTCCAAAAAAATCCAAGGCAGTAAAACAACTAAAGAAAAGCCTTTCCCAAACCCATAAAGAACAAGGGGTTCTTGGAGACAGGGTTCTCAGATACTAGCTTAACAGCAGTATTATACCAAAAGCACAAAAAGTTCAACAAAGTAATCTCATGCACGGGCAAGACTTTGTCCTCTGTGGAGGAAAAATTCAATGATTGCGAAAAGGCACTGCTGGCAACGGTGTGTGCATTGAAGAATTACCGCCCATTCATCCAGTGGGAACACATCAATGTAGAGACTCCTCATCAACCCTTGAAATATCTCAAAAGTGACCGAATCCGATCAGGGAACGTAAGTAATTCCAGAATTACTTCCTGTATTCTGTCCATGCAAGGCTTTCCTGTGGAGGTCGGATATGGTCAAAACAAGAAGGATTGGCTGATTTGCATGGCTGTGCTCAAGAAAACTGTCTTGAGGATGAAAGTCTAAGGACCAATGACAATACAGAGTCGTATCTTACTTCCCCGCACAAGGTCTATGAGGAAAAGACATGTCAGGGGATACCCACAGTTTATGTGGATGGGTGCTCCTACCATGTTGACAATCATGGGGAAAAATAAGTTGTGGCTGTCATTGGGAATGCCTAGGTGAGTGATGCCCCAGGACCCTCTACTGGGCACAACATATGTCCTCAATGTAGTCAGGTGGAAGAGTTGATGGTGGTACATCAAGCTAGCCTGTAGCACACCATTAACTCAAAGAACTGGTCTTAATCACTGTCTCTGATTATGTCAGGAATGGGTTTGTGGGATACCTGATTAACTGGAAAAATCAAGGTATGCTATGTGCAAAGAATAAACCACTAAAGCATGGGAAATTATTTGAATCATTTGATGATTTGGTATCCTCTAATGGATGACCATCTATTGGAAAAAGATCAGAGGTCACTCCAAAATAGAGGGACCAGACAAAACTGGAAATGTCTTGGCTGACCAGTTGGCCAAAACCAGAGCCATTCATGGTGGATCTCATAGAAACCGAATCCCTGTTGGGGCAAATCCAGGTGACTGCTGTTACCAGGTCCCAAACCCATACCAATAATGAACACTCAACTGCCCAGTGGAGTAAAGAAACCTCAGATTCAGATTTGATTACTGCACAAAAAGAGGACCCAATTATTGGGAAATGTTATCAGCATATTGAAGACCACGTGAATTTTCCTCTGACAGAATCTGATTATTTATGTATTTATTTTATAGTTTAAAACAAAATGTTTATTGTTCTTTCTGCTTGATTATTCACAAGAAGGACATAGAAATATTTCCATTATCATCAATCCTCCTAATTTTAAAAGAAAAAGGAAAAGAGACATTTAGAAAAAAAGAGAAGAAAAGGGGAGGAGGAGAGAACAACAAGAATAGTAAAAAAAAGATTGAAACAGGACAGGATTTCATCAGCTTTTCCATTTCCCACAATTGAAACACGACCCTTGTTACCCTTCATTTGGGATTATGCCTACACAGACAGTTTTCAAGTTTTCCTCCACCCCTTTCCTTTGATCATGATGGTCCATTCGCATGACATTGGGCATTTATTTATCAATCAACTCAGGGTGTACAATCACACATTCCACCAATTTCAGCACTGCTAAGACAACATGCTTTCTTTCCCCCAGCAATATCCATTTAGCATTCTCACCATTGTCTAGCCATCTTTGTTGGGGGCTGTGAAATATGCACCTTCAACAATTTCAACTGTATCTCTGTTAATGTGTTGCAAGAGGCGACCAGATGGCATAATGTTTCAGCAGTTCTCATGGTCCCACAATATCTACTTTGGGCATCTTCTTGGCTGATCATCCTTCATGATATGATATGATATGATATGATATGATATGGCATTTATAACGTGCCTATACACAAGTGTTTCAAGGCACGATGAGGCAAGGGAGGGGAACAGAGGGACGACAGAGACAGCGATCTTACAAGACCAGGTGACATTGAGATCGGGCAAGTACAGGGGAGGTGGGGAAGGGGAAAAGTGCGAGGGAGAAGGGGGAGGGGAAGTTCAATACATAGGTTGAACAGTAAATAAATAGAAACAATAAATCAGAATAAATAAGAAGTGCGGCCAGCTGGTGGCAGGTGCAAGGGTAAGCGTAGGCATCAGGTGTTAAGTGCTGGTAGGGGCTGTAGGGATACAGAACCAGCCCCAGAGTGCAAGGGTTGCCAGGGGGCAGTGCAGGTGTGCAAATGATGGGGAGGGGAACTGGGCCAGAGAACAAAGGGTAGCCAGGTGACCAGTGCAGTTTCAGTTTTAGTTTCAGCCAGGATTTCAGCAGGGGAGAGGAGGAGAGAAAGAAGAGCTTTAGGTGCTTCCGGAAACTGAGATGGTTCTCCTCAATTTTCAGAGAGGCAGGGGGGTGTTAGGGAGAATTCTCTCTTTAGGTTGAATTTCCTAACCTATTGAGTCCCCCAGCAGCTTTGCTGGATTTCTGGAGTTTGTTTTTTTCTCCTGCCAAGAGAGAGACTCTTTTTCTCCCTCTCTTGGACATGATTTATGGTGTTCCTTTGACTGTTAATGGCCCTCATTACGACCCTGGCGGAAATCGAAAAACGATGGCGGAAATGCAATACCGTCATCGTATAGCGCTCGGTGCGATTATGACCCGTCACCGTAAAGTACGATGCCATTAGCGACACCGTAGTGAACGCCAACGCTAACTGCACCAAGTACGCGCACGCGCGCCATGCCAAACCTTAATTACCACCATGGCGCAACGGTACGCGAATTCTGACCCTAGCGGACATGTACCTAACGCCATCAAGCATGGCGGAAAGTACCATTCCGCCATGGTGAGAAGTACGGCATCGCAAACCAACCGTAAACGGCCCTACTGAGTGCCTGTACACCACTCCCTGGCCACATTGCACAACTCCTCGTAGGTGCAATGAAGTCACACAATGCAACCAGTGAAATGTACAAGTCACCCATGCATGCCAACGAACAAATGAATCTAGGTGCTCCAAGTTCCTTGTGAGTGGCCATCCATATTTGCCATGGCACCATTGCCGCACTGATGCAGCACAGGCATGTGAAGGTTCAAGTCCAGCAACATGAACAGAAATATGAGACAAACAAAAACAGGCCCCCCCATCGACTGACACCAGTGTAAGGCAACATTCAAAGCAGTATCCTGAGTGAGACTGCACCAGCCCTGTACTCCTGCCAGTAAACAAACCAACCATCAGCATAAGCATGTACCACACAAGTTGGCAGAGTGACTGAGCAGCCAGGCTCATCTCAAGAGGGGCCAATGGGAGCTGCAGGGCACAGATGGCACGAATACAGAAGCTATTCCAAAGGACATGACCTCAGTCTCCCTCCAAGAAACGCACGCAAACACAGGCACCTGTGACCAGCCATATTCTGATAATCACATCATTCCACCAATCCACCTGGCTGACCGGCATCTGTTACACAAAAGCTAATCCCCCACCCCTGAGCATGACATCATTAAAACAGTCATAGCCCCTATCCCTGACCACACTGGGCTTCGTAGGCAAACGCGGCCAGTACAGTACCACGCAACTATACTCAGAAGCCGGAACCCAATGCAGATCTTCTCACAATACATCGCTCCACAAATAGGAATATGCTACATTACTTGCAAAGAAGAACGCTACACGGTTAATATCAGAATAGAAATTTAATGCACAACAAAATCACCAAGCCCATACAGCCATTAGGTCATGAACTCCAAAATATATTTCATTATTGTGGGCTGCATCCGCAATAAATGACCAGCTTCTTCTTGTGTGACGCCCTGTTCCTTCATGGTACACAGGGGCTACATTCACGTTCAAAAAGGCAACATGGAAGCGCCTAGAACCACAGGGCCGTCCCATTAGGTAGGCACTAGTCCAGCTGAAAAGTCGATATGTTGCTCCTAGCCACTAGTACTGCGTAAGGGCATGTGGCCCATTGGCGATCGTCCCATAAGATCGTAATGGTGCTCCACTGATTAACACGAAGCAGCAGGTGTCGGGAGTAAAAGCCATCTGCAGGAGTGGCATACAGATGGCAGCGGCAAAAGGGGAGGAGATACCTGTCACCCAAATGAAATGAAAAAGAATAGTATGGGCATCAGAACTTCATTTGAATTACTCACATCAATGATCACACTAAATCCACAGCCATATGCATGCTAGCCCACTCAAAAGGATTATTCCCACCCAAAAATCACTTGCGAATCATAACTATAAAAATCGAGGTGAAAACACTATTACAAACGAGTGTTTGTGTGCATGCGTCTGTCAAAACAGAATCCATTAGATGGGATTAGTAACGTGCATAGACACAAGTGTTTGAAGGCGCGTCGAGACAGGAGGGTTCAACAAGGGCAGATAGACGATGGTCCCACTATGGCAGCTCTGCATCACATAGCGCAGGGGAGGTGGATAGATTCCAAAAAGCCCTGTACATGGCAAACTCTCCATTAAATCATCTGTCCATGCATCCATACATCATTCCCTCATCCCGGAATAAAACGCCTGATTATTTACTCACATAACATGTGAAATTTCCATTGAGTCTGTGCGTGATGCAGTCTGCAAAATCCACTGTGCTCCAGGCCGGAATTCCAGTGTTATGAAGTAACATGTATTTGGGAACGTCCTGCCTTATCGTCCACTACGCTATTGCGCATCCCATACTATTCATATCAATCATTGCATTCTCGCCATGGCCCCTGTCCCAAGGACATTAAACAATAGAACGTTATATTTGCAGTCAGACCTGTGGGCGTCTCCTCGCCGCTAGCTGAAAACCGAAAGCGCCGTCCTTCGAATTCCTCATTTGCAACATCACGTCGAAAAGGCATCTGTGACCGCTTGAAATCACAAATTCATCCATGTAGTGCGGCAGTGTGTGAAAATGGCAACTGGCTTCACTCACAAATGGGACGCCCCGCCCGTTGGTGAACCTCGGTACAGTGCTGCATGAGGGTCCACCGTTAATCGAGTACTACATTCCACTGACCCTTCACAAGTTTGTTCGCGACTGCAAAGATAGTATGTGAAACAATGGGACCATAGCAGAATGAACATATGAACCAATATTTCACTGCCATCGGGATCAAATACATGATTGTAATAGCAAGATGCCATGCGTCGAATTGCAGCGTTGTGTGCGGGACGTGCTCGCCCAAAGGGGGTTTGCAGCTTGCACAGGTGGAATGAATCACCACAGGTGGAGGCTATACAGCCTGAAAACACATAAATTGCACACCCAACCCCCTCCCACAACCACACCCACTCCAAAATGCTACCGGCAGGACTAGCGATGTTGGCCCTGGGGGACCTGATAGCACTGCAAGTACTCCAACTTCAAGAAGAAGACGAACACCAACTACTACAACAACCGGCCGCACAGAGGAGACGCAGGAGGAGGAGGAGGGCAAGGCAGGGCCAGCAAGGCCCGCCAGCACAGCCACTACCACCACGCAGGCAGCCCGCAATCCCACGCCTCCGAGCACATCCGTTCAACCTCACGGATGAGCAGATCCACACCCTCTACCGTTTGGACCGGGACACCATAACCGCCATTGTGGACATGACACAGGCTGACCTTGTCAGCATGATAGATAGCCCAACCGCCATCCCACCCCTACTGAAGGTGGTGTCTGTACTCCACTTCCTGGCCACAGGCACCTACCAGCACACAGTCGGACAGTTGCATGGCATTTCACAGCCAGTGTTCTCACGGACACTATTGCAAGTGCTTGATGCCCTCCTGAAGCACGCAGACGACTACATCTCTCTACCACGCTCGGAGCAGGAAATTACGAACACAAAAGTGGGATTCCATGCACTTGGCGGCATACCGGGTTGCATTGGTGCCATCGACTGCACCCATGTGGAATTGGTCGTCCCACATGCCATGGAGGCCCAGTACCGCAACCGAAAACAATTTCATTCTCTTAATGTACAAATGGTGTGTGACTCCAACAGGATCATTACACATTGTTGTGCCCGATTTCCTGGATCAACCCATGATTCTATGGTCTTGAGGAACTCTACAATACCACGCTACATGGAGCGACACGCAGGGAACAGATCCTGGCTACTCGGTGAGTCTCATTTCATGCATGATAATGTGGGGTATGTGATGCGGCAATGACCTGGCAGGAAGGGGGGGTGCGTACGTAGCAATGTCATTCCACAAACATCCTTTATTGTCCACATACAGGTGATGCCGGGTATCCACTGAAGAGATGGCTCCTTACACCACTCCGGAACCCACAGAACCAGCATGAGGAGGACTACAACCATGCCCACTCACGTACCCGTGTAGTCATAGAACAGGCATTCGGCCTACTGAAGACTCGTTTCCGCTGCCTCAGCAGGTCTGGCGGGGCACTCCTGTACCGCCATGAGAAGGTTGCAAAGATGGTGATGGCATGTGTCATGCTACACAACATGTGCGTACGTAGAAATGTGCCCATGCCCCCTGACGCAGACTGCAAGCAACTGAAGATGGCCATGATGAGGGTGGGGATGTGGCAGCACCTCAAGGAGTCCGCGAGGCACAGGAGGGCCGTGACATTCGTCAGATTCTCATAGATTCATGCTTCTAGCACTCACGCCTGGTGGCTGATACATGGACACGGGACTTGTGGCACTGTGTGTGTCTGGAACATGCACAATATGGACTGTACGCCTATAAAGGCCTCGTACACAAAGATCAATGTCCACACATCTCATTGGATGATCGTGCATTGTTTATAGCATATGTGAAATTATGTTACACACCCCATCGACCCGCCACCCAAGTGAGCCCAACACACCCCCTCCACCCTCCTACCTCCCCCCAGAACACCAGTGTCCAAAGATGCTCATTGTCAGTGGGCAGACGCTATTGCAAGCCCCCTCTCCGGGTATCAGGGGCACCCCTGCCTGTGGAGTGCAGGTTCCTTCCTCCCAGATCTACGTTGGGGGCTGCCCTGGACGGAACTTGCAACGGATGATGTCTCTGCCTGCTCACGTCCATGCATGTCCCTAAGGGTTTGTGAGAGCTCAGTGAGCACACGGCGCACAGCGGCAAGTTCAGCACATACGTCTTTGGACGTCGCATGCAGTTCCCCCCTCAGGCTCTCGGTGCTTCTCTCCATTTGTACTCTCAGGCTCTCGGTGCTTCTCTCCATTTGTGCCCTTAGTGTCTCTGTACTTCTCTCCATTTCTGCCCTAAGTGTCTCAGTTGATGTTTCTATGGCTGCCTTAGTACCCCCACATTCATCAGCATGGTCCTTGAGGAGTGTGGCCAGTTGCTGCTGTTGCACGATCACCTGGTCGAGGGACTGTTGCCTCTGCTGTGCCATGGCCATTTGCGGTGGTGTCACAGAGGGGCTGGTCACCTCATGTTGCCTTGCCACAGGGCTTGTGGGGGATGGCCAGTCGTCGTCTTGTGGGTGCCCCTGCGTGGTATCCTCATGGTGTACGGGATGAAACAAACAGGGGGATTGAGACAGGTCATGGATGGATCCTACATCGACATCCCCGTTTTCTGTGTCGGAGCATGCTGCCATTAATGCAGTGTCACCTATGGTGCTGCTGCCACCAGAAGCAGTGCCTTCTGTGGCATCCATTGGGGGGACCTGTGGTGGTGCTGTTGTGGGCATGCTGGCTGCTGGGGTGCCTGTTGAAGTTCCCTCCTGTGTGCTGCCACTTGATTTGTGCTGCTGCCGTGTCTTGATCCGTGCAGCTGAGGTGGAGGGTCTTTGGCCGTTGGTCTTGGCCCTCTTTGCAGATGTGCTGGTAGGGGCGTCCTGGAGCTCGTCGTTTGAATTGGACCCTGTGGTGGAGTAAAGGAGGGCGAGCGTTATTAATGGGTCTGTGGAAATTGGAATGGCAATGTATCACATGCATTGGGGTGGTACCTGAGGGTGATTTGGGTCGGGGCCTTGGAGGTGGTTTCATTTTTGTGTGGATTGAGGATGCAGTTGTTTTGCAGCCTGCAGTTAGGGTGTGCCTGCTGCACGTGTAGAGGGTGTTTTTAGGATTTTTAATTATTTATGTATTTAATGTGAGTTTTAAAGTGCGCTATCAGGCCAATGTATGTGGACGTTCTCCTGGACATGTGTTACTGTTGCACTATGTGCACACATGGTACTTCACAAGATTGGACATTGTGGATTTAGCATTGTTTTATTTGGCCCACCTACCTGATTCTTCGGATGTCTGCACTCCTTTCTCCATCCCTCCGACTCCCTCTATAATCTCCATTCCAATGGTGGAGGCACAGATTTCTTCCCAGGGGGTCAACTTGATGGGTGATTCCGATCCTCCACCGGTAGCTGTGGCAATGTTACGGTTGGTGGATAGTATGCTCCGTACGCGTATCCGCAAGTCGTCCCATCGCTTTCTGCATTGCTGTGGGTTGCGGGGTGCGGTCCCCACCGCACTTATCCGCTGTGCCACCAGGGCCCATATGGCCTTCTTGTTCGCAAGTGCCGTCCTGGTCATTTGCGTCGAGAAGATGACGGCAGCATTCTCCTGGAGGGTCTCTGTGAGCACGGTGAGTTCCTCACGGGAGAAGTGGACCTGCCGCTTGCGGTCGCACGCTTTTTTCGCTACTTTTCCCATTTTTATTGCTTTCACTAGGGTGGATGACGGGTTGGGATGTGTCTCAGGGTAGTATTTTTTATGGTTTTGTGGGAATTCTGATTTTATAGGTGTACGGCGTGCTGTTTCCCGTTCCGGGACCATGTTTTTACTTCCGTTTCCGTATATTTACGGTCACCGTACTTTCCGATTGCCGCTCATTACGGTGACCGCTAAAATGGCGGAATTGCACCTAGGGCGCCGTACGACGGCGGTGAGGGGCGTTTTGGGGACATTTCCGCCATCGCGGACTTTGCACTTCCGCCATGGCGTAGTGCTCGTGCCCGATGGGTCGGAATTAGCCGCACTTTGCTCCGTCGTGCAATGGCGGAAACGCTATTTACGCTATGGCGGTCAGGTCAGTCACTTTCCGCCAGGGTCGTAATGAGGGCCAATGTGTTTTATGGGCTATGGGGTCCTTTACTCGATAGGGTCTCATGTGTTTTTACTATGTGTGTTACACCGCACCCTCCGTGCAGTAACACAGGGGTGTCATAGTGACACCCCACCATAGACTCCATACCCTGGGACTGACTACTGTCTCCCAGGGCATGTAAAGTCACCCTTGGCTTTACTAGTCCCAAATTATTAACAGAAACCAGTGCAAACCATCATATTGTGGAGGTACTGGTCGGGGGTTTTCGATTGCCCCGGGGTCTGTTAGTCGAGGGGGCACGTCTCCGTCCTCCCTGATCGAGTTTTGGCTGGTGGCAGTGGAAACTACTTTTTATATTCGACCGCAAATATTTCCCTATGGGATTTTCCCATTGTTCGAGGCTACCAACTTTAATTATTTAATTCTCATAGCCTCGAACATACCGCCGGTTTATTTAATTAATATTAATTCGCCGGTTGGTATTTTTTGCCAGGACTCGATTCTAAAATGGTGTTTGTGTTCTCTTCTGTGACTCCAACCCAAGTCGAGCCCTTTGATCCACTTTTTGGTGGGCTTCTCCACAGAAGCCTCCAAAAGTGGTGCCACTCTGTCTGGGTACCACAGGGGGTGTGGGAGGGGGTTTAGGCACCCTGGACTGAGTTACCTTGGTAACTCAAGTTGCACTCTTGTGTGATTGGCCCAAGTGGTGAGCCGGCTGGCTCACCCCTTAGCATGTTTGATTGACAGCTAGGCTGAGTGAATGGGGGTATGCTGCATAAAAGCAGGGCTTTGGGGACTGGAACTTCAGAAGTCACCACAGGATCTGAGAATCCAACGAGGGAGAAGCTGAGCCAACCTATCACGACGACACCCCCGGTGGAGCCCTGCGGAACCGACTCACCACTTCCCGACGACAGAGAAGATCTCCCGGCTGGAGAGGCTTCTTCCCCTGACTGGTGGGCACAAACAGTTTACCTTCTTTTCTTCACACCCCAGACCGGTTTGTGGTCGAACTGCCCGTGCCAAGCACCCCGGCGGCCGGAAAGCCACTCACCACTGAACCGCAAATCAACGGACCGCTCCTTGTACCTGAGAAACTCTGCGGCTGGTCTCTTCCCTGGCAGTGCAACGGACTCCTGTCTTCCTCCATGACGAGATCCTCTCTTCCCCCGGACGAAGCACCGGCTTGCATCCGCTGCCAGGAACAACTGCCCCCGCTGGAGTGTTCTCACCACTTTAAGGTACCGTGTCCGCCAGGCCTCCCTTTCTAAAGATTGCTACAAGGTAATAATAACCCCTTAATCTTCTGGACTGGGCTGGTCGCCTTGACCCTCTAACTGGTCCCTTTCTTTGGTCCAACTCCTTTTTGAACCGTTACAAGACTTTTTGTGCACTGCAACCATGTGACCTTGGACACATTTCGTTTTGATCCTCTTAAAGCGGATCCGGCCTACTGACTCTGAATTCACAGTGTTACTTTGCCTTCCTCTCTTGTTGTGTTCGCGAAAAGGTGTTGAGATCTGTTTCAATTTATTCTCTGCTTTTCTCTCCCTTTTAAAAAACGAACTATTAGAGTGCCATCTACGTTAAGCGCTCACCGCTGTCTGAAAATAAGTGGGGCTTTACTTAAGACTTGTCTAATATTCTTTTAAGGGCGTGTATATCTTTTAGTGACCGTGTTTTTGAATTGCTTACTATTAGTGCCTGTGTGTTTTTCTAGATGTGGTTTCAAATAAATAATTATATCTCTTTTACACCAAGCCCTGGTCAGTGTTTACTTGTTCTATTGTGTTCTCTTGACCTATTGTGAATACTCTGTATACTGCCTAACTCTTCTTGAGGGAAGTCTGACTGCTCAGCCACAGCTACCAAGTGAATCTGTGTGGTACAGACTGCTACCAAGTGGGTTTACTGCCAAACACCTGTAGTCTTAAATCTTTTGCAGTGGTCCCAGAGGGAACTGCACAGGTTTCTGCCTAACAGGGGGCTGTTCCAGAGGGAGACCCCAGCTGAAGAAAGAGACCTAGCACCAAATTGTTTCTTGATGAAGCGACTGACCCAGAGTGAGTTGGAGGCGGATGAGCGAAGAGCTTGAGAAGGAAGGTATTTAGGAAGGGAGTGTTGAAGGTATTGAGGTCCCAGGCCCCAGAAGGCCTTGAGGACAATGCAGAGGGTTTTGAACTTAATCCTCACAGCCACTGGGAGCCAGTGCAGAGAATTCAGTCCTGGAGAGATACGATTCCTGGGCTTGAGGCCAAGAACAAGTCTTGCAGTCCTGTTCTGGACGAGTTGCAGACAGCGGAGAGTAGAGGCAGGCAGATTTAGAAAGAGGCTGTTGCAATAGTCCAGCCTTCAGCGAACCAGAGCTCTGCAGACAGTGAGCTTCTGGAGGAAGAAGAGGAAAGGAAGAATACCTCTGAGAAGGAGCAGCTGGTAGTGTGACTTCTTAGAGACGTCAGAGATGTGAGGAGAGAATGAGAGACGAAGATGACCCTGAGGTTTTAAGACTCAAAGGTGGGAGCAGTAAGAGGGCCAAGAGAGGCCAGCCAGAGAGATACAAAAAAGGAGGAGCTGGAGGTGCCGATGAGGAGAATCTCAGTCTTTCTGGCATTAAGGCAGAGATCATTGGCGGCACACCACTCCTAGATAGCAGACAGACAGTCGGAGATGAGAGAAGAAGAGGTGGCTGAAGGGAGCCTGAAAATGAGCTGAGTGTCATCCGCATAGTACTGAAAGTTGGGGCAGAGATCGGCAATGCAGTGGGCAAGATGTGCCAGGTATTGGTTGAACAGCCAGGGAGAAAGGCCAGACCTCTGGGGAACACCACAGGCAGAGATGGAGATAGAGGAGAGTAAGGACACAAGTTGGACCTGGGAGGGTCGATCGGAGAGGAAATAAGTCAGCCAGGCCAGGGTCTGATCGGTGATACCCAGGTTATCACGGAGACGGTTGAGCAGGATGGCATGGTTGACGGTGACAAAGGCAGAAGAGAGATCAAGTAAGATGAGGACACAGGCGGTGTTGGAATCAATGTTGGAGAGCAGGTCTTCCCAGATGTTCAGGAGAGCAGTTTCCATGCTTCTGGAAGCTCTGAAGCCAGACTGATGGTCATGGAGACAACCAATAGAATCGATGTGAAGATTAAGTTGGGAGACGGCCAGCTTTTCCAGGAGTTTGCCCAGGAAAGGAGTGATGCAGATTGGGCGATAGTTAGCCAGGCAGGACGGGTCAGCAGAGGGTTTCTTAAGAAGTGGTTGCACAAGGGAGTGTTTCAGGGGGAAAGGGAAGACTCCAGTGGTGAAGGAGTGGTACAGAAGTCAGCCAGAGCAGGAGCCAGTGTGTAAATGTGGTCCCTGATGGTTTTGGAGGAACAGGGGTGAACCTGTTTTGACAAGACTTTCATAGATCACACTTGTCTAGAAACCTCTTCTGGGGAGAACAGGGGAAAGGTAGAGAAGGAGGGAGGAGAGATGGCCAAAGAAAGGCCAGAGGAAGAGCAGGGAGAAGAGGGAGAAGGGGGAGAGGAACAGAGAGAAGACAGGATGTCCTGAGTTTTAGAGATGAAATGAGAAGCCAGAGCCTTGCAGAGGGCCTGGGAGGGAGCAGGGGAGGCAGAGACTGCAGCAGGATTGCCAGTTCCTTGCAGATTTTATAGAGTTTGGCTGAGTTGTTAGATGGCGCAGAGACACTAGCTTGGATGTGAGTTCTCTTCTTGGTGTGGACAGAGAGCCGATATTGCCTTTAGAGCAGGCGGCAGGCCAGTTTGTCAGAGGATGTACCAGAAGCACGCCATTTTTCTCTCAGCCACCCTGCACTTGCGTTTGAGGGTGACGAGGTCTGAGTCATACCAGGAGTTGCATTTGGCTTTGGGCTTCAAATGGATCCTCATAACAGGGGAAAGAACATCAAGAGTATCAGATATAGCAGAGTGGAGCATGGAAAGGGCTGTGCCAGGGTCAAGTTCTTCCAGGAGACGGTAGATGTCAGAAGAGTGTTTGACAGCTGAGCAAGAGTTAAGAGAGGCAATATGGAGAAGGTTGCCATCCTTGAAAGACTTCCAGGTAGGGGCACAAATCAAAGGTACACCCTGCGGTGGTGTAGAAGAAGCCTGAGGGGGCAGAAGAGGAAGGAGGAGAGGGCAAGATAGCCAAGGTGGAGACAGCAGGGGGAGGCAAGGAAGCCGTGGAGGGAAGAGAGGAGACAGCAGGAGAAGAAAGGAAGTTGATGAGGCACAGGAAGTGTCTTTCAAAGAGAAGAAGATTAGCCTTAGGGCCTTGGACCAAGACGGTACCATTCAGGTAAATATGTATGATGACTTTAGAAGAGTCGAAGGAGGCCAGGATGGCCTCCCACCGTATGCCACCATTAATGGGAGAAGAAGAGAGAGGAGAAAGCGCAGAGATATATGAGGAGTCCATAGGTCTGGCGAGGGAACAACAAAGAGGATG